>NC_090438.1:403707051-404957051 GCF_031143425.1 Pleurodeles waltl
CACCACAGTACAATTTGACCCCTGAAACGATTGCTGGAATAACTCCTGTAATCAAGTCCATGATACAACATGTAATGCTAAAAGAAGTAATGGGTAGTCCTTGTAACTCTCCCATTCTGGGTCTTCAGAAACCAAGTGGTACATACATAATTGTACAAGGCCTTAGAAAAATACACAACATTGTTGCTCCTTGTTGCCTCAAGGTACCAAATCCAGCTGCAATATTGTTTCAGATTCCATGTGAGGCTGAGTGGTTCACTGTCAGTGATTTGTGTCAAGCCTTCTTTTTGATGCATGACAACAGTCAGTTCCTCTTTGAATTGTGGTTCAGAAATAAAGTTTTGGCATGGTGCCAATTCCCACAGGAGTGTACTGAGTCTCCATCTATTTTTAACCAGATCCTAAAGAAAAACCTGGAATCTGTGGTCATGCCTTGTGATTCAGTCCTGATTCAGTACATCGACGACCTAATTGTGGCGTTGAATACTCAAGAAGTCTGTTGACAGGATACCATTCCTTTATTGAACCAGCTGGCTGAGAATGGACATAAAGTATCCCCAGGAAAGTTACAATATTGCCAAAAAGAGGTCCAATATCTTGGGCATCACATTGATAAAGGAGTGAGAAACGTGTCACAAGAGAGGATTTAGGCCATGCTAAAATGAGTCAGCCAACTACACAAAGTGAAGTCAGGATGTTTTTGGTCTACTGTAGACAGTGGATATCCAAATTTTCCCTGGTGGTCAAGTCTCGACAAAGCCTTACACACAAGGAAGTTTCAGATCCTGTACCATGGGATAACAATTGTCTTGTTGCATTTCTAGAGCAGAGAGAACGTCTCTGTCATGCCCCAGCTCTAGGGATGCTCGATTATATCAAATATTTTGCACTTTTCTGCAGTGTGAGGGAGGGCTATGCTCTCTCCGTGCTAACTCAAACTCATGGAAATACTGAGACCTGTGGCTCATTTTTCCACCACGTTAGATCCTGTTGCTTCTGCATTGCCTTGCTGCCTTAAAGCGGTAGCCTCGGTCAGTACTAGCATAGAGAGGTTTGAGATCATTGTTATGGCCACCCACTAACTGTATATGTTTCCCATTCTGTTGCGGTTGTTGACTAGAACCAGAACCCAACATCTTACAAGTAGGTGAGTTATTTTGGCAGTAGAAAATGTGACTATCAAAAGCTGTGGGATTTTGAATCCTGCTACTCTGTTGTCGGTATTAGGTCAGGCAAGCAATGATGATTGTGAAAGGGACCAAGATTGTCTGGCATCGGCTTTGTGTGCACCAAGCCGACACCAGATAAACAAGATGAGCCATTACCTGAATCTGATGTTGTCCTTTATGTTGATGGTTTATGTTTGAGAGACAATGAAGGATGCCTGAGAGCAGCCTATGCTGTGTGTACTCTTTCTGGAGTTGTTGAAGCTTCCTGACTTCATGGAATATTCTCTGCCCAAGTGGCTGAATTGATTCCTCTGACTAGAGCATGCTGTGTCTACGATCAATTGAAAGTGACAATCTTTGCCGATAGCCAGTATGGCTTTGGTGTTGTTCGCAACTTTGGAAAACTAGAGGAGGTTTACAACATCCTCTGGATTTCCGATCCACAACAGAAAACAAGTGAGGACCTTTCTTGATGCATTACAATTGCTCCAACAAGTTGCAGTGGTCAAGTGCCCTACAAATCATTCTAGAGATGATCATGTGACTTTGGGAAATAAGTACACTAATGAGGTTGCAAAATACAGTGCACACAATGTTTGTACATTTAATGGTAAATTCACAATGAAGGAATAGATGAGACTAACCTTAACCTTTTGTTGATACCAGTTGATACTTGGGATGAAGTGAAGACACTTCAGGAGGAAGTGTCTGAGGAGGAGCAACAAAATTCGGTCAGAGAAGATTGTGTCAAAAGAAATGATGACATTTGTGATTTAGTGGATGCACGACCAGTGTTGCCAAATAGTCTGCTACCTCCTATGGCTCAACATTTCCATGGTCCAGCTCACGTCAGTAGGGATGCTACAGTGAGGTTGTTCAGACGGAGTTGGTTCAATCCTAGATTCAGATTGATGGCTAAAGTGTTGTGTCACCGGTTTATTGAATGTCGGCAGAACAGTTTTAGGAAGGGGACTGCAGTCACATTGAGTCAGATAGGAAGGTCAAGGGGGCCCTTTACAGGGTGCAGCCAGATTTCATTGAAATGCCTGTGTGCAATGGGTTGAGGTATGTTTTGGTTGTGGTGTGTATCTTTTCTCGTTGGGTTGAGGTTAATCTAACTATAAGAAATGATAGTCTTACTGTAGCGAAATTGCTGTAAGGAGAACTCATTTCCAGGTTTGGCTTCCCGACTTATTTGGAATTCGATTGAGGAACTCATTTCAATAATGATGTCCTGAGATTGTTGTGTGCAGCATTGCAGGTGGCACTGCAGTTATAGACCTGAGGCTTTGGGTCTGGTGGTACAGGTGAATGGCACACTGTAATCCAGACTGGCAAAAGTGTGTGATTGGTCATCTTTAAAGTGGCCTGATGCTTTACCTCTTGTGCTGATGAGTCTTGAGGGGATACCTGATTGAAAAACTGGACTGTCCCCCACTCTCCTTATCACCATGGAGTAGGACTCTCCCTCCTCTTTAGCCACATTTGGGGGAGAAAGCATGCCAGCTTCAGGAGACGTTTCCAAACCACTAGCCTCACCCAGGTCCATCCCCCAGTCCATGGGATCTTCAAGCTGGTATTCCAAAGAGTCCAGCAACCCCTCTCAATCTTCACCAAAGCCCAGTCCAAGAGAATAATGGTGATCCAACCTGAGGAGCAAGGCCCCTCCTAAGTCGGAATCAGTATCGCACAAAGCCGGCCCGGCTCCGTCGGCAATGAGGATGGAGTTGACGCCAACTGTAGGAATGAACGGCGTCAGGAGCCTCAACATCAGAACCGTCATCGGGAAAGGTTGAAGTGGTACGATCGATGGCAGTTCGGATCCAGGAACAGATCCATGGTTGCCCTCCACAACCGAGGCCAAAGTTGCCAGCGCGGAACCTGAGCGGGCCCCTGCCAACTCCATGGGGCCCAAAGGTGCTCCAGCAGAGTTGAACTACTCAAATATGAGGAGTATGGCCTCATAGAACCAGTGAAGTTGGGCAGGGGTTGCTCCATCTCCTAGAAATTCGGGGAGGCACGGAGCTGACTGAGACACAGACTTCAAGGATGAAGGGCTGGAACGACAACACTCCTTTTTCCTCATTGTGTCAGCTGACGGACAGGCTGAAGTCAAAGAATGTTGGTTCTTCTTCAACTGCTTCTTATTGTGCCTCGACTTGCCCGAAAAAGGAGTGGGACAACAAAGAATGGAAACTCTGCTACTGTTCTCTGGACTTTCCTCTCAACTGAGATCTGGAGTGATGCGGGTGGCAAGTAGCTTTAGGGACCGCTCCCTCACAGCTTTCAGATTCATGGCCCGGCAGTTGGAGCATGACTTTGGGACATTGTCGCACTCCAAACAGCACAAGCACACGAGTAGCAGATCCGTCATGAACATTGTCTTATTACAGAATCTGCAAGGCTTGAACCCTGTCTTGCGTTCGATATCTTGATGAATCAGGAGTGAAAACACTCAGAAATCTTCAACAATACTTCGAAAAAGATCAGTCAAAAAGTTACTGGGAGAGCTCTTCTCTGGATATGCGCTTGGCTGGTGCAGAAAGGAAAGAACTAACATCAGTGCACCAGGGTGGTGCCAACCAACGCCACCTAACTGCACGCAGGGGTACTGCTCGAGAAAAACTCCTGATGCAGACTGACACCTATGGGAAATTCTAAGGTAAGGAATCTGTAACTAGAAGTCTCTATCAGATATGCATACAAGTAAAATACACATATGAATATAACTTTTCACATTAATCATATTTATTCATCATTTTGCAAGTATGTTTACGTTATAGTATTTTAGAAATGTTATTTCCATAATCCTTTTATATTTATCATGAGAAAGGTGAGGAAAAACCATCTAAACTAAATCTATTGATGTTCATTTTAACTTGGCCAGAGTGAAGGCCCAAGGGCTTGTTGCATTTCTAACCTTCAACGTGGAAGCTTCTTTTTATTACACATCTTGCTAAGTTTCAGGTGCGATGGTATGAGTCTTTGACTAATAAGGATACCATTGTATAAAGAAGATAAGAAGGCCTGAGAAGACATGTTACCAAGATCGAGAGGAGTAACTTGAAGATGCCAGCAGAACTCCCTTCTAAAATTACTAAACACAGGAGTAAATCAAAGCTGAACTGATTAAGTTCAAAGGCTCAACTGTCAATTAGACAAATGATTTACAGAACTGTTGTTCAGTGGAAGGTTCAGGCCTAGGTGTAGTATATGTCTTAAAAAGGCATTTTCCAGTTTGTTTAAGACCAGCACATTTATGTTACTCCAAATGTTAGCACTGTAGGAACTTCTTGCCCCAGCTTTTGCTTTGTATGCGGTTAATGGTGGTGTGAATCCTCAAATATTTGCAAATCTCTGTATTGCTCCATCCTGTTAGGACAATATTGCTTTAGACTTGGTTACCTGGGCTCCACAAAGAAGCCTTTCTTCAATCCAGATGCACATGTTGTCATAGGTTTTGACCCACACTATGCGTTTTGCATAGATCCTGAAAGTCGACATTATCTTAGATAGAGTCTGACTATCATGTATTATGCTTTCTCCATGTTGATGGTTAATTCCTTATTTTATAAAATGATTCAAAGCCTTCTAGGAGCTGCTGCATTAACAGTTCAGTGCAAAGTAGGATTACAGCATCATCTCAGAATAGCAGGATTGGGATATGCTCATTCTACAGTTTACATCAAGACTGAGATTACTAAAATACATCCTTATATCATAAATCTAGATGTTGAATAAAGCTGGGACTACAACATAGCCCTGCCTAACTACTGTACGTATGTCAAACATGTCCGTATGGAGAATCACCACTTTAAAACATACCTGACAACACACTGTTGTACTGCAGTGCTCCATGCTAGCACTCTTGTTGCTCAATGTGCACATGATACCATTGAGGCCCCTCTTAATGACAGTGAGATTACCTACCATGAGAATGAGGAAGTCAAGGCCTGAATGACACAACATATACTCATTTGTATCCCTTCCCAACTGAGTTTTAAAACTTTCTCTAGCCAAAGGGAAATCAGTGATTCTCAGATGGAGTAAACTAACCAAGATGTTAGGTATTTCACACACCATGTTAAAAAGACTACATTGTTGTGTTTCATAAGAGAAAGATGTCTCTGTCTTGATGACCACACAAAAATTAATATCAAGAGTGCCAAAAACTAACTTATGATGCAAAGTTAAATACCTATTTCTTCTGAAGCAAAATTGGAACACTTTTGGTTCTATTCTGAATAGATTATTATTGTGCCATGCTAAAAAGGTCTTTCTAAGTCAATAGGAGCACCACTAAAAGGCATTATCCATGCAGTTATCCATCTATTTGAAAGCACAAGCATAAATCTCTCATCACCACTGCACTAAACAACCAGTTGCTTCCACTTAAAACAAGATGCCAATTTACACTTCATGTATCACATGCATTAATGACAAAGCAATACATATGAATGTGCTACTTAACTTTGATCAAATACCTAAGATACCTAAGGGCTCATATGTTCCCAGAAGCAAAAGAACAATGCACCTGCAATTTCCAGAGGTTAGGTTTAATATCACCATGGTTAATGTTTACTCAGGAGTGGCCTGAATACTCTGAAACTTCCTATCACTCTGAATTAGGAATTCACCAATTATAAACATCTCCCAGGCTCAACTAAAGTCCTTCTGACTTAAAAGAGTGCAAAAGAAGAAAGACTAGATTTTGTCAATACCTCACATCCAGTTCTTTCTTGAAGGTACTATCAAATTGTACTTATACATTTTGAGCAATGCAAAATGGTGCTTTGAGCTCACATGATGCAGATTATTATTATAGCTGTGTTCATGTGCAACATTGGCATGCTTCGTGGATATCTTCCATAATTACAAAAACAATGTTTATATTTCATTAGTACACATTGCAGAAGTCAAAACTATTTTACTCATTAGCACAAACTGCACTCTGTTCTATTGATACTTGACATGCTCTGATAATATGACACTCACTGTAAAGTATCACCACCTATACTTAACAAATATGGCTGTTGCCCATCGCAAGATGCTAAATTATACTACACTGTCACAAAATGTTTTTCACTGCATTGCTCTGTATTTAAAGATTTTTGATCTACAAGTCCTTAATATGGATGGAATGCCACTCATCATTATTCTGAACTACATCCCAATCCATTGACCAACAATTCCCAGTGGCCGAGATCAATTCAAGAATTTCCTTTTATCACTTTAAGCACTCTGACACTCATGAGGCCTGGTTCACACCTTACAAAACTATGCAAAACAATTGTCATAGTGATATATCTTAATTTAATGACTAGTAAGCATGTTTGCTAAAATATACCTCCTAGTAGTCATAAATTAGCATCTGACGGTGATACAGAGATGTTATATGCCAATCAATGAGTCAGAATGCCTTTCTTCAGAAGAATAGATACCAACTTGGATTGAGCAAGTAGACATAGTAGGAACAGCAGAATGGAAAATTCCTCTGACTCTTGGGAGAAACCAATGATCACACTTAGATAAGTAGTAGAAAGGACCTGCCTTATTGTAGGTGGGAACATGTTTCAAGAGGAACTGTATAAAAGCAAATCAAGATAGGAAGGTACGGTCTCATATTCTCTATTGTATCTATGAATAGATAGGATTTAAATATATCTATTTGGAGGCAAAACATATTCATCAGGGTTTCTCTTAATGTTGCACATTTCATTTGTCTCTTTACCTGGGTTCAAGTTTAGTGACTTCCTGTGTGGCCCTCTATTGCAGATATCCTTGCTTAAAAAACAACATGATCACTATATGTGAGAGGTATATATTGAAGTTAAAACATTCTTCAGTATAGAATATGCTAGACTTATTTTTTTTATGGATGACATCCAACTATTACCAAACAAAACTATGTCTATTTCAATCCAGTTGCCTACATACTGACAACTGTACCAAAGTGCCTTTCAACAGGAAATATCACCACTGTACTCCGCAGCACTCAATCACCTGTACAAATAAATATATTTCCTGTTCTTACCAAGGAGTTGTTTTTTTAATGTAAACCCAGTTTTGCACAACATACATTTGTCAATAGTACCCTATCAATAAAGTGTTCAATAGTAGAGATAACTGAGAACTCCCCACAAATACATTACCTCCCGTAGATAATTCTGTGCAATTCAAACTTACTCCACAATACCCTTTTCTGTGTTTGTATGCAGTTCTATGGTCCGATACACTTTGCAACGTGTAGCTGTCTAACATGATATTTTAGCTAATCCATGGTAATAACTATTTTACTGAAATTAAAATTAAGAACCATACTCTTTGAACAAGTAGTGCATCTAGCCTCTGAATGTTTATGTGGTCTTTTTCAGAGACTTTCTACAGTAGAAATGCATTAAAAGGAGAGCACACTTCATTTGTGCACTCACTTTAAAACCATCAGACCCTTTGACCAGTTGCTTAGGAATTTTTAAGTTAGATAAATGTGGGTGATCATTTTCATTTCAGTATGGGCAAATTCTTCAGCGGTTGACACACTAATTCATGATGTACTCATATGAAAATTTATAAAATATAATATTTCCTGTGGGTCCAAGTCTCACTTTTTATACCACTTAAATTAATTCACATTGTAGAAAGGAAGCCTAGACAGGGACAGAAAGAGGGAAGTTTCCTTCGAATGAAAGGATCAACTGTTAGTGATCACGTTTAGCACTTTAGGTCCCTTATAACAGGCCATTTCAATTTATAGCCCTATAGGAACGTTCTCTGCCATAGCAGTATTAAAGTCATCACAATGCTGTTGATACCAAGCTTTATCTTAAACTCTTGTGAAATAATGACGTTTATATTTTCAGGGAAGACCTCCTACTTATGCAAACCTGGATGTCACTTGCCTAGTTAAATCTCAACATAACAAAGGTAGAATTCATATTCATCAATCTAACGAAAGGTAGACCTGGAGATGTGGTTTCACCACAAATACAAAACTGAAGAATGGGATGGGAGTCACAATACTGTGGTCAAAATATTAACCTGTTAAAATATTACCCACAACTATAACATCACATTATGTAGATGTGAAGTTAAGCATGCTAAATCTATACTTCCTACGTATACTTATATTGATGATATAGTGGTAGTCGATATGGTGGATGCAATATTACAGATCAATATTTCAACCACAATACTATCACATATTTTAATGGGCAGATTCACAACTCTCCAACAATGATATTTAAATCTCATAGATACATACAAAACCAAATCTCCTGAATTTAATTGTATTGCAATTTCACTGCATGATTTCATCATTTAGAAGACCTGGATAACCTAGTACCATCTATCACTCTTTTACAAATTAAAAAGTTGCCATCTTCAAACTGCCTTTTAAAAATAGTTCAGTGCCCATATCTTGGATAATTTCAGTGCCTGACTCACTGGCTCAATAGTGACTATACTGAAGGTAGCCCTACTACTTGCTGCATAGAACTTCACCAACTGACTAAAGCAATGTGACCACCCTAAAGGATCTATAATACCAGCATCTAAAGGTCTGCATCACCATTATGACCAACTTTGTCATGTACACGCCTGTAATAACTAGCACTCTACGATATCATGCAATCTTACAATCTCAATAGGTCTCCAAATAGCAGCCAAGACTAGTTTAACATTGAAGTCAAGAATGCACTAACGGAAAAAGTTCAAGACGACTTTTTGAGGTGTGAATCCACAGTCTTGTATTCTATTCAGAAGCAATTTAAACTTGTCTGATTACTCAAAATAGAACTGAGCAATCATCTCAGAAAGAAACACCTCTATAACCCCCCAAAAACAATCACTGGTTCTACGAATCAGCAAACCAGACCCACTGAATCCTACCACTTCTATCCACCAATAATTCTTACTCCTTAAAAAGAAAATCTAGATTGGATGTCTACTTTTTTGTAGTCTGTCATTTCTGAAACACATAACCATCACCTATCTTCATGAGTTCAAGATGGATCACTTATTTTTAAAATAATTTGTCAACTGAATGTGATGCAGTTTGAAGGATTTGATAGGCGCAACTTTCACCCACTTTACTGAACTCCATGTGATGGCACTTTTAGAAATGTTCATTTACTTTTTAAATACCTAGACCAGGTTTAGACATTATGCCCAGTGCCAGAGTCTAGTATACTCTTTAACTGGTATGCAAGTAGAGCACTTAAATGACCCTTACAACATGTATGCTTAAACAAACTATATAAGTAAACCTTGAAAGCCAAATTTGCGGTGGTGTTGATAAATAAGACAATGCTAAGGCTGCTTGCTTATTCCCTCAAAACTTGACAAATTAGTAACACATTTGCATACATGTAGAAAATCTATTCTTGCTGACAATGATGCTTTTCCAGAGTACAATTTCGTGAACTGCTGAAACCATTCACTACACAGCACCTTCAATACTGCCAGTTACCCACATAGATTGGCTATTTTAAAGGTAAGAAATCCTTTCTAAATTACCTTATTTTGGCCATTATAGCAGGTAAGGGTGTGCAGTATCCATTGTTCACTAGGATCCACAACTTTCCAGAACCGAAAAGTAATCTAAATTACCCCAGCGGCTTTTAACGATGTAGTTTCCTGCCTAGTGACTAGGCCTGCCTCATGCCCTGCTAATATTGCCTGACATTATTCCAGCCTATATCCTTTAACACTAACCTTTCAGACATTTTCCCTTTAGACTTTCGTCTGTCACTAAGCCACAGGCTTTGACTTCAGGTATACGTGATTATTTGATTTTGAAATCCTCTCACAGAATTCGCCGCTTATAAATAAACAATAAATTATACATAATTCTGCTGCAATACATAGATCGGCATTGGATTATTTTCTGAATTTCATACTGGGTGTTGTCAACGTTTTACGTAAAGGTTACACAGAGTTCAAACTGAGAACCATTTTGAGGTTTCACTACGCTATAAATGAAAGGTTTTCACGTACACTTGTAAGTAATTTCAAGCTTGGCTCTAATTTATTGTGTATTTCTGATAGATTTAATGGGATTTCTCGCAGAACCATGAACCCATAAAATATTGTATAAATTGCCAGCCGCCTTTAGAAAGTCCCACAGGTAAGTCGTATGTCTGAAAAGTATCACATGCCTGTCTAGAGCTGTCTCATGAGGCGTGGTATTCTCATGATGTGCCTTCGGGAAATATTTACCTCAGTTAAATATGGCCTCCGATAACATAAGTTAAAAACCCGTTTTTGTGCAAAACTGTTCTCAATGAGCCACAAGACAAACATTAGGCTCACTGCAAGAGACGTGTATTACACAGATCTTACAATGTGTAAGCCATAGCAGAGTTATCAGCAGACTAAGACCAACACTGACAGCAGTTTATGTCAAAAGACCGCATGGGCATTCCCGTTCAATTGCTATGGATTTTGATGCAAACCCTTATCAACTAACTTTGGCAGACGGGGTTTTGCACCAATACAACGTTGGGAAGATTTTAAACTATATCTCAGCTAGTATTTCGTACTCGAATTGTGCCGTTTCAGTACAAAACCTACGCTGAACATCGTGCAGATAAGGGTGTGTACATACTGCAAGGCAGCTTACAGAGCACCAGTATTTTCTTAGTAAATATTGCGCAATCCTGCTCTCAGCCTTTCACGCAACACAGCACAGCAACTTTGGTGACTACACTGAATTGTGTGACTTTTAACTAAAGTTTCCCCAGTGAGTACAACAAGAGTGCTACAAGCTCTTCAGAATATAATTAAGAGAGCCAGAAATTGATATGAGAAGAAACAATCTGAGAATTATTCTGCCTAAAAATTTGCAAAATAATGAAATTGGAACAAAATAATTAATAGTGGTTTGTTTCACAGGCCCTTATTACCAGTTGGCTTTTTTTGTTTCCTACCAGGATCATAATTACACAATGTTTCGTAATCACCAAAACCCCTCAATTTTTTAACAGGTTTATTTCGGCAGGTCAAACCTGCCAAAATTTACAGGGGAAAAACCCTTGTAAATACCAGCACAAATGGATTTTGAAACAGAAAGCATCAACATCTGTCTGTCATTCCCCAGAGTAAATTACAAACATTGTAATTGGCTATAATTGCAGCACTTAAATTCCAATTACCAAGAAAACGAATTTTAAAAGTTGTGATAATTATCACCTCTTCAATGGGAAACTCATAAGGAGGCTATTGTGATATTAGACTATTCATAACACAAGGCATGAAATGTTGTATTCTGGCATGAGATCTTTGTTTCTAATTCATGCAGATGAAAGTTGCATGTGTGTAATTACCAGTAGTGTGCTACCACAGTGATGTATGCATAACCTACAGACCGTAAGTGTAAATTTCAGCAAAGTTATCTTAGCCTTTCCTCCTTTTGCAACTGGTGAAAAATGTAACAGTAAGTTCACTTTGGATCACTTGCTGTTTACACTGCTGAAAAATGGCTACATCTGCTTCAGCAAGTCGCTACCATTCACATTGAGAAAGCTACTGCTCACATTGAGTAAGCTGCCACTCAAGTAGAAAATCTACTCGAGTGGTAGGAAGAAGCAGTGCCTTCTGGTGTGCTGCCTGAACAAGATCCTGGTGCAAAAAATCAGTGTGAGCAGCACAGCATACCAAAATCCCACCGCTTGCAGAACTCTACAGAGTTTTTAGGTAACTCCATGGAATTCCATGGAACGAATCTCCACGAGTTTCACCCAGGCCTAAAAATTACACACATTTCATCTCTGACCAGACTCTCAACTAGACAGATGAACTGCTTCTCTAACAAGTTGTGCAGACCTCCTATCTCCTATGGGAGACTGACTATGTAGATACACAACCCTGGTTTCAGAGTAGCTCCCTGGCCAAGAAGAACATGGAACTGGAACAAAAATAGATGGTTTGGGTCCCACTTTCATTATGATTTGCCAGACAGGGGACGTGGATCCTTTGTCTAAGGTCCTGGAAATGGTTTGGGGTGGTTTTCTTTTCAAATTTCAAATGTCATTTTCTGGATGAAGTGCAGACACAACCTCTGTGCAATGGAATGATTCTCATAGCAGCTACTGATAATGGTGGCTCAAACAAGCGCAGCAAACCATGGGCATAAAGAAGTGTGAAGACTGCATATGGCTGTTATAAGCCATCTTGAAGTAGCAATCAGGGAAAGAACTTTCTTAAAAACATTTTCTGCTAACACACCCCCTTATCATCTACTAAATGACAGTGCTCAGGAAAATCGGATTAGCAATATCTTGCTAAAAAGTTCCTTATAAATGGACAGTCTTGACAATATCCTCTCTCACTTCTGTGTCTAAGTCTCCACCCTCCAGCCACAGGAATGCAGGCAATACACTTCCACTGCTTGAGGAGGCTCTCTTTGCGCTCCATCCTATACTAGACTAAACTAGGGAAAATAAAAAACAGGATCCCACTGGGCCCAGCAATCATATTCACACCTCACATGAAGTCTTACTACTATATATGTGCTGCACAGCCACAATGCATGCACACTTGCAACACATGTTAGCTCAAGAGTCTTGGAGTTTGATAGAAATTGAGTTTTATACAAGAGGGGCCAGTAGGCCGCACTGCCCTCTTACACGGAGAAAAGGGCTGTTCAGGACTAATTAATAAACAAAAATATCAGCACAGCAGATAAATGTTATATGTCAACCACTCAGGACGGATTCATGACATGGACAGTAGACCCCTTTAGGACACAGAGCAGGTTCTGCACCTGCGCATTAAAAAGGAGTGGCTTTGGCATCTGCACGGCTAAATTAGCACATCAGATGGGCCAGTAAAAGGCCAAGTTCACATACAATCCAGTCACTCAGGCTAAGATGAACATAGTCGTACCATGATATATTCCTTTCCAAACAGCACCATATTAGAAAATCTGGAGATAGAAAGCCTCCATTCAATCACACTAAAATGTGGACCCTTGTCCATTTTAACCCAATAAAGATGCCATGCATTTAAAACACCATTTTCATAGAGGTCGCCAGTCTAATGGAAGATACCACAGGCAGCTCTGAACCGACTGCTAGCAGCGGGCATCCTGAGCGATAAGCGTCCACTCACACTGCTATAGAGCTCTGAGCTGACAGTTGGCAGGGTGCACCCTGGGCTCTGACCCAAGACAGAGAGCCATGCAACTCTCTACTGTCAACACACATCATGAGCAGAGAACACCTAACCACAAAACCACACAGAACTGGGCTGACTGCTCTAAGGGGATACCTTGGGTCCTTAGCCTGCAGCCAGAGAACCGTGAACAATGAAGGGCTGCTGGCACTGGGCACGGTAACAATCTAGCAATCTGCACCTCCCTCAAGATAGGATGACCAAATTTCAGACTTTGTGCGGAATGTTGGACTAAAACAATTCTTGTAGTCTCTTTGGCTGGCCAGCTGTTCCACTCACATTTGAAATGCAATTAATACAATACACACACACAGAAAACAGAAAATAACTAAAGAAATGTCCTTAACCTATACCTCTGCCACCAAGTCCATCCATTTCCTAAAATATCCAGACTGGGATGGAGTTATCACAAACATCTTCTAAGAGATATTTAATCTCTGTTTATTCAACTATACCCAGTGAGTTTTAGAAGACACCATTTGCCATTGAATGCCAAAGAAATTGAAGTATAAAATTCCAAAAGCTTCAAGATATGTTAGCCAATGATTAACGAAATGCAAGATCAAACAGTGTAGGGTGAGCTGAGGGGTAATTGCTACTCGTGTCTTTAAGATTTCTCAACACCCCACCCCTAAGAAATCTTAGTTCTACCAACTTTTTGGATCTAGTGTGCCCCTGACAGTAGGTAATGTAATGAGGACAAGTGGAGGGATAGGTAGGGAAAAGGCTTAGGAAGCTTGGATTCTTTTCTTTTAGCTATGTTTATTTGTTTTAGCTTTTTGTTTTACAAAAACTTAAAGCAGTGCAATCTGAAAATGTTTAGTCCCAGTTGTTGCCACTCAGTTTATGCAACCTGGATTCCCTTTCCATCTGTTCTGGGTCTTGCATTTTCTCTCCTTTCTTCTAAGTGGTCAGAGTTGGAGGGAAGATTTTATTACAGAATGGGACCTCCTTATTTAGCCTTCTGTCCTTTTAATTACCCAGTATGTTCTGTGCAACTAAAATCACTTACTACTATTAACTGATAAAAATACAAAACAAGAAACTCTTGCTCTTGTTATAACCTGGCTAAGTCATATTGGAGCTCACTGCATCCAAAGGGACTCTTTTGCTAGGTAATTTTTCTATTGGGGCAAACGTGATCTAACTATAGGTGGGGAAATGGAGAAACCTAAATGAAAAATAAAGCCAACAAAATAATTGCTTCTCCTTTTCTCGCACTTCTCCATTCATGTTGTCCTTTTTTCATCCTAGGGTGCAGGAGGGTGAGTCCATCCCCTTTGTCAGAGCATCCCTGTCCTATTCAGGTAAGTGATTTAGGCTTTACCACCTGACACCCTCTTGCGGAAAACTTCCTGGTAACACTGCTGTAGCTTGAAATTGCAATGCATGCTACCTCTGCAGTCTATCCATACCTGTTCGATACTAAATAGAGAGTCACCTCTTTCCCTCCTTTCCAGAAATGAGTAAAGAAAGGAGCAGTGGATGATATATTTTGCTGGTACCTCTCACAGTTAATGGACACATTAACAGGGAGAACTTTCATCAGTTATATCTGACTAATGAATATTCATCCTAGTTACTTTGGGAGGATTGAGTCAGTATTATCAGCAGACAATTATAATGTAGGGCTTAATTATTAATAAGGAAAATAATGCAATAATTGATTCTGACTTATCATGTCTCTCTCAATTGTTTCTGGTGGTAAAAGGAAACATTCTATTCACAAACATGTCAAATTGGCTGTTGGAAATGATCCAAGAAGGAAGGATCAATAATGCTATTTAAAGGTTAACAAAAAATAGATTTACCTTCTTACTAATACACTCATTTCTAGCTGTCTGTTATGTTCCTGCTCCTATGCCACTGATTGCTACGGGGGCAACTGTTCAATGGCAGTGTGTTGGGTGAAACTTCCCCAGTCCTTAAGAAGGTAAGAGGAGGGGATTAACAGGCTGGTCTGCTGCTCTCCAACTGCTCAGCCAAACAATAGAAATTATTCCAAACTGCATAATCACACACTTGGAATGGAATGGCAGATAGCTTCAATTTTGACCCAGTGTTGCAAGTTCAGTCTACATGCATAATTAAAAGTGGGCAGGTGTTTCCAGAAAGTATGTTAACCAAGGCTCGAAGTGAACAGTAAGCTTTCCTTCTTTTCTTTCATTGTCTAACCTCTTAGATGGTAAATGAGCCTGAGGATGATGAGGGACATAGGAAGGACAGAGCACAAGGCAGCAATATCTGCCTGTCTACCTATCCTCAGCGCTGCCAGACTCCTCTCATTTTCTGCTGTGCTGTGTCCCCTGCCTGAAACATTTAAGTGTATCAGAATTCTTCCCACTAGATTTGTCCATTAGCCACGAGCTCCCTCTCATTACAACTCATCTTCCTCAGGGCTCAGAAGGCAGAGAGCTACAGCCAGTATGTCTCTATTTCTGAAGCCCCGCAGAGGCCAAGAATCACATAGCAGCTTTCTCTGTGGCACATGACCTAGTTCTCCCACTACTTTCTGCAGCCGTATCTAGAAGAAAATAAGGATATGGAAGTAATCAGACTGCAAGCGGTAAAGCGCAGGAAAACACATGAGGAGCAAGAGAAGGATTGTGGTCTCGAGTGACATATGTGTGAATGCTTACGTGCAGGTGTAAATATCAGGCCACTTTGTGAATTTGTATGACAGAGTGTATGTAAGTGAACATATATTTGCTGGTATGTGTCTGTCTATCTGTATGTGCCAGTCTGCTGATGTAAGCAAGTGGGTATTGGCATATGGTAGGTCAATGACATGCCATGGCTTGACACAATCTAGAGATATGCAGGTGTATTCCTGGTTACATTCTAACCATCACTGCTGTAATAGCAGAATACTAATGACATAATGAGGGGCATTCATGCTGATATTCCATTCAGGTTAATATTTTAGTTATCTCATGCACATCAGTAACATACTGTGGGTATTCAAGATGACATTGTAGATATGCTGGGCATAACGTGCCCTTTCATCGCCAGGTATGGGCTTTATGATAAACATTCTGCTATCCTAGGCATAATAGGAGCCCAAAAATGCTACTATGTGGACATTCAGAATGGAATTCTGATATTGTTTTAATAATAGAAGCACATCCGTGACAATTTGTAGGCACGCATGGCAACATTGTGGCTCTGCAAGCCATTTAATACATACTAACGGTATTCAACAGGACATGCTGGCTGCCTCGAGAATTATAAGAAACTAACTGTGACATACTGTGGGCATTCAGGGCAACTTTTTGGATTAGAGCCCATTGATTACATAATTTGGGAATTCAAAGTGCAATCTGCCTATTTCAGGACACCCTGGGGGCAATCTGTGGCACAGTTGTCATATAAGCTGCCATTCTGTCTATCACATATATGTGAGTACAATCTATGACCTGCTGTGGTCCTTCACTCTAACATTCTAGCTACAGTATGAATAATAGGGGTTCATCCATGACATACTGTAGGCACTTAGAGGGGGATTCAGGCTGTCCCTTGCATATTAGGGACCTTCCATGACATACTAAATTCAGTTAAATGACAGTCTGGCAATCTTAGGCATAACTGTGGTACATTCATAACATAAAGTGGCCGTTCATGGCAACGTTTTGCCTTTCCCCAACACAATGGGAACTCATCAATAACATATTTGGGGCTCATATGGTGATATTCTGGCTTCAGAAATTATGATAATGACTCGTTCTTGAAATACCTTGGTCGTTTGGGATGATGCCTGCTTATGCCTTCCACAATAGTGGTCAATTCATGTCATACCCTCTGCATTCAGAGAGACATCCTGGCTTTCTCAAGCATAGTAGGAGCCCATCTCTGAAGTACTGGTGGCACTCACTGTTACACTCTCCCTATTTCTCTCAAAATGTGGTCCTACCCTTGAAATAATGTTGACGTTGTTTGGGACAATTGAGCTTTTACGGGCATAATAGTGGCCCATCAGTGACATACGGTTAGCATTCCTGATGACATTCTGACTATCTCTGGCATAATATTGGTCCACCTTTAAGATATTGTGTGTATCCCAAGCAACATTTGCACTATTCTTGGCATATTGGTGACCATATTTGACATAACCTGGGCATGTCCATTGCATAGTTGTTTCCTTGGCACAATGACAACAGGTATTAATTGTTACCCAACTCAATGGTACTCATTTTATTGGCCTCAGAAGGATGAAATTCTGAGTGAATCAGCTGTGATTTGAACCTATGATCATGAGGTCAAACACAGATCCCTGGAGTGGATGCATTAGCCCACCGAGCTACCAGACCCAGATATGATGCCAATCCTTGATTTCTTTTGACTATTCTTGACATAGTTCCTACTATCTGTGTTATAATTATGGTGAACATCTCTGACCCTGATGAACATCCTTGGCATTTAATGATGATGATAAGTGAACATGGAAGGCAGAATTTTGCCCTTGTGTCACAATATTACAAGAAAGTGCTTGTTGGACATGGCTTACTAATATTTATACACACAACTTGCTTTCTAAAAATGTAACTTTGCTATTTCAATAAAATACTATTTATTTTATAAAATGACAAGTGTCTGGAGGATATTAGCTTATCTCTATAAAAAAAATATATTCCATGGTGAAATGTCAGCATGTTCAGAATTTTGACAAGAAACTTTTGTTTCGAACATCACCACATTAAATATGTCATATGTTTGACTTATAGGACCTTTTAGAAACCTCCCTACAATTCTTCAACGCTTTTGTTTAAGACTTACTGAGATTTTCGTCAGGAAAATGATACCCTGTATTGATCGCGTCATTTAAGGCTAGAGGTTTCACCATCTCATTAATGAGATGACTTTGTCATTGCTCTTGACTTGTTATTCAATAGTGTTAAGGGTACTTATGATACTATTCAAATACGTTGCTTCTGAACAATACTGGGTTTATGGAGTGATGAAGGTCTGTCAACTCACAAGAGTTGATGAGGAGGATTTCAGCTGAGCTGATCAGTGTTACTTCTCAGCTGCAGGTCTGGCACTAGTGAGAAGTTTATTCAGGCGGTCCAGGGAATATACAACCTGGTGGTAAGGGATACACATGCATAATACACAAACTTAATAAACAGTAAATATTAAATGAGACACAAGGCATGAACGTTCCATGTCTCCTCTTGTTTTTTAATCAGGCATAGGTCACGGGGACTCAATTCTATTCTTTTTTTCTCATTTTACTCTTAACATTAGGAGTGGGTCTTAGAATTTTGGTTTTAACATTTCTGAATAACAAAAAAAATATACGATTATGAAGATATCATGTTGACTTCTTTCTTCCTTCCTGTAGGGCGGGGCAATTTCCCAATAGCCAAACATGCTTGGGCCGTGGGTACTGGGTAAAATGATGCATCAAAATTATTTTATCACATATTAATCACAGTAAAACAGTTCTGGTCTGTTGGAATTATTGTGTTTCAGGCTTACAATGACATATAAAAATACCTTTTTATTTCTGGTATCAGGATGATTATGAGATGATAACAATGTATTTTACTCACAACTCACTCGATTTTAACATAAAAGCTGTTTCTGCATATTTAGGCAGATGTGTATGCTGGACAAATTATTCTCTAAAAAGCCTATGTCGAAGGTTTAAACAGTATTTTAACACCCTTAAATCACATCTTTAAACTGGAACTTGAATTTAGCTTCAGAAGTAACACAACCTCTGCTGAGGCCATTACATCAGTGTCCTTCAAAGTATGTTACCTGTTGCTGCAGTTCCATGTAGTGGGAGCAGCATAGCGCATCTGAGCCCTTATAGATGCGTATTACTGTAGTGGTTTCTGCTGGTCTTTTGAAGAATATCTGGAATCTACCAGGTTTCTTTATTACCCCTCAAACATCTCCAGGGAGAAAAAATGCTGACTATACCACGAATCCGGATTTACAGATTGATATGCAGAGCGCCACATGCCACGTTAAAGTTAAACAGTTAGTAGTAGTTTAGGGATACATTTCTGATGTGAAAAATACCACCTAATGGTTTATCTCTAAATGGTTCTCACGATGCACTGACACGTGATTTGAACCTGCAAATCAACAGGTCCCAGAGGGAATCATAACCAGTTACATCCGATAAAAAGCAAGCACTGCAACCATCGTTCTGACTCAGAGGGGTCCACCTTGATCCTCGGGAGCCTCTAGAGTCCCGACAGATTTTCAAATTTTCACAGCCACACTCCAAGATTAAGCTTCACAATTATCTACCACTTAAAATGTAAGGTAACCAGGGCTGAAAAATCCTTGTGAATGAACATGCTCTGTCTACCCAGCTGCAAAAGAAACATATTCGTCGAACTACACACCTGATGTTGAAGTGCCAGAAAGCATTTAATTGCATATTAAACGATAATTTTGGATACCACTGTGAATAGCCACGAAGTTGTTCATTGGCAGATAATTTATATCTTCCCACTGTTCGACAGTAGCCAGGTAGACTTGAAACGGCATTGCTTTTTGCCACCTAAAACACATTTATCTCTCCCCACCTTTCATATCTTCAAGTAGAGATAATGAAAAAAAGGAAAGCAACCGGCGGCAGTTCCGTCCCGAAAGCTCTGCTGATGGCGGAAGGAGAGCGGCGAGACCCTGGACGATCACAGGACGAGAGGCGGCTATCATTGCTGAAGGCATGCAGTTTTTCATTTCGAGGCAGCTACAGAACAGTGATAGTGTGTGATTATATGTTTAGTCTGACTAAATGGAAAAAATAAAATATTAAATTCATGTTACTGCTATTGATCGAGCGGCGTGAGTCATGGACAGTCCAATCGCAGGACATCCAAATACTATTTGTCACTGGTGATGGACACTGGCACCAGAAGAACAATGCGGAAATACCCGTGGAAAGCATTAGTGCAGCAATCAAGTGCCATTTCCTAGAAGCATCCCTGACTATACTGGGATGGGTTTATTTTTTAAAGAAAGGGATATTACTTTTTCAGTCCTGTTATGACGGACAGGAAGCTTTAATCCATCAAATCAAAATGGCAGTGGCTCGAGTTTTTAAGGTATAGTGTGCCCGCAGAAAAGACTGGTTAAGCTCTTAAGGCAATGGCAGCTTCATTCAATGAGATTCAATCATTTCTCCAGGCTTTAAGGATCGGAGCCACCAAGCTAAATTTGAAGTCTTACTTTAGACACATGAAAGTGGGTTCATATTCCCAAATTAAAGGAGGTCTCAAGGTTTGAATCAGCAAAAAGAGAAGAGCCATTTGGTGTTCAAATGCTACAGGAAACACCGAAACATGGCCCTTTCAGATATCAGTACAAGCAATAGTTTGGGTGCCAGCTCACATATATTTTTTAAAGGAATATCTCACACCTATAGAAGGTGCAACACATTGTTTTACAAAAACAGTGGCTAATGAGTAACAGTATACAATCATAACAATGCAACAAAGTGAGCAATGAAGAACTTGTAAAGCTTGCAGGAGGGACCAGCCCTGTATGTTATACACCATGAATATTCTTGTGTGGGGCCTGCAAACTAACAGGGCCACAACTTTATCTGGGCTTTGCACTAGTCGTTTCAGTGAGTTCATGAGTGACGTCCCCAAGCAGGGTATTCAATTGGAGAATGCCTATTTTGCCCATGTGTAGAACTGGCACTGAAGCAGTGTAACTCCTCCGGAATGTATTTACATTTAAATCCCAGGCAAGAATTTGAATTGGAATAATGGATACAAAAGAGAAAGAACTTTAAATAAAAGTACTTAAATCCAGATATTTTCTTACATAGATTTAAATACATGTGAATGTATTTTTTTAATAATTACACTTAGAAGCCCAGGCTTCTACTTTGATGATCTTAAACAGCTGCATCGAGTGTGTATGTTTTAACTGGAAAGGATCACTGGAGGGCCACAGGGGATTCTAGAGATTTGATCCTGCCAGGTGAAACAGCAGGGATAAATGCTTGCAGGAGAAGTAGTCAGTGTATTGCGGTCCTATAGTGAAGAAGAGTCCATATGATATGGAACACGGGTGCCACCTGCCAATCCTATTTAAACGGATGTCCACTGAAGTATATACCAATGCAACTGGCAGCCCTTTGTCTCTCAGATGATTTAATGAGTATGGGGACGATTATGAGTCTGGCAGTCTCAAGACCGCTAGACTCGCAGTGGTGGTCGGACCGCCACGGCTGTGGCAGTCCGACCCCCACATTACAAGTCTGGTGGTCGGACCACCAAAAGATCTGATGGGCTGACGGTGGTCTTGGTTCTGATCAGCCAGGGCAGAGCAGAAGTCAGCGCCATCCTGCTGATTACAGCCATGTTCTCTACCAGAGGTTCAACCGCCATGAAAAGGTTGGTGGACAACAAGTGCTGGGGGCCACAGCAGGGCCTCTGCACTGCCCACAACACTTTTTTTCCATATCATCCAATGACCTGTAATTTTCTGACAAATCACATAATTAAAGGGAACAGTTTGAATGCATGTTTTTTCTACATGAAAACTACTACAATTCCCTGCTGGGCTTGCCATTGTCTTTAAACTAGTATATTTCTAAAACTAAAATTCCAGTGTGTGGCCCATGGTCCAATCCACGTCAAAATACCAAAATTAGGAGCAAAGTCCTGGGCATGCTTATTTCGGTATTACGACTTGGATAAAAATTAACAACCTCAGTGTTTTTACCCAGACATTATTGATCATGTTAAAACAAGTGCACATCGGCTGGGCAAAAGTTCACATGCACTGCTGGCTAACTTCAGAATTGGGAATAACATGAATATGCTTTACATTAGGCCCTATTATAGGGTGCATAAAACAGAATAGGTCACAAATTGCCCCCTCCTTCATACTGAAACGCATACAATCTGTATTTGTGAACTGCACAATATGTCACCAGGAAGCGGGCCTCCTTGGGTTTATGTTTTTAAATTAAGAGAGGAAGAATACATGCTCTTTATTTATCAAGGTGGCTGACCTTGGAATCTTGAGATCAAGTGTCTAAAACTGACATTAGCTCTTCATGAAAAACAGTCAATTCTTGTTGAAACCACTGTTTCACTGTGTATGAAACTATAAAGAGGTACATTATAAATGTTTAAATACAACTGGAATGCGTGCTATGTAATATTGCTTCAGTTACATGTTAATCAACTACATCACACCATAAAAAAATACTCAGCACTTGCTTTACAATGTAACACCTGCATTGAATACACTGAGTATTATAAAAAAAAAAAAAAATTATAGTAATGTAAAATATTACGTCTACAGGGATAGAAAAACAGAGATACGACAAAATGTATTTCTTTGCCAAAAATCCACACATCTATGTTTTGCGCCTCCATAAATTCCTAGCAAACAACTGTTGATGGAAACAAAAAATCAAAAACATTATCTAGTCAGCTCAATTGTGCAAACAACAGCTGCACCCAGTGGCTACTAGAAGATATTAAATACTTGCAGCCCACTGAATGATTAATATTGGAGAAATAAAAGAAAACGTTTCCTGCTATCATCAGGGGAGTGGCGTATTTAGGGAGATTCACGTGGTGTGAAACTAAGATTTTTGAAAAGACACTGTGGGTGTGTTAGAAATGGGGTCTTTGGTTGGCAGTCAGGTTACCCCCTGTCCAAGCAAGGGCCCTCACTCTAGTCAGGGTAAAAGAAAATCACCCTCAGCTAACCCCTTCTTATCCCCTTGGTAGCTTAGCACGAGCAGTAGGCTTAACTTCAGAGTGCTAGGTGTAAAGTATTTGTACCAGCACACACAGTAACTCAATGAAAACACTACAAAATGACAACACAGGTTTAGAAAAATAGGAAATATTTATATAAACAAAAGAAAACAAGACCAAAACGACAAAAATCCACAATACACAAGTCAAGTTATCACTGAAAATGCAAAAAGAGTCTTCATGTAGTTTTAAACACACACTAACACTGTTAGCGTGAAAATGTACCTTGGACGGGTCAAAAATAGCCCCGATCGGGCAAATGTGTGTCAAAAAGGGCTTTCACTCACGAGCAAGACCTTGCAACGTTTCTCCTTTCATCGGGTCGGGGCACATTGTTTCTTCTCTCCGCAGGAGAGTGATGCGTCAATCCGGTCAGCACTCTTGGGTCAGGGCAGGCTTGCGTAGTTTTTACACATCCAGCAGTGTTTGCGTCAGAAATCCAGCCGCACGATGTTCTGAAAACCACGCAGTGCGGGTTGCGATCTCACCAGCCTCCGTTAGCGATGCTGTGTGTCATTTCTCCAGCCCCGGGCGTCGATCTTCGGTTTGCGTTGCTGGCGAGTGTCGATTTTCAGCCGCTAAGCCAGCGGTACATCGATTTTCCAGCTGCAGATTGGAGTCACGTCAATCTTTTCCCCGCCTGGCGGTCGGTGCGTGGATGTCTTACTCTTAGGCTGCCAGCTTCTCTTTTCAGGGTCCCAGGATCTGGATGGGCACCACTTGGCAGAGTTGGAGTCTCTCCAGAGACTCCAGGTGCTGGCAGACAGAAGTCTTTGCTGTCACTGAGACTTCAAACAAGAGAAAGCAAGCTCTAAATCAAGCCCTTGGAGATCGTCACAAGAAGGAAGGCACACAGAGTCCAGGCTTTGCCCTCTTGCTCTGGCAGAAGCAGCAACTGCAGGATAGCTCCACAAAGCACAGTCACAGCCAGGGCAGCTCTTCTTCCTCAGCTCTTCTCCAGCCAGAGGTTCCTCTTGGTTTCCAGAAGTGTTCTAAAGTCTGTGGTTTTGGGTGCCCTTCTTATACCCATTTTGCCCTTTGAAGCAGGCCTACTTCAAAGGAAAGTCTCTCTTGTTTGTGAATCCTGCCTTGCCCCAGGTCAGGCCCCAGACACACACCAGGGATTTGGAGACTGCATTGTGTGAGGCCACTCTTCCCCTCTCTCCTAGCACAGATGGCTCATCAGGAAATGCCTACTACACCCCAGCTCCCTTTGTGTCATTGTTTAGTGAGAGGTGCAATCAGCTCAACTGTCAAACTGACCCAGACAGGGAATCCACAAACAGGCAGAGTCATAGAAATGGTTTAAGCAAGAAAATGCTCACTTTCTAAAAGTAGCATTTTCCATCACACAATCTTAAATTCAACTTTACTAAAAGATGTATTTTAAAATTGTGAGCTCCGAGACCCCAAACTCCACATGTCTATCCGCTCCCAAAGGGAATCTACACTTTAATCATATTTAAAGGTAGACCCAATATTAACCTATGAGAGGGATAGGCCTTGCAACAGTGAAAACTATAATTTAGCAATATTTCACTCTCAGGACATATAAAACACATTACTATATGTCCTACCTTAACCATATACTGCACCCTGCCCTTGGGCTACCTAGGGCCTACCTTAGGGGTATCTTACATGTCAGAAAAGGGAAGCTTTCAGCCTGGCAAGTGAGTACACTTGCCAAGTCGAATTTACAGTTAGAACTGCACACACAGACACTGAAGTGGCAGGTCTGAGACATGATTACAGAGCTACTTAGGTGGGTTGCACAACCAGTGCTGCAGGCCCACTAGCAGCATTTGATTTACAGGCCCTGTACACCCCTAGTGCACTGTACTAGGGACTTACTAATAAATCATACATGCCAATCATGGATAAACCAATTACATACACATTTTGTAAAGGAGCAATGTCACTTTAGCACTGGTTAGCAGTGGTAAAGTGCTCAGATTAAAAAAACAGCAAAAACAGAGTCCAGCACACATCAACAACCTGGGGAACAGAGGCAAAAACTTAAGGGAGACTACACCCAGGATGAAAAGTCTAACAGGGTGCCAACTAAAAAGATGGTACAGTGAGCAAGGGAACTGCTTGAAGGAGGGTGAGGGTTTCTGGAATACAGAAGTCTGAGAAGATGTCTTACAGATGTCAGGGTAATATTGTGAAACGAAAGACATATTTTTAACGGACGGCTTAGACTTACTAAATCATTGAGGTATCTGTCTGTTGTATTAAGGATCCCGCGAAAAGCTGTTCATTATTTGATTCAAGTGTGAAACACATCCTAGAAAAGTTACGGACTGAACTATCAGTCAGATGGCTCTGGAAGTTAGGTGCCTGCTGCAGTATTCTTTGTATAGTCTGAATGTCACAGGTTCAATACATATGACATAGCTTGATCAATTAATTAATCAGTTTCTATGATAGTATACACAACCTAAAAAAGCATTGTTATTTGTAGTATCACCACTGCATCCACTGCTCTTCGCCTTCCAGTCAAGCATATAGCATAGTATACAACAGCTGTATCACCTGCCAATAAAAACATTCTTGCTATCCAAGTTATTTTCTCGCTATTGATTGCAAGATGTTCACCCTCTAAAGCCACAGACGTTCACCTTCATTAAAGACTCAAAAGGCTGAGAGACTGGAAAGAGTAGAACTCAGCAGCTAGAAGCATGGAGCAGAAAGGCACTAAAGCACACTAGCTTTCTAGGAAGAGGTTCCCACCTCACAAACATACTTGTGTATCATGATGAGATAGGCTCCGCATCCTGAAAAGGGATTATGTACCCTTCACAGCTCAACCAGTCCACCACAAAATGTCTTTGCGGCATATATGAGTTAGAGATATGAAGAAAATGTAAAATATCACACTTACGTGAATGGGAAAATCAGATAATTATAAACGTGTATATTTTTAATAACCTAGGGAATTAATTTGTATGGCATAATGTCAGGAATGTCAGGCGAGCATGTTGTATCTTCTGTGATATTCTGTGATAAGCTATGAGAAATCCACTTCACTCTAGTAAAGGGCTACCTAGGGCCTCTCCACATTTTGTTTTACTAACCAACATATCTTATTGGTACACCCAAAGTTGAGCTCCTTTGACCTCCTGCCTCACAGAGGTCTGAGGCTATGCAGCTTGCCATGTTCATTCTTCTTCACTACCTCTGAGCTTCTAAATGTATACACGCTTTCAGACATGGGTCTGGATTATACATGCAAATGAGCATGCATGCATATATACTGAACAGCGCCTACACCTATGCTTTAGTATCAACTTTTCTATTGCAGTGCCCACTGGAGTTTCACTGGCTCCCTGAGGATGCATCGCTGATAGGATAACAACAACGTTGCTGCGCATCCCATATAAAACCCAGAAGAAAGTGTCAGACCTTTCAGGTGCTCCCAGGACCCGACTCTCATCATGAAAATTCCTTTGTTAGGCGGTTGGGACATAAATACCCTTTGGTAATACATCATTGGCTGTTATGTGACTGAATAAGCAAAGCGTTTGAATACAAACTGAAAACTCTACAAATTCTGTGCATGTTGCATTTGTTGTATCCTCATTTAGGATAAGACTAGGATGTGCTTTCCTTCCATCAGTAATTATACGAACTGGATGAAAATGAGCTGATACATGATGACATGAGTTAACACACCAATACACAAGTATATTGAGCCAACTAAAACTGTTTCCTAATATTACATCACATTTTACATTAAATTGAGCTTAAAGATGCCAATGCGTTTTGGTTATCAATATTATATGCATCACTTTGCAGCACTTTACTTGTGCTGCCACCAACCACTGTTAGCTCATACTATAGCAGTGTTATTCTGAGCAACTGACTAGGGTGCCATTAGCTAGTTACCAAATAGTTAATGATGCCAAGGAAGGGAGGTGCTAAAATCTCAGTTCTCTAAAAGGCCTCGATTACAAGTGCCCCATTGGATAGCTATCACAACAATTATATACAGAAGCTCTGGGGTTTTCGAGGTTAATGGGTGACATAAATCGCACCAATTACAAGTTTTCGACTGTGAAAAGAGAAGTAACATGCTGACTTTGGTGCTTGATGCACAGCATTTACCAGGTGTTTTCAGCTGTAAACTCTAGTTTTAAATGTCACTATTTACCTAGGAGAACTCTGAAGGGTGCATAAAACTGTAGATCACATAATTGTGACAAGTCGCATTTGTCTGGGCATTGATAAACCATGTATAGGTTCTTTAAAAAGTCTAACACTAGCTTTGGGTTACACTTGTGCATGTTGTCCCTGGGCAGTTGTTGAGTATGGTGCTCAAAAACACATGTGGTAGAAGATTAGATTATACTGCAGCAAGTTCAATTTAATTGTACTTGCTTTTTATTTTAGACGCCAACTCAATTCGACTCATTAACACTGTACAGGACTTCACCTGTCATTAAGCTGGAGTGGGCACTTATCTGTACTGTATAGGATAGATTAATTATTGTATAATATCGTCAAATAGCAACTGAATGGTTTAAGTGACAATAAATGTTCTATTTTAAACTCAAATCATACGTTCCAATATCATACCATATTTGAATTGTAATTGTGTTTGGTAATCCACTTTAGAATGCCATGTTATAATATTGAGCAATTAAAAGGTTTGAGGTATCGCAAACACTTTTTAAATCGCCTTACATTCATAGATGTTTTATTCGCCCATCGTCTCTCATACCTAATTGTATCACATTGAGATATTAATGTCCTGTAGTTCTCCATAATAAACATACACTTCAGATCAAAGTTCAGAGTAAACTATGCAGGAAGGTAACATCTACACGAAATTGTTAACACAAGAACAGGACAACCATAACTTCAGAGGAAAAACATTTTTCAAATTAAATTCCTTAGAACCAGGAGAATGTTTAGCCAAGATGAGCACTTTGCTAATACAGTAAATGACACATGCAAGAAATTCAAACAGATGATATGAAGAAAGGGACATAAACTACAGACTTGCAAAAAGAGAAAAATAAGAGAGAACTAAGTTAAAAACACAGTAGGAAATCTCAAATGAAAAATACTATAAGATTGGTAACACATTATTCATTATGGACAAACCAATAATCCTCCATACTTTCCAAACATTCTCAGATGAATGCCTAAAGGGTAATATAGCCACGCATCAATTTTAGAAAGGGAGAAACACTGTGCAACTGCCAAAGGCCCAGCCGCACTGACCCTTTTTTAACCCAATCAAGACTATTTTTTGTTAGGACAAGGTCCAGAATTTTACAAATTTGGATAATGCAATATTACGTCTATACAGAAGGCAAGCAATTGCCATTTACAGAGAGTTGGACGCATCAAATATATTGACTATCACATACATATGTGATGAAATTTATGTTGGCTGTACCAAAGGGCCACTTATGAGTATGAGGCAGAAACACCATGGGGCATTACACAATGTGAGTGAGAAATGTCCAATGTAACTACACATGGAGCAAGAAATCAACAAGCTTAGATTTGGGTATTTCCCAGTTTTCCTACATCGAGGAAAGGAGGAAATAGGGATCTAAAATTGCATATATGTGAAAATCCCTTAGATTCACAAATTAAGTGCAACCAAGGAAGTACTAAACAAAGAAAACAAGTTTC
Source organism: Pleurodeles waltl (assembly GCF_031143425.1). Classification (NCBI taxonomy): domain Eukaryota; kingdom Metazoa; phylum Chordata; class Amphibia; order Caudata; family Salamandridae; genus Pleurodeles; species Pleurodeles waltl. Next base: position 403,735,793 of record NC_090438.1, read on the forward strand.
AAGTTCATTAAGGGATCCCTACTATTATATAGATAATTCTCTAGAGAAATGCAGTGGTATTGATACAGATTCTGGACAACAGAACCTAACGGGCAGTATCGATCAAACAAGAAAGTAAGCAAGGCACTGAACTTTGTCACAGCTTTCTCATGAAGACGATTTTATTATAGATCCCACTCAAAGATAGTAAAACAAATCTGATATCCTGTATGTGGGTAATGTGGATGAATTTCAGATGTAATTAAAGGATTCTGGCAAGATATGAAACATACTCAAACCTGTAGTGATTTTGTTTTTAGATATTGTTCAGATGGCCACTGTAAAAAGAATTAATGAGCTGCATAGAAAATATGAAAACTGCACATGTAGAATAGAGTGCTAATTACAATGTGTAGCATTTTCTTTTTTGTGAATTATACATCAGAAAGCAAAACTTGATCTTAATTTAAACAAAAATTTAAACAAATACAGTGCTCTCATCAAATGGATTTTAATATAGATTCCGGTATAACGGTAGCCAGAAAATGCCAATACTTTCTAGTTGAGAGTTTCAGATTAGACTTTGTGGGTAACATAGACCGTTAGATGGAATACAATCAAACCATTTATTTAAATAGGGGACATGAGTTTCAGTAGCCAAATGAAGCTTATGTTGGGGTTTACACAGTAGTTAAACTTCAATTAACTTTCAGTACTGTAATCATTTATTCTCACTGCTAATGCATGTACCATAGACTATTACTGAGAGAACGGTGTATTTAATGAATTGGTTTGAATTGTTTCTTACATGATAAGAATGTCAATAAGAGAATAAGACTATGAAGCAAAAGAGCCATTTTGATAAAAGGAAATGTGAAGAATTATAATAGCCTATGAAGATAAAAAGAATACAAGATCATACGTCAACAGCTATCTTGGTTTAGGTGCATAAACATTATACAGAAATACTGATATCAGGTGACAGTGGCTATTTTGAAAAAGTATCATAGAAGGCCAACTCTCCATGCAGCTGCCATGTCAGAGAGTATAAATGTTTTGACGGCCATCTAAGAAGGTGACAGTGATGCTGTAAGTGAGGGAAATACCATGTCCCATCTGAAGCATCTTGAAAGGTAAGTTACTAAAAGGGTTACTGCTTTGATTTAAAGTGTGCAATGCTAAAAGGAATTTGTTGTGAGAGAGCTTCCTGTTTGAATTTCTACTACATACAGGTTATTAAGCTAACACCACTAATACTGAAACACCTATAAGAAAACATAACCAGATGATTTTTCTTTACTTTTTTATTGTTATTTAGATCATATTGCGAACCAGGCTGCTCCTCCTGATGAAGAGAGTGGATTCATATGACATTTCTTATAACAAATTTTTACATAATGTCTATTGCACAGTAATACACATATACACCCTCCGCCAAAGTTCAGTATGTTATAATCTTTGTCCACAGTATAAAGCACCTTGTTTACACTGTTGATCGTAGGGAAGGGTAATTCACAAAGGCATTTCAGAGTATGTACAGTAGTGCTCCTGTAGTACTTTTTACATACTCTTACATGCTTTTGTGAATTAGCCCCAAAACATCTAAAATTGGAATATTCCTAGATGTTCATCTACAATTAGTACAATTAGAAAGGACTTTACCTTTTTGCACTTTTACAGATAGGGAGTTGGATTTTGGGGCAGATTAACAAAGGCATAAAAGAGTATGTAAAAGAGTATTCCTGTAGTATTACTTCCCTTTATCATAAATGCTTTTATGACTCAGCCCCAATGTGACCGAGCCTGCTTTAATTAGCATTACAGATGAGTAAAATATATGATTCAGAATTGTTATGCCAGAGAAAGATACAAAGTTCATGTTAGTTCTCAAAAGCGAGCACTATATGACATTTATAGTCTACCTATATTAACCATGGCAATTTGCCTTTCAGTGTTCCTTTAAGTTCCTAAAATATCTTACCCCACATCTGTTCTTGAAATCTGATTCTGGTGGTTTTATGTGTATTATTGACACCGAAGGTATGGCAAGGCAGTGGCACCTAGGGCTTTACTGCTTATTCTCTTATGTACATTATCAGTACACAGGGGATGTCCTGCACAGCCTACATTATGTCTGAACCACTATTTGACTTCACTTCATTCATTCTGTGATGTATCTAATGAACTTTCTAATTCCACATTCAAATCTTGAGACAGTGTATCTGGATAGGACTATTTTTGTCTTTGGATTGCCTTGCCTCTCCACACAGGAAGTAATCTATTTAACACAGATACGATTTGCTTGGGCCATATTAAGCTTAAGACCTGGTTTACTGTGCTCAAACAATATGTCTGTGTTCCTACCATGCTGATCCTTTGGACTCCACTGCACAATATAGTGTAGAAACAGATGTTGTCAGGACAAATATACAGGATGCCTATTATATCTTGTCATGTTAAAACTTCATTCTCTTTGAATATTTCTTTGCAGTGCCTTTAGGACATGGGATTATTGCCCTGATATCTGTAGCTGTGTCCTGATACTTCTTTGTCAGCTTTTCCTTGAAAACAAGGTTTTTAATAAAAACGTCCCTTCTTCATATATCAAACTAAGGGGTTCCTTCCAGACATTTCTCAACATAAGTGAACACTTACTCCAACTTTTTACTAAAGTAAGGTGGGTGTTCAATTTAAATGAGAAAAGCCAATGAGGATATATGTATATTCCCTCCAAGAGTGTAGGTGTCCACAGCATTCTCAAAACCTACCAACTGACCCTCACTGGTGATCTTTAATGTTCTTTCCCTTACCTCTATGGTCAACTATTGAACATTCATCACACCATGAGGGTTTCTCACAATTGTCAGTATCATCTGCTAATCGAGATTTGTAATTACAGGCCACACTGCTGTAAAGATTTTCATAAACCTTGGCTAAAAGACTCTTTGTTGTGTTGGTACACCCTTCCCATGCAGTAGCCTATGCTTATAGGCTTTCTTAAGGGCCCATTCCTGTCACACTATTCTGATTGTACCTTATTAATGTGCTCGCCCAGTTGTCAGACGCACAGATGACCGTTTATGAGGACCTAATGTTTACTGATGTGCCAAGAGGTTCTGTGAATCCGAACAATAATCTTTCATAGCATATGAAACCTTGAACCCCTTAATATAGGTGTGGTCATTTAAATAAGATATGGGCTTTAAGTCAATCGTTCTTGTAACAGACAATCAGAATGACAAATGCCTATATCGTAGTGCAATTCAGTTGTGATATGTGATGGAGGAGGTATTAAAATAGCCTATATGCACCAGAATTTCTACAATACAAAGGAGTGTTAACTGATCTCCAACAAAAGTCAGATCATAGGAATCAAGTGTATTCTGTGTAATTAAGATGTAATAAAGACATTGCCTTTCAAAACTAATAGACATTTCATATCAGATAAACCATTAAAAGCAGTTAAGTATACAACTTTATTTGTTGTCTTTTTTGTATATTTTTCTTCTGTTGTGTTTTTCTTTTTTCTGTTTAGTACAATGACAAAACAAATATTGCTCTCAAGAAGTGACAACAAGCATTTGTAAAGTCTGAAAAGCTAAGAAAAAAAGAGAAACAAAAATCAGGAAAAGTATAAGGCAGATCAAATGAAATAAAAAATCCATCTCAGGCATGAGTCAGATTCTTTTTTCAACACAGTCTCACTGAAGTTCGAACAAAATATCTGCTAAATAGAATAGGTTTGTCTAATTGGGGCAATAATATTTTTGAGAACTTAAATAATAGTAATAACAACAAAACTAATTGTTAGTTTCTTAAGTTCTTCGATGAACTTTAAGACCTTAGACAGCAGCGTTGAAGCCAAGAACATAAATGGAGGGCAAATCTTGCCCCAGAAGATAAAGAAAAGCACAAACGGCTATTAATTATTTACAAACGTGCCATTGGCATCTTAGATTCTATGTTAATACCATTAGATGTGCAAGTAATTCCCCTCATGAACTCTGGTGGTAGAAGAGCTTCCTTCTCCTTCCATTCAACAGTCTATGAAGAACTTGCAACGTTTTTGAGATAAAGTTGCTGTTTATTTTACAGATAAGATCCTGAAGATGTATTCAGATTTCAATATTAATGAAGAAAAAACAGTCGACTCTCTTGACTCTGCTGACTTGAATCCCTCTGCATATTTGTCTGTGTTTGTATTCATATTCTCTCTGCAAGTTAAAATCTATCTGATGAATATGAAATATAGTTAACCTAATGATTCCTGCCCACCCAAAATTTTGCAACTCTTTCCAAATCAGATTGCAACTTTGTTGGTCAAAGTCCTTAACCAGATATTAAAAAATGGAGTTTATCTCTGTCTTTGAAGGGACTCTATGGTCATTCCTTTACAAAGGAAACCAAATGTGGACCCACAGGATCTTAAAAAAACCTTTGCCCCATCTCACTACTGCCCACACCAGCTAATATGCTTCAGGATAGGTGCAGAAGTAGTCACAGCATAGAGTTGGCACTGGTTGCTGCTGCAGATTCCATTGGCTGGCAGGTCGACCAGGGGGGTGCCGGCATCTTGGTAATGCTGGACCTCTTGGTGGCATTTGATACCATATCACCCTGCTGTATGGTCCAAAGACTCCATCAGAAGGAGGTGAGGGCCACTGTTTTGGACTTTCACTGTTCCTTCCTGACGGGCAAGGTCCAAACAGTCAGTTGTGGAGTTTTTAGAGTACAGACTTTTATGATCCTCTGTGGGGTTCCACAAGGGTCCCCTCCCTCAGTCCCACTCATTTTAATTTGTATTTCCCCGCCTTGCTAAGTTGGTGCACTCGTTCGGTTTCCAAGTGTTATCCTATGCAGACAGCATTCAAGTTATTGACTCCATATGGGACAATCTGCCTCTGGTAGCAGATAAGTTTAAACAGTGTATGAATGGCACCAGTGTTTGGATGAAGGACACATTTTTTTAATAAATGCAGAAAAAACAGAGATTCTGTTTTTTGGGGCTCAACATTTGGTGTGGTCTGAACTTTAGAGGCTGGAGCATGTAGTCCTTTACCATTGCCTTTTTCTTGATCATTAGAATCTTAAAGATTTTTTTTCCTCTTATTCCTTCTAAACTTCGAGTTGCAGTGGTCATCACCTTGATAACATTGTGCCTAAACTATTGCAATGCTTTATATCTGAACATCAATAAGTCCTTGCTGAACAGACTTCAGGTCATTCAGAATGCGGCAGCCCCCCTTGTTCAGAATGTACATAAACGTCTTTTGGTGAGGGATGGCATTGACTGCATTTCACTGGTTGCCAGTTAGAAAGCGGGTAATATATAACGTTTTTGCATTCTTTACCTGGCTCTCCACCATCAAGGACCTTTGCTTTTCAGAAACATTTTGTATTGGTATATGTCTTGTGAGTTAGCGATAATGGGACCCTTTTGGTTCCCTATGGACTCTGTAGAACTGTGACATAAGTGTTTGGGTGTGCCAAATAGTTTTCATGTTTCGAATGTTGAGTTTGCAGTTATACACAGAGCAATAAAGACATGTAAGACCAAGCTCCATGTAGGCGTAATCATTTACGAGTACCACAGCTGGTGACGAGATAGGAGATATGTAACCCGAAGATTGACAGTGCTCTCCCAGAAAGTTTGCTATGGTCCATCAAACTTCTTGGCAATGACACACGTGCTGTAGTTAAAGTGAAGATTGATGTTTGGCGTATTGGGAGTCAAAGTGCCACTCCAGCCAGTGTGAAGCTTTTAAAGATAATGAAAGCTTCTTTAAGAAGTTTATACATTGTTGGCCAGAAACTTGCTAGTAAGGCCATGAAAGAAAGTACTGCACCCGTACAAGACACTGAGCTGTAAATTATGCAGTAGGACCACGCAAAAGGCAGTGGCAACCAGGTACACAGAAATTCTAAAGGCAGAAGAACACAAATACAATGCAGATAGGCGAGAAGAGTGAAGCACCCGTGCATAAAACAACCCCTCTACTCACATGTAAAGAAGATAATGCCTCACCGACAGAGAGTGGGCAAAACAACCCAGGTGGTAGCATACAGCTAGTGCTTGACGAAGATGCAAGTACAAGTGGTCAGCAGATGCTCCTGAAATGAGCTCCCCTCTTGACAAGAGAAAGTTCCTCAGACTATGATGCTGCTCCGTTCTTAAAACTACCGCCTCCCTTCAATACAGCAGAAAAGCAAAATATTGGTGACAAATGGACTCCCTGAATAGAAATGTTTGATGATTTCCTTGATGCACTGGAAGAAACAGAAAACACAAACATTGCCAAATACCTCAAAAATCTTGCTGGTGAAGGAGAAAAAGAAGTAATAAAGAAACTGCTGCGAACTGAAGAAATCCCATACCATCAAATCAAAGAGGCATTAAATCTCAAGTTCAATCCAATGCTAAATGTCAATTACGAAAGATATATTTTCAGTCAGGAATGACAGAAAGTCAGTAAAAGAATTGACAAATTTGTTGAGGGACTTGATATGCTCATCTGCAAGTTCAAAGAATTCAATGATGAAGCCATACGTCTCTGATTTATTGATGGATGTCTGTCAGATTTATTTAGATGGTGAATACTGAGAGAAACCATTAGTCTGGACCAAATTCTCATGGCTGCCAGAGCTAAGGAACATTCTGATCAAGCTGCTGACATGGAGGCCAGAGGTGCCCAGAATGATTCTGTTATGAATATGAAAAGTAAGCAGAAACACAAAGCTGAAGGACACAAAGTGATGTCTCCAAAGAAAGAGAAGGTGTGCTTTAGATGTGGATTTTCATTTCCACAAGAAGTTAAATGTCCCGCCACTGGACAAGTATGCAAAGGCTGTGGAAAGATGAATCATTTTGTAATGGTTTGTAAGGTGAAGGAAAAGCTACGCGAGTCACGATGAGAAAACAAAATGGATGCCTGAATGTCCAGAAGTGATGTTCTACTCAGGCCTACAAGGCCAAGCAGCAACTTCAGCTGAGGCAAATCAACACTAAACAAAGTTGATTGTCATCTAAATCTTCGTCCAAGAATTCTGCAGTTTCATTGACAAGTAACAGTGAGGAAGACAGACGTGCCATGTCGATGTTTACCTCAGAAAAGTGTGTGCATGTCAGACTGGTTGCATGCAAAGGAGAACTCAAGCCAGAGAAAAAACACAAAAGTCAGTCAAACGTTGTCCAGAGATCACACTGAAAGCAAACGGTTGCCGATATCTTTTATTGTTGACAGTGGTGTGTCAATAAATATTATGCCTGAGGAGAAATACAATTAACTATCAGCATTGCCCAGACTCACACCGTCAAAGGCTAAAGTGTAAACATGGGCTGCATCAATGTCATTAAAGAGTCAAGGTTCATTTCATTCATATCAACTATGAGACACGAAAAGACAAAAGTACAAGCATTCATTCAGGTACTTCAAGTTACTGTGAGAACTGCCTGTTTACTCAGCTTCAATACTACTGCTGATAGAGGACTGATATCTGTGAACTACAACATGATTTCCCATCATGAAATAGTAAGTCAGTTCCCCTTATTGTTTCATAGATTGGGAAAACTCAAGATCAGGAAAGCAAAACTGCATATAAGTGAGGACGTTTGTCCTGTTGCTCAAGGACAGACAAATTGCAGTTTATCTACAAGAAGCTGTTGATAAACAGCTTGAGACATTTCTAAAACATGATACAATTCAGCAATCTACTGGTCCAACTCTGTGGGTTTCGCCCATAGTGGTAGTGCCCAAAAAGGACAGTGAAGGAGCGGCACGCATCCGTGTTGATATGCGTTAAGCTAAAAAGGCAATTACAAGAGAACAAAATCCAGGTCTGCATATTGCTGACATGATCACGCAGCCTAAATTGTGCCAAAGTCTTCTCTTGCCTTGACCTGAAAAAAAGGATTTAATCAATTGGAATGTGAATAAAATCTCAGGTACATAACAACCTTTTCTACTTGTATTGTTTGTTCAGATATAAACACTTAAGATTTGGTGTGTCATCAGCTGCAGACATTTTTCAAGATGTCATTTAATGATAATACAACCTGTCATGAATGCTTTTGATTACAGTGTAGACATATTGGCTTTAGGGGCTAACCAAAAGAAACATGATAAAGCTCTTACACAGGTGTGATGGCGGTATAACTCTAAATGCTGAGAAATGTGAGTTTCACAAAGCAAAACTCAAATCATTTGGCCATGTCTTTCTGTATGGGAGTATTATGCTAGATCCAGCTAAAGTACAAGGTTTGTCAGCCACCAATCCCCCACAAGATGTTATCACGTTCCTTTAACAGAGTTAACAAAAAGAAATGCTTGATTTTACTTGTCACACAAATGTGAACAAAGTATTATGAAACTCAAGCATGCAATTGAGAAAGACATTGGTATGGCCTACTTTGATCCAAAGCTCCATACAGAGTTTGGAGCTGATGCAAGCCCGGTCGGGTGAGATGCAATCCTTGCTCAACACAGTGGATGCCCACATGCTTAAAGGCATAGTGTGGCATATACAAGCAGCAGTTTTTTCACAAACTGAATGTGCTTATTTACAACTTGAAAAAGAAGATTTAGCAGTGGTGTGGGCTTTGGAAAATTTCCATGTATTTTTATATGGAAAATCTTTCACTCTGATAACCAATGATCAAACATTTCTTACCATCTTTGGCAATCCAAAAGCCAAGAAGCCTCCTAGAATTGAGCAATGGGGTTTGCAACTACAGGAATATGACAACACTATCATGCACCAAACAGGGAAAGATCAAAACCCTGCTGTCTACTTTTCATGAATGTCAGTGCAGTGTCATGGTGCACCTCCGAAACTGCAGAAGCCTATATTAACTTCATTGTAAAGTCCAGTACAGGAACAAATTATTACAGCAACGAGTAAAGATAGTGACATGTTTCATATCAATCCTGGAAACAGCATGCTCGACCTGTCACATGACAGTGAATATCAGAAATTCAAAAATATGGAAGATTAACTGTCTGTTACTCAATAAGGAACTGTCTTATGAGGTTCGAGAATTGTCATAACAGAGATTCTGTAACAACAAATATGTGAAGTGGCCCATGAAGGACATCATGGAATTGTTGCCACTAAACGAGCTCTATGACACCAAATTTGGTTTCCTCATCTTGATGAGAGAGTTGAAAGAGAGTTGAAGGCCTGTCATTTGTGCAATTGCTTATCTCCTAATATCACTCAACATACCTTTAACATGTTGGGTTTGCCAAAACATGTATGAGATAGAATCACTGTTTCTTTGGTCCTCTTGACAATGGGCGTCACCAGATGGTGATTATCGATGACTACCCCAGTGTGTACTAGTAGACGATCTCCTATTCATTACTCAAGAAAGAGTCATTGAGAGGTTAGAAGGCATTTTTGCAATATGGGGTATTCCTTCAATTCTGAAGTGTTCCAATGGCCCACATTTCAACAGTTGCAAATTCAGAGACTTTCTTGATCATCTCAATGTGAAGCATATGAAAAGCATGCCTCTTTGAAAAAAAGCAAATGGCGTTGTCGAACGCTTTGTGAGCACACTCAAAAGGACTGTCTAAGCATGCATAATTGGAGAAGCTTGAACTGAAGTCAACTCTCCATGCTACTCTTCGAGATTGTCGGTCGTCTCCTCATTCAACAATAGGTGAAAGTCTTGCCACCATGATGTTTAGGAGAGCCATGACAACCAAGTTACCTAAATGAATCAACAGAAGATCTAATACAGATTAACAGATTTGTGTCATAAACAAAAGATTAAAGTATATGCTGACAAGCACTGATGTGCCAAGACATGGTTTTCAATGAAAGAAATTGAGTATTGGTGCGGCCACAAAGAAAATATAAATCTGATGCTCCCTTTTATGCTGAACCTTTCAAAGCTGTAACTAGCAAAACACAGATGGTGATTGTTCACCATCCTGGAAAGTGTACTATATGAGATTCTTCACACTTGAGGCCTGTGCCTCAACATTTGCCATTTCCTCATGTCAACGATGAGACTGATTCAATTGAGACTGGAGTGAGCCCCTTGACTGCATGTGTCCCTTAATCACTGTTGCAAGTTATGGACGGTTCTCTTCTCTCTTCATAGCCACAGAGGACACGATCTGGGCATTTGGTCAGAGAGATACGACAACTTATAGAGGAGTTGTATTATATTTCTGTAAAATATCATATTTTTTATTTAACAAGGGGGAGATGTAGTGTCTTGTCAGTTAGTAATGATGGGACCCTTTTAGTTCCTGATGGACTCCCCAGAATTATGATGTAAGTGTTCAGGTGTGGTGAACAGTTTTCATGTTTAGAGTGTTGAGTTACTAGTTACAGACAGAGCAATAAAGATGTGTGATACCAAGCTCCGTGTGTGGCCTAATCATTCTCAACCGCCTTGGCTGGGAAGGACACTACAGTACATCCATTAAAGAGTCCTCAACTCATTTTCTCTCAGAAAGGTGACTGTCCCCAGAATCCACAAATCCAGGTGGGGTGGCAGCTCCTTCTCGGTGACAGTGGCTACATTGTGGAATACTTTACCTGTGCACATTGCAGCCCTGGCATCTTTCCCTGTGTTGTTCAAGCAACATAAAATTTGGCTCTTTTCTCTTCTGTGAGTGTGATTCCTTGGTTGTTTCCTTAGACAAACTAGCTCTTGACACTGTTAGGTTTAGCTTGCTTTAAAAATCTCATTCCATTCCATTAATATCAATGTATTTGTTGTTGATGATATTAAAATGATTTTATCTAGAGGCAAAAGTTTGAATTGGCCCAGTGGTGTTTCAAATGTTGTCCTGGTGGATCCTCCAAATATCAAAAGTGAGTGTCCTAAGCTATTTCATTTGTTGGCACATGAAAATATTAGATGGTATGTTCATTTATAACATTAGGGGCACTTCTATGACCAAGTCTTTCTTCAATGAATTACACATTGAATCAATAGCTTCCTCAAAAATATATATTGTAAATTCAGCAGCTGCTTAACGCATCCTTGTCATGCTTGCATGTGCTATAGAGAGTTCCTTACAGAACTTCATGGATATGCACCTTTTATGCTGACAGTTCCAGTTCTTAATAAGATATCATTGTTATTAAAGGACTCTTCTTCCTATAAAGGATCAACCATTGCTGCCTCACATAATGAGTGAAGATTGGGAGAGTCAGGGGATGGGAATCACAATCTAAGAGGAGAGCTGTAATTATAGGTAGATGACACAAAGACGTTTCAGGGGTGCTCCCATGCATGAGATGTGAATATGGGTATGAGCAGAGACAGGTTTTGGAGTTAGTTGTCTCTCTCTATGCATGCGAGTTCGCAAAAAACAACATGACTCCCATGAGAAGTCGAAGCAGAATTAATGATAATATGAAGTCGAATTAGACTTGAAGCTTTAGTTCGCAAGAGAGAGAAAATGAACATGCTTAATTTAAAAAAAAAAGTGAATGCAAACCCTCCCAGCATTTGAAATACAGGTGGACTTTGACGTGAAATTGCCATTGGCTCTCACAGAGTTCCAATTGCCTGTAGGGATGAAGGTCCAATCTGCATTCTGCCCAATCTGGCATCTTCTGCCGAACTGTTAATGTTTTATGTTACTGTGCATGAACAAACGAACTTGAATTATCACTGCCGCAGAAACGCTTTGCCTCTAGCTTCAGCACTCTCAAGCGGAATCCAAATTAATGCTAGACCAGGGAAATTAAAATAAAATGGTTTTCATATGCAGATGTTCTACTCGCTTTCAAAAGAACAATCCTGTAAACATCACCGATCATTCAGAAAGCTCTGCACAGTTTGCATCAGAAATCCACAGTGGCTGTTCAAGACAAAAAATGCTTCAAAATCTCTGGGTTAAGACAATCTGCCATCTAATCTATCTACATCATATAAATGCAGATATAAATTATGAATTACTACACATTATCCTCGTTCGTTTTTTTTTTTCTCTTGCAAAGTTAATATACACGTGTCCACTAGAACACTACATTTTTAGTGCCACGTTTAAAACCTTAATGTGGCACATTTAAAACCAAATGTGACATTTAAACATGTCCACTGTTTACAATTTACATATCTTCTCCTTTTTGGACTTTTTGTTCTTTGATCTGTTCTACTCAGTGCTAAAAAAAAAGGCAGAGCGTCCACTAAAACAACCAGAATGTGCAAGTCAAGGGTTTCTTTTCTCATATTTTCTCAAATGGGCTGTAAAGCTGGGCACATTTTATTAGTAACATAAATACTGCAAGTAAATTGCCGCTTCTACTATTACCTGAGGAAAGTTATATTTATACTGTAATTTCTTTCTCCGGTGTCTTGGCCCCGGTAATGCGATAATGCAATGTTACACACGGGTCACCAGCAATACTTGCTCCTTCGATGATTTCTGGCGCTCCTGTTTGATAATTCCCAGGAAGAGACAACACAGACAGTGTGTTGTGACTGTGAGTTGGGCATTAACTAAGGCGCCCCCTTAATTTCCAATGCTGGCGCGTTCACAGCGAAGTACAATTGAAAATTGACGTCGCCGCACAGGCCCTGAGCCCGAGCCATCGTCCCCGCTTCCCAGGGAGCATTAGGCGAGCTGATGTCAATCTGTCATGCTGGTTTGTGCATAGCCTCGTCTATCAGTAGGCTATATACTTCTAAATCAATGGAATACAGATCCATTCTCATTTCTATCAGTTGAACAGTTGTGCTGTTTTCAGGCAGTCACACAGATATTGGCAAGTTAGTAGCTGTGTTAACCCGCGGTTGGTTGACGTCCTGGTGTGTTTCCCCCGCAAATCCAGGCACGGCTGGCACAACACAGGAACATTTGATGATAAGTGTTAAAATGGCTCTGAACGAACAATGTTGTACATGGTTCTACCTCACCCATCTCTTTAATGATCATCATAAACAACTAAAATTATCAACTTCGAGACTCTTCAGCATTTGCAAGTAACAGAAAACATGCAACAATTTATAATACTCACTCCCAAAAATTGTAAATAAACTTGCTTCCTTGCTTGTACTTGAAACCAACATAACTGATTATAATAAAAATGTAAAATCTTGATCTATTTTTTTGCCTAAAAGCAGCCCATTGCATACATCATGAATATACTGCACAGTACCAAGTCGCTGTAAGACATTGGGCTTTTATTTGGCGACGGTGAATTCTCACCTAAAGGCCTAATTACAACTCTTAATAGGGTGAACTGGTAAAGTCACAAAATTAGCCTGAGCTCAACCCTTTGTTAGCTACGGCACAGAGCAGATAGCCTTAACTCAAGACAATGCGTGAAGTATGTATGCAGTAGCAAAACAGTAATAAAATCAAAATGCAACAAAATAAAAATCCCGAAATAAATTAGAAACATAGAGTAACATTTAATATACAAATGATAAAAGTCCAATAAGGGAATAAAGAGATATAAATGTACATGCCAATGACATTCAGTGGTTTAAGTAGACCAAGACTTCTGCACACTTTGACGTTGACCAAGATGGAAAGTGGGTGGTTATAAACCAACCAGATTTGTCCTGGTCAAAGATTTTACCTTCTGACTTTGATCTTTTAAGTCCCAATCCAGGACAGGAGTAAAATTCTAAAGCCCCCAAGACCTCAGGGGAGGCACCTGAAGACTCACAGGGTTTAAGGAGCCAGTCTAGGATGAGTTGCATGGTTCAGCTGGGCAGTTGAAGTAAAAGCCTCTTGTAGCTTGTTTTATCCCAGTAGCTTGAACAGGAGGTTATCTTAATGACTCTCTGAGTGCACTTCTTTGTCCTGGGTACAAGAGGGAGCGAGTCTAGCCCTTCAGGGCTTCTCTCAGGGCAAAGACAGCAGGTCCTGTCACATTCTGTTCTTCTTGAAGTGTAAAAAGTGTTCAGCGGTTGATTCCTAGAGGTGCCACATTTGCTCCTGGCTCAAGCTAGCAGGTGGGAATGACTCATGGCACACCTTAACCAATGGGTTAACAGTTTTCAGGGCCAACCTTACCCACTTTGGGCAATTTCAAGATGGCAAATGTCTTTGGGCACCCTAAAGTTGGGCTCTGAGAGCTGGGAGTGTATATGGTAATTGTACTATGGTAATCCTAGTGTAATTGTTCATTTAAAACGTATATCCAGTTTGATGACCCCATTGTACCCCAATAGACCCAGAGAAATAAGGGATTTCCAGCAACCAGACTGGACATACACATGAAATTTTTTTTTTTTTCACTTTCAGTAATGTTTTCTGCCATCTTGCCCTACGTGTACAGCAGAGAGTAGAAAATGCATATGGAGCAGTTTGAAATCACTTCTTCACAAAGTGTGAGATAATGTAGATTTGAGGGAATAGTAAGAGAAAGAGTGTAACTGGGGCAGTCTATCCTGATAGGTGATTATCAGGTCTTCTTTTCATATTTCTGGTCACAGAGACCTGTCCTGCATAGGTTTTCTATACAATTGTCTATGTGACTTTCTTCAGCTGGTTGTTTTATCAAAGAAATAACTTTTCTTTTTGTCACGTGATTGAACACTTTTAGTCAAAGATAAATAGCCCTTTTTTTTTATTGTCATCGAAAGTGGAAGCCTTCATTGGTGTGATAGGATAGCTTAGAATCTTAGGCCTCAGTAGCTAGCACAGAGGGAAAGCATACTGTAAATCTTCTGCATGGTTTCCGTCATTGGGAACTTTAAAATCAAATAGCATTATCCTCCTTTCTGCTCTAGTCAGGGTCTCCAACCTGATGCCTATTGCAAAACCCATCTCACATCTAGATTTTCACAGTGGACTGTACGACATTGCATAGAACTAAACCCAACAAAGAATTGCCTTGCAGAAATAATTTCTTGCTTAATCATGGGAATAGGATGTGTAGCACATTTATACACAACAAGTGTTAACTGAATACAGATCAGGAGGGTGGAACATTGATCTCACATTTATATAGAATTATGAAGAATGGGAAGGCAGGAACCTATATATGTTTGGGATGCAAGACTGTAACTTCCACACCCCAAAAGAGAAAACATTATGAGGCGTGCATACAAAGGGTCCCTTCTTATGCTATACCTTGTACAGTACAAATAAGCTTCTGCCAACATTGAAACAGAACTGTAATTAAAATATTAATAAAAACATGATGATTTACTTGTAACTAAGTAAGACAAATGAGTCTCTTTTTCAGTAAAAATGATCGTGTGGCATGGTCCAAAGTGACCATGGTGAAAAGTGAAGTGGGTAAAATATAGGGAGTCTATACAGTCCATATTTTGTATGATTTTCAAAACCATCTCTAACTGAGCTTATAATCAGATCACACAATGAGCTGTTCAAGTATCTCTCATTAAAATGATAAAAAGGGGTTTAATCTATTTAGGGTCTCATTTAGATCCTGATTGTGTTACCGCCAAGCTGAGTCGGCCCCGAAAACACCATTGAGTTAATAGTGTTCTGCCCGCCATATTTAGATGTATTGCGGCTGAACTGCAGACCACCACG
Organism: Pleurodeles waltl; assembly: GCF_031143425.1. Lineage (NCBI taxonomy): Eukaryota > Metazoa > Chordata > Amphibia > Caudata > Salamandridae > Pleurodeles > Pleurodeles waltl. The sequence goes on from NC_090438.1 coordinate 403,751,257, forward strand.
ACGGAGCGCCCTTCCTAGCCATCAGGCAGGCAGTTTCTGCCGACCATATTTAGATGTTTCAGCTTTTTCAGCTGTGCAGGCAATGTCATACCAGCGTATTTCTGATGGAGGAAGCCCATTGCTGGACTCAATGGCCAACAGTCAACAGCAGTGGCTATGGAATGCAGGTAAGTCACACACTCTTGACCTTAGCCATATGTGTCCCCCTGCACAGCACACCATATACACACTGTCATCTATTGCAATTCCAACATCACACTTCCCATACATACCGAACACACCCAGTGCCATACAACCATGACACAACATATGCACACTATTGACACTGCACACACACAACATGACAGCAACAACCAACACAACTACATACTCAGCTACACAAACGCACTCACACGAGGCACAACTACACACATCATGACAACGTCCGCCACACAACACACAACATACACACATTGATCCTACATGCAAGTGACACACATAAAGATACAACCACAGCACCCACTCCAGCTCCGTCCACCTCAACCAGCCAATCCAATCTCACTCACACATACATGTATTGACTCACATACATGACAGGTAGCACAACCTTACCTGACCTTGCAGGTCCTCTTTCAATGTGCACACATGGACACCATTAAGGTACCGTCATTGTGGTGCCACCATTCATTTGGCAATGAATAATGACACCACAATGGCAGGAGTGTAAATGTGCGATATGCGTGTTGTGTTAGTGTGTCCCCATCCATGTCTGACTCAATCATGTTCCTGACATATTCATGTCACAGTAATTTAAAAAAATGACTGTGACATGTATAAGCCTGCAACAAGCCCACCCAACATACCCTGGTAATGTGACATCCCTACCTTCAAGTCTGGTGATGGGGGTTGTGTTTTCTCCATGGGTCACTGGCAGCAGAGGCAACAGGTTTTGTCCAGTCATATCCAGTCAAAAACGGAAGTGGAATCAGGGGAAAAGGTCAATTGTTACTTCATTTCCCCCTCAATCCGCCAACTCACGTAGGGAGGTCAGACTGCCACTTTTCGCTTGACAGTAAGGCACATCTAAATCTGCACAATGGTAAAAGTCGCTGGAGTCCTGCCATCAGACACTTTTCCCTATAGCGCCGTCGACACGGGTGGTGTTTCTTGGCGGACACAGCGGGATGAATGCGAGCACTCGCCTATGGGACCACCAACATCAAAATCCGGTGGACAGGTTTTCAGTTGAAAAATCAGCAGTGGGACTGTTACTGCCAACATCTAAATCAGGCCCTTGCCCTCCAAATAAAACTATCCCTGCATATTTTTAAGGCAATAAGTAGTCAAAATCGGTTAGCTACCACAATGAAAGATCTCCCTTAGAAAAGAGACATCAGAGCTCTCGGACGAGAAAGGTGAGATACCATAAAGTAAATCAACATGAAATAAAACAATCAGGAAAACTACTTGATAAACCAGTGTACAAAGTGGAACAAAGAGCTGCAGCTGATGCTTTAAATGACGAACAACTTATCGACATTAAGTTTCATGTTGAAATTATCAGTAAATAAAGTTACGTACATTAAAATGTCAGTAAATAACAAAGAAAGTACGCACACAATTACAGGCAGCAGAAATCCAGACCAAGGCCTTGGTGAAGGTGTGAGCTAACTGCTCTATGCCTTTATTTACATATATATTACTTTATAATTATGACAGCTAATTTCTGCCACTTTTTATTAGGTTACTTGATCATGGTGAACAAAGATAGTCTCCAGACCTTTGGTCTTCCTAGATCTTCATTTAACTGTGGCAAAGGATAGGGCATTAACGTTAGGCCAAGGCAACTTTGAATTCCTGATAAAATGTGTATAATTTTACTTAATCTACACACAGGCACTGAGAGCTACATTTTAACAGATTGCATGTATCACTGACATCAGCAGGGTGCATGTCTCTGGAAGGAAATATTTGCAAGATCATGGTGGCACGTTAACATCAAAAAACGAATCATCCTCGGAGTCAATGAGCACGTTTAAAATTCTGTAATATGAAGTGTCCCCGTGGGTTTCAGACGAGACAGCTTCCATTTTGTTTTGCTTTCTTCGATAGGAGAGAAATGCTGACATGTTTTTAGGACCACCGTGGAAGTGAACGTTTTGATAGAATACACTGACAAATTTCTCAATTTCTTACCTTGCAGACTTACATAGGTTATCTCATAGTATTGACGAGTGGCTTTCCAGAGTATTACGTAGGGGAAGGAAAGGAAAGGAAGCACGAAAGTGTTTCGTGAACAGAGAAAAAGATTCACAAACTAGTAAGATTGTGGGTATTAACAAATATTGTGCGGTTATTTTCTAATCTTGGAAATAATCCTCCATATGACAATAGGAAACGTATTTCCAGGTTGGGAAAGGAAAGCAAACACTTACAAACTGAATTGGGGTGGGCGAATTGCATAAAAAACACAAACGTTTGCATGATTGCCCACATTCACCAAACGTACCAGTGCTAACTGGCATTGAATGGGAGGAGCATGTTGTTCATAGGTTTCCACAGGGGATACTGGGGATTGTGTGCATACTAGAATAGCCAGAAATCTACACAAATTAGGGAGGCATCTCTGCGATGCTTAGATTTCTGAAAATTTCATAACGTTTTATGAATTTACACCATACGGTACACATTCATTACTATTGTTGTGGGAGGAAGGCCAACATACAAAGTGTGGAGCATCCAAACACCTTCTGCTATGTAAAATCTTCCCTTTTGTTTGTTGTTCTTATGTGCGATCGTGACCTTCAAATTAGGCCAAGTTTTTACTTTACGATTGGTAAACCTGACACCACTAACACTATTTTTTAATCCATGTCAATGATCGAGGCGGAGCATTAGTGCAACGGTCAATTTCCATTATAACACCGAGTCATACAAACAAATGATTTCCATATTTTGCTGCTATGATCAGTCAAATAGATACTTTTTGAAGAATTGAAAGGTCAGTGCATGAAAGAAGAGATGTACTGTCCATAAAATACCAATGTTCCCTTCCAGGTAGTCAAAGTCCATAGAGTATTCTACATAGAGGAATGCAAATACGTACATGAAAAGAACAACAGTTGCACACCAAGGAATTAGTGCGCTTTTACTTGGACTTCTAGTACCTTTGCGGTACTTTCATGCCACGTGAAAATGATTCGAAATGTACTCGTGAGCATGCACGAAGTACAGCAATGGCCATGGCGGGTGTCACGAGGTTCTTAAACACAAACAAGTTATTGCGCCATTTTATCAGGTAACCAGAATATTTCCAAATGCTATGGAACATCATTTCTTGTACTCATATCTATGGCACTGGTGAACAGCAAAGCTACAGCATTTGTATCCATTGTTTAACGTGATGTGAATCTCACTGCATACTTAAGCACACGTTTGATTTCATCCCGGGGAGATAAAACGCATGACCAAACAAATTGACATGCTGTAATCATTGTTTAAAGGCTTAACCATTAGCGCCTAATATTTACTTTTACTGCTTTAATTACAAAAATCATAAAATAGAATGGATCTGCAATAAAAACAGTTTGCCCGTCAAATGCGCCTGCTTTAATTTACCCAGGGGTTCTTTAAATGGCTCTGTGGCTCACAGCAGTTAGGACAAGTGGATTTGCAAGAAATAGACATCCCTTACATAACCCATATTTGTATTTATCAATAAAGGCAGAGACATAAGTCTTGCGATAATGCTCTGGCAGGAACAGCAGGGCAAATTTATTATCTTCGATCCCTCCTTTATCTCTTGCTGCTGTGGCCCAGATAGCTCCGAAGCACAGGGATGATATTGCCAAAGCTCTCATTAGTTGCGGACTTCTGGTTTGTAAATACAAGGACGCTCTTGGAGTACCAAGAGGGCGAGAGTGCTCTGGAAATTGAGAAGTATACAAGAGTAAAGGGAAATAAAAGACGAAAGTAGTAGGGCTGTCATCAATTAATTCTGACCTCTAACAAGCCTATCCGAAAAGGCAGTAAGCACTAAACCATTAAATTCATGACAGTGTTAACATCATGGCCGCACGGACGCATTTGAGCAGACGCATTTTTTTTCCATAGGCGGCAATTGATTTTTCTTCTCAAACTTTAATTGTGACAAGCACTTCTCTATACTAAGACCCTCATTTCGGGCTGCAGGAAGCAGCATCCCCATAGGGACATTATGCACCTGGGTACTTCTCTGGGCAACAGGCCCAGTGTGCCTGAACCCAAAACGATTCGACGTGGAAACAGAAGGAGACGGTTTTTCTGCAAAAAGGTTTACACCTGGACTGCAGGGGGTGAGGTTTTGGAAGAGGCACATCCTAGTCCTTAGCCTTCTACTTGCAGCACAATAGGGGGCGGATAAGGCTGCCCCCCTCCAGGCTACTGTCCGGTAACCAAAACATGGCCTCTCTGACACTCCCCCCTCCCCGACCCACCCATCCTTCCCCACCCACCCGACACTGACCCTCCACTGCCATTTACTACTTGTCCGGAGCAGGTGGCAAGCGCCAGTAGAAAAGGAGCCGATTATTGTGCCTGGAAGGGGGAATTTCATATGGAAAAGGATCTGGTATTCTCAGGACCCCATGTTACTCCCTATTCCAGGCGGAATAGCTAGTAATACCCAATATTTGGTGTCGGAAAAATGTCCTGAAACAGAGATCACTGTCCCCTCATTTCCTGGCACCATATAAAGGGCAATTCACAACGAGGCCCTGAATGTAGCATGATAAAGTGAAACATTCTGACATTTGACAGTCTTAAGCTTCTCTTCTCGACTACTGGGTGAACCATCCACACGGGTTTTACATCAAAAATTCAGCCCGTGTCCGATTTGAAAAAGGTTTACTATGGCTCTAATACCGATGCAAGGAAATTGTTATTATTGCGGCTGCACGCACCCTGATCTCGGGTCAGCTATTCTTCAGTCCTTTAGAAGACATAGATGCTAAGGTTACCGCTCTGATGAGTTGCAAGACAAAATGGAACAACCGGGGCACAGCGAGGGACGGCGGGTGGCAAAGAGCACGGCAGCACGTAGGGATGTACAGTCACAAAAGAGAGAGCCTTTCTTTAGAAGCACAGCACATGCGCGCATAAATGGTTGAATGCGGTACCTTCCACGGAGCAGAAAGTAGAAACGAAGCGGCGCTTGATGGCGATGCAGTGGCAATATTTTTGAAGTAGGACACGCCGGAAATGCTATTAAAGCTTCTGGATACATTACAGTTAATTCCACTCCGAAAAAAAAGAATTTAACAACTTAATGGAAGCAGAAGTGGAAAAGACCTTGAAACCTTAAAAGAATAAGCAGGCATTCAAAGAGATTTGCTTAAACTAATATTGTATGGGGCAATTTTTAGGATCAATCTTCTGAGATTTTTTTTCCATATCCTAAGGCGGGAAGAAAGGTCATCGCTAATTGGCACTGGGCATAAACTCTGTAGCAGGCAACTATTGATGGATGCCACTTAACTAATACCCTTTTCAATTCAACTAGGTCAGGCAATAGGCTAAGAAGTGCTGCTTGAAAAAAGTAATTTATTTTTAGGCGGCAACACATATTCTGTGCATAGCTTTGAAAAAATAGCTGATATAATGAGGTTGAGCGGAGAGAGAGATGTGTGTTTGGGGGGGGGGGGTTAGTCAGCACCGGGTACAAAATATGCTGCCAGGGCTGTCTCTCCAATGACTGATGTGTATTAGACGTGCAATAAAAGCATAGGCCAAAGAAGGCAGTCCAAGAAGGCGTCATTTGCGGACGTGAATTTGAAAATATCAATAAGTTCTTAATGGAGAGCATTTGTCATTGTCTGCGAAGAAGCTATTGGTACAATTATTTTTTATATGCAAGGCGTTTGGATGGATATGTTATTAAGACGCTGGTGCCAAAAATGTGACATTGCTTTCAGTATTCACCTAAGTTTGCTTTAACACTTTAGAGACCTTGGACTATCAATTGTTTGAGTATCACATAGCAATAGTAGGTCCCAATTTGTCTAAAATATGACTGAGAAACTAAGAAGTAACCTATGCAGACAGGAAAAATGTGATTGGATGGAGCTGAGCCGCCAATCATGGAGGGCAAAGAAGAACTCCAAAGAGAAATCATAAAAACACAGGTATCTTTAGTTTTAGATTTTGTGTTTTGTTATTTAAAATGCCATTAAGTGTCACATTTGTGCTTTATAATTGTAACAAAATTAGTAGTCACCACGAACTAACAAAAATCGCACAGAAACCTGTACGGCAGCCAGGATTTGAAATGTGCAAAGCCCTCTTTCTGCTAATATAACTTTAGCAATTTTCACTCAGTTCTGTGACTATGGGCCTGATTCTAACTTTGGAGGACGGTGTTAAACCGTCCCAAACGTGGCGGATATACCACCTACCGTATTATGAGTCCATTATATCCTATGGAACTCGTAATACGGTAGGTGGTATATCCGCCACTTTTGGGACGGTTTAACACCGTCCTCCAAAGTTAGAATCAGGCCCTACATATGCAAATGGTACACATAAATATGTATGTACTGTGTTTAAATTAAAAAAGGCTTTACTAGAACTAGTAAAGTAAAGTAAAAAATTGTGAATTAACATTTGGTGCATACAATATAAATACAATGTTTGCTAATTTGTTTAAAAGTGACATCATAAACGATATCCTATAGGACACCACAAACTGCATTGATGGTTCCGTCCAAAAGGATAGCAGTAATATAGCATCTGTACAGCCTAAGGCACAGGATGTAGGTAAGAGTATTCACACTGATTGGTATTTACCCTCTGCCTGTTCTAAACAGGTTAAACTGCTCACGAAAAACAAGGCAATGTGTCAATGAAATGAAGGAGAATGTGCGAGAGGCAGACGTAGAACTTGATTTAGAGTATGGTGAAGAGGGTACTCCGTCACAACTGTGATAGAGTACCCTGTCTTCCAAGCCCTCAGTGTGACCGCTCTATTTTGCATCAGGCGGACTGTCAATTTTCTGCCAGCAGTGCCACCGCTAGCTCTGCCATCGGAATACTTATTTGGAAGACCCAATGAAATAAGAGCCATCAGAGTAAGGATAACATCCCACTTGCTCAATTCAAAGCAGACAGTCTGATGCCATTCTTCCAGTCTCTAAGTGCCAGATACAACCTGTCATTCACAAACAGAAGGTAAAAAAAATATTAATACCCTCTCTCCCCCAACACCTTGGCAGAAAAGTCCCAGTGTGTGGATCATTTCTACCTTGTTTTTCAGAAACAAAAATCTACTTTAGGAGTTTATTTCTGAAAAACGAAAAGGTTTGGTGTGCTACCGCTTAAAAAATGGTGTCCAAACACCAAACATTCAGTGCCTTCACACGAGCCTCCATGAAACTGGCTCTTCTGAGTGCACAGAGACCAGCGTGGGACTGGTGGTGAGCGTGAAATATGACAATCTTCGGCCATCAGGGTGGAAGATATAAGGTCCTCAGCCACCCTGACAGAGAGAGTAGAGACCACCAGCTTAGTGAATTGAACGTTTGCTGTTTTAACACGTGGGGCAGATTTATCAATATATTGCGCTTTTGCAAAGTCACAGAAAGTAATACAAATCGGTGCCCTTGCAGCAGATTCCACCAAGGAGAAATCATTTTATTTCTCCTAACTTTTCACACTATGCTTATGTGCTGCACTGTATAACACACATCCAATGTGGGAAATTTTTATTTTTAATATATGTCTAAGTGTAGTGGTTTATACTGAGGGGCACCTTTCTAGTATATATACTGTCTTCTAGTAATACCTTTACTTGCAGTACTTAGATATGATCGAATTGCTCTATGTACAAAGTGCTAAATAAAGTGCTCCATAAAAAAGTTATTAAATGAAAAAAAATCTACTATAACAAGTAATAGATATGTTCTTTATACCTTTGCATTTGATAAGGTTGACATTGATAGTACTGACAACCATTTAGATTCATTATACTCTGAGTATGTGAACTACATTATAATGAAGAATACCAACCATGGCAAAACACTTTTTTGATTATTGAAGAATTTTGGAATTTTGTGCTCTTGTGCCTCAACAATTATATTAGAGCAGTTAGACCTTACAGCTTTTTGGTGTGTCTCCCCTGTCTTTTTGCCTTCTGACCTCCTGTTTTTATGGTTTACTGGACTCTGTTTTTGCTAGTTTGGCTACCATCCCAACCAATTAAAATTATTAAAGCATAAAGGAGCTTTTAGTCCAATTGAAACACTACAGCACCTTCCCATTTGTGCCTTTATGTATTTCCCCAAGAAATGCAACACACATTTTGAATTCTAAGTCCACCACCATCAAGTACAGAAGTGCTAAGAAGACTAAACTGCCATGTGAGCTAGATCCTTGAGTACCAACTGAGCACCAGAGACACCAGAGGGACAGCAACAACGTTCTAAAGATTTCTATAATAAAGTAACTTTTCCTGGAAGGCTTTTCCTTGGCAGAAGGTGGCTACGTTCCCTGTCGGTCCTGTTCTGCAGTGTCACACATACTTATTTTCTTAAATACTGTCAAATTTCCCTACCCGTAAGCGTTAAGCTTTATTTTACTATGCTAAAGTACCACTTTTGCATAATAATTTATTAATATATTAACTTGGAACATTGTGCTTACAGTTTACGAAGTATTACAGTATGTATAGACAGTGTAAGCCTGGAGTCTGGACAAAGCTGAAACATGTAAAGACATAGGGCCTGATTTAGAGTTTGGTGAAGGGGTTACTCCGTCAGAACGGTGACAGATATCCTTTCTGCTGAAATATAAATCCCTTATGTCCTATGGGATTTATATTTCGGCAGACAGGATATCCATCACCATTGTGATGGGAGTAACCCCTCCACTAAACTCTAAATCAGGCCCATAGATTATTAGGGAACACTTGCGCACCTTAATCTTTGCCCTTCTCAAATTTAGGTGTTAATAGAAATTATGTAGAGAAAATTAAAATTCGAACTTTTCTTATTCTCCTATAATTCTAATGACCTTCTCAGATCAAGACCACAAGAGGAGTGACAAGGGTTCAAGTAAAGAGTTTACAAGACCTGATTAATATCCATAATCATATCAATACACTCAACATAAAGAAGCATGGTTAAACTGCTATGTAGGATAATGCAACAATTTACAAAAACACTTCTGGGCTGAAGTGTCAAGATAATAAGAGCTTCAACATTGCATCAAGTTGTGTAGATATGCTTTTGTTGTTGCCTAACCTAAATAAGTAATTTATAGTAACAATATGTCTTTTCATGTGTACTTTATTTACTAGCTAGAAAGAAACTATGAATAAAGAAAAATCAGAACTTTTAAATTTAAAATATATTTTACTTGCTTATAATTAACTTCATGGGGATTAGAATTGTTTTATGTTCCTCCAAAAAAGATGCATTGTACTGGCCGTCAGGAGGGTGAATGATAATGGGAAAGTATTGTTTTATTTACAGAAACATATCACAAAAAATCCACTTCATGGTGACATTGAAATTTCTTAAAGGTGTTTCAATACATTTTTCCACTAAGAAACACACTTTATACAATAGAAATATATTTATTTCATGATTTACTACTTGGTATTGGGAAACCCCCTTTTGCGAGTAAAAGAAGCCCACTTTCTGCTTTGATATACAGTAAGGAATGCTAACACTGCACTTGTTGTTGATTGACTTCTTTGCACCATACTTTCCATTACTTGGAACCATTTCCCTAAAATACTTTGGTCACAAGAACTTAAGTTTAATAATTTAGAAATTTTCTAGGATAGGTCATGCATGGTTAAATTATCTCGGATTAAAACACAGCTTCACTACTATATACGGGTATACATTATTTCACACTTGCTACTATGACAGTGAGGGGATAGCATGGTAGTCAGTATCAAAGATGGCGGAGTTGGTATGGATAGTTATTGAAGGAAAATTGAAAAGAAATTGGGTTAGTAGCTGAGAGGGGTGGAAGCCATACTCAAATAATAAACACAATCCATGTCACGGTAAACCACAAAGTCACTAAATAAACCTGTGTTTAACCCTCTGGTAGCCTGGCACAAAAGCAGGCAGGCTTAACTTAGAGGGAAATTGGTAAAGCATTAACGCAGCACTGAAACAGTAATAAAGTGAAAATGAAACTGAAGGAAAATCCCAAACCATTTTAGAATAATAGAGTTAATTGTAATAAATAAAATAACACTAAAACAACAAAACTCCAATCAGTTGAACTGGTGTAATAAATAAAAAAAAAATGAAGATGAAAATAGTACCTAAAAACACATAGTGCTACTCGCGGTTTTCTCGTGAAGCTGGACCGAGATAAAGTCACAAAATCAGACTGACCAAGATGGACTGCGGGTTGAATATAGGGACCAGTTTTGTCCTACTGAAGAGTCACCTTCTGAAGTCCAAGCGAGGAGCTGCCATTTGTTTTGGTGTGTGCCACAAGGAGGCATTGTCGGTTCAAGGAGCAAGCTTCACAATGCAGACAATCACTCTTTTGGAGCCAATTGCAGGTCTCACTGGAGCTTTGTGCTGGAGGTTGACATTGGTTTTTGCTGTTGGATTGTAGTGTAGGTTTTGCTGGAGGATCAAATTGGCCAGTATAACAGATGGTCACTGTGTGGCACAAAGAGACCACTTTGTGGTCACGAGAAGCTGAAACACTCTAGATTTTTACCTTGAATTGAGGAAGAGTACAACCTGATGTCAGACATGGGTCCACTACCTCGGGGCAACTATTGAGGATCAGGACTCACTAAAGCAGAAGCAAGCAGAAGGACTCCAGGAGGTCCAGTTGGAGCATGTCAGCTGGGCAGTTGCAGGGATGCGCAAGAAGCTTGTTGCTAAAACGAATCAGCCAAATGATCCTAGGAGTCACTTGTGGAGAGCCTGGGTTAAAAGTAAGCAGGTCAAGTTTTCCTTCTTCAGACAGCATGGCAGCCCTTCTTCTGAATCTTCCACAGGTCCAAGAGTGTTTGAATGAGAAGTTTTGAAAATTACACTTTTATCACCAGTGCCAGCCTTTGGGTGTGGAATGCCCCCTTGGTTTAACCTTCCCCCTTTCCTTACTTTGGTTCTAAACTGTCTAGGGTAACAAATGGCAGATAGGCCTAGGTGTGAGCTCAATTTGTCAGTGGCAGGGCAGGCAACCCTAAGAAGCAAGAAGCGGAGTGGGCAAACCTTGAGGCTCCCCTTTGAAGCTTAGGAAGGGCTGAGTACAACTCCCCAGGACAGCCTGCATAAGAATGCAATACCTTGCCCCACACCTATGGCCCTTTTGTCCGCATGTCTGGAAGGAAAGTACAAAACACCAAAGGAGAGCCCTTCACAGTCATGTGACCCTGCATACCAGTTGGAATGTGTATTTGGTTTAGGCAGAAAAATATAAACTTTCTAAAAGTAGTATTTTCCGAATAGTAACTTAAAATACAACTTTAGAATTAAAACTGGATTTTAAATTAAAATTAATTTGGGTGGAAGAACAATTTCTTTATTTCTTTCCAAACTCAACTGAAGTTATAACTTATTAAGTGTAATAAGATAACCCAGTACTAGTCTGTAGGAGAGCCAGCCTTCAAATAGTGCAAAACATCTTTGGGAGTTTTTTTACTGTCAGGACATGTAAAAAATATGTACACATATTCTACTCTTTAAATACCATGAACTCTGCCCTATAAGGATCTAGGGTATTCCTTACGGGGCGACTTATAAGTACTAAGAAGGAAAACTTAGGCCTGGCAAACGGTTTAGTTTGGCAGGTTAAAATGGCAGCTTAAACTGTACTACAGGCTGCACTGACAGGCCTGAGACACGTTTAGCAATACTACTTATAGTGGCTGGTGCAATGAGCGCTGCAGCCCACTGGTAGCATTTAATTAACAGGCCCTGAGTACATAAAGTACCATTTAGTAGGGGCACATATGTAAATTAAGCATACCAATTGGATGTATACCAGCTTACCCTGTCGTAGGACTCCCATTGTTAGAAAAAGATTGCTGGATTAGGGACGGCAACACCACTGTTGGTGGGTGACTGAGTCAATCCCACACCTGCTTGGCAGCTGTAGGGCCAACCCTATCTAGAAGCACCTCATCCAAACCTGGAGAAGGTGATTTGTGGCAGCCTGAAACATGGCACTCTATGACCTCTCAGGGGACCTTGTCGTCGACAAGTCTCACCCTTTTCTCTAGTTAGCAAAAGGTCTCAAAAGGCAATGAAAGAGACGCAGGATGGTTTTCAATACATTTATAGAAAAGACTGCAATCTACGATAAAATATTTGAGCTACAATTATTAGGGCAATGAGGCATAATAGTATTAAAACAGTGGTTACAAGTGAGAAGAAAATAAATAGTCCCAAGAAATTGGAATGGGGAACATCTGGAACAATGACTCCGGAACCACAACGTTGTTGTTACCGCAAGAGGAACCAAGCTTGCGTTAACGATGACTTCCTTTTTCTCTGCCTTAACCACGCATGTGCTGTACAACGCACATGCGTGGTTAAGGCAGAGAAAAAGGGAGTCAGTATCGGGAGAGGACGCATTCAGATAAGTGGGGCTGGGGCAGGGTGGGGGTAGTTTTTAGGGGTGGGGTGGATGAAGGGCTTGGGATGAGGTGAGTTCGGGGTAGTTTGTATTTTTAGGGGCAGGGGTAGGGGGATTGAGGTAGTTCTGGTTTTTAGGGGCGAGGGTATCGGGTCAGTTCTGTTTTTAGGGGCACAGTTGGGAGTCTTGATAGTTTTGTTTTGGGGTGGTGGTTGGGGTACTGTTGTTTTTGGGGGTAGGTGATTGGGGTAGTTTGGTTTTTGGGGGTGGGGGTCGTTGGTATTTGGGGTGGGGGTCAAAGTAGTTTAGTTTTTGGGGGTGGTAGGTGGGGGATCAGAGTTGTTAGGTTTTCGGGGATGGGGGATCAGGGTAGTTCCATTTTGGGGGGTGGGGGTCGGGGTAGTTAGTGTTTTGGGGGTTGGGGGTCAGGGTAGTTTGGTTTTTTGTGGGTGTGGGGGTCGGGTAGTTAGTGTTTTTTGGGGAGGGGGGTCGGGGTAGTTTGGTTTTTGGGGGTGGGGGGTGAAGGTATTTTGTTTTTTGGGGGTGGGGGTCCGGGTAGTTTGTTTCCTGGGGGTGGGGTAGTTTAGTTTTTGGGGGTGGGGGGTCAGGGTAGTTTGGTTTGTGGGGGTGGGTGGCTCATTGGTTTTTGGGGTGGGGTCGGGGCAATTTTGTTTTTTAGGGGCGGGGTAGTTTTATTTTTGGTGTTGGGTTTGGTTGTTTTTAGGGCGGGTAGAGGATTGGGGTAGGTTTTAGGGCTCAGGGTGGGTGGGGGTATCGGGGTAGTTGTACTTTTAGGGCAGGTGGCATGCAAAAACCACGCATGCGTTTTTCACATACCTTTACTGGGCATGCCTTTCCAACAAAAAATCGTTGTAAAGGCATACATGGTAAAGGCATTTGTGGAAACAACGCAGTCGTTGTTCCGACCATGTTGTTCAGGCATGTGTGGTTGGCGCATGCGTTGTTCCATCATACATTCTAATGGAATAACATACATAGATGAATTCTACCTACCCCTAACACCTAAGTAGGAGCATAGCAGTGATAGCCCAATCTGTTCGTACTGAGTCCATGAGAGGAGCACCCACCCCCATTACCTGAAGTATAGAGGTCTGCTCGCCATCTCAGGGGGTTGATTGTAGAAACAGAGGCGAGGTCAGCAATGAAATGGCATGCAGCTTGGACAAAATCCTGGCTGGAATGACCTCCCTGTTGTCACTTGGCCTACATATTCTTTTTGTAAGAAAACATATTTTCGGTTATTTTCGTTCAGTGAAAAAGGCTAGATGTTGGCAAACGCCTAAGTACCAAACTGTTTTAAAACTCTTGAGATGGCAATTGCTATCTGGATCACCATGGACATGGACTTGTCAACCTTGGGCCAGGGCACACAGTGAGATTTCGTGCACAGAATAATAATAACAAAGCTTTCACAGCATCACAAAGTTACAGCAGATTGGGAAATAAAAACATCCCTGCTGAAAGCAGGCTAACTAAAATGAAATAAACTGGAATAAATGAAAACAGCATACATATGTAGGTAAAAGGGCACAGGCCGCAGACCTAAGCTAAGCTAAAATATGTGTGCCCGACCAAAGTGTAAAACAACCCCAAGACAAACCAAGATTGAAGGAGAGAGCACAAACACTTTTCCACTAGTTAGGTGGGAAAAGTGCACACAAAAACATATGGAACAAGAAACTGCAGATATATTTATTTATTTTACGTCAGTTTTAAATACTGCTTTTCGAAGTGTTGCTATACGGTATAAGAATAAAGGGTACACACAATTATCAAAGTAACTTCATGAAGCACACTTCATCATTGACGCTTTTCTAGAGCTGTAGCGCTCTTCAGAGTGGATATTTAGGGATGTAAAAATGGTACAGTCTGATAAACTATTTTAGTCTGTGTGTCCCAAGCATTTTCATTTAAAGAAACAGATTTGTAATATTATGCTGCCATGACTTGAGCAAATTCCACTCTTTCCTCTCCAACAGAAAGTAGCAGAGGCCATTCCACTTGCTGCCGGCCAATTACTTGTAACATATGGAGATACGTTTTTGCAGGAAAATCAAAGTCCCCTTCAGGCTGGAGTTGAAATCATACATTCCTTTTTCAGCATGACGAACCAGCATTGTCAAGTAATTAACAACTTCATGAAGATAGTGCAAGATTAAATACTTGATGATTAGTGTGATTTCTGGTTGTTGTCATCAGCATGCTTTGGCTTGTCCTTTTTTTTGGTTTTTAATCTGGATTTCCAGATTAATGTTTGGTACTCATTACAGAAACGTCACTGAACACCTAGGTAGGCAATTAAGTATAACTGCTTGTGATATGAACACAGTGCGAAGAGACACTAAATGAAGTATTTTCCCACTGCACAAACTGAATGAAACTTGCCTAATATTTCAATTCTTCCAGGAGCTACATTAGTTCAAGCCAGCCATACACTAGAGCGCCACAGAAACAAAATCACCATTTGAGTAAAAACAGCTTGTGTTGGCCAGTTCTAAGGGGACGAGGGACTTCTAGTCACATTACACAAGGTGAGAAGGAACACATGGAATGCTCCCACTGCTCCCCAATAGAACTTCCAGCGTCCCATTTAAAAACAGAGCTCAAATGGACCAGTTAAAATTCAGTTTATTTTTTTTTTGGTATTCACTTTTGTTCATGAAGTACTTAATGCTAATTTGGCATTTGAAACAGGGAGCAGGAACAAATTTGCCTGGGACACTCTCCAAAGTAAATTATGCCCTGCTCTCTGACCGACTCCCTTTGGTGATTTGTTGTGGCTCTGCCCAGAGAGAAGTTTGACCCAGCAGGATTTACCTTTAGTTACCACAGCAATTTCAGTAATAGCGACTTAATAGTCCTGCCATTTGGCAGAAATTATTCATGTTTCCATAATAATAGCTTTGAGACTGTTTTAGATATTGGGATACCAGTGAGGTAAAGTACGAGTCCTGTGACACAGTGAGATTGGGACTCACAGAAGTGCAGTGTCCTAAGTGCAATGTATATGCCTAGACATAGGTCCCATGCTCACTGTGCCAATGGGCTCACGCTCCACTACACTATACTAGCGAGGCCCAAATGGTTTAAAACTCATCTGTTGCTTGTATTCCTGTACAGAAGGGACCTCCCCTGGCTGTTCTGGCAATACTGTTCCTATTAGAGCAGGACCAAGTCTGATTAGTATATGACTACTTACTGTCTAAGATGCTCTTGTTGACGCAAAAACACGCTGGACTGGATTGTGGCTGTGTTTAATTCAAGCAATACACTCATGATTTTTTATTTTTTTTATTTTGGTCAGCAGGTCTGAAAGAAGCCGTGGATGAAGAAGCTCAAAGGATAGCCTCATTGAAAATGTGTTAACACACATGGACACAGTCCAGTCAGACCATCAAGAAAGCCTCCACAAGAGTCATTCTCGCCCCCCAATGCCCAACCCATATCTCACCCCATCTCAGAGAGGTCCACTGGCTCCCCAGTCACAATCACAGGCAATTTAAATTCCTCACACACACACACACACACACACACATGCAAAGCCTTACACAACACTGGTCCACTATACCTCAACAATTGCGTACACTTTCACCAGCCTGACATACATATGCTCAGCCTCACTCTCACATACACCCTATAATCACAAGAGCAATACAGGAGGTCATTAGTTCAAATGCATTGCAACAAAAACATGGAACGGCCTCCCACCAAACATCAGAGCCTTCCCCTCACTTCTTGAACTGCCCAAGAAACTGAAGGCCTAGCTTTTCAAATTACTCTGAGAGGCATTCACCTATGAACCTGATCAAGCAACTGGATAACCTCACAAATGATTAGTGAGCTATACAAATAGACATAACATACACATTATTCTTTGCACAATCTATATTACAGAAGGTACAATGAAAGGTACTTTGCTCCTACACTCCATAATAACAAATTACACAGGATATGAAAAGCAGGTTCAAATGACCATTACTCTCCTGTGGCACAATGTGTAATATGGCCTTTGATAATCTTTTTTATTTCTTTTTTATTGGGTTTTGGAGGGCTTCTGTTTGACAGTTACTAACATGCTTAGCCAAATTCCACACAGCGTATCCCAGTGACATTGATGAATTAAGACTGCTTGACTCCAGTTATTAACCTAGTGAGTATGGGATCACATGAAAATTCACCCACCAGCACATTTTTTAAACTTGGCAGGAACCTTTAATATAACATTTAATCCTCCTCACCATCCCCAAAGCATGCACTCAGTCCCAATGTTTAATAAACTGTCTTATATATATGACCTCTGCCAGAGAAGTGTTTTGATGTAGTTATGGTGTATGGTTTCAGATTATAAACACACTCTGACAGTGGTTACAATTTTATTCTGGTTTAGAAATGTTTAAATAGACAAGAGAAGCCTTAATTGCCACAGTAAAAACATAAAAGATATATAAAGCCATTTCATGCTGACAGCTTCGTGATCAGGATGTCAGTGCGGCATATCATTAAATAAGGAATCAAGCATTGCTATGACTCATCTATTAATTTAAAAATAAGATAAAGGAATTTGAAAAAGAAATCCACAATTCCAATTTGAGGAAGTGATTGTTTGAATTGTGCAGTAAATGAACAATACTTTGTCAATTAAAACCCTCAGAAGTAGTCTAGAAATAGTGCAGTTATGCCATTTCTAATTTCCTGCATGAATGTTACACAAGTTATAAAGTACCACCAGCTGAATGTGATCATGATGTTTCAAGTCACCAGGGAGGTGACTAGAGCATGCCGATTGACTGCTTCTATAGGATCATGGAACTCTGTAATGACTTGCATCCTCCTTTTTACAAACATTGAGGGACACTTTGTTCCTTGCAACACAGTATCCCAGTGGTTCCCAACCTTTTGACTTCTGTGGACCCCCACTTTATCATTACTGGAACCTGAGGACCCCACTGAATCATGCCTGGAATCCGTGGACCCCCTACTGAGAGATTATTGGAAGCTGGGGACCCCGGCCTAAACATTGTTCATGATTGGAAACGTAAAACAATGCACAAAAAATACAAAAGCAAGCATTCATCATCATCAAACACATACACAAATTAGAACACATTTTATTTAATTTGCAAGCAAAAATACATAAAAACAAGCTTTTCTAAATTCAATTGACGCCACACATTGTCCATGCTATGTTCTGTTTATTGCACCTGCATTACTCACACGAATCAATCTGAGAATGCTAATTTAATTTTTAGCCTCCAATTTCAAATTCCTTGACATTACAATACTTTAAAAAAAAATTGTTGTACATTTAGGCACTTTATTTACATATACTTTATTAATCTGTTAATATTTTTTAATGTTCTAAGCTGTCATGGACCCCCAGATGAAGCTTTGCGTACCCCCAGAGGTCCCCAGGCCACAGGTTGAGAACTACTACAGTATCCCTTAACTATTGTGTATATAAAAAGAAATGCAAAAAATAATTCAAGTATACACAGATACCTTTCAGATGCAGTATGAATTGCATACAACATCTATTTAAAAATGTAGAAACTGATACACTGCTGTTAGAGATAATGAAGAGTATGTAGCTTGTACTGCTTTCAAGATAAAAACATTTGTAGTTTTTCAGGGCTGGGAACCTGTTGCCAATATTTATTTATTCACATACCAGGTGCAGTCATTGCATTTTCAGGAACACACAGCTTTGAAACTAGAGGTGTCATATGGAAACAAATGACTTTAGTAAACAAATAGAGGGTAATTGGTTATGATGCTATGCGTTTTTGTAGTAGATATCTCTTCACAATTGACAACTATATTGCTAGTATTTCTTTATAAGTCTAGCTGAAGCAACACTGAGGAAAATGAAAGTAAAGCAGTGCTTACCAGACTGGCAAACGTCTGCCATAGGGCAGGAGACTGACTAACCTGTGCATCAGCATCGCCAAGTGCCTGGAGGGGCACTGTGGCATCAGGAGCCACCTACAATAAATTACTACTGACATATTTATGTTATGACTAGAAAGTTCTAACCTGATTGAGAACTCAGGTGTAGTCAGAAAATAAGTGACTGAGCTGTAAAAAGAGATAACATACTCTCACTATATCCCTTCTGAAACCAACTCCCTTTCATCCTCTTAGTTTTATTTGCTAATAGAAAAGTTTTAGAGTCAAATTAAAAATGAAAAAGGGGGTGCAAGTTATAATTTATTGAGATAACTGTAACTGCTGAAAAGCTATGGTTTATTTGTGTAAAAGATGATCCTAACTATAACGTCCCTGTAACCTTTGGTTTTTAAGTTAATTCCTAAGGTTTTTAAAATTCGAATTCCTACCTATATTGTCTCTGTAACCTTTGTTTTTTGCAGTGCATGTCTATTTTCATTAATGTTATTTCCTAACTATAACATCCACATATCCTTTGCTTTTTCTGTGAATTACTATAGCTTTTTAATGCTATTATCTAACTTTAATGTCTCAGTAACCTGGGTGTGAGAGTGGGTGTGTGTGTGTGTGTGTGTTTTAGAGTAAGTGTGTGAAGGAGGCGTGGGTCTTAGAGTGGGTGTATGAATGAGTCTGTGGGTCTCTGAGAGAGGGGTGTGAGTGGGTGTGTGAGCGGGTGTGTGAGTGGTTGTGTGGGTGTGTAATTGTGTGAGTGTGTGAATATGTATACTGGTTTGTGAGTGGGTATATGTGTTTTTTTAAATTGGGGTTTGGATCCTCAGATCCACCCAAATCCGTGCAGATCTGGGAGGATCTGACTGGATCCACGGATCCCTGCATGCTCAAAAACAATTTTTGGACAATGTCTTGCCCAGGAGGGGTCCCTTAAAGATCCTCCAATAGTCCCAGGGGGTCAGGGTACCTTTACCCTGACCCCTTCAATCACTTTTAAATTTAGTTTTTCCCTCTGGGAATTGAGTCCTGATGAACAAAATGGCGGCTGCAACTTTCATCTCAGGTTGCGGGAAACCACTCACAGCGTTGCTGTTGGCTCACAGATCCACAAATCTCCATACTTCCCCCTTGTAGGAAACAGTAACAAATTGCACGTAACAGCAGGATCCTTCAAGGGTCAGCATTGTCAATGATATGATTAATTCAATATTGTCTATGATTTCTAAAATGCTTTAAGATGGCCGCCACACTTTTGGGTGTAATTGTAATCCACTTCAAATGTCATTCATTGTCTATTTCAATGAATTATAATTGATCACATTAGTTGTATAAGATGAGGAATTGCGTATTGTTCACTGACACCGATGAGGGCCAAGCACATAAATGTGTCTGTTTCTGTGTTTGCAGCAATAAATCTAAAATGCCCCATAAGTGCCCCTCACTGTTTCCCACAAGGGAAGTTTGGAGGAATGGATTTGTGTGTCCACCCTTGCAGACATCAGCACCCCCTTATTGTGATCTAGCAGCTTTGGTGGAACCCCCAAAATAACAAGTTAGACAGACTTGGCAGCAACATCATGTAGATAACATAGCATAAACACCATTTAGGGCTAAGTGAAGCCATATAGAGCCAAGCGATGACACCCCTAAAAGCACACATCAATTATCCCAGCCATCACAACCGAAAATGTTAGTCAGTGCATCCCACACCCACTCAGGCTACCACAAGGGCCAGATAGTTGGCATACTGATGCTGTCCCAACTGCACATCCCTCATCTCAAACAACACTTTCTCGTAGATTCAACATACCTCAGTAGTGAAATCATAACAAAGTCTTGTGTGCACCATATGGCACCAATGTCATCCTGATTGCAAAGTAATAATGCCCCAAAAGCACCAATGGCTATGAACACAACTATGACTTAAAGTCAAAAAGCACATTGACAGGATATTCATTAACTTCACACACATATCTGCACAAAGATCTGTCAATGGTAAAGTAATCCTACCCTATGATAGGACACATTTATCATATGCACCAATTCCCACATTAACAACAGGAAACATTGGACAGCCCATTGTTGCCTTTATAGTCAACAGCAGTGCATTGTTACCATAAATGTTTACAACGTGATAAAAGCCTAATTCTTCCATCACATAATCATCCCTCATCCACACATCACAGTACCAAAGAAATATTGGAAAAAACACAAAGGCGTCTGTAAGAATAAACATATAGACCTTTTTAAGCTATGTTCCAGTGCCTCCGGTTCAAAGCTAGCCCACAGCCACATATCTAGTTCTCCCTCTGCACAGGACTGGTGAATTTTATATTATGACAAGCATCTTTTTTGGAGGATCTGTGAGCGTAAGTTGAAGACTTGGTGCTGCCCACAAATAAACAATCTGTAAAGCTCATCCCCCATTTCGTTCTCCTCCTTCAGGGTCGGTCTCACCAGCTCAGACCCCTAGAGAAAATACCTGCATGGTATGATGTAAGGACACATCCCTGCTGTGCTTTCTAGTAGCCGGTTTAACTCAACATCCTCTCTGAGAAGGTAAAATGTGAGATAAACTGACTAGTCAGATTTTTCAACCTTGAGAACGGACTAGTAACCCTTGTCAGGACCCACCTGCCCCACTGACAAAGCCTGAACACATACGTCCAAGCAGCTTCCAGCACAGGCAAGACATCCATCGACAAGACATTTGTGGACCCGATTCTTCCAAATCCTGGAGCTGCATGTGGCAAGAAAATCAGTAAGGCTACCACTAGGCTTTTTACCCTCCTGAAGCTCAACTGTTCTGGCCTGCTCCTGATCTTGTCTGTCTGAATGCTTACATTCAGACAATGAGTCCAAAGACTTGGAAAGTTTGGAAAGAAGCCTTTCACACTCCTCACAAAAAAACAAGGAGGACTGCAGTGGTGAGCAAACTCCCTCCCAATGGAAATGCTGGTTTTGCCTCAGTGCATTTTTGTAGGATCTTCCCCACTTACCCTTTGCTGGTGCCTACAGGCCTCCATAATGGTATGAGAACCGATCACTAGAAATGTTTCTTCCATCATCTAGGGTCCGCTAGGAATGGTTGCTGAGTTGACTTTCCTAGATCAGACCCCTGTCTGCTCAGATCATTACCAAGAGCTGCCTCACATCGATGTGTAGCTATTGACCAGGTATCAAATTTAGGTAAAGAGATATCCAAGTGACCAAATAACAAAAGACCAATAAGCCATAACCTAGAAGGCAATGCAGGTGTTTCTGCACTACAACGTATTACTGCACACACTGTTGCTTGATTTTGAGGTACTAGAATTTAATTGAATTTTCTTTACCCACATGTTGCTTCCTACATAGTATGTGGTATAATACATTTTTCTAGGACCTTCATTTGTTAACAATTACAAACCATGTGTTCAAAACATATGAAAGTGAGGCATGTTTGTTTTCTTTCCCCACAGGTTACCACATTTAGGTTTTGGCATACTGAAGTTTTAGTACTAATTTCAATCACCTATTGAATATGAATCGTGGTTGAAGAAGTACTGATTTTGGCCAAAGGACTGCAATGCTTTATGTTTTTGAAAACAGCACAGCACTGGCATCAGTGAACAGTAAATAGTGCATACAATGTGATTATACAGTGTTACAATTGTATTTTTAGTTTGATATTTTGTTGGTTTTCTGATCTATTAGGCTTACAATTTCTATTCTTCTATTATTCCACAAGTACCACTTAAGGTTTTGTTAAAGGGCTGTTCTATTTATAAAACAAAATAAAAACAATGGCTGGATATTCCATCTTTATTGCCACTGTGACTGCTCTTTTATAATGTATCTAGTCTGATCACTGGCACCAACTCTGCTGATCTAGGCCATGTTCACTTGGCCAAGTTAGCCAGAAGAACTAAGTGGATATGGGAGGTTTATTATAAGTTGCATATCATATATGTAAGTGTCCTAAATGACATGTACCACAAATATCACATACAAGCTTACCAACATTTTATTCATCAGGCTTTACCAACATGAGCCACTTAAAACCGAAGAACTGAAAACCCCATTGTTACCAATCAGGCACCAAGAATTCTCTACGGTCTTCCTTTTAGGAAGTATAATATAAACACTGTTCTGAAAAACTTTTTAATTTAGCTCTGTTAATGTTATGATGATTGGTTGGTAATTGTTTCTTTTTGGTTTCCTTCTCTGATTTGAAAATGGTGTGTCACCACATGCCTATCTACACTGTGATTAAATATTTACAGTAAGGGAAGAACTGACTTCTGGAGTGTACATTGTGCTGGAAGCTCTTGCGGTATGCCAAGATCCACAATTCAATAGAGTATGCATTATTAAAAACATCTATAACATTCAATATGCTGTGAGCACTATTTACCTATGACCAGAATTCTAAATTGTTCATGACCATGCTGCGGTTTTCTTTAACATAAGCCAATAGGGATGTGAGGTGGTAAGAGCTCTTTGTATTATTAGCTTGCAAGGACCAATACTGAGAGTTAATACTGATGATGGTGTAAGTACATATGCTTCTTATTTAATCCTTTATGTGTGGTGCTGAATTCAACCCCACAGAACAGTCAACTTGAACTGACCCCATACAATGTTAAACTGTCCCGCACACATCACCGCCACGCATAAATGCAGCACACCTGATTAAGTTGCTTAGTAGAACAGACAAGTATAATGCCTAAAATATCTTGAAGACTTGTAATGGAAAACCTCTCACAACAACAAAGAAACAATGAGCGTTGTAATCGCTGTTTTAAGCCTTGTAAGAGCTTCATACACGCGCGACCCCGGAAATATACTTATAGCCAAACATTTGTGACACTTACTTTTATTGCACACATACTATTCTAATTCCAGGATTTAAATATTATATACTTTTCGTCATCTTTCAGTCATAATAGTGCACATGTGTTCTCAGTATAGATGGTAGGCCATAAACACCTGGATAGCTTTAACGCTCAGAAAAATGGGAAATACTACAAAGCGTGAAAGAAAGGTTTGCTCCTAAATGAAGGGAAAACAGATGAAGCATATTAGTGTTTAATGTAATTTTGCTACTAATTAACAAGGTAGCATTTACAACCACTGGAGATGCCTTAATCGTCTTTCAACATTGTTGGAAATGTGCTCTTTCTGCGGGGCCACTGGATTTATTTGCCTTTATTGCTAAACCCTGTTTTTAATGGTTAGAGAATTCTGCGCACTTCACCCCTGCCATCCAGAGGTAAACTGCTTGTGATCCTGCTTCCAACATGATGAAATTGTCATACCTCTAATTGGCATCTTTAACTTGTCTATAAGTCCCTAGTATATGGTACCTAAAGTATGCCCAAGCCTGTAAGTTAATTGACACCAGTGGGCTGCAGCACACCCTGTTCCACCCAATGCAGTGACAGGACAAACATGAATGCAGACCTGCCATGTGTATCACAATGGTGCAGGTTTTAACTCCAAATTCAACCTGTCAAAATAACCGCTTTTGACAGGCCTAAACCTTCCTTTTAACTATTTGTAAGTCACCCTTAATTTGGCCAATTGCCCATATAGACAGGATACATGTTATTTAACAGTAGGTCATGTAATTGATTAATGTTACACGTGTCCTTATAGTGTTTACCACGTCAAATCTATTTTCACTGTTGCAAAGTTGGCAGTTCCATAGGAAAACAATGGGATACAATATTAAATTCTAATCTTCTATCTTGGGAATGGTACGAGCTAGAAAAAGATAATTTTAATAATTGTTAAAAATCCAATTCAATGGTTAAGTCATATATGTCCTAAATATTACAAAAAAGTAACTTTTAAAAAGTTATCTTTGCCCTGCTTGAGGTCCTTGGAAGCTAAGTCTGCATTTTGATCTCCTACTTTGGCCAGACAGTAATTAGAATTTAAATAGGCATAAACAAGGTGTGAGCTTGCTCCCAGGAACAAAATTTGACTGATCTGAATGGGCAGAGAGGACCGCTCTTAACCTGAAAGAATATATACAATAGGGGCTGGAAAGGTCCTTCTTGACATCAAAAGTGTCAAGCTCTGCTTGAACGTCACAACCTGCTGTACAGGCGCGATGAGGTTTTTCATTTGACACTTGGGGCACACTTAAAAGAGTCCTCCTATTAAAAAAGGCAAATGTTACCTTACACTTGGGCATGGCACCTCTTCTGTCTCCCTAGCCAGTCAGGACCCAATCACAGTGGGCAACTTTTGTCATTCCAGTGTCATAATCTGATTACCAGTCTACTGAGTTTACATATAACATTTGGGGCACATTTCAAAGGAGGGAATCAGAATGCCAAAGTAATGTGTGTATCCACTGCCTGATGGCTAAATGCTCAGTTTTGTTATACCAGACATGTGTTGCTGAGGTTGCCTAAAACTGTGTTTTAGTGTTAGATGTGAGAGGACACTAAGACTACCATAGTACACTCTGCACACACACAAACACAGTCCTCAGAGCCCAGGTTTTGCCATAGGAAATGAACCCCCCCCAACCCACACGCTTGTGCCAGGCATAAATGAGGCATTTCTAGGCACCCACTTCTGAGCATTTTGGGATCTGTGGAAGATGAGAAGAGGACTGACACTGTGTCTGAGACCTGAGAAGAGCCCAGAACACTGTAGCTGCTTTCTTTTGTGTACCTAGTGCAAAGAAGTGGACTCCAAGTGTCATGATGCTGACCTCCTGGTAAAGTTACAGGGACACAACACACTACAAAAGGCCTTTTCCTGCAACTGCCCAGCTGACCAATGGGCTAGACCCCCCTGTTGGCCTCTGCCTGCCGCCCTGTGAGTCTCTAAGTTACTCTCCTGCGGGCCTGGGGGACATAGGAGTGTACTCTTGTGGTGCTTTGGGACTTAACAGACTAAAGTCAGAAGGTAAATGATGAACAGATGACCTGGTTAGTGTATGTGACCAATCAATCAGTACGGATTTTTAAAGTGTGGCTAATCACCCACCAGGGCATACAGGTGCTTGCCAGTCCCAGAGAAAGCAGTGAAAATTAGGGAAAAGCAAGGAGAAGGCTCACATAAATGAGGGGAAAAGCAAGGAGAAAGCAGTGAAAACGAGGGAAAAGTGAGAAGGCACCCAACAAAGGGGAAAAAAGCAAGGAGAAAAAGTGAAAATGAGGGAAAAGCACTGAAAACGAGGAAAACGCAAGGCGAAGGCCCACATAAAACAGGGGGGAAACAGCAAGGAGAAATCAGTGACAACTGGGAAAAAGCAAGGAGAAAGCACATTAAAAAAGGCAAAAAAGCAAGGAGAAAGTAGAGAAAAGGCAGAGGCACACAAAAAAGCAGGGATAGAGCAGTGAAAATGATGTAAAAGCAAGGAGAAGGCACTCAGAAAATGGGGGAAAATGCAAGGAGAACAAGCGAAAAGCAAGGAGAATGCACTCAAAAATTGGGAGCAAACAGGAAGAAAGCAGTAAAAATGAGGGAAAAGCAAGGAGAAGGCACACAAACAATGGAGGAAAAGCAATGAGAAAGCAGTGAAAACAAGGGAAAGCAAGGCGCGGGCACACAAAAACTGGGACAAAAGCAAGGAGAAAGTAGTGAAAACGAGGTAAAACCAGGGAGAGGGCACACAAAAAATGGGGGGAAAAGCAAGGATAAAGCGGTGATAATTTGGGAAAAGCAAGGCGAAAGGTAATGAAAAACAGGAGAAAAAGCAAAGGGAAGACAGGAGAAGGAGCAATGCAGCAGCACGGGGGAATTGGGCCTAGGAGCCATGCTCCATCACAGTCAACATCTAATTGCTGCTAGGTACTGTTTTACCGTGCCCACAGACTATCATAAGCACTTTGTGCTTCTTGGAACCATTTCTACTTAACATTTTAAGAATTCTTATCTCTAGTTCCCCTTATTTGATTTCAGTTATTTTAGTGTATTTTGATTACATTTTTCGAATTCATTTTGTTTTTTTTATTGTTTTGCATTTCAAATGTATTACTGCTTAAATGCTAAAATACATTAAACATGTATTTACAACACACATATACCTTTAATAAATGAATAAGGCCTGTTGAGGCCCATTTTTACGATATGGTGGTGTTTCTCATAGTGGCACAACACTTCTGTGCCCTACAATATTCCCTAAGAAGAATTTCAGAGTTGGTGTCTGGAAGACATTTAGCATAAATGCAAAGATTCAGATAAACTGGGATTAGATGTCCCAATACACATTTTCTAGATTGATGGATTTGGTTTTTGGACTATGATTTCCGCTCATTCAGCAGAAAAATCAACATTCATGATGAACTAACAAAAGAGAGGTTGGAATATTTGATTTTGAAAGTATGGCACAGGTGCCACCATGTCAACCATTCACAGCATAAGAGTTGTTAGTGGGAAAGTTCTTTATACTGAAAGGGGAGGTTTTGCCTTGTTGAGAGTTGGTACAAATCTTGGAAAATGTGTCTAACTTTGTGACGCAACATACCTTTTAAATAGTAAAGTTAATATTAATTTCCTCTTTCCATTCAGGCTTGAGGATTGTGGTGGTATCTGTGGGGAAGTTGATTCTTTGTTCCACCAATACATTATTAGAAATGTGTGCACTCTTTGTACAGGCCGGATATTTAGTGCCAGCAAGCACTCATTAGCATACGGCCAAGATAATAGTGTTGAACATTTTAGTAAATTAGGTACTATGCAACCAGCATGTTTTAAGCCACTCTGTGTAGTGTTGACATAAAACGCCTGCCCCTTTATTGAATTAAAGATCACCCCGGGTGATTTTGCCTTACGGCAGGGATAGTCTTCATTCATAAATATTTAAAAGCTGAGGCTGATTCTTGCCATCAATTAATGTATGCACTTTAAAAAAAGCAAGAATGAGACTGGGCCAAGAGCCAAATACTTGCCAGTTATTGCATTCTGTCTTTCAAATAATAACTTATGATAGCTAATGTAACAGATACTGTGATTAACCCTACTATGTCACTTATAACCTCCTTCCAAATGTTCAAATTAAAGAGCAGATAGATGTTGGATGGAAAAATTCACAGTACAGCACCAATTATATATTTAGGCATGTTTGAGCCACAAATTGTCAACCAGATATTTGTTGGGGTGGAGCTAACTCTCTCAAATCCTGATGCGAGAGACCCTGTGGGACGGCTGTACAATGAAAATTGTCTTTTGTTTCGTCTTGCATCAAGATCTTTCGGTGCATCCAGGAACTGATCCGCAGCAAAAACATCAGAGTGATGCTGCAGTGTCAGCATTATTTGAACGAAAGAACCCTGTACCTATAAGACTCACTCAAATGAATTACAGGCTACCTTGTTAAATCTACTGCATATGTTGTCAATGGTATGTGGTTTTGTGTCATATCTCTCTAGTCACACATCTGTGTGACATTACTGCTTTAATTTTTTTAGCATATTCACTCCCTCTGTCTTTGGGTTGCGATTGGCTGCTGTGATATTCAGCAAACAGATCAGAATTCTGACCCATGGGCGGATCAGAATTTATTTCTTAACTTGGAATCGAGGCCTCAGAGATCAAAGACTGTTGTATATATTAAAGTAGCATTTCAAGAAACAAAGCCTCATACTTGGAATGCATTGATTTCTGAAGAGATATATCATTACATTCTAAGATTTACACAACTATTATTCCAGTTTATAGCACCGTTAGAAAGCATCACTGATCCCTAATTTATTAGATGTGTTGGGTGAGTGAGAATTCTGAGAATTCACTATTGTTGCTTTTTCAATTGAGAATAATTAGTATTACACATCTGAAAGTATTCAAATATAAATGTCATGTGACATTTATTGAGTGACAGTGACAGGTGATTTTTTGAAGAGATGTTGTGGAAATAATGAACAGGTATCTGAAGCTGACAGGTTAATAACAAGTTTTCACTTGAAGTAGTGTT
Source organism: Pleurodeles waltl (assembly GCF_031143425.1). Classification (NCBI taxonomy): domain Eukaryota; kingdom Metazoa; phylum Chordata; class Amphibia; order Caudata; family Salamandridae; genus Pleurodeles; species Pleurodeles waltl. Next base: position 403,779,668 of record NC_090438.1, read on the forward strand.
AATCCTTACAACTTTAACATTTTATGTGCTACAAACAAAACAGTTATTGGTAATCATGCTAAGACTGGCAAATGCATGTTTTCTTGAAAAGAATGTTAACCAACCTCTTATCTGTACCAATACAAAACCAAACCAATATAATGGCATTGTTGACAAATTCTATACAGTATACATGACCTATCAGTGACGAAATAAAAAGGGAATGTAAACAAATTAGTGCAAAGGTGCTTTGGAAATGAAATAGGTGCTGATAGACATGTTATTATTGAAAATTCCCAAACTGTAAGGTGGCATAACCTAAAAGAATTAAGCAATGCAATGGCATTGCCCTTGTGCAATAATACTGATGGAACTGCAAGGGCTGAAATATCCCATAATGAATCACGAACTTGAAATCAGTCTGACCGCCTATCTTTGTGTCCTACAGGATCAGGCACACAAGGTTCAAGAGACCATCTAGTAACCTCTTGATATGGATAGTCTCAAGATGCATCCTCATAAAGGACCATAGTTCCTTCCAGGTGTCTAAACTGTGGCAGCTCACCAGAGACAGTGAGTGTGTGTGGGGTTACACAGTCACTGCCTGAAAAGATACATCCTGAATTCAAGCTCGACCTTGTTTTTAAGTTGGCATCTGAACAGAAATGTACAGTGATGGGTGAAGTACTGTTCTTTTTTCGCCATGCAGCTCTGTCTGCAGTTCATGCACCAGTTTTTTTTTTTTACCAAATACACCGCAGACAAATAATTTGTTTTGAAAATCAAGAGCACAGCACCAAGTATGCTGGAAACGCAAATGTACACCCGGACATGAAAAGACATGGCGTTTTTTTCCCCCACACGTACATTTGTTTTTACCTACTTCAACTTGTTCCCTACCTATTGTTGGGCCTTATTTCCCGACCCATTAATTTTAGGCCTCTAAAGGCACTGTCAGATTGTGAAGGTTACATAAAAACAATACAATAAATAAAATAAAACAAAGATGTCTGCCCTATACCTTTGGTGCCCTGGGTAGCCTTTCACATGTTTGTTCCTATCTTTAAAGTGATCTTTTTTCTAGTCGTTTTTCAAATTTGAATCAGCACACACTAAGGGAGCTACCGTGTTTATATGAAGAAATGTGTGGCTGTTAAGCTGCTACCTTCAACTTACGAACACCTCTTTTAGCTGCCCGTGCAGTCAGATGTGCTTATGGAAGAACCTGCAGAAATGGGGTCACTGTTACTCTTATTGGCCATTTTCCGACACTTTTCTGACGTCCATGTAACTCAAAGGAAATAATAAAATACAAATACCGAACACATAGTTTAAGAGATTGACAATGCATTTCTCCCAGCTCTCGACTGACGCCTGAAACTGAGATTAGCCATCTAGCCAGGCCAACCCAAAAAACACTTGGACTGCACTTTCAGTTGTGAATTCAAGGAAAACTACAACTCAAGGGACATTATTAAGCAGAAACTGTGCTGACAGTGTGGCAAGGGGCACGTCAGAAGTGAACTGAACATATGCTTATATATTTACATTTATAGGGGATTTTTTCATCCCACTATTTGCTAACAGATGCCCTCTTCATAACTTTTTTCCCTTTGAAAAGTCGCTGACGGTGTAAAGCTGCTTTAAGGGACCTTCCTAATTGCGTTTGGTTTGAGCTCTACACTTCAGGCAAGGGGGGTAAAGGTTATGAACAATGTTTCTATTTTTAATGGAATCTGACTCGGCCCCTCTTAATATCCAGGAACTGCAACAGTTAAACTAAACCTTTTGGAAGCGCCTTCATTCACACTAGCATTACAATGTATACTGGTTATCGGTTTCATTTAAAAATAAACTACTATATGTGTGTGTGTGTACATATATGTATATATATATATATATATATATATATATATATATGAGAGTGTGCACGTTTATAGAAATAAAGCTTCTACGCTCCTATGCAATTATTTATGGTCAAAGAGAAAACAATGATTTCCTGAGCGTTTATGAAAAAGATGACAGAGTCGATGACCTCCCTGGTGAGGCCTTCATGCGAGAACATCTCTACTTCCTGCAGTGCTGCAAAAGCAGACAGAACCAGAGTCGCCTCGCCTCGCCCCCCCCCCCCCCCCCGCTTCGTTTATTCTGAACCAAAGGAGTGCCCTTGAAAGCTGCAATGCCCTAAACAACTTTTATGGAACCATGTGTGGCGCCCACGGTACCCACACAGCGACATGCTATGTCAACATGGCACACATGGGGTGACATGTGCACAAACCTGTAATTACTGCATGATTTTCACACGACCTACTAAGAAAGTGGAGCGACCTGAAAATAACCATCTCTTTTTATTCTAACTTATCATTAAACACAGAAGGGGGTCCTTGTTCTACTTTTTATGCTTGGTCCACAGTTATCTGAAGATATAGTACCAGAGATAAAACTTGTGATCACACAGATAGCACCTGCTGCGAATTCACACCAGAGATGAAAGACTGGTGTTCAACGAAAGCTGTTAAAAGCCTTCGCGAGATGTGTTGTTATTTCGCTAACACTGTAATTTCTTGTTTTCCCATTGCTGTAACCATAACTTTATCGAGTCTGACTTACCCTGGTTCTTTGGCGTCCGTTTCCTTCGATCCCTAAATGCAGCGCCTGACTGCAGGGCTTCTAGCAGATTATCCATCACGCCTGTCTCGTCTCCTTCTGTAAAATAAAAAGGGTGTGGAGGAAAAAATGAAACTCAATCTTCATTTTCCATCAATGTAGGCTACAATATTTAGGAAAAAATATATCCAAGAAACGTTTGTAGAACATCATCATAACCATATTAATTTTCAAAGTAAATTATTTGAAAATGGTCTCTACTTTTTATTACAAACGTTTAAGCAATGTTTAAAAAGTAGTTTACAGTCTTTTTATATGGCACTCAATACACTCAAGTAGCCCATTTTAAGGCATCTAATTTTAGCATAGAAAACACAGGACCATACTACGATAATATGCCATGGATCACTCAATTCTGTTTTCACAATGAACAACTCTAGCACATCAAGTCGAAATTTCTGAATTAATTCTCTGAAATGTTATGTCAGGCCATGTATTTTCATGTTATCTCTGTTTAGACAATTTTTTATCAATGTGGCCACAGCTGGGTTTGCAGGATAGCAGCACTGGCCTAGGCGCCTGGTCCCTTCATATGAAGGCTTGGGGAGTCTCCAAGTATCTGGAATGTCTGCACATGCTTCACTGAACATAACTATAGGAGTGAAATGCCCCAATACACACAACTCTGCCATTACCACAGTGCTCCCTTTGAATGTGAACATTCCACTTTATTTTCTGCTTTTTACGAACTGTTTTGGGGGTCTGTCACCATGAAGGAGTACCCAAATTGAATTGATGCTCCTCCAGGTCATCCTTTTTGTATACCCTTAGACATTAACTTGATTCTTTCGATCATGTAGTTTCAAGGGTTATCCCCAGGGCACAGGGCAAGGGTACACAAGGTTAGACTGTGCCTACCCACTCTTTTCATAGTACGGACACTGAATACCCTTTCAAGAGGTTGGGCCCACTAAAATATGCTAAACTTGTCCCGGTGTAAATTTCAGACTCTGGGACACAATGAGAGGTGTCTGCATGTTGTCTGCTTTTGTTCAGAGCAGAAATATGGAGGTAGGGAGGGAGCTTACCAGAGTCCCCCTAAGCCCATTGCAAAGGCTTAAGTTAAGGGTCTACAAGGCCTCCTTTTGTTGGAGAATCCTAGCTGGGAGCTATTGGGAGCCTCACACCTAAATGCAATGGAAGGGAAACAAATGCACACAGCTTATCACTTCACAGGTACCTAACAGAGGTGTGCTTTTGAGTTTGTTCAGTTACTTTATATAAAAAAGATATGCATGCACTGTAAGAATGTCCGGTAACACACCCCCGCACCTGACATTCTTACTGTCCTGGTATTTACACAAATAATTTAAATACCACAATTTTTTAATTCTTTTATATCTTTTATAGCGGTATAGTGCTACTCATCCCAATGCAGGGTGTTAGAGTGCTTTGTAGCATATGTACACATTATACATTGACAGTAAATCAGATGTGTTTAAATCAATGTGTAGAATATATTACATAAGACAGTCAGGGTAGCAATTAAACAATAATGAAGTGAAAACCCAACACAAAAAACTCCAACACTGATTTAGAAAAAAAGAGTAAATGTTCAATTATTTAACACCAAAATAACAAAACTCCAACCAGTAGAACTGGAGTTATGATTTTTTAAAGGTTACACTGAAAAGTAGTGTCTAAAAGATAAAAGTGCCAACCATGATGGAGCATGGTTTGGATACACAAAGCGAATTGGCCCCAGTCTCAGTTTACCCTTCTGACTTAGAAGAATTATTAAAGAAAAATGTCTGAGAAGGTAAAGTTCAGGCAGGAAAGGCACCCAGCAGTGTCCAAGGTGGAGGCATCATCTTCAGGGAGCCGGTGGATGAAGATTTCTACATTGAGATTTAGTTTCTTTTGTGAAAGTCAAAATTTTCCAGCGGGGTGAATCTGCAGGCTGTAGCTAGTGAGGACTCCACAAGGCCACATACCTCTTCTGTGGGAACTGCTGTGAAATCAGGTTGAGTGATGATGCACCTTGGGCAGATCAGTGAGCAGGTAGAAGCCATCTCCTCTTAATTCTCTCAGCACATTTTGGCAGAAACTTTTCACCCCTAATTTTGGATCTTGGCTATCTGGGCATATTAAGCACCAATTTCAAGGGTCAAGGACTGCAGCGGGTATCACTTGTAGGGGTTGGGGTCAGGACTCACTCAGATAGGTTCAGGTGATTGTTCAAGATGGTTGGAGCCCTTCTGTCCTTGTGGTTCTGATCAGGAGGCTAGCCAACTAGCCCTTGGAGTCATTAGCAAGTCCTGGGTTAGAACAAAAAAGAAGGTCTCTAGCAGCAAGACTGTCCTCTGATGGCACAGGCAGGCTTCAGGTAGTAGGGCAGACCTCTTGGTGTTTGGTGCAGCAGGGCACTCCTCTGAAGTACACAGCAGGTACAAGCACCAAGGAGCCCTTTGATACTCCTTCCACAGGTCCTGAGGTGAACTGAAGAGTATGCCTCAGGGTCCTATTTTTTATACCTGATACCAGATTTGAAGCAGAAGGAATTTCTGGAGCCCCCCCCACCTCCACGGAAGTATCTGGAGTTTATCACCTCCCTGCACTGGTGCCAGTCTGTCTGCAGTCACAATAGGTTAGGGTGAATTTATTTTGTATGTGAGCTGAGGCAGTATCTTTGATGTGCAAGCAGGGTTATGAACAGCTCCGCCCCATCCTGCTCTTGATGCCCCATCCTGCCAACACCCACTCTCTCTAATGTGTGGCTGTCTGGGAGGCACACATGAGGACCAACTGTCAACTACATCTAGTCATGGGACCTAGGTAAATGGCTGCAGGAACTAAATTGTTAAGACATGAAAAAGCCAGCATTTTAAAAGTGGCATTTTCAGGCTTATGACTTAAATTCACACTTTACCATTAATGAGAGTTTAATATTCCTATTCCTCACACATCAAACATAGATGTACCATCTGATCCCAAAACAAAGGTTATCACTTATTAACTACAACAAGGTGTCTCAATGTTATTCATTGAGAGAAATAGGCTTCACAGTAGAGAAAAAAAGAATTTGGGCGTTTTTCACTGCCATGACATGTAAAACTTGAAAGTACATGTTCAACTTACTAAATACAATGCACCCTGCTCTATAGGATTTTAGGGCCGCCATAAGGGGTGACTTATATGCAATGAAAAGGGAGATTCAGGCCTGGCAGGGGTTCTTTTTTGGCCAAGTGCAATTGGTAGTTTAAAACTGCAAACAGGCTGCAAATGGCAGGCCTGACACATGTTTGAGAAGCTACTTATGTGTGTGGCACAATATGAGCTGCAGGCCTACTAGTAGCATTTAACTTACTATTCCTGAGTACATGGTATATCACTTTACTAGGAACGCAAGGGGAATTAAATATGCCAATCAGATGTAAGCCAACTTTACCATGATTTAGGGAGTGATCTTAGGTACTTTAGCACTGGTTAGCAGTGGGAAAGTGCACAGAATCCTAAGGCCAACAAAAACAAATTCAGGAAAATAGAGGAGTAGTAGGCAAGACGTTGGGGGGAAGACTACCCTAAAGCTGACGGGTCTAAAACCTACCAACAGTCAATAGGACATTTTGCTGCACACTGTCACACATGTCAACTCACATTTCTCAAAGGGAAACATGTCCAAGTACATTTCGGAGGACCAGAGTTTAGTCCTGTGACCACTGCATGTTACATAAGTGTACACTGCATACTGACACTGACAGCAACTTATGAGAGGTGCTGCAGAGGCAACTTTCACATTGCTGGACTGGCAGTGTGCAATGGTTTAGGTTCAATATTTTGAGTCATTTTGAATGGTCACAACATAATTATATATAGGACTGAGTATTGAAGGAATAGTTCAATGACAAAACATGGATGGTTATGCTTGTGGATTGCAAAGTAAATGATGTGTGGTGAATGGGTATTTTCTATATCTCTCTGCATTCACTACAACTATCATTGTGGTGGCTTCTTCGAAGGCAGTGAAGGCATGCTAAGAGGTCACTGTGTTTGATGGACCCATAGGAACGTTTTTCATTTTTCAAGAAAAAAGTCCCAATGTGCGAATTTAGTTACCAAAACACAAAATAATCAACCCTAATGAAAACATATAGAAGCCAAAAAGAAAGAAGGCTATACAATGCAACTGGGGAAAATCAAACAGAAAAGCTGACAAAATAGGCCTCCACAAAAGGATCTTCAACAAATCCTCTCAGAGGTAGTAAACACAGAATGCACCACACAGACAGGACATTCACACACCATGTATGATACCAAAAAAACTCTCAATAAAACAACAAATCTACAAAAATACCACAGATACACAGAAATCCACCTCCAACTCAAAAATAACACGAATGACAAAACAAAAGAAGCAAATGCACAACTGTTATAAACTTGCTTCTAATTCAGGAACCTGGACATGCTAATCAGGCCAGATGACCTTTAAACTCATCCTCATAAATAAGTGCTTAGAATGCAAAACAAAACCTACTGACCAACCCACCTGATACTGGACCTTTCCGACCTAATCTCAAGACCTACAGTTGCAGACCACTCATCCAAAAAAGAAAAAAAAAACACCCATATGATCCAGCATACTCCAGGTCATTTGCTAATGACCCATTCCTAGGAAAATGGATTATAAGAGCTGTCTATTCTTAGGTCTCCAAAGTACATTAAAAGAATAACCTATTTAGCAAACTGGCTTCGGATCAGTCACCGAATCTGCCCTGATAGTCTTTTGGAATAAAATAGAAATTGACAGTGGTAAATCTGGCATTTCAACACTACTACTCAGACCCATTTGTGGATTTTAACACCATCACCAAAAGACCTACAAGTGAGACTGAGAAAGATTAGCATATAAGGAAGTATGTTAAACTTCATGACAAGTTCTTCGTGACAGCTCCCCCTTGCTACTTCTCTGCCTCCCTGGTAACTGAATTGTTCACTTTGTTAATATGTTATTGCGGTCAACCTGGTTGAACTCCTCTTTGTTTTATGCTGTTACCCTTGTTTAGTTTTCTACTTCCGTAGTTAATTTCATTTGTTTCTCCACCAACTTGTTATCCCACAGTTTTTTCCTGTCGCATCTCCCTCCAGCTTCCTGCCCTCACAGGCCCCACTCACTACTGCTTAGCACCCCTCTCTGCTCCCAGGACCTACTTTATGGAGGCTGAAATGCAACCCCTTGAGCAGTCCTTCATGACAGCTCCCCCCACTACTTCCCTGCCTCTCTGGTTTAATGAATTGTTCACTTTGTTGTTGTGTTATTGTACTCAACCTTGTTTAACTCATCCTTATTTAATCTTCTTCAACTTGTAGTTTTGTACTGCCTTTGTTAATTTCCTTTTTTCTGCGCACTTACTTTCCCACCATTTATTCCAGCTGTTTTTCCCACCACATCTCCTTTCCACTTCACGTCCTCGCAGGTCCCGCCCACTGCTTTCCAGCGCTCCTCCCAGGACCTATTTAATGGAGGCTGCAGCCCGGCTGTGCACCAAAGCTGTGCCAAAGGCAAGCCCATCGGCACCCATGCATGACTGGACCACGCACATCCCCCACCCCATGGCGATACACCGCTGCCGAGCTCAGAAACCCAGACCCCAGCCTATGCAATAACTGTTGATGCACTTTTCCATGACCAATGGTAGGACCTTTTCCCTGCTGGCACTGACTCTTCTTCTGCAACACCAGAGCACCCACATGTACAACGACCACCACCATGCTTACCAGGCCAACCACAACTGCTTCAGAGCAACTCCACTGTCTCCTGCTCAATGTACCATCACTCTGCAAGCATGCCACCAAGATCTGGAACACCATCACCTCACTCACCCCTGATGTCATCTTCCTCACTGAGCCCTGTTGAACCCCGCATCTGCTTCCCACATCACTCAGCAGCTCCAGACAGCTACAATATAGCACCCCGGGACTGCATCAAAAACACAGAAGTGGCATTACCATAATGCACAAAGAAACCACCCATTGCACCACCATCACAGAAAACATCACCCGATCATAGAACACCTCAATTTCCAACTCCAAAATGTACAGCAAAACCAGCATCAGAGGCACCATCACCTAAAGACGCCAGGAGCACGCCCCAGTTTCTGTGAAACCATCCCCGGATTTCATTCCCCACTTGCTATTGACTCCAAACACTACATGTGCCTCGGAGACCTCAATTTTCACCTTGACTACCTCAACGACACGAACACCACCAACATGCTTGAAAGCATGAAAAACATTGCCCTCCCCTTAGTAGGTCCTACACACTAGTAGAGACACACGCTCAACCCCATCTTCATGGCCAGTGACAGAGTGAAGTACAGCCATGTCACTGAGCTTACCTGGACAGACCACGCCATCATCCACTTCACCATTACAGGATTCCCCGGCACAACCACCAAGCCTTCCAGTACCTCAAACCACAGCTGGAACAAAGTATCAGAGAACCAGTGGACTGACACCCTCAACACCTCCCACACTGACACCGGAACCAACTGAGAAAGGGCTGTCAAGAACTTCTCTGCCTGGATCACCAATTTGCACCAACAGACTCGCCCCAGGCAAGCCCACCAAACTTAAAAGACCCACCTAACAGATCAGTTGGCGACCCTTAAAACGCATCTGCTTGCGACTAGAAAGCAAATGGCACACCAGCAATGAACCCAGCGACTGAACCACCTTCAAGTCGTCCCTTCAAGTAAAAGAGATGAAAATGAGCGCCCTGGCCGACCGCATTGAAGTCAGCTCTAGCCACAGCTAAGAGCTCCTCCACAATGACAGAGAGTTCTCCAACCCCTCAGCCACCGAACACATAATCGCCCCTTCTCAGGAACTCTGCAACATTCTAGCAGACTTCTTCCCAGACAAGATCTCCACCATCTACAAATAGTTTGAACGCCAACCCACCACTGCCAACACATTCAGCCTCCGCACTCCCATAGCTGCAAGCCTCAATGCTATTCCGACCACCTGCTCACACCTGGTACAGCTGACCAGAAAAAAACACCACAGCCATCATGAAGTCCACCCACTCAGGAGGACCTAAAGACACCTGTCTGAAGCACATTTTCAACCCTGGAATGAAGATGATCAGCAGAGAGCTCACCACCATCTTCATATTATCAATAACCACACCAACACCAGAAAACTCAAGAACTACCGTCACATCTTTCTGCTCCAAAAGTCGTTGAAAAGGCCATCAACCACTAACTCACAGAACACCTAAAGATCAACAATATTCTCAACCCCTCCCAATCCAGATTCTGCACCAACAACAGCACCATAACCACCCTGATGGCTGTCATTGATGACATCAGGACCCTCCTTGACCGGGGAGAAACAGCAGCTCTGATCCTCCTCAACCTCTCAGCAACATTCAATGCCATAGCCTACCACATCATTATCAAGAGGCTTCATCACATCAGAATCCAAGGAGACATCCTCAAATGTTTTGCATACTTCCTCACTGGAAGAACCCAGAGAATCTGCCTATCACCTTTCATTTCAAAACCAAAGGACATCATCTGTGGTGTCTCTTAAGGCTTGTCCCTCAGCCCTGTACTGTTTAACATCTACATGGCCTCCTTAGTCAACATCATCATAACCCATGGAATGAAGATCATATCCTAATCAGACAGCACCCAGCTCATCCTCCCAGTATCAGAAGCCCCCTCCACCTTGAAGGCCAACTTCCGCAGGTGCATGACAGGCATCCCCAACTGGATGAATAACAGCTGCCTAAAACTCAACACAGAGAAAACAGAAGTGCTGGTCTTTGGTAACAACACCAATTTTTGGAACAACTCCTTGTGGCCAACCGAACTAGGACCAGCACCCACTCCAACAGATTATGCTAGCAAACTTGGCATCATCCTCAGCAGCAAGCCCACCATGAAAAACCAGATAATTGCAGTCTCCTCAGCCTGTTTCCTCACTCTTCACATGCTCCATAGGATGTTCAAATGACTCCCTGTCAACACCAGAAGAATTGTCACTCAAGCTCTAGTCAGCAGCCGGCCGGACTACGGCAACACACTCTATGTAGGAATCAACACGCAACTCCTGAAGAGACTACAGACCATATAGAATTCAGCAGCCAGAGGCACACTTGACCTCCCCAAATAGACCTGCACCACCGCCTACTTCAAGCAGCTGTACTGGTTCCCCATTCAGAAGTGATGTCAATGAAAGGCGCTGATCCACACCTATAAGACCCTTCACAGTCAAGTACCATCATACATAAACCACTGCCTGAACTCCCACCAACCTTCCAAACACCTGCACTCCGCTTCCCTCTCTTTCACACACACACACCCGCCAAAGCAATAGTGGAGGATGCTCCTTCTCCTACCTCACAGCAAAATCCTGGAATGACCTCTCCCTTCACCTACGGCTCTCATCCTCTCTTACGGAATTCTGAAAAGGACTCGACCTGGCTGTTCAACTGAGCCTCTTAGCAGCCATGCTCTCAGAGCCTGGACACTCTCGCTGGTTATTAGCCATGCTCTATAAATCATGTTTGATTGACTGAAGCTGCATCTTCTCCTTTCTCAAATACAGTGAAAGCATGTTATCAATACCACTGTTCACCTCATCTCCCCACTTCTTATATTGTGACATGCCATGAAGTTTAATTATCTTACAGATTCGGTCCAACCTCAGACCTGTGCAACTTGTACAAGCTACCATGCTAAAGCCATGCAGACAACATATAGATTATCCTAAAACCAGAGCACTTTAAGGACGTATATCTTGTCTAGAATTGAACATTTCTCCATACCCTTGACAAATGAAGACCAATCAGCCTAAACTGAACTCCACTAATCTGAGACAATGATCTGTTAACAAAGGAATAACCACTATTGTACAGGGTCTAAACAACTATAAATTCCACCAATGGCATCATGTGAGATGAGAAACCTTGGAGTGGCCAAGCCCTCCATTCTATCCCTTGTCTTGCATGTAAATTATTTGACAAGACATGTATTCTATACAATGCAAACAGTTTGTCCTATCTTACCTTTCACAACCAGCATCTCCAGAAAACTTACAGGCCATTCTCACCTTTGTGATTGTGCACGTAGCCTCTACAAATGAGCTGTAACTAGGAGTTCTTCTGCTCTTACTTTGTACACTGGAAATGATCCCAAACACCACACCAAGAATGCTACTAAACCTTCATCAAAGATATTGCACGAAATAGACACCTTTAAGGCACTCCGCAACATCCATAGATTCATGCAATGGAAAAGCCTGCAATTTCAACTAACTGAATTCCATTGGTAGTCCCAGAGCAGAACACTTTACAGAAGATCAGCATCATGTCTAACCATTCCCGCTTACAAGATCTAAAAGACTATTACTGGAAGAATACTGTAAGGCAGAAAAATTATGCAACTCCTTACCATCCAAGGTATGAAACATACAAGACCATCCGAAGAATAGAAGGAAATAAAGAATTGTCTGTTCCTTATTTAAGCTCAGGCACCCCAAAACTGAACAACATGAAAGGTAAGAGTGGACCACTTTGTTCAAGAATGCTCCATGACAGACAGAGGAACAAAGTCAGCTCCAGAACTACTAAAATCTAAATCTAATGTGACTGACCTTAGACCTACTGCCTACTAGGGGTGCTGTCCCTGCATGCAGACTGGACATCCGATCAATAAAGCTTTCAGGCATCCCTATACATCCTGTAGTCACAATCAACCCACCTAAAACAATTCCACGTATTACTTTAAGGACATACAGCCAACGAAGAGATCTGTCTTTCATCACTACTGCTGCATATTTTTAAGCATGCTAACGTACAATTGACTATACAATAAAAGATTGCACATACAATGACTTTAGTACAGTCTTTCCGTGCAGGTCCCAATCCTGAATCTCACCAGGCTTTTGACTGAATACACAAAAGCATTATAAACTCTTTTGTTATAGTAAAAACTTGCAACTGGGATGAATTTAGCCTAATCCTTCCCTGCAGATCTCTCTGTCTTTAATGCTTCGGCACCTCGTCAGGATAAGAAGTGATGAATAAATGCAGGTAACATTACAATCACAGAACCAGAGCCATATGGTGGCAGTTTCAAACAGATGAGAGCCTGGTCAGACATTCAACACATGCTGTGAAATCATTGTTTCTGAAATAAAGGATGAATGCTTGTACATAGTAAAATGGTATTACTGCTTATGGATTGAGATAATACATTTGAAAATCTATCCCTGGATAGCCCATGATGAGTATCTTATTAGCACACTTGAAAAACAACCTCTATAGTAAATACATTGCTGACAGTGTGATATTTGTTTATGACAGGTATAGAATTATGCACAGGAGCTGTCCTTCAATGGGAAGGCTTCACCTCTCGCAATGTACATATCAATTCAGTCAGTGACTGATGTTACCATAAGTTTTCGAAGTAGGAGTGCTGGGCATTCTACAGCACCCGCAAAATAACCGACCCCGAGTTCGGATGGTGAATGAGCAATAAAGATTGCAATAAATGTTGTAACATTTGCTGTGCATTCAAAGGCAAATAAAATGTCAGGCTATGTCTCCTAACACAGTGGTTTCCAACCTTTCCACTTCTGTGGACCCCCACATTATCATTGCTGGAACCTGGGGTACCCCACTGAATCATTGTAGGAATGAGGGGACCCATCCCCAATGAGTCATTACTTAAAGCTGTGGACCTACTCTGTTAATATTATTTAATTTTCTAAGCAGTCACGGACCCCTGAGGAGGCTTCATGGACCCCCAGAGGTCCCCGGACCACAGGCTGGGAACCACTGTCCTAAAAAATTACTGCTTATTCTTTCATGCTGGTTGGTGTTTAATTGTTTTTCATTGATTGCAAAGTGAGAAGATTTTGTCAATGAGGCAATGTTGCTGGTGTGAAAAGGATAGGCTGCAGGAAGTCTTATTTTCTATCCGACAACCAAACATAAATACCTATAATGAAATGTACATATATTACACACTATGGGCCTCATTATGACCCTGGCGGGCGGCGGAGGCCGCCCGCCAGGATCCCGCCCTCCAAATTACCGCGCCGCGGTCAAAAGACCGCAGCGGGTATTACGAGTTTTCCCCTGGGCTGGCGGGCGGTTCCAGTTAAACCGCCCGCCAGCCCAGGGGAAAACGACCTTCCCACGAGGATGCCGGCTCGTAATCGAGCCGGCGGAGTGGGAAGGTGCGACGGGTGCTACTGCACCCATCGCGTATTTCACTGTCTGCAAAGCAGACAGTGAAATACATTTTGGGGCCCTCTTACGGGGGCCCCGCGACCCCCCCTACCGCCATCCTGTTCATGGCGGCTTTCCCGCCATGAACTGGATGGCGGTAGGGGGGGTCAGAATCCTCATGGCTGCGGAGCGCGCTCCGCAGCCATGGAGGATTCCAATGAGCAGCGGAAAGTCAGCGGGAGACCGCTGACTTTCCGCTTCTGACCGCGGCTGAACCGCCGCGGTCAGAATGCTCATTGGAGCACCGCCAGCCTGTTGGCGGTGCTCCCGTGGTCGGTGGCCCTGGCGGCCACCGGCCGCCAGGGTCAGAATGACCCTCTATATCAGTAGTCAGTAAAGTACAAATGAAGTGCTGTTTTTGTAGTATTGAAGTGTGATGGAACCAAAGATTTTAATATGACCAAAACAAAGCAAGTCACTTTACCTGGTGATGCGCAAATGACAAATAGCCACCAATGAACAAGTTACCTACCTTCAGTAATGAGTTATCTGGTAGAGACATATTCTAGTTGCAGATTCCTTACCTTAGAATTTCCTACATACATCAGTCTGGATCTGGAGATTTTCCTCGAGCAGAACCCCTGTACGCTACTAGGTGGCATTGGTCAACTCTGCGTCTGTCATTGGCTTTGTGTTCGCCGGATATGACATTGCAGGTCGTATACAGGCACCACCAATGCATGCTGGCATCACTTTCTTTTCACAACTTTCCACACCAGAAGAGTGGAGCCATGAAGGACATTGACCATGGTGTGTCAGAACTAGGGCCCTTAAAGGTAAATCCCTGTCTCTAGAAACTAGTTCGCAGAATGGGGAGGGTGGGTGGGTCGGTAAGTTACCTGCAACTAGAATATGTCTCTACAAGAAAATTTGTTACCTACAGTAAGTAACTTGCTCATCTGATAGAGACTTCTAGTTTCAGATTCCTTACCTTAGAAAAGATTCCCAAGCAATACCATCCCCGGAGGAGGGTCTACAAACCAAGATCAGAAAGTCCTGCAGGACCAAACGGACAAAGTACCCATCCCTTCGGACCTGACTGTCCAGGCAGTAGTGTTTGGCGAATGTGTGCAAATATAACCACGTTGCTGTCAGGCAGATGTCCAGGACTGGAACTCCATGTGCTAATGCAATGGTTGCAGCGGTTGCTCGGGCGGAGTGAGCATGCAAACCCTCAAGGGGGTTGCTTCTTAGCCAATGCGTAGGACACTTTAATGCAGAGAACAACCCATCTGGAGATGGTTCTCTTCTGCAATGCCTGACCCACCTTTGCACCCACATAACCCACAAAATGTTGATCATCCACTCTGAACTCTTTGGTACGATCAAGACAGAAAACCAGCATGTTTTTTTGGGTACAGGTGGTGGAGTTTCTCCTCTTTCTTAGAAGGATGTGGGGGAGTGTACAAAGTAGACAAGGTGATGGATTGGTCTGCATGAAAGGGCGTGACCACTTTAGGTAAAAAGGAAGCTCTGGTATGAAGTACCACCTTGTCGGGATGGATGGAGTGAAAGATGGCTTCAAGGAAAGGACCCGCAGCTCACTCACTCAGCGGGCAGAAGTGATGGCTACAATAAAGGATGTCTTTACAGTAAGAAGACAAAGTGGACAGTTGTGAATTGGCTCGAAAGAGGCACACATCAGGATGGTAAGAACCAGGTTCAAATCCCATTGGGGCATTATGAATGGAGAAGGAGGAAACATATGGGTAAGACCCTTCAGGAATCTACCACAAATAGGAGATTTAAACAAAGAGGGCTGGTCAGGTAACCTCAGGAAAGCCAAAGATGGTAGAAAAAAAAACCCAGAGGGTTTTCAAAGCAGAGCCCTGCTGGGCTAGAGAAAGAACAAACAACAGGACCTCAGAAAGAGGGGCAGAGAGGGGTTCAACAGACTCATCGTAACACCATGCCACAAACTTGTTCCAACGGCAGGCATGGAGGTGGAACGGCTGGCTACCAAGATAACGTTAAATACTTCGGGCTGAAGGTCAAAAACTGTCAACTGCCACCGTTCAATCTCCACACAAGAAGTGTTTGGGTGGACAAATGCCCCCTGCTGCTGCGACAGAAGATCCTCCCAAAAGGGCAGTCTGATTAAAGGATTGATGGTCAATCTCAAGAGTTCAGGATACCAGACTCTTCGTCCCCAGTACAGAGCCACAAGAATTACTTGGACCTAGTCGTTCTTGATCTTCTTGAGAACTCTGGGCAGAAGTGGTATTGGTGGAAAACCATAAAGGAGGTCTGAGTTCCACTCAAGATGAAAAGCGTCGCTGTCCGAGCACCGCCTTGGAAACTCCAACTGCAAAATATCTGACATTGTGTGTTCTCTGCGGAAGTGAACAGATCTAACCAAGGTCTCCCCACTGCTGAAAGAGACCTTTTGCCACATCTGGATGGAGATGCCATTCGTGATCGACCAGGCATTGACGGCTGAGTTCATCTGCTCTGGCGTTCAGAGAGCTTGAAGATGTTGAACCACCAGGGATAAGCCCCAATGTTTCAGCCATGTCCAGAGGCACAGAGCCTCCTGACAAAGGGTCCACAACCCCACCCGCCTTGCTTGTTGCAGTACCACATGAACACCTGCGCCACTTTCCCTTTGAGAGAGAGAAGTAATGCTTTCAATGCTAGTCTGATTGACCTGAGCTCCAAAATATTAATATGGAGCCCGGACTCGGCCAGATGCCAGATGCCTCTGATCTCCACCTCACCCATGTGGCTGCCCAGTCCTAGGAGTGATGCATCTATCTGGTTGGGGAAGGGAAAGGGATTTGCCTCTGACACTATCATGGTTCAAAAGCCACCACTGCAGATCTTGCACAGTTCCCTCTGAGATCTGGACCATGTCAGAGGGATTTCCCTGATGCTGCACCCACTGGAACTTCAGGTCTCACTGCAGAGCCTGCATATGCTATCTGGCTTATGTCACC
Source organism: Pleurodeles waltl (assembly GCF_031143425.1). NCBI lineage: Eukaryota > Metazoa > Chordata > Amphibia > Caudata > Salamandridae > Pleurodeles > Pleurodeles waltl. The sequence goes on from NC_090438.1 coordinate 403,796,495, forward strand.
AGCAAGATGCAGGAGGCCATGAGGCCCAGCAGCCCCAGAGTCATTCTCACTGAAATCCAGGATAGAGGCTGTAATATCAGTATTATACCCTGAATATCCTGGACTTGCCACTTCGGAGGATAGACCCAAAACTGCACTGTGTCCAGTACTCTTCCGATTAAATAGAGTGTGTCTGAGAGGGAGTGAGGTGTGACTTCAGCACATTTATTTTGAACCCGAGTGAATGCAGAAGGTCCGCCATACTCTCGAGGTGGAAGACAACAGCCTGGGGCGAGCCTGCTTTCAACAGCCAGTTGTCGAGATAGGGGAAGACTGAAACCCCTAACCTGTGTAGATGAGCTGCAACCATCGCCATCACTTTGATGTACACCCAAGACGCACTGGTAATGTCAAAGGAGTGCACAGTAAACTGAAAATGCTCATTGCCTACTGTGAACCGCAAGTAACATCTGTGGGCAGGCAGGACGGCAATATTGAAATATGCATCCGTAAAATCCAATGCTTCCATCCAGTCTCCTAGGTCCAGGGCAGACAGAACCTAAGCCAGAGTGAGAATTTCGAACTTCTCCTTTATGAAGAAGAGATTGAGTGAATGAAGGTCTAGGATAGGGCGTAGGCCCTTGTCCTTTTTAAGCGGCAGAAAGTAGTGGGAGTAACAATCATGACCTACTTCTGTCACAGGGACCCTCTTCATTGCTCCAGTCTTTTGGATTCCCTATCGAGGGGTGGAGAAGGAATTGTGCCAGGGGATGCATAAGTCTAGTTAACCAAGCTCTCAGGGATAGAATGTTGGGTCAGGCATACTGGGGCATTAGGGCTAGGCTAGGTAGGTAGGCAACTGTCCTATTAACAGGACTCCCTGTGCTGGGTTTGGACTAAATCCCCAGCAGGACATTGGCGAGGACATCATTGAAGGGCAAGAGGAATTCTGAATAGGAAGTCCCAGGCTGAAGCTCCTCAGTCAGGAGGATGGTCCTGACGGCCACTGAAGGCAGCTCGAGGTCCAGGACCTTGGACCCTCTCCTCACCACCACTGAATACAGCGCGCCCTCCTCCATAGTCACCAGAAGGAGAAAGCATGCCAGTCTCAGGGAAAGTGTCTAGACCACTGGCTTCACCCAGTCCTGAGTCCAGTCCATGGGGTCTTGAAGCTGGTTTTCTAAAGTGTCCAGTGACCCCTCCATCCTTTCACTGTATCCATACCCATTAGAATAAGCCTTACGATCTGACCTAGGGAGCGAGGTCTCCATTGAAGTCAGAATCGGCATAGAGCTAACAGTGGGCCCAGGTGGCATTGGAAGTGTCAACATCTGCGCTCTAGTCGGGGAAGGTTGCAGTGACATGACTAATGTTGGTGCATCCGGAAACAGATCCTTCTTTGCACTGAGAAGCTGAAGCCACCAGTGCCGAACCAGAGGTGGCCCCTTCCAACCCTGCGGGCCCAAATGTGCTCCAGCAGGGTCGGATTGCCCAAAAATGTGGAGCATAGCCTCATGGTACTCACAGAGTTCGGCAGGAGTCGTCTGGCTCTCAGAAACTTGGGAGGTGGGAAGCTAACCCAGAAGTAGGATCTGAGGATGGAGGCCTAGAAGGATGGCTCTCCTTGTCCCACGTCAGGTCAGCCGACTGACAGGGTGAAGTTGAAGAATGTTTGATTTCCTCAAGGTCTTCTTAAGCCCAAGCATCCTGAAGATTTCGAATGGGAAAACAAAGAGTGTAAGCTCCACGAGCAGTCTCGGGACCTTCCTCTTGACCAAGGACTGGGAGTGACGCAGAGCCGAACACCGGGCCGCAATAAGCTTTAGGGACCGTTCCCTCAAAGCCATCGGGTTCATGACCCAGCACTCTGAACATAACTTCGGGCCTTGGTTGTGCTCCAAACACCAAAGACAGAGGAGGTATGGGCCTGTCACAGACTTCATTCGATGACAGGAGTTGCTGGACTTGAATCCGGTCTTCCATGACGACATCTCGATGCACCATAATTAAAAAAATCTTTGCCAAAAGTTGAAAACACCAGTCAAAAAGTGACTACGGGGATCTCTTCTCCGGATCTGTGCGTAGGCTGACACAGAAAGAAAAGAATTGATGTCAGCGTGCTGGGTGGTGCCTATTTATGGCCCGCAATGTCATATCTGGCGAACAAGACACCAACGATGGAGACGGAATCGACCAATGCCACCTAACGTAGGGGTACTGCTTGAGAAAAATTTCTGGATCCAGACCAATGCCTGGGGGAAATTCTAAGGTAAGGAATCTGCAACTAGAAGTCTCTATCAGATACCCTATGTCTACACATTATCATATGTGTTTCGTCACCCTTGACTTTTTCAAGGCTGTAAACATATGAAAACGAGATGTGTAAATCTCACAAATTACTGATAAAAGGCTAATAAGTCATGCCACAACGTATCGGTGAAAATTAGAATTAAAATAAAAACAAGAGGCCATGTGCCATTACTACATGGTATGAAAGAAAAACTAACATGATAGGAGAAAGCCTCTTTCCATACACCATAAGTGTATAAAAGACAAATACACAACCAATCTTAGATATCACCAAAGGGAACGAAGAAAATAATATGTGAAGTGCGACCAAGGAGATCCAAGAGATGGAACACCGTGTGAGAACCAGAAAGTGAATAGGAGTACATTGGGTGAAGAAAGCTCTTCGTATATACCTGAACAACGTGCAAAAAAGACGAAAAAAGCAACATTAGGGGGAAGAAAAGGTTGAACATACCTTAAACAATGTAGAAGTGAAGTTTATATTGAAAAACTTCAAATATTTTCGAAGATGTGTAACCAATACAAAACGAGTTTAAGGCATGGGTCATGCAGAAAACCAGAGACCATAGTAAGTCTGCAAAGATTGGAAAAAACAGAACCCCTTGTAAGAAAGCCAAAAAACACAGACGTGGTAACGTGAAAAAAGGGGGGCAGCTCCTTAATAAGTTAACAAAAAACGAGAGAGAGCGCTTAATAGGTGATGATCAAATCACTTGCTAACATTCTTCACTATAAATTCTGTATGCAATATTGTCCCAAGTATAATATAAATTCGGGCTACCAAATCAAGAACAATGCGCCACTATGTATTCATAAGCCTACCATAGTGCAGATGGACACTAATGCGGCATTTTGTTAGTAAAATCACAGAGTGATAATTGAGAGTGGCAGTCAGTTTTGGCACGATAAATGTCCAAAACACGGGGAGAAATCAGCGCGACTATCGCGTTTGACATGGGTATAAAAAATAAACACGGGAAAACAATTCCTACACCAACACTGAGGCTCTCGCCATGGAAGGAAAGAACAAAATCGAGCTGCCACCAACCGCTGTGCCAAAAACCAGCATGTTTACCTAAACCATATGTTTAATAGAAAATGGGCAAGAAGCACAATTACCTCATAGGACACAAGCAGCTGGGAGGGGGCCCGAATAGGTGTTCAGATGACTGCTCCGCCCTTTGATGAAATGAGAACAGATGGTGCATGTGGCAGCTGGAATTACTTCAACAATGGAAGAAAGGAGGGGAGCGCTGGGCCGAGCTCCACTTAACGACCCCAGGCCCCACAGGTGCTGATGTCCTGAATGACTGGATAAAACTTGTATCTCTGGGGATTTGGAAGCGATGAGACTTACTATGGTCTCTGGTTTTCCGCATGACCCATGCCTTAAACTCGTTTTTTATTGGTTACACATCTTCAAAAATATTTGAAGTTTTTCAATATAAACTTCACTTCTACATTGTTTGAGGTATGTTCAACCTTTTCTTCCCCCTAATGTTGCTTTTTTCGTCTTTTTTGCACGTTGTTCAGGTATATACGAAGAGCTTTCTTCACCCAATGTACTCTTATTCACTTTCTGGTTCTCACACGGTGTTCCATCTCTTGGATCTCCTTGGTCGCACTTCACATATTATTTTCTTTGTTCCCTTTGGTGATATCTAAGATTGGTTGTGTATTTGTCTTTTATACACTTATGGTCTATGGAAAGAGGCTTTCTCCTATCATGTTAGTTTTTCTATGATACCATGTAGTAATGGCACATGGCCTCTTGTTTTTATTTTAATTCTAATTTTCACTAATACGCTGCGGCATGACTTATTAGCCTTTTATCAGTAATTTGTGAGATTTACACATCTCGTTTTCATGTGTTTACAGCCTTGAAAAATTCAAGGGTGACGAAACACGTGTCAGCTGTTTTCTCTCAACTATGGAATTTGTTATTGGCTTCCAATTCAGTTGCCAAATGTATTCTATTGGATCAGAGCATTTACTTCCCTGATACAGAACTAAGGAATAAAGGACTTTCATCATAAATCTGAGAAGTGCTGTGGTTTTCTTCTTCCTGTATATGGACTGTGACCTCTCGTAGGAAACTATCCTCACACCCTGTGGCTGGGTGTTTTACCACTGGAGCACTCTTCTTTTCCAAAAAAAAGACTTGCTGCGTTACGTACTTTGATCATTCATGATAGCCTATGGTTGGAAGTGCGCACCACGTATACACAGCCACATTTGTTGATGTTTCTGTTGTTGACATTATCATATGTGTGCTATACAGTTTTATCAATAAAACTGTGCCTGTGAAAAGTTAGTGGTCATTTCAATGGAAAATGTTCTATCTGTAAATGACAGTGCCCTAGAATACCATGCTTTAGTGTGCTCCAAAATTCACTGCCAGCTACATACTACACAGTTACCGCTCTTTAACCGAATGGGTATGGCTCATTTGCTACACATGTGCATTGTGTAACACTTGGATTTTTCACAGTCTCTATGAGTTCAGTGATGGAAATTATTACAGCACCACTGAATGTTACCTGCTCAATCATTATCTGCAGCAGTTTTGACTTGGTCATTTTGCTTGTACATCAATTCTCATGAGTGAGGAGAGGTTACAGGACTCAGGGGCAGGTGACCCGAGTATGCTGTCCAGGTTTGAAATGCCTGCTTCAACAGTATGCCATGTTTCCTAAGTTGGTGTTATGACTAACAATTATAAGAGTACACATATCAGGGTGTGTAGTAACCTGCCTGTTTTTCACTGAAGCAAAGCATGTTCTACATGCTTTTATGACACACTGCAAAGCATAGGTACCTTCAGATTTAAGGCCACATTACGAGTCTGGCGCAAAACAGACCGCCAGACTCGCAGTAGTGGTCATGACCGCTGACAGTTTGGCAGTCCAACTGTCAAATTAAGGGTTTGGTGGTTGGACCAGCAAACGACTGCTATCTCTGCTGGGAACAATGTTCCCAACAAGCTGACAGTGGTGCAGGTTGGAATCATGTTGGAATCAGCCAGGGCGGGCGCTGAACTCAGCGCCACCCTGCGGATTACCACCTAGTTCTCTGCCAGCCTTTTCATGAGAGTTTCACCATGAAGAGGCTGGCAGAGAACAGATGCACGGGACAACAAGGGGGGCCCTGTATTGTCCATGCCCATGGCATGGGCAGTGCAGGGGTCCTCCTGCCCAGCACCCTTGTAATGTGCACTGTCTGTTGTGCCTCCTGCGGGCAGCAGCATTGCTGTCAGTTCGATTATGAGCCAGCAACAATGCTGCTGCTACTGTCCCACTGGGCTGACGGGCAGAAACCTTGGTTTCCACCCATAGCCCAGCAAGAAAATCATAATGGGGCCAGCGGGAAGGTCGCCAGTAAGGCGGCAACCTCCCTGTATGAAGTTTGGCAGACATGTCTTCCTGTCCGCTAAACTCGTAATCAGCCCCTTAGACTGTGATTATCCGGATTTAATTAATTTCACTCCATACAGGAAACTTGACTATTTTCTGCATCAAAGGTAGTGGTGATTGTTAGCGAAGAGAATAGTCTCTCTTTTTGTCCCATGCCTGCAGCTGAGAAATGTGGGAATGCCTACATATTAGCGACATTCTTCTGGACACCTGCATATGCATTCCACCTTTCATTTGATAACCAATGTTTAGTGAGTGCAATGTATTTGTAGAGCATGCTGTGTATAAATATTTGTCTCAAGGCTCTTCGGTGCAGAGAATAAGAACATCAGCATAGATGGGCTATATTTGCTCCTTTTGGTAAATTTGAGTTAATATCTTGATACAACTTTGAGGTGGCTAATCATGGGGCTGTTTGTCATTAGTGAGGCCAGAAAGTTATGAGAAGAGTTGAGTGAAAGAGGGTTAAATTAGCCAAGACTACTGAAAAACAGTTTTGAATCGGAAGATGGCAGATGCGCATAACAGAACAAAGCTGTTGTAAATGGCTGACCATTCATCCTGTATTACCTTTAAGGAAGAGACTCAGGTGTATGTATAGTGTGATTAAAGTATGATACACCTAGCTATATGTGTGTCAGATCTGCAGCAGTACCCCTTCTATACAACTTTCTATTTAAGTTAATCAGCACAGGTGTCTGGACAAAATCCTGTGTAAAAATCAAAGGCATTCAAACATGTGGACACAGCCTACCCTATCTGACCTTGCTCAAGACAAGTTGATAGAGATAATTAATTCACTGAAACTCATACTACTTAATTATAGTGGCTCACTGAGTCTTATGTTTAATTATATTGAAAGTTGTTGGGAGATCCGAAATGCCCAAGAAAATACTCACCCCCATCATCCTGCATGCATATGGTTTTGTGAGACATCTGAAAAGTACCATTTCACCATTATGTAATTTTAAGTGTCAACATTTGCTGTTTCTCAATTGCCAGTTTGCCAAAAGAATGGCTTTGGGCACCAGAATAGAACCATTGGAAAGTTTGGATGATTAATGTATACTTAGCTGATGACTATGTACTGTATTGTGTTATATTGTAATGTAACATTTGTATAGTGTTCCCACTCCATGGGGGGCTGGGAGCTAAAACACCAACACAGAAAGTAAGCTACACTTTCCAGGCTGTGATTGGTAACATGCTGTTTTTGTTTTGAGCTGATCTGACGAATATTTTTATGCCACTGAGTTGGTCTTGTTGTATTGTAGAATGTAGCGCCTTGTGGTGTGATGGGTAAGGTATGTGAATAAAAAGACATGCAAATTATAATTGCATTGTATAGTTTTATTAAGAACTAAAACATAAAGGCAGCTTCGCAGCACCTGCTGAGTCACAGGGGCAGCAGGCTTCTGTATGCTTATTTCCCAAAGAATTGGGGGTAGGCAGAGAAGAACAAATAATCTATATGGCAACATGTCCTAGGCAGAGATGATGTTGAGTGAGTAAAGGATGTTAAAAGGGAAAGAATGGTAATTGGTGACATGACTAGTATCCCTGCATTTTTTATTTTGCTTTAGACAAGGATACTGCCTGCTGCTGAACAAATGTTTTCCATTAAAGTGGAAGGAGGTGAATGAGTAATCAGTTCTGGTAGCTTGAGCAGAAGCTACACAATCTGTAAAAGGCTCAGATTAAACTTACTCCTGCTACGAAGACAGAACCCATAATATCAAGCAGGGTTTGTGCCCTAAGGTCCTCTCAAGCTTCTGAAAGCTCCCAAAAGGGGACGAGCACCAGTTGGGTGAGCTCTAGTCAGGTCATTTCTCAGACCTTAATGGACTAGCTTCCTGCATCTGCAAGAGTGAGAGACAAAGGACTTGGTAGGGTTGCACTGGCAATGCACGAGTAAATCACCCTAATTTATGACTCTTCTGTTCTAACTTCTCCATGCAAATTCAATACTTTTCTTAGATTTGTTCTTGCACTTTCCTGTTACAGCATAACCGTATAGAATTTCCACTCAGACAACTTCCACTTTCAGAATTAGTTATTTATGACAGTTTAGGGTAAAAAAAAGACAATGCTGTGAAAGACTTGCCCTTCTTCCATGGTTCCAGCTAAGACAGCAGCATGTCACAGACTTGACTCTAATTTTGTTCAGTGTTACCCCAGCTCTTGTCTTGTATATGTCTACTCAAGTTAATTTCCATCCAATCTCCCCTCTCCACCCCATTCTCCCCCATTACCATTAACTTTCCTTTCACCTCCAGGAAGTGGCCTTTGATCTAAAACAATAGCAGCAAATATGTGGCGTTCCTTGCCTTAAACAAATAATTCCACCTCTCGGAATGCTGGAAGCGTTGTGTTGATTTGAGTCTGCTGGATACCACAGCTCAAGTCTGTTTTGACAGAGCCATATTTCCCTGCCCTTTACAAGTCTGGTCTTGGGCCTCCCCTGCAGGCATATTTTAGCAAAAACATCAAACCACCCTTCATTAGTAAAAGGCTGGTCTCAATATATCGGGATACCCATGCTGATTCATGAATATGTGGCCCCATCCTGCTGACTCCTCCCAATGTGAAGACAAAGTTGTTTCTATTTTGCACTTCATACTCCACTGTGGTACATTAGCAATGTAAATAACAAATGTCACTATTACCCAGTTTGATTGGACTTGGCTTACTTATCTGGCAGGATGAAAGGGTGAGGCATCCTTAAGGGGATTTTAACCTTTAACCTTCAGATCAAATGAGATGTTAGCAGAACCAGTTTAACTAAACAAAAAACATTGTGCCATCTTCATATGCTCTTACTTGACTAAATAAAGGCCTGCTAGGTTATGTTATGCAGATTTGTAGAGCGCACAATCACCCAGGAGGGTATCCGGGCACTGAGCAGGTGTTAGTTTTTCAGTTTTAACCCTTGATTCAAATGATCCATTATAAGATTATACCAATCTCAACTATTTAGTGATGATCTTACATTCAGTTTATTTTTTGAATATTGAAATAATCGAATGAAATCACAAACACCGAATAGACAAAAAAACTGATAGCTGGTACATGTTCACAGAGTTTTCTGCTTTTAGTCTCTGATTTTCCTAAAATTAATTTACCAAAAAACACTCATGTTTTTGTAGGTCCAAGATTGTGCTTCAACTTCTGTTTGAAGCTGATTGTTGATTTTTTTCCCAGTAGGTAGCTGGAAAGAGTACAATTTCTTCACACTTGACTTTGAAAGTCACTGCCGCAATGGACCAATCAGCCTAATTGTGTTTCAGTGGACGTGTCTATGCTAGCTGGCCAATAAATGCACATTTCCTTAAGGGAGCTCGATGAAGGCAGTTACTTTCCCAGCAACAAGGCTTAATTGGGATTTTTGAAACATGATTTGAAGATAAACTCTATCAAAAATATCCAGTACTACTACTCCATGTGGGTCTTTGATTCTAGAGGGGAGATGAGTGGCACACAAAGGAAACCGGGATCTAAGATATGGCGATCAATAAAGAGAGACATCATTATATCACACATTAGGTACATATTACAGGCATCATTGAAGACCTTTATTTCTGATACATATTTTAAAAAATGAGCCAAGAGAGAAAATATCAATTAAAATCTCCCCTCTCCCAAACAATCAGTAAGTGTTATTCTCATAAGTCAAAAGCCACCAATGCAAACGTTCAACAAATGTTATTTGATCCCTCTAAATATAGTATCAGCTACCTTTTTGTCCTTCCACAATTTGTGGGGTGAATTCAGAAATGTGCAATGCTCCATAGCCTTTAAATCAAACGTATTGTCCGGAGTCATATTTAGGGCCCTATTTCTGCCAGTAGCATAACACATAATAGACTCAATGATAACACAAACCACCACAACAATTAAAAAGAATATATTTAAGTGTCACAATAATGTTTCCCAAGATCCTACAAAGAACACACACATGTCTACTCACGACTTCATCCATAAATGACAGAATTCAAAGGTATATGGGGCTATGGGGGCGTTAACTCCTCATTACAGGAAAACAACGTATTAAGAAATGTATCTCCCAAAAGAGAAAGACACTGATTTAAAAAAAATAAAACGAGGTTCACCCCTTCAGTAAAAAGTATTTTTCACCCACACACACATATTGTACATATATACATATATAGATTAATGTATGGGTTAAAATGCACTGCTAAAGGGGTTACAGGGCACACACATCTAGTCACAGGAAAAACCAAAGGATAAAGTGGTGCCATAGTTAGGTGAAAATGTCAGTTTAAACGTAACATTTTAAACTAAAAAAAAAAAACTGATATTCACCAGTTATAGTTATTCCATGTAAGTACAACTTGCACCCCTTTTGTTTTGTGGTTTTCTGATCCCACAAGACTCGCACAGGGGTCAGCCAGGCACCTCCTTTCCTGTAGGACTATCGAAAGAGCAGTGGAGTTGAGTTGGCTCTTGCGAGAGTCCAGTGGGATCACAACAACCCCCACTTATTAAAAACAATTTGGCCAATTATTCATTATTTTTAGAATTTTTAGAACACAGGGACTGGGTCCTAGTGTCCTGAAATGGCAGCTGCACCATTTATCTCTATGTTGCAGTTAGCCAATCATTGCACGAGCTACCACAGGCTCATGCTTATAGGTGAGCGAAACAGCTCTCAAGCAAGAAAAAAAGCCCCCTTAGCCAATCAGATCACTCTATTTTTTATTAAGATGAGCGTCCACGGGACACCAGTAAGAGTCCTGCGAACTGCAACCATCCAGATATACATAAAGTTTGAGCCTTAATTCCCCCAAAGCTATTGAATGGATTTACACCAAATTACAAAAAGCAAGCTTCCTGAGTAAAGATATAACTTTATGGCAAACTTGGTGTAAATCTGTTCAGCCGTTTGGCAGGTAGTGATGTTCAACAATCCCAAGAGAAATTGCATAGGAAAATTGCATTTTGTGATCCCTCCCTTTTTCTCACTGGCCACTTGATGAATCACCCCAAAACTTTTAAGGAAGGAGCTGAGGTGGATAAAAATCATTTTTTTGAAAGTTTTTGCGAATACTCGTCTACAAACTACTCTCATTATGGAAACTAGATCCTACCTATAACTACAGAGCTACATAGTGGTAGGTAACCACCACTGTTATTTATATATAATACTTTTATATGTAATATATATATATATATATATATATATATATATATATATATTGTGACATATGTATATAAGTCTATATCTATATAGATTTGCCCAGTTCAAAAGGTGAAATTGTAGCCGCTTACACTTTATTAGGCCGGGGCCAGCCACAAAGGGAAAATAACCAACACACATCTCCACCATTTAGAACTGAAGAATCATTCTACTTTCCCAGTACCTTAATGTTTTAGGACAAACATATCTCCACGTTTATCTGTCTCCAAATCAAATACTCTGTGCAGATCTAGGGAAGTGGCAGGGTACTCTGAACACAAAATACCCACAAAGCACATGCTATCTGTGCATGAACAATTTTTTTGTGCTTAATAGGAAATAAACTTCCACTGAGACGTTATGCTTGCTGAAGCTTGAACTAAAGATAATAACCTCAACTCTTTCCATTTGTAGTCTTTTTAAGAGACGGTATATTGATGGGTTATACTTCTGCTTTCTAAATATCCACAAACCTTCCACATAACTAATAGAAGTCAAGGTATCAATGGCTCACACATTTAGACTTCTTCCCCTCTCAAAGTAGAACCCAGTCAATTAAAGTTTAGATTCCTCTGCAAAATTGAGATCTTCCAAAAATCCATATCCTGCACTGCACACTTCTTTACTTTCAAGTCTGGTCTGTATTCCTCAGTTCCAGGGAAACGAAATCTATTCAGTGGCAAGAACCAATTTTAGTCTGATTTGGCATCTATACTTAAATTACCTTACAAACCAATCTGAAAAAAACCTCCTTCTGCGACAATGACAATTTCATGGACAGAAAAGATGGATTACATATTTCACTCCTTATAACACAATAATGCATTGCACCACAAGACGCTTACTTCTCATGCACTCACAACACAGTGCATTTGTGGCGAACGAGTTGCCACTACTCGGAAAAAGAAAGCTTGTGTAGCAAAGCCCTTATAACACTAAATTAATCGACATGGATATTTTGTAAAGGCAGGAGGCAGGGGCTGGAGAAGAGGATGTTGAATTTGTTCTTTTAGGTTGTTTTCATTTTCCACGCAGCGCTCCCCACCCCTCATGTGCTTATAAAGCCATTCTTCCTCCTTTTAATAGAAAGCTATCTTATCATACGCCCAGCTTTCTGGTACCTGTCAACAGGAAGAGAGATGGCGCCGGGATATAAAATGCTTCCCTTATTTTACTTTCAGTGATGGTGCTAAGTGCTCTTTAGCTAAGATTTAGCGTTGACAATGTCAATATTGAACTCCTTTATCACTGCCCTGTCAAATCTCATCAGCTAACCCTGAGCAAAGCACCTACATTTAATTTAAAGCCATTCTCTTTCCTATTTATGGTCCATACCAGCAAGTTGATGATTCAAGCTGACAAGCAATACAGTCAACGCACCCACTTAGTGCCTTCAGAATAACTTCATGCAAAGAAGAACGTGGAGCCTTTTGAGCGAAATCACTTACAAAGCAGGTGCTCGGGCTGTGCAGTCAATAAGTATACTTGTTAATGTTAAACTTTGCCGTCATTTTAAAACTATATCATTTTTTACCGCTGAAATACACTTGGAAAAATGTCCCTCAAGGCGACGGAATCTTTTTTAAGGGATTTGAATATTGATCACAATAAAAGCTCCCTGACCCCCTATAGTCCATTCACAGATTCTGGGAGTATCACTTTACGCAAAAGGCTTGAAATTGTGCATGTGCTCGTTGCAACGGGTTATAGAATGTTTCAACGTATCATGCAGTGTCAAATGGTTGCAACCATGTAGTCCAAAACAGCAAGATGCAAGATGTAAAATGTCTCAATGATAACTGAAAATGCCCCCTTCCACATGTTTGGACTACACAAATGAAGCTAGAAATGGTGAACAAAACTGAAGCGTCCGGCGAGGGAACATTTGCAGTGCACCATTAAAATAATAGAACTCCAAAAAAATTATGAAAATCGAACCGAAAACCAAAGTAAAGCCACAGATATGAATTATTTTTTTTGAATAATGCAAAGGCATTCACATTTCCCACTAGACATCGAAGGGTACAACTGTTATGGTCAATTGCACCCCAGGTGGGAACCTTCCACAAACGGTTAACTTTTATAGCTTTCAATGGGCCAGAATTTTTCAACCGCAAACACTACAGCCTTGTACTTCTACGCATTTCATTTTGCAGCATCTGATTTGTAATTGGTTCTTCCCCAGAAGATATCTTTCTTTTCTGTCAGTATAACCCTCTTCTTTGCACGACGACAGGCTGATGTAGGCTCACAAGGGGTTCCAAAATGGTGCCCCAGGTATAGATATAATATTTCCTGCATTATGGTCTTGCTGAAAGTCGAGGATCATAACCGTACAATGCAGTTGACCTACTCTGAAGAGAGTTTATACGCTAAAGTGTTAATACGACGTGCCTTGCACTTTTCATCTCGTAGTGTCAAGATGTCACAGGATCCATGAAGGCCAATGGAATGGACAAGGTAGAGGGTGAAAGATGTTAATAGTCAATACATGTCACACTAGAAGGCAGCCTGTAGAGCTAATGCACATAAATATTCTCTGTAAAAAGTAAGCCAAGAAGATGGTTCAGTGGGCTGGATGCACGTTGCTGAAGCAACTGATGTCTGACGTGTTATGAGTTTAAATCCCTGTAATGCCAAATCAGTCTTTATTTCCTCCAAGGCTGGTAATTTGAGTACCATTGAAATGGGTAACAGTGACAGCTATCATGTACATTTATTAGATATTAGAACTGCATTAAGGAATCCCATGTAAAATCAAGCAAATGACTAGGAATGAGTTTCATTCATATGCAGAAAATGCATACATGATTTTCAGTGTCTTTAAAGCTAGATAGAGGATGTGATATGATTGCAAGCACTTTTGTAATTACACGTGTGTCCTTGTCACTGTTTGTCGTCATTTTAATGGACTCTTCAATATGAAAGGAGCACAGCCTCACTGATATTCTGTATAGTCAATAAGGATAAAATTGTGTAAACCTGCCAACCTTTCCCAACCTCCTCATCAGTTCCCAAATTCAGATCCTCTCTGCAAAGTAGCAGTCCTTCACTAGCACTACCATCAAAGCCAACATCTCACTGCTTTCAGAACTAACCTCACTTGACACAGAGGAAGCATCTGAAGACTCACCTCTTCAGACAATTCCTAAATTAAAGAATTCTATGATTTACGAGGATCTCCAGTACCAAATCACCAAGTTTCAAATCTGGTGTCAAAATAGAGAACACATTCACACTGCCTTACATAGCCTTCTAGTTCTGTTTTCATGTTTCTTATAAATGCCTAAAGACTTCTAAGTCCAGATGGACTTTATAAAAATGTAAACAAAATAAAATATATATGCGTTAGGAATAGATTTGCTGCGGGGGGAATCCAAGATGGCAGCCGGATTTCCCAGCTGATCGCCACAACCGCTCTAGCCCATCCATCGTTTACAGGTGGCTCTTCCACACCTGCAGAGAGAGCCGCGGATGACGCGCACCTGCAGCACAGACCGCTGCAGACGCTTCACGGCCTCTTGGCGGCTTCGACAAAGAATTAGGCCGCATGGCCAAGCGGCGGAGGGCGCCGCAGGAAGACTTGAGCGCCGCATTTGCCCTGGAGCCGCGCTCTTCTTTCTATCGATCGAGTGCGACTCCCGCTGTTTCCTGGGGACAGTGTTCGGCGGTTGGAGCGTCCTGATGGCGCCAAAGCCTATCAGGACTCCTCGCTCCTCACGGGCATGGCAGAATCCAGACCCAGGGGGAGCCAAAAGGAAAAAAAGACATCCGGCCCTTGGCTCGAAGGAGCACAGTAACCTCCACGGGAAAGGGCCCTAGCAGAGGATATCTGGCACGAAAAGGACGCAAGGAACTCAGTTCCAACAATGTTTGCCAGCATGATGAAGACCAAACAGATGCCCCCGGAGAAGGTAGTACCTGACATACAATCCAGCGTGCCAGGAGTCAATGGAGTGCAGAAATCTGTAGCAGCTACATCTTTTGAAGTACCTATCTCTATATGTGATGCAGGGGGGACGGAGCCAGCCAGCCTAGAGATTAACAGTACAAGCCCAGGAAACAGTGGGGAGGTGGTGGGTCCCCCCTCGTTGGGGGATAAGAAAGCATCTGAGCAGGAGCTAAAGGATGGGTTTCAGGAGCCTAACCCAGGGAAATGCAATGCACAATCTCACACCTTAATCAAGGAGGCGCTCTCACAACAGGCTGAAGATGTGGTCAAACACTTAGCGATATGTGAGACTCTCACCCCAGCCCCAGCTCAGAGGGGGAAAGAGGTGAAACCAGCGAACAGTGATCAGGGGCTCTTTGATACAGCAGAAAGCTTTTTTTCCCTGTCTGATCAATCTAGAGATTCAGATCTAGATGAGGAAATCCCACTAACAGACTCAGACATTGAAGGTAGCTCTGTAGCAAGTATCTGGGCATCTAATCACTTAACATGTAGAAGAAAATCATTGGAACAGACTGGTGCTAGGTACAACTCGGGGGCTAAGTTCAGGGGAGACCCGCCTAATCCTCAAGAAGAGGTTTGTGAAATGCAGTGGGACTATACTGGCACCCAACAGGCTTTCCTGAAAGTAGATATGGCTGGCAACACTTCAGGGCCCCCTCCTATAGATGGCGCTGCTGAGACTCCTTCGTTGGATCTTATTTACTGGACAATGGTTCATAATCATGAGCGGGCCCAGAAGGAGTGAGGAAAGTGAAACTGGCAAATAGACAGTTACAACTATCCATCAAAAAAGTGGTTAAATCCTGCCAGGACATTGGCACACGTATTGCCTCCATGGAGACTCGTACTGAGGAGCTGGAGACCGAAGCTAGAGCAGCAACAGCGCAGACGGCGACACAAGGGTAACAGATCTCGGATATCCAATGGAAACTAGAAGATGCTGAAAACCGCCAGAGACGGAATAATTTGAGGGTTCTGGGTATAGCTGAGGGCCTCGAGGGGCAGGATACCAGGGCCTATGTAGTTTCACTCTTCAAGAAAGCATTCCCAGATCTTACTGTGTGGGACTGGGAAAAAGAGATCCAGAGAGCACATTGATTCCCGTTAATGAGAAAGAAGCAGTCATTGACTACTACTAGTAGAGACCAGAGTTATCCACGGGCTATTATAGTGTACTTTGGTAATTTTTTATTAAGGCAGGTGGTGTTTAAAAGGTCTCGCCCCAACTCAAAGATGACTGTGGAAGGTGTATCGTTCTTTACCAGGCCAGACTTTGCACATGCCACAGTAGAGAGACGGTGGCGACTCAGGCAGATGATTGTTCAGTTTCAAGAGTTGGGGGCGGAAGCCTACCTGTTGAGCCCCACGTGTCTAAAAGTTATTTATAAAGCAACCACAAGATGTTTTCTCTCAGAAGTCAAAGAAGGGGAATATGTACAGCAATTGAAAAGTGGTAACATGTAAGGGTGGGGGAGAGGGGGGGATAGCTTGTCTCAAAATTAAGTCATCTATATGTAAGCATATGTGGTAATGATTGGCGTAGGCACCTCCCCTCTCCCTAATTTTTCATTAGTGTTTTTTTTGTGTTTTTCTGTAGAGGGCACTGGTTAGGAGGGTGGAGAAAAGGGGCCGCGTGCAAGGTTTTGTGAGGCATCAATTTGGGTGGATGATTCAAGTATGGGTGGGCTAACGGGACTGGCACATTCCATCTTATGGGCTCTGAAGCCTGGCAATTCCATTTGTAGGGGTAGGGGATGAGGGTGGGTCAGAGAAGGAAGGGGGGGCCGTAGGGGCAGGATGGGCGGAAGGGATAGAGGGGATAATGGGACACACAGCAGGTAGAGTAGGGATGTTGATCGTCAGCTGAAAAGGGTTCAGGTTGTGGAAGTAGCAAAGCTGAAAGGTGCGTTCAGGGGAACCAGGAGGAACAACATGCATAAAAATGGGGCAGGAGAGTGAATTATGCATTGCCACAGTAAATGTCTGTGGGCTCAATAATGGCAAAAAGCAACAGCTTGTAGGAGAGGTTTTCAAGTCTTGGAATGTTGATATTATTTGTATGCAGGAGACACATATCGCAGGCACACAAAAGCAGCTTATGGAGTTTCATGGGTGGAATTTAGTGGTATTTACACGTCAAAATACAACCACCAGAGGGGTTGCTATATTAACTCGAATCAGATCTTTGGTTATACATAAACAATTCGCTGACAAGTTAGCCAGGTTGGCCCTGTTGGAATGCTCGGTTAGAGGGTTAAGGTTCACTATATGTTCCATTTATGGATCAAACATAGATGATCCGGAGATATTGGAATCACTTAACTTAGAACTTACGGCATGGTCAGCGCCGGTTATAATGTGCAGGGATTTTAATATACATTTAGATAATAAAGAACCCATTCAGGAACAAATGCTGTACCTGGGTAGAAAAAATAAAGTTTTTAGGGTGCTTCAGTCATTGGCTATTAATTATGGCTTGATTGACGCTTGGCAGCAGTGTTGCCCGTAGGATCCAGGGTTCACTTTCTTCTCTGCTCCGCATAAAAGAAATTAGTCAGGTTAGACTATTTTTTTGTGACAGCATCTTTGCAAGAGCAAATAAGGGTTAATAGGTTCCCCAGAATCATATCAGATCAAAACCAATTGGTATTGGTTATAGAGACTGTGAGAAAGGGCCCGCAGCCTAGATCTTGGACATTTGATAGGGCATTATTAGCTGATCCAGGTTTTATCCAAAAAATGAAGGAATGGATTTCAGAATTTTTTAAGATAAACCAGGGCTCTGCTTCCTGTCAGAGAGTATGGGACACATTTAAAGCAGCTGTCAGAGGAGAAACTTTGAGCTATGGGATAAGTAAGGAGAAAATACGCAAGGATCAATTTAAACTAATACAGACAAAGCTGGTGATAGTGGAGCAACGATTAGGGGAGGCAATCCATAGTGAAGCAGAGACCTCTGACATTTTGTGTGATGTAAATATTATTAAGGCAGAAGCCACTAAGATTTTTATGGAAAGGGTTGCTGCAAAACGTTTGGCGCATCGTCAGGAATGTTATGAGTATAGTGGGAAAGTGGGCCAACAGCTAGCCTTAAAAATAAGACAGAAGCAGGTTTCTGGGAACATTAAAAGTTTAATGAATGAGGAAGGGCAGTTGGTTCATAAAGGCCCAGAGATTATAGAAGCCTTTAGACGGTTTTATCAAAAACTATATAGCCAGGAAGAACAGTAACAAGAAGAGGAGGGGTTTGGTATTATGGGCAATGAGATATTAGGTCAGCTGAGAGAGGAAGATAAGGTAGCTTTGTAAGCACACGTGACACGCGAAGAATTGGATACGGCAACTCATGCTCTGGCAAGTGGGAAGGCGGCAGGGGGCGATTTAATTCCACTAGAATTTTATAAGGTCTTTTTTGTGGAGATACGTAACTAGCTGTTTAGCCTATTTATCGAAGTACAGGCAGGGGCCCTTCAACCGGCCTCCTGGGGGGAGGCCAAGATAGTAGTCATTCTGAAAAAGGACAAAGAACCCTGCCTTCCCGGCTCATATCGCCCGATTTTGTTAATTAACAACGATGCCAAAATTTATACTAAAATACTTGCCAGCCGACTGAGCTCGGTAATTTCTGGTTTAGTATCTCCATGGCAGCATGGCTTTATTCCAGGGAAGAGCACGGCAGATCGCATAAGACGGGTTATTGCGCTACTTGATGCTAGTGCTGCAGTCAAGCTTCCTATGGCAGTAATTCTGCTGGATGCAGAAAAAGCGTTTGATCGGGTTCACTGGCCCTTTCTATGGGCTGTCTTGCACAAAAATAACATCGGCCCTGGGTTTGTTAAAGCAATTCAACAGCTCTATCACAAACCAACGGCTACGTTACAAGTTGCCGGGATGAAGTCAGCTTCAATCAGTATCCAGAGAGGTACGCGACAAGGCTGTCCGTGTTCACCATTGCTCTTCACGCTATACATTTACCCCTTGATCAGGAGATTGATTAGCAATAATCGGATCATTCCAGTCTCATTGAAAGGGGGGTGCACTAAGGTCTTAGCATATGCGGACGATATTGCGGTAGTTACTACTGATCCTAGAACTGCTATATTGGAAATAGAGCAGGAAGCCCTACAGTTTGGGAAAAGGTCTGGCTATCTGTTTAATAAAAGCAAATGTCAAATTTTGGTGAATGAATCGGTAGATTTTAAGGATGAGCGTGTAAAGACACAGGTTCAATATCTAGGTGTTAAATTGATAGCAAATCTGGACGAATTAGTGAAAACAAACCTAGCCCCGGTTCTAACTAAGACTGGGAAAGATCTCGCTCGCATCAATAACCTACATTTATCACTCATGGGACGGTGCAATGTGATTAAAATGGTGTTTTTACTCAAAGTACTCTATCGTTTTAGAACAATACCGCAAGAGATTGGGCAGGACTGGTTTAAACTAATAGAATGACTGGTTAATAGTTTTATATGGTCCTATACGAAACCACGCTGGGCTCTCCACTTTATGATGCTTCCAAGAGAGAAAGGGGGGGGCACTCCCCAACTTTAAACTCTATTATCTGGCAGCAGTACTGCAGTATGCACAGACACTCTATATCAGGGATAGATCCAGGCAAGATACTCTCCCTTCGATATATACCCTGATCCTGGGTAAAGAAGCAGATGCAGTTTTCTTGCGGATTTTGGAGCCTAGTTATTATAAAAAGGTTAAATTTAAGATAATCTACTCCGCATTTAAGGTTTGGACTCAGGTCAAACGCAAGATAGGCATAGGAAGAGTTTGCTACTATACCCCTTTGTGGAATACCCCAATGTTTCCAGCGATATTTAAAGACCATCATTGTTTGAGATGGGGGAGTCGTGGTATCCATAAAGTTGGGGACCTTTTCCTTTCTGGCAGCTGCTTTAAATCATTTGAAGACCTAAGCGCGGAATTTGCTCTGGAAAAAAGAGATTTTTAATTTTTTTTTACAGATCAGGGCTTTTCTATAAACTGGTAAGACTCAAGGCCTGTGCATAGACAAGATTAAGCTGATGGAGGTTTCGGGACACCCCACTAGTTGCGGTATTAAGAATTTGTATCCACTTCTTTTAAATGCAATACAGGATGATCTGGTTTTACTTGTTAAAAAGTGGGAAGGGCGGGTTGGAGCCAAAGAGGCAGAGGTCTGTGAGTCAGTGGAAATGGCACGGACTGTTTTACTGTCTGTGGGCCCTCAAGCTCAGCATTTTATGGTATTGTACAATCTATATTATACACCGGCTAAGATTGCGAGCTGGGGTAAGATTGCTGGTATTACCTGCCCGCGTTGTGGTAGCCTGAAAGCAGATCTTTGCCATATGTTTTTTGAGTGTGTAAAATTGTCAAGCTTGATTACCGGCATATCTGATATCTTGAAGAACATTTTGAAACAGGCAGTCTATCTGACACCTCAAATGGTTTTATTGGGGGTTGATCATTCAGTCTGTAAGAATCGAGATAGATACTTTTTGTTCATAGCAATGTCTGTATTGCGTAGCTGTGTAGCATCTTATTGGCAGGATGTAGATCCCCCATGGTTTAATCAATGGTTCTCACGGCTTTTATCTATTTATCATTTGGAAAACAGCCTGTATGAATTAAAAGTAGTCGCAGCCGGGAAAAAGGACACTAGAATTTGGGCACCCTTTGCTGCATGCCTCCTGGGCCCCGAGAATACGCCAGTTTAAAAATGAATACTATATGGGACCTCAAAGGTTACAGATTGTGATAATTGATTAGGAAGTGTCTCTCTCTCTTTGTAGGTATTACAATATTTATGTATTCATGTATTTGTGCGGCAAGCTTGTACACAGCTGTGTGTTAAAAAAAAGAAAGGAATAGATTTGCTGGGTGACCATTACTTAGATGTAGGGTGGTACGCAAGTCATATGAATGAACCTAGGTCACTGCCCAAATTCTCAGTAGAGGCTGTGGTGCTCGGAGTGAACGTGGGCCAAGACCTTTCACTGGTCTAGTGTGGCAGGGCACAGCCGAGCAGCAATTTCTCAACAAAAATGATCAACATTGGTATCTGAGGCAAATGGGAAGGTTTCAGCAGAGCAGTCCTCACACAATCACAGACACATGTTACGCCAGTGATCATTTTGATATGCAGTTCAAGACTACGACCACTTTCCTCAACCAAGCATTATAAAGCACCTGCGGTTATCCCCTGCGATCGGGGAGGTGCTTAATACTGAAGCGTTTTTAATCAGTGTAGAACGTACCACACAAGGCATAAAAGGTACCTAAATGAAGAGTTACCCCACGCCCCTGCCCTCCTTGTGTTGCCCATAACAAGCTGCATCCTTATGGTGTGCAGAGTGACACAAGCCAATTCTGTCTAACAAAAAGCAGCATTGCATGAGTTGGCAAATCTGCTAGTAATGTGGAAAACAATTGTGGTTTGCAGTTTCCTTCGTATCAACGTCACACATAACGAAACGGATTTACACAGTAAATTGGGGCAACATGTACTTGTGAAGTATCCCGGAAGACAGATCTGATATAATACTTTTACAAATCACAAGTATATAGAGCGAAGAGGGTGATGCCCTTTTATGTAACTTGATTTCAGTGAAATATTTGAACTGTACATTTAGGCAATACATTTGCAAAATTGATAAACAACTGGCTTCGATTAGAATACTAAGGTGTGCATAAGAAATCTTCACGACACGAATTACCAGCAAATAAAGGACCTTCAAACAGCATATTGACTACACTGCATTTAACAGTAAGGATAGGGTTAACGCGACGTTTCCTTTTTATTGTAAAGCTCTTAATACCTGCACCATGGGCAATCAGTAAGTGGCATGTACTGTGAACCCTGACACATTCTGGCATTCCCTTTTCCTTGAATTAATAGTTTTAAAAAGTGAAAAAAGGATAGACGGTGGTGTATATTATGAACTTACTTCTAAACAGTTCATTCTATAGTACAAAACTGATAGCCTTTAGCTGAAATGCATCAACACTGAGGAGAAGAAGGTACGTCGCAGGATGTGGCAAAAAGGGGGAGAAGGTCCATTTAGTCTGGTAGTTTCCTGATTAAAGCAGCATCAGCTGTTCCTGCCAGAATCTCTCTTCAACCTTTTTTTCACACGTCTCACATATCCTTCAGACATTCTGTATCATCTTCAGCCACGTTACACATTTTGTACATTACACTGCTGAAAGAGCAGATTTTATTTATGGCTCTTACATTTCCACACCTAATATCTATATACCTGCATGCAGAAATACACCTCCCACAATCACTATGGGTATCAGAAGTATCCCTACAGTTGTGGACATTTAAAGGTTCAGGACAATGACACCGTCCCAAAGTGAGAAACGTCGCCCGTTGGGGTTCTTGAATGGAATACATGATCTGGGGTTTTGGTGACACTTGTAGTGGTGATATGCTTCCTGTGCACCTGCCTCATAACTGCCATGGACTGCATTATCCTAGGTATTGAAGAGGTTGGCATTTAACCCATGAATCAAACGTGGCATCTAGACAGCACTCACATCTCGGAGCAGACTTGGATTAAAAACCAAGGTTGTAGTACAGTTGTATGCATATAGCTAAGAGTGATTTCAAGTGAACATCAGCATTCTCCGAGGGATTTTAGGGTCTCTCTTCCAAAGGCAAATTATTTATATATCATAAGGCACTAAATATATTGTGCCATATGACATTATTTTTTGAAATTCTTGATTTGCATGTTTCCACTCTAGCTTTGTGAATGTTTCGTTTAAATATATATTTGCTTTTCTGTCCATAAAACCTACTAGAAATATAATGATGTGGGATAACAAATATGTAGTCATATCTGCATGTGTGTACTTGTACATGTGTAGGGCGAGCGAGGCTAGCTATGCTGCAGTGGAATATTGTACACAGACGTCAGAGCAGAAAAACGACTTTTCTTCATTAAGAGGATCGAGGCACTATCATGTACACCCTTCTACAAAGGAAAGAGGAAGAGTTTCTTTCCTCAAACAGAGTATGAAGGTTGATGTGGTATGAACAGATGTGTTTTTCATTCCTAACTGGTCTGTATGAATGTCATAAGTACTTTGGGTTATGGGAAGCTGTTCTAAATCTGGAAATATCTACTTAGAAGCCTTGTTCTCCGATCATTTTGTTTGTTCATTTCTTCAATTCAAGTCTGATTCTATCAGTGGTCATTTACGTGTGTGGCCTCATTTTCAGTCAAGTAAGCGGCTGGGTTTGTCACTTATTCCTTGCAGGGTATATAGCAGGTATGGAAGATGATATTAGCTTCGAGGGGCAACACATGCAGGCACGTTATGGAGGGGGTGGCACAATCATAATTCTCTCGCCCTTTGAAAGGTCCGACAGTAGACTATGTGACAACTATCAGAGGGGGTCAATGGCATCTCTTCAAAAAGGTTGTTGCTGCCATCCACGCGGGACCGGACTCAGGCATGCACAGGATCTTTTGATGTTTGAGTGTGAAGAATAAATGCAGAGGTGACAGCCTGCCTGTGGGTTCTTTGATGCGTATGTTTTAAAGAAGCAGCCGGTTTCAATGGTAAATCTGAGTAACAGCATTTGTCAAGAATTTGGGCCCAGTGATTCCCAGCTCCATGGGAAGATCCCTTCCTAGATCCGAGCTGGTCTGGTACTGTTGGTGATCAGATTTGTTTCAGCTTAATATAGTTGCTTGACATCCTTGGATGAGGGTGGGAAACTATAATTATAAAATCATGCAGCACCGCACATCACGTCTTCTTGCTGCACTGCGCTGTGTGACAGGGAAAGAGCAGGAATGTGCTGTATTTAATATAATACAGCGCATTGCTGTCGTCTCCCAGCACTGGTGCACAATGTGCTGCCTAGCACCAATGCAGGAACCCTTGCACCATGGTGCAAGGCTCTCAGCGTTGTAAGCAGAATTGTTTTTGTGCAGAAAAGGACACCTTTGTGCACAAAAACACTCCTCTGGGGCATTTTCCTCTTTCTATGTGTGCTGCGTTACAGTCTATAATTGAGAGGGACTTAAAGTAGAAGTTGGGTAACTTTTTTGTAGACAAAATGTCAATAGATACCTTGATTTGCCAGTTTCTGTATTTCTCGAACAGCACTATTTATGCATACTGCAGTAATTGTGCTAGTTCTTGAAACTACAAAAAGATGAGTCTTCATACTGCACTCACAATCACAGTGATCATTGTGCGTTGGATGTCCTGTAATGTACTGGACTAGTAAAAATACATTGACAAAATGCTTTAAAAAGTAAGTGAACGAGTCAGAACCCACAATGTTGTACATGGGATTCATTTTGAACAAAAGGCAAGAGTAGAGCTTGTGAAAAGGGTTTTGCTTTGAAAATGAGTAGGATGTTAGGGCTGTAATATAACTACAAGCTGTTTCGCATACTATGAGGTGATCAACACCAACTTTTGAGCTGAATTGCATTTTCCAACGATCTTGTAACTGCTGTTCAGATTTCATGTTTATTAATGAGAAGTCTTTAAAATGATGCCTCATGAATATTATGTTTGATGGTTTATTGTACAAGATGAAAAATATGTTCACTGTACACTTTGGTTTCTTATTGGCAAGTGTTTTTGTGGAGTAGTGCTGAGCTGGCACTCATCTGGTTTTGCGTATTAAGGGCTGTCCTACATAATGGCATGATGCTTCTCTGAGAGATGGATGACATTCACTCTCTGATCCACCTAATGTATATTCATATATGTGTTTTGTATTTTTTCTTTGCCTTTCATCATGACCATTTGGTAATCTCTCAGCATTTTTTAATTTAATCAAAGATAATATCAAAGTTAGCATGAAAAATAGTTTTCTGAATTGCAATCAATGTATGCTGCTAGCGAATTAGGAGAGTGGATGCTTGACATTATTTTATATTAGGTACACGAAGGTATGTTTGTGGTATTAATGATGAGCTAATATAAAAAAAAAATGAGTATTGCTCATTACGGCACAAAGTATCTGTATGTTTTCCATAAATCATTAAAATATTGCTCAGTTCCTCTGTTAAAACATCCAGCTTTGTACAACACTGCAGTTTGGTGGGGTCTGTTTTCTACTTTTGCCACAATAAGTAAAACACCACAGCTCTAATCACGGTAAGGTAAAATCTAAATTGGGGGACAACCTTGTTTTTGAAACGTAGTTGCATTCCTGTGCTCAGTGGGACACGGCAAAGTTGTTACTCCTGAATTGATACCGGAAAGCATGACTAATATCCTTGGTTTCTGAACAAGAAACGTGATGTATTTAATGCGGCTGAGGGTGTACTTCTCACCCCCCAAAAATCAATTTTCTTAAAGCATGTTTAGAATTTACACCTCAATGTGCTATATCAATATTATTTGAGATTTAAGCATTCTAACTTTAGTAAAATTACTTTTCTTTTTCCACATTTGTTAGTTATCTTTTTGATTTGAAGGGACACTTTAATTTACAACATTCACTAGAGGTGCACACACTCACACACTTCCTCTAATTGGCAAATATGTGGCAACACCAAAAGACACGGTTGTAATAATCTGGAATGGTGTAGAAAGAGTCGATAGACCTGAATCAGACGCCATGTAATTTAAATTTAGGCTAGGTAAAACATGTTATATTGTACTTGACCCAAGTTATTCAAGTTATAACTGAAGCCTGACAAGGATGACCATCCAATAAGAATAACACAACAACAAAAATAATAATAACAATGACAACAACAAATGCTGCTGCACACACTTGTCTCCTATCCTTATGCCCACTGTGATCTGTGCTGTAACACAAGACCTGACACTTCCAAGTGCTAAGTTTGTAACAACTGTATTTAGAAAACCAAAAAGAAGTGGAAATATAAATTCATATTTGAGTATTAGTATTTTCCACCGACCGTAATAAAAAATCCGGTTTGACATTATTTTTCAAGAGAAAATGCAATGCATACAATGGTGCAATACTGTTTTGAGCAATTGGTGGAAGATAGCAATTAGCATGCCCTTCCTTGCTCTTTAGTAAAATCCCCAAACCATACTTTACGAAGCCATCGACTCCATGAAATAAAATGTTATCTTGCACCACTGGAAGCAATGGAACACTAATGTTGCATTCCCCTCGAATCACCTCAGATGGGTTGTTGCAACCAAGAGACAAAGGTTAGGTAACGACCCAGTACTTTCACCCATATAAGGCCAAGGCCACACAAGATCTTCTGTGTCACGAGGTCACTTCACTTAGCAAAGGAAGCTGTGCACATATTAATCAATTCTTGGAAGGTGACAAAAGAAAACGACACTGAGCTCTGTTTATAAGACACAAGTGTAAGGTGCCCTTATGCCGGCTTCCCCTTCTTTAGCAACCTGTGTTACTGATGCCAAAATGAATAAACCCAGGAGAAGTAGACTTCACTTGAGTTTACATAAAGCAGTATACGTTTTAGCAAAGGAGGCCTTTATATATGATGAGCACCCACAGCATGACGTCACAGCCCCTTCTAATAGTATAATGTGATCTATGAAAACGCCATCAGTTTTACTGGGCAGAAATAGGTCTACAATAGAGAGCATGCCTTGCAAGATAGAGCTGTTTTAATGACAGTAACCTTGAATGTTAAGGCAAGGACTAGACTAGACTCAGCAGTAAGTAAAATCAATTCAAGGTGCAAAGATGCACATTATTTCTTATGCCATGCACAGAAATGTTTACGGAAGCATAACTTACCTGAAGGAATAAATTAACATGTATTTGCATTTGTCATGGCTGATAAGAGAATAGTAGTGCTCTTATTATGCCAACAAATAAGATACATCAACATTTCACACAACATAACGTGTGTTTGTAAAGAACACACTCACCCAGAAGTGTATTTTGATGCTGAAATAACAAATGCTTATTGTTAACTAACTCCGTGGTACACATTTTAGTCTTCAGAAGGATGCAAGTCTGGGATCCCAACCTGTAACCATCAGGTCAGACACAAATCCTTGCAGTGGATGCATTAGTCCCCCACGTGGAATTATGCTGTGTATACATTTAACCCTGGTGTGGTAATACCAACATATAAGAAACCCATATTACTTACAGAGTAGTATGCCTGGAAATATGTTAATAGCACAGCTTCCCAGATACACTACAACTTAAGTCTTAAGTATTCCTCCATGGATAGAACCATTTCTACAGATATACATTTATTACTTTTTGGGGAATTTGACGCTAAGTATTTATTAGTGGTGAGTAATTTAACTGTATTCATTAGGGTTTTAAACGTTTGCACAATTGAGTGCAAGAGAGGTGCCAGGGGATAACAACAACAAATATTTGTATTGTCACATAACACGTTTTCTACATAAAACAAAAACGTATTTTATAGTTTTTAGGAGATACCTACAGTTTTTTAAGGATGGATTAGAGTCACACAGTGTATATCTCAGTAGGTATATATGGAAATTCTGTACAACAGTTTCCTATATTCAGAACAGTATTTGGCCTTGCGAATAAGATATGCAAAGATGGTATGTAAAGTATCACAGTAAAATGTAATGTAGCAAAAAGTGCCTGAATAATACCTGTTCCTGTAATGCTTTTCTGTGTCCTTGTTTCTAAAAGCAGTTATTGACTCCAGAATTCTGAGCAGACCTAAGTGACCTTTGGCATATCACTGCTTCTTGCTCATCCTATGGGAGGTTATTGAGTATTATGAGTCTCCTCCTTCCCTGTGTCCCCCCCCCACTCCTCTCGTTACACATTTTCTGTGCCACTGAGAGTACATGAAAACAGTGTTTTCATCATGCACTGTTCTATTATTGTTTGCCCAGTGAGGAAGTATAAAAGACTTCAGATTACCATAACTTTTCTGGCCCTGTGGACACAATGTTACTCCTTAATGATAATTTAGATGCACTAGAAATATATTATATTATATATAATATGGAGGGATGGACACTTTATCAGCGATCCCACAGGTTGCTTTGCCTTGGAGAATGCTGCTGTTGTAAGGTCAGACTGAGTGGAAAACAATGTAGTACACTGAAGTGATAGAAGTTGCACACTGCTCTGCAGCAGATGTTAGGGATGCCTTCCACAGCCTCCACACTTACAGGCAGAGTGACTCACTTCCTACGGGGAGACGAAGCGTCAGGGTATCCAATTAGTCCTTTTGAATGATAAGGCTTGAAGGAAGTTGATGAGAAGAGACTAGAAGACAGCAGTGGAGAACAGTATACGTCACAGTCTAAAGAGGAGATTGTTAAATTCTCTTGGGTGCTTGGGACCTTTTGGAGCGGTCTGACAATGTCAGGGCTCTCTGCCTTGATTGAGAAAGGATAGTTTCTTGAATTATGATAAGAAGGATGTATCAGGTTATCTACTACATGAATAATACAGGTTTCTCTTGGCAAACATTTAATTAGTTAGTTTAATCTTTATTCAAAGTTGGATTAGGTCACAGACATAACTAACTCCAAGCTTTTCATGGACATTAAAAGTGGACACACTATTAAGCAATGAAAGCAAACAGCTATCACTAGGCACTTCGCGTGGAAGTTTTTTAGCATAGCAGATACATTTTTATGCACTACATTAGAAGCAAAATCAAACACCAGTAGTGCTTCTAGAAAAGACATGTTGCCTGACACTGACCAAAGGGGACCAATTAAGATAAACATCAAAAGAATCCTCAAATAGGGAAATGTCTTGACCTTTTTAAGCGTATCGCCTTTACCATAGTGGCCTCTAACCTTATGTTTTAGGTCCAATGACCACGATTTTGGACTTAGTAAAGTTGGTAGTTAAATCAAGATTATCCATAAAGTTGACAAAACTATTCAAAAGTCACTGCAGATCTAGTGTGGTTTTAGAAATTAGGACTGCATCATAGAAATAAAGTAGCATAAGAAATAGGGGCCCCCTCCACTGAAGGTAAATCCAGCTCCAGCTCACATAAAACCTTATCCAAGCTGTTAATATATATTGTAAATAGAAAGGGTGTCAGTATACAGCTGTTGTACAAAAAGAATGCAAATCATGAAGAAAAGCAACAATAGAATAATCAAAACCCACTCCCAACATCATATTTCATAGCTTGGACCAGTTCACGGCTGGAGTTAGATACATGAACCCCAAATGCAGTGAACCAGCCTTCACTTTGGTATACTTAGCTATAATCAAATAAAGATTTAGACAGTGGTCCATAGTACTCTTGCTGGGCTGAAAATCATATTGCACATCAGACAACACCTGATGGTTATTGGCCGACTGTTGGAAAATGGGTTATTGGTAGGGCAGGTAGGTACCTACACCTAGCAACAAGCCACTAACCTCCACATAGGTACAGTTAGGTCTCAGTAAATTAATCCCAGCTCAACCCTTGGTAGCTTGGCAACGAGCGTCAAGGCTTAACTTAGGAGACAAAGTGTAAAGCATTCAAATATCACAAAACAGTAATTAAATAAAACACAGGAAACAGTTTAAAAATCCAAAACCAATTCATAAAAATAGTTTATATTTTTATCTTTAAAATGACACAAAAACGATTAAAATCGGTTCAGGGGAACCGGAGATATGAATTTTTAAAGAATTATTACTTTTCTAGCGCTAAGAAACAAAAAGCGCCAATCGGGTCATCTGGTTGCACCTCGACCGGGGCAAAGTCAAACTTTCAGGCCGACCGCGATGGAGCCCTGCTCGGCTACAGGTCGCGGGAGGCCTCGGTTAAAAAGTTACCTTCTGACTTAGTCTTTATTTTGAAGTTTTTCTTCACCGGGACGAACCTGCCAGTTGAATCCGACCTCCTGGAGCCCTTGTCCGGATACGCGATGTGGGTTTCCTCGGTGGAGACTTTTACCTTCGGACTTAGTCGTTTTTTCGAGATGAAAATCCTTCGACCGGGGTAAACCTGGATCTTGATCCGACGTCCATGGAGCCCTTCTCGGATACGATGGCTGGGAGGTCCCGGTCAACTTTTTACGTTCGGACTTAGTCTCTTTTTTGGATGTTTTTCTTTACCGGGACGAACCACGAAGTCAGGCCGGGTCGCGGATGAGGCAAGCCGGCTAGAATTTCCGCGGCGGGTCGGTCCCTCTCTGGAGCTTTTTTTCCAAAAATTCTCAAATCTTTTCCAAACTTCTGGGGCTTCACCCAGATGTTCTTTTAAGGTTCTTTTGGGGTCCACAGCTCACCCCAAGGGTCCAGAAGTTCTGTGATGGTCCTTGGGGGGTGCAGACTTCAACTCCCAGAATGCACCTGGCGCAAACTCCTTTTTGGCCACTGGACAGTGGTCAGCTGGTCGCTTTCTTCAGGAGTTGGTGCAGGGGACTCTGGTTTAGCAATTTTTCACCTGTAGCAAACAGGGAGTCCCTCCTTGAACCAGTTGAAGCCAGGCAAAGTCCTTCTTGTAGTGAAGCCCAAGTGTGCAGCTGGTGCAGTCCTTCTGAGTGCAGGGTCCAGGTGCAGGCCAGGGGTCCAGCAGGGCAGTCCTTCTTCTCCTTAAGTTCTTTCTTCTTGAAATTTGGTGGGGATCTGAGGCGTGGGTGCAGGTCTGCCAGTTTTATCCTTGCTCCTGGGTGAAAAGCAGGGGGGCCCTGGTTCTCCAATCAGGGACAGGGTCGTCCCCCTGTGATGACCACTTCCTGGGAAGTGTGGCAAAAATCCATCCCAGAAGGCAACAGTCTCCAAAAATCCAACATGGATGAATCTGATTTTTGGAGGTTACATCTGGCTGAGCCCACCCACTGGTGTGGCTAAAAATCATAAACACACCCCTCTCTTGCCCTCTCCTAATCTAATCAAGGGGGCACCTAATTGTCTGGGGGTGCAGGATGTGGGGGTGTTGCTGGGTGCTCCAAATGTCCTTCTCTGCCTTTGAAGACCAGTTTGGCAGCCCTCCCCCTTCCTGCCTCACCATCTGCTGAGGGGAGATTCTCTCCCCCAAGCACATTCCTTTGTGTGAAGCCTGGCCACTTCACACCTCATCAAGGCAGCCTGGCAGAAGCTGCGGCAGGCTGGCCAATCAGAGCACAGCAGCAAAAACAATGCAGAGCTAAAAATTGGCAACTTTTTTGGTAAAGTCTAAACTTTTTACCTGAACAAGTTATATTAAATCCAACAACTGGAAGTTGTGGGATTTATTACAACAATTAATTTGATACCAAATTCTTGGTATGTAACATTTAAGGAGACTTTAAAATTTAAAATAAAGTCTGCCCATTCTAGCCTATGAAGGCTATTTACTTCAATGAGGGAAAACGAATTTGGCTGTTTTTACCTCACCAGGGCTTATAAATCTATTTTTATAAAGTCCCTGCTTATAGTTACATGGCACCCAGCCCTAGGGGCACATAGGGCACACCTTAGGGGTGACTTATATGTAAAAATAAGGTAGTTTAAGACTTTGGAAGTACCTTTAATTCCAAAGTCGAATTTGCATATAACTTTAATTTAAAAGCAGCCAGCAAGGCAGGCTTGCTTTTAAAATGACACTGGGCACCTCAGCAGTGCACCTAGGTGTGCACCACCTATGCTGTGGTCCCTAAACCTACATGCCCTACCATATACTAGGGACTTATAGGTAGGTTAACTTAGCCAATTATAATTAGCCTAATTTGCATATCCATTTTACACAGAGCACAGGCCCTGGGACTGGTTAGCAGTACCCAGGGCACCATCAAAGTCAGGAAAACACCAGCAAAAAGAGGAAAATGGGGGCAAAAAGTTATGGGGCCTCTGCAATCAGCCCTGTTTTCTCACACAACCCCCCCCCCCCAGCC
The DNA here is from genome assembly GCF_031143425.1 of Pleurodeles waltl. Lineage (NCBI taxonomy): Eukaryota > Metazoa > Chordata > Amphibia > Caudata > Salamandridae > Pleurodeles > Pleurodeles waltl. Next base: position 403,828,122 of record NC_090438.1, read on the forward strand.
CACACGCCCAGGAGACTCAGCCCAACCCTGGGAGAGTCTTCCTGGCTTGTTAGGCGAGGAAGACAGTGAAGTAAACTGGCTGTCCCTTTGCAGGGCCTACTCTGCCTTATATCCTCCTGTCAGGGTCACTCCCTATGGGTAGTGAAGCCATCCCAACAGTAAAAGGACCCAACTCAAACTGAAACTTTCCTCTAGGGGGGTCTTCCTCCTTTCTCTCTGCCAACTTGGGTAGTGAGGTGCCCACCTCCCCTACTCCAAACTTTGCTAGGGCAACACCTAGCTTACCCAAAGAGGTCACCCAACACTTGAGCAACCCCACCATGACCAATAGGGTCAGGGGGCCTACTTTGCTATTGGCCCTGGGGTCTGCCTCCCAGGCCAAGTACAGTGCTGCCAGGAAGGCTAGCACCCAGCAGAGGCTACTGACAGCTGTCAGTACCCAGAACCACACCCTAGGCTCTCCACTGACAGGTGGCTGAGCTGCTTTAAGGGCAACTTTGGGGTCCTGGCACCCCTCTTGCTGTCTAGAGTGGGGGGCTACCACCTCCTGTGGCAGACACCCTCCTTCCACTCTCCCTTCTGTCAGTGCAGGGGCAACACCTTGCATCTGGACAGCTGCCTGACTACTCAGGACTTCCTTGGGGACAGGTGAGGCCTCACCAGTGCCAACTCTGGGCTCCCCCCTACTGGGGCAGAAGGCCTTTGGCTCCCTGGAACTCTCTTTAAGAGTGGCCTACCCTTCCTTTTCTTCTTTCCTTTTCTTGGGGACCCCTGTCTCCTAACTGTAGGGACTGACTCCCCAGGACTTTGGGTTGGGGGGGCAGGGCGCCCACCCCATCTGGGACCAGACTCACCTCTGGGAGGTCATTGCCCAGGATACAATCTAGGGGGAGGTCAGCACTGACTACCACCCTAATCCAGTCAAGGATACCCTCCCTCTCTAGGGGCACTATGGCTACAGGTTTGGAGGTGACCTCCCCTGTGGCTATCCTGACTTTCTTTGTCTTTCCTGGGACATACATGTCTGGGGTCACTCACCGGTCACTCACTATAGTGTGACTGGCACAGGTGTCTCTCAGGCCAGTAGTAGGGATCCCATTCACTTGAATGTGGTGGAAGTGCCTACTCCCACCCTCAGGGATCACCATCTTACCATCTGGTCCTGTCTCCCAGCACAATGCTAGGAGGACTTCATCATCTGAGGAATCCTCCTCTATGGCTACACTGGACAGCCCAGTGCTAACCACCTTCTTTGGACAGGCTACATCTCCTCTGAAGTGACCTGTCTGCTGACAGTCAAAGCAAGCCCTACTGTCCAAGAGCTTTTTTAACCCTGGGTCTAACTGTCTCTGCTGGTCAGAGTGGGAGTGGGATTTACTCTCCTCCTTCTTAGGGTTCTGGGGTACAGAGGGAGTCTCTGTGGTGGGCTTACCACCTCCCTCCTTAGGTTTTTGGGGACCTGTCCCCCCCTTCTTGGAGTCTCCCCCCTGGGACTTGACAACCACCCTGGTTCTCAACCACTCATCAGCTGCCTCCCCTAGCTCTCTAGGGTTGGTCTGCTTAGAGTCCACTAGATGCTGGCGTAACCTTTCTTGGGTACAATTGGTCAAGATGTGCTCTCTCATGATCAGATTGTATAACCCCTCATAAGTATCTACTTTGTTACCAATAATCCAGCCCTCTAGTGCCTTTAGTGAAATGTCCACAAAGTCAACCCAAGACTGGGTACTGACCTTCTGGGTGTCCCTGAACTTCATTCTATATTGCTCTGGGGTCAGACCAAACTTCTTGGCTAAGCACCTCTTCATAATAGGGTATGAATCTGCCTCCTCCCCCCTTAAGGTCAGAAGCCTATCCCTCCCTGAGTTGGGGACCAACTCCCACAAAAGGGAACCCCTTCTCATTTGGAGTGCCCTCTCAAAGGCCCCCAGCCACATATCTATGTCATCCCCCTCTACATAAGCAGGAACCACCCCTTTGGGTAATCTGGGGCAAACTCCCCCACCCATGGACACCTCAGCTTCTTTATCGCTGCCTCCATCTCTTTTCTCTTTGTATGCCCACTTTTTCTTTTCTAGGGCCAGCTTTTCTGCTTCCAAAGGTATGTATGCTAGCTGGGCCTCCAGCTCTCTTTCTCTGATGGATGGGTTCTCTCCTCCTGAAAGGACCCCCTTCCCACCACTAGCTTTGGATCTGCCCCTAGTGACTGTATTTACTGAGGACCGTTCTTCCTCATCCTCACTTAGGCTCAGATGCCTTCCCTCCCCTGAGTGGTTAGAGCTTGCATCCTCCCTTCTTTCTCCCTCCTCTGAAGCTTCTTCTGACTCTACCTCTTGGGCCTCAGCCCATGCTGTCAGGGATGTGATCAGGATTTGCTTCCTGAGATCAGTGGTTGCAGGCAACCCTCTTTCAATACACAACCCCCTAAGCTGGACTACTGTCAGTGTGGGTAGGCTAGCCAGATCAAGCTCCATGGTTCCCTAGTTTTGTGTCAACAAAAACTTTTTGCAAAAATTGGAAACAAGAATTTAGAAAAATTAAAAAAATTCAATAATTGAAATTAATCCAAATTAAAAATTAAAATAAATTTTTGCACTAGGACAATTTAAAGGATTTTTAATTTGTTTTACCTAAAACTGTAACGTGTTATTGAACACAAGTACAGGATCCCGTCGCTGCCTCCAATTATGTTGGAAAATGGGTTATTGGTAGGGCAGGTAGGTACCTACACCTAGCAACAAGCCACTAACCTCCACATAGGTACAGTTAGGTCTCAGTAAATTAATCCCAGCTCAACCCTTGGTAGCTTGGCAACGAGCGTCAAGGCTTAACTTAGGAGACAAAGTGTAAAGCATTCAAATATCACAAAACAGTAATTAAATAAAACACAGGAAACAGTTTAAAAATCCAAAACCAATTTATAAAAATAGTTTATATTTTTATCTTTAAAATGACACAAAAACGATTAAAATCGGTTCAGGGGAACCGGAGATATGAATTTTTAAAGAATTATTACTTTTCTAGCGCTTAGAAACAAAAAGCGCCAATCGGGTCATCTGGTTGCACCTCGACCGGGGCAAAGTCAAACTTTCAGGCCGACCGCGATGGAGCCCTGCTCGGCTACAGGTCGCGGGAGGCCTCGGTTAAAAAGTTACCTTCTGACTTAGTCTTTATTTTGAAGTTTTTCTTCACCGGGACTAACCTGCCAGTTGAATCCGACCTCCTGGAGCCCTTGTCCGGATACGCGATGTAGGTTTCCTCGGTGGAGACTTTTACCTTCGGACTTAGTCGTTTTTTCGAGATGAAAATCCTTCGACCGGGGTAAACCTGGATCTTGATCCGACGTCCATGGAGCCCTTCTCGGATACGATGGCTGGGAGGTCCCGGTCAACTTTTTACGTTCGGACTTAGTCTCTTTTTTGGATGTTTTTCTTTACCGGGACGAACCACGAAGTCAGGCCGGGTCGCGGTTGAGGCAAGCCGGCTAGAATTTCCGCGGCGGGTCGGTCCCTCTCTGGAGCTTTTTTTCCAAAAATTCTCAAATCTTTTCCAAACTTCTGGGGCTTCACCCAGATGTTCTTTTAAGGTTCTTTTGGGGTCCACAGCTCACCCCAAGGGTCCAGAAGTTCTGTGATGGTCTTTGGGGGGTGCGGACTTCAACTCCCAGAATGCACCTGGCGCAAACTCCTTTTTGGCCACTGGACAGTGGTCAGCTGGTCGCTTTCTTCAGGAGTTGGTGCAGGGGACTCTGGTTTAGCAATTTTTCACCTGTAGCAAACAGGGAGTCCCTCCTTGAACCAGTTGAAGCCAGGCAAAGTCCTTCTTGTAGTGAAGCCCAAGTGTGCAGCTGGTGCAGTCCTTCTGAGTGCAGGGTCCAGGTGCAGGCCAGGGGTCCAACAGGGCAGTCCTTCTTCTCCTTAAGTTCTTTCTTCTTGAAATTTGGTGGGGATCTGAGGCGTGGGTGCAGGTCTGCCAGTTTTATCCTTGCTCCTGGGTGAAAAGCAGGGGGGCCCTGGTTCTCCAATCAGGGACAGGGTCGTCCCCCTGTGATGACCACTTCCTGGGAAGTGTGGCAAAAATCCATCCCAGAAGGCAACAGTCTCCAAAAATCCAACATGGATGAATCTGATTTTTGGAGGTTACATCTGGCTGAGCCCACCCACTGGTGTGGCTAAAAATCATAAACACACCCCTCTCCTGCCCTCTCCTAATCTAATCAAGGGGGCACCTAATTGTCTGGGGGTGCAGTATGTGGGGGTGTTGCTGGGTGCTCCAAATGTCCTTCTCTGCCTTTGAAGACCAGTTTGGCAGCCCTCCCCCTTCCTGCCTCACCATCTGCTGAGGGGAGATTCTCTCCCCCAAGCACATTCCTTTGTGTGAAGCCTGGCCACTTCACACCTCATCAAGGCAGCCTGGCAGAAGCTGCTGCAGGCTGGCCAATCAGAGCACAGCAGCAAAAACAATGCAGAGCTAAAAATTGGCAACTTTTTAGGTAAAGTCTAAACTTTTTACCTGAACAAGTTATATTAAATCCAACAACTGGAAGTTGTGGGATTTATTACAACAATTAATTTGATACCAAATTCTTGGTATGTAACATTTAAGGAGACTTTAAAATTTAAAATAAAGTCTGCCCATTCTAGCCTATGAAGGCCATTTACTTCAATGAGGGAAAAACGAATTTGGCTGTTTTTACCTCACCAGGGCTTATAAATCTATTTTTATAAAGTCCCTGCTTATAGTTACATGGCACCCAGCCCTAGGGGCACATAGGGCACACCTTAGGGGTGACTTATATGTAAAAATAAGGTAGTTTAAGACTTTGGAAGTACCTTTAATTCCAAAGTCGAATTTGCATATAACTTTAATTTAAAAGCAGCCAGCAAGGCAGGCTTGCTTTTAAAATGACACTGGGCACCTCAGCAGTGCACCTAGGTGTGCACCACCTATGCTGTGGTCCCTAAACCTACATGCCCTACCATATACTAGGGACTTATAGGTAGGTTAACTTAGCCAATTATAATTAGCCTAATTTGCATATCCATTTTACACAGAGCACAGGCCCTGGGACTGGTTAGCAGTACCCAGGGCACCATCAAAGTCAGGAAAACACCAGCAAAAAGAGGAAAATGGGGGCAAAAAGTTATGGGGCCTCTGCAATCAGCCCTGTTTTCTCACACCGACACAGTTAGTACACTCAATAAATTACTGCTTGTCATCTCGACTGTGGAATCAATCAAGGAGATGGAACGAAAATAGCATGTGTTATCTCTTTTTCCCTTTTTGAAAATGGGAACAATTATAGAGTTGGTCTAGGAAGGGAGAATCTACCGTCTGACTGCTGAGTTAATATATAGTGTTAATAGAGGAGCCCACAAAGCAACATTTGATTTAAACAAATCCAAAGGTACAGCACCTGGGCAAGGGGCTTTTTATTGTGAAGATTAATGATAGCATCGCTAATTTCTTCCCAAATAAATGTTAGTGGAGGGGCTAGGGAAGAAGGTGGCAAATTGTTCACCTCACTACTTGGGATACTAGCAGGGGTAGGACAAGCATAAATAGATGGAAAGTGCTCAAGCCAAGAATCAGGAGTAATGAGCTGTGAGATAGAACTCCTCTCAGAAGGCACTAATAAAGGCTGATTAATTACTTCCCAAAATCTAGAACAATCTTTATAGGAGGAGGAGTTAATCCTATCAGCACAAGCATCCAGTTTGAGCACACTTTTTATGTTTTTAATAGCCTGGTTGTAATCCCGTCAGCAAGCAGTAACTCTCTTTTTATCTCTCTGCTTCTCCTTTACAGCTACCATTTTATATGAAATATAGCAACATTGATCAAAACATTTGTAAGGAACTTGAGAACTAAATTTATTAAAGGTTAGTATGGATCTCACCTTAGTTCAAATGATGGTATGGGCGTGGCCAACACGGGGACGGGTACTTCGGCCCAGACGGACCTGGGCGCTCGCACGGGGCCGACGCCAGCCATCGGGGCGTGGCCCATGTAGGAGGCTGGACTGGCTTGTAGTGAGTACCAAGGGGTACTTGCACCTTGCACCAGGCCCAGTTATCCCTTATTAGTGTATAGGGTGTCTAGCAGCTTAGGCTGATAGATAATGGTAGCTTAGCAGAGCAGCTTAGGCTGAACTAGGAGACGTGTGAAGCTACTACAGTACCACTTAGTGTCATATGCACAATATCATAAGAAAACACAATACACAGTTATACTAAAAATAAAGGTACTTTATTTTTATGACAATATGCCAAAGTATCTTAGAGTGTACCCTCAGTGAGAGGATAGGAAATATACACAAGATATATATACACAATAGCAAAAATATGCAGTATAGTCTTAGAAAACAGTGCAAACAATGTATAGGTACAATAGGATGCAATGGGGAAACATAGGGATAGGGGCAACACAAACCATATACTCCAAAAGTGGAATGCGAACCACGAATGGACCCCAAACCTATGTGACCTTGTAGAGGGTCGCTGGGACTATTAGAAAATAGTGAGAGTTAGGAAAATAACCCTCCCCAAGACCCTGAAAAGTGAGTGCAAAGTGCACTAAAGTTCCCCTAAGGACAAAAGAGTCGTGTTAGAGGAATAATGCAGGAAAGACACAACCCAGCAATGCAACAACTGTGGATTTCCAATCTAGGGTACCTGTGGAACAAGGGGACCAAGTCCAAAAGTCACAAGCAAGTCGGAGATGGGCAGATGCCCAGGAAATGCCAGCTGCGGGTGCAAAGAAGCTTTGACTGGACAGAAGAAGCTGAGGTTTCTGCAGGAACGAAAAGGGCTAGAGACTTCCCCTTTGGTGGACGGATCCCTCTCGCCTTGTGAAGTCGTGCAGAAGTGTTTTCCCGCCGGAAGGACGCTAACAAGCCTTGCTAGCTGTAAATCGTGCGGTTAGCGTTTTTGGACGCTGCTGGGGCCCAGGAGGGACCAGGAGGTCGCAAATTGGACCTGAAGAGAGAGGGGACGTCGAGCAAGACAAAGAGCCCTCAATGAAGCAGGTAGAACCCGGAGAAGTGCCAGAAACAGGCACTACGAGGATGCGTGAAACGGTGCTCGCCGAAGTTGCACAAAGGAGTCCCACGTCGCCGGAGACCAACTTAGAAAGTCGTGCAATGCAGGTTAGAGTGCCGTGGACCCAGGATTGGCTGTGCACAAAGGATTTCCGCCGGAAGGGCACAGGGGCCGGAGTAGCTGCAAAGTTGCGGTTCCCAGCAATGCAGCCCAGCGAGGTGAGGCAAGGACTTACCTCCACCAAACTTGGGCTGAAGAGTCACTGGACTGTGGGGGTCACTTGGACAGAGTCGCTGGATTCGAGGGACCTCGCTCGTCGTGCTGAGAGGAGACCCAAGGGACCGGTGATGCAGCTTTTTGGTGCCTGCGGTTGCAGGGGGAAGATTCCGTCGACCCACAGGAGATTTCTTCGGAGCTTCTGGTGCAGAGAGGAGGCAGGCTACCCCCACAGCATGCACAAGCAGGAAAACAGTCAAGAAGGCGGCAGGATCAGCGTTACAGAGTTGCAGTAGTCGTCTTTGCTACTATGTTGCAGGTTTGCAGGCTTCCAGCACGGTCAGCGGTCGTTTCCTTATCAGAAGGTGAAGAGAGAGATGCAGAGGAACTCGGCTGAGCTCATGCATTCGTTATCTAAAGTTTCCCCAGAGACAGAGACCCTAAATAGCCAGAAAAGAGGGTTTGGCTACTTAGGAGAGAGGATAGGCTACTAACACCTGAAGGAGTCTATCAGCAGGAGTCTCTGACGTCACCTGGTGGCACTGGCCACTCAGAGCAGTCCAGTGTGCCAGCAGCACCTCTGTTTCCAAGATGGCAGAGGTCTGGAGCACACTGGAGGAGCTCTGGACACCTCCCAGGGGAGGTGCAGGTCAGGGGAGTGGTCACTCCCCTTTCCTTTGTCCAGTTTCGCGCCAGAGCAGGGGCTAAGGGGTCCCTGAACCGGTGTAGACTGGCTTATGCAGAAGTGGGCACATCTGTGCCCAACAAAGCATTTCCAGATGCTGGGGGAGGCTACTCCTCCCCTGCCTTCACACCATTTTCCAAAGGGAGAGGGTGTCACACCCTCTCTCAGAGGAAGTTCTTTGTTCTGCCATCCTGGGCCAGGCCTGGCTGGACCCCAGGAGGGCAGCTGCCTGTCTGAGGGGTTGGCAGCAGCAGCAGCTGCAGTGAAACCCCAGGAAGGGCAGTTTGGCAGTACCAGGGTCTGTGCTACAGACCACTGGGATCATGGGATTGTGCCAACTATGCCAGGATGGCATAGAGGGGGCAATTCCATGATCATAGACATGTTACATGGCCATATTCGGAGTTACCATGGTGAAGCTACATATAGGTAGTGACCTATATGTAGTGCACACGTGTAATGGTGTCCCCGCACTCACAAAGTTCAGGGAATTGGCTCTGAACAATGTGGGGGCACCTTGGCTAGTGCCAGGGTGCCCTCACACTAAGTAACTTTGCACCTAACCTTTACCAGGTAAAGGTTAGACATATAGGTGACTTATAAGTTACTTAAGTGCAGTGTAAAATGGCTGTGAAATAACGTGGACGTTATTTCACTCAGGCTGCAGTGGCAGGCCTGTGTAAGAATTGTCAGAGCTCCCTATGGGTGGCAAAAGAAATGCTGCAGCCCATAGGGATCTCCTGGAACCCCAATACCCTGGGTACCTCAGTACCATATACTAGGGAATTATAAGGGTGTTCCAGTAAGCCAATGTAAATTGGTAAAATTGGTCACTAGCCTGTTAGTGACAATTTGGAAAGAAATGAGAGAGCATAACCACTGAGGTTCTGATTAGCAGAGCCTCAGTGAGACAGTTAGTCACTACACAGGTAACACAGTCAGGCACACTTATGAGCACTGGGGCCCTGGGTTACCAGGGTCCCAGTGACACATACAACTAAAACAACATATATACAGTGAAAAATGGGGGTAACATGCCAGGCAAGATGGTACTTTCCTACACAACCCCCCCCCAAACGAAGGACAATAAGACTAGCCATGACCTGATGAGTCTTCATTGTCTAAGTGGAAATATCTGGAGAGTCCATCTGCATTGGAGTGGCTACTCCCAGGTCTATGTTCCACTGTATAGTCCATTCCCTGTAGGGATATGGACCACCTCAACAATTTAGGATTTTCACCTTTCATTTGTTTTAGCCAAAGTAGAGGTTTGTGGTCTGTCTGAAGAATGAAGTGAGTGCCAAACAGGTATGGCCTCAACTTCTTCAGAGCCCAGACCACAGCAAAGGCCTCCCTCTCAATGGCAGACCAACGCTTTTCTCTAGGGGTCAACCTTCTACTAATAAAAGCAACAGGTTGATCCTGGCCCTCAGAATTAAGTTGTGATAGGACTGCCCCTACTCCTAATTCAGATGCATCAGTTTGGACATAGAATTTTTTAGAGTAACAAGGGCTTTTCAGGACAGGTGCAGAGCACATGGCCTGCTTCAGCTCCTCAAAAGCTTTCTGACAGTTTGCTGTCCATAATACCTTTTTAGGCATTTTCTTGGATGTGAGGTCATTAAGAGGGGCTGCAATGGAGCCATAGTTCTTAATGAACCTCCTGTAGTACCCAGTGAGGCCTAGGAAGGCTCTCACCTGAGTCTGAGTGGTAGGGGGAACCCAATCAATAATTGTTTGGATTTTCCCCTGAAGTGGTGCAATCTGTTCCCCACCAACAAGGTGTCCCAGATAAACCACCTTACCCTGCCCTATCTGGCACTTTGAAGCCTTGATAGTGAGGCCTGCCTTTTGCAGGGCCTCTAAAACTTTCCATAGGTGGACCAGGTGATCATCCCAGCTGGAGCTAAAGACAGCTATATCGTCCAAATATGCTGCACTGAAAGCTTCCAGCCCTTGCAGGACTGTGTTCCCCAACCTCTGAAAAGTGGCAGGTGCATTTTTCAAACCAAAAGGCATTACAGTAAACTGGTAATGTCCTCCAATGGTAGAAAATGCAGTCTTAGATTTAGCATCTTCTGATAATTTGATCTGCCAATACCCTGCAGTCAAATCAAAAGTGCTTAGATACTTGGCAGATGCCAGTGTATCTATAAGCTCATCTGCCCTGGGTATAGGGTGAGCATCAGTTTTGGTTACCAAGTTGAGACCTCTATAGTCTACACAAAACCGCATTTCTTTCTTTCCATCTTTAGAATTGGGTTTTGGTACCAGTACCATAGGAGAAGCCCATGGACTGTCAGAGTGCTCAACCACTCCTAGTTCCAACATTTTCTGAACTTCTTGCTTTATGCAGTCCCTGACATGGTCAGGCTGCCTATAGATCTTACTTTTGACAGGTAAACTGTCTCCAGTATCTATAGTGTGCTCACACCAAGAAGTGGTGCCTGGCACAGTAGAGAAGAGTTCTGAAAATTGTCCTAGGAGATTTATGCAATTGTCTTTCTGCTCAGCAGTAAGACAATCAGCCAAAACTACACCTTCCACAAGAGCATCTTGATCTGTGGAAGAGAAGAGATCAGGTAGAGGATCACTGTCTTCTTCCTGTCCCTCATCTGTTGCCATGAGCAGGGTGAGATCAGCCCTGTCATAGTAGGGTTTCAGGCGGTTGACATGGAGCACCCTAAGGGGACTCCTGGCAGTGCGTAAGTCAACCAAGTAGGTGACTTCACCCTTCTTTTCAACAATTGTGTGGGGTCCACTCCATTTATCTTGGAGTGCTCTTGGGGCCACAGGCTCCAAGACCCACACTTTCTGCCCTGGTTGGTACTGAACCAAAACAGCCTTCTGATCATGCCATTGCTTCTGGAGCTCTTGGCTGGCCTGAAGGTTTTTACTGGCCTTTTTCATGTACTCAGCCATCCTTGATCTGAGGCCAAGTGCATAGTCCACAATATCCTGCTTAGGAGCTTTTAAAGGTTGTTCCCAACCCTCCTTTACAAGTGTGAGTGGACCCCTAACAGGGTGTCCAAAAAGAAGTTCAAAGGGGCTGAAGCCCACTCCTTTCTGGGGTACCTCCCTGTAGGCAAAAAGGAGGCATGGTAGAAGGATATCCCATCTCCTGCGGAGTTTTTCAGGGAGACCCATAATCATGCCTTTGAGAGTTTTATTAAATCTCTCCACCAGTCCATTTGTTTGTGGATGATAGGGTGTTGTGAACTTGTACGTTACACCACACTCCTTCCACATGGCATTTAAGTATGCAGACATGAAATTGCTTCCTCTGTCTGATACTACTTCCTTTGGGAAGCCCACCCTGGAAAATATTCCCAGGAGGGCCTTTGCCACTGCAGGAGCTGTAGTGGTCCTTAAAGGAATTGCTTCAGGATATCTTGTGGCATGGTCCACTACCACCAAGATAAACCTATTGCCTGAAGCAGTAGGAGGGTCAAGGGGGCCAACTATGTCAACCCCTACCCTTTCAAAGGGAACCCCAACCACAGGCAGTGGGATAAGGGGTGCCTTTGGTGTGCCACCTGTCTTGCCACTGGCTTGACAGGTTTCACAGGACTTACAAAATTCCTTTGTGTCCTCAGACATCCTAGGCCAATGAAACAATGGAACCAATCTGTCCCAAGTTTTCATTTGACCCACGTGCCCAGCTAGGGGAATGTCATGTGCCAGTGTTAGGAGGAACTTTCTGTACTCCTGAGGAATCACTAATCTCCTGGCAGCTCCAGGTTTAGGATCCCTATGCTCAGTGTACAAGAGGTTGTCCTCCCAGTAAACTCTGTGAGAGTCACTGACATCCCCATTAGCCTGTTTGACAGCTTGCTGTCTGAGACCCTCTAATGTGGGACAGGTTTGCTGTGCCACACTCAGCTCCTCTCTGGCAGGCCCCCCTTCACCCAAAAGCTCAGCAGTGTCTGCTTCCAGCTCCTCTGGTGTAGGTTCTGCACAGGGAGGGAATTCTTCTTCCTCAGAAGTAGAATCCACTGTAGAGGAGGGATAGTAGGAAGTGGTTTGCTTCTACTAGCCCTAGCTTTAGGGAGCACTTGGTCCATTGTTCCAGGATCCAAGCTTCCCTGTCCTTTTTGCTTTTTGGCCTGAGCCCTTGTCAAAGCAAAAATATGCCCTGGGATGCCCAGCATTGCTGCATGGGCCTCCAACTCCACATCTGACCAAGCTGATGTCTCCAAATCATTCCCTAATAGACAGTCTACAGGTAAATCTGAAGCTACCACAACTTTCTTTGGACCAGTTACCCCCCCCCAGTTGAGATTTACAACAGCCATGGGGTGGCTTTGTGTTATGTTGTGAGCATCGGTTACTTGGTACTGGTGTCCAAGTATGTGTTGTTCAGGGTGCACCAGTTTCTCAATCACCATTGTGACACTGGCACCTGTGTCCCTGTAGGCCTGGACCTCAACACAATTTATTAGGGTTAGTTGCTTGTACTTCTCCAAGTTATGGGGGCACGCAACCAAAGTGGCTAAATCAATAGCCCCTTCAGAGACTAAAGTAGCCTCTGTGGTCTCCCTAATCAGACCAACCCCAACTAAATTACCAAAAGTGAGCCCAGCTACTCCCTTGGATTGGCTATTAGTAGGTTTGCTCCCACCACCACTGCTATTAGTAGGGACACTAGGTGTAGCAGTAGGGGTTGTAGTGGTAGGAGCTGTGGTGCCTTTCTTTGGACAACTGGGATCTGTTGTCCAATGGCCTTTTATTTTACATAAATAGCACCATGGTTTCTTTTCCTTGTTCTGATTAAAGGAGGATTTGGACCCACCACCCCCACCAGAGTGTTTTTGTGGGCCTGATGAAGACTCATTTTTAGATTTGTCCCCTCCCTTGTCAGAAGACTTACCATCCTTCTTTTTGTTGCCATCTTTATCACCCCCTGTATGAACTTTTCTGTTCACTCTTGTTCTGACCCATTTGTCTGCCTTCTTTCCCAATTCTTGGGGAGAGGTCAGATCAGAGTCCACCAAGTACTGGTGCAACAAATCAGACACACAATTATTAAGAATATGCTCTCTCAGGATCAAGTTATACAGGCTGTCATAATCAGTAACTTTACTGCCATGTAACCACCCCTCCAAGGCCTTCACTGCCTGGTCAATGAAATCAACCCAGTCTTGTGAAGACTCCTTTTTGGTCTCTCTGAACTTTATCCTGTACTGTTCAGTGGTTAAGCCATAACCATCCAGGAGTGCATTCTTAAGAACTTGGAAATTATTAGCATCATTTTCTTTCACAGTAAGGAGCCTATCCCTACCTTTTCCACTAAATGATAGCCATAGGATAGCAGCCCACTGCCTTTGAGGGACATCCTGTACAACACAGGCCCTCTCAAGTGCAGCAAACCACTTGTTAATGTCATCCCCCTCCTTATAAGGGGGAACTATCTTGTGCAGATTCCTGGAATCATGTTCTTTTGCAGGATGACTATGGGGAATACTGCTGCTGCCACCATGGGTATCTAAACCCAACTTCTGTCTTTCCTTCTCTAATTCAAAAGACTGTCTATCCAAATCCAGCTGTTGCTTTTTAAGCTTCAGTCTGGTTTGTTCCACCCTCAACTTATTGAGTTCCCTCTCTAACATTCTGTCATCAGGGTTGGTGGGAGGGACATTTCTAGAAACAGAGCTATGATGGGAATGAACAGAAGGAGACCTGTCCCTTACAGAAGCCAACTTAACAGCTTGGTTTACAGAAACATTACTACCAGTATGGTGAGAATAAATGCTTTTGCTATGATGTGAGACAACACTATTTATTTGGTGTGGCTCATCATCATTACCGTCTATGCTAGATTGTCTAGTAATGGGCAGGCTAGGAAGTTTCTTCCCTGAATCTTTTCCTGGGGGAGTCCCTGAATCAGATTGGGAACTATTAGGTACTTTTTCAACAGATGGGGCACCTATGGCCTTATCCTGTTCTCTAAGCATGTTAAGTAACAGTTCCAAGGCAGGATTCTTCCCTACACTCAAACCTCTCTCTATACAGAGACTCCTTGCTCTTTTCCAGCTAAGGTTGTCATATGCAAGTTTGGACAGATCATCACTTTGGCCTGTGCCAGACATTTTTTTAGAGAGAGTTAAAGTCATAGAAAAAGAGAAAAAAGTTTTCAGAACTTTTTGGAAAGACAGAAAAAAACTTTTTAAACTTTTAAGAACTTTTTGAAAGTTTAGGAGTACTTTTCAGCACTTAGAAAAGAGTGAAAAGAGGAAATGCAAAACTTTTTGGCTATGTGTATATACACTGACCTTGTTTTGTATATTTTTCTCTTATGAAAAGTACAATGACAAGAGTGGTAAGTAGTCTCAAGCACTTATCCCACCACTGCACAACCAATGTAGGAGGCTGGACTGGCTTGTAGTGAGTACCAAGGGGTACTTACACCTTGCACCAGGCCCAGTTATCCCTTATTAGTGTATAGGGTGTCTAGCAGCTTAGGCTGATAGATAATGGTAGCTTAGCAGAGCAGCTTAGGCTGAACTAGGAGACGTGTGAAGCTACTACAGTACCACTTAGTGTCATATGCACAATATCATAAGAAAACACAATACACAGTAATACTAAAAATAAAGGTACTTTATTTTTATGACAATATGCCAAAGTATCTTAGAGTGTACCCTCAGTGAGAGGATAGGAAATATACACAAGATATATATACACAATAGCAAAAATATGCAGTATATTCTTAGAAAACAGTGCAAACAATGTATAGGTACAATAGGATGCAATGGGGAAACATAGGGATAGGGGCAACACAAACCATATACTCCAAAAGTGGAATGCGAACCACGAATGGACCCCAAACCTATGTGACCTTGTAGAGGGTCGCTGGGACTATTAGAAAATAGTGAGAGTTAGGAAAATAACCCTCCCCAAGACCCTGAAAAGTGAGTGCAAAGTGCACTAAAGTTCCCCTAAGGACAAAAGAGTTGTGTTAGAGGAATAATGCAGGAAAGACACAAACCAGCAATGCAACAACTGTGGATTTCCAATCTAGGGTACCTGTGGAACAAGGGGACCAAGTCCAAAAGTCACAAGCAAGTCGGAGATGGGCAGATGCCCAGGAAATGCCAGCTGCGGGTGCAAAGAAGCTTCGACTGGACAGAAGAAGCTGAGGTTTCTGCAGGAACGAAAAGGGCTAGAGACTTCCCCTTTGGTGGACGGATCCCTCTCGCCTTGGGGAGTCGTGCAGAAGTGTTTCCCGCCAGAAGGACGCTAACAAGCCTTGCTAGCTGCAAATCGTGTGGTTAGCGTTTTTGGACGCTGCTGGGGCCCAGGAGGGACCAGGAGATCGCAAATTGGACCTGAAGAGAGAGGGGACGTCGAGCAAGACAAAGAGCCCTCACTGAAGCAGGTAGCACCCGGAGAAGTGCCAGAAACAGGCACTACGAGGATGCGTGAAACGGTGCTCGCCGAAGTTCCACAAAGGAGTCCCACGTCGCCGGAGACCAACTTAGAAAGTCGTGCAATGCAGGTTAGAGTGCCGTGGACCCAGGCTTGGCTGTGCACAAAGGATTTCCGCCGGAAGTGCACAGGGGCCGGAGTAGCTGCAAAGTCGCGGTTCCCAGCAATGCAGCCCAGCGAGGTGAGGCAAGGACTTACCTCCACCAAACTTGGGCTGAAGAGTCACTGGACTGTGGGGGTCACTTGGACAGAGTCGCTGGTTTCAAGGGACCTCGCTCGTCGTGCTGAGAGGAGACCCAAGGGACCAGTGATGCAGCTTTTTGGTGCCTGCGGTTGCAGGGGGAAGATTCCGTCGACCCACGGGAGATTTCTTCGGAGCTTCTGGTGCAGAGAGGAGGCAGGCTACCCCCACAGCATGCACAAGCAGGAAAACAGTCGAGAAGGCGGCAGGATCAGCGTTACAGAGTTGCAGTAGTCGTCTTTGCTACTATGTTGCAGGTTTGCAGGCTTCCAGCGCGGTCAGCGGTCGTTTCCTTATCAGAAGGTGAAGAGAGAGATGCAGAGGAACTCGGCTGAGCTCATGCATTCGTTATCTAAAGTTTCCCCAGAGACAGAGACCCTAAATAGCCAGAAAAGAGGGTTTGGCTACTTAGGAGAGAGGATAGGCTACTAACACCTGAAGGAGCCTATCAGCAGGAGTCTCTGACGTCACCTGGTGGCACTGGCCACTCAGAGCAGTCCAGTGTGCCAGCAGCACCTCTGTTTCCAAGATGGCAGAGGTCTGGAGCACACTGGAGGAGCTCTGGACACCTCCCAGGGGAGGTGCAGGTCAGGGGAGTGGTCACTCCCCTTTCCTTTGTCCAGTTTCGCGCCAGAGCAGGGGCTAAGGGGTCCCTGAACCGGTGTAGACTGGCTTATGCAGAATTGGGCACATCTGTGCCCAACAAAGCATTTCCAGAGGCTGGGGGAGGCTACTCCTCCCCTGCCTTCACACCATTTTCCAAAGGGAGAGGGTGTCACACCCTCTCTCAGAGGAAGTTCTTTGTTCTGCCATCCTGGGCCAGGCCTGGCTGCACCCCAGGAGGGCAGCTGCCTGTCTGAGGGGTTGGCAGCAGCAGCAGCTGCAGTGAAACCCCAGGAAGGGCAGTTTGGCAGTACCAGGGTCTGTGCTACAGACCACTGGGATCATGGGATTGTGCCAACTATGCCAGGATGGCATAGAGGGGGCAATTCCATGATCATAGACATGTTACATGGCCATATTCGGAGTTACCATGGTGAAGCTACATATAGGTAGTGACCTATATGTAGTGCACGCGTGTAATGGTGTCCCCGCACTCACAAAGTTCAGGGAATTGGCTCTGAACAATGTGGGGGCACCTTGGCTAGTGCCAGGGTGCCCTCACACTAAGTAACTTTGCACCTAACCTTTACCAGGTAAAGGTTAGACATATAGGTGACTTATAAGTTACTTAAGTGCAGTGTAAAATGGCTGTGAAATAACGTGGACATTATTTCACTCAGGCTGCAGTGGCAGGCCTGTGTAAGAATTGTCAGAGCTCCCTATGGGTGGCAAAAGAAATGCTGCAGCCCATAGGGATCTCCTGGAACCCCAATACCCTGGGTACCTCAGTACCATATACTAGGGAATTATAAGGGTGTTCCAGTAAGCCAATGTAAATTGGTAAAATTGGTCACTAGCCTGTTAGTGACAATTTGGAAAGAAATGAGAGAGCATAACCACTGAGGTTCTGATTAGCAGAGCCTCAGTGAGACAGTTAGTCACTACACAGGTAACACAGTCAGGCACACTTATGAGCACTGGGGCCCTGGGTTACCAGGGTCCCAGTGACACATACAACTAAAACAACATATATACAGTGAAAAATGGGGGTAACATGCCAGGCAAGATGGTACTTTCCTACAGCCCATAGATCTCCGGCGGCACGATTCGAGCTGGGGCGCGAATGACAAGGCCCAGTTCCTGCTCCAAAACGGAGAGAACTATTGTGGGCGAGGACCGGCAGCAACACTGCTGCAGCAGCCTTATATACTTTGGATAACACAAGTGCCACTATTACATGAGACAGTCTTCTACCCACCATCGAAGCTGGGCAGGACTGAGGCCTTACGCATCTTTCCTCCTGCAGCCTCCCTGTGCCATGGCTGTTCGGCGGGCCTGGGGAAGGTCAGAGTACGGGGTCCGGGAATCCCGCTGTGGATCCATACAACAGGCGCTACTACCGCGCAGTGCTTGGCCCATAAAACCGGGCGAGCCGCGGATATCCACTCAGCACAACGCAAGAAGGTGAACTGGACCCTGCCCCTGACCGAGCCCGGACGCGACAGTGAAGAGGTGGGCATGGGGGCAACACACCGCGAGGGATCGTATGTAGGGGTGGACTGAATTGCAGGTTGAATCACGCGCTTCCCATCACGATTGGCAAACAGCTACCTCAAACTCCACTGGGCACACTGAACGCGCCCGTACCGCAGCGAGGGCCTGCATTTATCCCCCATCGCCAAAAGGCAGATGTCTAGCCAGCATAGCACCAAGGCATCCTAGACGCGTCGTCTAGCCTGGGACACATATGGCTGGGCGCACGATACCTTAAGCCTCCCACTGCCGCAGGCATCAAATGGGCAAGCCGAAAACCCCACGGGCACCCCCGGGGACCATGGAATCAAATGCTCCTCTTCCCAGTGACCACGACGCGATGCGTCAAGCACTGCAGAAAATGGAACTCACTCTACACACCCATACAGCACAGTTTGAAAAGATATTACAAGCCATCCTGGATACCAAGACTACTTTAGAAGCAAAAATAGGATCCGTCGCAGCAGACGTCAGTATACTGCGGGCAGACCAACATGCACTGTCAGATCGCATGACAGAACTGGAAAAGGACACTGCAACCCTCCCCCCGACAGTGAAGGAATTACAAGCACAAATGAATCACCTGGCAGCGGAAGCAGGTGACCTAAAACGCAGAGCTGAGGATGCAGAAGGAAGGTCACGGCGCAACAACATCCGACTAGTGCGGTTCCCAGAACGAGTCGAAGGCCCCAGCACAGAACTATTTGTAGAACAATGGCTCATGTAGACGATTCTAAAAGACAAAGTCCCGAAGTTCTTCTCGATAGAACGCGCCCACAGAGTGCCTGGCAGACCCCCTCCACCTGGAGCACAGCCCGCCCTCTGATAGCAAGGGTCCTCAATTACCGGGACAGAGACCTCGTTTTGCAGTTATTCTGCAAAAAGGACCTGTGCTATTTGAAAACGTAACAATCACAGCCTACCCAGACTTCACTACGGAAGAGCAGAGGAAACGTAGCTCTTTCTATCGAGTCAAAGAACGCCTCCACGAGCACAACGTCAAGTACGCGCTGTTATACCCAGCCAGGCTACGCGTGCAAGATAGCTCCAGAGTCCTTTTCTTCACCACACCGGAAGACGCCTGGACATGGCTACACGCCAAAGGCCTGGCCGGTACCGCAGACGCTGAAAACCCCGAGGAAAGGTGGTCCCCCCAAAGGCTAAACGCAGGCAACGCAAAAAACAGGGAACTAGACCCACACCTGAACAGTCCTTAGTAGAGCGCTCCCGTCTACTGCAGGCTACAACGCGATTCATGAAGGTATCACCAACGACTATGTCCAGTCATACGGATGGCGAATTAGACCAAGACGCCCACTCAGATTCCACGGACTCCCCCCGGGGCCTGACCCTTTCTCCACGCTCGGCCGACGATATATGATACATACTTAGTGCCCGGCCACTCACGAACCCTGTGATGAGACCAGCCTGCAGACCTAAGTGTTAACTCAAATAGATGCCCAGGCGCCCGACTGGACAGATCCGAGAGCCCACAATACTATACTCCACAGTGGGTCATGTAACCATGGTCCTGGGCGGCAGGCCGAGGGACAGCTGCATTGGGGGTCGGGAACTTTGACGACCAGACCCCTTCAATCCTATGCATGCCCTGCTCCATATGGACCAATCACTCCAGTTGTTAGTCAGTGGAATTCTACCCGCCCTGACACTGCCAAAGTTAATGTTTTATAGTGTTATCTGTTCTTTTATCACCCAATGTGTTCTCCTCATGTCGTTTGCATGGACACACATTATCAGCATTCCACGTCTCATTTGCTGCACTAGTAATAGCATGATCAACAGAATCAAGGGCATAAACAAGCCGGTGCCGGGTGGCAAGGGGCGTCTCTCAAACATGAAAGTAGTGGGGGTCACACTCGATCCTCAGTTAGTTAAACCTACAGCCTTACATGGCTACCCAAGGTCAAAACATATCCCAAGATATAATGTGCTCACATAGAATATAAGGGGAATGGCATCACTGCGTAAGCGTCAGCGGGTACATATCTATCTCAGGAGACACCAGATCCATCTAGCCATGCTGCAAGAGGCACACTTCTCAATTGCTACACTAGAAAGCACACGTGTAAAATGGAAAGGGCAATTATATGGAACCACATCCTCTTCATTCGCTCGGGGAGTGGCGATTTGGATCGCCCCGGGAGTCCCATTTGTCATGGCTCACACGCAGATAGACTCTAATGGCAGATATGTGGTCCTGGAGGGCGATCTGGATGGCAGCTTCAGTGGGGGTAAGGCGTACATTAACCAAAGATTTGCAGGAACTAGAAACTAAGTTGTGAAAGGCAGAAGTGGCGGTCTCCAGAAATGAGAGTCCGATGGAGGAACTGAAATTACTAAGGGCTAGCCACAGAAAGGCAGATGCCAAATTGTGCAAACATGATTACAGACATTACACGACACGGCAACACGCAGAAGGAGATAGATCAGGATGACTACTGGTGTGGCTGGTTCACCAGCCATCGCAATCCTCACCTATAGGTGCGATCCGGCTGCACTCAGGTAATATTATTAACACTCAGGTGGAAATCAATGAGGCCTTTTATACATATTATCGCTCCCTATATTCACCCCCTCCCCCATCAACCGAGCAGCAAATGACTGAACTTTTGTCAATTATCCCCCAAAACCGACAACTAGCCGAAAATGCAGACACACTGGATGGCCCTATTACCATAGAAGAAGTATGTCTAGCATTGTCACAGATGGCACGCAGCAAAGCACCCGGCTCAGACGGCCTGCCAGTAGAGTATTTAAACTCCCAAGCAACTCATCTCTTGCAGCCACTCCTAGAGGTGTTTAACGAAGCTCACGCCAGGGCGCAACTACCAGATTCCATGTGTGAAGCCCTGATAGTGGTGCTCCCGAGACGAGACCGTGACCCCCTAGATGTCAGATCATACCGACCACTTTCCCTACTAAACTCTGACTGCAAGCTTCTTGGGGAAATCCTTGCAAACAGATTGCTCCCCTACCTAACAAGTCTGATACACAATGACCAATCTGGATTTATACCAGGGAGAAGCACCTTCTTAAATATCAGAAGATTAATCCGCATAATGCACAGCGACACGGGGGAGGCGGTGGCATTGTCCTTAGACATAGAAAAAGCGTTTGACACGCTAAGTTGGGACTTCCTTGTGCACACACTCCTAGCGCTTGGTTTTGGCAACGGCTACATTAGATGGATAAAAACATTATATGGTAAACCCACAGCCTGTGTCAGAACAGGACAAGTTATCTCTGAATCATTTCCAATAGGTAGAGGCACTAGGCAAGGGTGTCCACTATCCCCCTTACTGTTTGCAATAGCCATGGAACCACTAGCGATCAAGCTCGACAGTTGCGCCCAATTATGGGGCATCCTAGAATTTAACACGCACCACATTATATCCCTATATGCGGATGATGCCCTGATATATTTGCTCAATTATGCCACCTCCATAGCTGGAGTGATGACAATACTGGACACCTTTGCATCCACCTCCGGCCTACGTATTAACTGGTCCAAATCATGCATCTTTCCCCTTACTCCTATAGCAACTGAAATGCACAGGGCACTACCAGAATATCAATTACCGTGGTCTCATTCCACCTTCAAGTACTTAGGCATACAAATATATCACTCCACAGCAGACCTCAAAGAAGGCAATTTTGATAGAGTTCTCAGATCTGTCCGTGGCTCCTTACCATTCTACAGCTCGCTCCCTTTATCCCCTATGGGACGGGTAGCCATAGCCAAAATGCTTATCCTCCCGAGATTCCTATATTACTTCACCACGCTCCAGATGCTCCTATCATAATCGTTCTTTCAATCGCTGCACTCCCTGGTGACTGATCTGCTCTGCGGCAGAGATAGACGCAGAGTAGCATTATCCACAACGCAATATCCGCAGGACGCGGGAGGATTGGGTATGCCAAATTTTGAGCTATACTACGCCGCTGCTCAACTGCAATGGCCAACCATGTGGCTCAGTGAGCCCCTCTCAGAAGAGTGCAAAGTACTGGGAGAACTCATAGCACCACTCCAGATCCTAACTTCGCTATTGGATAGCCCCCATTGTCCACAGAAAGGGGCTATATTGCTAGATGTAGCCAGAACTTGCTGGCACAGGTACGTCCAAGGCAAGACCTCTACGATTCCTTACTCTCCCTCACTGCCGTTGACACAACTCCCGGGAGCCCAAATGCTGTCATAGCATCACGATATACGCAGCATGAGACTGTTAAACGCAGGTGACTGTTACTTGGGCTCCACGCTGTGCTCCTTTGGGGAACTAGTGAACTTGGGGGCGTCTCACGCTGGGGCCTTTCTGACATACGGTGCAATCAAA
The DNA here is from genome assembly GCF_031143425.1 of Pleurodeles waltl. Lineage (NCBI taxonomy): Eukaryota > Metazoa > Chordata > Amphibia > Caudata > Salamandridae > Pleurodeles > Pleurodeles waltl. Next base: position 403,850,223 of record NC_090438.1, read on the forward strand.
CTCCTACTCAACAACATATGGGAACTCGGTAACGCTGAGCCACAGGAATCTCAACTGCTCACTGCGATCCTCACAATGAGCAATACAAAAGGCATAATAACAAAACTATACAAGCTGCTCCTAGCTGGAGCTTGCTCGGAATTACCACAAGCCAAGGCCTGCTGGGACGCCGCCCTCCCCTGACCCTTACCCCAGAATACCTGGTCCGCAGCACTATCTATGATTAAGAATGTATCCTGAAACACTACACTGCGCTACACCCAGTTCAATTACATTCACCACTCCTATCTCCGGCCCGTATAAAAAAAAATATACCCGAACTCAGACCCAGTATGCCCCAGATGCGCTACCCCAGCAGCAGATTTCTATCATATGGTGTGGAGCTGCTACCCAGTAAACACGACCTGGCAAGTTATCACCGATACCACAGCTGACATTGCCAATCACACCCTAGCATCCACACCGGAATCTTGCCTGCTAGGCATATGCCGGCGCGGCAAAAGTGACAAACACCTCCATAAATGTATTTACCTAGCCTTCGTGGTGTTCAAGCGCTTGATTGCCATGCATTGGAAGGCCCCACACACCTCGTCACATGCTACCTGGCTCCGTGACTTGCACAGTTGCTCACAAGCAGAGGTCCAGATATTACGCCAGCTACAACACAGGGGACTGATCCAGGGCAGCGCTGAAATCTGGGATACTTTTGTGGTTAACATTGAGGCCAGAGATGATACATACCCCCTCTGAACACTGGGTAACCTACATGATACGGACCCTGTTAAATCCCCATACTGTAAACCCCCCCGGAGACCTCCATAAATAACCCAGACACTATACTTACAGTACACCACTTAGGGCTCATGCCCGTCAGACACGCGACAACAAGTAATCAACTTCTGCCCAACAGCGGTCCCTTTCGATGCCACGGCAGGACCACCCTCAGTGCAGCACCCACCTCAGGCTCGGCCAAACTCCCCCCACAGACTGTAGACACAACTGATGCGCCCCCCCACTCTCCAGACAAGAACAGCCCAAACCACACCACATACCCATTAAGCCACACCAGGAACACAAATGTGACGTCATTTATAAGTTGTTATGTTACATGTTGCACCACAGTATGGCAAAATACGAACTGCATTGTATAAGGTTATATATGCGTGTAAACAGAATGCTAAAACTAAATGGAGAAATGTACTGCAGCTCGTTTATCATGTTTAATAAACAGATTTAAAAAAAAAAAGTTCAAATGATGGTAAAAGAGAGAAGAATATTCTCAACCTGGGTATCATTATTCAAACAAACTAAACACTCCTTAAAACAATCTCTAATCAGTTTAAAATGGAAGTAGAATATAATGGTTTATGATCACTTTGAGAATCCCGGAATACTTATATATCCAGGAATTAAGCAGTCAAGTCAGGAGAGGCAAAAAGAAAATCAATAAGGGAAAAAACCTCTCCCTGAGAAGGTGGGGACCGGAGGGGTAGAGTTTATTAGAATTAACAGTCTCAATAAGGATCAAGGTTAAGTCACTAAGAATAGCATTGAGGAGCTCGCCCTGGATAGAGTGACTTAAATGGTGAGTGATGGGTGGCATGGGTTACAAATTTCATGAACAGTACAAGAGTTGCACAAGTGAGTAATAAACTCACCCAATAACACAATGTGTACATTACTTTTAAGGGAACAAGTATGTTTGTCCAAAGGCCTCTCACCTGTGAGGCATCAACATCCTGGGTCTGGGTCAGTGAGCAGTGTAAAAGTTAACAAGTAAGACATTAGAGGAATTCTGAAAGATAAGATGCACAGCAAGTAAATCAGGAGTGCCTGTATCCACTTGCTTGAGACCGTAATTAAGACTGAGTAACATAAAAATTAAAATACTCTTTTGAGCTTTACCCAAACTAGGACCCATAACAGTAACAAAATACCCGTTTTAAAGTCTTCTAGAAACAAACTAATGGAAATCTCCAAGGCCCCTTGTAAACAGATATTGTTATGTTTTTTGAATAGGCATACCCACCCAGCATCACTCATATTCCTGACCACTCCTGCCACATTCCAGCTTCATATACTGAGGCTGACCTGAGTGGAGGGTTTCAATTAGATTTTAATTGGAACATCGCCAGGACAAGAGTGTAAACAGGTAGACAGTCAACCATTAGTGGCAAGAGAACTCAACTGACCATATTTATTACTGCTAGGGATACGTTTTGTGGAAGGGGTCATCAACAGCTCCAGATTGAGAGAACGATGGCAGGAGAAGTGCAGAAAATGTAAAAGGCTTTGACTGTGGTCTATCAAAGCAAATTTGACGAAGTGGTTGGACATCAGAAGAAGATTCACATGAACAAGAAAAATTAGTTAATAAATGACCCACAATACTAGAAGTGTTGAAATTAGCAACTACAATCACCAGCCATTGTTTTGGGTGATTTGCCAAGCCAATTCACTCTACAAGCCATAATGGCAGTCTTAAATAGATTCAAGTTTTTGCCTTACCATACCTATAACCAACGCATTGTTTTTATTTTCAAGCTGTGGAAAATATTCAACCTTACCAGGCTTCAGTGGGTGAACACTGACAAGAACAATTACATAGCGAGTAGCAGCTGGTGGAAAATCAAGATTATGATGAAGGGGCTGTGTAAATCATCATTAACAACTAGATAAGATAGTCCTTGCTCTTTCCCTACTTCCCTTCTGTTGGAAAATGCTTTCTATGGTCAAGGGTTGGGACATAAAACATGTGACTCTCCCCTGACAAGATGGCATGGCTTGCTTTCAAGGCTAACAATAGTCTTAGAACCATATTCCTCATTAACTGAATCAATAATGGAGGAATGAAAACCACCTGTCAGCCCCGGGGCTAAATACCTATAGAACAAGGAAAGGTTGGTGAAAGGCAACAAGAGCTTCAGAGTAACTGACTTAAGTGGCTCTAGAGTGTTAGCTAGCATGTTGAAAATGTTCTCCTACTTAGATAACCTGGACTTGGACGCTGAGAAAGAAGTGGTAATTACATTCTCAAGTTTATTATGGTGGCCAGCTATGAAATCTCCAAATACTTCAAATGCCAAGACACATCTCTAAGGCTTGTCAGGGGGAGAGGACAATGTTCTCATTTTTTGTGGTGAAGCTTGGCAGATGCAGAATAGCAGACCATAGGAGGTTGCTGTACAACAGCTTCGACAAGGTGACCATCATTGGGCAAGGACGTATTAGCAGCAGGATCAACTAAAGAGGCACCCCCGGCTGATGTTGTACTGCAGTCCGTGGTACATGTGGAAGTTCTGGGAATGGAACACCAAGGCTCAGCTCTTCCTCAACTGAAATTATCTCGCTGGTAAGGCCCCAAACACAGACGTCAGGTATTTGAGGATGCTAGAACCACTACGTAAATGTTTCTGGGAGCCTTAAGTGGGGGACAATTTACATTTAACCATCCCCCAGGTAAGCCCCACTTACTTGACGAGCAGTTAATAATCAGGAAAAGACAGAGGTTAGAGGGATGGCCCAGCTTCCTCTGGGCATGGACATTCTCACCCTTGGTCCAAGCTTCACCTGTGTGCAGCCTGTGTGCGTCCCACACAACAGGAGAATGACTAGCACTATGTAGGGTGGTAGAAGTGTGGCCCCTTCTCCTGCATAACAAACAGGGCTCCTGAGACTTGAAGTCCCACAATGGCAGCAGTTTTAGTGTCCCGCATAGTGGGAGACTGATGAGCGCTATATAGCATGGTGGAAGTTCAGCCCATCCTTCACAACAACAAACAGGGTATTCTCGGACATGAAGTCAAGCAGTGGCAGCAACTTCGGTGTCCTCTCGACTTTTAATTAATCTCAGACCAACTATGGAAAGCTATAATAATTCTAAAACAAAGCAATAAGATGGACCACTAAGAAACTAACTGGGACTTTTGATGTCAAGTTATCATTTTAGATTTCATGGCATTTAATTTTCTCATATGGTTACAATAAGGTGATAATAAGTTACACTATTAACTATTTAAATGGCTGAGTTATGGAAAAGGAAGGAGCCTGCCTTTCCTTTTGCTTGTATGTTTTGTAGGCAACTAGACAGGAAGGCGGTGCTAAAAGAGGCTGTGGGAGCGTACCAAAGCTTTCTAGTATGCAATGGGGGCTGCTTGGTATTGCTAAGGAGATTAGGAAGTGTTTGTTAAAGTCATTCCAATCTGGTAATGTGCTAGTAAGAGAAGGCTTGGCTGAACCCATTTTACAGATTTCCATCAACCAAGAGAAACAATATCAGTGGAGGTCTTTGTTTAGGTGGGTTTCGAACATTCCACTGCACTTGAGGCCCTGAATGCTGTTGAAAAGAACAAATGTTCCTCCCACCCTTAATATGTCAGATTTCAAACATTTTGGATCAAACAATGGCTCCACAGAAGAACACTGCTTCCATCTAGACTAGACTGCTAGAACTGCTATTACTGATTGAGAATAAACCGAAGAGAAGCAACCATATTTCCCACATTGAGACTTCTGGCACATACAACAAAACACCAACAATGAGGCAAGTGATGATTCTCACAAAAGTCAACATTTTAAAAGAGTGAGATATCAAGATCATTACAAAAAGAGAATAAATCAATGAAATTCTGCCAAAAAGAGTGAATGCAATTCTTCATCGAAAGATCATTTAATATGTTGCAAAGGTACCCTTTGAAAGACATTAAGTTATTTTTCAAAAAAGAATTACTCTTAGTGAAGCTGCTGTGAGTGAAGTGCATAATGAGTTCCTACAGACATTGTGACCGTGTCGGAGAGAGGTGCGGCATATATACTTGAAGTAGTCTTTATAGAGATCGACCATGATGAGATTGAGCTCTCAGTAACATTATATTCACCCTCCACTTTAGTATTTCCAGTCCACTTCAGAAAGTATAGAACTGGCAGATTTAGCAAAAGTAACAGGAGGAGGTAGTCATAGAAGATAAAAAGTTGAACATTCTGGATGACTTTATTGGGGATCTGAGGGGACATATAGCCACCTCACCACAATAACACAGATGTAGCCTACCATTAATGCCTTTCATGGAAAGATATAGCCCCTAATTAGGACCTGGGTGGTCTTCAGACTGCCAGGGCCACAGTGGCGGTCTGACCACCACCAAAGCAGTAGTCCAACCACTTTGGTGGCTGTCAGACTGCCACATTATGACTGTGGTGGTTGGGCCACAGTCGGACCGCCAGCACCGCCAGTTTCCCTCCACAAAAGGGACTGATGGTCCTAATCTTCCAGGGCAACGCTGCATGCAGCGCCACCCTGGGGATTATTATTCCCCCCCTTCCTGTCAGCTTTGACATGGCGGTTGCACCCCCATGTAAAAGCTGGCGGAGACATGGTGCGGGGTCCCATGGGCCAGCATCAATGTTGTGGGCTGTGGGCTCTTCTCTGTGTTTCCGCCCGCTGACCCAGCTGGAAACTCCTAGTAGAGCCTGCTGGAAGGCAGCCGCACTGGCTGGAACCGGACCTCAGGTGTTTAGCGGTTACCTTTTCTGCCCACCAAACTCATACTGACCACACAGTCTTGGGTTCCCACCATCATGGCCAACATGGAGGATGATAAGGAATCTGTGAAGCCAGAACAGACCAGGTGCCGCAAAAACATTAATCCTCAGAGAGCAAGTTGCTAAATCAACCATGTACATATATATTTGGGTTGGCAGAAGGTTTCAACAATTCTGCCAGTCTTCATCTGACTCTGACTCAGATACTGTTAATGAAGTGGAGGTAGATGTGCACAATGAAGAAACTGCAACCTCATCCAGTACAACACATATACTAAGATTTACAACCAGAATGTGGAGTCCCATCCTCCTTCAAAGAGGAAAACCTCCATAATAAAACTGCTCAAGGTTATCTTGAAGGACGTTTGGGGCATTCTATCTATGCAGTCTGAAATTAGTCAAGGGATAGAATAACTGAGTTGAAAAATCAATGTTTTACATGAAAAGAAGTGTTCTTTTGTGTAATTGCTAGTGAGGGTGCAGTATCCAGTAACACTGGAAAAGTTGACCTGAAACCCTAAAATTGATAAACAATATAAAATTTTACAACAGCAGTGCGAAGATCCAGTTCGGAAGGTGTAATCTGTGAATGTCGGGTCCACCAGAAGGAATGGAAGGCTAAGCAAATGTGCTAGTGGAAAGAATCTATAATTAATTTATAGAGTTGTAATTGAAGTTTTTGTTTGAGGTTGTAAAGAGTCAGATAAAGTTGCTAGAGTACATTGGGTCCCTTCTACTTAACTCACTAAAGAGTGTGGATTGTTCTCACAAGATGATGTCAAGAAAAGCATCCAATACCAATACCTCTTGAGTTTTTATTTTTGTTTTTTCCCAGCTTGTCATATGAAACGTCTATATGAATGAAGGAGATGAGTAGATGAGGAAATTCATAGCAGAGTTGGCAATCCATGACACTATGGCATTTGTTTGCAAGCTCAATATGAAATGTCAACATTTTGAGCCCAATCTCCTGTGGGAGGCCAACACTCACCATGCATGTTCTTTGTCTGTGTGCAGCAAGGAGTGGTCCTGCGCTCAACTGATCATGGTCACCCAACCCTCCTACACATAGGCCTTGACCAATGCGCAGTGTGAGGTTGGCCATAGGGCCAGGCCTGCAACCAGGCACTGCAGCCAACCCCCACTGGGCACGGCCAAAGAGTGTGTGTGACATGGGCTTTGCCACCATGCCCTGCACCTACTCCCCTGCAAGTGGCCAGCACTGCTAGTCCCCACCCCATGCTTTACTTATTTGTTGTTTTTTTTCAGTACCACAGTACTCTTGCAGTTCTGCACGCAAGCATCACCTACATAGTATCAAGGGATCATGCAAGCCCACTTACAGAAGCCTCTGTGGTCCTAGGGTACCATCGGCCTGCCACTTGTGCAGTGACTCCCAGGGAGGTTCTGCAGTACCTCGGGGAAGCTTGGATTTGCACAGTAACTAAAGAACAAAAATATGTTTTTGTTTCTTGCACACTTGAAGGGTGGGTGATCCCTCTAGCAATTAAAAAACAAAAAAATACTTCCAGGCATGACTACCAAGTCTATGTGCCCTGCAATGGCAGCTGCAACATTTTTCTTGATGTTGTGACCAGCCAATCAGATTGCTCTTTACCGCACATCAATAATGGCAGATGGAACAAAAAGCTCGGTAGGCCAATCAGTGGCCCTTATTTTTTACATTAATGATATTGTGGGATTCACCCAGGACCAACAGTCGAGATTTCACTAAAATTTTAACCCCTTCATGACCACACATTCTTTTAATGAAAATTTCTCAAAAACAGCTGAACAGATTTTCAGCAACTAATGGAAACCATACTTTCTGAGTAAAGTTTGCGCCATATTTGGTGTAATTTTGTTCAGCCATTTTTTTCTATATTGCTTCCCAGAATTTGCTACGGGACTTAACATGGGAAAACAAAATGTTGAGATTCCACCTCTTTTGCTTGGTTCCCTCTTGATGGATCATTGCAAAACTTACCAGGAAGAAGCTCAGGTGGATGATTTTTTTAAAGTTTCGTGAAGATTTGTCAAACAGCACCAAAGTTATTAGTGAAACAAAAACACTTTTCCCTATTGAAACTCTGACTTAACTACACAGTGGCGACCATCACATATATTTTGTATTTGTTAGTTTGAAGCAAAATATTAACTTGTAAACTCAGAGTTGTATGAGAAATCTAGATACTCGTCACAATTTTTTTTTAAATGCTTCATCTTCCTTTGTCATTAGCCATACACCGATTTTCAGAAATATCTTCTGCAATTTTCAGCACTACCCAATTATGTAATTTCAAACAAGCAACAGTTCTGATACCACTAAAAGCAATGGACAATCATTACACACTCTTACACTGACAACGGACATCCATTAATAGCACTACGAACCGTAATGACCACTGTCATACACACTATCACCCAAGAAATGGCTTATTTGCAGAGAACCTGTATATACAAACTCATACTTCCCAGGTGAATATGAGTCTTCTTTATTTGTAACACTGGATAAAAAAAAGAGTTGTCTGTGCCTTAATTGGAAAAGAAGTGTTATAAAAAAGCTTTACTTAATCCAGAGCTAACCATTGTAACTCCATCGTAAGAATGAGCTTTGAGCAGTAGCCCAGCTTGTATCAGTTTCAGGATTGGGTTGTATTTTTCCATTGGATAGTCTTGCAAGACGTGACTGCATCTGCACTGTTGTGACCTGTATAAAAGTATTTTCTCCTCTATCCGCCCATTTATATCGCTCAGGCCCTAACTAATTTGTGAAATCCAACAGGATCCCATCTATCACTGTATAAGCCCTCAACCTATATGACTCTCCTGCCCCTGGTAATTGCCCTCCACTGGAGTTTGCAGTGGTTATTTTTACCCCAAATACTACTGTTCAGTAAATGCTACTTCTCTCCTAGGTGCTTCAATAAACAGTGTGCTGTGCCTTGCAAGCTAGAGACTTCCACCTCGAAGCATGCACGTCTGACAAATAATAGCAAAAGTATTTATCAAAACATGCATGGTGACAGATGTGCCCCAGGTAAAAATGTAAGATCATGTTACTTAATATCTTGAAATGCAACATATAAATTAATTACCTCTACATACGCAGTACAAGTGCTGGTGCTTAGGCAGGTGATACACACAATTAACCACAAAAGATCCACTGGAAATTTGCCCTAGTATATGTGTTTTAGTAGACAGGAACTTAGAATCTTAGACAGAATGTGACTGGCCTATTAGGTTATCAAGCAGTGCCAAATGGGCATGTTTGACAGGTCAGTTTGTGGGCCTTTTATGTTTTTTTTACTTTTTGTTGGCCTTTTTTATGGTCTGCTGTGCCATCATTGTTTTCTGTAAATTTCCCTGACATTTAAACAAACATTGACTGTAGAAAGCTCTTATACAGCATGTCTTTACAAGTTGTGCTCCAATTTGCTAACATGAGCCACTTTTTCTTTAGCTCTCAATGGGCCAGATTTATAGTTTGGCGGAGGATATCCAAGACATTGTACTAAAAGTTCCATAGGCAAACTCTAAATAAGGCCTTAAGTCACTAATGGGATCCACTTTTATTTTGATGCATGGCCTACTTTCTGACCAGTCTGAACCTGATCTAGACAATCCTGAGCCTGTGAGACCTTGATATAAGAGGGGCACTTTATCCTTTCAAGAGTACTGACAACTATCAACTTGCTCAGTTTTGTGTCTAATACTCTGGTTGATATTGCCACATGTGTAAACAAAAAGTATTGAGGTAGCTACTGATCAAAGTAGCAGTGGCTGGCAAACAGAAATCACAAACACCCATATCAACCATTACCATGGCTGAAATCAATATGGCGGCATTATTGAGGGAATTGGCCTGAATCTGAGCAACTATGGACTCGTGAAAGCAAGTGGTTAATCATCCACCGCTGTAGCCAGGTCTAGGTGAACATTTATAGCAACCTTTCAGAATAGATTAGAGGCAACAGATAGGATATTAGGTGGGACATTCTTGATAGATCTGAGAAACAAGAACATGCCAGCGGATGTAACAACAGCTTACTAACAGGTTTGATTTCACACCATGGATTAGAGGATGTATGGAGGCTGATCCATCCACATGAAAGAGATCGCTATTGCCTCTCCTATGTTCAGAGCATTAGCACATACATAGACTTCTACATCATGTCCAGATCACTGCCATTAAATGTGATTGATTGCCTAATACTAGAAAGTAGGAACTCTGACTGGTCCCCACTCCAGCTTACATTGTTGCTTGGACTGATGCATCCATATGAAAATTGTGGTGCAGGAGCATTCATAACTATAAACATCTTAATGAGCAGAAGAGTTTGCTGTGTCATGTATCTAACTTCTTGCTTCATGGTGATGTCTCTTTGTTATCTATTATCTATTTATTATTATATTTATTATAGGTATGCATGCACAGTGTATCTGTAGGCAGCTGGCAAATTGTACTCTAGGGAAGTCATGTTGTGAGAGTAGACCTTTAGACTGATGAAGTACAAGAACTGCAGAATTGCCCTTATATTCTAATGTATCGCCATCAGGGAAGCAGTGTGGTAAATCCAGAGTATTGAAGCAATGGCATCAATGCAGTGAAATTTGAACAGTTAACTCGCACAGACTATTAGGCTTATTATGGCCACTGCTTCAATACTCTGGATTTACCATACTGCTTCTCTGATTACGATACATTAGAATATAATGGTTACACTCGTCTTTTGAGAAAAATAACCAAATCTACATGTATTTGGACACATAATGGAATGACACATTGGATTTGATAAGTTGACAATAGCCTTGATAAAGTCATTTGTGACAAAACACATGTTGGCTGTTGGGTGCAAACAAATTGAACATAATTAATTGTACTGGAACAAGAAATGGATTGACATTTTCTCAATAAAAGAAGATTTTTAAGTACAATACGGACTGGTCTGAGATACACATGACCTTATGATTGCTAGTTGCTTACTGAGTGCTGTGGTTGTATTGTTCATATTTTCCATGTATTGGTGAATATATGTTTCTGCCTTTGGGTAGCAAGGTAGCCAATCATATAGCACCATCGGTAGACGTACTAAAATTAAGTTTGTTCTACTCCATACTGCTGTACATTTATGGGAAGTGAATTGCGTGTTGCCATTGTTACCCTTGGTTAAAAATATGCTTGCATTATATGACAAAACCTGTATGGTATTCAGGAAAACCAACATGGTAACTATCAACTGAGTTCCACTCTGGAGGTCTGCTTATGCTGGCTGCACAAGGAAACCTACTATGTGGCACACCAATCGGAATGTCTCAAAAAACCTATTACCAATTATAGATACTAACATGTTTGGAGGGTAATCGAGAAAGTCATCCTGCATTACACATGTCATGGATTTACAACTGTGAACCCTGTAATGTGAGGGAATGTTAATCCCATAATGTGCTCTACAAACCTTGCTTGGTATTTGATCTGCAAAGACTACGCACAGATGGTTAGCTCCAAACTGAAACATACATCTGTCCAAATTCTAAACGTAAGATAGTTTGACATATCCCTATCTGGAAAGACCGGTCAGCGAAAGGCATCATGTTAATACAAAATATGGTCTCAGGAGACAAAAAAAAAAAAAAATGCATATTTGTAAATAGGATATGGTCAAGATTAATTTCAAAAGTGGAAACGTCATCAGACAAAACTCTCCCATGGATGTGTGTTAAGACCTAACAGCGAAGTCTGCTCCTCAATGCTCCTCGGAACATATGGAAGATCTTGAGGCCTTTTGGAAGAAATGATATCATCTTTATGTGCAACGATTACTGACTCGTAATCAATTCTAGTTGCTCATTTACTCAAAGAAAAAAAAAAGAGGGAGGATGATGTCTGTCGCTGTCTCATACAATCTCAATATGAAAGGGCTCTGAGTGGCCTGATTTACATGTAGTTATTTCAACATATTGCATGGGTAGGCGCGGCCTCCCGCTTGAGCTGCTGGAAATGCAAGCAAACTAACTGTGATATAATACAAAATATTTGGCCCTGGACTAGCCGAGTTCATACTTAATCGTGTATATGAAAATGTACAAAAACTCTTGTGGTTTTGATTTTCCTGCTGGAACAAGAGGAGAATAAGACGTTGATGTATTGGCTGAGTTGTAAATTTATCTGACTGCAAGATGTGCTGGGAGTGTGGCAGGTCAGTATGAATACACTCTGGCCTATTTGTGTGTTATTGTGTATTTCAGAAAAGCTTTTGGCGCTTCGGATGAGAAACGAAGAGCAGTTGTGTAGGTGGACAGTCAGAGGATTTTGTGCAAGGGAAAAATACATTTCAGAATGATGTACCTAACAAGATGTTTATATTGTTCATCTTACCTGACTTGCCAATATTAATGGTAGGTATGCCTGCACAGTGTATCTGATAGTTACAGCAATGAAAACTGGTCCTTTGCTAATTAATTCCACCGACATTACCAAGGGAACTGTTTAGATCCCTGATGCGTGTTAAGCAGTAAATGCAATTGCCGGTCAATCGAAGGCTCAGGGATGAAAATTCCGAGTTCAGTTGTAATAACTGCAACAACCAGTTCTCCCCTGATAGACATAGCCAGGTAAAAACTGGTGAAATTCAATGCTTGGTAATGAACAGTAAAAAGGCAAAACATTCCGATTTTGAAGGAACAGATGTCGAATCTGCATATTATGCCTCATTCTGAGGTAAGGCGAGGTACTCAGAATCGGATGTGTTTAATTCAGCCAGTAAATATCTTACCTTGATCTATGGTTAGGAGCTGGCTACAGTAAATACTGTTCTGCACTACACGGTATGAGAGCCTAAATATGTGCTGCAGTGAAAAGCAATATAAACAATTTGATGTCCACAATTAATATCTAAGCACCTTGAAATATTCAAACTATGAACGAGATAGCGCCTCCTTATACTGGTGGATTTTCTATAAGTTAAGGACAATTCGTCTCTGTATATTAAATCAGCTTTTTGTTTCCTAATGTCTATCCTAGGTACTGATTCTTCTATTATTCCATAAATCAGCAATGAAGATTCGATGGAGACTCCAAAATTGATATTTTGATGTGTGACTGTGGCACTAAGAAATGCTTCAGGACAGTAGATTTCCAGCAATGTGAAAAGGCTGTCAATTTTTCACGCAGAAGCAAATCACTGAGATGAAGGGATGGGAAAGCCAGGAGAAAAGGCGAGATAATAACAGAAGGCAAGAACAGACAGCAAGCCAGATGCAACATCAAGTTTCATACTTTTTCAGCCTTATCGCTCCTATTTAAGTTAACCAGGATAGCTGATGTGTTTCAAGGAATATAATGTGTTGCATTATTTACAGCAAATGCTCCGCACTACCCACCGGGGAAATTGGAGAATGCCTGAAAGACAGAGACCTGAGCGAGAACTCCTTGGATCGGTACACAGAGGTGATTGCTCCAAGCCTATTGTTTACTACTTCATTTTTCATAATCATACCACCATGAATCCGCAATGCCCTTCAAGAATGAATTCAAGAACCTTGCAGAGAATAAAGTCTGAACCCAAACTGTTGATTTGTGTGTGAGGACAAACTAAAATGTAGATATTATATTTCTTCATATTTCCAATTCTGTTTCACAGATTCATTTTGAACCTTAGACATGTATATAATGGTCTTATTGCTGTGTCATTTTTCCTATTCACACACTCACGAGTGCCTCTGTTCATTTTGCCTCCGGACTATTTTTTCCCATTTGATAGTTTCTTACCAGAAAGCAGGACTGAAAAATTCAGATGTCTGCTCTTTGGGTTTCTACTACATTTGCAGTAAAGTTTCAACATTTTGGGGAAGTACAATGAATTCCAGTTGCACTTCTAGAAATCTTTGACACTTAGGCATACGAAAACAACACATGTAGATTATTCACCACAGAAAACATGGTTGTCATGTGAAGAATATAATTCTTGTAAATCCATATGATATATACAGGTGTCCACAAGGGATGGGTGTAAATTGCGTAATTTGCAATAGCGTAAATATGAAAAATTACAACAGAATTATGTGAGATAATGCAGGATTACGAGAGGAATGCATCCCAGCCTTTAACACTATTTTCTTAGTGAAAAATACAGCTATGAGACCAAAATGGCTCCAAGTATACGTTTCTTGCTAAAAATGTAGCACTAAATGCAACGAACATGAACAGAAACAGCCACCAGCTGCTTGCACTCTGTTGCAGTGCTTTTGTGGTATTTGTTTCTATAAAGATTATGAGGCAATCCAGTAACCCTGGGACCTGTGTACCACACGTAATAAAGACACAAGTGGCTGTTGTATGGGAAGGGTGCCTTTGACTTCCACAGCAATAGTCACAAACAAACCGTCATTCAATAGGGTGAAATTAAACACATTTATTGGTCAAATAAATGATCTTATTTACATCAAGAACTCAGTGTTGGTTCTGAATATCAGTCTTAGACAAGATGCTCCTATTAGGGTGGTGGGGCAGTGTAAGTGATAATGTGAATATATGGTGTGCAAGTTCTGTAAATAATGCAAATATATACATGTGACTGTTAGGACATTATGGATGTAACAACCAACACTCAGTGTAGGAGTGTTGAAATCCTCATTCAAACTAAACACGGTCCACTGTAATAGTTGTCAATGGTTTGACCCACAGTACACAATTATTTAGATATGGGTCATCATCAGGATGGAAGTATACAAAGGAGACACCTGAGAATGAAAGAATCATATATCAATCAAAATGCAATTTGAAAAGAAACCTATTCCGCTCATTAGCATATATGTTTAAAGGGATTTATAGCCTGATTTGGATCTTGGTGGAGGGGACTATTCTGTCACAAACGTCACAGGTGTCCCGTCGCCATTTTACGATCCCATTAAATCCTATGGGGATCGTAATAACGGCAGACTGGATATCCGTCATATTTGTGACAGAGTATTCCATTCACCAGGATCTAAATCAGACCATTAATCACATTTTTTCTGGAACTTACTAACTGGGGTAAGTGACCACCACAGTCTGAAGATCTGCTCTTGCAGCAGACATTTTTATCCCAAATTACCCTAAATTATGCAAACAGAGATAATCATGTAATTTTGAGTAATTTGGCATAATTGCCCAAAATTACTCCGATTACTCCAGCGTAGTTAATTTTTTGCCTAGGCCTAGTATCCACCTCCGCTTTTTGCTTTCAAAATACCAATGTGTGATATAACCGTTTGTGAAGTCCCACATGTAGGTGATCACTGGATTTTGCCTACCCATTCCCTCGGTAGCACTCCCCTTCCTATGTGTAGCTATAGGTGCATGAGGTCGAAATGATACCTGAATAACCATTTTTTATCTCTCCTTGCTTATGACTTGGGAAATAATATACTGTAGATGCTACAAATTAAGCCCTAGAATTAAAATTATGATTTTCATTTTATTTTTGCATACTTGCACACCTAAGCTCTACTTAATTTAACAAAACTGTTAGTAAATAGCACACACTGTTTCTGGAAATATCCTTACCTGGCAGCTGTGGTAAGTAAACACCATTCATTCAAATGTGTATTGTGAGAGTGCTTGCGGGTGAGAGTGGGTTGATTTGAGAGAAAGTGTGTGTATGGCTGAATGTGGGTGTATGAGTACGCCTGTGTGTGAGTGAAAGTGAAGGTCAAAGGGAATGTGATGTCACTTTCACTAACCCTGGCATTTTGATGAATTGACGTCCATGCACTCACATAGTGGGGAAATTGCTGAAATGGCCTTGCAAACATTTTTATTTATCTGCTTAATTTTAAAAAGCAATTATTTGACTTTTTTAACTTCTTTTAGAAGAGGATTAAGTTCAATATGTTTTGAGGAGAGTTTTCTTTATTTCAAAATATATCAAAAATAACTTGTCCCAATCATGCTAGACTTCAGTGCAGTTCCCAATTACTTCAAATCTAAACACCCCTAAAAAATACAAGAAGGAGTGTAAATTGTTAGACCTGTCAACCTTGGGGTGGTCTTTCCCCCAACTTTTATTACCTTCCTCCTCTATTTTTCTGACCTCTTTTTTGTTGATATTAGGACTCTGCACACTTTACAACTGCTAACCAGTGCTAAAGTGCTTGTGCTCTCTCCTCTAAAATATGGTAACATTAGCCTATCCCCAATTGGAATATGTAATTATGAGTCCCTAGTGAACTGCACTACCTGTGCCCAGGGCCCGTAAATTAAATGCTACTCATTGACCTGCAGCACTAACTGTGCCACCCACTTGAGTAGCCCTCTAAACATGGCTCAGGTCTGCCACTGCAGAGTCTGTGTGTGAAGTTTTGAAGTGCAATTCCCACCTGGTAAAATAAACCTTTTGCCAGGCCCAACCCTTCCTTTCTAATACATATAAGTCGGCTCTAGGATTGGTCCTGGACAGCCTAGAAGGCATGGTGCAATGTATTAAAAAAAGTAGGACATGTACTTTTAAGTTTCATATGTCCTTGTACGGAAAAACTCTAAAAATTAGTTTTTCACTACCTCACGGCCTATCTCTCCCAAAGTATAAAACTGGAGATGCCTTATTACATCTCATAAGGCATCAATCGATGCCTCATTCGAGTTCGGTGCCTCGGGAATCACAATGTAAAATCCTAACTTATGGTGAAGTCAGATTTTAAACTGCAATCCTCAATATGCCACTTTTAGAAAGTTAGTATTTTCTTTCCTTAGCCATATGGTGTCTACAGCCTGTCTCTGGTCTCATGACTGTGTTTAGTTGGCAGCTCAGCTTTGTGTACTCCACCTAGACAGCCACATACAATGGAAGCTTTAGTGTGACTTGATGAGCCATCTATGGCAGGTTAGGGGGAAGCAGCTGGACACAGCCTCACTTACACCTGAATAGGCTGTGGTCTGGCCACGCACAATGGGCTTACCAACCCTGTCTTGTCACTCCAGCTATATTGGAGACAGGGCAGGGGAGGCAGGCAATTCCGTTCATTTAAAGCCACTGTCTAGACAACTCTCCCACCTTCCAATGCTTAAGCGCCAATGTATAAATACTGCACTTCCGACACCACCACTTCAATACACATCTGGACATGTAGATACTCTGCCATGAAGAAGAACTACTGTGCAGCTGAAGGTCTCCCACGCTGTTGCACTCCTGCTTGGCAGTGCTGACCTGCTGCCTGCTGCCCTCTTGCCTAGGTGAGAAGGAATTAACCTTTATCTCTTGAACCCAGAACCCAGTGTGGCTCCAAGGACAATGTTTCTGGCCTCCTGATCAGAAGTATCAGAACCATAAAAGACTTCCAGCCACCCTGCTTCTGCACCTGGACTCAGCCATCTGTGAGTCTACCTTGCCAAGTGGTACTACCCCAGTCTTGGACCATTGTAAGTTGTCCTAAGGTGCTTGCCAGTGGAAGCAATGCATTGCCTCTATGGAAAAGCGCATCCCATAGCAGAACCGATGCATTGCTGCTACTGCGTGGACTGGACCTGCCACAAAAGTCTTGCATCACCACATCAACCCGCATCCCGGGACTGATGCATCGCCTTCGAACCGCTGCTGTGTGATGCTTCTCTGCAGCAGATCCTTGCATGACTCATCAATGACAGCCTCAACGACGATGCCAAAATAGCCATATTGCAACCTCACTGGAACAGATGCATTACCTCAACTCCAACAATGCATCCCTGATGCCGGCCTTCTCATCACAAGCCCTGTCAACAGGGATCCTTGACGTCGGCGCAACAGTTCCTTGTACAGACCTTTGTCCCATCTCGGAACTGACACATCGCCTCAGCTGCATGAGGCATCTTTGATGCAGATCCACGAAATGATAAACAACCAGGATTTAAGGTACACGTTCAGTAGGCCTAACTGGGTCCCTGTGGCTGGCTCATGCTCCAACGTGGCTTCCTGAAATGGTGACAGATTTCCCCAATGGCAATTCTTGCTTCCTGGTGCTACTTTTACTTAAACTTTCAAATGCAATATCCCCCATTCTACTAATTGGATTTTTATCTTTTTGGTCCTGTTTTATTTATTAAAATCTACTTCATATTTCTAACTCTGTTTTGGGCTCCTTTTGTGGTGTATTTGCACTGTTGTACTACTTGAAATGCTGCACAACTACTTTATAAAATGCCTATAACGTAAGCTTGACTGCTCTGTACCAACTACCAGGAGGTTGAGCACAGGTTAATTTTGGGCCTACTTGTGCCTTACCTTGCCAAGAATTGTGGTTGCATGAATGACCAGTGTTAACACCCCAGCAACCAACAACCCAATTTCTTACACAAATGAAGCATTAGTGCTGCACATTTCCAAGACACTTGATGTTTCACGGGGTTGAAAAATGAGCAGACAGAGCTGCGATTATTCTAGAACAAATTCAAAATGCCCTCTCATAAAAAATATTAAATGCTCATTGTGCAAGAAGGTGAAAACCCAAGGAAAATGGGTGAAAAGACTTTAGCACATTTTAAGATATACATATATGCAATCTCATTCGTGGAACAAATGATCTAACATCGAAAAAGGACTATGCCATAATAAAATAGTTAAACGTAGTAAGAAAGATGAATAATACACATCTTTATTCTTCATTTGGAAGCATTCATCCCAGTTTGTACTGTAGGAGCATTAGGAATTGAAACTAACACAAAAGCATCCCATGACAAAAATATCCTTCTCAAAGATTCAAAGATTCTGTGACATGTAGTACAAAATACGTGATATATATACCCAGTAGGTGGGAGTCAGGCAAAATATATATGTCAGATATCGCCAATACTGAAACTAATACTAATTGAACACCTACCTAATGAAAACAACACTGTCGACCTAGTCTTGTCAACCATTTTAATGATTACCAGTATAACAGTTCTCAACTGAGATTTCAAGTGTATGAAAGAGTTGCAGTAACAAAGATGGGAGGATATATTACCAACATGTTGACATGTAGAGAATATTGATGGATTACCTTTTTTAGATAGATTTAATGCATCAAGATTAATTGAAGCATAAGACATACTTTATAGAAATAAAAAGATTCGATTGCCCAGCTGAAGTAAAATGACAAAAAATATGAATAGATTCCTGTTGGAATTCCAGTTCTCGTTGGAAATCACATGACAATGAGGAGGGATTTAGTGTGTCTTGGAAGAGGATGCAGTATGTTGAAATAAACCACAAGGATAATGACATTTACACAAGCATTGAAGTTCCAGAAATCAATGATGATTTTTACAGAAGATGATGAAAACAGGCTCTGGGATGTGGAGACAATCACGCAATAGGGGCTATAAGTGTTTCATAATTTTGAGATATGAAGTTTCATTTAAACTAGTAAGCTTGAGTCCCAATTCATGACAAAATGTGTAAATCTTTAGATTTATGCCTACAGGCAAGTGTAGCTTCACAAATACCAACAATTCCCAAACATTTCCAGGATTCCGCCAGGTTAACAGCTTTGGACTAAGCGTTTCATGTGGATTCCTGGAGTGGATTCCTCAGAAGGTCTTTCCTATCGAGATGAGAGTTTATTTATCTATTTATTTTAACAGCTTCCTATCGCCATACCAGAGGATTTTTTTTTTTTTTTTGTAAATCAGTTTAGTTTCAGTAATACAATAAAGAGGGAACTTTTTTTGGTAAATCAGCTAACTTTCAATTACAGAATATTTGTTGTAAAGATGCAGGGAGGACCGAAGGCCGAATGTAGGAAGACAGAGTACATACAAGGTATCTCACACTGTGGGAGTGGGGCAAGCATATTTACAAAATTCCAATGAGTGAAGCATTCCCCTTCTTACCATGAAAAGGGAATTAAGTGAGCCCTTAACTGAGTAAAAAGCCTAAGACACAGAACAGTTCAAGCGCGGTCAAGGCAGCATTGGTTCAAGGTTCTCTTGTAGACACTATGGAGGCAATATCAGTACAGGCATCCCTGTAATACCGGAGAAAGGAAGCACAGGTAGAGCAAGCTTCCTCACACATGCAGGGCAGGTGCGGCACAGGAAGGAATAGAGGAAGCTTTCCTCACACTGGACAGAAGCAGCACACGCAGCAGTAGTACTCCTTTACCTACAGCACACAATAGGTGCCCCACACAGCAGTGATGCAAGCTTCTCCAAGAGATAAAAAAAGCAGCCCAGGCAAAGACACCATGAACAGCCTAGAAGATGGGCGACTGAAATGCTTTTAGGGTTACGCTGTACTGAAAAACACCCTGTAAGTCTGCTACCAGCCTCGCCACTGCTATGGCACATGCATCAGCAGCAGCTTTTCCATTCTCTACCTCCAAAAGGAAGAACCAACCTTTGACATACTGTGTTACTGAAGAGGCAAGCCACTACCTTCCACTTTTTCTGTGTGATGAGTAGAAGAGCTGCAGACCGGCAGCTCACACATCTCAGGCTGTTTTCTAGATCACTTAGAGCTACTGGAGTGGCTGACAGGGCTTGAGGGGCTGCCAGCCAGAGTGCACCAGACCCAGGTCCGTCAGCCTACCTGCATAGGACTCTGTCCCCACAGACATCGCAGGGCGTTGTATCACGATGTTGATAGGGCCCCACAGCAAATCCAGTGGCAGCCATTGAGTAAGAAATCACGGAATTGGAAGAGACTGAAAGTGTAGAGAGCAAGCTGTGTTCAGAGGCATGTGAGAGGTCTAGGACATTCACAGGCGGATGCGTCAGTCCGAAATACACGCAGAAGCACACTTTGTTTTATTCACAAATGCAAAGCACTCGGTTACTTCCTACAACAGTCCCCATTCTCTTAAATATATTGGAATTGTTTCCTGACTAAGCTAAAAGGTCATCAGGCCAATATTAAAAGAAAAGTACATCTGAATGCAAAAAGTAACCAAGAACAAAAATATTTCAGAGCAGCTCAAGAGAGATGTCATGCAGGCTAGAAGAAAAACACTTGAAGCAGTCACAAAGACTACACATCACGAAACTGAACATAACACAAGAGTCATAGATAGCCGCTTGAACTTGAGAAAAGCGGACATAAGATTGTCACTGCAGGTGCCTTTACTGGTTAATACTGTATAGGACCACGTTTTTATCACTGGTCTTTTGTTTTGATTTAAAAACAAAGTACGTGTTAATTCCAACACTAAGGCGTCGTTTGCTGTTTGCACAGAGAGAATTTAGTGCAATGTACCACGCCTGCACACAAAGAAGGAAAGAAATCAGTCGCCCACTTTAATTCACCCTGGTGTGGTCACATGTCCGAAGGCTGCTCAGAGTGAGAAGCATTACAGATTCTTGATGCCGAGGGAAAGATTGAAGGGACATCCAGACACATCATGCATATAGCTTGATTGATAGTAGCTTATAGGGAAGAAAACCCCAAAGGAATTTCAGAGCGGTGGTGTATTTCAAAAGCTAGATGTAGTACATAATTTAATGTTTTCTGAGTAGAATTGCTCCAAGGTAAAAAATAACAAGCACGATTCATCTAATATATAACAAAGCGTGAAAAGGCATTAAACGAGAAGAAATAAAAGTGAAAAGTGACAAAATAAACTGATCCAACACACAATTCTGATTTTGCTGCACTTCACCCTTGCTTGCTTGGAGGGAAGCAAAAACGTCAACAGTGATTAGTTGTTTTCTCAGCATGTGTTGCATTATCTGCTTGTTAGGACACAATGGTCACAAGGAGCAAGGATGGTTGTTGATTATAACTATTAGAATATTCACTTTGTTCTCTTCCACGCTTTGTAAGTCAGGGCTCTTTAACGAGGCCAGGATTGTTTAAAAAAGTTAGGGAAGGCTTTCTAATATGTGTGAGAATTTGCGAGGTACAATCCGAGGTCAGGTGGTTCCAAATACTGAGTAGCAGCATATATAACTGTCTTTCTTTACCTTCCCATGATGTACATTGAGTCAGGTCATGTTAGGAGAAGGAGGTTACTGGAGATGGAGGGGCTGTTTGAGAAAGAAAGGTGTTTTTTCTGTCTGGCGTTAGCCAAGGCCTTTTGTTAAAAACACACTGAAAAGTATCTGCGTGCACATACACCTTTCACTAAGCCCACTTCATCCATTGGTCTGTTTTAGTGGGTTTCAATAAGCCCTCTTCATCCATTGGTCTCTTTTGGTGCCTTTCACATTTTGCTTCCGCCTATTACAGCATACAATATGAGGCAACTTTTACTTTGTGAGGGCATAGTAGCTCCCGGACACAGCTGGCAGCCTCTCAGTGCTGCTTGCAGTGCATCGCATTCCAAATGGACACTTTAGCTAACGCTCCTTTTAGACCATGCTTTAAAATGATTCAAAGAAGGGTTTGATCTAGAAATGGTTTTCATTGTTAGATCACCTCCTTCACACACACTCATCTGATGCAGTACATTTTTGTATGTAATCATGCCAGGTTCATTTTCTTCATAGCTGTTCATTCATATATTAACTAGCACTACTGTCTGCCAAAGTCCCTATTAGTGGCTAAATAAAACATTCCTCTTAAAGATTGCCACCCCTCATTTGTGTCCTCTTCCCATGCCTATGGTTTCTGTTTTATCTGCTGCTTAGATTTCCAGTATGTTGAATTCAATTAGAGTCATATGTACGCAGTGAAAGCACGTGTACATAAAAGAAGCGAATGACCATACGGACATCAGAAAACTATGGAAAGGTTTCTGGATTTTCACATTGGAGACTCCCACTAAAGGCCTGAATCCCTTGGGAAAATACGATTAGCTACAACCCTTGATTTTTAGCCATCCCTTACATTGTGCAGGAGTCATTCTCTTTTTGCATTTCGGAATATAAGTGATAAACTGAAGTTGTGACTATCAAATTGTCCATCCTGATCAAGCTCCTCTAGACCACATTAAGAGGGCCACCATTGTGCCTCGAGATGTCTCCAGCCTTTTTTTGCAATTTGGCCTTCTTGACCAATATTTATAGTCTGAGACATTGTTTATTATAAAGATCCACTCCAACATGGCAGCCAGGCTTACAGGGTGTTCCTGACCAAGGTGCCACATTCGGGAAACTGCAAAACTTGAAAAATGCACTCTAATATGGCTGCCAATTTCACTGGGGAGTTTGTAGCTCGCTCTTGGTTATGATAAGGCCCCCAATAGAAAATTAAGAATAATAATACTAATCACTAACATGAGGCTGAATTTCTAGGCCCAACTGTTGTTGTTTAAACGTGTGAAAGCACAATCTGAACTTTGTCTAACCCGAGCTGCATGACTTGTGAAACTTAAGACGCTGGCACAATTTTCTTATAATGCTTCTTCTATATCTTCTTCTTGACTTGTGAAATGAGACAACTTTCTTTACGACAACAGAACTAGTATTACTTGCACCCCTACCCACCTACTAAAACTGTTTTTGAATGTGCTGACATATTTAGAAAATTACATTTGCTTAAAATTGAAACATTAACATTTCATGAATGATGTGAAACCAGCAGGCATTATACTTATTTATGCAAAATTGCACTCACGGAAGCGAAAAGTGTATCAGAAAGGAAGCTCAAGTATCCAATCGTTGCCATCAAACAAGACAATGCATTGTCTACTCTTGCAACATCTCAATAATTTCATAACATTGTTAACACTTGTGTCAATTGAATTAATTATAAAAGGTGGCCTAGGGAAAGAGAAACAGAGAGGACCAATCACAGCAACCCCGATCGACTCGACCAACCAAACCAAGACACACTGGGAGACAACCACTGTGTCCTTTGCCTTGAGCTACTATTTCTTGCTGTTGCTGATGTTGGAGCTGTGAACTACAGGTGACTAGAGAGCATTATCTGAACTAGGGAGAAATTAAGGTGAGACTTTAGACAGACCATATTGAGTTTAACATATTAGCTTAGGGAAATAGGATTGAGTGTAGAAAGTGTTGTGGGAACTTTTGAGCTACCAAGCTACTAAATACAACAGAGTTATTAATACCCCTGCACAGATTGTATTAGGACTTAAAGAATTGATCAATTGTTTCAGAACAGTATGATAGCTGTAAGCATATGAGACAGATAACCATGAGAATCTTGGTTAATAGAACAGACTGAATGTTCAGTATAATATGGAGACAGTATATTGGACAGATGTACTACATTTTGTGAGATGGAGACGATTAGAGTAGAGACAGATTCAGGACACTTTTCATGTGTGTTTCTGTACCTTGACATTTTGATTCTTAAAACTATAATCGTTCTTTAAAAATAAATATTTCTAAACTTTATTGACTCTAAGGGAACCAAATTACTAAATAAGTGATGCTTGTTGCAGCTTATAATTTTTTCAGCCGCTCTCAGATAAAGATCCATACTGAGAGTCCAGCTAAACGTAAATGAGTTATTGAGAGGGGGACGGTGCACGCAGCAGTAATTCTGGTAGCAGAGGAAATGGTTGACTGCTAGGTAAAAATTAAGCTGCAAAAGATAAAAAAGACGCTTAGAAGTTATGTGAAAGACAGAATTCAGTAAGGCTCGAAGCCCGACTTCAGTGAATGACGAAAAGTGGTCAATAGTGTCAGCTGCTGAACTGAAGAAGAAGAAGACTTTCGATGAACGTAAGTATTAATAGGGCTGTTGTGTCGATGAGTATAGAAATCTTTGAATGAATATTTTGTTCTAAAATGAAAAGAGGTTATCAGACTAAAAAGTAGTATAAAATTCAGGGTTAGATAACAGAATTGTTTGTCTGCTAAAGTAAAGTGTAATTTGTGGGTTGTCTTAGATTACACAAGATTAGGGGATTAATATTTTTTGTATGTATGTACTAACAGGAATTGATGACTAAGGAACCTGATGCGCAAAGGTGACTTGTTAATTAGGTAATTTCCCACAGGTCCAGAACCCACTTGAATGAATTGTGGATTAAAAGAATCTTACTGTGAGAGGTTGAGAGACAATCTTCTGAATTCTTTAGGAGAAGCAGGCAAAAATCTAGTAAACTTCGTATATTTTAGTGGTTTTCTGTTGAGAATGGAGAGAATTGTAAAGAGGGGGTAGCTGCTGCAGATTGGTGGAAGTTCGGCAGAAAAGACGTTCTGTTTCTGATCTTTGTAATTAACCTAAGTTTTGATGACAATGAAGATTTTAAAAGCTTTAAGAAGAATAGTAAGAATGTATTTGGTGAGTTCAGTTAGAGAGAGAGAAGAAACTCCTCCAGAAGGAACACCAGGTTACCATATGATGGTGAAGGGAGGATTAAATACATGTCTCTGGCTCTACGAATGGAGTAGAATTACAGAAAAGGAGGGTCTGTTGAGTTTCCCAAGACAGGGAACCTATAATTTGGCAGTAATAAGACAATTAAGAGAGATGCTGTATGATGTTATTTAAAACCATCCTCTAGACTCACCCAGTTTGAAGCATTACGTGAATAGGAGAGAATGGCTTTAAAACATGAAAAGGGGAGGTATATCAAACAAACAAAAAGAGTAGTAAGAAATTATGAAAACGCAGTTTGGGACAGAAAAGCGCAGATTTGGAGGAAGACCATAGCTGAAGGGACAAGATTATACCCTATGCATGTAAAGGAAGAACAGAAAAAATGAGGGAAGAGGAAAGACCACCCAGAAAGAAGCATAAGGGAGAAAGTAAGATACACAAAGAACAAAAGCCAGACTCTGACACTTATTTAGGGGATGATATATTGGAGGAAATGTTATCAATGCATCCTACACCATATGTTGAATCATCTGTAGGGAATGCTGAAAATAGTCTGACAAATGTTACTGCTCCTATATTTACTGCAGTTTCACAGCTTACTAGCCAAATGCAAACACCGACACCTGTAAATATACTAGGAACTATGACACAACCTACACAGACAGAGGAAGTATCAAGAGAAGAATGGGCCCCAAAATAGATACAGGAAGTTATTAGAAAGTTTGCAAAGACAGAAGAAGCAGAGAAACTGACCACTAGCACTAGTGTAGTTAGTGCAGAGGCAAATCCAGAAGCCCAAAAAGAGAGACTAATGAATATTCCACAATTGAAAGTAGAATTGGAGGAAATCTTGAGAGGGTGTTTAAATATTGAGCATACTGAACAATATCAAGAAAAGGGACTGGTCTATTTGTGTAAGGGAATTACAAAACGAGCAGCACAAGTGCATGACCAGTTGACAGAATTCGCCAACAAATACAATATAGACATTTCAAGGAGTGTGGCTCTTCAGAGACGTTTAAGGGGACAGCTAGATGACAAATCCATTGAAAAAAAATGCGCACACCAGGTCTGCGAAAACATCTTGCCAAATTGGTGAAATGTATATGAAAATGGAGTGAGATGGAAAAGTACAAAATTAAGTGGGTACCAAAATAGGAAAAGAAAAAGAAGCTAGCTGAGAAGCTGAGAAGAAAAATAAAAATAAAGTGCAGTCAGAAAAGAAAGAAACAATTACCGCATAATACTTGAGAGAAACACCAAGATGAACTTACATTCATGTGCCATGGAGCAGAGGTGATCTTTTATCATTTACTAACAATTTCCCAAAATTGAAAGACAATCCACTGCAATGGTGCACCCAGGTTGAAAGGTTTGTGAAATTGTCAAAGGTTTTATGGGTTGATTTAGATCAAGTTTTTCAACATAGTGGTGCTGAGTGACTTATAGGCTGAATGTAAAGCAGCAGTTCAATGGCCAACCTCACAGCCTCAGAATGAAGTTGGCACACATGTGCTGTCTCCTGTAGTAATGACAAAGTACAATGAGTTGATTGAGTTTTTGAAGAGGAAGATCCCTCCGAAGGATCTGAATTACTTAAAGTTAAACAGAATGCAGCAGGGAAACTGTACATGAGATTTATGAATGGCTGATGAAAGCCTTTCAGCAGCATATAGAAAAGATGCATTTAGATCCAGGAGATATGGGTTTCTTTATTACAACTTTTGTGCTTGAATTGCAACCTGAAATTTATCAGCATATACAGCAGAATGCCATTTGTTGGCAGACAAACTCTTTGGATGCTAGCCCAAACTAAGTTGGCCCCATGCGGGTTTTAGAACCCTAAAGGCGTTGACAATATTACAGCTATTCAAGAGATGAGTGGAGTGATACAGACAGGAATTCAGACATTATCAGGAAGGGGAATAGGAGTTCCTCTTGATTCGGGTACAAGTGTTCATATTGTGACACTAAAGAAAATGACTGCCTGTCACATGTATAATAAGGTGGGGCATTGGAAGTGGGAATGTAGATTTAATCCTGATAAGAATCACGGTAATCAACTGCAAGAGATGAATTAGACCCAACTATCAAATGTCCCTGTGAGACAGATTCAAGCCCCTATACACAGTCAAAATCAATGTATACCCTTGCGACAAACCCCTGTAATTTAGCCTAATGTGAATGGAGCCCAATTTAATTTCAATCAATTACCTCAAATGTTCTGAAATGTATCTCAGAATTCTGAAATAATATCACAATTCTCAATGTTTAATGAGAATGGGGCACTGAATTTTGGCAGGTCACAATGACTGTGCCTGAAAGAGGAGGCAGAATTGCATTCTTGGTGCAATCTTAGCGGTAGACCATAGTGGACCATGTTTAGATGGAACTGTAAATGGGCTTTGAGTAGTGTTTTTAATAGACAATGGGGCCACCCATTCCACTGTGAGAACTGTGGAAATACAAGATCTACTCCTCGCGGGAAAAATAATATAATTAATAGGTGTTGCAAATAAACTGGTTACTGGATGCCCCAGTATGGATAGGATCTTTCAGAGACAAACATCAGTTTGTTATCTGTGATTCAAATCCTGTTAACCTTTTGGGAAGGTATCTATTGGGCAAGTTAAATTGCACCATCAGTTGTACTCTGGACGGAGTTACTCTCCAGATTTACGATGGTGAAGATGTGGGAATCAGACCAAGTCTGAGAGAAATTGCAGAATTCTTCCCCAAGTCGATATTAAATCATTTGTCCAAAGAAATCATTGAAAAAGTGAATGCAGATGTCTGGGATGTTACTGAAACAGACATTGGATTAATAAAAGGAGTTGAGCTAGTATGAGTGAAAGTTAAGCCAGATGCAATTTTCCCAAGAACACCTTCTTATCCAATGACACCAGAAACAACAGCAGGAATTACAACCTTGATAAACAAAATGTTTGAAAAAGGAATATTAAAAGAACTGATTGGAAGTTCATGCAACACACCAATCATGGGATTGTGTAAACCAAATGGCAAATACAGAATAGTGCAGGATTTTAGGAAAATCTGTGAAATCATAATCCCATGTTGTGCCATGGTACAGAATCCAGCCCCCATATTTTATCAGATACCATATACAGCTGAATGGTTCACATTAATTTGCCTCTTATTTCCTTTTGTGTTCCAAGGAGGTAATCAAGTGGTGTGGTGTCCCACTGAAAGTCAGTCACTTTTTAATCAGATTTTAAAGAAAAAATTGGAATCCTGAATTTGCCAAGTGACTCAGTCCTAATACAGTACATCGACGATCTACTGATCGCATCTAGTACTAAAGAAAAATGTCAGGAAGATTCTAAAGCATTGCTAAACCATCTAGTTGAAAATGAGCACAAGGTGGTATCCCAGAAACTGCAATAATTTAAACAAGAAGTAAATATTTGGGACACATAATTGAGAAAGGGACAAATAAAGTGTCCAAAGACAGGATTGAAATTATTTTTAAAATGAATACCCCGAGAACACAAAAAGAGGTCAGAATGTTTCTTGGAATGGTTGGCTAATGTAGACAATGGATACCCAACATTTCCCTGGTGGTAAAACCTTTGCTAAAAATGACTCACAAGGATATTACTGATCAGATTCCATGGGACAAAAAATGCATGAACGCATTACTGGAATTGAAAGAAAGTATCTGTCGCACACCTGCATTGGGAATGCCATCTTATATTAAAGGATTCATTTTTTTCTGCAGTGAGTGGGAAGGGTGCACTCTCTCAGTGCTAACCCAAATTCACAGGTTACAAAAGATCAATCGCATACTTCTCTGTGACTCTTGACCCTGTAGCAGTCACTTTGCCTGGATGTTTGAAGGCAGTAGCCGCAGGGAGTGCGAGTCTCAAAAAGTGTAAAAACATTGTGATGGGATTTCCCTTTAACTGTTATTGTCCGTAATCAGTTGAGGTGTTACTAACCAAAACTAAAACACAGCACCTCACAAATTTGTGACTTACTAAATATGAGCAACAGTTATTGTCGGGAAACAATGTGGTACTCAAAAGACGTCATGTTTTAAACCCAAGTACTCTGTTGTCAATACCTGAAAAAAGTGAATCTCATCATTACAAACATGATTACCTTGATGTTACAGATTTCTGCTCCAAATCCAGAGCAGGCATAAAAGAGGAGCCTTTGATTAATACAGATTATGTGCTTTTTGTGGCTGAAACAAACAAACGACGCTTAAGTGCAGAGTATGCGGTCTGCACTATGCAAGAAGTAGTTGAAGGACATTAGATACAGGGTATCACATCTGCTCAAGTGAATTGATTGCTCTTACTAGAGCCTGCAAACAAACCAGTGGAGTAAGAGACAGTCAATATGGGTTTGGTGGTCACAGCAAGGTTTCATGACCTCTGTTGGAACATCTATTAGAAATGGGCAACAAGTGAAATATTCAATAGAGGCTTTACAAAAACCCACTGAGATAGCCAGTGTAAAATGTGCAGCGTATAGGAGTGACTGTAGCTATTTCATAATCGGCAACAGGTGTGCTGATGACTTGGCATGTTACTGCGTGACTATGTCATGCACTTACAATGGATCATACATGATTGGAAATCAGGAAAGGGGCCTTCTTGCAATGATTCTGAGAATTGCAGACAATTGGGATGAATTGAGACGAATGTAAGAGAATGCACCAACTGAGGAAAAGCAAGCTTGGGTTAAGGCAGGATGCAGAATTTAAGACAATAAGTTTGGGTTTCATTGGAAAGGCAACCAATATACCAGACAGCTCACTGATTCCAATGACATGGCATCATTGTCAAACACTTTTGGTTAGGAATGGCATGATTCGAACATTCAAGCAGTATTGGTACAATCCAAGGTTTACAGCGCAAGCAGAAGAGGTTTGCAACAGATGTGTTGAATGTAAGCAAATGATTGTAGAAAAGGGACACACACTACGCCAAGTCATGTAGGTAAATCAGGAGGACCCTTTAATAGGATGCAGATGCATTACATTGAAATGGCACCTTGCTATGGGCTAACATACAATTTGGTGATTGTCTGCATCTTTCCCCAGTGGGCGGCAGGCATATCCAACAAGAAGAAATGACAGTCTCACAGTGGCAAAATTACCATTGAGAGAGCTGATACCTGTTTCTCTGGGATCAGAGCGAGGTACTCACTGTAATACTGAGATTATAAAAATGTTGTGTGTAGCATTGAGAATTGATCAGAAACTCCATTACAGTTACCGTCCAGAAGCTTCTGAAATTGTTGAGAAAATAAATATTACTATTAAATCAAGCCTGTGCATCAACATCGTTGAAGTAGCCCAATGCTTTACCACTAGCCATGATGAGTTTACGAAATACGCCAGATCAAAAAACTGGGTTGTCCTCCCACGAGGTGTTGATGGGAAGAGCCATGAGATTGCCCGCAGATTGCCTGCAGTCTCTGCAATGTGCTTGTGAACATAGCCAATGACATGGTACTCGATTACTGCAAAGGTCTGGCTGATGTGGTATATTCTGTGTCTCAGTAGGTTGAAGCTGTAACTGAGAATCCAAGCCAAGGATAGTGCCGCAATCTAAATCCTGGAGATTAGATTTACATTAAAAAGCAAGTGAGAAAGTTCTGTTTAGAGTCTTTTTGGAAACACCCCTTTCAGGTAATTCTGATCACAAATACTCCAGTAAAGTGTGCTGGAATTCCTAATTGGATTTATGCCTTACACACTCAAAAGTTAAGAAGTCAAGAAGAAGAAATAGAGCATAGTGATTTGGTGTATGTGCCACTGAATGTTTCAAAAGAAAAAATTAATGGTCAGAATCAGCAAAGGGAAAATTGGGGTGAAGAAACTCTAACAGGTGAAGTAGTCCAATTGCCGGACATTTCACAGAGTGGTGTCAACTATGGGGGGAAAACTGTAATTTTTGGAAATCAAGGTTCGGATGGAAAAACAGAAGCATTAAGAGAACTTGAGGACGCAGGACAAGGTACAAGTTCCTTTGACAGTCAAAATAACTAAGGAACAGTAACTGGGATTAGGCAGAGGAGTGCTAAACAGAAACAAAGATTGAGTGTGTGCAATAATCTACCACCACTGGAAAAAATTTAAGAGGAAGAAGAATCAAGTGATGCTAGTGAAACAGAAGAATCATCAGACACACTCAAGGTCAAACGAGCATGAGTACTGTCAACACCAGAGCAGTACGCGCTCTATTGGCGACAAAAATGCAAAAACCCAGCACACTCAAAACAAAGTAATTTATGCATTGTGCTGATATGTTGTGGTTTAACCTTTTGCATTGCAGAGTTAAATCCT
Organism: Pleurodeles waltl; assembly: GCF_031143425.1. Lineage (NCBI taxonomy): Eukaryota > Metazoa > Chordata > Amphibia > Caudata > Salamandridae > Pleurodeles > Pleurodeles waltl. The sequence goes on from NC_090438.1 coordinate 403,881,249, forward strand.
GAAAACTTATTTTTAATATGCTTACAAATACTGTTCCTTTGCAATGTATTGCTGCAGGTTTTCAGAGTGTGTTAGGGTGTGGCCCCTTTCCAGGGCCTTCCAGAGACTTTCCCTGCAAAATGCCTGGGCGTGGTTCTGAGCTGGGCCAAGACTCTATAAAAGAGAGCCAGCCCAACTCCCTAGTGCTCACTATTCAGAGGTCCCGGTGCAGAGCAGCAGCTTCTTCCTGAGCTCCTGTCCCGGAGGCCTATTTGGATCTTCCAGTCTTCTGCACTAATCCTTCATTGGTGATCATTGTTCCAGGCAGTAAGACGGTGGTTGGACTGTCCCGACACCGTTATTTAGAATTTTCATATTCTTGGTTTAAATTCTTAAATGAGTAACAGATTACTTGTGCGCTACCATTTCTTGACATTTATATGGTAGTTTACAAATAGGCAAGACGCGCGATTTATTTCATAAAGGTTTGACTTTGTTATTCATTGTGCGCTGCCATTTCTTGACATTTACATGGTGGCTTAAGAATCAGCAAGACGCGCGATTCGTTTTATGGTGTTTAAACATTGTTGTCCATTGCGCGCTGCTATTTCTTGACATTTACATGGTGTTTTACGAATTGGCAAGACGCACAACTCGTTTCATGAGCATTTAACTTTGTTGTTCATTGCGCGCTACCATTTCTTGGCATTTTACATGGTGGCTTAAGAATCGGCAAAAGAAGCGCGATTCGTTTCATTGTACTTTGATCTTGTTATTTATTGTGAGCTGTTATTCCTTGACATTTACATCGTGTTTTACGAATCAGCAAGACGCACGATTCGATTAATGATGATTTGACTTTGATATTCATTGCGTGCTACCATTTCTTGGTATTTTACATGGTAACACTCGAATTGGCAAGACGCACGATTCTCTCCTCGAGTTTAATTCATGTTGTTTATTGTATGCTACTATTCTAAGATATTTATTATGTAATATTCGAGTTGACAAGTTATGTGATTTGTTTCCTGAATCCATATTGTGTTATTCATGGTGCACAATCCTTTTATGGTGTTTACTATATATATATATATATATATATATATATATATCCTCAATGTGCGCAATTTGTGTTGAAACATTTTAAGAGTACACAGAAGGCCAGAGTTTCTAGATGCGATATTGTATGGTCCTAGTATACATTCTCAAAACAGGATTTATATGACTGGTTTAAAATTTAGTCAGAATGTTTTTTCTGATTCTCATGTAAAGGAAAGTACTTGAATAAGAAAGTTTTCATTTAATTCATCTTGATTCCCCTACAGGTATCCGGCCATCTTGAAACTTAGTAATTTTAAACTTAACTCTTAGATTGTTCATGTTTTCAGAGTGACTAGGCTTAGAATCATAGTCTACTATTGATTTCAGGAGATATAATTTTCATATTGTGTGTTCTAACCTTTTTCTCTGTGATTTATCTATCAGAGTCTTGGAGCTGTTCAGTAGTGGACGTGTTGGGAACGTGCACAGAACCCGAGCATCTGGTGACTCTGACAAGTACCTTGTTGAAAACATTTATCACCTGAATAGACATACTATCTGGGACAAATACTGAACATACCCTTTTCTGACATACTTGAATGGAGCACAACAAGGCCTGAACTTCCCTGAAAGAAAAGAAGATACTCTGAAAGGGAAAAACAAATAAGGTTCAAATTGCAAAAGACAATCAATGAACAAAGAATAAATAAATAAGAAACAACAACAAGAAATGTACCTAGAGCTGAGTTAAGAAGAATAAATGTAGGGATAACAATTGAGAACACTGAGTAGGGTTAGGGATTGTACTAGATTATACTAACAAAGAATTAGGAAAAAAAATATTTTTTTTAACCACTGTTATTAACAGATTACGTTGGTAGTAGATCTGAGTGTAGAGCAAATGTGTATAACTAGAACCAGAGATAAGGTATTTCTAGGGACTCTCTTTATATTAATAGCATTAAGGGCTACATCAACTTTATTAATGACTTATTTTACACTAGAGACTGAGAAGACAATATCTTTACTACAGGATGCAACACATCATTTCACAATAGACAAAGACAGACTGAAAACATCCTTTGTAGACTATATGAAAGGTGGTTATGCAATAAATGTTTATTCTAGATTAGTGCAAGATTTCACTAGTGCTTTAGATGTTAAGGATTGCTATGGTTGAGCACACATGCCTTCTTCAGCAGATGAACAAGTCTCATATCATCACATATCACTCACTTATCCTACTTCTTGCAGCATATTGCTTAGCCTAGTAAATCGATTACAGCATTTTGAATGTTAGTTTTCAAATTATGAAATGTTGCTTTTAAAGGTACCATTAATAAAAGACATGATCCTACACCCAAAACCTAAAGACATGGAGACGGCTTCGCACTATTTTAAACCTTCATTTCCTATAAAAACTGTTAAGGCACAAGAAACATTTAACATGCAAAATGAATAAACAAGAGAGTTTTTATACAAATGTTAGAAGAAACAAATGAAAGGCTAACAAAGGCTAAGAATAACAAAAATAATGTACAAAATAGTTGGTGGAAGAGAGAGGAAGATGAATTCAGGAAAAGACAACTGTACCTAAACTAAGGTTAGAAGAGAGATTAATTGGAAAGAGGTGGGTATGCAACGGAAAATACAGGGAAAGAAAATATTACTGGGGAATAGTAAGAGTGAAAACACTGTTGAATTGTTAAGAGACGAATGGTAAATTGTACAGGAAGATGATCCGACCATAACAGGAGTGTATTTTATTTTTTAAACAAATGCTTATTTCAAATTACCTGCATTTTGGGAGGGAATATGTTATGTAGGACTAATCTTTCCCAAACTGTATTATTTGAATTCTTTGGATGCACTGACAATGACTTGCAATTAAGACATACACAAGAGCTGTGAATGAAGAGGCACAAATGGTGGGAGATATATTTGGAACAGTTATTCCAGCTGTGGGAGAGGTATTGAATTGTGAGAAAATATTGAAACTATCTACATATACTAGCAACGAGTATATCTGGAGCTATATTATTAGAAAACACTAACCTTATTGCTGTTAGATCAATGGTTTTACAAAATTGATATGCTTTAGATATTCTTTTAGCTGAAAAGGGTAGAGTCTGTAAAATGTTAAGAATTTATAATTGCTGCAGTCTTATCCCAGATGAAAATAAGAAGATAGAAGCATATGCAAGCAACATTACTGATTTTAAACTAGATTTTAAACCTCTGGATACTCCAATTATAGCTGAAAGTATCTCTAAAGGCTTTGCTAAAGTGGGAGCATGGTTAAAGGATTTGGGAGGAGAAATCCTTGGTTATATACTAATCCTTATTATATTAGTGGTAATATGTATTATTATTTTTTACTGCTTCTGTGCAATAATACGATTACTAATGAAGAAATACAGAGAAAAAAAATAAAAATAAGAATGAAAAAGGATACAGAAATGATTGAAAGAGCAGTTGAAGAATATCCGAAAGAAAAAGAACAACCAAAATGAAAAAAACATGAATCTGAAATAATTAAAAAATAATTATTGAAGTAGGTTTATGATGGTTTCAAACCAGCACTGGTAGATTGGTGAGGCCCCCAGTAGAAAATTAGGAATCATAATACTAATCACTAACATGAGGATGAAATGTTAGGCCCAAAACTGTTCTTGCTTAAACATTTAAAAACATGCTCTGAACTTTGTCTAACCGGAGCTGCATAACTAACCAAATTGCTAGGCTGGCACAAGTTGTTTTAAATGTTTTTTCTATAACCTCTTCTTGATTTGTGAAACGATGCAACTTTGTGAAATGATAGAACTAGTAGTGCTTACACCCTTACTCACTTACCGAACTGCTTTGGAATATGCTGACCTATTTAGGAAATAACATTTGCTTAAAATTGAAACTCTAACATTGCATAAATGATGTGAAACCAGTATGCGTTATATATGTATGCAAAATTGTTCTTTCAGAAGTGAAGAGTGCATGAGAAAGGAAGCTCAAGTAAACAATCCTTGCCTTCTAACAAGATAATTAAATGTATATTGTAGCAACATCTCAAGAATTGCATTAACATTTTTAACAATTGTATCAATCAAATTAACTATAAAAGGTGTCCTAGGGAAAAAGAAAGAGAGAGGATTGATCAGAGAGGCCCCAAATAACTCGAGCAGCTGATCAAGAGAGAATGAGAGGCAACCACTATGTTCTTTGCCTTGAGCCACTATTTCCTGCAGTTGCTGCTATTGGAGCTGAGAGCAACAGGTGAATAGAGAGCATTATCTGAATTAGAGATTGATTGAGGTGAGAGTTCAGAGAGACCATACTGAGTTGAATAATATTATCTTAGGGAAATAGGATTGAGTGTAGAAAGCATCATGGCAACTGTTCAGCTACCAAGCTACTAGATACAACAGAGTTATTCATTCCCCTGCACAGATTGTATTAGGACGTAAAGAGAGCTGATAAATTGTTTCAGAATAGTATGATAGCTGTACGTCCATGAGACAGATATGAGACAGATAACCATGAAAATCTTGGTTAATGTAACAGACTGAATGTTATTTTGTAACTTTCCCAGACTACTAGACTGTATAGTGGAGAGATGTACTACATTTTGTGGAATGGGGAAGAATAGAGTAGGGACCGATTGAGGACATGCTTCATGTGTGCTTTTTATAACTTGATATATTGATTATTAAAACTAAAAAAGTATTTAAAAAAAATATTTAAAAAGTACTAAAACTCTCTTTATGGACTCTAAGAGAACCAAATTACTAAACAGGTGACTGTTTTTGCAGCTTAACTTTTTTTCAGGCACTATCAGATAAAGATCCATACTGAGGGTCCAGCTAAATGTACATGAGATATTAAAAAAGGGACGGTGCACCCAGCAGTTACATAGTGCTATGGGAGAGTGACCTACAATCTGTACTAAGTACTGAGAGGTGGACTATCAGCCTTCCCACAGAGAATGAGATATTGGGTTGAAATAATCTAGTGATATGGTTTCATAATACGTTTAGACTTAAGTGGGTGATATTTACTCATCTTTAGATGGCTGCCACAATATGCAACTAGAAAACTAAGGACACCTAGGCATTACGTATTTACACCATGGGATTAAAACAACAAGGAAGTTGGCGTCTACTTCCCTGGTTGACTCATGAGTCGGTTGGCATTTACTGCTCAAATACAGTAGGAACAGAAGTTAAGGTATGGAAATGTGCACACTGGGTTGTGCGATCTAACATGCTGTTGAGACATAGTTTTATCCCTTTGTAAAGATATGCAGAATAGGAAGGAGGATGTGGACCATGACTGAGTATTCAAAGAGAGGAGATGGGGCTAATGGCCGGAGTCAGCATAGGATCAAACTATTTTACACATTACATAGCAAGGTATGTGTGATAGTGATGTGCCACTGTTACATCACTCATTACCAGTAATGGGACTAAGGGCATGTTTTGGATGAGGGTCAGGAGGTCTGGGGGCTCTCTCTTTTTCCTCCACAGTAAGACACCATGTATGTCTCAAATTACATATTCAACTTTATTAGATGGTCTGGGGTGTGGCTTTATGCATAAATGGCTCTCAGTGCAACCTTCGGCACAGGTTTACACTGGATGGGATCCAGCCTAAGTAACGCATTAGAGCAGAAGGTCATAACCTAGGCAATAAGGAAAGAAATACAAATACAGAGAGGTAGACTGTTTCTAATACAAAGGACACCGTTAAGGCTATACTTTTATTGATTTTTAGTGGCTGGAAGAAACGGTAGACTACGCAACTTTACACCAAGTGGATCACTTATGGTCTCTAGATTAATACGTAGCTTGAAACATATATTTAGACAGATACTTCTAGTACTCTGTATGTATACCTTAGCCTTTAGGCATAAAGTGTGTGGCCTTTATAGGATAGTGAGAATGGTACTTATACATAGATCATCTCTGGGCCCCCACACTAGGGTTAGTGTCCTCATGAGTGAGGACATAAAAATAATAACCCCTCTCTCCATTCAGTGTCTTTTTAACCTTTCCCATGGCTGGAACTTTTGTTTTACAGCTGAGAGTAGTTTGTGTTTTAAGGGTCTTGTTTGTAATTTCTTTGCAGTAGGCCTGCTAGCTCTGAAAATGTGTAATGCTGTATACCCTCTAGAGGCTAAATATAACACTGCAATACTTTCAGTCATTTTCTTTTCATGTGGTTATGCCCTCTAGGGGCTAACTATACGGTCACAAGACCATGTTTCTTACAAATGCTATTTTCATTGTTGTATTCTCTAGGGGCTGTTTTGAGCATTACAGTCTAATGCCAAAAGTTTAATTTTGATAAAGGTTTTTATTGAAGTTATATGATAACTGTATATGTTTTATTAATCTCTCCTTATTGCAATTATGACCATGATTCAAGTCAACATAACACCCTTATTAGACTATGGCTGTTTGAACACTCTTGTTTTGTTTGGGTGATCCCTTTACTGTATTTGTCTCGTTACTTCTCCATGACTGTATTTTTTTGGATATTTGTGTTAGCCAGCCAGCAACACTGATGGTGAGGTGGTGAAAGTGGTATTCTATTGGAATTAGCATGACAGATTTAAATTAGGATGCTAAATGGCAACATTTTCATTTTTGGCTGCAGATAGACGAAGAATGTAAAAGGGCGCGCTCTAGTTATATGCAGGGCCACTGGAATTATGTGGAAGGAAAAGGCTAAATTATGAGGCAGGGATGACCAATTTATGTGCAAGAAAAGTCCAGTTATGAATTTACAGTGCCAATAGCTCTAACTCAAGCAAATGTAAGACCCATTGCATTGCAAATGCTTGTTTAAGTTTGTGGATGTTTGATGAGAATTCACAATTGGGTGTAAGCACTAAGGTTGGTGATGGTATCACAGCACGCCCCACAGTTTGGGTATAAGGAGACATATCATGTCAGATGTACGACTCATAAAGGTTTTATGTTTTATTGTTGCAGGTCTTGTCAAACTATTCTGAGTTTTATTATTGTGGCATTCCTGAGGAAGGAGGTGTGCTGAAATGTGAGTTAAAACTGAATCAAGCCACAATAAAGAACAAAATGAACTTAAATCAAAAATAAGAAAATAGGAAAATATATTTAAGACTTAATAAGGAAACATAAGTGGAAAAAATAATCTCTGTAAAAACTACTGAGAATAAATTTAGTGACACGACAGTCTGTCAAGTTTGACTAATTGACAAAATATGTCTACTGAGTATACCATTTTATGTTATATGAGATTTATGATGCAAATGTGGTGAGATATAGTTGTAGTGTGCATCGGATGGCTGAGGAACATGTGGTATGTAAGGTATCTATAGTCTAAGTGAGAATGGATTAGATATGTTTTTAACAAATATTCTAATAATTACAAATGTAGACATGAATTTTGTGCATAACAGTTTATGTTTTGTACAATTAAGTTGTGTATTTTGTGAATTATATAATGAAAGCTTTATAATAAACTGAGAACTAAGTGATGAAACATAACATTGTGGGACATACACATATATGTGTGGATGAACAGACCTGCGGGCTAAGTGGTAATAAATAGGTTGACGGGGATTTGTTTTCTTATAATAATGTTTGACCTTCCCAGGGAACCAGAAAGTGAAGAAGTGGGTCCTAGTTATTGTGTATATGAGAGCAATCACCCCATCCTTTAGTGACTTAGGGCCTTATTATGAGTCTGGCGGTTCCAGCATGGGACTGCCAAACTTGTGGGGAGCCCACCTCCCCCAAGCGTATTACAATGTTCCTGATGGGCTGACCGGTGGGAACACTATAGTACACGGTTCCCGCCATGCTGCCTGGTGGGAACAGTGCTACGATATTGGTCTTGGCTCCCTTAAGGGAGCTGAGGCCAATACCGTAACACCCAGCACCCTTGGAATGTGCACTGTCTGCAAAGCACAGCAGTGAAGGACAGGGGGGCACCTGCACTGCCCATGCCCATGGCCTCTCTTTGCCCCCCAGCACTGGCTTTTTGCCAGCCCTCTCAAGGCCGGGACCCCCGTGAGAAGGCTGGTGGAAAGCTGAGTTGTAATCAGCCGCGCCGCCCTGGCTGAGTACAACTCAGACCACCGTCAGACCATTGGGAAGCACGTTCCTGGCGGAGATGGTGGTTCCCTGGTGGATCCATCCATTAGAGTTGTAATGCAACAGTCGGACTACCACAGTAAGAACAGTCTGACTGTCACCGTGAGGCTGGCAGTCCTTCGACAGCCAGCCTCGTAATGAGGCCCTTAGTGGGTGTGGGTAAAATGTGATGCCTTACGTGAAGAAGGGAAATACATTTACTACTGTGACCACTGTGAAGCTTGTACAGAAAAGTATTTATGCTCATGCCCCACTTTGCATGGTTCCATAGCAAGATGAATGAAGCAGCACATGACATTTTCATTCTGCCTATTGAAGTCCATCATGCTTATTTATGTGTCTTTCTTTGGGAGCAACAACAATTGTACATTTGATCTATTATGAAGTCTTGTTATGTGTATGCACTTGCTTAACTGAACAATGTTTGTGCCAGCTGTTATGCAACCTCTTTTACTATGCCTGTCTTTTGTCAGCACACTGGGGCTATATGTACACATGTGTAGGTGAGTTTCAAGGTCCCAGAGCAGGCTTATAAAGCACAGCACAGCTTATGTGTGCAGCATACTGACCAGTGGTGTAGTCCTTAAAAGTGCAATGCCAGAAACCTACACAGTGTCTTTACACTGTAACATCCTGTCTTGTTCATTACTGTGGATCCCGGCGACTGCCTTAGCATGTCACTTTAAAAGTGCAGTCTAGCTTTACTAGTTTTCCAAATAAGGGAAATCTCCCCACTTTTGTAATTATAACTTGAAGGTGCTAACCAGCTGTGACATGGGGAGCTTCACTGTAAAGTGACACTGTGAGTTTAGTGTGAGAGCAGCTCTACAAGTTTAAATCTGCCATTTTCTGTGATATTTCCGAACCTGGCAGAACAACTAGCCTTGTGGCTCAGCATGTGGAGAGGTGCAAGAGTAGTGGCTTAGCTGGTTCTTTCGGCATACTCACACACACCCTCATAGTCCTCCACAGGTATTTCAGGCAATTATTCCAGTAATTACTTTCATGGTCTTGAAGGAATGGCTATTTGTTGAACATTTCTGAGAATCACTGCCTTCACAATTGCAAGTGACCTTTCCATTGTTGAGCTGACTGCATGCTTTAATGCGCTATACTATGCACATGTAAAATTCTGCACCTGTGCATACGTGTTTGCATGCATTAGCACATTACAGCTAAGCCTAATGCGCTTGAATTTAATTGCCTCCATTTTGAGCTTCTCTATTAGCCAGTCTCTGTTTCATAGCACCCGGCATACATCCTCCATATGACACCCTGTCTGACCATACTGTGGGTTTCTTAGTGGTACATGGTAACTAAATGCTTCACACACACAGTACTTCCTTAAGATTTGGGCAGCAGCATATTCTTCATGACTGTCTTACAGCCTAAATCTTCCTCTGAACAGAATTGAGCCTCATTCCAGTTTATTGGCCAAATATTTTGCAGTCAGATGAGTTGGTGTAATACTATGTTACAATATTCTCTTTTGCTAGTTTTTACAATGAGATATCTGGTGCTGCAATTTGTGTACTGTACAATGTTTGGATATGATTTACTGTGTGATCCTGCTGTCTCATATGATGTGCTGCTCTGATATACTGATATGGGATATGATGTGCTATGTTATTCAATGAAAAAACGTGCAGATCTCTGGTGTGGTGCATGTGTTTTGGTGTTACGTTTTGTACTCTGCTGGTGTTCCGTGCCTTGATTTGCATTGTGTTACATAATGTTTTATAAAGTGCTGAGCTGTGCTGTAATGTCATGTGGTGTGCTGTTGTGTGATGATATTTAGCATGCCCCCATGTGCAGTGTTTGGATACAATGTCATATTCAGTCATTGTACGAAATTGGATTATTGTTTGTGGTACGTAACTACCTACCAGAAGAAATAATCACAAGCCTTTCAGGGTGAACCCTACAAGTCACTAAAATAACCTGAGCTAAATTCCCTTTTAGTTATCGCACAGAGAATATAGACTACAAATTAAGCAATATGTAAAATGTAGTGCCATAACAGTAATAAAGTCAAAATGCAAAACAACAAGAATTCCAAGGCAAATTAGAACAATATTGTAAGATTTTAAAAGCAAAATATCACCAAAATGGTCAACATCTGATAAGGTACCCAGAGATCTTTAAAGTAGAAATAGCATTAAAAAAATTCACAAAGCACCAATGGCAGTCAATGGTCATAGTAGACTGGAATCTAGGAGCAATTTGAGGTGGACCGCAATGAAGCATGTGTTGGATATGCCAACCAGGTTCATCCTGATTAAAAATGCTATCTTCTGTCTTAGTCTTTTAAATCTCAACCAACTACAGGAGGACATTTCTAAGGTTCCCTGGATTGCAGGGGTGCAATTAGAGACTCACAGTGTGTCATGCAGCAGGTTCTGGTCCAGGCCCAGTTGCCACAAGTCAGCTGGGTATTTCCAGAAAAAGGACTCTTGTTCACTCCCTGTAGCCATTCAGGAGGTCAGTCAGCTGACCCAGGGATTCCACTTTCTGGTCGTGGGTACAAGAGGAAGCAGGTCCAGTCCTTCCGAGCTCTCCTCAGGTCATAGACTACAGGTCCAATCCTCTTCTGATCTTCTGCAGGTCCAGAAAGTGTTCTGAAGTGAGTACCTTGAGGTGCCACATTATTGCTTACACTAGCTAGTTAGTGGGTATGACTCTGGGCACACACTGATCAGTGGTGTGAAAATTCCTAGAGGTAACCTATTGTGACAGTTCCCGTTTGCCTTACTGCAAACAGGCCCAAAATACCACGTCAGTGCATTTTCAAGAAAAAGAAAGTCGCTCAACCACACTAAACTTGGGGTTCTAAGGGCTGGAGTTGTCTGTGGAAAGTGTACTTTGGTAATCCTAGTGTCCTCCCACATCTAACTACAAAATCTAGTTCAGAGCAGACACTATAGCCATAGGAAGCCCAGAGACAGATGTCTGGTCCAAAAAAAGCAGGTTCCTTCAGTACCCAAACAGATGACCCAAAAGGATTGTTTTGCCATCCTGTTCTCTCACTTTCAACTGTGCCCCAATAAAAAAGTGGCTCAACAAACTTGCCACGCAAGTTGTGACACCACCCACCCCACCTGCTTATTCTGCTGAACTCCGAACTATCATCTCTGCTCTTTCAGGTCAGCCTATTTGCTATTGTGAGGGATTTCAATCCCTTTCCATACCTATTCATGGCTAATCACTGAGTGGGAGAAGATGGAGAGACAATGCAAACAGCCCCCAGGAACTTCAGGCAGGGTAAAGGTAACTTCTCAAAGGAATTTGATTTTTAATGTGTATTAAAAATAGTTGATTAATTATTTTTCTAGCTAATTCCATTACAATGATATAATATTAGTATTTAATATTGACCCACACTGTTTCTCTATTGGCCCGCCAGCCTTCCTGCCGTGAAAAATGCTTTTGCACACAAATAGCTGTAAGGTAACTGTAAGAATATGTTAACGTTAAATTTCTATATGTACTACTTTTAAATATCATGCACTCTGCCTTTTAGACTACAAGGTCTAAATAGTGGTTTTATTAATAATATTTCAAAGTGGGGTTTTCACCTGTCAGAGAGCTTACTTTGACAGGTCGATTTGTAGTTTTTACACCGCTACAGTCAGGCTACGATGATAGGCAGGAAGCCATGTTTGCATTGCCACTGTAGTGGATTGCATAATAGGCGCTGATTCCACTCTTGACACTCAACTTCCAGGCCCTGGGTACACTTTGTACTATATACTAGGAACATATTGGCAAGTTAAATATGCCGATTAGGGGTATGCCAGTTCAACCCTGTTTAAAGGGTGAGGTCAGGTTCTATACTACTAGTTAGAAGGGCTAGAGTTCTAAAGCAGCAAAACATATAGGGCAAAAATCTGGGGGGCATGATGCAAATATGGTAATTTTCTACAGTTATGTGTTGTGATATCTGGTAAGCTGTAACGTGTTGTGCTATAAGTTGGTACTCTATGCTGTAGTGCATTCAGATGCATTTTGTTCTAATGTTGTGTACTGCTATGTGCTCTGATGGGCTAAATTGTGCTCTGATGTACTGTGCTGATGTGATCCACTGTGTTCATACATGGGGTGAATGACTAACATATTAAGCTATTTTTGGATGCGTTGTGCAGTAATCTGCCATTCACTGATGTGTTTCAAGTTAATGTGTTCTGATTTGTTCGGCTGCTACCTATGGGCCTCTGGTGTGCTGTAACATTGTGTATGGCATTCTGTGATGTGCAATGATCTGCTGTGAAATGTTATGCTGCACTAAAATGCATTGTGATGTGAAGTGGCATGCTTTTGTGTAATGTGCTTTGATATCATCAGCTGTCTTCTAATTAGCTGTGCCATGGTGCAATCTGATCTGCTCAGACATGATATGGTATGTCATGGTACACTGTGATGTGCTCTAGTGTGCAGTGCTATGATAGCACGTGATGTGCTGTGCTGTGGTTTGCAGCCATATGTTTTCAAGTGGTGTGATGCCATATGGTGTGCTGTGCTGTAATGCATTGGTCAGTGGTACAGGATGCTGTACTGCATTGCTACCTGGAGTGCCTTTTAGTAATGTGTTTCTTTAGTGTGTTACGCTATGCTCTTACATGCTTTCTTTTTTTGTGCTGAGCATCATCTGTCCTGTTGTGATATGTTCATGTGCAATGCTCAAATGTGATGTTACATCATCCCAAGCAATGTGGTACCATGTCCTGTGCTATTCAGTGAAGTGTACTTTCGCCACGTTTTGCTCTTGTGCTGATATGCGCAATGCTGTTGTGTTTCGTACACTATCATGCACTTAGATGTCACATGATGTTAAGTCCCTTGTCTTGGCGCTAATAATAATAATATTTCCTCTTAAATGCATTAAAAAACTAATTGTTTTCTAAATCGGTTCCAAGCACACCTGTCTGCTAGGAAGCATTCATTCTGTTCAATTAAATGTGGTTGTTATTTTTGCATTTGGAATTAACTCGGCATATATTCCTATTTTTGTACTTTTCTTTTTGTGCCATATGATTGAAATAAAATGTAAAAGTAAAAATAACCATTGTACCAGCATCCCAAAGCCAATCCAATTGGTTATTCCATGGATAATCGCAAGTAAATTCCCATTGTCCAAGAGGTTTTGATACCAGTGGTCGGGGTTGGTAGGGTGGGGTAAGGTGTGTGTAGGGGAAGCAAAGTATGTACATCTAGGGGCTGAATTGCACAATGTAAAACCAGAAAAGCTGGTATCAGTCCCATCTTTCTCACTTTACCAAATTGTGTGATCTTAGGCAATTGTTTAATTTAACTTTCCCTCCTTTATCATGATTATTACATAGAAGAGGACCTCGAAATACATGACTGCAGGATGTGAGCTGTACAAAAACTTCTCCTGTGTTTTGATTTATTAAACTAGAGTGTTGTCCATGCACAAAAGCAAGCCAGGCCACCCAGGCATGCCCATAACAACTGCCTATCATTTCACTATTGTCATTGTTGTCAGGGTGGGGGGAAGCATGGATGTTCCTACATTCATGTTGGAAAACGATCACTTTTAAAAACTACTTCTCAATGCACTTATATAATCTGATAAACAAAGGTGGAACGGTTCTCTATGTTAATGAAATACACCTTTTGAATTTTGAGGGGAGTTTATCATTTATTTATACGTTTGCTGCTAGATTTCTTAAAAAAATTAAGGTGATCCTAAAGTTAAAAGAAATCAAATAAATCCCTTTGAGGGGAGGCAAAATCTCCATTGCTCAAGATTACGAGGGGGATTCTGTCTCCCAAAGGAAGTGCTTTCTGGTGCTGCAGAAGAGACTCTTTGAAAATTCTATCCACTGCTGCTTTGATGGCCCTTACAAATTTAAAATTTATTTCAAAGGGAAAATTGAGATTTTTTTCGGATCTATCAAAGCTAGAAACCTTCCTGGATAATAAACCTAAAACTTGCATGAATGAAGATCTCTCCTCGCCTATTCATACACTCTGAAGCCCTTGATTATTATCTTGTCTCTCTCCCACACATTTGAATATATTGTTGGATTTCCATCATCTTCCTTGGCTGGGGAGGGAACGACCTCCTCATACCATAACAGAGATGCTGCAAGGCCACTTTTTGTTTCAGCACTGAAAAATGTAGTTGATGCATATGTTGACTCCTATTAATATGTACAAGCACCATTTCGGTTCACTTGCATAGCTCTTCAATTTTACACGCTTCTTACCACGCACTCCAGTTTATTAGATATCGTTGCTAGGGCTCCTTTTGTCACACAAAAGCAACTCTTTTCGAAGATTTTTAACTGATCCTCTTAAGGGTAGAATGGTTTCTTGTACTGATGTCTCTTCAGGTTCTTGTGATATTTTATTTAAACCTCTGGTTTACAGATTGTTTTCTGTTTATACTACTTCCCAGGTTACTGTATTTCAGATACATAGTATCATTTTTTCACCTCATGACAGACCCTTGTGTTTTATTTCCTAATTACAGTGGTGAGAGTAATAGAGTATTCTTATTTGCGGTTAACAGGATCCTTAGATTAGGTACAGCAGCGTGTAAGACATAATACCCCAATGGGTCCTTTCTACTAGTTGAACCCAGCTTATCGTTGTATTCTAATTATTAGGTACTATTACATCCTTTTATATTTCCCCATAACACTAAATATCTCACGACCTAATCACTGTTATGTGCATATCATACAAGATTTGTTTTTCTCTATAATCCTGATTCTAAGACTCGTATTATGGAGGATATGATGTTTAGACTCTCAATACTTGCTGGATATTTGTTATTACATTACTTTTCGATCTCTTGATAGCACAACCCCTTTACCCTCACTTTCACACTTGACTCCTTAATTTACTTGACTTTCACTTACATTGGCAGGGTCCCAGTGTGTTTGAGTCTCCCCACATCCCTGCACTTAATTCTTCATCTCTCATGGACTTCCTCATTTCCCCTTACTGATGTCTCTCCATTTCTCTTTTTCTTTTCTTTCCTTGCTCTTTCCTATATCTGTCCTTTTTTTACACATGTGGTCCCTTCTGTTTAATCATCTCTAATCAAAACATCTCCCTTGACCTCTTGGTCGTGTGCCTTAGGTTCTCCCAATAGCACAAACATGCCACACTCCATAAATGTGCAAAAAACTCCAGACTTCCCCTTCCATTTTCTCCTCCTTCATGAATGGCCACCAGAACAGTTATTTCTTTAAACAGTAGTTATTGCTTTAAACACAGTATAGAGATGTAAAATTTCTGAATATTGCCATTATCTAGCTGGAGACATAATATTTCTCCAATAAACAATGAAAATGGCTATACATAGGCTCTCACAATGTGTTGTGGGTGGATAAATGATCTGTCGTGTTGAGGTGCTATTTCCAAGAAAAAATGAGTCATTATGCTAACTTTGAGAAATTCTGGGCTTTCCATTTTATCCGCTGAGAAAGATCGCTTGAGAAATTGGGTTACTCGTTGGTTGAGGTGTGAGCCCTGCTCAAGGAGCAACTACAACCCTTGTCAGGGTAAGACACAAGTAAACCCCAAATTAACCCGTCTCAACTTAATGTAGAGAAAATATGTAAGGAATTTATGCGACACTTCAACCAGCATAATAGTGAAAACACCAAACAAAAAGATCCCACGCCATGCCAGAACCTATAAAGGTAAGACAAGTACTGCAAAATGTAATAAATACATCAAGACAAAAACAACATAAATGCAAACAGAATAACCAGAGTTTTGAATGTTTAAAGAATAAAGCGTAAAATAGTGCCTAAAAGCACAAAACATCAACAATACTATCTGGTCACGCTGGACTGGGTCAAAGTCAAAAGTTCAGGCCGACTGCAATGGAGTGTGGGTCAGATACAGTCCCAGATAAGTCCCACTAAAGGTTTAGTGGTGACAGTTCCCCGTAGGCTGTGGATGCTGCAGATACGGGCTGGCGGCAGTTCAAACTAATTGTCAGTGCGAGTGGCTTGGTCTTGGTATGAACGGGCATGTTTGTGGTCATGAAGACCCTGAAAACTTGATTTAAGAGCCAGTGAGCCACACTAAGGGTCCAGGAGCCAGTTAGGAAGCCCTTTATGGCCCCGACTCTCTGATCAGGAGGCCATCAGACCAGCCCTTTGAGTTACTCTTAGGTCATGGGTTCACAATGAAGTTGCAGGTACAGTTCTTTTTTCCCAGGCAAGAGGGCACAAGTCAGCACACTAATGCAGCTGTTCCCTTAGAGCAGCAGTCCAGGAGAGTGGCAGTCCTTGTAGCAGCACAACAGTCCTTCTTCCTGGCACAGTAATCACAGGTTCAAAAGTGTTGTGAAGAGTTGGTGTCTGAGGTGCTTCTTTTATACCCCAGTGCCCTGGTTCCTGAATGTGGGAAAAGCTTCTAACAGTAACTTTGAAGTGCATTGAATCTCTTTCCTCGCCTGCTCCAAGCTGGCTGAAGTGACAATGCAGGCTTGTTTGGCCCTTTATGTGCAGGCAGAGCACAGGCTATTTAGGTATAAGTGGGGCTGTGCTCAGATCCGCTCCCCCTCCTGCCAGTTAATCCACTGAGGCATACATAATGCCTCTATTGTGAAGCTGTCTGGGAGGAATTCACAAAGTCTGTCAGTTACACACAATTATGTGGGCCAGACTATAGGCAGAAAAATGTCAACTTTCTAAAGTGGCACTTTTAAATAGGACTTTTTACCCCAATTTCAAAGACACCAAACATGAATTGGTTATTTCTTCCCATTTGGAAATTACACTTTTAAATGCAATATGGCAACACCAATTTTATATTATGGTATAGATATGCCTTGAATTAGGGAAAAGCACATTTAAGAGTTTTTCACTACAAGGATATGTAAAACTTGAACATACATGTCCAGCCTTTTAAATACACTGCACCCTGACCTTAGGCCTACTTAGGAGTAACTTAAATGTTTTAAAAAGGAAGGTTTGGGCCAGCAAAAAGTTTACTTTGTCATGTCGACATGGCAGTTTGAAACTACACACACACACACACACACAGGCTAGAATGGCAGGCCTGAGATATATTTAAAGGGCCAATTAAGAGGATGGCATGACCAGTGTTACAGGTCCACTAGCAGCATTTAATATACAGGCCCTGGGTACATGTAGTTTCACTTTACTAGGGACCTATAAGTAAATTAAATATACTGATTGGGTATAAGCCAAAAGAGCACAAGCACGTTAGCACTGGTTAGGAGTAGTAAAATGCATAAAATCCTAAGGCCAACAAAACAAAGTCAGCAAAAAGTGGAGGGAAAATGGCAAAAAGTATAGTGATGATCAAGCAGACATGACCAGGTCCAACAATGCTTAATTACTAGATTACAATTTGGTGACTCAGAAATCTATGCTCCTAATGGGGACACTGCTTAATTTTGATCAGCCCTAAGATTGTATCATCTTTGGTGGTGATTTTAGTTTGCTATTGAACCCAATCATTGACAAAGACTGTGGGCCTAATTTTGAGTTTGGTGTGTGGCAGAGACCGCCCACCAAACTCTTTCAGACGGAAAACCTCCACTCTGGTCTTCCGCACACCGGCCCAATTAGGCGTTTCTGCTGGGCCAGCGGGTGGAAACAGCATTTATGCCTGCTGGCCCAGTGGAATAGTCACCACAACACCACAACATTGACGCCTGCTCATAATCAAGCCGGGGGGCAATGTTGCGCTGCGTCGGTTGCAACAGCACATGTTGCACGTTTCCCTGCTAGAATTCGGGCAGTGGAAAGCGCAATGGGGCTGTCCATGGGGGCCTCTGCACTGCCCATGCAAGTTCCATGGGGGCCATTTTTTTTTATTTTTATGACAATCTAAATACACCCTCTCTTTGAACCACTGAAGCATTGTGTCTGGAATTTTTTAATTTTAAATTCTATTACTCAAGCTCACATTTCAGATAGTGATAGGCTAAAACCCAATAAACCCTTAAAGAGGAAAAAATATCCTTGATGCCATTAAATCAATCACCTTAGGCAAGGCCCCCAGAACAGATGGATTCCCTAGACAAATTTTACAAAGCCTTGACTTCCTCGATAATTTTGCCCGTTGAATCGACTGTCAACCATTTCGCTTCCTCAGGTGAAGTGACTGGGACAGCTGTATCTGTCACTATAGTAGTATTCCAAAAGAAGGCAAAAAACACCTTGATCCCACAAAAAATTTGCCAAATATCCCTCATTAATATGGAGGCCAAGATTTATGCAAAGATATTGGCTTCCCACCTGGAAATCATCACTAACATTTTATATACCTCTCAAGCAGGCTTATTGAAAGTGCCATCCTTTCTGATTTTTCCTCAGCAGCCTTAGATGCAAAAAAGCATAAAAAGCATTTGATAAAGTCACTGAGTCATACCTCGGGGCATCACTGCACTGGTGTGGTCTGGTTAATTATCTTTTAAAAATGGCCATGTCTTTTTCCTCAAATACGAGTGCTTGCATTAAAGTTATATGGTCTCTTTCAAAATCCTTGGCCCTAAGGCAGCACACCGACCACAGCTGTCCATTATCCTCCTCACGGCTTGCTATTTCAATGGATCCTCTTATTCATTTCCGTAAAAACTCACCTAATATTTAGGGATTTTCTTTCAGAGGTGACTGTTTAAATACTGCAGATTACATGGATGACATTCTAATATATTTGGAGGAAAAATACCTAGCACATCCTGCTTGTGATAGATATAATTCATTCCTTCTCATCAATCTCAAGTTACTCCTGGATAAAGCTGAAATACTTCCTCTCGATCCTCTTTGGTTATCAACATTCCTCACTGACTTGGGCAACCTAAATATATTCAGTATTGTGGGATTTGGTTTAATAATAACCATCTAAATTACTCGTATCCAATGAACAACAAATTATCCTCAAAATTCAAAATCTTCTTTCATCATGGTCATCTAAGAATACATCTTGGTGGAAAGGATTAGCCACCGTCAAGATGATGTTGACTACATTGGTAAACATTCTTTCTAGTATGATGCCTATACAACTCTCTCTAACCTTGTTCTCTTCTATCAAAAGATTTGCAAAAGAAAGCAAGAATGTCTGTCAAACAACTGTGTTTAACTAAACAGGATGGTGGCTATAACTTCCCCAAATTGGCACCATTATCAAACAGCTTATCTTGCTTCTGAGGGAGCCAAGTGGTCCTTATAACATTCTCCTGTGTAACACCCCTGGCTTTTTATGGAACAAAAACCTTTGTTCTCTTTGAAACACTCAATCCCTTCTATCAATGAATCACATCCCATGTTTAACCTCTTTCTCTTTTCTATTCTTCCTTTTTAGCACCTGACTCTACATGCCTAGATGTATCTTTGTATTTTGCACATGTACACTGATTTAATGCCTATTTCTTTTCTGCTAATGTCTACAAGTACTGTACAGTCCCTCGATATTAATGTTTCTTTCGTTATTATAAAATGGCAAAACTACTATTCTACTCTTCTACTATCCTTATCAAATTAATGTTGATCTTAGAATATCTTGCACTTTTTTACATTGCCCTTCCTTGCCTTTGCTACAATGCTATAATGGGTATCTTGTTTATCTATAATATTTCCTCTGTGCTATCATATTGTTAAATGCTCCAACAAATCTAAAAAATATATATTGGAATAAAAATAAATAATAATAATGATAACATCAACATGAACACTAAAGATAATATTAATGATAATGCTAATACAAATAATATCACTTTTTTAATACAGCACTAAATACTACTCATTTGCTGCTACAGTTCAAGATACTCTTTTCACCCACCTCAGAAGGATGGAATTGGAGGCTGCCTTGCCAAGATTCAAATGTATGACTCGGAGAACATAACATTTTGCAGTGGGAAATGTTCAGCTCACTGAAACACCCACCCCACACTCTGGCTTTGGTTTATCACTGTTATTTTGCCCAACACTTCCATGTGGATTTCAAAAACTACAGCTAGAAGTTGTCCCTCTTAGCTACCTTTTCAGTAAGACTTCTTAGCTCTCTGAAACTGAATTAGTAAAAATGTTAAGCATACTTTCTAGGTCCACTAAAGGCTTATACCAGAGCCAGCAAATATGATGAAGCTGAATACTAATGCTGTTTTGGGGTATATTTTGTGGGGCTACTTTGAGCTTCTCTATCTCAATCTCATTGAGTTTGAAATCTCTTTTTTAATGACCTTGAGGAATACACCATTATCCTCAGACAGAGTATGAAAGAGAAACTCCCTTCTCTAAGAATGGACATGATGGGCAGTATGCAGATATTGATTAACATGAAGGAAAAGGAGAAATTTGGCATATTCTGAGAATGTCAATGACAAATTCTGAGAAGACAGGGAAGTGTTACTTGTTAATTTGGAAAACACCAGAACTAGCAAGTATGGGCTCAGAGGGCCAGAGACCCCATTTAGGTTCTTGCTAAGAATGCTGGAAGCAGCATTTGGAAGAAGAAGAAAAATAAAGGACAAAAGGCATGATCAGCGTGTACAAACTAGTCTGGAAAAGTATATTACCCTACGCTGCAACAAGTGCACGTTTAGCATGTCTTACACAGAAGGCCTATATGAAGAGTCGCAAATATACTATTCCAGGTACTGGTGCTTTTCTGGTAGTATGAGTTTTGATACAATATTGCACATATAGGTAAGACTGTTAATAAGGAGATAGTTTCCAAACATGTTTGGGTTTACAGGTGGCTTTATTGCAAGGGGAAGTAGGCCTGCATTTTTTAGGTCTGGCATAAGCCAAGGCTATTTGATTTTAATAAATTGATAGGTTAATACACTAACTTAAATGGGATTTCAGCCAACTCCTTTAATTCACTGGTCTGTTGTCATGCCATTCACATTTGTCTTCCACCCACCACAGTATACAGCATGGGGCAATGTGTCAGCCTACTTTAGTCACTGGTCAACTTCACTTTGAGTGACTGTATTTTGCTCTTTCACAAGGAGCATATTCACGAACAAGGTAGCTCACTTCAGTGCCAGTATTTTTGTTTTACTTAATCATTACTTTAGTGTTGTCTTTGTGTTTAGAGCCTGCGGTGATAGGAAGATGTTTTCTCACAGCTCTTCGTTTTTCTTTTAATGTGAGCAGAGGTCTGTTCCTGTCTCCTTCTAATGCTTTGTAAATTCCTTTTGGAGTGGTCTTTGTTCATCTGACTGATGCTACTTCACATAATACAGATTATGCTCATTTGAAGCTGTCCTTTATAAAGTTATCCGCTTTTTAGTATGCACTTAATGAAAGGCGGTTATAATTTCACTCCCATATGGCATGCTGGTGTACATTTTAATTGAGGACTACAGTTATATTTGCAAACCAATGTAGTCTGTATCAACCATTGTATGCCTTTCTAGTTTGCTTTCAGTGCTCTTGTATGTTGTGATAATTTAAACATTAAACTATTATATTACTAATTGAAGCTGTACCATATTTATCTATCTATCTATCTATCTATCTATCTATCTATCTATCTATCTATCTATCTATCTATCTATCCACCTTCTACCTATATACCTATCTGGATGAATATCTATCTATCTTATCGATCTATCTATCTATCTACCAGTCTACCTATTTACCTGTCTGTATATCTATTTGCCTGTCAATCCATCTGCCTCTCTGCCTGCCTGTCTGTCTACCTGTCTGTTAAATTGTCTGCATTTCTGTCCATGTATCTGACTGTGCATCAACCTGTCTATTCACCTACCTGTCTATCTACATGTCTATCTATCTACCTGTCTCTCTTTGCCTATCTATACTACTCTATCGATCTATCTATCTCTAGATGTATCTAACTATTTAATCCTATCCAATTATCTATCTATTTATCACTACATATCTATGTATAATCCCTCTCTATATGACTGTTTTTACAGGCCTCTCTTTTTATCTCTCGCTGCATCATGGGGCAATTGATCAGCCTGTTTCAGCCATTGGCTAACTTCATTGTGAGTAAGGACATGCTTCCATTTAACAAGGGGCATACCCACCCACAAAGTAGTCACCTTCACTGCCAGGGGCTACTATGATAATTGGGTTCGTTTTTAGAACAGGAAATATATTTGCCTTTAACCATTTTCTTAGATTGATGAGGGCCCAGCAGCTTCCCCAACAATGAAGTTTTGCAAACACCATTACAGAGCTTAACAAACTGGCAGCGCCGGACCTATGAGCTTTGCAAATGCTTGTTATAAAGATGTATACAATGAAGTCTATGGAAAGAATAGTGTTGAAAATAGAGATTATTGTGTGCCGAGAATGTTATTACATTTATCACCCAGAATAAAGATAGGGATGTCAAGAAGTGCATGTGATGGTGGAACACTGTGGAAGAGGGCTTTGGCTTGATCAAGGTAGGGAATAGAGAAGAGAAATGAGGAGTGCAAGGGATGATCAGTGGCATTTGCGTGAGGGTGGGAAAAGTTGGCAAGTTGAGTGGCAAAGCAGCTTTATGTTACTTTGATCATCCCAGTGAAGAAAATGGTTGTAAACTCTAGACAGCTTTTAAAATCGATTAAACACAAAACTCCCTTCAGCATGAAAAGTATTGGAAAAAACTGAACTGGCTCGATATATCGGATAATGGCCTGTCAGGTGTTCAAAATAGCAGGAGCAAGTTGAACCGAAGTACTGAGATATTTTTAAAGATGCAATAAAGTTTAGCTATGTATAAGTTCAGTTTGGACCTTTTGGACAACCCCCCCCCCCCCCCCCGACAATTCATGAGCTTGTTGATCTTTTTATAGAGTTGTAGAGCAGTAAGAGGGTTAGTACAACTAAGTGTCGTTTTCACCTTACTGAAATTACACCCAGATCTCACTGAGTTACCAATATATTGGATGCATATAGCATCAGGAAATACATCAAAACATTCTGAAACTGCAATTTAAAAACAGAAACTTTAAGCATTGTTTCTCCAATATCTGTTGCTTGCAAACAGTGTAATTTGTTATTGCTCCTCTCTTAGATAGCTTAGGGCATGATATATTTTACAGATGCAGCCTTATTTGTAATTTAGTATTCATTTAATCCACTGAGTTTAGAAAAGGCCTGTCTTGTAGTTGAACGAGTTGTTGTAATATTTAAAAGCAACAAAAGGGGAGAGGATATGGCACAGTGGCCAGGTTCCAGTCTTGGCAACGGCCCAGCATCCAATGATTTTGGGCAAATCACTTAATTTCCCCATGCCTAAAAGAAATGAATGTGTCCTTGTGTAATGTAATTGGTAGTCATATAAAGTGTGGAATACTTTCTAGTGGGGTTCGTGTTATATACAAAAATGCAAAAGAAAATGAACCAACTGGAGTCTGTTACACAAAATGAGTAAGGATAATGAGTCCCTCACTGAAGGAGAGTGGTGTGAAGGAGGCCCAAAGCAAGGCAAAGAGATAGCAGAGAGGATGATTGATGAGGGGTTGGATGGCATCAGGAAAACCATCCACCAAAGAGAAGACCCAGAAGATGCCCTATACCGTACCACACAATATCAAAATGACTGACGAGCAAATCACCTTGGAAGATAAGAAGTAGCATTCCAAAAAGAGCAATTAAATGCCAAGGAAGTGTACAAAGATCTGCATGTAAAAATATGTGTATGGCTTCAATGCATAAAGGCACTACAATTCCAAGGTGACAGCAATAAAGACAATAGCTACCAGGTATCTAAGGGTGTGTTTCATCATTGTTATTTTATTTACAATCAGTCGATATGTCCCAATGTCCACATGCACTAAATATGAAAACAACAAAAATACTTTCTTAAAGGACAACCAATAACAAACACAGCGGGCAGGAACATGAACATGCATTACCATATCAATACTTGGCATGCGGCAACATTGTAAGGTCAAATCTGGTTGTCATCTAAAAGCATCCTATCTGTAATGCAATCTCAGGAATCTGCACCTCAATTGGGACAGTTAGTGCAATGGTAAATTCTATCCTAACATTTTTTTCGTGCTAATTCGATCAGGAAAGGAGCTATTGAGCACTTTTATTTAAGAATACGTTGTATGTTGGTATAGAAAACAGAATGAGTTGTGCAATAAGACCATTCTAGCCTGTACCTGAATTAAGATTATAGTCTGGATTACTAAACATGGGTTATATACTGAAAATG
The DNA here is from genome assembly GCF_031143425.1 of Pleurodeles waltl. NCBI lineage: Eukaryota > Metazoa > Chordata > Amphibia > Caudata > Salamandridae > Pleurodeles > Pleurodeles waltl. Next base: position 403,905,551 of record NC_090438.1, read on the forward strand.
CCATTTTAAACAACTACTATCACTTGCAAACAACTGAAGACGGATATATTAAATCCTTAATCTAGCGTAAAATGAATGAACAGGCTCCTTACGAGGTTCGATATTAGCATATTAAACTCATTATAATATTACAAAATCTGGAAATGTTTGAGCAATGGGATAACTATCCTGGGTATAAAATGCTTCTGTGCTATGGATTAAGCATAGAACAGCTGTTGAATCTGGAAAGGTGATGGGCATTGATGCACTCTTTTTCTAGCCTAACTTCTCAGCCCTAGGTTCAAAACTTCCTTAAACCAAGCATACAAACAATATTTAAGCAGTTTTGTTTTTTCTTATCTACTTATTGCTGGGATGACGGCTGGATGAAAAGAGAAAAAGAAATACGTCTGCACATGTTACAGACTTGCCGGGACCAATATAGAATGTATGGAATATTTAATGTGCCCTCAATTAAGGAACTATAAAATTACTTTACCACACTAACATTTTAACCACATGGGTGGTAACGCAATCAATCGAGCCATTATAATGTGCTATGAACAGGGTGTTGTGCAATTGGTTTGCCATCTAGTGAGATTGGGTGGCTCTGCAGTTCATCAACTAGAAAGGCAAGATACTTTGGGACACAGTAAAACTTTTAATCATTCATAGAAACAACTTGAACATTTATTAAAAATAGTACCTTGATGATGTATTATTTATAATTCATACCATAGAACTGTATTACATGTTTTAGAATTTGTATAAAGTTGATACACTTTTAGCTACTGAAAGCTCTATTTGAGTGTGACAATGTATTTATTGAGATGGCTTAGTTACCATTCAACAATGTGTGATCTGAAAACTAAGGGAAGTTATGTTTAGTAATGTAGACAATTAATAATCTATTTCTTTTTTAAAAAGTGAAGGGATTGTTGCTGCAAGTCCAAACCGTTCAATGTAATCAAAATTATACACATATCACATCTTCAAATATGATATAAGAGCCATAAACTAAATAATATAATGCATCTAATTACTTTCATGGTAAAGGCTTAGCTCTATCTAGACATATCTTACATGATAAAGCTATAGTTCTGGAATGCAATGTCTTCCAGGAATATGCTTTAGGAATGGCTTCATCAGAGCCAACCATTGCTATTTTAACAGATAAGATCATCAGTAGAACTAGACTTGCCTTTGATCAGTCTAACAGGCCATCATTCCCTAATTCAATCCATGCACTGGCAAGAGTTGTGGTAAAATGGGGAATTAAATGGGAACTTAATATTTTGATTATCCAATATAGCACCATGAGAAAGATCCTATCAGTAAACGGCTGTTCGCTGTATTACAAGCACCTTCATATATAACGCACTTCTAGTCGGACAGGATATTGGTCATGTTTGTGACAGAGTAACCAATCCCAACATCTGCATCACGTCCTTAGTAATCTATGTGTATGTGCTTGTGTTTGTTTAATGGCAGCCAGATACTTCTCACTGTTAGCCATAACTTCATGAAAAATGCACGTTCCTCTCTGGAAGGCACTCTTTGGATAGCTAATGTTTTTTCCATTATTGAAGCAACAATATATTTAAATACTACAAATATGATGTTTCACTCCAAGTTGAAGATGAGAAGTGGATTGTTTTCTTTTCTGTCCACCCTTCTACCAAATGATATTTCACTTAAAATGCTGTGAGCAAGCAGTGGTAAATATGTTAGAACCTAGGGTTCAGTACTGTACTTCGCTTGGCAAATTCTCTGGAAAGGTATAGCAAGATGGACAGTGATAAAAGAAGAATATATCCTTGAATTGCTGAAACTGGAATCAGTAAAAGACAACACATTTTGAGAAAGGGGGTAGATACATTCATGATCCTAAAACCACAAGGATTGCTAAAGTGGTACTCATTTTCTTATAAAGCTGTTACGCAGATTTTTTGTTATGGGACTATGACCAGCAATCATAGCTGTGAAAAATGGGTTATCCATTTGTTAAAGGGATACCCTTACAATAAACGATCCTTGGTTAGGACTCAACACAGTTCTAAGACAAACCATGATGTACCCCTGATATCCTTGGTATAAGCAGCAAGCAATTCTCCAGTGAAATGTGGGTTAATTTCAAGCAGTATCAATAATTCTAATCTCAAGACAACAACACTATAAAATTCACAAATTAGTTTTTAAAAATATAACAAAATGCAATAATCAAAAATGTCATTGGGACTAGAGCTATGGACCGTTAAAGTATTAAGACAAATTACTTATAAGAACTCTCACAGGAACAATGACTATCTAAAGTTCACTTACCCTGTTGTAATGATATTTGTGATGTGACCACTGACTCTACATTGAACTTAGCCTAGCGGTACACCGTCATATTAGTGACCACCAACTTCCTTTTTCCTATTGACTTTATTTTAGCATTAGCCACTGCCACGTTAAAAGCTGCAAGTATTTTCCATGATAATGTGCTCCTTGCTCATGTTTTTATTCTGCGTGTTTGTGTGTTCTTTCTCACCAAGGGCTTAGGCTGATAAGGATGTACTAGGATGGCAGGGAACAGTTTTGTTTTGTTAGAGGGCACCTTGGGATTTTGGCCAATTCCAGACGTGTTATTTTCAAAGCTGATCTAAAGTAAACAGCATTTTTTTTTTTTAAATAAACGTATGCAGTGGGAGGGAGTTTCTAGAATTCTCCTCCCTTGTTTATTCAAAATATATCAGAGGCCGAGGCCAGATGGACCGGGAGTGACTCAGATCACGGACATGCTCAGGATACTGAGGTGCATCACCCTTCCTGTGAGGATAATTGATCTCTCTCCACGATCGATTCTGGGATCTACCAGTCTGATTCTGCTCAGGAGGGAGATGAAGCTGAATTGCCCTTATCTCATGGTGATGCGTTTTTTAATTCATTATTTGCTGTGCATTGTAATATAGATACATATATTTGCTGTGTATATTGCAGTGGAGAATCATTTGTACATGTTTTCATTTCATTGCTGTGGCCATTTCTAAACATGTGCTTTCAGCATGGTAATCTCCTTTAGGAACCTTGCAAAGTGATTTAATAAATGTATTTTTTAGACTATGAAGTTCATTCCAGAGATTTTTGTCAGTGCATGAGTGCTTCAGCTCGGTCATTAGTGAAGCAAAATTCCTTTATTACCCTGAAAATGTCAGTGAGATGCCTCTTTTGAGCCATAAATGAAAACAAGGAAAAATTTATGTAGATGAGGTTTTTTCACACAGTCAGGGACAGAACTGTTTTTCGGTCATGCTGAGGTTAGATACAGAGGTTTGAGAGGGGCCCCTAAATGAGTTGTAGCAGTTCCTGAAATCCCATGTGGCATCCCCAATTCAAAGGAAGCACTGTAAAACCTGCACTTTTCTCTGCCCATAGTTCCTGCCCCACTCCTAGGTGTGTTAACCCTACTAAATGTCCACATATTTAAAGAAATCCACCTTCCTAGGCTGAGATGCCAAGCAACTTTCTCCAGAAGTAGGGTCATTAGCAACCGTCTAAAAATGTGTATTCTGCCTCTAGAGCAGTGGTTAGAGGAAATCCCATTCTAATCTGATTTTCTCTCAGGCAGCACAATTAACATTTTCATAAATTTGCCTTTTAACTAAACTGATCAAAAAGCTAATTTCATCATTTAATAATTTTTTTTTAAACCAACAGAAAAATAGCTTTTAATCACCACTCTATGATTTGCACAGGCAGAGATATAAAATAATGAATTTATGCAGCTCTAGGTGTGTTCCTTGACGGTGCAGGTCTACCCACAGTGTGGACACAGCTTTTGAACAAATGTTAACTGTATTGGCACATATTCTCAGCATGCACTATGCCACCTTTAAAAAATATTAAACACACAGCACTGTTGGCTTACAAGTCACATTTTAGGGATAACCTATGTTATGTTTTGAAACATGGCACAGGTGGTTTCCACCGTCATGTGTTACTGCAGTGCTTTTAGACTGCTTCCCATGAAGAGCACAATGGGACTCTGTTGTGATGTTCTTGTTACTAGCTTGAGCTAGGCCTGGAACCTCGCATTCTCCTGAGTTCCAGGATCAATATTCTGGAGCCTGGAGACGTGAAGGTTCCAGGTGAGGGACGGTTGAGCTGGAGATCGGTTGAGGAGAGAGACGGAGCACGGATCGATTTATGGGTTGGATAATCTTATGACAATAAATCTCCCTTTATATTGCCTTCCTTGAATCAGTGTTTCATTACAACACTGGCGACGAGTCACCAACCAACCCTGAACCCACGAACTTACCTTCTGCGTGGAAGCTTCTAGTAATTCTGGATTCGCGCTACCGTCAGCTGTCTTCTTTTCGTGTGGACCTGAAGACTGAGGTTGTCAGTTCAAGTTTCGTCTGGTCCTGTCGTGTGAGTGCCTCCGGGGCTTTGTTTTATTTCTGGAACATCGGACTGCCGTTATTCTTGGTGAGGCTCGCGCTTTCTCTCGCGCACCCTCGCGCTCTCCTCTGTGTGTTGAGAGCACAGAGAACACGCTTATTCTCACGTCACGACCGCAATCTAGAAGCTAGACCGCTTCTTTTTGTTCCGGGTTTCGGCAGGAAGTGAAGAGTAGGGAAAGGAAAAAAAAATAAAACGAAAAGAAAAAACAACTAGACTGCAACTTTTACGCCACAGTTTTTACCAGGAAGTTGCAAAGTGTTCCCCAGGAGGAAACTGGATTGTAATAATTTTGTTTTTCTGCTTACAGTGGTGGATTATTATACGCCTCCGTTTGAGATGAACTTATATACTTTCTCTAGGGGTTTTGATTAACTACTGGGCTGTATCTAACTTTTGTTATTTGTCTTTTCCAAGCCTGACCATTGTTTTACCATGGCTACACCTACAATGTCACAACCACCTCCTTTCTTATCGGACAAAGGTGACCCCATTCTTCCATGGAAACGATGGAAAAATCTTTTTGATTCATATATAATAGCCATTGGTGGGGAAAAGTTCTCTCCAGCCAGGAAACAAGCAGTTCTTCTACATAATCTGGGAATTGAAGGCAGAAATATATATGACAGCCTGGAACCTTTGTCTATTGGTGGGGCGGATGGTGAACCCAGAGACGTTTATGAGATGTCGGTGGTTATCCTAGCTGCACATTTTGAGTCCAAACTCAATGTGGTGTTAGAAAGACATACATTTTTCGCCAGGTCTCAGGGTAATACTGAAAGCGTAGGGAATTTTGTAGCAGCCCTACATACATTAGCACGCACATGTGATTTTGGTGAAATTACAGACTCTCTTATTCGTGACCAACTTGTGCGTTGCACCAATAACAAAAAGGTTCAAGAGAAACTTTTGACAAAGAACCCTGACTTGAGAGAGGCGATTGCCATTGTAGAAGGAATGGAGAGTACTAGCAACTGGATCAAAGAAATGAATCATACGGAAGGGGACAGTCTCTCTACTGTGCATGTACCTAGGACCCAGGAAGAAGTCCTTAGGGTTAACAGTAGTAGTAAAGCACAAGCATCCATCCAAGAAAAGAAGAGAGACATTAAATGTTTGCGTTGTTACCGCTGTGGCAATGCAGGTCATGCAGCAAATAGTCCTAATTGTTTTGCACGAAATTCATTGTGTAGGAAGTGCGGGAAGAAGGGACATTATGCTAGAGTTTGCAACAATGATAGTAGTAATATAGATTGTATCACTGAAGATGTCAACAAGATGGTATTGTATGTGGGGCAGGAGATTGACTGTATTGAGCACAATACTGGCATAGTAGATGAGGGTCCTGTGATCATGCCTGAGTGTACTATTAAACTGGATAATAGAACGGTTACAGTTTTAGCAGACTCGGGATCTCCCTACACCATGGTTGGTGATAAGAACTGGCAGGATATTTTCGGGGCATCTATAGGCTCCCTTGTCAAACCTGACATCAATCCAGTCAGTTATGGAGGTACCAGAATAGAGGTGATTGGGTATAGGGTCATGAAGATTCAGTTCCAAGATAAAGTTACCATGGGAAAGGTCTATGTAGCTAAACGTGGTAACAATTTGTTAGGATGGCGACACCAACGGGACATGGGTATTAAATTAGATCCCAATTCTGATAACCAAGTTATGGTGGTAAGCAATGGGGACGATTTGATGGAGATTTGGAAGAAATTCCCTAGTGTGTTTAGTGAGAAGTTAGGTTGCCTGTCAAATTTTGAACACAAGATTATTTTAAAAAAAAATGCAGTGCCGGTTGTTCATAAAGTCAGAAGAGTACCTAGGTTGATGTTGGAACCTCTCAAAATGGAACTAGACAGATTACTTAATGCCGGAGTAATTGAGGAGATAGAATCTTCGGAGTGGTTGGCCCCGGTTGTATTGGCACCCAAAGATAATGGGAAAAGCATCCGCATGTGTGTGGACCTCAGAGATCTTAATAAGCACATATGGATAGATCGTCAACCTTTACCCAATATAACAGAAGAGTTGTCGTGCCTAGGTGGGTCGAGGGTGTTTAGTGTTCTGGACTTATCCTCAGCTTATCATCAAATTGTTTTGCACCCTGAGTCCAGACATCTCACCTCTTTTATTACACCTTTAGGGGCTTACCAATTTCTGAGGATGCCTTTTGGCCTGGCTTCTGCAGCCGCGTGTTTCCAACGAGTGATGAAAAAAAATTTGGAAGGGATATCTGGAACGTTGTGTTTCCAGGATGATATATTGGTTCATGGTAAAACAGTAGTTGATCACGACAAGGTATTAAGGAAAGTTTTGTGCAGTTTAGTCGAGGCTGGTCTTACTGTTAAGAGGGAAAAATGTAAGTTTGGAGTTACTTCGGTGACATACCTGGGGCATACTATTTCTGGCGATGGGATCAGACCGAAGTTGGAACTTGTTGAATCTATAACTCATGCACCTGAACCCAGAGACAAAGATGATGTAAGGTCATTCCTAGGGTTGGCAGAGTACTACTCTAAATTTATCCCCAACTTTTCTAGCGTGACGCAACCTTTGAGAGCACTTTTGAAGAAGGGTTGTGAGTTCGTTTGGGAGAATGACTGCATGACTGCTTTCTCTTTTGTAAAGAACTGTATTGGGAGGATGCCCACCTTAGGGCATTTTAATGTGTGTGCAAAAACGTACTTGTACACTGATGCTAGCATCAAAGTCTGGGGGGCTGTTCTTGTCCAGAGGGTAGGTCAAGAGGAGAGAGTAATAGCTTTTGCGTCACGATCTCTCAAGGAAGCTGAACAACACTATTCGGTCATAGAGAGAGAGGCTCTTGCCTGCATGTGGGCTGTCAAGCATTTTAAATTTTACCTGTGGGGTTTACCTTTTGTGGTGAGGACAGATCACAGACCTCTTGTCCAAATTTTCTCTCCTAGGAAAAATGAAGGGCTGACCCCGAGAATACAAAGGTGGACAGAGGGGTTGTTAGAATATAACTTTGTTGTAGAATATGTGCCTGGGCCGAAAAATATTGTGGCTGATTATTTGTCACGTTCTTCGGTGGACAGTTGTGAGGAGGTTGAAGATGAGGTTACTATTAATTGGGTTAGAGAGATGGCCCTCAGCGAAGAGGAGTGGAAATTGGCAGTGGAGAGAGACTTGGAAAGGAAAAAACTTGGAGAGTTCATTGTTAAAGGGTGGCCTGAGGTTAGGGACATGCCTGACTCTTTGAGAGGCTATTGGAATGTGAGAGATGAACTTTCCTTAAATGGTAATGAGTTATTTAGGGGAAACAAATCTATACCTCCTAAAGGGGTGAGGAACAAAATTTTGAATCTGGCTCATGAAGGGCATTTGGGCAGAAGTGTAACCAAATCCAGACTTAGAGCCATTTATTGGTGGCCAGGGTTGGACAGTGAGGTTGAGGCTGTTGTAAAAGATTGCATGAGTTGTGCACAAAATGACAAAAGCAAGGTTGTGGTGAGAGCGCCGCTTTCCCCTGTTGAGATTCCGGAAAAACCCTGGGTGAAATTAGGACTAGATTTCATGGGTCCTTTCCATCTTTTACCACCGAATGAACGTTATGTTATACTTATGGTGGATTATGCGTCTAAATGGGTGGTGACCAAATGTGTGAACTCAATTGATACCTGTACGGTAATTGAGTTTCTGGAGGAAGAGTTCTCTAAAGAGGGTATACCTAGTCATTTAGTTACGGATAATGGAGTACAATTGACATCACATGACATGAAGCATTTCCTGGATTCCCTTGCCATTGTACACTTGAGGACAGCATTGTATCTGCCACAAGCCAATGGTTTAGCAGAGCGTATGAATAGAATGGTGAAAGCTTGTGTGCAAGAAGCTATTGGAAGCAGGACTCCCTTAGCTAATCTTCTGAGAGATTTGTGGTGGGCACATCGTAACACTCCAAATAGTATTACAAATATAACTCCTTTTGAGTACATGAGGGGAAGGTTGGGTTGTACTAAATTGTTCCCAGCATGGTTCAGTAACACTTTAGCTCGGGTTGATCTGGATCAGGAAAAATTTGATAAAGCACCCGGTCTCCGAGAGGAGTACCAACGTAATTACAAGTTGCGTTTTGATGCCAAGCATTGTGTTGCTAAAACGATGTGGAGGGTAGGTGACCTGGTGTGGGTGAAGAACCCGTGTTTTAAAGCCAAAGGTAAAACATCGTTCAAAGGTCCTTTCCGTATCAGAACAGTAAAGAAAAATATTGTGATTCTCGATAATGGGGATGCATGGATCATGTCCAGAATTACGAGATGGACGGGTACAGAGGGTTCCTCTACCTTGAAAGATTTTAAAGAAAATCGTTTCTTGGGGATATCTAAAGAGTTACCACGTACAAATGTTTCATCCAGATTACATTCCAAACCAGTCTGGATGAAAGACTATATATCTTGACTTTTTGTTGTTGTATTGCTGTTTTAACACTGTATTTTTCCTCCTTTGGCATTCTTGTATTGGCATAGAGTTATTAATGTAAGGGAAGGGGATGTGTTGTGATGTTCTTGTTACTAGCTTGAGCTAGGCCTGGAACCTCGCATTCTCCTGAGTTCCAGGATCAATATTCTGGAGCCTGGAGACGTGAAGGTTCCAGGTGAGGGACGGTTGAGCTGGAGATCGGTTGAGGAGAGAGACGGAGCACGGATCGATTTATGGGTTGGATAATCTTATGACAATAAATCTCCCTTTATATTGCCTTCCTTGAATCAGTGTTTCATTACAACAGACTCCCTGAAGCCATCTAATTTTTTCATGAAGGTGGGCAGTGTAAATACACATTTACCCACATTTTAAATCTATCACCAGTGTTACAGTGGACTTCTTGTACCATTTACAATGGCTCGTAGAAAAGTTAAATAAGCAAATTAGGTGATGCCATAGGACAGTACTTGTTTTATGGGAAAGCATACAAAATATGTCCCTGTTTACCAATGCAGTAAGTTGCAACAGGGCTGCCCTGTAAACGTCTGTGAGTTAGGGGCATTCTACATTAGTGCCAACAATGTTCCATCGAGGTGCATGTTTAGTGACTGTGTTTTATCTATATTTAGTCAAATGGATTGACTAAAGAGAAAGGCAAAAGATGAAATACGTCAATGTAAAGGAATAATTATGTCATGCAAAATAGTTGTATACCTAACCCTATTTTTGATCCAATAAAGTAAGAAAAAGGAAGAGGTGTTCATTGTAATGGTAATCACACAATAAAGAAAGAAAAAAACGAAAAGGCATTTGTTGGACCTGGCCCTTTCTACAGTGTCATTCCCCAAACTTTTTGCCTTCTCCTCCTGTTTCGGACCCTTTTTGACTGAAATTATGACTCTGGGCACTTTACCACTGCTCTCCCTTGTAAACTTGGTATGATGGGCTTATCCCTAATTGGCACATTTAATTTACTCATAGGTCCCTTGTACAGTGGTAGCTCTATACCCAGGGCCTGTAAATTAAATCCTACTCGTGGGCCTGCAGTGCTGCTTGCACCACCCATTGAAGTAGCCTTTCAAACCTGTCTCAGTCCTGCTAGCGCAGGACCTGCATGCGCAGTTTGTTGCCACAGGGACCTGGAATTTAAATGTACTTTCTAGGCCCAGAACTCCCCTTTTACTACATGTAAGTCACCCCTAAGTTAGGCCCTAGGTAACGCTATGGGAAGGGTTCTATGTATGTAGAAGGCAAGATATGTGCCTGGTTGCGTGGCCTGTCCTTGTAGTGACATACAGCCTATTTTGGTTTTTCACTGCTGTGAGTGCTGCCTTCTCATAGAATTGCACTGGAAATGCCCTGCCTTATGTCTAGGGGGTATTGTCTGATTTATGAGGGGTAGCGTAGGCATGTTTGGTACTGGTCTAATGGTAGTGAGAAATGCTGCTTACTGGTGTAGGTGGATTTTTTATCACTATTACAGAAATGCCACTTCTAGAAAGTGAGCATTTCTTTGTGCTTATGACTCTGGTGTTTTGCAGTTTGTCTCCAATCCACGTCTGGGCAGAGTGACAGTTGGGCCTTGTGCATACTTCTCAGACAGACTGTACACAGGCAGGGTAGAGATGTCACGGGGCATTTACATTTTGAACGGTCTTCCTGGGTTGAGAGAAGGGGGAGGCGGGGCACACATGCAACTGTAAAGGCTGTGCCCTGGCCTCACACAAATGGGTTGTTTACCTCCAACTGATGTTTGGAGCCTGTGGCGGAGGAGAGAGGGGACACTCCCAGAAACTGTTGTAACTGGTTGAAACACCCTCTCCTCTTCATTGGAAATGCTTCGCAAAATTGAGTATACGTACAGGGGATTTTTTCCCCACAATTTACACAGGAAACATACTTATAACTGGACACAGGATGCTGCTGGAAGGACACACCAAGGACCACCATTGACTGCTGCTGCTGGTCTGACCTGTGACCCACAGGAGGAACTGCCACTGTCTGCATCCACTTTGTGCTGGCCTGTTGCTGGTCCTAACCTCCCTGTGCTCCACCTTGTATCCCCCCAGGGGCAGGGTGCTGTGGCTCCTGACCCCTGAAACTGCCTGAAGCGCATGAGGAGCGATTCCCTTTTCCTGCTCTAGTGCCGGGCACTGTCTACTTAAACTAAAGAGCTTTGGGAGCACTTGTCATTGGTGCAATTTAGCGCCCTGGGAGTGCTTTTATTTTTATTTATCTCACGCTCATCAGGTGTGTCTCTGGGTGTAAAATTGCCCCCTTGCTCTGCGCATTGCCGCTTCCCAAGTTCACCGACGCGACCCAGGCTCTCCAAAGATCTGAGCGTGTCTGAGACATGCTACAACTGGTGCCCCGGGGGCCTGAATGAGCGGCAATAGGAACTGCTGTGCTCCTCTAAGTGCCCCTGGGGTGAAGCGCGCCGAGAGAGGTGCCCCAGGGCACAAGCAGGCACCTACTTTGGTGCCTGCTCACCGCTACGGCCTGGGTGGGCCTTTATGTTGCTGAAGGACTGGCGGGGGAAGAAAGCCTCACCAGAGGCCCCCTGGCACACCAGAGCCAAAATCCTTGGGCAGGAGACTGTGGGCGGGCAGAACCCTCGCCTGAGGCTCCCAGCACCACGAGGTCCCTTGTTTTGGCCCCAATTGTTGTTCTGGCTTTACCCCCCACCTCTGGAGGGCCAGTCGCGGCCCAGGGGGGCCCCAAAGATCACAGGCCTGATATAAAAACTCAGAGGGGGTGCATGCCCCCTCCCCACTCCTTCCAAACATCTCCACAAGGCCCGTGTTGTGTGCAAGGAGCGCTGGGAGCCCCCTTGTAGGCTTTGTGGCACTAGAGGTGCCCTTCCATTAACCACAGGTACTTTTTATTAGACATATGCTTTGCCCCTGTTCCTTTTATGGGCCTGCAAGGACTGATATGTGAACCTGTCTCTTCTGTTGATGTGCCATACATGTGTTGATGTTCCTTAAAGGGCTTTCTATGCCAATATGTGTTTATGATTTGCCATACGCTGTCTAATGTTCCTGGTATGGGCATTTAGGATATGTGCATTTCATTAATAATGTGATTCCTGACTACTGCTTATGTTGCAGAATAATAAGTAACTTATATGTTCTATTATGACTATTGCTTATTTTGATGTTCTGACAACTGCTTGGGTAGCAGGGTATCACTGACATGTTATTTGGTCTAATTATGTTTTGTGCAATACAGTTTATTTTCACATAACTTGGTGTTGTGTTCCCTTTGTGGTGTATTTACTGCGTCATGTGTGTTGTGCAAACGCTTTACACATTGCCTCCGGATTAGGCTTGACTGCTTGTGCCAAGCTTCCAAAGGGGGTGAGCAAGGGTTATCTTGGACGTGTAACTCCCTTCCCTTGACTAGAGTGGGTGGGTTCTGCCTGGCTTAGGTGCATACCCTAGCCGACCAGAAACCCCATTTCTAACAGCATTGCTTTAACATTTAGGTGTATATTAGAAACATTGCACTATAATAGACTTTCTTGTAGGTTAATCACAAAATATTTCTTAAACCTACCCTAAGTTAGCTGAGCAAATTTCTAGGTTAGGTCACCAGAGTCATTAATGGCATTTCAAGGCCAATATCAATGCCAGGTCACCATCAGGACAGAAGCACAAGAAAGAGTTCCACATTTGTAGATAAAAGAAACAAAAGCATAAATTACTATTAATGGGATGTGGTTATGTTTTTTTTTTTGTTTTTTTTTTAATGGTCTTGGTCCATTTTGTTTTACATTGCCATATCCAGTGTTGTCTAGCTTAAGAGTCATGTAAGAAATATTTCTTGACACAACTACAGGATTGTTTTAGGGCCAGGGACCTGTAAATGTCCACACAAGGGGTGTCCCATCATGGAAACATTCTGGAGTAGAGTTGTCATTGGCTTGCCATTCAAGAGTAGCAAAACTCATGAACATTTTCTGCCTCATCTGGGGCCAGTAAAAGTGGTTAACCAACCTGTCAAAGATTTTGTCATTCCTCAGAAGTTCAGGAAAAGGAATATCATGAGCCAGGTCAATTAGGAAGGTTCTAGAGCACTGCAGAACCTGTAGCGCTCTGATTTACCTAGACTCAGGATTATTAGGCTCACAGTAGAAGACATCATCCTCCCATTAAATATTAGATAAATGATCTGTGCTAGTATCTTCATTTTTCTGTGCATCAATCTATTGCAGAAGGTTTCATTATACTTGCAAATAAAAAAAATGTAAATACAGTTTTATCTCTATATCTGGGAATGGATTTGAAAATCTTGACTGTTAAAACTGTCTGGTAACTGTTGAAAGGGGCAAAGCTTGGTCAACAAGATAGGGGGAGCGTGAGCTTCAGATTTTTCAACAATCATACTCGTATATCTTGTTAACATACATTATATGGGGGCAAGGCCATTGAGAGGGGCTTAATGGTAAAATGAAAGGGAGAGAAATGCAGATAGGTAGGGGTACTAACTACAGGAAAACACAGTATTTTGTAAAATTACCAATATTTTTTAATACTTTTGAAAGGGTGAGACAGTGTCTGCATTTTTCTCTGTGTGTATGGTAAATGTTATGGGGAAATCCGACACACACCTCCCCATACCTGACTGTAAACACATGTACCCAAGTGTTTACCAGAAAATAAATGTATTAGGGGGTTGTAACACCCACAAACATCCCCCCTGAAGTTAGGCTTCTGACTGTTAAACGCTGTCAGAAAGTGGGTTGTTAATTTGAGAAGGGAAAACACAAATTAATAGCGTGACAGGAAAACTCCATGGGGCAAAGTACATATTTTTTCATAGTACCCTTCTCTTATCCTTTAGAAAAAATAAAGATGAAAAATGTGTCACATGTTTGCTAATGCTACACTCAAGGCCATAAGATTTGATGGGAACATTTTCTTGGTTGGTTCACTTTTTGAGGGGCTTACACAGATTTCTCTTATCAGTGGGTTGCATTGGCAGGCTCAGGCCAAGCTGTGCTCACCAACTTTTGATTTTTGTCCCAAAAATGAAGATGGTTAATCCAAGTCTTCTAAGCAAAGATAAAGGTTTGCAAGTTCTTTCTGCAACTAGGTTTACTTCACACATATATCAAAATACCACTCAGAAAGATGTGCAGTCAGTGTACTGCAAAACTGAATACCTGGAAAGTAAAGAGGCATGAATAAGCTGACAAGGTTTGGGTCTACTCGGCACAATCAATGAAATGGCAAGAAGAACCACAGGTCTTTTTTTATCTTCTATCCGGTTCACTTAAATTGTCAGCTCTCTTGGATCTCACAACTACAAGGCCATCGTTTGACACATAAATATTGAACAAAAGGTTAGCAGGGCAAAACAGGAGCCACAGCAAAACTCTAGCGCTTGTCCTCCAGATTAATTTTGGAACAGGAAAGTCAAATCTAGTAGTAGCAGTTTAGATAAAACTGGATTTTTGTACAAGAAAATGGTTTCTTCCTCTTATCTGTGGTCCTGAACATGTCACTGCTGAACACTTGGTTTCAATCTTTTGTGTTGAACGAGCACCTATTACAATTTGTTGCAATAGAAATCTTACTTCTACTTTTTCAGTGAAGTGATAAACAACATTTCATATGATTTACTTTCAGCCCATGCAATTCTCACAGGGTTGTATGACACAAACATGCATGTCTAAACCATGCATGCCTAAACAATGCAGTTGGAACCACAACCACGTCCTTACCACACATGCTTTTACAACGCAAGCCTTTACAACGAATTTCATTGTAAAAGCATGTTTGGTAAAGGAATATGTTTGGTAAATCACACACCGCTGCTCCCCCCGTCCTGCCACTAATGCCTGATACACAAACCATGCAATCCACCCAGCACCAGCCCCAAAACTGTCCCTTCCCCCAGCCCTGAGCCCTAAAACTGATCCCACCCTGCCCATAAAAGTAGTCCATTCCCCCAACACTGAGCTCTAAAACTGACCCCACCCTGCCTGTAAAACTGGCCCAACCCCCTCGCCCTAAAACTGACCTCACCTTGCCATTAAAACTACCCCAAACATCTGTCCTGATCCCTAAAACTGACCCCGCCATGCCCTTAAAACTACCCCAACACCCTACCCTGAGCCCAAACCCCGACTAGCCTTTAAAACTACCTCTTCCTCTCCCCCACCCTGAGGCCTGAAACTCTGCCTCTTCCTAAAAACGACCCTGACCCTAGCCCCCCTCCTCAGCCCAAAAACTAACCCCCATCCCTGAAAACTGCCTCTTACCCTGCTGCTCTGAGCCCTAAAACCCAGCCCTTAAAAAATACCTGACCCCCCCATCCTGAGCCCTAAAGCTCTGCCTCCTTTTAAAAGAACTAACCCAAACCCCCTCACCTGCCCTGAGCCCTAAAACTGCCCACCCTTAAAAACTAGCCCTCCAAACCCAGCCCCAGGCCCACTTAACTCTCCCAATCCTTCCTGTTCCTCTCTCTGCTCTCTGTTCCCTTCCTAAAAACGACCCTGACCCCATCTCCCCACCCTCAGGCCTAACACTGACCCCATCCCTGAAAACCATCCTTTCCTCCTCAAACCTACCCGGACGAACCTCCACCACCCTGAGCACTAAAACCCTGCCCCTTTTTTAAAACTACCCCAGCCCCGTTCTGAGCCCCAAAGCCACCGCCCACCCCTAAAAACTAGCCCCCAAAACTTGGTCCCAGCCCCACTTACCTCTCCCGATTCTTCCTCTTCTGTTCTTCTTCATCCATCCGCACAGATAGACTGCACACCTTCCTCTGCCTTAACCACACAAATGCATGGTTTAGGCATATGCGTGGTTAGGGCAGAGAACAGGAGAGTCGCGGTTAGGCAAGTGTTACGCTAGCAGGGAAACGGCATGCATGGCTTAGCCCGCGTTAAGGTCGTTTCCCTTCTCATGGTTCACCTCTTTGACAGAAGTAGGCAAAAGGATGGTTAAGGGCTCTTCTTTTCAACTGTAGCAGAATTCCCTATACATGGAAGACATTCCTGGTGAAGAGCAATGTGCTCGCTTACTGGATAAAAAGCCTAGATTTCTTCACTCCAGTAGGAACAAACATGTTCTTATCTGTTTAGATGATATGAAGTTTTCTTTCTAAGGCAAAGAAAAGATGTGAACTGCACTAGGTACCACGGGAAGACTAATCAGTGTACTTTGAAATGTATTTATTCCTGTCCCGAAAAACCAAGGCCGTTGAGAAGGGTGTTTGTGTAAACACTCTGGCCATCTGGTTGTTAGGCAACATGTTATAGCCATTTGGCATTTATGAGCAAAATCTCACAAAGCTAAAGTAAAATGTATTAGCTTAAATTCAATTTACATCCATCTCATAGATTTCATAAGGGTTGCTACAGCTGTCTTTAAGTTAAGAATTTAATCATTTTAATTAGTGTTATTTTAAATGTCAAGGCCTTTAAGGAATCCCGTTTGTTTAGAGCCAACAAAATGTCAGAAACACAGCAGCTAAAGACAAATGGCATTTATAGCTAGTGAAATTTTACACTTGCATATTGGTGTGCAAAAAAAGCAAGTAGCTATATCTAACTGAAATATTAGGAAAGATACTGGCAGTCAAAAGGATGTCCTCATTTTATAGTAGGACTGGGCTGGAGGCCCCAACGTTCTTTCCCAGTGAGCTATGCACATGGTGGAATACATTCCAAATATGAACAGACACCCACAGAGAGACACATAGCCAGGTCTCAGGCCTAGAGCATTTTAGCATAGGAGTTGACAAACATACAGGTGCAATCCTTAGACATATATTATGTTATGTGTAACATGTTATGAATGTTAAGCACACTTTGTACAATTGTGATATAAACACCAGCCCTTCCAATCCACCCGTGTCATAATTAATTTTGATTGAGGGTATATTCTTTCAGTTACTATACTAAAAAATGTAACCAACGGGCAGCAGCATAAGCACACTCCTTGGATACTATAGTCAAGTTGCATTGTAAAATAATGGGCCATATTTATAGGCCCCTAGCACCACAGGAGTTATTTTTTGTGACGCTCCTGTGGCGCTAAGCACAGCGCAGTATTTACAAGGTGGCGTTAAGCCACTTTTTTGTGGAGGAGGAACACTTTTATTCCTCCTCGTTTTTTGCTTTTTCGATGCGTGCTGCATTCTGCCAGACGCATAGAAAAAGCAAAATGCCAGAAATTATTGTTTATGTGCGGGAAGGTGTCCCTTCCTGCACATAAACAATCATTTGAAAATGCATTGTGCTGCACACACAGAAGTGCCTAAGAACCATTAGTGGTTGTTTATGTCCAGGAAGGGACACCTTCCCGAACATAAATAATCACAACTCTCAACACAGACATCCTTGCACGATGGTGCAAGGATGCCTGTGTTGGCGCTGGCAGCTCAATTATCACCAGTGCAGGGGAAATGCAGCGGTGCGCTGTATTCCCTTAAATACGGTGCGTCCCTGCGTTTCTAAAGTGACCTGGCGCTGCCAATTTTGACGCGGCACCGCGCTGCACCACTTTTCTTTAAATCTGGCCCAATGTTTCTCTACTGACTAACTTGGACCAGTGGAAATGAACTATAAACTATGCCAACAGTGGCTATTTCAGAAGTGAATGGACTAATAAAAATATGACACATTACTGTTCTGCCTCGCCCTTCTATATCCTGCCTACTTTGTTTGCCTCAGCCTCTGCAAGCTGGGCGATGCACTCCCATTACCAGCCGCACAGGAGGAGGCTAGACTGTGTATCCTTTGCACACTTCAAACCGCTGGGAAGAACTCTTGCCTTACCTTTGTTCATATCAATGAGCTGCTTTTTCTTCTGCTGTCGCTCCAGTTTCTCCCGCTCAGCTTTCTCCTTTGCCAGCTTGGCTCGCTTGATCTTCTCCTCCATTTCCCTCCTCTTGTTGTTTTCTTTCACGGCCTCCTGCATTGGAAATGATAAACAGAGGTTGCCTCTATTACTTATGCACTGTAAATTGGAGAATCAGTGTTTTTTTAAAATCTTGTTTATGTGCATGCTTGGTTGGCCTGGAGCAATATCCAAGGGCATTTGAAGGGGTTATTCTGACTACATATATTTTCTCAAATTCTCAAATTTCTCCTTCTTTTAAGAGGAACAGCAATATGAATGTAAAAAAAGGGGTGAAGTGATGGTACACCCAATGTGCAAAGGTATATGAGAATCAGCATCTGAGAGAAAAGATCTATCTCCACATATCCACATAATTGTAAAGATCTGCTGATTAAAGCAAACTTTTAATTACATATATATATACTAATGTGTAATATTGTCCTGTATTGCTGTCTATAAGGGTTCAGGTGACTTTTATAAACCACTCCATGATCGATGGCACCACAAGCCCTATTATAGTTACTGGTTATAATACACCTTGGGTAATTAAAATTACCTTAGGGCACAAGTTATATTTACTTGAAATAACTAACTTTTCAGTGAATTTCTTAGTTTTTTTTAATTCTATTTCCTAACTATAGCGATCCTGAAACCTTTGTTTATTTGAGTGTATTTCTATCACTTTTTAATGTTAAGCAATATTAAATTACCTTATGCTAATCTAACTGTCACCGCCACACCTGGCCTGCAGCCAGGCCCTTTGGCCAACTCCACTGTAGGCATCCAATCCTGTGCCACACACTGCGTTTGGCAGTGCATAGCAGGGGTTGGCTGCAGGCCTGGCCTGTTGCCAGGCCCTGTGGCCAACACCTGTAGGCATCAAACCCTGCACCAGGCACAGCCTTCAACTAAATTGATGGGTTTCTAGGTCATTTTTCATACTTGTAGTAGTTAAAAGGGAGACCAACGTGCTCTCTTCTCAACAGGAGATGACAAAAAATATCCACTCACCTCCATCAACAATTTCAGATACTTTTTCAATGTAGAACTGCACACAAAACACACTTGCTTCTCCTTGGCCAAGAGCAAGAAGTTAGGATGATTAGTACTTTACGGAAGCAGAGCTTCAACTGGGGCACCTGCTTTGTTTCTACTTACAAGTACTTCCAATTGAGGTTTAATTTTTGTGAAATAAGCATCTGTGCCACAATGCATCTTGGCCTGCTTATTTATCTAAGCAAAGGACACAGATTTGCGCATAATGTCTACCCAACGGGAGTACTTTATACTGGCTAATTAGTAAGAAGTACATTGTTGAGTAAATGTATAGTGTATCTCCTACACTACAGCTGTGTAAAGGACCACTCAATATTGTCTCCAGTGACCTTGTGAGTCTGTAGTTTTGGCAATGTGATTGTTCCTTAAGCATCTTCATATGGAAATATGCAATTACATGAATCCTCGTGTAGAGAAGACAACAATACTACAAAGAGTCAATTCTTCACCAATCAAGGGTACTTTCTCTTAATTATATGTAGTAAGTGCTTCTTTGTTTGGTGAACATCCATTCATATTCCACTGCATCAAGAATGCATCTCTAAAATCTACTGAATTGATTAACACCAAATAACAAAAAGAGCTCATCTGGAACAAGAGCTACCTTTCTGTGTAATTTGGTGTGATTCTCATCCAGTGTTTTGGGTTGTAGTTTTGTTCAAAATCTCTATGGAAAATTGCATAGGGAAAAAGAGTAGTGGGACCCCACTTTTTCTCGGCCCTCACTTGATGAATCACTCCAACACTTTCAAGACAGCAGCTAAACTGAGTGTCGTACTAATTTTGAAAATTTAGTAAACATTTGTCAAATGACATCAAAGATATTGGCATAAGAAAACAATATTCACTTAAAAAAACAAAGGTTACAGGAATATTATAGTAAGGTTCTGAATTTACTCGCACAAAACCAGAGAAATTTTGCAGTTATAATTAGAGTTATTTTAAGTAACTATAACTCGCAGCCTATGGTAACTATAACTCATGACCCACCATGCACAGTTTTTTCTTCAATAATTTAACTTCCAATGTTTCATTGATATTTTTATTGATGTTATGAAAGTTTTCATGAATGCTGTAATATCTGGGGTAATTAGCAGTGCAAGGGTGCTAGGTTACAGGGACCTTATAGTTAGGCTCACATTTTAAACGCACACCACCATAGAAATTCACCTGTTATAGTTAGAGTTATCTCAGGTAACTATAACTCACACCCTGGTTGCCACTAGGTAGTTATAGTTAGGCCCTAGTTTCTATAGAAAAATTGTTTTTTGACTTGCCTACATCTTTGACACCGTTTGATGAATCTTCACAAAATTTTCCCCCAAAAAGTTTCAATTTCTAGTTGTGCATGGAAATTTTCTTGATAATCCTTCAAGCGGGGCAAAGAAAAAAGGGGGGGGGGGTCAAAAAATTGTGCTTCCTATGTTACTTCCCATAGACTCTTTACACAAGCCTGCAGCCCAAACTGGTGGATGGAATTACATCAAATTTGGCAAAGAGGTAGCTTTTGATCTGCAGATAACCGTTTTTTTTAGTTGCTTTAATCCATTCAGTAGTTTTTGAGATATTAAAGGGAAAAGAAATCTGTATATCTAGGGCCACGGATCTAGGGAGATCTCCTGCTGAGATCTGATAGGCTGCTAACACTTCATACAAAAAGTGTTAGCAGCCTATTGGAACTTGGCTTCAGCCAAGTCCCACAAAAAAAGCAGGCATGGTATATATACACTAACCCCTTAGCCTCGGTCCCTCCAAGGCTTAAAAGCATTTTTTTAAAGTCTTTTAGAAGCCATGGAGACCACCATCTCCCTCGGTCTATTTGACAAATAAAATATTGGGGTGGCCCTGTGGACCCCCTGGGCCCCAGGGACCATCACCTCCAAGGGCTATTTTTACAAAGTACCCCCCCCCCGCAGCCCGGATACCACCTGCTCGCCAGGGTAACAAATTATTAAAGTACTAGGGGGGGTCCTGTGGACCCCCCGGGCCCACCAACTCCCTTGAATTATTTGTATAAAGTATGTGGGGGGGGCACGGGGAACCCCCAATCCCCAGGGACCACCACCTCCCCAGGGCAACATATATAAAAAATAAAAAGGGGGTCCTGTGGACTACCCCATGCCTCGGCAACCTCCACCTCTGTAGGGCTACAGAATGATTTACAGAGGGGTTCTGTTGTGGACCCCTGGCCCTGGGAACCACCACTTTCCCTGGGAAAATTTGAAAACATGGAGGAGACCATGCAGCCCCCTCTTGGAGCCATACATGGCCCTGGAGACTGCCAAAGCCAGCTCCTGCTACCTCCCATGGTGCCCACCCTCAGGAAATAGCTGTTTGCTTTTGCTTGGTGGAAGCTGACAGCTCCTGCCAAGCAAAAACAAACACTCTGCTTTCAGCAAGTGGGAGCTTTAAAAGAATGCTCCTACTTGCTGAAAGTGGTGTTTTCATCTCTTTCCCTGCCCACTGTCATGCAGGCAGGAAAAGAAATGAAAACATTGCTCTTGCACACAGGGAGGAACATTTGGCCTGGTCCCAGGGTGCTGGGGACCATGGGCATGAAGTCAGCCTAGGAAAGGAGGCCACGTGGTTCTCCCCCTTTTTCAAGAAAATGTTTGGCCCCGGGGAGGTGGAGGTCCCCGGGGCCCAGGGGTACTTTTGGCTCCCATAAATATTTTTACAATAACCCTGGGGAGGTGGGTGTCCCATGGGCACAGGGGCATGTGGCCCCATGCATTGCTTTTAAAATGTAGCCGCAGGGAGCTGGCGATTCCCGGGACCCTGGGGGGGAGGTCCGCGCGGCCCCCCTGCATAGTTTTTAAAAAGTAGCCCTGGGAGGTGGGGTCCGTTAGGCCCCTCCATATATATATATATATATATATATATTTATGTTGTCCCGGTCGGTTGTGGTCCCCGGGACCCGTGGGGGTCTGCATGGCCCACCCTAAGTTTTTTTATTATGTAGCCCCGGGGAGGTGGTGGTCCCCACAGCCTGGGGGGTCTGCGTGGCCACCTCTGAATTTCTTTTATTATGTAGGCCCAGGGAGGTGGTGGTTCCAAGGACCTGAGGGAGTCCGTGCTGCCCCACCATGTTTTTCCAGGGAGGTGCTGGTCCCCAGGAGTGACTGCGTGCCCCCCCTAAGATTTTTTAATAAAGAGCCACAGGGAGGTGGTAGTCTCTGGGGCTGGTGATCCCTGCCCTGGGGCCCAAGGGGGTTTTGCGAGGCCCCCAAAAAAGGTTTTATTAGGTAGCCCCTAGGAGATGGTGGACCCAAAGGCCCCCCTCTCTCTCTCTCTCTCTCTCTCTATATATATATATATATATATATATATATATATATATATATATATATATATATATATATATATATATATATAGTTACCTTAGGGCACAAGTTACAGTTACTTGAAATAACTCTAAGTATAACATCTGAATTGCTATGGTTTTGTATGTTTAAAATTTGAGCCTATCTATAATGTCCCACTAACCTTTGTTTTTTTAAGTGAATATATATATTCACTAAAAACAAAGGTTAAAGTAATGTTACAGTTAGGTGACAGATACTTTATCCCCCTGCGTGGACCCTGAGGGGGCTGCACTTCCTGTTGGGCTCTCACAACCCACTCACAAGATCATATATTTAGAAAGTTTATTACAGTAGACTAGCCTCTCCTGTCAGAAAGTTTTTTCAGATGATGGGTGTGCATAGTAGAGTGCGTGGAGACAGACTGGCTTTTCTGCTGGGACCTCTCTCTTAGATGACCGGGCTGCACTAATATGCTCTGTCCAGGGACTTTGCTCCCTGCTAACACCCCTCTCTCTGAAAATGGGTGCGCATAGTAGGGTGCGGAAAGAGACGATAGTCTACTCACAACTCTTACAAAGCAGATAGGCATAAATAGTACACTCTGACAAACACCATCTCCAGTAATATTCCTTCTTACAGTAGCAAGTGTGCATTCTACAGTGTATTCAAGGATCGCCTACTCCTTTCTACAGTTCACGATCTCACATGATACTCGTGACATTGTGACATTTTGTAAAATAGGAATTATCAATCCACTCATCCCACTACATATCTCTTACACACTTCCTCCCAAAAACAATAACCACAATATGCATTTCTACTAATGGAGTGTATTAAGAACTCATTTACCCCTTTTTTTTAAATTATTAATGATCCTGGAAGTACGTGAGATCATTAAAATTAGCTAAAAATGATATACATTTATTTTTATCACAGTAGTTGTCCTGTAGACATCTTTCTAAATCTAGGGGGGGGGGGCAGCATATCTTTCTACTGCCCCTTATATAGCTTTTAGACTTCAGTTCCACAACACCTTGAATTTTTCAAGGTAAACAGTAATGGTGGCCACTTCATTTCTAACATTCCAACAGCCAGCCAATCAGAGCACTCATTATCGTTAGACTCATGGGAGCCTCTCACTCTTGTGACATTGTGAAGGCTTAAGGGAAAATAAGGCCTCTCAATCAATCACAGGCCTCCAATTGTAAATTCTTGTGGGACTCTCACAAGCCCAATCATCCACATACACAATTATTTTTGACTCTTAATTTCTCAAAAAGTACTGAATGGATTACACCAAATCACAGAAAGAACAGTCTAGAGACCATGAACTAGCTTCCTGCCGAATTCAGTGTAATTGTGTTCACCAGTTTTTGCTGTGGGCATGTCTAAAGACCGCCATGGAAAAAGGATGGGGATTTTACGTTTTGGGACCCCCCTTTTTTCTCGGCTCCCACTTAACAGATCCCCAAAACTCTCCAGGAAAGAGCTAAGGTGGATGAACTTTGTATATATATATATATATATACACACACACACATTAACTAAAAAACCCGAAGGTTAAGGTGACATTATAAGATTATAATTAGGTTCACAACTTACACTAACAAAACCATAGAAATTCAGCAGTTATAGTTAGAGTTATCTCAAGTAACTATAACTCATGCCCTAAGTTAACTATAACGCGCTCCCTTGCCAGGCACTGCTACTTACCCCACATATTAGATGTGGTCAGGCCCTGCAACCTTGGACCACACCACCAGGCCTAGGGGTTCAAGGTACTTCTACCTTGCCATTGTTCTTTTTTAATGTTTTTTTTTTTTTTTTGGGGGGGGGGGACTCAGCTGAGTCCAAGTCCCAAGATGGCTGCCACCATTTCCTGGTTGAAGTGGTGGCATCCAGTCAGATATCACCATGAGATTTGTTGGATCTGTGGAGGATTCTCATTCTGTGGGTATACATACATATTTTTTATGTAATTACTCTAAAACACTAAATGAATTTGTACCAAATTACAAAAATCACTCTTTTTGGACCAAGATCTAGCTTTCTTCCAAATTTAGTGTAATTCTGTTCAGTGGTTCGGGCAGTAGCTGCATCTAAAATCCCTAAGGAAAACTGCGTAGGGGAAACGCGTTTTGAGCCCCCCCACCCTCTTCTCTGGCCCTTCTTCACGAATCACCCAGAAACATACAACACAGCAGCTGATATGAAGCAAACTAGTTTTGAAAACTTTGTGAAGATTCGCCAAACGCCACCAAAGTTATTTGCAAAACAAAAATGCTTTTCCTAAGGAAACTAGGTGCTAGCTATAAATACCTGCTGGTGACTGTCCGTAGGAAGTATATAAGTATATATATATATATATATATATATATATATATATATATATATATACAGTACATACATCTATTGATATCTATATCTATATATAAAGCCTTTGTTGCGTGTCAAGAGGGGGCCATGACTCATGAGAGGCGAAGCGTCCAGTGGGCCATGAAGCCTCTGTCATCCCTACATTCTGTGCATCTACATACTTGATTTATGCCATGCTGTTCTTTCAAGTGCAACAGTTACAAAATGAAGGGGCATATTTACAAGCCATGCGACTCAAGGCAGCTCAGCAAGTGACCTTACTGCGCTGCCCTGCACCACAGGAAAACGGCAAAAATACACTGTATTTAAAAGATATGGTGCATTTCTGTCCTTTCTCCCTGCGCTGGGACACAAATTGCTGCCAATCGCCAAAGCAAGCACCCTTGCACCATAGTGTAAGGGTTTCTGTGTTGTCAGCAGGATTGTTTCTGAGCTGGAAGGGAAACCTTTCTGCACAAAAACAATTCCGAGAGGCATTTTCCTCTTTCTATGTGGAAGGAAAAAGGAAATAACTAGGAGAAAGAAAGATGTTTGTCCTCGTTGCGCCTGCCCTGGGGAGGCATACAGTTTTGAGGCATTCCCAGGTTTACAGAGTCTTATAAATCTGGGAATGCGTCAAAACCCATGGGAGTTGCGTGGGAACACCCACTGCAATGTCCATGGTATGCCTCCCTGACACAGTGTAAGTCAATGCAGCAATTTACACTGCGCTGCCTTACACCATATCTAAAATGCCATGAAAAGCCACGCAAAGTGGCTTTGCGCAGCTATGTAGATATATGTCTGCACTATACGACGCCGTTGCGTCACAAAACGTGACACACTGTCAGAGCATGGGGCTTGTAAATATGCGCAGATGCAGACCATAATGTCACTTAACAGGCACATAATGGGCATTCAGGGGAGCCAGAAGAACCTGCTTAGAACTGCGATTAAACATATGCATTTTCCCTTGCCACTGTAGTAATAAATGACTGAATCTTAGTTTATTAGTAAAGAAAGAAAGGGATGAGAGAAAGGGAAGCAGAATAAGAGTCACATCAAATATAAAAAAAATAAACAAACCTAAATGCTTAGGGTCCTTCACATTGCAAAGAACTTTCACGTGCGGCAAAATGTTGTGACATACATAGTGAGCTCATTAATCAACATCCCGCAGTATTCCAGATAGTGTTTACATTAGAGAAATAACTGCTTTTGCAGGTGCAAAAATCTATTTGTGCTCCGTAGAGGTCCCTTACAGCAAAGATAGGTGAAAAACGTTTTGATGGAAGTGTTTAACATTGTAGCGGTTCAGGGATTACACTGGAATGTTTTGAACCATTAGCAAATTCAAACTGAGAGGTTCTGTAAAGGTGGTAAAAGTTTATAACATAGCGGATAAGACTACATACCAATAACCTCATTTGTTTTCTAAGAATCCCTTTTGGGTATAGTTCTGTAAAAAAATGTATCAGACTAATAAACTAATGTGCATTCGGCAATACAAGCATGTGGGTGTTTTCTCTAATTACATTGGTTTGACACTAATTGCACCACAATATAATCTCCAGCTCTTCAGAGAGTCGTGGTTCATTTACAAACATTCTTGTGTACCTATGCTACACTTAGGTGTTCAGCAAGTGAAATACGATTGTAAACCAATCACACAAAAAGTGGGAGGAATGATTCCAAATAATCTACCCAGTGGCAATTGCTCATGGTAGCATTTCAACTCCTCATAGCTCTTCACCCATTGTGCCACTCTAGACAAAGCCTGTCCTATGCAAATCAGTACTGACCCTCCTCCTCATAGCACAGTGAGTAAGGGACCTACGTCTGGGAAAACCTTTGCCTAACTGTGCCACAGGATCCAAGCTATACCTCAATGTTGAGACCTAACGACAGGTCTGCCTCTGCCTCTGGCAAACCTGGTACATTCATTTGGGGCCCAGATTGTCTCTTATGCAGACGACACACAGATGATTGTGCCCATTTTTCGTAATTGGGAGGACACTAAGGAGAATTTTCAACGCTGTATGTTAGCAATTAACAACTGGATGACTTGCAACTGGCTCAAACTTAATGGGGACAAGACAGTAATTATGTGTTTTGGCTGTAACAACTCTCCTTGGGACAGTGGTTGGTGGCCCCCTGCCTGTGGGGGTTGCCCGTCTCCCGTGCCTGCCGCAAAAAATGTAGGCATCATTTTTGATGACACACTCTCTTTTAAGTTACAGATTAATCATATTGTCAAGGTTTTTTTTGGATATTAAAAATACTCAATAAAATGTTACATCTTTTAGAGGATGACTTAAGACGGCCAGTGGTCCTGGCGTTAGTCACTTCTAGACTGGATTATTGTAATTCACTGCTGCTCAATGCAAATAAATCTTCTTTAGATAAATTACAGTCAATTCAGAATGCGGCAGCACATTTAACCTTGAATCTCCCTCAGTTTATATCTGCCAATAGATGTGTATCTTCTTTACACTGGCTTCCGATTAAGAAGAGAATAATTTTTAAGACACTTTGCCTCACTCACAAAGCACTACTGTCGGAGGGATGTAATTATTTGAAGTCTACTCTGTTTTTTTTTTATCAACCCTCGAGACACCTGAGATCCTCTTCCAAATTTATGATCAAGGTACATCACTGTAATAAGGCCAGATGGGGAGACCGGGCTTTTACGGTGGAAGCGGCTAGGCTCTGGAATAGCCTGCCCCTTTCTCTTCATCAATTACCGACTCATTTTTCTTTTAGGAAAAGCCTCAGAACCTGGCTTTTCGCGAATTAGATTCTTTGGGTAGTCTGGGTTCTTTTTTCCTGTATCTCTGGTCTGACTAGCGATTCGATGCTTTAGCCAGAATGCGCTCTACAAATAACTCAATACTCAATACTCAACGAGGCAAAATTGGCCTGGGGTTGCCAGTGTTCCCTTAAGGAGAGGGCTCCGTCTGGCAGCTCGGGATGGAATGTTCCAATAAAGAACACGGTAAGTGCTGATTTGCATAAGATGGGGCTTTGTCTAAAATAGCCCAGTGGGCGAAGACCTATGGGTTAGAATGCCACCCCACGCAATTGCCAGTAGTTAAACTACTTGCAAGAATTTCTCTCATCACCTGTGTGACTGGTACAGTTGTAAACTACACATCTGATTTGCAGAAGTATGTAGAATTATAGCACTTATGATGGGAGACAATGTTTTGGTGGTTGTTCTTCCATTCTTGTGTCATGGAGCTGTAATGGTGCAAGTGTCTCGTTGTAGACTTGCAAAAAGTATTCATCAACCACAGACTCTCACGTTTGTGGGGTTTTACTTACATATTTGATTGCCTTTTTATCTCTAGGGTGAGAATGGTTAGAGAACACATTCACATTTCAGTAGCCTATGCGTACATTTATTTCTCTATGTGAAAAAAAATAAACTGTGCTAACACATATGGCAGCCAAACATGCTCAAGCAGATTTTCCACCTACTTGAAACTCTTCCTGTGAAATATTTGAAAGCCACAGTTCTCTTGGAAATCTTTGAATGTCTTTGATTAACAGGACTACTCCTTGTGATGTTTGTGAACTCCCCAAACCATTGGATACATACCAGATATATGGGAAATAACCTGCCAGAGCAAATTCCCAATGTTTAATGCAGGGTTTGGTGAATCAGGGCATAAATTGTGAAGTTAGTACATAGGAAATGCAAAGAGAAACTGGTTTCCTGTTAATGCTTTTCGATGAAAGCCTTCATTATGTGATGACAAAGCTATTGAAGCAGATTCGAGCCTTCAAAATTCACTAGCAGCTATATTTGTCAATAGCCATTGTGATATAGCCTATCCTACTAGATATTCTACACCACTGCATTTCCCAAATTTCTCTAAAATTTACATTACTGCCTTCCATGGACTAACGCTGGATATTCCTGGAATGAGAGTAATGTTCAGTAACAAGTATAATATTCCGGAAAGGCATAGAGAGCTAGGATAGTATCCGACCCACAGTTAGGAATGAGAGAGCGAGAAAGACCATGATACTTTTCATGTATGTACCATGTAGCGTGTAGTAGTATACTTAGCATGGCAGGAGTTTAGACACCACGGTCATTCAGTATTTGATCCCACTCCAGACAGCCTATCAAGACACTGGTCACTACTAAGAAAACTATAGCAGACCAGTAAAGAAAATGTTGTTCTCCCCCCCAAAGTCCCAGTATTCCCCCCACTTGGTTTACACATTAGATAAATAAACGTAGCATGCTCCTTCTTCGTGTGCTGAGACCTCAGCCCTACATTGCCCCTCATCTTGGACTGGGTCAGTGGGCCATTCGGAGCTAAAAGTGTGTACCTTTCACTGACTCTGAAAGGCAACGGGCAGTGGCAGCTGAGTGAGTCACCCGCACCGTGACCCATGTCATTCTCCCTATCTACATGTACAAAGCCAACATCCGGCCATGTAAAGCACAGACCATTCCCTCTTTAAGCGGCCATGTTCCATCTGCTTGAGTTTGAACAGATCCTTGCTTCTTGTAAGAACTTCGCTGAGTTAAACTGAGATTCAGCAGAGTCCCCGCATTTCAAGAATATTGCTGATTTGGCCAATGCATTTATTTTTAAGGGAGGAATTTTTTGGTCGCTTTTGATCGGTGATTTTAAAAAGTGTAGCATTTTCAGATACTAGGACACTACACACAAGGTTATGTGCACGCATATGATTAAGTGTTCTATTGCTTTAACTATAGAGGTGCATTTGCAAAAATGCATGGAGACTATGGTAACTGGTAAGTCACCATAAAGTGCTGTTTTGTAAATTCCGGATTGCACTAGTCAAGTTAGAAGGACGCAGTGTGTAGGTATCTCATTATAAGATTTGGACTCCTTTAGTTAGAGGAAACAAAAACTCCTCCTGGGTACATTAAGCCTTTCATGGTTTTGGAATCAGGAAACACCAAGTAACTCCCCCTCTTGAACTTTTTGAAAAGATGCTGAAATCCTCCTCACAAGTTCATACAACTTCCCTGCTGATTCCCAAAAAGGTACCAGCTCTCAGTGTCAATATGTAGTGCAACATTTTAGAATGCACTATGTATGTATGTTTGCTTTGTTAGAAAGGTTTATACAATGTCCAGGCACTCCTCCTGGCCCCAGAGGATTCCAAAAGACCACACTCATGAAACAGTCCCTGTAGCAGTGAAGACATTATACGAGATTGATCAACAGTCGATGGGAGAGAGGAGAAAGGAGAAGAGATAAAAGAGAGAACGATAGAAGAGAAGTAGGAGAGCAAGCCCTATAGAGAGAGTGAGGAGACAGGACAGGCGTGAAAGAGAGCGAAACAGCCAGAGAGTAGAGAAGAAGAGATGTATAAGGGAGGACTGAGAGGAAAAAGAGCACAGAAGGTATAGACAGAAAAT
Organism: Pleurodeles waltl; assembly: GCF_031143425.1. Classification (NCBI taxonomy): domain Eukaryota; kingdom Metazoa; phylum Chordata; class Amphibia; order Caudata; family Salamandridae; genus Pleurodeles; species Pleurodeles waltl. Next base: position 403,935,415 of record NC_090438.1, read on the forward strand.
AGCAGAGCAGAAGTAAAGTACAGAGACTGCTGAGCCGGGCTAGAAGAGAGACATACTATACCTTAGGTCGAAGGGAGAAGCATTAGACCATGATAAAAGGGGAGAGGTAAATAGTAGGGGAGGACGGGGACATTGAACAGATGGAGAAAGATGACCAAAGGGGTGATAATGAAAGAGAAAAAAGGAGTGGGATAAGCAGAGCAATAGTAGAGGTGGTAGAAAGTAGGACATGGGTAGAGAATACGGAGAGAGATGGACGCAGTAGTGAAAGTTGGCTGAAAGTAGTATGGGGAAAGTAGAGAAAGCCTCTGGTGGCAATAGAATGAAGCTTCCTTAAACAAGTGGGCACTTGCACTTATGTGATTACAAATTAAACATGGAGATAAGCTACAATTAGGATGACAACAATTGTTTTGCCACCATTTGTAGAATATCACACGTGGGGTGGGAGGGTTAAGGAAATTGTGCAACATAATGGCAGAAGTCAAATTAATTTCTGGATTGGGAGGGTGAGCCTTGGCAAAAGCAAGTAACACTGAATGAGGGGTGGTGCATAAGGCAGAAAACATGGTGGTCCTGAAATTATATTTAAACATTTTTTTAGTTGTTACTCCTGATACAAAGGGAGTTTTAGGACTAACCGTTAGAGAGCTCATGATAACAGAATACAAGACCCTACTTAATAAATGAAGGGGTCAATGGCCTATACAATCTACGTTATCCACTGTTACTGCTAGTATTGTCTGTGTCTTATATCTTCGATTCATGTATGCGCTTTGAACCTATGCACATGATTCCTTACTGGCACTCAACTTATACAATATAAATGACTTTTTATGTGCTCATAACTTCCAATTTCTGTAACTGTGCACCTGGGGCCAAATTTTGCACTGGTGGCACCCAGTGTGATTATCTCTGTTGGGGCGTCTACTGTCAAACACCTTCTGCTCCACACATACCCTCACTACTGTGCTCCACCATAGCCCCCATTTCGCAATAGTCCCTCTCCCACAAAACTGTAGAGAATATTACATAAAACAATGAGGATTACAAGGTGTAGAGTCACATTTCACCGATACAATTAGACAAAATATTTTAAGTGTTTGGCATAGAGAAGCACAAACTCAGGAATTAAAACATACCATGGTGGTTGGCTTTACTAATAAGAATATATTTCTACCTCATGAAAGACTGGGGAAAACACATAACATTCTAACCTAAACCATGCAATTTGCATGCAGCTCTCTGATGACAGTTCCTAGGTTCCTATGCTATATTAGAGTCCTACCTTATAGATTCCAAGTAACAAATGGATCTTTGTGACAAAACAGTAACCTACTGAGTGATCTCTCTTCTGTGTGTTGCATGTTACACGTTCTTTGCAGCAGGCATATTAACCCCCTGTGCCAATTTATCATGAGTGGAAACTGCCACTATACAAAAAAATCTCTCCAGCAGGAACATTAATAACCAGTTATCTTAACATTTTTATTGTTACCTGAAAACTGTTAGAAAAACAAAGAACTCTGCAGAAGGTCCTTTTAAAAGCAGTGCTATTTCTAAACATGGCACTGCAATATCGCGTCAAGTGTGGCTGCACAGGTCAGACGGCACTAGAGCTGACCCTTTGCCTATAACCCCTAGCAAGTTTTCACTCCTAGAGGAGCTGCTACATTTCTGTTGAAGGATGGTAACTTTTTTGTATTCTCTATGACCTCCTTGCTACATATTTAGACACAATATACATAATTGTGTAGGTATTCTTACTAAAAAAACTAATATTTATTGTTTTACACTGTCGTTGCTGCTAACTATCAGTAGGCACTGTAAATAATTGTATAGACAACTTCATGAAAGATCAAAATCCATGAGGTCAATGAGCGGGTCCATAGGGTCAACACTGTATACACTGGAAAGGTTAGATCTGCACTACATACAACACATATACACATACAATGTACTTTGCAGCAAGACAGGCAAGACATTGTTTACTGCTACGGGACAAAGAGGTTGGATACATATCATGTGAAGATCATGTGAATGTAGACATTCTAGTTTAAAGGGAATAGGTGGTCAGGCGTTTGGTTGAATCGGGGCAATTATCAGCAAGTGAAATTCCCAACTGGCAGATTTCATTTTGTGGAAGCACTATAGAGAGTTCTCAATGTAGGTGGAAGATGTTAAAAGGCTCCATGGTAGCAGCCTGTCTGGACAGAATGTACAAACATAGCATTGTGACGAGGTAAACCTCCCTGCGGCAAACATTCAAATCATGGCACGGGAAAAGATCTTTCAGGTCAACTATTGAAGAGGTATTTTGCCTTGCAAGTAGGAACATTACAGTATGTGGACACCTGTGAAGATCAAAAGTGGTCTCTTGTGCTTTAAACTTCCTTCTCCAAGGTCATATTTTCCTATGTGTGACCGCAGCAGAGTATGTGGGCGGGACCCTAAAATCAGAGTGACTGATATAGGTGGCGGATGGAGACCACAGGCAGGATTGGACTGTGACAGAAGATAAGCCCAGCAACAAAAATAAAAGCAGGCCCTTCAGTGAATCCAATAGCTCAAAAAGTGCTCCGCTTTGGCAAAATGGGGTCGTTTTTGATTTGTACAGTGAGAGAGGGAGACTTCTGCATTTGTGCCTGGCAATGTTTGTGGTAATATCAGTGAAGTCGACAGTAAAAACCGGCACGTCAGGCCATAAAATGGGCAAACAGCCAAAAAACAGCCAAAAAACAGCCAACACTGTGTCAGGCCAGCCCTTCGGGCAGTGTTATATTGCCCTAAAGGTCAGTCCAACCATGACCGTAGTGCAGTGGTGAGTTAAAGATTTCACCTGTCCTCCTGCACCAAGAAAAACTGCAGGCAGTTATGGAAAGGGCTGTACGGTTTATAAAATATAGACACGTACACGTATGGTTTGTATTTAAACACCTTTGATCCGTTTCTGTAACCTATGTCAAATAGACACTTTAGTTATATACACACACATGAGGCTCATGCTTTATTCAGGTAAAGACTTAACATGTTGAGGTTCAAAGGGTGTACAGTCATGTAATAAATTGAATTAATAATTTGAGCTGACATTAGGCCTTCCGATTTTTCGAAGCTATCAGGTTGAAGAGAAACTGCATTTTCTGTCATTTTGCAGGAGCACGACCCATGGGAGTTAGTAAGTGCTGAATGATTTTCCCTAAATGGGCAGAGTCGATGAGGTGTAGCAGCTGCCTTCAAAGGACAAATATATTGCAGGAAAGGTCCAATAGGCACAAATACCTGGCGAGTAATAATATCAAAATTTTAGCTGTAGAAATGGAATTAAACTGTGATATTGTCATTCAGGCAATCTGTTTTTCGAGATGTTCCAGGTATAATGCATTCGATTTGAGGTTGGATCTATGCAAAATGGATCACTAGGCTGTCAATTTTGGAGAGACTTTCATTTTTCACGTGTTATTGGTAGGCTATTTCCTTTGCTATAAAGCAGAATCCGAACCAATAAAGAAATTGAATTGACTGATTCAATCCCACCCATAATCTTTATGAATATCTGGAAATGATTTGTTAACGTGGAAGCAGTGTGTGACTGGCATCTCTTTCTTCTTATCCAAGTGGAAAACTATAAAATACATTAGACATTTAATCAAACATTATGGGACACTTAAATTCTTTCCTAGGGATTGGTTCACTTTCGGGGTACCAAAAATGGAGTCACCCTATTCAATACGGCTAACATATATTCGATTGCACAATGTGGAATTAACTCTATGCTATTTTTCGTCTTACAATTAAAGTGATAAACAAAACGTCCCAGTTGGTATCAGTAGTGATGCTAATATGGCACCATTTGTAAAGTCACATGAAAACTGCACAGGTAGTGCCAAACATCACAAAGTGTAAGCGGCACCCACGACCGGCCTGTGCACAGATGGTGCCCTGAGCTAAAGCAAAGTTATCGGTCTTAAACTGGAGGTGAGGAGACAGGAAGGGGGTGCGCGTGCAAGGGGTGGGGGCGTGAGGGAGAAAGAAGGCAGAAGGCGAGAAAGGGAAACCAATGGGGATAAGCAATCAAAAGAGGCCTAAGGATAATGAACAGACCCTGGTGGCCTGTAAATAAAAAATAGATTAAAAGCAATTTGCTAGATAAACTCAGCATGCTCCTCTAAAACAGGGCGCCCCGAGCCTAGTCCATCTCGCCCGGGCTTAATGCTGGCGTTGGCGGCATCCCTGCTATCTAAACAAGAGAAGCAGCGAACTCGGTGCCTTTGGGTGAAATGGTATTATCTGATAATAACTCAACAACCTAAACTGTTCCTAACAGAGGCGCTCGCTCGACCGTCGAGCAAACGACGAAAGACGGTCGATTACACCACAATACTCGATGCCACATCAGCAGCAGCCACGGTCCACCTTTCGCGGACCATGACGCCAGAATTCGAGTGAAAACTTCACTTTAATACATTTCTGAGAGCGCCAATGACCAAATCTGATGGCGGTAATGGTTTGCTTGAATGTCAGAAGAGACTGGGAGGAAACGGTACTGATCAGTTTGAGGACAGGGTGGACTCCCATCGCCTGATCATCTTTCCCTCTCCCACATTATTTACCATCAGTGGCAGCTGGTAGGAGGCTGCCTAGCAAGTTTCCATTTTTCTGCTTCAGTTTTTGGGCGTTGCTTTCAACATTTACAACCTTTTCTGAATGAACTGTTTCGTTTCCATGGGCGGTACTGTCACTTTACATGTGTTTGCACCAGCTCCGTAGTGAACCCAGGCTTTAAAGACAGTGTTGTCTGCACCACCTTTCCTGGCCCCAAGCTGATTTATTTAGCTGACACTTATAACTTTCAGCGCCAATCCAAACCATCCCCTTAAAGGTAAAGCAGAGCTTAGGACCGGGCTTCATTCAACAAATACACAATCACGTGACATTATGCTGTGGGTCTGGTCAGACCCCTTGGGTATTAACAGATCAGCTGTGTGTTCGGTGTGTTTTGTGTGCGTCATTTTCGAGCATAAAGTATGATACTCAAACTGAAACATAGGAAGCACCCCCTCCATCCCCCCCCCTCCCCAACTGAAGCACGCTCGGTGTCTGCTGTAATACCTGGGCAGCTGGGGAAAGGCAGCCCTCTGCCTTTAACATGGCCCCTGTGGCTCCAGGCCACCTGGGAAATGCAGGGTAGGGCACACAGGCAATCCGGGCCTCGCCCTACCTCGTTTCCTACATTCTGAGCAAGGGTGTGAAAGGGGAAGCTCATTATCTACACTCCTGCTTAGGAAATATACACGAGTTATTGAGTGGAAAGAAAATCTGCTGAGGAGCATGCAGTCAGGAGTCAAAGAAGCGCACCAGGTTAGGAGTCTTGGAGCTTGCAGTGTGTGCCAGAGGCAGCCAGTTTAGTAAATAACTGAGAGGCAGAAGCGATGTCTGCCTGTAGGCTTCTTTGTTGGTGAACTGGCCCCTGAGAGTGTGCAATTTCACCTGGTGGTGCCTGCCAAATAGCCGGATCTCAAGATCACTCTTTCAACACTTACCAAGTGCACCAGATATTTTCAATATGTTAATAAAAGACACATCCTACCGATAATAGAATAAGCCTAAAATGGTCTTGCCAAGAGGAATGCAGGTTTTGATGAGGTATTCTGTTCCTTCAGTAATTATTCACTGAAAATCTTACATTTACAATGATTTTTAAACTCCCACAACTTTCTTCTTCTTGTTCAGAAATCTCTTCTCATGACAGGTGAGGCAATTTAAACTCTTCTGCCTCTCTCATTCTTAGTTTATTGTGAATTCCAAAAAAACACTGTTAGATAGAACATTTCTGCTTGTGATCAACATTCTTCCTAAGGCTGGGTACCAAACACTAGTAGTCCTGTTCAGAAAACGAAAATAGAAAATTACATATCTTTCAAAACACCTCCAAAATATAGCCCATTACAACTCAATCTAGATAAGCGGGGCCCTTCTTTTCTGATCTATCGTGTAGAGCAATACGCTGGAAAATCCAAACAACTGAGATGACATTGTAGCACACACAGATAAAGGGATGCTCCTAATAATATTTTATTTTATTTCTACAATCGAAGTAAATAAAAAATATCGAAGGTATTTAGCGCTTAGAGACTGGAGGTATGTTTTTTGACCACAGATAACCTCTATAGCAGCCTGTACTTGATCAACTTGCACCTTCTGTTCATTCTGTTGTGCAAATCAATCAAAACAGAGGTACCCAAGTAAAACCTTTGATTATTATTCTTTATAATTTCATCAGAAGTGATGCCGACCACGGTGGTTAGTTCCTGTCCTCTGCCTGTCCCGAGAGAGAGAAAGTCAGCACAAGAAGATGTAGCAGCAGCTCAGTACACCTTTCCCATGTTCATTGCCAATTGGGTGATGTGTGGCTGTGAGCAGGGCCATGATTGGTCAGTCTGTTTATTTGGTGTTCAGTTCATTTCTGTCAACTTTACGATGTGGCATGGTTTTCAGAAATGGGTCAGAACATGAAATACACTAGATCTTTGTGTTTTGAATATGCACAATCGTGCATTTCGTTTTGCTCGTTACTATGAACTATAAAATATGTCAAGAAATTTACATCCAGTACTGTCTCTTGTGTAGTGTACTGATCGTGGACTCTTGCAAGGCACAGTAACACTGGTCTGAATTCCAGATTTTTCATGCCCTTGCAGTTGAGCCTTTGAATATGACATGAACAAACTGTAGGTCCTATTTTCATGATGTCAGTTCCAATGAACTTGCGCTCAAAAACGGCGCGACCTACCAAATGTCCATTCACAACAGCAACAGTCACCACCCATGATCACTTCAATCCGCAACATCACTGGACGAATGTAAGGAAATGCCTCCTTGGCATGGTTGCCCCCTGACTTTTTGCCTTTGCTGATGCTATGTTTACAATTGAAAGTGTGCTGAGGCCTGCTAACCAGGCCCCAGCACCAGTGTTCTTTCCCTAACCTGTACTTTTGTATCCACAATTGGCAGACCCTGGCATCCAGATAAGTCCCTTGTAACTGGTACTTCTAGTACCAAGGGCCCTGATGCCAAGGAAGGTCTCTAAGGGCTGCAGCATGTCTTATGCCACCCTGGAGACCTCTCACTCAGCACAGACACACTGCTTGCCAGCTTGTGTGTGCTAGTGAGGACAAAACGAGTAAGTCGACATGGCACTCCCCTCAGGGTGCCATGCCAGCCTCTCACTGCCTATGCAGTATAGGTAAGACACCCCTCTAGCAGGCCTTACAGCCCTAAGGCAGGGTGCACTATACCATAGGTGAGGGTACCAGTGCATGAGCATGGTACCCCTACAGTGTCTAAACAAAACCTTAGACATTGTAAGTGCAGGGTAGCCATAAGAGTATATGGTCTGGGAGTTTGTCAAACACGAACTCCACAGCACCATAATGGCTACACTGAAAACTGGGAAGTTTGGTATCAAACTTCTCAGCACAATAAATGCACACTGATGCCAGTGTACATTTTATTGCAAAATACACCCCAGAGGGCACCTTAGAGGTGCCCCCTGAAACTTAACCGACTGTCTGTGTAGGCTGACTAGTTCCAGCAGCCTGCCACACTAGAGACATGTTGCTGGCCCCATGGGGAGAGTGCCTTTGTCACTCTGAGGCCAGTAACAAAGCCTGCACTGGGTGGAGATGCTAACACCTCCCCCAGGCAGGAGCTGTGACACCTGGCGGTGAGCCTCAAAGGCTCACCCCTTTGTCACAGCCCAGCAGGGCACTCCAGCTTAGTGGAGTTGCCCGCCCCCTCCGGCCACGGCCCCCACTTTTGGCGGCAAGGCTGGAGGGAACAAAGAAAGCAACAAGGAGGAGTCACTGGCCAGTCAGGACAGCCCCTAAGGTGTCCTGAGCTGAAGTGACTCTAACTTTTAGAAATCCTCCATCTTGCAGATGGAGGATTCCCCCAATAGGGTTAGGATTGTGACCCCCTCCCCTTGGGAGGAGGCACAAAGAGGGTGTACCCACTCTCAGGGCTAGTAGCCATTGGCTACTAACCCCCCAGACCTAAACACGCCCTTAAATTTAGTATTTAAGGGCTACCCTGAACCCTAGAAAATTAGATTCCTGCAACTACAAGAAGAAGGACTGCCTAGCTGAAAACCCCTGCAGAGGAAGACCAGAAGACGACAACTGCCTTGGCTCCAGAAACTCACCGGCCTGTGTCCTGCCTTCCAAAGATCCTGCTCCAGCGACGCCTTCCAAAGGGACCAGCGACCTCGACATCCTCTGAGGACTGCCCCTGCTTCGAAAAGACAAGAAACTCCCGAGGACAGCGGACCTGCTCCAAGAAAGGCTGCAACTTTGTTTCCAGCAGCTTTGAAAGAACCCTGCAAGCTCCCCGCAAGAAGCGTGAGACTTGCAACACTGCACCCGGCGACCCCGACTCGGCTGGTGGAGATCCAACGCCTCAGGAGGGACCCCAGGACTACTCTAAGACTGTGAGTACCAAAACCTGTCCCCCCTGAGCCCCCACAGCGCCGCCTGCAGAGGGAATCCCGAGGCTTCCCCTGACCGCAACTCTTTGAATCCTAAGTCCCGACGCCTGGGAGAGACCCTGCACCCGCAGCCCCCAGGACCTGAAGGACCGGACTTTCACTGGAGAAGTGACCCCCAGGAGTCCCTCTCCCTTGCCCAAGTGGAGGTTTCCCCGAGGAACCCCCCCCTTGCCTGCCTGCAGCGCTGAAGAGATCCCGAGATCTCTCATAGACTAACATTGCGAACCCGACGCTTGTTTCTACACTGCACCCGGCCGCCCCCGCGCCGCTGAGGGTGAAATTTCTGTGTGGGCTTGTGTCCCCCCCGGTGCCCTACAAAACCCCCCTGGTCTGCCCTCCGAAGACGCGGGTACTTACCTGCAAGCAGACCGGAACCGGGGCACCCCCTTCTCTCCATTCTAGCCTATGCGTTTTGGGCACCACTTTGAACTCTGCACCTGACCGGCCCTGAGCTGCTGGTGTGGTGACTTTGGGGTTGCTCTGAACCCCCAACGGTGGGCTACCTTGGACCAAGAACTGAACCCTGTAAGTGTCTTACTTACCTGGTAAAACTAACAAAAACTTACCTCCCCCAGGAACTGTGAAAATTGCACTGTGTCCACTTTTAAAGTAGCTATTTGTGAATAACTTGAAAAGTATACATGCAATTGAAATGATTCAAAGTTCCTAATGTACTTACCTGCAATACCTTTCAAACAAGATATTACATGTTAAATTTGAACCTGTGGTTCTTAAAATAAACTAAGAAAAGATATTTTTCTATAACAAAACCTATTGGCTGGATTTGTCTCTGAGTGTGTGTACCTCATTTATTGTCTATGTGTATGTACAACAAATGCTTAACACTACTCCTTGGATAAGCCTACTGCTCGACCACACTACCACAAAATAGAGCATTAGTATTATCTATTTTTACCACTATTTTACCTCTAAGGGGAACCCTTGGACTCTGTGCATGCTATTCCTTACTTTGAAATAGCACATACAGAGCCAACTTCCTACCTTGGTGGATCAGCGGTGGGGTACAAGACTTTGCATTTGCTGGACTACTCAGCCAATACCTGATCACACGACAAATTCCAAAATTGTCATTAGAAATTGATTTTTGCAATTTGAAAAGTTTTCTAAATTCTTAAAAGACCTGCTAGGGCCTTGTGTTAGATCCTGTTTAGCATTTCTTTTAGAGTTTAAAAGTTTGTAAAAGTTTGAATTAGATTCTAGAACCAGTTGTAGATTCTTAAAAAGTATTCCAACTTTTAGAAGCAAAATGTCTAGCACAGATGTGACTGTGGTGGAACTCGACACCACACCTTACCTCCATCTTAAGATGAGGGAGCTAAGGTCACTCTGTAAAATAAAGAAAATAACAATGGGCCCCAAACCTACCAAAATACAGCTCCAGGAGCTTTTGGCAGAGTTTGAAAAGGCCAACCCCTCTGAGGGTGGCAACTCAGAGGAAGAGGATAGTGACTTGGAGGAAAATTCCCCCCTACCAGTCCTATCTAGGGAGAACAGGGTCCCTCAAACCCTGACTCCAAAAATAATAGTCAGAGATGCTGGTTCCCTCACAGGAGAGACCAACACCTCTGAAATCACTGAGGATAACTCCAGTGAAGAGGACATCCAGTTAGCCAGGATGGCCAAAAGATTGGCTTTGGAAAGGCAGATCCTAGCCATAGAGAGGGAAAGACAAGAGATGGGCCTAGGACCCATCAATGGTGGCAGCAACATAAATAGGGTCAGAGATTCTCCTGACATGTTGAAAATCCCTAAAGGGATTGTAACTAAATATGAAGATGGTGATGACATCACCAAATGGTTCACAGCTTTTGAGAGGGCTTGTGTAACCAGAAAAGTGAACAGATCTCACTGGGGTGCTCTCCTTTGGGAAATGTTCACAGGAAAGTGTAGGGATAGACTCCTCACACTCTCTGGACAAGATGCAGAATCTTATGACCTCATGAAGGGTACCCTGATTGAGGGCTTTGGATTCTCCACTGAGGAGTATAGGATTAGATTCAGGGGGGCTCAAAAATCCTCGAGCCAGACCTGGGTTGACTTTGTAGACTACTCAGTGAAAACACTAGATGGTTGGATTCAAGGCAGTGGTGTAAGTAATTATGATGGGCTGTACAATTTATTTGTGAAAGAACACCTATTGAGTAATTGTTTCAATGATAAACTGCATCAGCATCTGGTAGACCTAGGACCAATTTCTCCCCAAGAATTGGGAAAGAAGGCGGACCATTGGGTCAAGACAAGGGTGTCCAAGACTTCAACAGGGGGTGACCAAAAGAAAGGGGTCACAAAGACTCCCCAGGGGAAGGGTGATGAGACAACCAAAACTAAAAATAGTAAAGAGTCTTCTACAGGCCCCCAAAAACCTGCACAGGAGGGTGGGCCCAGAGCCTCTTCACAAAACAATGGGTACAAGGGTAAAAACTTTGATCCCAAAAAGGCCTGGTGTCATAGCTGTAAACAGCATGGACACCAAACTGGAGACAAGGCCTGTCCCAAGAAAGGTTCCACTCCAAACTCCCATCCAGGTAACACTGGTATGGCTAGTCTCCAAGTGGGATCAACAGTGTGCCCAGAGCAAATCAGGGTCCACACTGAAGCTACTCTAGCTTCTGAGGGTGGGGTGGATTTAGCCACACTAGCTGTCTGGCCGCCTAACATGCAAAAATACAGACAGCAACTCTTAATTAATGGGACTAGAATAGAGGGCCTGAGGGATACAGGTGCCAGTGTCACCATGGTGACAGAGAAACTGGTTTCCCCTGGCCAATACCTGACTGGAAAAACTTACACAGTCACCAACGCTGACATTCAGAGAAAAGTACATCCCATGGCAATGATTACTTTAGAATGGGGAGGGGTCAATGGCCTGAAACAGGTGGTGGTCTCCTCAAATATCCCAGTGGACTGTCTGCTTGGAAATGACCTGGAGTCCTCAGCATGGGCTGAGGTAGAACTAAAAACCCATGCAGCAATGCTGGGTATCCCTGAACTGGTGTGTGTGAAAACAAGAGCACAATGCAAGGCACAGGGTGAACAAGTAGAGCTGGAGTCTGGAAGAATGGCCCAGCCTACCAAGAGGAAAGGAAAGTCAGTTGGGAAACCAACTGCAACACAGCAAAAGAAAGGGAACCTCTCTTCTCAGGAAGAAGTTCTGCCCTCTGAGGGAACTGAGCCTTTGGAGCTTGAACCTTATCAGGTTGAGCTCTTAGGCCCAGGGGGACCCTCAAGGGAGGAGCTGTGTAAGGGACAAGAAACCTGTCCCTCTCTTGAAGGCCTTAGGCAGCAAGCTGCTGAGGAGTCCAAGGGCAAGAAAAATGGAACACATAGGGTCTATTGGGAAGATGGACTCCTGTACACTGAGGCCAGAGACCCCAAACCTGGTGCCACTAGGAGAGTGGTAGTGCCTCAGCTGTTCAGAGAGTTCATCCTAACATTGGCCCATGACATTCCCCTTGCTGGACATTTGGGACAAACCAAGACGTGGGAAAGGCTAGTCAACCACTTCTACTGGCCCAATATGTCCAACATGGTTAAGGAGTTTTGCCTCTCCTGCCCCACCTGTCAAGCCAGTGGTAAGACAGGTGGGCATCCAAAGGCCCCCCTCATTCCACTTCCAGTGGTGGGGGTTCCCTTTGAAAGAGTGGGTGTGGACATAGTTGGTCCACTAGAACCTCCCACAGCCTCAGGAAATATGTATATCCTGGTAGTAGTGGATCATGCTACCAGGTATCCTGAAGCTATTCCCCTTAGGTCGACTACTGCCCCTGCAGTAGCCAAGGCCCTCATTGGTATCTTTACCAGAGTGGGTTTCCCTAAGGAGGTGGTGTCTGACAGAGGTACCAACTTCATGTCAGCATACCTGAAACATATGTGGAATGAGTGTGGAGTGACTTATAAATTCACTACACCTTACCATCCACAAACTAATGGCTTAGTTGAGAGATTCAACAAGACATTAAAGGGCATGATCATGGGGCTCCCAGAAAAACTCAAAAGGAGATGGGATGTCCTCCTGCCATGTCTGCTTTTCGCTTACAGGGAGGTACCACAGAAGGAGTAGGGTTCTCACCCTTTGAACTTCTGTTTGGTCATCCTGTAAGGGGACCACTTGCCCTTGTTAAAGAAGGCTGGGAGAGACCTCTCCATGAGCCTAAACAGGACATAGTGGACTATGTACTTGGCCTTCGCTCTAGAATGGCAGAGTACATGGAAAAGGCAACCAAAAACCTTGAGGCCAGCCAACAGCTCCAGAAGTTTTGGTATGACCAAAAGGCTGCACTGGTTGAGTTCCAACCAGGGCAGAAAGTCTGGGTTCTGGAGCCTGTGGCTCCCAGGGCACTCCAGGACAAATGGAGTGGCCCTTACCCAGTGCTAGAAAGGAAGAGTCAGGTCACCTACCTGGTGGACCTGGGCACAAGCAGGAGCCCCAAGAGGGTGATCCATGTGAACCGCCTTAAGCTCTTCCATGACAGGGCTGATGTGAATCTGTTGATGGTAACAGATGAGGATCAGGAGGCAGAGAGTGAACCTCTCCATGATCTTCTGTCATCAGACCCAAAAGATGGCACAGTAGATGGAGTGATCTACTCAGACACCCTCTCTGGCCAACAGCAAGCTGATTGTAGGAGAGTCCTACAACAGTTTCCTGAACTGTTCTCCTTAACCCCTGGTCAGACACACCTGTGTACCCATGATGTGGACACAGGAGACAGCATGCCTGTCAAAAACAAAATATTTAGACAGTCTGACCATGTTAAGGAAAGCATCAAGGTGGAAGTCCACAAGATGCTGGAATTGGGAGTAATTGAGCGCTCTGACAGCCCCTGGGCTAGCCCAGTGGTCTTAGTCCCCAAACCTCACACCAAAGATGGAAAGAAAGAGATGAGGTTTTGTGTGGACTACAGAGGGCTCAATTCTGTCACCAAGACAGATGCTCATCCAATTCCTAGAGCTGATGAGCTCATAGATAAATTAGGTGCTGCCAAATTCCTAAGTACCTTTGACTTGACAGCAGGGTACTGGCAAATAAAAATGGCACCTGGAGCAAAAGAGAAAACAGCATTCTCCACACCTGATGGGCATTATCAGTTTACTGTTATGCCCTTTGGTTTAAAGAATGCCCCTGCCACCTTCCAAAGGTTGGTGAATCAAGTCCTTGCTGGCTTGGAGTCCTTTAGCACAGCTTATCTTGATGATATTGCTGTCTTTAGCTCCACCTGGCAGGATCACCTGGTCCACCTGAAGAAGGTTTTGAAGGCTCTGCAATCTGCAGGCCTCTCTATCAAGGCATCCAAATGCCAGATAGGGCAGGGAACTGTGGTTTACTTGGGCCACCTTGTAGGTGGAGGCCAAGTTCAGCCACTCCAACCCAAGATCCAGACTATTCTGGACTGGGTAGCTCCAAAAACCCAGACTCAAGTCAGGGCATTCCTTGGCTTGACTGGGTATTACAGGAGGTTTGTGAAGGGATATGGATCCATTGTGACAGCCCTCACTGAACTCACCTCCAAGAAAATGCCCAAGAAAGTGAACTGGACTGTGGAATGCCAACAGGCCTTTGACACCCTGAAACAAGCAATGTGCTCAGCACCAGTTCTAAAAGCTCCAGATTATTCTAAGCAGTTCATTGTGCAGACTGATGCCTCTGAACATGGGATAGGGGCAGTTTTGTCCCAAACAAATGATGATGGCCTTGACCAGCCTGTTGCTTTCATTAGCAGGAGGTTACTCCCCAGGGAGCAGCGTTGGAGTGCCATTGAGAGGGAGGCCTTTGCTGTGGTTTGGTCCCTGAAGAAGCTGAGACCATACCTCTTTGGGACTCACTTCCTAGTTCAAACTGACCACAGACCTCTCAAATGGCTGATGCAAATGAAAGGTGAAAATCCTAAACTGTTGAGGTGGTCCATCTCCCTACAGGGAATGGACTTTATAGTGGAACACAGACCTGGGACTGCCCATGCCAATGCAGATGGCCTTTCCAGGTTCTTCCACTTAGAAAATGAAGACTCTCTTGGGAAAGGTTAGTCTCATCCTCTTTCGTTTGGGGGGGGGTTGTGTAAGGAAATGCCTCCTTGGCATGGTTGCCCCCTGACTTTGTGCCTTTGCTGATGCTATGTTTACAATTGAAAGTGTGCTGAGGCCTGCTAACCAGGCCCCAGCACCAGTGTTCTTTCCCTAACCTGTACTTTTGTATCCACAATTGGCAGACCCTGGCATCCAGATAAGTCCCTTGTAACTGGTACTTCTAGTACCAAGGGCCCTGATGCCAAGGAAGGTCTCTAAGGGCTGCAGCATGTCTTATGCCACCCTGGAGACCTCTCACTCAGCACAGACACACTGCTTGCCAGCTTGTGTGTGCTAGTGAGGACAAAACGAGTAAGTCGACATGGCACTCCCCTCAGGGTGCCATGCCAGCCTCTCACTGCCTATGCAGTATAGGTAAGACACCCCTCTAGCAGGCCTTACAGCCCTAAGGCAGGGTGCACTATACCATAGGTGAGGGTACCAGTACATGAGCATGGTACCCCTACAGTGTCTAAACAAAACCTTAGACATTGTAAGTGCAGGGTAGCCATAAGAGTATATGGTCTGGGAGTTTGTCAAACACGAACTCCACAGCACCATAATGGCTACACTGAAAACTGGGAAGTTTGGTATCAAACTTCTCAGCACAATAAATGCACACTGATGCCAGTGTACATTTTATTGCAAAATACACCCCAGAGGGCACCTTAGAGGTGCCTCCTGAAACTTAACCGACTGTCTGTGTAGGCTGACTAGTTCCAGCAGCCTGCCACACTAGAGACATGTTGCTGGCCCCATGGGGAGAGTGCCTTTGTCACTCTGAGGCCAGTAACAAAGCCTGCACTGGGTGGAGATGCTAACACCTCCCCCAGGCAGGAGCTGTGACACCTGGCGGTGAGCCTCAAAGGCTCACCCCTTTGTCACAGCCCAGCAGGGCACTCCAGCTTAGTGGAGTTGCCCGCCCCCTCCGGCCACGGCCCCCACTTTTGGCGGCAAGGCTGGAGGGAACAAAGAAAGCAACAAGGAGGAGTCACTGGCCAGTCAGGACAGTCCCTAAGGTGTCCTGAGCTGAAGTGACTCTAACTTTTAGAAATCCTCCATCTTGCAGATGGAGGATTCCCCCAATAGGGTTAGGATTGTGACCCCCTCCCCTTGGGAGGAGGCACAAAGAGGGTGTACCCACTCTCAGGGCTAGTAGCCATTGGCTACTAACCCCCCAGACCTAAACACGCCCTTAAATTTAGTATTTAAGGGCTACCCTGAACCCTAGAAAATTAGATTCCTGCAACTACAAGAAGAAGGACTGCCTAGCTGAAAACCCCTGCAGAGGAAGACCAGAAGACGACAACTGCCTTGGCTCCAGAAACTCACCGGCCTGTCTCCTGCCTTCCAAAGATCCTGCTCCAGCGACGCCTTCCAAAGGGACCAGCGACCTCGACATCCTCTGAGGACTGCCCCTGCTTCGAAAAGACAAGAAACTCCCGAGGACAGCGGACCTGCTCCAAGAAAGGCTGCAACTTTGTTTCCAGCAGCTTTGAAAGAACCCTGCAAGCTCCCCACAAGAAGCGTGAGACTTGCAACACTGCACCCGGCGACCCCGACTCGGCTGGTGGAGATCCAACGCCTCAGGAGGGACCCCAGGACTACTCTAAGACTGTGAGTACCAAAACCTGTCCCCCCTGAGCCCCCACAGCGCCGCCTGCAGAGGGAATCCCGAGGCTTCCCCTGACCGCGACTCTTTGAATCCTAAGTCCCGACGCCTGGGAGAGACCCTGCACCCGCTGCCCCCAGGACCTGAAGGACCGGACTTTCACTGGAGAAGTGACCCCCAGGAGTCCCTCTCCCTTGCCCAAGTGGAGGTTTCCCCGAGGAACCCCCCCCTTGCCTGCCTGCAGCGCTGAAGAGATCCCGAGATCTCTCATAGACTAACATTGCGAACCCGACGCTTGTTTCTACACTGCACCCGGCCGCCCCCGCGCCGCTGAGGGTGAAATTTCTGTGTGGGCTTGTGTCCCCCCCGGTGCCCTACAAAACCCCCCTGGTCTGCCCTCCGAAGATGCGGGTACTTACCTGCAAGCAGACCGGAACCGGGGCACCCCCTTCTCTCCATTCTAGCCTATGCGTTTTGGGCACCACTTTGAACTCTGCACCTGACCGGCCCTGAGCTGCTGGTGTGGTGACTTTGGGGTTGCTCTGAACCCCCAACGGTGGGCTACCTTGGACCAAGAACTGAACCCTGTAAGTGTCTTACTTACCTGGTAAAACTAACAAAAACTTACCTCCCCCAGGAACTGTGAAAATTGCACTGTGTCCACTTTTAAAGTAGCTATTTGTGAATAACTTGAAAAGTATACATGCAATTGAAATGATTCAAAGTTCCTAATGTACTTACCTGCAATACCTTTCAAACAAGATATTACATGTTAAATTTGAACCTGTGGTTCTTAAAATAAACTAAGAAAAGATATTTTTCTATAACAAAACCTATTGGCTGGATTTGTCTCTGAGTGTGTGTACCTCATTTATTGTCTATGTGTATGTACAACAAATGCTTAACACTACTCCTTGGATAAGCCTACTGCTCGACCACACTACCACAAAATAGAGCATTAGTATTATCTATTTTTACCACTATTTTACCTCTAAGGGGAACCCTTGGACTCTGTGCATGCTATTCCTTACTTTGAAATAGCACATACAGAGCCAACTTCCTACAACAAACACACTAAAAACCTTTATAAATATTAAAGAGTGTTTTGGGGCCAACGCTCCTACATGCAATTTCGTACTTTTTCCTTTTTTTCAATTAACATCAAGATAGCATTTGTAAAAGAACAAATGCATGCATTTCCTGCATGGATTTTTGATTGTGTTTTTCCTGAAGCAGTAAATTAAATAACTG
Source organism: Pleurodeles waltl (assembly GCF_031143425.1). Taxonomy (NCBI): domain Eukaryota; kingdom Metazoa; phylum Chordata; class Amphibia; order Caudata; family Salamandridae; genus Pleurodeles; species Pleurodeles waltl. The sequence goes on from NC_090438.1 coordinate 403,952,904, forward strand.
AGCTTTATAACCCTTTTCATACAATTTGACAGGCCGAGAATAACATGAACTATTAGCACACGCCACTTATGCAACCAGTTCTAATATATTTTAAGGGTTGAACAGTTGAAAAGAAAATATCAAAAACATAACAGGTAAAGCGTCACTAACGACAGGATAAAAAAACTGGTATACAAGGCATTGTGTCTTCATGTTTCTTTTCGAGTCCTGCCGTTTCCTTTTTCGGTAATATATACAGTAAAGAGATTGAAGCCGGTTCATTACTTACCATTTGTTTGTTAATTGTTATTATTTTTGGCTGCCTCCTAATTGGCCACCATACTCTTCATGTCATTTCCTTTTATTTCTCTGAAGCTTGGACCAAGTACTAATAGATTTCATTTGCCTACTGTCCTTCTGCTGCTCACGATGTGATTCAGGGTACCTTTTTCATTTTTTTGTCCGTCATCTGCACTTACATTATCTGTTGTTGGGCTGCGTTTAACTTCTGTCCTACAGGGTTGTTTGTTTTTTACTTAAATTGTTTTAGAATTCAGCACTTACTTTTACAGCACCAAACAAATCACACAGACTATTAAGGGAGAAGGTGACTTTGTTTTACAGTTTGATGCTTCTATAGCACCAAATAAATGGCACAGAATACAGAATATTAAAGCAGTCCGTGTGACTGCATGGGTTTATAGGCTGTACCTCTTCTCTGGGCATAAAAAAGTATGTGTCTGTATAAAGTATACACTAGCCTAAAACCAGAAACCCATCGTCTTTCCAGACAAGCAGCCAGTCTCACGCACCAGGCTCGGCTACCCTTAAGCAACATAAACATTTTGGACACATCTGTGCCTTTCTAGACACTTTGTAGCTTTTTAAAGTGCCTACATTTTGGGCAGCACTGCAGCTAATCCATCTAACCACTCCATCCCAATCTGCCCCATTCCAATCCACCACATCCCACTTAAATCTACCCCAGTCCAATCTTTCCCACTCCATTCAATCCACCCCAATCTCTCCACTCCACTCCAATCTTCCCCAATCTACCCCACTCCATTCTTCCCCAATTCACCTCACTCCTCTCAAATCTTCCCCACTTCACTCTAACCACTCAAACCCACCCCATTCCAATCTACCCTACTCAACTTCAATCTACCTCACTCCAACCCACTCCAATCTATCCCAATTCACTTCAATCTATCCCAATCTATGACACTCCAGTCTACTCAATTTAACCTCAAACTACCCCATTCTACCCCAATCTACCCTACTACACTCCAATCTATCCCACTCCATTCCTCCCAATCTACACCACTCAACATCATCTACCTTCATCCAGTTCACTCCAATCTACCACACTCCACTTCAATTTATCCCACTCTACACCACTCAAGCACAATCTACCGACTCTAATCTACCCAGCTCCACACCACCCTACCCCACTTCTCTCCAATCTACCCTACTCAACTCCAATCAATCCCACACCACTCCAATCGACCCCACTCTACTCCAATTTACCACACCACCCCAATCTACACCACTCCAATCCACCCCACTGCAATCTACCCCACTCCAAACTATCTCACTCATCTCCAACATAGCCAACCTACTCTCCTTCAACCTACCTTACTCCAATATACGACAATCTAAACCACTCCAGGCTATTACAATCTACTCCAATCCACCCAATCTACCCTACTCCAATGGACCACAATCTACCCACACTCCTCTCCAATCTATCCTGACCTACCCCACTACACTACACTCTACCCCAATCTACACCATTCCACTCTACCCCAAACTACCTCACACCACTCCACTCCACTCCAATCTTCCCCAATCTGCACCGCTTCACTCCAATCTATCCACTCCTACCCAATCTATCCCACTCCTATAGCTCATCCCACTTAAATATACCCCATTCCAATATTTCCCACTCCAGGTAATCCATTCCAATCTTTGTACAAAACTCCAATCTTCCCCAATCTACCTCACTCCATTCTACCCAATTCACCCCACTCCCCTCCAATCTTCCCTGCTCCACTCCACTCTACCCCATTCCACTCCAGTCTACCCCACTCCATTCCAGTCTACCCCACCTCACTCCAATCTACCTCACTCCACCCCAATAAACCTCACTCTACCCCACTCCAATCTACCACACCCCATTCTACCCCACTCCAATTGACCCCAACCCTAATCCACTCTGATCTGCAGTTCTCCAATCTATCCCACTCCAAATTACCCCAATCTACCCCATTCCACTCCAATTTGCACTACTCCATTTTACCATATCTACCCCTCCCCACTCTACTTCACTCCACTCCAATCTACCCTATTCCACTCTAACCCACTCCGCTTCACCCAAATCTACCACACTCCAATCTACCCCACTCTACTCCAGTGTAACCTAACCCAATTTACCCACACCACTCTAAAGTACCACAATCTACTCAATCCACACCACTCCACTTCGCTCCAATCTACCCTAATATACCCAATCCATTCCAATCTACCCCACGCCATACCAATCTACCCCACTTCACTCCACCCACTCTACTCCAGTCTACCACAATCAATCCTATTCTACTCCAGTCTACCCCACTCAACTCCAATCTATCCCACTCCAATCTACCCCAACCCAATCTATCCTGCTCCAATGCAATCTACCCCATTCCAGTCTACTACTCTTCCCTAACCTACCCTATTCCAACCAACCCCAATCTACCTCCTCCACTGTACCACCCCTGTCTACCCCTCTCCACTCTACCCAACATATATCCCACTCCAGTCAACTCCAAGCTACCCCACTGCAATCTACCCCATTCCAATCTACCCCACTTCACCCCACCCTATGCCACTAACTTTTAGCCATGCTGAACAGCAGCTACACTTGCACACAACGTGACTACAACGCACTGCCAAAGACAATAGCTCTCATATAGGGAGAACAATTGAGTTTGCCAAAGCTTGTTTGGATGTGCATGAAGGTGCAAGATGGTAACCATACTTCAGTACAACCTTTTGTTTTCATTTGTGCTGGCTTCCGGTCAGATAATAAGGAGCTATCAGAAATTATATTAAGAAATAACTGCAAAATGCAGTTTTGGGTAAGCAGTCATTTAATTAAAAAATTAGCACAAACAGCCCTAGTGAAATTCACAATTACAGATTAGCAAGCATATATCCTGGGAAAGAGCTCGAGGGTATGGACACATCCTTATTTACAATTGGTTTGCAATTGTAAGATTACTTAGGAACTTTGACTTCACACAGCAATAAAGATAACTGAACTTGCAATCAAAAGTAAAACGTAGATTGCAAACTAGAGAATGGACTTTCAAAATATCAATATTGACGAAAATATTTATTGCTATTGATCATTCAAAGTACACACTACTCCTGTGCAGCCATGGAGGAGCCTCAGTATCTCCAAAAGATCATGATATACAGACATTTCTCCTAAAATGTAGATGAAGTGCAATATTAAGATGAATTTTATGGATGCAATGCTGCCAGGTATGGCACTGGAGTGTCAATTCAGTTTAATATGGTTTGCCTATCAACATTTTTGGACTCATCACGTCTGTGTAAGAACACCACGTAAACCGTGAGGGTCTTGCATATGAATTCCTCAAAATGACACTGATGTGCTGATAGTGTCTGCCCCACACTTCAGTGCTTCCAACATGGGTATTGGAAACAATACCCAAGTTTGAGGGGGCATTCCCAGTACCCACCTTTGTAATGGCAATTTCACTATGCGAGATAATCATGGATACGCATGGTGGAATTTTCCTTGCTAGCTTTCTCCCCTCATACAGCTCCAGTCATACAGGCAGAAGCGACTTCTGAGGAAACAGACTTGCATCTCCAATGGGGAAATCAAAATGCAGATGGTGACCTTCACCATTGTGGTAACTGTATTCCCACAGCTACACTGGATGATTGGCAGTCTGACCACCATGAACAACTAAATGACGTGCTTCATGCTGACCCAACTGGCTTTGTTCATCCCTTCAATCACAAACACCATTGAAATAAGTTTATAAGCTTTTTAAGCTTATACAGCACGAAATGTTAGTTAGTTGTTAGTGATGAAATTATTGCTGAAAATACCATGCATCTTCAAAATGAGTACAAACTACAGGTATGTTATGTGCCTTTCGGAGCTCAAGTATACGTTCTCCAAAACAATAGTTGCTTATAAGGTGAGGCCAATCAATGTTTAATTATAAGCATTGGCAATGCCAATAGGCCTGGCTTTAGAGGAACGTTGTATGTTAACGTGAATCATTACAAGTAAATAGCTTAGGGATGGATATGTATTTGTTTGGTAGCATAATAGAGGCGTAGGCTAGAAGATCAGGTGACAACTGAACTGTCAAGCCAGACCTAAACATCCATGTAGGTTAATGACTGCCCTCTTCCCAACTGTGCAGCTGACCAAGAAAAGAAACATAAATTATATAGTTATCTAAGACACTTTAATAGCAGGGGAATGTAATGTGAGTGCCCCTGAAAGTTCAAGCTGGATAAATAAACAAAATGAACACAGCTGTATGGATTGCAAGCATTTGCTTGTAGAAACAACTTTTGCACAATCAAAACAAGAACTCCTGACTCCCAACATGTAGGCAGAGCCAGAGTCCCTTTCTAGTGATGTTAACATAATTGTGTGGTCTCAGCTGCACTGTCAAATCAGACCATAAAAAGACTCCATCAGTATATTTGCACTGTAATGTAGCATTTATATTGAAGAATTCATATAGAACTTCACAAACCAAGGAGCCCCAAAGACATTTCTAGATGGTTCAGTGAGTGCCTACTTTGTTTGTTAGTTGTGCCTGGTCTGAAGACCTAGTATTTACAGGGTACCTATAGAACCAATGTGAGGTGTCACACATGACATCTGAAGTGTGCTTCAATTGTGTCGCAGCTGGATGTAGAAGTGCATAGACATGAACAGTGTGCTAGCATGAGATACAGGACCATTCTTACGAATGGATACTGTTATATCCGGCAAGCTGTTGTTATAGGATTTTATGTTAGGGAAAAAAAGCCGGGGCTTTTTTCTTCCCCAATTCTAGGTGGCTGTTCATATTACCTATGCAGAAAGAGTTCTAGAGCTTAAATATCTTCATGGAAAATTAACTTCTAACAACAAATGTAGGCAAGGAATATGAGTTTTTCACAGGATGCTCTTTGCATCTGCGAAGCATGGCAAGACATGTTTGAGAATGGAAGGCAGTAGACAAGTGCATACTATCAAGAGGCTAAGCAGGAGATGGTGAACACCAATTCCCTATACACCTTGAGGATTTATTACTGTTCATCACAATTTAGAGATTGAACAAATGCACCTTCACACCCATTTCTGATGACTTGGTGGTGGCTGACAAATTGATATTCAGTAACATACGTCCTTCAAAAACAGGCTTCTAACATCTCAGAAATGGTATACCCATCTCAAACAGCATGAGTCTGAATGCTCCATGAGGAGCTTTTTATGTGGAGAGTGCTGGAGGAAGGAGCTTCAGATTCCTACACGTGGTGGCTCAAGCCAAGAGATAATAATGGGTAGGAGAGACAGAGAAGAGGACCATATGCAGAATGAGGCCCTCCTTACAACTTCAGCAGTCTGTTTTTCTAAAAACGGCTTAAGCCGCAGGCGCCGAAAGACCACCAGTGCTGGCAGTCTTAAGACCGCCCTATTATGAATGATTTCAGAAGTCCGCCTGAAATTGGGCAGAATTCCGACACCAGTCGTGCTGGCGGTCAGCAGTGAAGAGGCGGTTCCACCACCGGCACCGCCACACCAAAAGGAAGCTGCACACCATATTACGACATGTAATGTGATGTGGCCGTGTCCTGATGGCGGGGCGCTGCCGGCGGTGGAAGCGCCAAGTCCTGTCCCGTTACGGACATCCTCCTCGATGGATGGGGTAAGTGGATCATCCGACAGAAGTGAGTGTGTGTGTGAATGTTGTGAATGCGGGGTGTGTGTTTGTGGGTGTGTGTCTGCATGTGTGAGTGATTGTGGACGGGTTGAGGGTGTGTGTGAGTGTTTGTGAATTTGTGGATGGTGCGTGTGTGTAAGTGGATAGTGGTGCGGGTGGGGTGTATGTGTTTGTGGATGGGGAGGGGGTGAGTGCATGTGTGAGTGATTCAGTGCGTGAGTACGAATGAGTAGAAGGAAGAGGTGAGTGCGTGTATGCATGTGCATGTGTTTGTAAGTGGACAGCAGAGGGGGTGAGTGTTTGTGTGAGTGGATGGGCAGGTGGGTGCATGTTTGTGTGTGTGAACGGGGAGAGCGGGTGCATGTGTGTCAGTGGATGGGGAGAGTGGGTGAGTGCATGTATGTGGTGAAGGGGAGGGGATGTGAATGTATGTATGTGCTGGAAGGGGAGGGGGAGTGAATGTATGTATGCACTGGAGGGGGAGTGAATGTATGTATACGCTGGAGGGGGTGTGAATGTATGTATGTGCTGGATGAGTGAATGTATGTATGCGCTGGGGAGGGGGAGTGAATGTATGTATGCGCTGGGGGAGAGGGAGGGGGAGTGAATGTATGTATGTGCTGGAGAGGGAATGTGAATGTATGTATACGCTGGAAGGAGGGAATGAATGCGTGCGTGTGTGCAGTGTTTGTGTTTGTTAGTGTGAATGGGGGTATATGACGCGAGTGCATGGGTGATTTGGGTGTGTTTGTACGTGGGAGTTTGTGAGTGCATGTGTGCGGGTATGTGGACGTGTGTGCGGGAGTATCCTGGTGACAGGAATGCAGATTCCTGGCACCGGGATAGAGGACCGGCAGCTTTTTCTGGTGGTGCGACTGCCAGAAAAATGCTATCGGTCTTCCGTGTCATAATACCGCTAGCAGTATTACGGCATTCCCTGGGCCGGAGGTGCTCACCACCAGCCTGGCAAACGTGGAAAAGCAGCCAGGGCATAGTACTGACAGTTTGGCTTAGGTAAGACTGCCACCACATGTCTGGGCGGTCTTAATATCACCAGACTCGTAATGAGGGCCTGAGTGCCTGTGCAGGCCTGACTCCTTTCTAGGCGCTGTATAATGCACCAGTAGCCTTGTTTCTAAGTCAATCATTTATGTGAGCCTTTCTTTAAAAAAATCAGTCACTTTTGTGCTGCTTGCAAGTCTTCTTTAAACTTCCCATATGACCTCACATGTTGACATGGGGGGGGGCTTTAGTGGTGTTAGGGAGGAAATGCCATGCACAGAATATAACGCACTGCAGCGTGATGAACTTTCTTAACTGACAGCAGGATTTGTAAGCACTCTCTGAATATTAAGGGAGATTTGAATGTAAAGGGAGATTGTAGCGTGTTAAGCGTGATAGTGTGCTGTTACAGTGTTGCCAAGCAAAAGCAGTAGACTGTCCTACATGCACCACTGTGGCAAACAAAGAAAATGTTTTGTTTGCATAAGAATATGAAAGTAAATCTCAATTATACGTTTAATGCTTTTCGGGGTACACTGTCCTATCCCATTGGATGTGCTGTCTTATACGTGATTATAATTAGCAACAATAAAGCACAAACACATCAAATACAGAAACCTACGTTTTCACCAGTTTGAATTATTCACTAGGCACGACAGTCAGCATTTTATTGTTGAATGTTTCATGCAGCTTAAGTTACTAATTCTCGTGTTAACATTGCTTTGTGTAGAACACACGTTAATGGCGGAACATGGAAAAACTAGCAATGGAAAGGTGAACATGGAAAAGTGAACCAAATTGCTGTCCTGAGGGTACCAATTCCTATGAATTTAGAGATAATAGCACCTCCGATTTGGCGCATTTACTGACATGTAGAGTGGCAAAACACAGCAGATGACAGCCGAGGAGCTGCTGATGATGGCCCAGATGGCAGTGAAGGCCAAAAACAGTACACCATGTGGCTAAAACGTCTGACCGAGAAATGTGACTGCATGGAGCACCTTCATTGCCCTGCTTTTCAGAATTAGAAATCAGACATACCAACCACAAAACGGAAAGATTTACCAGCTGTAGGCACTGACAGTGGCACAAAGTGTCCTTGGCATCCCTACGCATGGCCTGGATTTCCCCTTGAGAGTAAGTTGAGAAGATGTCCCCCTACCCTTCCCCTCAGGTTAAACACACAGGCTTCCCTTGCTGAGGCTTGAGATATACACTCTGGGACAGGAACATGGCTCAGTGGAACTTCTGATATTTTAATCAATGTTGTACTAATGACTAAAATCAATAAGCACACTTCAAATGTAGTCACATTCTGCATCAGCGACCTACCTGGCAATGATCCAACCTAAAATTGATGCTTAACAAAACCAACATAATGTGAAAACATGTCTGTTAATTGCCACTGGGCAACATATTTCTGAATATTAATGAGTCTATATGTTACATTAAATCTGCTTTTCAGCAACCGTTTTCTTAGAACATCTATTTTAAGATTGTACCGTTGATGCATAACTAGTTCTGCCAAATGTTAACATCTTCGAATTAGATCCCCATAGTATTGAAATATCCGGTATACAGCCTTAGGTTGACAGAGTATTATGTGGGAGAGAAATCCCCTTTGGGAAAACTACTCCTATAAACCTTATGTATAAATAAAAGTACTTCTGTCTTCTTCTTTAACTAGCTTTCTAACAACCTGTTCAAAAATATTTAGTGTATGATTGCAGATCAGTATTTCACTTATACTGCAACATGGTTGAATGGGCTACAGGCTAATTGACAGTTTGGAAGTTTGGATTCAACTAAAGTTAAAATAACAGTAAAGCAAAATGAGGACATTCTAAACAAATCATTCAAACATAATGCACAATTCTGCATTGTTCTAAGCAAGAAAGGAGTCGGACCACCTAAATATTAGCAAAACGTGAATATTTTAATGCATTGAAAATATATAGAGATTCAATTTGCATCATTTTCACGTATATTACTTAGCTCGCATCTGAGTGAATCATCAGTCATTCCTTGTTCCAAGAAAAATGAGGGGAGCAGTTTTTTGTAGCGTACTTACAGTTATGACCACAATATGCAAGAATTACACACGAGATAATCCCAAGAATGTGACAAATTTGTGAAATGCCAATGTTGCTTTGCCCTTTTGGTAATAGCCAAAGCAAAGAACTCTAAAGTAAATAAGTATGACATTAATGGCCATAACTTCTGTGAGCTGAAAATCAAGTGGATGAAACGGGTAACATGCAATGGGGCAAGATATGCTGTGGATATCTCCACATACAGCAGTGCCTGTTTTGAGGACTCAAAGTTGTGACAAAGCGTAACGCATTGAATCACAGATGTAGGAGGATAATCATCTTGACTAAGGAACAGAGAAGAACGGTTGTGGAAATGGTAGTTTATAATGTATTATTCTAGCAGGTTGATGTAGCTTTATGCCATCGACTTTCTTCTCAATTGTGTGTTCTTACCCATTAAAATAGTTAGGTGAAAGAAGGATGGGGCATGGTGGCATACAAACAGCCTCCATTCTTTCAGTATTAAAATAATAAAATTTTTAGTGAGCAAGAAACATAGACTGCTTTTGTGACAGAGGAGGCTTTTAGTTTGCATAGTAAAGAAATACTTTGTATGTTTATCTACAAACCTAATATTTTATCTATACCCCTTTCAAAAGGCTGTTATGTCTCATTGATACAGCAAAAGTGTATCTCAAAATCTATAGTTCTTAAGAATTTGAAGATTCAGGCGAATCACACTTTTGCTACAAAAACGAGCAAAAAGAAAAATAGAAAGAATAAACTGTAAAATGGCAGTAGTGCGTAGAGCGCCCTATTTATGGTATATGCCTTATTTGGCAGTAGATTGCACACTTACATTTTACCACTTAAAAACTTAGCAAAAAAGTATCACTGCACATGTATACTTTGAAAGCACAAAGTGGTACCTAGAAAAATGTAATGTGTGCACCTTGTAAATGTCCTAGAAATTATGTCCGTTTTACAGTTAATAATGCAGTCCTGAATTATCACCAATGCCACCTTTTTTGATTTATAACAAGAATAGAGCTGTGAAGAAAAAAAAACAATGGCTAAAAAGAAATGAGAAAGAGCGATACTATTGCTGCAAAAGCTTAAGTAGCGCGGTATGATTAAGATGCTGTTAGAGTCCTGTATCATCTTTGTAGCTCCCTTAAAAATTCCTGTCAGGTTTAAATTATTTTATTATGCTCTTTCGAGACAAAGCTCATATATTTCATGCTTAAGCAGCAACAAACTGTACCAAAGCTTTCCAAGGAAATAATTCATGAATGTATTATAAGTGCATTACTTCCACTGAAATATCTGGGAAAGGCAAAGTACCAGTTTGAGTAACTATCCTATACATGCCTCGACATGCAGCCTACAGACAAGGAACATTTTCACTAACCTCTTTGCACAAGTAGTATTATAGCCGGGATAATCTCATTCTGGTCAATGGTGTGATACTGCCAGTGGCTATTTAGTACTGTCACTGGCTGTGTAGTCCAGTTAGAACAGCCACCTGGCAAAAGATAGTTCTTCTAAAAATGAATGGACTGTGCTTCCAGGATATTAGCTATCAGGCAGAGTACTGTCATGACAATTAACCATGGCACACAAGGCCATTCTCCCATCCTGATGCACTGTTTTTCTTTCATCACACGATGTCCCTTTTGCAGTTAAACATTAGAAAGGATTCCTGTCATCTATATTACGGTGGATGGCCAACTTAAGCAAGACCTTCAATGAATAACATTTGTAAAAAGTAAATTACAAAGCTTTTGAATTCTATTACTCTGGCCTCGAGCACCCTTTTCTTCTATCATCGGTACTTTGAAGTAAGCAGGCACAGCGTTCTCTTGTTTGAAAGAGCTCAAAGATTTGTGTTTGTTATATATTTGAAATGATTTGTTCCTGTGGTTAGTTCGCTTAAACCAGGGAATTTTACAAAAAAACGTTTTAGTTAAAAACACAAATAACAGCAGTGAAGTGCAGGGAGGCTATTAAGGAAAACAATATATTCTGAATAGATAGAACATTCAAAAATATATTGGTAGGACTCAGAACGGAAGTCGGCCTTGCAAGCATCAAGATTCGGGAATAAATTATGTACTACGCGCACCTGAGGACTTTTGAAAGTGGCGGGCATAAAAGTAAGTCATGACTGCCACATGGTGAATGGCACGAACATGCACGACGGACTGAAAATGCCAGGGGGATCCTTCCCCCGAGAAATTTCCAAAATTAAAGGTGAAAACTGTGCGCATTACTGAATATGTTGATAAAAACAATGGATAAAAAGCTTTTGGTTTAAAGACCACTCCGGTTTGAAAGGTAAATTTCACCTGCTCGGTGTATGTCAATGTCAGTAAAACACATAAAAAATAATTACAACATATCACATTAATAAAATAAAGTGCCACTGCCAGTCCAACCTGGTAACAGTCTAGTTAGCATGTGACATATCATACATTAAACATAGAGAAACTCCATAGCTTCAAAATCTTTCTAAGACACAAAATGCCCCCGTCATTGAAATAATTTTAAAAGCATACTATACAAATAATACCAAGCGTAGGACACATACATACCTACATGCAACTGTAAGTGCAGGACTGCGCTGCCCAGTGTTTTAGACATAGCTGACTTCAGAGTTTTGAGGAATCCATAAGTAGTGAACATAAACTAACACAAACCACTAGAAAAAAAAGGGACAACTATTTTTTACACTACGAAGTAAACAGTTTACTTAACTTAGTTCTGATTTCTTATGATTGCACCAACAGGTGATACCCAATTTTAACAGATTCCTTTCTTTAGGAAATAACCATATTGGCCTAAAGTAACACGCCCCTCAGTGTCATCCTGAGGACGTTTGGGGGCCTGTGGAAGGCTTATTTTGTGGGCCACTGTTCTGAACGTCTGCGGGATAGCAGTGGCTCCCACTAAAGGGAATCCATGCCCCTTCTCATTCTGGCTATTTCCTATTTTAATCCCTCATTGCGATGTAGCTCACAATCGAATATATTCTGCATACTCTCGTTATAGCATGTGATCTGACGTCACTGATGATGTTAGTCTCATGCACACAAATTCACCCTCCTGCTGGCTCTTCTCACAGAGTGAGCTGATGTCAGTGAGGCTGTTAACTCCACCCTGCCACATGGCAATTTGGGATTGACATCAGCCTGGTCAGCACAGGACTACATCCTGAAAAGAGCAGGCGAGGCTTGGCTCAATCACTTAGGGTGCACTGGGTGACAAACAGGGAGAGGCCCTACAGCCGACAAGCCATAGAGCCCTTGGCTGAGAGCAGGCTAGCCTTGGAAGTACTCCACAATGAAACATTCACACTAGTGCAATTGCCTGTCAAACAGTACTATGACTTCCCCTTACGATCGCACAGAGCGAAGGCCAACACGGATAATGCCACATTACAGTACACTCTCTGAAGTATGATGGGAAATGCTTACTTTAAAAAAAGAGGTTGGACATATAGGTGGGTAGTGGACTGATGCCCATATTAGGGAACCACCAATACCTACACTTATACATGGTCTCCACTTCATGTTTATATCCTGTGCCAGCCATGTATAAACAACAATGCCCTTCACAACTAGGACATTTGCAGCCAAATTAATCACAACTTTTTCATGGCCATATATTTTCCGTTTTCGTAGTTCAACCACAGCTGATTTGTCTGCACTCACAGTGTTAAACATGTTTACACTACCTCCTTTTATCTGCACAGTTCCTATGGATCAACCAACTGCAGAGCAAACCAAATCTTTTAATTCCTCGACAGCTGAATCAGTTTAACCCTGGGGTTAGTATGATGTTCACTTCTACAACACTACCAAATAAGCGTTCACTTTATTCCAAATGTTTGGTTCATGGTACAACCCCATATTGCATGCAAAATTCCTCCTCTATAGTGTTGCACTGAGGTTTCAACTCTGCCCATAGCATATAACCTTGATTTATTGTAGTTAATTGTATGCAATATTTTAAGTTGTAGCATCTTTAAACTTCTTATACATGTATCTCCCTGGTGTGGGAAATAGCTTCATCCCAGTCTACATCAATTAGGCCCTGGTAAATAGTTTACTTTTCTGTCAAAAATCCAAGTCGATTCTTCCAAGGGCATCATAGTCTGAAGCACGGTGTGATTCTTGATCAGCATCCCATTTGGACATGTGGACAAAGCTAGCATTTTTTTGTGAACACTGTGACAAGTCCCGTTTAGACCTCTTCTTTTTTTATTTCCGTGCCTGCTTGCAGATTCTTTTATCTCTTATGCTAGAACGTGAAGTTTTAGACGCACGCAGATGTGTTAGTATGATGTCTGCCGCCTATTTAGGCTGGCATATTTGTATTGGCTTTGTTATGGGTGCTCCCTTAACATCATGGATGCTTACAGTGGACGCTGACATGCTTTTCTCATTTTGGCCGTTGGGGCATATGATCTGTGTGTAAATAGAGATGACACATTTATTGTCACATTTCTTTAATTTCGTTGACTCTTCAGTGCCTGCAAGTATTGTTTTATTTTATAAATATGAAATAGAATCGGGGATCAGATACTATAAACATCAAGGTTTCTCACCATTTATTAGAGGGCCTGCATGCTAAGACTATCAAGTTAGAGTTCAAGCTGGTTTTAGGTGACAACCAATCACAGTCAAGGGCTGCTTTGGGAGAAGTGCGGTGAAGTGACCTTCAAGCTTGCACTTCTTATCGTTCCTTTACTGGGCAAGAGCTCAGACAGAGAATAGCTATACAGCTCTTTTTACTGGGGTAATGTATTCTGTGTGATCCATATTAAAAAACTCGATGTATATGCTTACTATTTACTTCTAAAATTTTGCATAGCGCTTAGAAGAAGCAAAAGGGTGTTAGGATGTTAGAAAATTGCTAACCCTGCACTGAAACATTTATTTTCTTATTCTGTGTGGTTACAGTTCATATTTTTTTTCAAAAGACTTGGGTTTTAGAATAAAGTTTTACGTTTTAAAATTCATCCCTTGTTTTTAGTGCTATTTTTAGTGTGTTATTCATTTATGAAAGAGGGTTTGGCATTCCTCTGTGCCGCTTAGCTCATCCAATGGGATTGAAAAGAACCAGAAAACTCTTTCTACACAGTACTACTCAGTAGTTTGCATATGGGTTGCCATCAAACTGGATTTCTAACTTGTATTGGCGTGTTGAACTGAATCCTTCAACCAGGGTGTGAGAAATCCGACCCCTGTAGTTCTGGATGGTCGGACAGAGCGAGACAATGCCAAACTTGTAGATAATAACATTAATTCAGTGCCAAGTAAAATTAATTCTGGAGATCGTCAAAGGGCTTATTTCCAATCCCTTTCATCGAACAGGCCACTTTAGAAATGTCAGTCCAATCCCACAACCTATACCTCTTCAGCCCCAAAACTATCTTTAGCACGGTTCGAGCACACAAGGCACCTGTTTCATAACTGTATTTTTCCATTCTACTAGGTTTGCAACATTAGGCCTCACCTTTATTTATAAATTCTCTGCCTGAGCTGACACAACTATTCCTCTACTACCACAAAGAAAGTGCAGATATTGTGATCCCACTCACAGCTAGTATGTCTAGCTTGAAAGATTGTTCATCCAGGAGAATTATGCACCATCAGCCACAACCACCAAACAGGCCAAACAAATAATATACAAAAGCATATGATAAAACAACATTCTCCTCATGCACTGACATGCACAGTTTTAGCAGCGAAATACTCTGGGCCTTGGATCCACAAAGTGGGTTCCAGAACACTATATCAATATTGTTAATTTAACCCAGAACCCCGGTACAGGGTGTTTCGTGACACATGCGCAAATCATGAGAGTGATATCACTTTGAACTGGAAGACCCTACCCAATATTGATAAAGTCCTGTTGAAATCTAATCAGAACTGTATTATGATTGCCTCCATAATTTGTTCTGGAAAGTAACAAAATCAATCCTTATTAATATTAAGATGCCCATCTCAACAGTACAGTACATGCTGGGAACAGAGTAGATTTAGACCAACTTATTCTGAAGCCAGACTGCTGCCTGAGTGCACAAAATCTGGACAATAATCTGGGTATTATTGGGAATCACGGATCTGTGTTAAGTAAAAGAATAAAAGTAGCATGAGGAAAAAGCGATCCTCAGTGTTGTCCTTCCATAAAAATGCTTTACTATCCCAACATGAGCTCTAGTTCTAAGGTAAACAGCATAAGGGAAAAGGGGCATGTTTGCCTTGTCCTCTACCATGCTCAAAGTTTTCAGTCAAGATTGCATTCACATTAATCATCACAGTGAATGCTGTGTAAAGAAGAGAGATTCAAGAAATGTACTCTGGTCCAAACCCTACTTTTTGTAGAACTCTAAAAAGGGTTTCCCATACTATTGAATCAGAAAATCTTTCAGCCTCATAGACCATATTAGCAAGGAGCTGGTGACATTCCAGGCTTACTGAGACAATTATGGATACATAAGAGTAATAATGGCCTGTCACATATCAGCCATTAAGTGGCCTTTCAACTTTATCCAATTGTAGGAGTTCAGACATTTAAACAGTTCGACCAGGAGTAAATTTGACCACCCCATCTGATTGCAAATGAACAACATTCCTATCTAAATCCAAATCATTGTCTAGATTGTGAAGGCTCTTTAAATATGGAGCCTTTGCTGCTGCTCTCGCTTCTCCATTTGGAATCTTTTGTAGTCTTACTAGCAGCTCTTGTGAGACCCATGTTTTTATACTGTCTTTGTATACCTATGATCTAACACTGGCTCAAACCTACATGACTTTTTCTCTCTGTTACAGAAATGTCTGTAGTTTATGTACGGTTCTGTGCTTTAGGTGTGTTTCGTAGGTAGACCATAGCAAGGTTTTTTTTCTTGTAGAAGAGAAGGAATGTTGCATTGATGTTGTGAAATGTTTTTATGTAAAAAAAAAAATGAATGAGGTTTGGATGTGTACTCCAGACATATACAGTGATCTTGTCACCTTATTTAAGCACGGAGAGATGCAGTACGATGTGTAAGGTATAGAGTGGAATTTGCATATACTTACCAAAGTTGCCCTTATTCACTCACTCACCAGTAATCATTTTGAGGTCATGTTTAAGGAAGGAAAGTGCTATACAAATGCTACTTTACAATTAATTACCTCAATGGATGAATCACCATTATTTCTAAAGTCAACAAATAGATGTGCTTAGTGAGTAAGGATTGCATTCTGACTCAGGTTGAATGGGTCCACCTAGAAGCAGCCAAGGCATAAACCCATGAAGTCTGCAGGCATCGCACTAGTGGGATTATAAATTTATGAAGGTACCTAGCAAGTGGCAATGACCCAATGCAAGGAAGTCGATGTAATCCACAGTATGCATTACTGCCATTTTCCCTATTTCGACCTGATAGGAACCAGTGTAGTAAGGGCTAGGGCCATAACACCTGCCCAGTTTTTGTGCCTTTCAACCTCCTTCCCCACGTCTCAATTATTTCTGTAACATATATTAAGTCTTCCTCAGAATAGAATGATTAACTGTAACTGCTCCCATTGATTCCTTAACTTCCTCCACATCGATGGATTGTAATAGCATCACTCCTCGGTTAAACGCACCATCATTTTACCAGGCTGAATGCACAAACTCCACTTCTAGGTTTTGCTCCTGCTACCTTTGAATGTACCTCAATGTGGGTATTCTACCTAGTAGCTATTCTCTTCCTGGGTAAACTTTACACAGTGTTCTCTACCTACTTAATCATTGCAACAGGTCTTCAGCTTTTGTCTTTTTGGAAGGCTTCTGTACAGTTTTCTATGGTAGTTTAACTGTACCACCAGGGCTTGGGCATCTGTGGTTAATGGTAGGACTCCATCTATTTTTCACTGGTGGTTTAACCATGCTGCCAGGCTTTGGCCTCTGTTGGACGCACATATGTTTCTCTAATGGCTTAACTGCAGCCAGTGCTTGGGCTGCTGTCGTTCCAGAGAGTATTCAATACATTTTTATTTGTAGCTTAAATGTGCTGCTAACACTAGGTCTTCTGATGCTTCTTGTTTGTGTTCCTTTTAGTTTTCTTTGGCAGCTTATCCATGCCTTAGTGGTTGAGCATCTCTGTCTCATGAGAGGGCTCCATATAGTTTTTCTCTAGTAACTTAACCATGTTGCAAAGTTTAATGCATAAGTCACCTCTAGAAGGACTCCATTAGTTTTTTCCCTGGTAACATAAATGGGTCTTCAGGTCTTGAGACTCTGTGACTCCGTAAAGACTATATATAGATTTCCAGAATTTTTCACACATGCCAAGTGTGCATGGATACTGTTGACAAAGTTCACCCTAAAGACGTATTTATGCTCTCTCTGGTAGAGAGTGGAGCTAAAAAAATATCAATCATTTGCTGGGATTTTCTTATTCAAAACGTTGCCTATTTACTCTTAAACAGAACACTCACATACAACCCAAGTTGGGCAGGTTATCTGTTGTGAATTTACAGCCTCTCATTAACAGCTTTTTAAAGAGGTATTAGGGAACCACTTACAGTATATAGTTACTCCTGGGATATGCCTTATCCATAAAAAAGTGTACTTTCATGTTTTTTTCTCTGGCTCGGCTATATGAAATTGTCCAATTTTTTGGAAAATCTATTTGTTAAAGAAAAAAAAAAACATATCGTACAGTTAAGGATAGAGGTTAACCCTCGTTGGCTGGTAAAAGGGTTTGTCCCAGCTGTCAAGTATAATTTTATCCTTTAAGTTTTTAATTTGAGGATTAAATTTAATTTTGTTCTTCAAGTTTTGGATTGCCTACTTTTTGTTGTTTAGCGAATTAATATTTTAGGACCGAAGTTCAAGAAGTATGGCATTAAAAATGGTTTGACGCTTTATTGTGGTTATCATTACTTTCATTTAAAGGCAGGAAGATCCAACTAATTCCCCACATGGGCAGTCAAGCCCCTGATGTGCACGTTTTTCAGCCTTCTGCCATGTGCAGATTGGGGTTGGTCTCAGGCCCAGGCATGTGGTCAAGTCCTATGCACAAGCCTTTTTGGATGGCAAATCACCCCCTGTGTACCTCTACCACATATCTTTTATTTTTTTTAAAGATTGTTATATTTTTTGGTACCACTACACTCCTGTGGTACCATGAAAGACTCAGTTTGTAAAGCTAACTTTGTTCTCACAGTACCACGAGTCCTGCAGGATTCCCACAGTCCTAAATGAGGGGGCCCCAGTGGATCTCGCGGAAGTACTATTGTATCTCTGGCACAAAAATGTTTTTTTACATTTTGGCTTTTGAGGAGGTCCCTCTAGGTGCTGGGGGGAAGGGTCAATGTACAACTACCCTCCTCGCTCATATGTAATTTATATTTCAACTTCAAGACATGGGATGTAGTGTAATGGCAGCAACAACATCTCTGTATGCCAAAAAATCTAATTCCTCGGTCCTGTGGAAGTGGTACCAGTACCACAGGACAGAGGGAACATATCCCTGACATCCAATCACAATGTTCCATGTTTTACATTTGATGTACCACAGGAGTACCATAGGAGTACCAATGGGGGCCCTGAGGGCCAATTATCTAGATAACATTATATTTTTAACACTAATTTCTCAAAAATGGCTGAAGGAATTTATACTAAATAACAAAAAGAGCAATTCCTAAGTAAAAATCTAGTTTTCTGCCACATTTGGTGTAGTATTTGTTTCTGTATTGCTTCACAACATTTCTATGGGAAATTGCTAAAGCAAAATAAGTTTTCAGACCCCCCTTTTTCTTAGCCCATGCATGTTGAAGCACTCCAAAACTTTCCTAAAAGGAGCAGCGTTTAGTCAAAATTAATCAAATGACAGCAAGATTATTAGCAAAACAAAAAAATGTCTTCCTATGAAAACAATGACAGCGAGAGACAGTGACAGTCACTCAAATATGCTAAGCTTGCATGTTTGTATTTTTTTTCACGCTTTCTGCAACATTTCATTTTTAAGCGCAGTGATGACAATGCACCAGGTTTAGGGCATGTCTCCATACATCATGCACTTCACTCAATATCTCCAATAGGTT
The DNA here is from genome assembly GCF_031143425.1 of Pleurodeles waltl. Lineage (NCBI taxonomy): Eukaryota > Metazoa > Chordata > Amphibia > Caudata > Salamandridae > Pleurodeles > Pleurodeles waltl. The sequence continues at coordinate 403,971,972 of NC_090438.1, forward strand.
TCAATACAACCAATGCCCATTTCAATCATGCAGTCTGAAAGGGATCTCACTAACTATTACAACTCATAATCCTTCACAGTGATGTTAGGGGTATGAAACAAATTCAACATGATGCAATACAGTACATTACAGGGGACATGGCTGAATAGGCAATGGTCACTCCAAAGGCTCTACCTGACCTATCAAACCAAAACAGTTAAGAAGACATAGGAAACAACCTTAACCTCTCGCCCTCTGTACCTAGACACACAAGCCAGATGCTCAAGAACAGACGTATGAAGGAGTTAGAAGGCAGGAGTTGATTCAAAAGGGAGGATCAACCTCAGTAGCTTATTTGGGGATAGACAGGTGAAAGGATACACTCAGAAATACAGTATAATATGAGGAAAGCTATCATTAATGGATGCAAGGTGGTTCTCAGGCCTCACAAGTAAACAAAGGGCTAATTTTCTAAGAACAATATATGGCAAGGTCCTGCAATAGAAAATACATGGAACACAGCAACAAAAAGAGTATAGGTGCAGTATTAGTACATCACAAAGTATGGTTGTGGGCTGCTCAGAATGTACTTGTGCAACTGATCTACACAAGTGATTGGCACTCATATAACTCAGCTGGCAACCCTTGACTAATGGCTCAGCTATGTGTTTGTGGTAGAGGTCATGGTCCCCATATGAAAGACCTAATAAGGTCACTGTTAGAAATGGGGCCTCTAGTTGGCAGATGTTTTCACCCTGTCCAAGTAAGGACCCTCACTCTAGTCAGGGGAAGGGAGTCACACAGCTAAGATAACCCCTGCTCGGCTTCTGGCTAGCTTGGCACAAGCAGTTTGGCTTATCTCAGAGGCAATGTGTTAAGTATTGGTGTACACACACACACACACACAGTAGCACAGTGAAAACAACATAAAAGTACCAGTTTAGAGAAATAGCCAATATTTATCTGAGTAAAACAAGACCCAAAAGACAAAAATTCTACATTTACAGGCAAAAATACGAATTTTCAATGATTAAATCTTAATGTAGATCTTAGAAACACAACAGATCCAACTGGGGCTATCATGATGTCTTGACTGAGTCATTCCTAACAGCCCAACGCCACTTGCAAGGGAGTGTGGGCAGATCACGGAGTTGCACGACCCCAAGTACAGTACCTTGGAAAAAGAGGAAACAAAGAAGTTGCACGGAGTTGGGGAAATGAGGTGTCGCTGGAGCCGGTGCAGCATTGGTTCCCTGCTGCTACTGGAGAGGTGAGGTGTTAGTTCCTTACTTCTAGGCAGAGGAGGTGAGGTAGTGGTTCCTTACGGCTGTAGGGGAGGTGATGCAGCGCCTGCATGAGAGGGCGTGGTCGATGAATCCAGCTGGTCACAACGCGAGGCATAATTTTTGCGGTGTCGAGATCACACCGTGGGGTCACAAGTGCTGCAGCAGAGTCTGAGTTGCATTTCATGGAATTCTGTGACACCACACTCTGTCCCTGTACTCAATGGATACCATGGCCCCGGCGAAAGCAGCAGCGTGAAGTCAGACAGCGGCACCAGTTCTGAAGTTGCTTTGGAGTTGATATGCATGTTGTTTCTTGGTTACACCAGAACTCACTCCCATGGGCCCAGGAACTGGCTTTGGCACCACTTGGCAAGTCAGGATTCTCAGCAGAAGTGCTGGCAGGTGAAGTCTTTGATGTCCATGAGACTCCTTAACAGGAGGCAAGCTCAGTCCAACCCCTTGAAGAACCTTTGGAAGCAGGATGTAGAAAGCAAAGTCCAGTCGTTTCACTCCCAGGACAGGAGCAGCAGGCCAGCAAGGCAAACAACAGGCAGAGTGGAAGTCCCTCATACAACATCCAGCTCTTCCTGGCAGAATGTCCTCAGTCCAGAAGGATTCTAACATTGTGGGATCGGAGGTCCAGTACTTATACCCATTTCTGCCTTTGAAGTAGGCAAACTTCAAAGAAAGGTCTTTGTAGTGCACAAGACCCTGCCTTTCCCTGCCCTGGTCCCAGACAAACTCCAGGGGTCTTGGAGACTGCTTTGTGTAAGGACAGGCACAGGTGCATGTGTCAGCTCCACCCACCACTCTATCTCAGGAAGGCCCATCAGGATATGCAGGGCACAACTCTGCTCCCTTTGTGTGACTGTCTAGAGTAAATTCACAAACAGCCCAACTGTCATCCTGAACCGGACTTGTAATCCACAGACAGGCAGAGGCACAGAATTGCTAAGCAAGAAAATGCCCACTTTCTAAAAGTGGCATTTTCAAAACAAACTTACATTTTAAAAACCAACTTTACCAAAAGATGTATTTTTAAATTCTGAGCTCAGAAACCCCAAATTCCATATCTCCATATGCTCACAATGGGAAATTACACTTAAAAGACATTTTAGGGCAAAACCCCTAAGTTACCCTATGGGAGAGATAGGCCTTGCAATAATGACCTTTGACATTAGCAGTATTTCACTATCAGGACATGTAAAACACACCAGTACATGTCCTACCTTTTAAGTACACTGCACCCTGCCAATGGAGGTGCCTTGGGCCTAACTTAGGGGTGGCTTACTTGCCAGGCCCAAATCTTCCATTTTACTGCATGTGAGTGCATTTGCCAGGTTGAAATTGAAGTTTACAACTACACACACAGGCACTGCAATGGCAGGTCTGAGACATGTTTACAGGGCTATTATTGTGGGTGGCACAATCACTGCTGCAGGCTCAGTAGTAGCATTTAATTTACAGGTTCTGGGCACACCTAATGCATTTTACTAGGGACTTACTAGAAAATCAAATATTCCAATTTTGGATAGACCAATCACCAATACAATTAACACCAGTAGCACTAGCACTTTAGCACTGATCAGCAGTGGTAAAGTGCCCAGAGTCCAAGAACCAGCAAATGCAGCACACAGTCAATACTAGGAGGTCAGAGGCAAAAGGTTTGGGGATAACCCTGCAAAAAAGTCAATTTCCAACAGTCACCATCAAAGTACGACATCAGATAAGAGTGCTGTGAAATGCAGATTGGTAACAAGGTTGCCAGATAGAGAAATGGAGAGATAGTTGGAGCGTATTATTTCCAATGTAAGGAATAACGTACTGCATGCCAGGGATTCGGACCTCTGCTTTGCCATGACTTTCGTCTTTTTTCATTTTTACTGTCTGCAGCATGAGACAAGGCACATACAATGCAGAAAAAATGCCATAACTGCATTCCCTTCAATCCAGTAAGGAAGAATGACGAATAATATCTGTTTTGAAAGTTCATTGTAGACAAAAGGACAAACATTATGTGAACAATAATGACATGCATCTTAAATGATGATTTTGTTGTATTAAATATGAAATATTTTGGAATTATGGAAGTTAGGTTTTGTTTTCATTACATTGTTTCTTACACATAATTTTAAATAATGTAACTGTATTACTTGTGCTGCTACCAAAGAATGATGTAACTATTACTGTATTACTTGTGCTGCTACAAAAGAATGATGTAACTGTATTACTGTATTACGTGTGCTGTTACAAAAGAATCTTGCAGTCGATATCTTCTAACCCTCTGATGCTGTGTGTCAAACTCCTTTTCTTCTCTGAAACATTAGACTGAAGTGTTATACTGGATTCCCGAAGAGGACTCTGTTTCTGCCTTTCTTGCCACCCTGTGTGTGCTGGATGGTCCTGAGAGTTTAAAGAGATAGGAGTGAGGGGCATTAAGTCTTCCAGTGCGAACTAGGGTGACTAAATGGCATCGGGACCGTGTTAGTGTAATTCTCCATGTCAACCACATATTGATATAAATATAACATACTCATGCTCAAATGGATGGTGAAATATTACGCCTAGTGTAATGATTTTCTGTCCTAAGGCTGTGTTGATTATGGGCTGACAAATACCAGGTTGAACAGGTAAATTCTGAAAGGATTTTTCAGAAATTGTTATAGGATGTGGTTCTTATAAATCTATTGAGTATATTACAGAGATGAACTTAATATCCCTGCACTGTGAGGTACCTGCCTACCTCTTTGATACACCCTGGTTTTCTTTAGATTGACGGGTTGTTATAGGATATCAAGATTTCCATGTGGAAGCATTCAAAGCAGCATTGGCAGAGGCCATAGACCTAAGCTCCAGAAGGCCTGATACACAATATACAGATCTAGACTGTTGAGAATTATTCTTAGACAGAGTGGTGGTTTTGAAGAAGTCTGTGCTCACTTCATTGTTCATGCTCAGTAACAGCCTGAAAGTTTGGCCAGTCTAGTTGTGATATTCTGGGGAGACACATGATGCTTATTTTCAGTAGCTAAGTATGCAGTGCCTTCTCAACACCAGGTAGTAGTTAGATATACATATAGCAAGGATCATAACACAACAGTGATATTCTGCAATTGGTACTGGTTACTACAGCATTACGTAGGAGGATGTGGTCAAGGGATATTTTGCTAGAAAACACTGATTCTTTTTGGGCAGGGCCAGAGACTTCCCTCAGGATGTGGAACTAGATAATGGTTAGGATTCCTTATTGTGCATTCCTGGAACGGAAACATTACTTATTGTTACGTTTATCGCACAGACTACAAGTTTCCTTTCTATTGGAAAACTGCGAATGAGGCCAAAGAGTCTTTACCCCTTGATCCCCGACCCCTCCTACATTATTGCCGAATCTGGAAGTTATCTGGCACATCTGGAATCATATGTCATGCTGTCCGATCACCTGTATGGGTTTATGTAACCTCTACCACTGGTGATCAGACAGCATTACGTACACATTACACATGATGTCAATAGTATGGGTAATGGGAAGACGTGCAGTACTCTGTCTACAACATATTCATTAGGGGATCCGAGGGTGGAGGTTCACATTCTCATCTCTTGCCATGGCACGTCCTGTTGACAGCTGACAGTGATTCTTGCTTATCCTCGTCTAGAGATGTGCGAAGGTCCTCTCTGATATTAAACCAAGTTGCCATAATTCCTCTAACTCGTATGAAACTTGAATGTCAGCTGTGTAGTGAACTGTTGTGTTTTACATTTTGCAGTGTATTCCAAATCACTGCCACTCCAGTGACGATCTCAAAATGCAGCAATTCGGGTTTTTTAGGAAAGGGAAACAAAACTTAAAACACTTCAATTTAAAGTATTTGTAAAAGAGCATTTTTTACTAGTGAGGAGAAATATTCCAGCAAGTATGTGTCTCGAACACATTTCTTTTTTTCAGAGTGGGGTTGCTGGATGCCAGAGGGATAGGATTAGACAAGCTACAAGTAGTTCAGTCTAAAGTTGCCCGAATGTGCTATTTTGATGCAGTGCATAAGTAAATTGAAAAAGGATACACTGGAGTGACAATACCAAGCGTTTAAATACCGTGGCGTATTCAAAAATGTATTTATGAGTGTGTGAAGTACCACTCCATTGGTAGTATTGCATAGAATCTTACATGCCCTTGTGAATTGGCTACAAAACATCTAAAATGTGAATACAACCAGAGTAGTTGGGGAATGTTCACAGACAATAAGCATAAATTGAAAGGACTGTGTCCTCTTTGAACTTTTACTGTTAAAGAGTTGGATGCTTCAGGGCTTATTCACAGAGGCACTTAAAAGTATGTAAAAGAGTGCTACAGGAGTACTACTCCCCCTAGTCATAAGTGCCTTTGTTAATCGCTCCCACTGTCGGCCCCTGACATGAAACACTTCAAAGCTGGTAGGCAAAGTCGGTGCCAAAAATACAGTACATCTTGGCTGGTGTCTGTTCCAATCTTAAAAGAAGGTAAAGTGACGATAGCGAAACCATGCCTCTGTTGTGCCCTGCATCAATGTAACCCGTCTTCAACATTTTCTTATTAAGTAATGTTGGAGGAGGCAAAGCACACAACAAACCCTAAGAGAATATCGAGAGAGGAGATGTCATTAAATGCTTTTTCATGCAGAAAGGCATCTCGAAATCATGAAATAGCCTACTGAGCAAGGCTGCTGAGTCTACAACAATTTGGTCATTTAAGAAATAATTAGGTGCTGTTATGACACAATACTATGGCGTACTACGTATAAGGAAGGGCGGGGAGTTAATTGCAGCACTGAAGAGTTAAGAGCTATTCAGTAAAAAAAATATAATAATCATAATTTATTTTTCTGAAAGTACTCATTGCTTGCTACATTCACACATTTTCAGACGCCTAGTTAGCTTAATTCGCCACTTCTCTTTGTCACAAACGGGCTGTCCTTATGGATTAGTGAAATCATTATTTCATAACAATATGTTGATACCTCTTATTATAGCTATACTCCACAGGCCAAGGTGAGTTCCCACCATCAATGGAAGGAGCATGCAGTATTTCCCTGCGTTGTATTTTCTGAGACACTCATTTCACATGTTGATTGTTTTAAGCTAATGAAATTGCTGTGGTTCTTTTAATATTTCTGACATTTTGAAACTCGCCTCATGTTTGCTGTAGAGAAAGGCTGTGCAGAACAGAAGCCACAGAAAAGTGGTAATGATAGCAAAGTAAGTAAGGCACGAACGTAAGAATCCACATCACAATGCCACACACGTTTGATCTGGGTAAAACCTTACAGTAGGAACCAACAAAGAGAAAAGGCAGTGCATGCGAGAAGATGGATGAAACTGCGTTGTTAGTGATCATAAAATAAAGCAAATTATGGTAAGCAACGAATAAGACAGTTGTAAAATGCAATTGCTTTAATGTATATTAGGTTTAGCTGAAGTAAGGAAAATTTAAAAAAAGAAAACAAAAAAATTGATAACAGGTGCTCAAATATTGTGAAACGAAGTTCTCATGAAAATGAATGTAAAGAAAACATAATCAACAAACAATGGCGTGAGAAATTAGAGTATTAGTTGAAGGGGGTGAGAATCCATCTAAAATAATTATCATAACCCCGAAGAGCGGGGTGCTGGTGCAGTCATCAACACAGGTAGGGAAACTGTGTGGCTGAAGTCTGGGAAGGCCTCTACATCGAGTTGAGTCTGGCTGGTGGTTCAAATATACGGCTTTGGATTGACGGCAATCCCAGTCTCTCACCAATTCTTAGAAGAAAAAGTTGGAAAAATGTTCCAAAATCTCAGCTTCTGCAGCTTGGACAGGAGAAGTGCCCTCTAAACCCAGCTACAGTACCAGGACCTGGGGTGCAGGATTCACTCTAACAGAGGCCAGCAGCAGGGGCCAGGAAAGGTACAGGAGAAATTACTCAGCTGGGCAGTTGCAGGAAAATGCCTCCGGAATCTTATTGTGTCCGTGTAGCTCAAATAGGATGCCTAACAGAAGGCCAACCCTTGAAATCAATTCTGAGGTCCTACTTTCAAGGCAAGCAGGTTAAGTCTTCGTTCAGGATTGAGACAGTAGGATAGCCCTCCTTTTGATCTTCACAGGTCCAGAAGTGTTCTGATACGGGCCTGGGTTTGCCACATTTATGAAAAGTGCCAGGCTGTGGGTGGAGAAACTCCTGGCCACTTACCAATGGGGGATAAGTTCCCAGGGGTGACCCTACACACTTTTGCAGCTCTTCATGTGTATTTACTGTGAAGTATTCCACAATGCCTTTCTTCCACCACATCCAACAGGGTAGAACTCTTCTTTCCCTGGTCAGATGCCCCCTGTGCCCACCTAGAGGTGTGGCTGGAATAATAGGCAAAACCTTCCTTTGTGGTCACTGAAAACAAGATCTGCAGATCCCACAGACAAAGAGCTCCGTGGGCCAAACTGACTACGAAGACAAAGGGAGGCAGGCCCAGGTGTAAGCTACATTTGCCAGTGACAGGGTAGGCACGCTTTGAAGCTCAGTAAGGTGCTGGTCACAGCCTTCCAGGCCATCCTACACAAGGAATAAAAACTGCTCTCCTTACCCAAGCTTTTTGTCTGGGAGCAAGCCACATCTCATTAGCATAGGCACAAAAATAGCATCTTTCTAAAACTGTAATTTTTAAAAATAGTAATATGAAAACCAACTGCATCATTAAGTTGGATTTTAAATTACTAATAACATGAGTCATTGAATCATTTTTGCTCCTAAACCAAACTGAAGCATTATGAGTTATTATAATGTAATCTAGAGTTGCCCTATGGGAAAGCCAGCCCTGCTGCAGTGAAAAACAAATTTAGAGGTATTTCACTGCCAGGACATGTAAGAGTGTAAATATACATGTCCTACTTTTTAAATACCATACACCTTACCCTATGGCATTTAGGGCGTACCTTTCTGGGTGTCTTGTAAGTTTACAAAAGGAAAATTTAGGCTTGGCAAAACGTTTATCCTGCCAGATTGAGATGGCAGTTTAAGACTGTCCACTCAGGCTGCAATGCAGACCTGTAGACATGTTTTGCAGTGCCACTTTAGCATATGTTGCAGGCTACTAGTGGTATTAAATTTATAGGCCCTGGGAACATGTTGTACAATACACTACAGACTGACAGGTAAATTCATTGTGGCAATAAGACATATGTCAATTTTATCCTGTTTAGAAAGGATAGCTGAAGCACTTTACCACTGGGGGAGTAAGGTCCTGTGGCCAACAAAAACAGTTTCAACTACAGAAGGTAAAAAGTCTGGGGGAATTCCATGCAAAAGATGCTCATTTTCAACAAATGGCAGAACAAGTAGGTCATGGGCATGCATGCCTGATGATGTATATTTCTACGTGCATCACCACACAAGCACCCAAATAAGGCATGATGTGAGTACCACTTCATTTAGTTCTTTTGGTGGCATCACTTGGAATGGTAAATGAAAAAAATATATAGGAGTAGGTGGGAGGGAAGTGGATAAATGACAAGGCAACACAGGGAGTGGGAGTAAAAGAAGTGGGAAGTGGAGCAATGGAGGAGCTTACATGAGGTAGCTAAGGGAAAAAAAAGTTTAAAAAAAAGGGGGGAGGAAATTGATTGAAGAGCTGGATGGAAGAAGGAATAACATCATGTACTCAAGAAGAGTAGGTATTTCTGGGGAGAAGTAGCATACAGGAGACAGTGGAAGAAAACACAAACTCCCAGGGAGGGTTTTAAGAAAAAATTCTTAAATGTGAGTAGCAGAAGGATTTAAGTAGGCAAAATAAAAGGGTGGTAAATAGGCTACACTCTAGAGGAGCGACAAATGCAAAAAGAGGAAAAAAAGCACAAAATAAGAAGCAAGCATATGAGAGTGTTACGAAAGACAACTAATGGCAATGAAAGGGCAGGCTCAAGGCCCACATTTTTTGTATGGTCCAAAAGAGTTATTTCAACAACAGACAGCTAAGAGCTGTCTGTAGACAACGCCTAAAACGTATGAGCTTCCTCCTGATGTGTGTATATATTTAAGTGGTATTCTTGTAGCCCAAGGCTGACCAAAAGGCAGTGAATAGCTGTACAGGGTCAAAGACAAGCATAAAGTCAACACGTGAAGCAGAGGTAGATGGTTTGTGAACTGGAAATGCATTGTGATGTAGTGTGTCTTCAACACGTTTCTAAATTCAAGGAGGGTTGTAAAATCCTGATGGATACAGAGATATTGTTCTAGATCCTAGTTACATAGAGGGGAACAGTCTTATGCCTTGTTTTTTCTTTTTCACACTTCTTAGTCTGCAGTCTTATAGTGTCCTGGCTACAGGTATACCAAAAAACTACCAGAGATGGTGAGCGCACCTGCAGGATAAGAAGGGGGCTGGTGGTTACAATGGCTTTTTAAATAATGAAGATAGTTTTGAAGATATCAAGGGAGTCAAAAGAGTTTAAACAGGATGGGAGTAATGTGATCATACATCTCCAAACCTTCGATTATATGTGATGCAGGATGCCCGTAAGTATTGCTAGTGCCAAGTCTGGGAGGCCTTTGAGCAGTGTATTACCATCACCCTTATACGAAAATATGAAGGCTGGGACAGCAGTTCAAAAGTCATTTTCTGTAAAAATAGATTTCACTTTCTTTAGAAGAGAGATCTGTTACCAGGCCATCTTTGTTTCCCATCTAGGACCTGGACAATTGAAGTGATGAACCAATGAGCAAGTGGCCTGAATAATGTATAAGGTTTGTTTCGGTTTCTGTCTTTGTATGTGTTAGACCTGTCAGCTTTTGGTGAGTTTACCCCTGCCTTTTTGGCTTTTGACCTCCTGTTTTGATCCTGTGCTGAATGTTGATTTTCTGGCTTTAGGACTCTGGGCACTTTACCACTGCTGACCATTGTTAAGGTGCAAGTGTTCCCTATCTAAATGGTACTGAGGATTGGGTTATCCATGATTGGCATATTTCATTTACTACTAATCCCCTAATACAGTGCACAATGTTTAGCACTGATTGTACCACCCACATGAGTACCACGATTGTACCACCCACATGAGTAGCCCTGTAAACGTGTCTCCTGGACATCAGACTCTCTGTATTGTCTGTGTGTGCACTTCTAACTGCCGGTAAGACCTGGCAAGTACACCCACTTGCCAGGCCCAAACCTTCCCTTTTACTATATGTAAGTCACACCTAATGTAGGCCTGAGGCAGCCCCATGAGCAAGGTGCAGTGCATTTAAAAGGCAGGTCATGTACTGGTGTGTTTTACATGTCCTGATATTGAAATACTGCTAAATTCGTTTTTCACTATTGCAAGGCCTATCTCTCCCATAGGTTAACATGGGGATTGCCTTGAAATATCTTATAAGTGCAATTCCACATAGAGAGCAGATAGAGATCTGGAGTCTGAGGTCTCTGCAGTCACAATTTAAAAATACATCTTTAGGTGAAGTTGTTTTTTAAATTCTAAGTTTAAAAATGCCGCTTTTAGAAAGTGGGCATGTTCTTGCTTAATCATTCTGTGCCTTTGCCCGGCTGTGGAATACATGTTTGGGCCAGAATGATAGTTGGGCTGTTTGTGGATTCACTCTAGACAGTCCCACAAAGGCAGCACAGGTATGCCCTGTATATACTGATGGGTCTTCCTGGGCTAGAGTGGTGGAAGGAGCTAACACTTGCACCTGAATAGGGCTGTGCCTGTCCATACACAAGGCAGTCTCCAACTGCCTGAAGTATGTCTGGGGCCTGGGCAGGAGGGCAGGAAAGGCAGGGTCTTGTGCACTACAAAGACTTTCCTTTGAAGTTTGCCTACTTTAAAGGCAGAAAAGAGTATAAGTACTGGATCTCTGAGACCACAACTTCAGAACACTTCTGGACTGAGGACATTCTGCCAGGAAGATGAACCGGATGCCGTAGGAGTGACTGCCTTTAGCTTTGATGTGCTGGCCTACTGCTTGCTGTTTCTGTCTTTGGAGTGAAAGGTATGAACTTTGCTTTCTACATCCTGCTTTCCAAGGTTCTCTAAGGGCTTGAACTGAGTTTGCCTCCTGTTAGAAGTCTCAGAGACATCAAAGGCTTCATCTGCGAGTACCTGGACTCTTCTGCTGAGAGTCATGACTTGCCAAGTGGTGCCAAATCGAGTCCCTGGGACTTTGGAAGTGGAGACTGGTGTCCTGAGGAAGAAAAACCCTGCAGCGATGCGGCTAAAAATTGAAACAATGCCTGGCTTGCAGCAGAAGAACTGATGCAGTGCCTGCCTTGTGGCTGAAGAACTGATGCAGCACCTGTCTTGTGGTGGAAGAATCAATGCAGCGCCTGCAGGACCAACGCAGCGACTGTTCCACTGCAGCTCCAGCAATACAGCATGTCTAGATTTTCCCACACATCATGCCTGGGCAACACTTTCACATCAACCCTGCAGTACAGCAAGGAACTGAGGCTGTGTGACCGTAAATCAACACATTACTCCTCCTGCAAGAAGAGAATGGATGCATCACCTCCCTTGCAAGTAGGGAACCAAGGATTCACAACCCCTGCCAGTAAGGAACAAATGCATCACCTTTTCTGTGAGGAGAGAATCGATGCATCGACTTCTCTGCCAGTAAGGATCCCACGCATCATCTCCCCTGGGAAGTAAGAAACCAACACATCACCTTTTGTACCAGCAACTCAACCCCTCTGTGTCCCCCATCATCTTTGTTTATGACGTATCCCAGGTACTGTGTGTTAAAGAGATACAAACATCTATTCCTATGGATTAAGATTCATTTCAACTTTTAAAAAGTGATATCTTTACTTGTGTGTGTTTGAGTTTTGTCGTTTTGATTTTGTTTTACTTAGGTAAGTATTGTCTATTTTTCTAGACTGGTGTGGAGTACTTCTCTGGTGTTTTCAGTATGTTACTGTGTGTGTGTGTGTGTTTGTGTATACAAATACTTTACAGATTGCCTGTGAAATAAGCCTAACTGCTCATGCTAAGGTGCCAAGGTGGTGAGCAGGGGTTATCTTAGTTGTGTGGCTCCCTTACCTTGACTAGAGTGTCCATACTTGGGTAGGGTGCAAACCACTGCCAACTAGAGACCCTATTTCTAACAATGTACAATTATTTTAGGAAGAATGAAAAAAGCAAATAGGAGTTAACGCCATGGATGATCTAAAAAAGGCCTCTGTGAACACTAGGTATTTGAGTGGAACAGCTAACCAAAGGGGGACAGTTGCCAAGTACTTATAAATGGATTCATTGTTGCAGTTGATGCCAATAAAGATTTCCATACTTAGACTATTCACCTTATTAGAATTTGCAGATGGGATAGCCCATTCACTGTACCACAAGTTTATTATAGCCTATGGTACTTGTTATACAGCAGACAAGATATCCACTGCATTTGTGAAAGAGTATACCATCTGCCAATCCATAACTAAGACCCCACATCAAATTTCTGGAGCCTCAAGGTGAACATTAGGATAAATGTGTATGGTGTGTCTGTCAATCGTTCCGGGTATTTGACTTGCCTTAGTTGGGGCAGTTGATGAGCATCTGCTGTGGGTAAAAAAAAAGCTCTGATTGTGACATGGTGTGCAGTAATCCAATGAGGTTATGCTTTGGAAAGTTGCATATGCCTACATCTAATCAGTCATTTGTACTGATTAGAAGACATTTGACATATAGCTTCTTAATGGCTAGCTTAACATGAAGGGGTTCTCCTGACAGCTGGTGAAGGTCTTCAAAAATATCTACATGAGCACTCCAGTTCATGGGACCCTGTGAACTGGTTATACACTTCCTTTGGTCCTGAGGCAAATCTCCAAACTCCTTGACATGAGGCTCTCTCGAGGCAAGATCCCTCAGTTGAACCCCGCATTTTTGATGCAAACAACACAATGGACTATACCAGGAACATGGAGCCAAGTCCTGAAATAAGAGATTTAAGACAGAGAAGGAAAAGGTGCTAGCAATTACTCCTCTAACCGGTACCAGAAAATATTGTGGCAGCAGCTAGAGACTCTTCTTTTCTTCTATGCCCAGGTTAGTGCTGCTTTGCGTCAGCCAAGTAAGGATTTTCTCAAAAAAGAGAACTACTTTTACTTTGTGGTATATAATTCCTGTTTTGGAAGTATGACAAGTGCAACACAATCGTAACCAGAAGGCCTAGTAGATAAATACTAATATGGTTTATATGAAAGCATTACTGTATGGTAGCTCCATTCTGCACTCTATCTCCAACCACTTAAACTAGTTGAGATCTGTCCACTGCAAAGGCATTTGCATTTATCCTTAATGGGGTCCTCTGTGCAGCAAGCAATGGCAGTGCACCAGTGGTAGTGCAACATTCTGACATTCATGACATTCACTCGTCAACATCATCAGATTCCATGGCATCATCATCATTACCTCTTACGCAAACAAAACCTAACTCATCGACTCCCTGACAGGCAAGACGCCCCCCACAAAACCGACCTCACCAACTGCATGAGGCTCATGGCAGAATGGATAAGAACAAACTGGCTGAAACTGAACTCCATTAAGACTGAAGTACTGGACTTTGGAAACAAGAACTGCCCTTAGGATGACACCTGGTGGCCGGCGGAACTCGGACTCACCCCAATACCCACAAACCACTGAAGAAATCTGGGGATCATCCTGGGCGACAAGTTCAACTTGATAGCATATGTCAATTCAGTTACCGCAATTCCCTTACACATCCCACAAATGCTACAAAAATATCCAGAAATACCATGGGCCTCCGCTTCCACAAACACAGCCAATTCAAACTCCTCACGCACACCTACAAAGTCCTACACAACACAGGGCCGTCTAACCTCAAAAAATGCATACACTTTGACAACCCTTCGAGACACGTACACTTAGCCTCACACTCACTCCCACATATCCCTGTATTCACAAATGCAAAACTGGATGTTGCTCATTCTCCTACATAGGACCAAAATTATGGTACAACCTCCCAGGACACATCAGGGCCATATCCTCGCTACTTGAGTTTGACAAGAAGCTGAATACCTGACTCTTTGAATAATGTGGCGGGGGCCACATGCCTACACCCCTGCCGAAGCACCTGGATACCCTTGCAGGTAATTATGCACTATAGAAATCAACAATACCATAACATAAAACCCTGAATTTTGGGGAAAATATCCTGCTATACAACTCCACTTTATAATAGTCTGGTTAATGATCCAGTTTTTGACTACTTCCAACCTGAAGCCATAACAGGCTGCAAGGCCAATCCCACAGTAGCAGGAGTTGTCAAAGGGGAACAAATGCATGTCATGTAATGTTATCAGAGCGCATGTGACTGATGGCTGTTTACCAAGCCTCAGTTCACACAAGAAGTCAAAATGTCACTGGAATAATTCCAGCATAAATCAGGGAGAAAGACCCAGTGAGGATGGAATTGTCTACAGTGGGTTATAGTCTTTCACACACATTGGACTTTTGAAGCTCTTCAGTGCACACTTATTGATAGATGCTGCTGAGATTTTCCTCCTAGGCCAGTCTCTACAATGAACCAAGCATGTGTTCGTGTTAATGGGCATGTTTTATTTCATGAAGGAAAATAGTTGTCCTTGTATCGCCTAGCCCTACAATCTTCATTTATCCTTCTCCAAGCCCCTCTCATAAAACATTGTAAATATAATGTTGGGGATATCAATCTATAACCTACAGAGGAGCCTTTCTAAAAGGTTACTGTGGGTGCAGCTTAGAAAATCACAAGTTATATAAACAAAGAAGATTTCACGGGTAGGATCCTCACAAAAGACGAAATGGTGAAAGGGATGGCTGAATGAATGCCAAGTGCATTCTTTCCTGTACTTTAAATGTCTGTCTAATAGAACGTTATTTTAGGCAGTCAAGAAAAAGAGTGCCACTAATCTTTCTGAAACAATCCAAATGTGATCAGGAGGAGTGGTGTGTATTACCAGAACTGATGTTTAGCTTGCAAAGAGCCGAATTACGGCTGGAACCTGTTAACGTATGAACTTTTCCCATAGGTTGGGCTCATTCCAGTGGGACTTACTTGATCATACCTGAATAGACTTTAAAGATCATTATGTGACTTACAGTTTTTGATCAAAGCCAATAGGCTTGTTGTGACCATCAATGGTTCAAAAAAGGGATGATGGTTTCTGAATTTGAAAGAAGTAGAACATTTTTCCTTGTATTATTTAGATCACTTGCTAGATGAATTGGGAAGTCACAAGTGCTACGTTGCATTTCTAAAAAAAAAAAAGGTCTTGTGCTCAAAATTTACTTTTGGGAGTCTTTATTTAAATTTCAAGAAATTCCCTGTCTCTTTCTCTGTCTATGGTAAAAGCTAAATTAATGCCAGCAATGGTACACAAAAATAACGAGGTCTTTTTCAGAAGGATTTATAAATGGCTGCATTTGATACAATGTTTCTCATTCAGAATTCTATTTGGGTTTCTAAACTCTTCTGTAAAAGCTCTGGTAAAACTAGGGATCAGATGCCTGATACAAGGCATTATGTTGCGCAGTGTGTAAGCAGCATGCTTAAAACGTGATTTGGAGAGAGCTTGAGTCTAAAAATTCACCTATAATGGCCTATGGATCACTTTTGTTTCATACTGCCATGGAGGATATTTGAGGTGGTGGTTGGTGAAAGACTAAAGCTTAAATCTCATGAAGAAGAGTAATTAGAATTCTCAACTATGAAAAATTAATGATCAATGTTGGACATTTAGGGCCAGATACACAAAGAATCAATTCACATAATATAGTTGCTAATTACGCACCAATGTTTTGTGATTAGATTCAGATTTTTCGAATTGACCTATGTACTAATACGTCAGCTTGCAAAATCACAATTTCAAGTGGGTCACAATTCCACCAACGATCAATATTCATGGGATATGTCACACAGTGAAACTCACTCCGATTGGAGGCCCTCAAAGGGATGGTGTTCTGCTGGATCAGCAGACTACAATTTCTTAGATTGCATGTAATTAAAGTACTATTACTTAATGCAGACAGCTTTCCTTACAGCGAATGGGTCTGCATTTGAAAAAAACATTACTTGTTTTAATAAACTTGTTTAAGAGTGGTAGTGTTCCCACTCCCCAACTTTTTTTGCTTCAAGGCTGAAGACGTGCTGAACAAACCTCTTTCCCTTTGTGAACAAGCTATTACAACCTACTCTGAGGAGTCTGTAACCCATCAAGGGTTTGGGATGGAAACTGCAGTTGCAAACCATTGATCCATAGCTTTCAAATCGCAATTTGAAAGGTGCATCCTAAACACGCAACTTCCAAATTAGGATTTAAAATTAAATTCTAGACCCATACCAAATCGCAAAATATGTGTAATACTTTAAAAAAAGCCATTTATCGGTTACAAAGTCTGTGATTTAGCACATGCATTAATGTGTACATCTGACCCTTAGTTGCTGGAGTGACAAGATTACGTGCCTGAATTAGCATCAAGTAGCATATGGTCTCAATACTGATGGATGAGTTCAGATCAGGGTGAAAGTTTCCTATTGCTATTAAAGAGGATTGACATTTGTGAGAGTCTAGAAAATAGTCAATGTGGCATATGATATCCAACAAAGATGCTTGTTAAAATCGATTTTTAACTTGACAAACATACATACTTGGTGGGCTGCAGAGCTGTATTGCTTTACTGTAGGAGTAATTACCAACTAATAGGAAGACTGGGTAACTATACGTATATCCTATTGAAACCCCTCAAAGTACATCAACAGAATGACCGAAGTTAAATAAGTGGTTAAGGCCTGGGATAGTTACTGCGATGGCCCCTTATTTCCTCAGGGTTTTAAAGATCGTAATTGTAGATGTTTTTAAAGCACGATGAATGTCTTGTAACTAATTATATTTATGAATGTGTAAGGATGTCCAGGGTTTAGACGGAAGTGATGGTTGCATTATTAACTTTTAATATTAGGTGTTTCTAAATTGTCTCTCTAATGGTTTTAAGTAACACTCCAATAAAAGTTTTCATATCAGTTTTACAATTTAAAAAAATATATTTTTCACAAACAAGAGTTGTGTTTCTCCCTTATTTTCAATAATTTACTTTTGGGTCTGCAGAAAGACCTGTTGTCTCTGAAACCACGGGATACGTACACCATGTGGAAGTCACATGAATTTTTCATGTTTTTCTTAAGGAAACAAGCGTATAGACATGGATGTGCTGAATGCCAGATATCGCCTTTGATTTACTAAGAACAGTGGGGAATTTGTGCTCAATTTCCACGGCAAAAACAGTGAGTGCCCAATACACGCCTTTAGGAATCCTCCCTTCTCCAGTGAAGGTTAAAGCGAAAATTCTATAACAAAAATGCTCTGCTCTAACTTATGCTAATATAGTAATGGCATGAAATAGGAAGATAACATAGAAAAACTACGCAGAAAATGCAGAAATATGCAGAAAAACATTCATTGATTAACTGTCCGGTAGAGAGTACTTAAATAGAAACAAAAACCACTACTTTATTAGAGAAATAATTTGTACGCTTATGTTGCACAACTGAAACCGCCCATGAGAGCTTTAATGTCATCCGATTTAAAAAGTTATACTGATTGTATGTGTATATATGTGAATACGTTTCCCAACAGTAGAAATCCAATTAAATAGCATTGAAATAAAAAATAACTATGAAGGTTATGTCAGTACCTAATTTGGGGCTGTGTTTTACTGATGGTAGGCATCATCACGCATTCGACTAACACTTATTTTACAGGGAAGGTGTTATAGTGTGCTATCCCTGAATGGCCAGTTTACTGGGTTTACGTGAATATTATTTACAAATAGGATTTTTAATTGTGCTCTTTTGTTAGTGATTTATTTCATATTGTTGATGTTAACATAGAAAGGATGTTTTGTGGATTTTCATAGTTTTTAATGACAGTGTTTTGTAGGGTTTGATGTTGTGAGTGGAACATATGATGTCAACATACCTTTCATCTGAGTGTCTTCTATAAGTCTGTGCAAGAGGAAGAACTCTGAATTTATGTTGTTGTTGTCTAGCCCTCAATGCCGCTATTGTGCACTTTTACCACAGATTCTGAAATGTGTTGTAGATATAGCACATTTCTGAGTAATGCTTGTTTAAAGATATTCATTGTCTAATTTGAGCCAGTGGTTGCTTGTGGGTGCCAATCACACACATTTTGGGGTCACTAACACTTTTTGACCGCATCATATACTGACAGAGTAATAAAGGAAAAACACACAAGGGGGAAGAGATAGACGGAAATACTATCACAATAGTAGAAAGCAGGAAGCGTTAAGAGGGAGATAAGGTGAAGGGGTTTGTGTGGTAGTGGATGATCGAGGTATACTGGGGAGAAGAGTTATTTGGTGTACCCACATTTAACAGCACCGCTGCGTGCATCTGAGCTGGGTTTTGGACACTGGCACTCATTGTCGTTCTGCAGACATTTATCTGCCATCTTTAGAGATGCTTCATGTAGGGTTGGGGCAAAATCAAAGTTCTTCAGGAATAAACAGATTAAGCTGAAAAGTGAGAAAGAGGATGTTGTGTCAGCTTATTAAAATAGTTTTCTCAATTAATAGTGTGGAATCCAAAAATGAAAGGCAAGGGCTGATCCTTATAGATTTAAAAAGGAAATTAATACACAAGTCTTGGAGATTTTTGCTCCAGTATGAGGCAATATTGCCCAGGGCAAACAATCCTACCTCTTTCTCATTTAATAATGCCTTCCAAAATGCAAATGATGACCAAAGGGCCTGAAGGGAGAGCCGCGCTGTACTGGTCAACCCAGTCTGTGGTTGTTATCCTATAGTGAATATAAGGCCTGCCTAGAAATAGGGTACAACTTCTTTTCAAAACAAGGTGTGGCTGAGTGTTTTTCTTTGGATAGCAGATGTAGATTTAAAATAGTTAGAGTACAAGTAACTTAGTATCCCAGTTACACATGGATACATGTACAACCCATAATGCATTCAAGGGTGGTGAATATGTCAGCCTCCTAGTGAGATGTCCAGTGTATTCAATGATGCCAGATTTTGAGAAGCCTGAAATATATTTGTATGAATGCCATTAACCAGTCAACTAAAATCTAACCTCCACTTCATCCAATTTCACTTCACCACCCTACGCTACAACTTAAATATGAAAGAGACTGTAGTTAACTGATGTTCTGCAAATCTACATTTTACCAGTGCCTAGGTAGTTGAGTACACTCTGTTTGTCATTCCGCATTTCCCTATTTTAGCTATAAGTTTTCATTGAGCCCTAATATGTCGCAGACAGTGTATTCTGCTTTTTGTTTTGAACTTTTAGATGCAACCCTTTTCCTTACTTGCATAGTCCCCAGTGAGTGAATAACCTTGTTTTCTGTAAGTCCACTATTTCTTTATACTCCCACAACCAAGTTGCATATTCTTAATACATGTAGCTAGACTGCCAGAGTTTCTGCAGTTGGAAATGACCTCAATATGATCCTGCATAGTAGTATTGCAACACAACTGCAGGGGAGCTTAAGCTCAGGCATATTCAGGCCTTGTTTAACCAGTTCACCAGGAAGTTTATTCATGAGCCTCCAGTAATGCAGGTATACAGGTTCCTTCTGATTTTGTGGAACACATGGGATGAGATGAGATATGTATATATATAGCTGGCTGGTCAGTGCCATTTTGCATTGGGGCGCAATATGTAGTCTACGACTATTGCTCTTACCATATGGTTTTCTATTGACACCTCTTCCACTAAAACGCACAAAGCTTGACTTAAGGATATGGAGTCTGAAATCTTAACAGTGGTCCGAATGCATTTTTAGACTCACATATCTTACACCATAGCATAGTTCTGGGCATATAAAATTATATTAGGACTACAGTATGTCTAATGCTATTTTGTAGAGTGTGGCTATTATAAAGCATATTCCACTGTTGCACACATGAAAGATATATTTGATAGCAATTTAAATCAGTCTATCCACCATTGAACAATTTCTGATTTCCGAAAATGATTACAGTATGATTACTTTGGTGTCCTATGATGGTGTTCTTTAGAGCCAATCAAGTGGAGAGCGAAAGATGACTGACTGCTGTAATTATAGCAAAACCTAAAGATAAATTAGGTTCCTATTTCAACTCCGAGCTGCACAGTGCACATTCTCTCTCTTGTCCTTTCTCCCCATCCCAACGGCAGCATCAAATGAGTTTTAATGTATAAAGCACCTCATCGTGAGTCTAAATTTACATGTCTTAAAGGAATATTCGGTTTTGGTCATTGACAAAAATACTCCTTCTAGGAGATATACATCTGTATCTGGATGTCCATGTCTCAAATTAAGCCAAAGAACTGCAGAATGCATAGGACATCCAGATTTCACTCATTTTTTCACACACAAGACAGTTGCTGGAACCCTCTGATGTGGACTGATCTCTTGGAAACTCTGTAATATTTCGGAATCAGCATTAGATACATAAAAGTGCCAATCCAGATGGTTTGTAATTATTAGAAATATGGTCAGCAGAGAAGTACTCAGTCTTTCAACTATCACAGTTTTTCTATCTCTTAGGAATAATCAATGGAAAAACAAATGAATATGTTCAGAGGACTGTGTCATTTGAATGTTAATCACATTATACCTAAAACTAGAGCTCAACTACATATTCATAAAGTCTTCAGGATTCAGATAAGTCAAAGGCCCTGAATTTTAAAAAAAGGCCGCAAGAAACCAAAGAAATGGGAGGTAAAACATAAGCTCACTTTTAAAGAACATCTAAAAAGATCATCAAGTCATTTAGGCTGAAAAAAGATACACTGAACAAATCCACTGAATCAATGCCTTTGTATTAGTGCACAGATGAGAAACATCTGCACATGGAGCTGAATTACCAAAACTCCCATGAGTGACCGAAAGCCTTAGTTTGTTGAGACCCATCCCAGCACTAACAAAATACTAACATGTGCCACAGGTCTTGAGTGAGTGGCGTAAGCAAGGGGATAACAACATTCTAAAAACTCTGAATGTCTCTACCAAGAAGAGTACATTGCCACAAGGTGTGGAACCAACACTCACCCCAGAATGCAATTAACAACCTTTACTGAAGAACCATAAAGGTGGTCCATATTCAGACTCCCAACTTTCAGGATTTCACTTTATATCCCCATATTTAGCAAGTTATTTGAAAACACATGACTTTATTAGATTTTGGTGGCCGGGATGCACCATCACAAACGTGGTGGATATCTTTCCCACCCTAATGCAAATACATTACATCCTACAGCACTTGTAATAGGATGTTGTGATAGAGTATCTTGTCCCCCAAACTCTAAATAAGGTGCATGGTTATGTGTCAACTCAAATCATATCACGAGTAACATAATCTGCTTGACAGACAATGCTATACAATGCACTTACACTGTTTAACCTGCTACGTAGGAAAGAAACCATACTTCTGGGCATCAAAGGGGAATATACCCTCACTTTCTTTGACATCTTCCCTCTCCATTCAAAAGAGTTCTAACCTCCTGGTTAAACTGGCCACTGTGATATGGGCAAGTAGACATGCGCAACGTGGTGACAATTGTTAGACAACCTATGTTGTAATGACTGGAAATCTGGCTCGAATATTTTTAGATGTGGGAAGCATTTCTGTTTCCCCCATATGCATGCTCTTTCAAAACATACATTTGCCTGGTTTTCCCTTGTTTTACTTTAGTGTCTGCAATGTCTAAACTAAGTAGATGATATTGATATTCTGAGTTGAATGGTTCAGAAGGTCAATTTTCATACCTGCAACCTGGGACTCAACACACTGTAGTTGGATGCAGTTAACACATATGAAAATGAATGTATTTTAATTGTGCATTCAGAATCAGCTAAAATAGTCAAGGCAAGTCATTCGCCCTAATGTCAAAGACAAGAACACAGAGCATTGATGCTCCCCTTACATGAAACCTGAAATCAAGAAGATGATCAGTAACAATTCTCCTCCATCTCGGCCTTAGATTGGTAGTTCATCTCATTAATTGCGCAAACACTAAACGACACAGCTACAGCTAACTCAGTTAGTTCACTGCTCAACAACTCTGATTTACTATGCTTATGGATGACTCAATATATTTGAATACACTGTAACCATAAAAACTGTGAGTTGCAGTAAAAATCCAGTTGCAGGTCTAATGAGTATACATATTATACCATTGAATCTATCTTTGGCTTAGGCTTCTTAAACCTGGGTGAGAAAGCACTTTGTGCCAAATCTAACAGGGCACTATGATTCACAGATAGGCGCCTTCTACACCTAGTCCATTAAACCTACCTAGGATGAAGCCTACATGCTGTTCGGTCAGGGCTCATCAGTATGGAATTCCTAGCGTTTGGAGCTGATAATGGAAAAGTAATTTGATAGATCCAAAGTCACCTTGAAAACAGCTATTTTCCCTTCAGTTCCATTGCTTATTTTCACAAAGTCAGCGAGCAACCAGTTGCATAGCGCCTTTGTATATTTTTCGTACAGTTTGCTATGAAAACTTCGTCAAATTGTTGAACTCAATACACTTTGCTGTTAGTCTCATTTATTTTTAGAAATGTATTCACCGGCTCCATCCTCATCTTTCCTTTTCTTTTGCTCTGCAGTCCTCACCCTCTTTAGAAAGAAATGCACTCTCATTTAAGAGCTCCTACTGATGGTTGCCCTGATATTGACTCTCCAATGAACACATTACTTTTAATAATAAAGCAAAGCCATATGTTATTTTTCTTTCCAGCTTTTGATTCCCAATTCTCAGGTTTGACCAAATTGGGAGCCTCAGCTTTCCATTGCGTATCTGACATTTTTACCAAGGCAGGCACCCAAATATGCAGTACAGTATTCAAGTATTGCTCGTAATAATCCTTTTCGTGATTGTAAACAAAATATATCTATTTCTTCCCAACTGAAACTGGAATATGTAACACCTTCGGCCTAATGATTTATTATCACGATTGAAGAATTGCTAAATTTAAAAACAGACTTTACTATATTGCTGCCTGTGTTTGTTTGGGCATGTTTGTGGTTATGTAGTGAGATGCACATTGATATATTTAACTAAACAAGTGTTATTCAATGTGAAGGCTGACTGATTTCTGTTGTAAAACTGTTCAATAGGTACTGTCAGTTTATTGACAGTACAATGAATCAGTTTCACACTGTATATTATCCCAAGAGGTATGTGCCTTAAGAAAGGTTGCAAAGCAATTACCATTTTTGGTGTGTGCCGCCTGATTAATTATATTACCATCTGTCCATGCTGCAAAAAAACATAAACACTGCATGTTTGGCTGTCTACTGGGCAGTTCATCTTGAAAATGAAAGTCTATTTTAAGTTTAAAAACTAATCAAATATTTGTGTCTTTGACATCTGAAACCTATGCTTTATACCGTACTATGAAGTACAATACAGTTTAAAATACATCATCAACCTCTGATAATGCAGAGTTTTATTTGGGAGGTAAAGAGAAAATGTAAAGCTACTAAAGAAAACTTTACTGAGATGAGTGGAAGAAGACTTGGTAAATGAAGAATGGCAAGGTAGACATAGGCTGGTGTGAAGAGGAAAACAGGGCACTGCTTGGCATCTAAATTAGGACAAGAACGTTAACATGGGTTTTCCATGATAGGATGTGCCGCATCAGTGATGAGATATAGAATAGAAGGATACCTTTAGGAAAGCAGTTCTTCTTTTAGTACAAATGTTGAGCTGGACCCTTGGGCACAGTAAATAGAATTGCAGCTGGGTTGCTACAAAAAATTCCACATCAGGAGAATGTCATCTATAGTGCCACATGGATCACATTGCAGAGAAATATCCCCCTTATTGACTGGTCCCATACATGGATGTAATCAACAATGCAACCCTCTACCATTGGTATGCATAAACTGATGGATAGTACAATGTTTATAAATCACATATGATTTTAATAATTATATACCTCCCAATGCAGTAGTGTTTGTATTTCCCCTACAACACCCAGGTCTTGTATATGCGCACACTGCACATTCATCTTGGAAGGGGCCTCAACATTACTTGCAACCAGACTGAAGGTAGACTCACTAAAGGCTCTACGTTGGCAGGCATGGCATGGCAATAAGGGATGATCAACGGTGGTGTAACCAACCCTGGAGGCCCCTCCCAAGCAGAGTACACAAGGTGGTCCCCCACAATATGTGTTTCCCAGATCTCCACTAGATCACATATATTTCAAATAGTTCAAACAATTTCCTTTAATTATATAGCTTATTTGCTTGCTTATTTCAAGGACAAACTCAGAATTCCTAAACCTTCAAAATGCAATGAAATCAATTCAAACCATGCTTCTATCCCAGGAACTGTGTCTTGAACATCAGTGCTTCATATGACCCAATCTACATATACAGATAAAGCAATGGCTGCCACTCTCCTGTTGATGGTCACTGGTGATGTGAGGTCTGCAACACCCCAGCCAAATTGTGCTGTAGCTCCTAGGGACCTGCTTCAGTACCTAGGCCCTAGATACCATTTCCTAGGGACTTACAGAGGTGCTAAAAGGCCTTGCCACTTGGGGATCTAGTGACCAGTTCTTTTGTTTCAGTGACGGAACTTCGGCACTGAGGACCTGGTTAGCAAGAACCTAGTGCACTTCAGTCAAAGTTGCATCAAAACCAGGTACAAAGTGTGGGTGTGAGGGGAGGTACAGCAACCAGATCCCATCTTCATACACCCCCACCACCCCAAGCCAACAGGCCAGGAGACTCAGCCACAACCTGGGAGTCTCAGCCACATCCTGAGATAGTTTTCCTAGTCTGTCTGGCGTGGAAGAGTAAGGAAGCAGGCTGAATGATTGCAGGGCATACTCTGCCTTACATCTTCCTGTCTAGGTAATTTCCTTTAGAAAGTTGACCTACCTCAACAGTGTGAAGACCTCATTCACAATGCCCTTTGTCTGCACTTTTAGTTTCTTCACTCATTCTCTATTCTTTGGGATGAGAGGTGTCCACCTCTGCTAACCCTATCTTAGCAAGGGCAACCCCACAGCTCTTCCAAAGAGGTCACCCAAAATCTGAATAACCCCACCATGACCAACAGGGATAGGGGACCTAGCTTGTCATTCGATATGCGGTCAGTTCACCTTGCCTAAGACAGTGCAGCCCAGAACCACACCTTCAGCCTTCACTGACAGGTGAAGGGGCTAACTTACAGGCCTCTTTTGGTTCAGAGGGCCTGTCTGCTGTTTTACATTCTGTAGCAAACACCCTTCTTGCACTCGCTCTTCCGCTGGCTGAGGAGCCACTGTCTCAGGCCTAATAGTTGCCTAACTAGTCAGGACTTCCTGTGGGTCAGGCTGGAATTCACCAGTGCCAACTTTGGAGTTTGTCCTTACTGAAGCAGAATCTCCTTGGCTCACTGGAACTTTGACTAAAAGTTGCCGGACTTTCGTACACTTTCTCCTTTTCCACTTCTTCTGGGGCCTACTTTCACTAACTGCAGGTTCCGCACCTCCAGAATCCTTGGGAGGGAACTCACACTGGACCAGCTCCTTGTTTGGGCCCTGACCAACCTCTGGAAGATCATTTCCAGGGAGATATTCAAAAGGGATGTCTGAACTGACTACCACCCTTGCTTCAGGGTTGTTCCAGAGGGTCTTTGGTGACATCCTGGGCATTTCAGTTCCAATGCCTGCATCAGGTACTGAGCTGCATCAGTAGGAGAGCACATCACTGCATACAAATGCCCCATGCACTGGCCCGAAGGCAAAGGGTAGCTAGGGATTTCAATCTCATGGCCCGCTTCCCACATGTGCTGGGTACTATTGATTGCACTCATGTGGCTCTTCAGCCACCTTGCCGCAATGCACACATCTTCTGCAACAGACACCGCTGACACTCCATCAATGTGCAGGGTTTCTGTGATGCCAGTGGTAGCTTCATTGATGTGCATGCAGTGTTCCCAGGCAGTACCCATGATAGCTATGTATTCCGCAGATCACCTCTTGCCTGGCAGATGGCAGTGGGAGAATATGGCAACATATGGTTACTGGGTATGTACCAAGCTCCACACAAGTATGACGTATTATTGTTTTTTAAGATGCACAACCATTAGATTACACTAATTCTCATGCCACATATATGCCCCCAACAGACACAGTAAGTACCATTTCATACATCATGTACTGTACTAATACAAGAGGGACATTTAGAGATATCACTCAATTTCCCTCCTCAGGTGATGCTGCATATGTACTCTCCCTTCATCTCCTCACACCATACAGACGTGCAACCACTGTACCTCAGCTGATGTATAATAAAGCACACAGATGTACATGATGCATCATTGAGTGCACTTTTGGTCTCTTGAAGTCAAGATTTGGATGTGTTGACCATACAGGAAGGTGCTGTAGTACTCACCTCAAGTTTTGTTTTGCAAAACATAACATTAAATCATGGCTTACACATACCTCTGGACCCTCATCTAGGTCTGAATCTGGGCAACCAGGCCATTGTAGAAAACAGAGGGTACGTGACCAGCTGGTTGACACCTTCTTTATCTGAGCAACATGTTGTGCCATGGCCTTCATGTAGTTTCCAGTCTGTTGTCAATGATGGATTTTTGACACTCAGTCTGTATATTCCGCCCTAAGACTACTTTGTAAGCCATACATGATGTCTGTAAACAACAGATGTTGTCAAGACTGAAAAGACTGGACATGCAATACGTTATATGGACATGCCAGGGATTAGCATGGACATCGTCTCTTAGGGCTTCATTGACCCTGGGAAGTAAATGTTTGCATGTGTCTGACCTCCCTGGACAGTGTAACACTAGAGGCCTGCTTCACCAAGGGCCTCATCCTCAGGATGAAAGTGCCATATTAGAGGGTGTGTCATTGTACACAAGGGGAAATTGCTGGCATGGATGTTCACAGTGTAGTGATCCTGCCCCAAGTACGGTGACTCACCCACAACTGTATGGCCTCAGACACAAGGGCAGAGGCCCTTTATAACCCATGCCCTTTGTATGTGTGTGGCAAATCATATGGCAGCGCAGCCATATGTCTGACAATTGTACACCAGGGAACAAGTTGACCAGTGTAGAGAATCAGATAGTCCATGCTCATAGGTGACATGTTTGGCAGCTGCTCATGGGATGCACCAAGCAAGGCCTGTGGTTAATCATAGTGGAGACAGGGACTTTTGTTCCTGTTTCACTGTGGAATGACAAAGACTGCAAGACCCAGAATACATCATGATCATCTGGCCCAGATCAGCATATCAAGAATAGACCTGAGAAATTTAGAAGGACTCCATGATCACAAAGGGGCTTCCTCACAAATCATACTCACACTTACTGGTCATATTCATAATGTGTAGTCAGTTACTACTGTGTGTAAGGGAGAATGCCTCACACATGCTATAATGACATGTCAATGTCTCTTGTCAAACCCTACGCGTACCTTCCAAGACATATGACATGGAGTGGCTGCCACTCTCTTGGCACGTAATGTTATCCTAACACACACACCCTGCTCCAAATGTGCATCTAGGCCTTTCACAGATGTAACGACACACTACCGTGCAGCACGCAGTGAATTAACTTAATTGCCTGTTTTCTACAAAGAGCATCGGGTATGCACTGTGAATGTACACCTGCTCTGTGCACACCCAAGGCACTTCTGTACTACAGAACGAGCAGCAGACACTAATACGGATATTGCTGGTGTACACCTGCTCTGTGCACCCCGAAGGCACTTTTGTACTACAGAACGAGCAGCAGACACTAATACAGATATTTCTGGTGTACATATAGTGCCTGCACTCGCACCCAAGGATGTCTACTCATTAGCATGGGGGCACAGACCCACTGCAGCCACGCCACAGATTTGATGCAGGTGCAGAGGCAAAGAAGCTGTCAGGTGTTGCACTTACAGTGTGCTACATAACAGGTGAGGCACTGTCAGTGCATACGCTGAAGGGAGTCTGCTGTATGGAAGAAAGGTGGTACTATGGACCCCACAGACATACCTCTGCAGGTGGGAGTAGTAACTCACTGCATTTGCCTGCAGGGGCATCACTAATCCCCCTCAAATGTGCATGCAGGTTGACATCTGCACAGTGCTACATGGAGCAGCTGCTTTCATACAGCTCCTTTTTCTACTTGACTGCACTGCCCCAAGCATGTGTCTGCCCTGGGGGTACTGCATTCAATCTATTGGGTCTAATTTTCATGCTCTGCACCTTTTGTAAGATCCGTCATGGTACAAACAGAGAAAGTGTATCTCATGTGTAATGAGGCCCCAGTTACCAATGTAGACAGCCACATGCATCTGTTTCTCTGGTCCCACATATGCTGGGACTACGTATCTATCACAATCTCACTGAGTATGTCCATATCAGTATCACTGAATGTGTGCGTGCCCGGTCATTCAGCCATGTTGGATGAGGTGGTTTCAACAATACAGCAGGATGGCAGACGATCCTGTTTGGAGGTGGGGCTTCCTCTGACTGACCATTAAATTGATGTCTGCCCCTCAAAATGTTGAAGGGGTTTGGAGTTCTGCTCACTGCTGTTGTTCTAGAAAATTCGAGAACACATATATGAGCCGGACTCACAATGGGCCCCCGCACTTGGAAGTCTCGTTGTGGACATTCTGCTCCAAGTGCAATTACTGAGGGGCCTCTGACACTAGTGCATAGGCTGTATGTAGGGCCAGACTGGCAAGGTGGGGAATGTGGCATCTCCCTGGGGGCCTGGAGGGGTGGGGTCTTGTTTAGTCAGTGTGTGTTGGGACTGAACTGGTGTCGCAATATGTGCCCCCGTTAACAAGGCAGCACTCCTGCATGATCCATACACTTGTGTTTCCTGTCTCTGTGTAGGGGCTGTTCTGACATACATGAATGTGTTGCCATGGGTTCCGAGTCCTGCTCTGGCCCCCTGGCCATGTGTGAAGATGGCCTTATGTGTCCAGGGATGAACACCACTACCTGCACCTTCTTTGGTGATACACTACAGTCTACTCTGATGTAAGTGCCATATGTTGACCACAAGTACCATAATGCAAATGGCCAAACTATGCTGGCCATTAAAGTGGTGTAGCTTGTATCTATATACCCTTCCATTTCTCCACTTAACTTCCTGCCTTTTTCACACCTGTTTGCACATGTTACACTTGTTTGACTTTGTCTATCGCCTGAATTCGGATTCTATGTTCCGAATGCTCTGAATATGTACAGTACGCCTGAGTGTGTAGAGTAAGTTCCGGGTGTGGATAATCTGCACTCCGGGGGGAAAGTGGGGGGGTTAGATACGAAGACGGGCCGGAACCCAAAGAATTTCTACAGCAAATGGCACAGAAAAAATGCAAGGCAGGGAGTTCATGACAGGAAGTTGCAGGAAGCCATTTTATTGTCATTCTGAGTCATACCCACCTACAGATAACATCCTCTGCCATCCTGCTGCTCTGTATATCCTGAATGCCCTCAGCATGGCTGAGGGAGTTGATGAAAGTGCACCCCCTTCAGTGCCTGAGAACTGGACATTTTAGCTGGGGGTAGTGGAAATTATTCTCAGCTTTATGGAGGCCCAGAGTACCAACCAAGAAATGCAGTGCATGCCTGACTCTGGGCCGACATTACGCAGCACTTCAGTGCAGTGTGTGTGTACCACCAGCAGGTCAGGTCATGCCACAAGCACTGGGAGGACCTGAACGCTGGGCCCAACTGAGGGCCCAGGAACTATTGGATCAGTCCTTCCACCCTCTCATGTGCATTGGCCACGTCTTACGTCACTGTATAGGAGGGTCCTGAGGACAGCCTGGCCAACCCTCCCTGCCCAGCTGGAGGAGTTGGAGCAGAAACGGCCTAGTAAGTGAATGGGTTGCATGTTGTGTCTGTCAGTATGATCTGAGTGGTGCATGAACTGTGACATCATGTGTCTCATATCACCGTGAGCAACTGCTGCAGTATTCATGAGGCCAATGTCTCCTTGAAGCCCAATGGATGCACATACCACGGTGCATCATGGGACTTGTAGCGTTCTGGACACTACTGGGGAAATGGGGCTTACCTGCACCTTTGGAGGAAGAAATGCAATGCCAACACCATCACTGGTGATCCAAGGGCCTTATCACTGCTCGGTGCAAGGGAAAAGGGATGGGCCACACAATGTCCAGTGTGGGGTCAAGACCTATTATTGTGTGTAGGATGCGATATCATGCATGCTTTCTGTGTTTCTCGCATGTCTCCTTTCACGTATTCCCAGCAACTGCTTCAGTAGTCATAAGGCCAATGTCTCATTGGAGCCAACTGGATGCACATGCCAGGGTGCATCATGGGACTTGTAATGTTCTGAACACTACTGGGGAAATGGGGCTCACTTGTGCATTTGGAAGAAGAAATGCAATGCCAACATTATGACTGATGATCCAAGGGGCTTATCACTGCTGGGCACAAGGGCAAAGAGATAGGCCAAACAATGACCCATGTGGGGTCAAGACCTATTATTGGGTGTTGGATGTGGTATCATGCATGCTGTTTGTTTGTTTTTTGGTTAACGTATCATTTCATGTATTTCGGAGAAAAGTCTGACTTTGGCATACTTGTTTCACACAAAATCGTACCAACATTTCAAGGGAAACCAAATGAACACGTAGCTCGTGGCTCGAATGTCACATGAGACGTGTATCTAGCTGTAAATACTATGCACAAGTGTCAAATGGTTTACAGCACCAACAGGCATTCTCGGAATGGCTGATGTTGCCAGGGATCCTCCAATACATAGACCTTCAGTTTATCAAAGGTATTAACCAAGGCCAGGTTTGTATATGTACAGCCATTCAAGCATTTCAGTGGAATCAGACCATGCCACACATAATTTGGGAAGCAATAGTTAGTGTAAGGCTCTCCAGTCGAAAATTACAGATCCATCCAGACTATGTCCCATATCCATTTGTAGACTGACTTTGCAAAATAACTAGGTAGCAAGGAAACTGGGCCCTATTTACGAAGGTAACCTCAGACATTTGGGCTAAGTTTGCAACAAACTGCTTTGTTAACCTTTGTGAATTGGGTCTCAGTATCGCAATAATGCTGAAGGTGAAGCTTTGTCACCACAGGTGTGTTTACATCCCACAATTGTGTCAGATGTCAAGGTGTTAGTAATGTCAGGACATTACAGTGATAATAAATATTCATTTGGAATCCAATCACCCATAATGGGTGGGAGAACAAAGTCAGCACTTGCTTCATGTACTTATGTGACGCGCCCTGATTTCTACACCAGCTGCATAAAGTTCTCACTTCTATTTCAGTGGACTTGGCTGGCCAGGAAGACCATGAACAGGACCATGGACAGGGAAAGGCATCCTTGGGATGTTGGCAGCCACAGCCTCTTTCATCGACAGAAGAAGAAGAGAAGGAGGGGGTATCTGAAACATCTTCAGGTAGGGGAGTGCGCACACTCAGATGGACACCACATCTGCCACAGACCAGGTGGAGGCTGTGGACACTGTAGGGGGGGCAATGAACCAGATACCTCTAACCAGGGGGTGGGGAGGGAGGATTCGTACCCTTCCTCTGACACAGAAGAACTCTACCTGCTGGAGGTGTCCTCTGGACAGGCCATATCGACACCTGGACCTGCCTCTGACCCCTCCCTACATCTTGAGGCCCACAGACCATCAGGGGCCACAGCTGCACCCCCGGTAGTTATCCTCCAAGTGCCTGCTCCAGTGCCCCGAGGAGCATCCCTGTCACCAACACACCACATCCCTCGTGTTCTACCCAAACTCCTCCCTGTTACATCACCCCTGTGGCTGCATCCCAGGAAGGGATGGTGTTATCTGAGGGGGAGCACTGCATTTCCTCTCGGCTCCTACAGCAGGTCATTGGTGAACTGCGTAGGACCTGAGAGGAAAATGCCTGTGCCTTGGCCACCCTCAATGTCTGCCCTGTCCCAGAGTCCCTCCCATACCACCCTCCATGTGTCTCCTTGTTCATCCTCCTGCTCTGTTTCCCCCGTTCCCACATGCGTCCCATTCCATGGGGTGTCAGGTTTACCACCAGCCAGCCATGAAGAGGCCACAGTGGCAGAGGAACTTGTTGTGGTGGAAAAGGAGTATGACCAGGATGACATTTGAGTGGACATTTGTTTTCCCTTTGTACATAGACTGATTCTCCTGACGGTTCCCTGATGTGTTTTATTTATTTTGTCCAACTCTCTCCAAGTCCCCTGCCCATTCTGGATGGAGAGTATTATTTTTTTCATTTCTCCCTTCCCAATTGACCATATTATATTCATGTAAAAAAGAAAAAAAAACACTGTGTCGTGTAGTTCATGGTATTTGCTGGATTCAAAGTATGGAAGTATATGTCTGGAGTGGTTTAGCTATACCTTCAACATGACACATTTGTACACAGATGGTTCTGCTAATGGTAATGTCTTATCCAGATTTCTAATCACATATGGCCTACAACCACATTAAGCAACTGACCATCATCAACTATTAATCAACTCAAATATGTCTTATTTAGATTGTGCTGTGCAAACATATTTACATTGCTTAAGGGGGATCTCGTTTGCACCTTCTCAATTTTGGTGGTGAATACCATTGTCAGGTTGGGCATTTACTGGGCACCAGCTGTGGGAGTTGGTGCATGTCCTGTAGTGAGGCAGACATGTCAGACAGTGTAGCCCCTACGTCACAAATGCCCTGTCTCACATCTGACTGCTGTTGGAAGAAATCCTCCTCCCACTCTCCACCATTATTATCTGCCAGCCCTCTCTGACTGGGATGTTTTGGATGTGACCGACAGGTCCACCAGCGGGGTTTGGTGGCAAGTGGGAGCTTGTGAGGAGGAGATTTTTGCCTAGGGGCTACCTGCTCCTCACCAACGCTGGCATGTACCTCAGATGTTGGAAAGAAGGCCTGGGAGACACTGTTGGAGTTGGAGTATGTAGGGGAAGCAACTCGTCTGGTCTGGGTGTGAGTGCTATGAGAAGGTGATGGTAATTTTGTGGCGTGTGAGGAATGGGCAATCCTTAGGGATGTAAGAGGAGGCATCATGCTGACCAGAGCAGATGCAGGCTTTGATGGTATGCTGCACTGGCCAACAGTAGTGCTCAGGGGATTGGCCTCTACATCTGTTGGAATCAGGCCCTGATCTTCATCCTTCTCTATTTCCTCCTCCTCCTACTGCTCCTCCTGTGCAGGTCTGGCTGCTGACAAGGCAGCTTGGAAGAGGAGTGGGTTTTGGCGTCTGTCACTGGTACATGGTACTTCTTCCAAACTCAAGTCATCCTCCTCACCACCTGTGAGACAGAGGTTTCAACAGGCTAAGTATTTGCCTTACAACATCATGTGATGCAACACATGGATTAAGTCAAATTATCTCCACATAAACGGATGTTCCACATGTGACATTATTTTTGTACACCTACAAATGATAGCTCACACTGCAGCATTGAGGTGTTCAATGTAGATGTGAAATGCAAAAGGAAACTCACCAGTTCCAACCACACCACTGTGTGGCATTAAGGTCCCCCTTTATGTCAGCTGCTGGACCAGGATCCTTGAGTGTGTTACAGAAGATATGGCCCTTGATCCAGCAGCTTGTAAAAGTCACACCATAGTTAATATCCTGCAAGATTGATATGTGAAAATGCACACTTCACACACACACAGCACTGATTATGTTGGGTAAATTTTACACACCAATTTCAGACATAATGCTGAAGTGGAAATGTCTGCTTTTTCCCTTCCACAAGGATTTGGTTATGGGTAGGTTATCAATAGTCTTCAAAACTATACGGAAAACTTACCTGATGGTCGGATGGCAGTCGTTTTGACTGCTGCAGTCAGGATGTCTCGTATACCCCTGGATGGTGTCATCCGTATTACTGAAGTAGTCCTGGCAGCAGCTGTGATGTAACATACATATCTGTAATTAAGTGCAAATGATGATGGTGATTGATACACTTTTCATCCTTGGCGTGGCCTCCCTTAACTTTTTTCCTCTGTTTCCCAGGTTGTTGATGTGTGCTGGACTCTGTTTTTGCTGTTTGTGTTACTCTGGGCACTTTACCACTGCTATCCAGTGCTAAAGTGCAAGTGCTCCTATAAAAAATGTATATGTAATTGGTTTATCCATGATTGGCATATTTTATTTACTGGTAAGTCACTAGTACAGTGCTCTGTGGTACCCAGGGCCTGTAAATCAAATGCTAATAGTGGGCCTGCAGCATTGGTTCTGCCTCCCACCATAGTAGCTCTGTAAACATGGCTCAGTCCTGCCCCTGCAGTGTCTGTGTGTGCAGTTTTAAACTGCCAATTCGACATGGCAAGTGTACCCACTTACCTGGCCTAAACCCTCCCCTTTTCTTACATGTAAGGCACCCCTAAGGTAAGCCCTAGGTAGCCCCAAGTGCAGGGTGCAGTGTATGGTTAAGATAGGACATATAGTAATGTGTTTTATATGTCCTAACAGTGAAATACTGCTAAATTCGGTTTTCACTGCTGCAAGGCATATCCCTCTCATAGGTTAAAATGTGGGCTGCCTTTAAAAATGATTAAAGAGTAAATTCCCTTTGGGAGTGGATAGACATGTGGAGTTTGGGGTCTCTGAGCTCACAATTTAAAAATACATCTTTTAATAGAGATGATTTTGAGATTGTGTGTTTGAAAATGCCACTTTTAGAAAGTGAGCATTTTCTTGCTTAAACCATCCTGTGACTCTGTCTGTTTGTGGATTCCCTGCCCCAGTCAGTTTGACAGTTGGGCTGTTTGCACCTCTCTCTAGACAGTGACACAAAGGATGCTGGGTGTAGCCTGTATATCCTGATGAGCCATCTGTGCTAGGAGGGAGGAGAGGAGTGACCACTCACATCTGAAAGGGCTGTGCCTGCCATCACACAATGCAGTCTCCAACCCCCTGGTGTGTGCCTGGGGCCTGGCCTGGGCAAGGCAGGATTTCACAAACAAGAGAGACTTTTCTTTGGAGTAAGGCTATTTCAAAGGACAAAATGGGTATAAGAAGGGCACCCAAAACCACAGACTTTAGATCACTTCTGGAAACCAAGAGGAACCTCTGCCTGGAGAAGAGCTGAAGAGCTAAGGAAGAAGAGCTACCCTGCCTGTGACTGTGCTTTGTGGAGCTATCCTGCAGTTGCTTCTGCCTGTGCAAGAGGACAAAGACTGGACTTTGTGTGCCTTCCTTCTTGTGAAGAACTCTCCAAGGGCTTGAAACTCAGCTTGACTCCTGTTGTTGAAGTCTCAGGGACAGCAAAGACGTCTCTCTGCCAGCACCTGGAGCCTCTGCTGAGACTCCTGCCCTGCCAAGTAGTACCCTATCCAGTTCCTGGGGCCTTGACAGGTGAAGCTGGTGGACCAAGGTTGGAAATCCGCGCACAGATCGCTGTGCGGGGCAATTTCAACCTCGAGAGCGGGTAAAGAAATGACGCGCCGCTGGCTCCGCGGCTGAAATCGACGCAGCACTTGCAGCGCAGCTGTGAAATCGATGCACGCGGCTGGAGAAACGACACTCGGCATCAATGATGGAGGCTGCAACGACGCAACATTGCTGGGCACGGAAAAACAATGCAAGCCTGCCCGGACCCAAGGTGCTTTGTCCGGATCGATGCATCACTCTCCTGTGGGGAAAGTAATGGCGCACGCCAATCGGACTGAGAAGGAGAAACGACGCACGACCTCGCTTGCGGGTGAGAAATCAACGCACCACTTACCTTTTTCAATGCACACTCTCCTGTGCAGGTTATTTTGACGCAACCCAAGTACCTTTGCATGCTAACAGTGTTAGCATTGTGTTTAAAAGAACATGAAGACTCTTTTTGCATTTTAATTAATAACTTGACTTGTTTATGGTGGATTTTTGTCGTTTTGGTCTTGTTTTGTTCAGATAAATATTCTCTATTTTTCTAAACCTGTGTTGTGTCATTTTGTAGTGTTTTCATTAAAATACTTTACACCTAGCACTCTGAAGTTAAGCCTGGCTGCTCGTGCCAAGCTACCAAGGGGGAGAGCGGGGGTTAGCTGAGGGTGATTCTCTTTTATCCTGACTAGAGTAAGGGTCCTTGCTTGGACAGGGGGTAACCTGACTGCCAACCAAAGACCCCATTTCTAACAGTGATGATTCTACATGTACATGTCAGAGGAATGGACCAATGATCTACAAGTTACAGGCAGCACTCATATCATCCAGGTAACACTCACAGGCAAACATGTTTTGAGGTTACTGAGAGCTACAGTATGGAAACAACTAAAGTGTCCTGCACTGCCTACCTTTGGACACATCTTTATTGTTAGGGGCATCATGCATCCTACATATGATGTTGTTTCTGCTAATTTCTAAAAGAGACTACAACAACATGTAGAGCTGGTTCATCTTTGCATATCAGAATATGTCAGTGCATTACAGAGTACATGTTTGGTATACATAATTATCAACAAATTTATCGTTAACAATAATTCTACTACCCCCCCAAGCTGACACCTCCCCCCGCTGACAGGACAACATTGTCGAATGTGAGGTCAGCTATTTCTGCTGTGCACTCTTCTTCTGGCCTGTGTTTCCAATATACGTGAACAACATCATGGTGTATTTTAACTGACACTGGATACAGTTATATACAGCACACATAATGAAGTCCTGTATTCCAAGGTTTACTCATTTTTGAATAAGGGGAAGGGGAGGCACAGTGAAATAAACATTGTTCTGGGATCACACAAATTGTTCAGGTGGAGAAGCTGGGCTGACCCACCTTTACTTGTTTCATGATGTGCAGCTCACCGACTAGATGTATAGGTTTCAACTCCTCTACATCCACTTTGCTATCCACAATCCCACTCACCAAATGCAAGTCTGCTGGTATCAGTGCGCCCCCATCCACATTATTACATTAGCTGTTGGTTCCTGGGATTTTGGCAGCTTTTATCCATGTCATGGACTTACAAACAAGTTGTTACTACTCCTCTCTATGAGAGATTTGGGGACATAATTATGAGCCCCTCAAGGCACCAGAGAATAACTCTTTGCATGTCTCCAGCTGTGCACAGTAGTACATCATGTCTATGAGGCCACAACAAGTCACTTTGCATGATTTGGAATGACCTCCTAGCTAACAGCGTGTCTCAATGCTGGACCAATCACTGTGTTGCCTTACTCTGCACTTGAGAGGCATTCCATGATGGGGGATGAGGTCCAACATAACACCTATGGAGGGGACACCTCCCCAAAGTGACAGAACCATGTACACCTGGTGAAGCACTAACGCATTACACTTCCTAAGGCGAGTAATGATGACTTGTAACATATAGACTTGCTGCACTGACCTACACAAAACCCTCCTACATGAAGGCCAATATGATTCCTTAGGTAAGTACTATACACATACATTTTGAGTTGAGTTTACATTGGTCAACATGTTAGAATGTGAGTCATATGTGAGCATATGGAGAATAGTGACAATAGCGATATTAAACATATAACACATGCTGCTGACATTTAAACTACAGTTTAGGAGCATGAGCATTTGGGATACTCAATTTTGTGCATCCTTACCAGTGTTTGACATCCACCCAGTGAGTTCTGCCTGACCAGATGTCTCACCCATGCATGTTGCAGAGGTCACTGCAGGCTGTGTCTTTATAGACAAAGTTACAGGGCCTACAATGGTATGTGTGTTTTCACTTTACATTCTAGTTGACAAACGTGATACACAACATTGACAAGCTCATTTCACATTTGACACAGTTTATAGATTCCATGTAATGTATCTATGAGTTTTTTTTATGAGTAATTATCTATGAGACTTATCTCAAAGATTGAGTTATTGCCCTCTCCTGGCCCTGTGTATGTACCAGTTTGTGCTAAGGATATGGGTTGATGTGCTCCGTGACAATGACTCCCTGATGGTGCATGGATCTCTGCTCCAGTGTGTGACTGTACTTTGGCTTTATGTGGCAACAAAAGGGAATGGTCATCAGACACAACCAAGTTATTTGAATATGTGCAACCTATCACATTTGTAATCCACTGCATCTACATGCCAGCAGCAGAGGTAAGTGAATGAGGGACATTATCTATTGCCATTTACCAGTGTTAAGCGGATGAGGCAGCAGAGATGGGCCACTGTTTGGGACTGGGGAATTGGAATTTTCAATTGCTATCACAACGGATTCTGGGACTTGTAGTGCAATGGACCGGCTGAGACACATAAGGATCTGACTCACCATGCAGATTGTACATACTTGGGATAACATTCATGGTCACTGACATTGCGTATTTGGTGCAAGTGTTCGTATCATCACATTTTACCTGGCACCACATTGAGGTAATCACTCACAGGCAGCCCATG
The DNA here is from genome assembly GCF_031143425.1 of Pleurodeles waltl. Taxonomy (NCBI): domain Eukaryota; kingdom Metazoa; phylum Chordata; class Amphibia; order Caudata; family Salamandridae; genus Pleurodeles; species Pleurodeles waltl. The sequence goes on from NC_090438.1 coordinate 404,010,598, forward strand.
GAGCAGATGGGGGTCTATGGTGGAGAGGACGTCCCTCTCAAGTTGGGTACGTTGGAGGAGGGCTCCAGTTGATACACCTGGACACCTCTATCCTGGTGTACTTCTCCTTCACTTTCCTCTTCTCATCCTGCCACTTCTTTTTGATGTCAGTCACTGTCCATATGTCCTGCCCCAATGCAGTGACCGCTGGGACCAACTGCTGACATAGGGCTACCTTCTGTGCAGAACTGCTGCTGTAGGGTGGGAGACCATGCAGTCTCTTATAGTACCTGATAATGTATTGAAGGATAATTGTGCTGTCCTCCTCTGTGTAGTTCTTCTACTTCCTTGTAGGTAGCATGGCTTTTGTAGATGCAGAGCAGGCAGGTGCAGTGTTGTTGTGGAGAAACCTAAACCTTGCTTGTGGGCTGCTTTTATCTGGATTTTGGTGTAGGGTTGCAAGTGGGATTAATAATGTGAAGGTGCATGTAACTACAATGATTATAGGCCAAGTGCGGATGATCCACACTGAGTGCGGATGATCTGCCCTGAGTGCAGATGATTCCCCCTGAATGCGGATGTAAAGATACTACTCTTAACTTACCATTGTGAATACCAAACAGTCGTAAATGTAGACTTTTGGTCTAAACTTATACCAAACGTCTAAGTTTACCTCTGTGAATCAGGTCCATAGAGTCAATAAAACTTCTATACCTGTTTACACCATGTGAGAAGGTGGATTAATAGATGGGGTGGATGGCGGTCCACCAAAAGTAACAAAGTCACTATTCTTGTCAGGTCCAGTAAAGTTTTTAGTGATTTAAACCTACTCTCAACCCGTGATAGCAATGGCAAAGAGCAGAAGGCTTAACTTAAGACAATGGGTAAAGCATTTAGAAGTAAAGACAGTTAAACAAGTCTAAAACAACACAATAGAACTCCCACTACAATTTATAAAAAATCTGAAAAGGGGAACAAGAGATATAAATTATTGAAATTTTAAAATAAAAATGGCACCCAAAACCAAAAAGCGTGAATCTCAGGTCGCTGATTGTGCTAGATCGGGACAAGGCTGAAGTTTTAGTCTGACCCTGATGGAGCGCAAGTCAGATTTGTCTCGTCAGGAAATTACCTTAAAACATTGACAATTTTGGCAAAAGGAAGAATATTCAATGAGGCAAGCTTGCAGGCTGGATCTGAAGATGGGCTAGTCAATGTCAAGTTGATGAAGGACGAGGTCTAAGTTCAGCTGTTGATAAAGTCAGGAAAAGCTCCAAGTGGGTAAAGTGCAAAATTTGTGGCCAGGAAGTTGTCAATCCAATGCTGCTTAACATGGTCTTGATGAAAGTTTCCATCTTGTTACTTAGACTCTTTTCTGTAAGTCGAATTTCTTCAGCAGCGCAAGGCTTCAGCCTGTATCTGAGGAGGATTCAACATTAAGGGATGCCAGTGGATGATCCTGCAACTGAAACAGATTTGCAGATGCTGAAAATAATGTAGCGGGAGCTGCAATGAAGTCAGGCCCATTGAGATGCACCCACAGCTAGCAGGTTGGTCTCAGCCTCTCAATAGTTGTCAGGCAAAAAGATAGCAAAAAGTTTAAACGCCACAAGTGTTTAGGTTATGGCTGTAGTAGTACACTCTGACACCAGCCAAGGGTGCCAGTCCATCTGGAGCTGCACTTGGGAGTCAAACTCACTCCAGTGCAAGCCACCAGCAGAATCCAGGGCAGGTTCAGTTGAAAGTGGCCAGTTTGGCTCTTTCAGGAAACTGGGCTTCTTGTAGCTTTTGGTCCCTGTAGCTTAACTGGAGGTCAGCCAAATGACCCTTGGAGTTCACTTCCTTGTCCTGGGTATAAGGGAGCAGGTCCAGCCCTGAGTGTTTTCATCACAGATCTCAACAGCAAGTGCAGTCTTTATTCTATCTTCCACAGGTCCAATCCAGTGCCCAGGGGTGCCACATTTCTGACTGGCACTAGCCTGTGGGTGGGGGTAGTTCTTGGCCCCTTCCTGACCAATATGGAAAATGCTGCCAGAGGTAACCCTACTCACTTTTGCAGCAGTTCCTGCCTGCCATACCTCAAACAGTACCACTTTCTACCTAAAAACAAGATGGCAGAACCATTCTTCCCTTGTTCAGAGCTCATGTGCCCACCACAGAAGTGTAGCCTCAGAAATTAGCAGACCCTCCCCTGTCATCACTCAAAATTGGTTTGAGGGGCAAATCCTATCCCACAAAGGTTGGTGCCAGGCTGAATAAGGGAAAAAGATGGGCCATGCCCAGGTGTTAACTACAATTCCCTTTGACAGGGTAGGCCTTCTTGAAGTTTATTAAGTTCCTGGGCAAAACCCAAATGGTCATCTTGTTCACACCTCATCAGGGAGCTGTTCAGCTGCTGAGTAAGAGCTGGAAGCTCATGCAAATAGGCTTCTGGAGGCTTTAGACAGGTAAAAGGTGACTTAAACCTTTATGAAGTAGGTATTATATATCAGACTTTACCAGTAAATTCAGCTCATAATACATTTTTTTTTTAAGTTCAAGGATGAACTTTGTTGTTGTTTACTAGGCAGAAATATCAGTATTAATTTTAATATTCTACCCCAGTGGTTTCCTATGGAACAGCTAATCCTGCTAGGCTAACAACAGCTTTTAGGACTTTGTCCCTGTAAGGACATGTTCAACATTAAACGTTTGCATGTCCTACTCTTAATTAATATGCAGCTTTCCTTGTGTGCATTTAAGGCTTAATATTTTAAAGGAGAGCTTGGGCCTCTCCAATGGGGTTATTTTGGAAGGTCAAATATCCAGTTCTAAAACTGTGCAGTCAGGCTACAGTGGTAGGACTGTATTCATGTTTTGCATTTTCACTCTAGTGGTGGAACAATGTGCACTGGAGTCTACTATTGACATTTAACTTAAAGCTATGGGTTCAGTTTGTACCATGTACTAGGGACGTATAGGTAGGTTATATACACCAATTAGAAGTATAGCCAATTGAGACATGTTTTAGTGGTCACAGCATAACACTGGGATCTGGACAACGGTCTCCCAGTGTGCAGAGTTCAGATACCAGCAACAAAAAAGTAAGTGTCACCATGCAGAAAAGGGGCATTTTCAAAACCAAACTTATGGTTAAAGGAATCTAGTAGAAAAATAAAATCATTAAATGATATGATATTTTTTTTAAAGAAAACCATTTAGAAGAGTGACAGTGGACACTGGTGGGGGACACCGTTCACATTTACAGGCATGGGACACTGCCACAAGGTGCCTAATATAGGTAGGTGCTTGTTATGATTTGCATATTTTGTCTTTTGAGAGATTAAATCTCAGCACGGAAGTGTTCAGAGCTTGACTGGTATATTAAAGGGGAGATAGTAAAATTTGCCAAAGCAGTGGAGGGATGTCAGCTGAAAGCACCTGAAATGGATAAAATAAATTCAGCAGACTCGACAGAATACCTGACTGAAATGGAAACAGATTCCGGAAAAATCCATGCAATGTGGCAGAGGAATTATTAAGGGATGTGCAATGTATGTTGATTTGTACCATTAGAGTACTGAATGTTCAGCAGCTGGATTTGTGCGAACTAGAGATTCCAATAATCAATATTTGCACATGCATCACCACTTGCATTCACACATGCATTGCTTCTCCAGGAATACCATTTGTGAAATTCTATTCAAATGTTGCTTTTCATGCTATAAATGTTAACCACATTGGGTCTTAATCATACATTTTAACGTGTATCTCAAGTACAGTCATTCACAAGGTCTAATGAAAATGTAAAGAGGATTCCTTGGGGGGATGACAAGACACTACCTCCGGTACCAGTACTAATTCATTACCATCGGGCCCCTCTCGAAGTTGGGTATCTTGTACTTTTCATCTTGAGAAAACAAAATCTGTTCACTGTGTTGTCACTCTACTCCAGTGGTGATTAAGTGTTCAGCATTAAGCACAATTGTGAACAGTTCTTATACTCTCTTTAAAGGCCCAAAAAATAAAGGAGATGTTTGTCTTAGTCATCGATTTCAGATCTCAGATGTATGTATTTTTATGGTATTTCTATAGCACAAAGCTAGCCAAAAGATAACATAGCTATACAGGGTTAGGTTTAACAACAAGCATAAAGTCAATAAGTGATAGGAGAGGCAGCACGTTCATGCATTGTGAAATAGTGTTCTTTAAGGTGGTGAATCTTTAACTTGTTCCTAAATTGGAGCAGGGTAAGGATGGTCATGATGGATATGGATTCGTTGTTCCAGATCCAGGGTGCATAAATGGAAAAGGCTAACTGCCTTGTTTTTTATTTTTCACACTTATTAATCCCTAGTCTGAAGATGCCCTGGCTGCAGGTCTGCTGAGAGTTGTCTGCAAGATAATAGGGGACTCTGGTCGTGACAGCTTTCTAAAGGATGCAGCTGGTTATGAATATGGTGTGGGCTAGCATGAGGAGTGAATTGGAGACATGCTCTAGCATGGAGGATGCTCTTATGAGTTGCCAGTGCAGAGACACAGGAAGATATACAGGAGGGTGCTACAAACACCCAGATGTGAAAGTATGAGGGTTTGAATAGCCGTTCTGAAGATGATCCCTTGAAAAAAACTATTTCACTTTCTTTGGTGGACAGAGCCAATACCATGCAATGTTTTTGGCAATGTATTTCTTAAACGTGAGGGTGCTGCCCAGGGTGAATCCAAATGACTTGGCAATCATTGTGACAGTTGTGGTTAGATTCCCACCTTTCACTGCCAGATTTGAGACGGGTTTGTTGAGTTTCTGGTTGTTGTGCTTGCTAAATACCAGTAATGCTGAACAACCAATTCTGGTTGATGTGCAGAGAGTGTTTGAGACATTAATTGTCTGAAGCAGAGGAGGTTTTCAAGGAATGATGCATAACATCAGTATATTGGTGAATCTTGATGCTATTGTTTGTCAGTATATCACCAAGGGGCTCCATGTAGAGGTTAATGAGGATGGGATAGAACAGAACCCTTTAGGACTCTAAAGGTAATAGGGATCTTTCAGGATTTGGAGGTGTCCAGGTGAACCGACTGTTGTTGGTTTAAAATGTATGAATAGAAGCAGTAAAAGCCTTGGTAGGATTCTACTGGAAGAGAGGAGATGAGGAATTGAAGCAGGCTTGGTGTTGTTGATGTGCTGTAGGATCTTTTCTTTCACTGAAGAGGTTGATGGCATTGTACTTTTCTGTGGGGTGAGGAATATATGGATCTGGCAGTGGGTTGAAGCAGTGCTTGTCTTGAAAAACTTTCTATTTCTGTTGGGGGCTTCATTAATGCTGCTGGTATAGTACTTTGCTTTGGTTGATGTGATGAGCTATCTGCATATCATCCAGAGGGTCTTTAGTATCATGAGGTCATCATGAGTTCTGCTTTCTGTCTATTTTCTTTCCTGTCTATGGAGTGAACATGTATTGTCAGCAAGGTCATTAGACTAACAGGGTGTTGAAGGCTTTGCCTTGCACTTGCATCTTGTTTGTGTGGCATGGATGTTTAGATTGCCATAGAGAGGTCATTGAAGGATCTGAAAGTTTGGTTTACTCTTTTGTTTTGACCTTAGCTTGTTAGTAGGAAGTTGACCAGGGAGATCAGGATGGCAAAGTGGCTGGCCCAGTCCAGGTGTATAGGTGGTTTGCATTGGATTGTTGGTGATGTTAAGAAGACAAGGTCAAGGATGTGTCCTTTGAAAGGTGTTGGTTGCGAGACATGTTGTACCACATTGCATCTGTCAATGATACTGAAGGGGTAACTCTTTTTTGCTTTTGAGCCCTGTTGTCTGTGAGGAGGAAATTACCAAAGAGGCTCATGTGGGTGTGTCAGTTGGAAAAGGTGGTGAGGAGGACTGAGAGTTCATCTATGAAGTCATTCCACTCCCTACGAGGTCTTCTGAATGTGTTAATCTGAGTTGCAGAGTGGAAATGGTAAATCACTAGCTGCATGGAGTTAAGTATAACTTGCTTGCCTAAGGTGGAGGACCAGAAGGACTTATGGATGACTGAGAGACCTCACTTCCTACTTGCAGGGCCCACACAATGGATGCTGTAGCCTGTGGGGAGGAGGACACAGAGGATGTGTGAGGATTTTGAGTTGAACTATACTTCTGTGATGAAGAGGGTTTCAATGTTTTGATAGCTGATGAAGCCTGCAGTGTCTGGTGCATGGAGTACTTCAGAGCAATCTTCAATAAGCATGAGTTAGAATGTAGTTTGAGAGTGTGTGGTAGTTAATGGGATGTGTAGGAGGTTGGATTATGTGTTTTGCAAATGCTATAAGACCTTCTGGGTTATTTAGATCAGGGTGGGATTGTGTGGAATTGGCAGTACAAAGCAGTGAGTAAGGCACATGATTATATTTTACCTTGTATGTTTCAGTGGAACATGTGTTCTGGCCGAAGGTATTTCCTGGCCCTAAAAAGCCCAAACAATTGATACCCTTGTCTGTGTCCACTCTTCGATGTTGATGCCCAGGTGATAGGATGCTCTGAATATTTAATTGAAGTAGGGAGAATGCGAGAACTGATATTACTTCCTGTACAGATATATTATGGATAATGCAGTAATATAAATTCCTGTGTAGATGGTTGATGGGAAATGCAGAGTTCTATCTTCCTATGGAAGTGGATGATGGTAAATGAAATCCTTTTGCCTGGTCTCTTCTTTTAAAGATGCATTTAGTAGGAAACCAGTGCTGTGACTTTCTCGGATACACCAAGGAGGAAACCTGGGAATTCTGGATGAATATTTCATCAACATGAATCCTATAGACTGAAGACTTCATCAGGATTTTGCAGTAGCCGACGAATCCCATAACTTTAGATTAACAGTAAAAAAAAAAAAAAATTTTTAAAGTCTCTGCATATTTTGGGCGCAGAAAACAAAATCCCACCATGGTCAAGTAGCACTTGTCAAGTAGCGCTTGTCCACTGGTCTAGTAAGACAGGAGAAAACAGTGATCATCAACTTCTCTAACTAAGTTATTTGTATGCCCACTTTGCTACAGAACTAAATAACAGGAAGGAGCGATTATGCGGGAAGCAGCATGTGCCACATGGAAAATCATGGTGGTTTTACCACAATACATTCTATTCCCTGCCACCATGATTGCAAAACTCTGAATTTGGAAGACTACGAGACTGTGCACTAATTGGTCTGATATTTAAAGAGTTAGGAAGTGCGGGGCAGCGTCTGCTATTCTGAATTATTTGTACTGACGTCTCCGTGGCTCATGTCCTGCCGTGTTGGTGTTGCAGCTGTATATCCTTGTAGGATACACAGCTAAGTCAGGCTCTTGTTTGGGGACTGTGTTTCCAGTCAGTGGTCGGGAGTTGACTGCTGGCCCTGGCAAGCATTGCCGGTTCCGTAACCGCTCCTTTTGTTTGGTATAGTGTGTCAGGTTTTGGCTGTTCAGTACAGCTTGTACAAATTGCCCGTTTGAGACTTCTCAGTCCTATAACGGGTATCCGAGGAGTTATCCGGTGCACGTGTATGCAGTTTTTTTTGGATTGCAGCACATTGCTTACTGTACTGAAAAACTCTTTGAAGAGTTCCCAGGCAACATTAACACTGTGTCCTTATTCACAGTATTGAAGTTTCATGAGACTTGTTTTACAAGGGGGATATGATTCTGATTCCCTCTGTCTAATTATACTTGTATGTTTAAAACATTCCTTGAGGAACCACATTCCATTCTTTCTTTGTTTCATTGGAGGGGAAACTGATAATAATTATTATTGTTGTCTTATGTGATGTTGTTTGAGTTGTGAAACATAGCAAACAAGCTCAGTCCAGAAGTTAATGGGCAACCTTTCATTTGATGTAACTAAGATCAATGGAGATAGTTGAAGGAAGTTATATAATAATAGTTTATGGCAGGTTAAAAACTGAAATATATTTGTTTTTGATTACACTATGAACTGCACATGCAGTGCACTGTTTATTTAAGGCACAAGAGTAAAGACAGTATTGACTATTGCTAAATATCTACATATGCAAATTACATCCTACCCAGTGATTATTTGAATTATCATTTTCTCTTCACAGATCTTCCTCCCAGGTGTACCTACCCTACAGTCCCATGTCACCATTTAGCTGCTCTGCTTCTCTGCATGCTTATACACAGAGGCAGAGCTGCTGGAAGATGGGCCTCTGGGTGGTCATGTTCCCAAGGATCGGTAGTCCTGACAACTATTAGTACACAGGTCATATAATGGTCCTTGGGAATACTAAATAATTATTAAAATTGCAAGGAAAGCTTTTGTATAGTTGTTAATATGACAATTTATTCTATCTTTCTATACAACCAAAGTAAATTAAAACAACTTGTTAGAGACTTAAGCACATCCAACACAACCAACAAGTTATCTCTAGGTGCCCAGCACCAGCAAATTTCGCATCAAGAACATACATCCAGAAAAATCTGTTCAGAGTATGTTGTTGCAACCTCTGTTTTTACCAAGATGAATGCTACACTTCAATACTCCATTACGTTCTCAAATAATACATCAGAATAAGAGACTGTATCGAGCATCAGAAAATTAATTATAAAACAACAGACATTCAAACTTTGTGGTCTTACTCAGTTTTCTTGACTGATCACCTACGCATTCCTAAGTGGATCACAATGGATCACATTTCTTGTACTTAAAGCATGTGCAGAAAGATTTATAGGATACTGTAAAGTAAAATGATGTAAGACTAACGCACACACAGTGACTAATATAATCAAGCACTGGGGTTACTCAAGAGGCATCTCTTTCAAATACACCTTCTAATATTTGCATGAAGCCATAAACAATCCTCAGCTGTATAAAAGACTTCCGACTGACCACTACAAGTAGTTACCATTGTTCAGTCACCGTCCTGGGGATGTCTCTTCCAGACTGACTACGTTTGCTTTAGTGTCAGCTCCACTATTCATGTGATACAAACTGCACCAGAGAGACTCATCAATAAGTGATGATCCCTTTAGACTGTTAGAATCAATAGGGACATCTGTGTTTTACACCAATGTATGGTTGGGCTTTCCTTTGAAGAAATTAACGTCACTACCAACGAACTTAATAAAGAAATCAGAACAAAATCTGCCAGTAGTACATTAGCTGAAAAACGTGTGAGGCTTTTAATAGGCATCGGTGATATAATGGTAAACCTAAAGGGATCGAGGAAACCTTGCAGCCCCTACTTGAAGTTCAATGCTATAATACTTGTCCAGCTGCACAGAGTTCAGATGTCACAGCCATCTCTGACATATACTGATATATCAAAAATACTTGCAGAGATTTTTTTTCATTAAGGCAGTAATCCATTTTAAAGTTCTATGATTACTCTACAAGGCACTTCACATTTGTATTGCTACTTATCCAATTATTAAATTATTCAAAAAAGTACTCGACAAATTATCTGAGCTACAAACCTCTCCAAAATATTAGCTCTATAGAAGAGGAGAGACAGTTTCCTGAGGACTGGTCCTTAATCCAAATTAGTTCACATATTTCACAGGGATTAGATTTTTCCAGCCTTTTTTTTTTTGGAACCAATGCTGATCAACCGCCCATTGCAACTTTTTTTAATCCAATTCGACTACTCACCGAGGTACTAGTTCTTTATAGTCTATGGATACAGTATGATATATATATATATATATATATATATATAAAACTAGCTAATGGAATATCCATCACGAAAATAACCTTCCCACTTTCAACTGCTCATTCTAAAAGGCAGAACACAGAGAATATTTAAACCGGATAACTGACAGAACACCCCATTTTACATCAGCTTCTGAAGATGATACAATTGCCCAGAACATAAGTAAATTTTTAAAACCATTTATTTGTTTTATCTCACCTAAAATGATATGTGTCAGAAAAATGGCATTTTTTCCAGTGGGAAGTGCGTTGTTTTCAGAAGCTGTTATGATGAATGACAAGGTTTTGTGTCTCAGTTATTTTTTTATCCAAAACAATCAATGTCATACTGAAAACTAACTTTTGTTCTTGTGATCAAAGCATATCTGAGAGCACAAAACAGAAACAGTCCCGTAGGGGTCCTGCATTTCCCCTTCAAATATGATTTTTCACCAAAATGTTCTTTATAAATAAGTTATTATTGCATTATCCCAGAGCTGAAGGAAGGAGTGAAAGATAGTGCGGAATGCGGGTTGCCCTTTCTCAATTGCTTTGTGAGCATGTATAGAGATCGATTGCTACTGTAACGATCAAGCTGTGTTCTATTCCTGCCTAGGAACCATCCGATCATTCCCCATCGGAATTTAAGCTGCTGCTGCTGAAAAGTATCATCACCAGACTCTCAAAGAGAAGATCCAAACATTCTTTAAAGATTTTTGCTTTGTTCTTTTCCTCTTGCTACTTCACACCTTTGAATTCGGCGTGCACAGCTGCAGCCCTCCGTGATGACGTGTAATCAGAGTGCCATAGGCCCTAAATCAAACACTCCGTCCCCCCCTTCACTTCGCGCTCTCCACTGCTTCCGAGGTAGGGTGCAGGCGACAGTGACACTTCGACCAACTACCAAAATGATAACCAGCCCCATACGCGTGATTACAGGAGTGGGTATCATAAAATACTCATATGTTGCCTATAGCACTATAGATTTCCATCACCTGTCGCACCCTAAGGTCTTCATTCTGAGATGAGAGGACATCCCAGTTAGGTCAGTTAATGGTTGGAGATGCAGTATTAACATATAATGTATTGTTGTGCCAAAGGGCTTTCTGGTAATGAAGATGTTATTAAAACCGGGGGGAAGTGTCCTCAGGAAACTGCCTAGTAATTCATGACTTTTGAGAAGGAGGGGGAGTAATGTGGCTAAATAGCCAGAGCTGCCTCCTTTGGAACTGGGGGAAAAATGAATCTGTCCTTGTGTAATGTCATTTGGTGTTCATGTAAACGCGTTCTACTGCCCTCGGACAAGTTAGAGTGATACACAATTGCAAAAAATAGAAAATAAAACAAAAAAGGTTTACATGGAAGTCCCACATTCCACGGCAAAAAATAAGAATACAGGGTGAATTTACAACCAAGAAATATTGATCACAATAATGTCAGTACGATAGGTTGTGAAAATAGTGCATTGGCATTCCTGTGCACCCAGAAATGGAGGCCAAAGTCCAGAAACCACTCACCTTTGAGATGCCTTAGCAACCGCAGTCAGTCTAAACACGTTATTTCTATGTATGGTCTATGCCAGGAGCAGTCAGATCTCAGGCATGAGCGGAATTCACGAAGACAGAAACGTCTAAGTTACTAATGCCTAGCTGCTATTGGAACTTACTAAATGCTGCACGACCTCCGAAATTTGAAGTCTTACCTACATGTGTACAAATTGGCATTTTCGTGGAAAGTCCGACGAATCGAAAGGGAATTATAATGTAAATCTGATGAGCACCCAAACAGGCATAACTTTATTGTTATCAGCCATACATTTGTAATACATTTCCCACACTTGTCTGTTCACCTAAACTTAGATCTGCTATGTCCTGTGTAATTGCTGCAGAACGCACGAGAATATTCCCCATTATCCCCCATTTTCACAAGCCAAAAAGCAAATGCATTTTATGGAACAATATTTGCTATGAATTAAAAAAGCAGAGAAAATCAAATATAGTCTAAATACCACCACCTTTGCAGTTTCTGAATGTTACTGTGTTCACAAGTTAGGAATGACTGGGGTGAAAAGCTCTGTGAAGTAGCTATTCAATCATATATACTGCCTCTGCGTTCCAATATTGAGAAATACTGCAATTTACGAGCAAATGTATTTTAAATGTGTCACGGGTAGGCACACTTTGGTGTTCAATGGCCACACACATCAGTGACGCTGGTAAAACAAATGTGTCACATTCACAAATCTTTTTTAGTTTGTATTTCTAACTTGCACCTAGAATAGTTTCCAATATCATGCAGTTGAGACGGCCAGCCAAACGCACATGCGCACTTAGGTCCACTCTCTCCTCCTCCTTTTCCACCTCCTGAGTTCCAGCCCCGCCCCTCACTGCTCTGCTGGCTGAGCCAGCAGATTAAAAATAAAACGACAGTAAGCTATAATTTTTTTATCATCTGTTGGTTCTTATCCAGGGGGGTGATGCCCCTTCTGCCATTGCGGAGGAGCCACCCTTGAGTCACAGAGTGTCTAAATGCATATAGACAGGGTCAACTTAAGGATTTTGGGGCCCTGGGCCAAACACATTTTGTTGGTCCTTTTTCAGAACAGCTCTAAAGTTATGATCCAGTTTCGGCTCTTCCATGCCCTTTTTGGACAGGTCACTGACAGTGGACAGGCACACTTGTCCAAATTCTAAGTGTTTGCATCTAATATTCAGTCATACTAAGGTGTGGTTTCAATATTGTAATACAACAGCAGATTACTAATATTAATGCAAATAATCTCTGTGACACCCTCCCATTTCTCGTATGTGAGGTCCTGTTTTGAGCTAAAAGAAACTTTTTTATGGATGATGCATGAAACATAAATAGAACATTAGTCTCTAAAATGCTTGTAACTGACTCTCACACATTACTCACATTAAAATAAATTAAAGGAAAACACTATTTACAACAATCTGCTTAATAGGTATTCAAAGTCATCAGGGTCAAAACTCTTTGCACAACAGAGCTGGCTCTGTCAGGGCCCCCCTGAAAAGCTGAAGGCCTGGGCCAGAGCCCTTTTGCCCATGCCTTTCAGTCCACTAACAAACACTCTCTACTCCTTTACTTCACTCTTGCAGGTTCCTTCTTTCTCTCTTAATGGCTATTTTGCTGTTTTTCTCTTCCTTTGACTTTCTAATTAGTGCGTTTTTCCTCTCTTGAATTTGGTAAACATCTGAAGAGGAAAAATAAGTGCCTTTTCCTCAATATAAGCGCCAGTGGCCCCCACTTGCTCAAATCAACCACAGAACACTATGCACTGTGGAACTCTTGCTTCAATATGTGGAAGAGGACGTTCTAGAGAAATGGCCTGGTCTTCCAATGCGAATTAGATGAAAGCATTTGCATGATTTGTGCGGAAAAGTGGGCAGAGCTGAATAGTCTTTCACTGGGTAAAATAAATGTGAAAAGGAAATCATTTGTGAATGTTATGTGTACATAGAAATGTAACCTGTATGCAACTAGACACTTCTGGCCTTTATCACATAGGTATTTTAAACCTTATATGCATTGCCCGGGAGAAATAAATATAATTAATATTGCAGATTTCTCTCCCATGAGTGATTAGTTAATCCCATTCAAGAGGTCTGAAGGCAGGGCACAAGCCAGGGGTATATGCGCGTAGATGGTGTTCACCCAATTCGTTTACAGGATGGACATCGCAAAAAGTTGGGCCTCACTCAAACATGCTGAACTCAACTTAGTGTAATTTTCCAACACCTGGACACATTCAGCAGTGCCTACACATTGTCTTTTTTCTTCCCAGCAGCAACGTGCAAGCGCCGAGGGGGCTTTGTTATTTTTACATTCCAGCGGGGCCCAAAACAAAGGCTGAAGTTTTGTTTCAAGTATCTTGGCTGGGAACTCTCCCACACCTAGATGCCAATGCAATGGCGGGGAAACTAAGGCACATAGCTTGTTATCACTTCAAAAATACTAAAGAAATCCATGGTTTTGACTTTGTCAAGTCCCAGTATATAAGAGATATGGTAAACTGTAAGGATGTAGCTGTGTTGGTTCATCCCACTAGTTACAAACATAACAATTTATATACCATTATTTTGTTTTTTCTTCTTTTATTGAGCTACTCCTCCCAATGCTGGGTGTCACAGACTTTACATTACAAGTGCTCATTATACAGTGATAATAAATCATGTGCGATTTTAAAGCAATGTACATGATGTGTTGCGTAATACAGTGAGGGTTACAAGGTGTAGGAGTCACATGTCCTTCACAACTTATTGTGCCATATTAGAAGGATTACAATTTATGAACTGCAAGTAACAAAAGCATCTCTGTGTTAAAACCAGTAACCCACGTACCTAGTTACATAAAATAAAAAGCTGTCACCTGCATGTTAGATTATGTGCTTTGCAGCAGACACATTAACCCTCTGTACTACTTTGATTCAAAACTGGGACTATGGGCCTGATTACAACTTTGGAGGACGGTGTTAATCCGTCCCAAATGTGACGGATATCCTGCCCACCGGATTACGAGTTCCATAGGATATAATGGACTCGTAATACGGTAGGTGGTATATCCGTCACATTTGGGACGGATTAACACCGTCCTCCAAAGTTGTAATCAGGCCCTATATCTCTCCAGATCTCTCCAGCAAATGTGTTAACATTCAGAGTTATCTTACCATTATTAGTGTTCTCTGATATTTACTGGATACACAAAGATCTCTAAAGCAGGTGCCTTAGCCCCATATGATATTTTGAAAGGTAGACTTTCCAGCTAATTAGACAGAACAGATGTAGTGCCATGTTTCGCCTTGTTGCCAATTTATTTGTGAGAGAGTTGTTTTACAAATAAATGTATAAGTTGAGGCCCAGATTTTGTGTCAGGGCTGCGTCACTTATTTGTCACATGTCTAGCACAAAATCTCATTCGTTAAATCTCTTAATGTGCTCAAATTTACTCATGAATGACCCGCTAAATGTGTTAAAATCTGATGTCACTTCTTGTGATGGAACTTCCTGTGAGGTCTTGGTTTGCGATGTTACTTCCTGTGATGCCATTCTGTGATGGCATGCTCTGTGAAGTCACGTACCATGATGTCACTTGTATACTGCCTAACTTGGTTAGCCCTACCATTTTTGTTTTTTAGGACTTGTGAACTGTTGAAGGGGTTTTACAAGGTGTGGTTTGCCTTGTGAATTTAGGAATGCACATATTCATCTACATTTTTGAGCACTCACAAAGTGAACTCGCACTCATTTGCACTATGGAAATAGTGGTAAAATTACTCCTTCTTTATCAAGGACAGAAAGGGGAACAGTTCACACCAGATTTGCTGGGCAAGAACTTTTTTCGTTGGTAAAAATGGTTTCCTGTTGAGATAAAAAGTGCACTTGCACCAGGGGCTGCATTCTCCCTGTGCAGAAGTATAGGCTATGTCAAATTCTGTTGATAATTTACCTGTGGGATTTTAACCACTCCCCCAGCATGCCCATCACTATCACTCGTTTGTGGGATTTCCTTTCAAATATCCTTTGTTATTATTGGTAAATGCTTTACGTTTGTTACCGCTTTGGCCATCGACCCTTTTACATGTATAACTGCACGTTTGCCGATACGCTTGACTGCAAGTGCACTTCTTTTTCCTTTTGTGTCTCTCCTCCACGCTCATGGCAGCCATGACGCTTTGAATCGGCTTGCTTATGTCAACTGTTTTACTTTTCATTTTCAATTTATGTGGCAAGAAAAGTAGAGTTAGGAATTTACAATGTAAATAACTCTAACTTGCGCAAACACAAGACCCATTGCATTGCAAATGCTTGTTACATATACAAAGAGAACTAAATTCAACTATATATGACAATGACACTCACACAGACTTAGATGTCTACTGCATACAAACTTCTGCTGGAAAGATCTTCTAAGAGTATTCAAGCAGTTACAAATTCTGCATATGTATATGATAAACTATGCTTGTTGTAATTAACAAATTACTGCATTAGTTGAACCAGGCTCAGACCCAATTTTTTTTTTGGTACCTGGAAGTAAGGTAAACCACAAATACATAGTTTTCTTCTAATGTCTTTCAAATAATGCTCTTTTCACAATCACCATGCAAAGGGTTTGATGAATTAAGGGCTTAATTATATTCTTATAAAGCAGACTGAAAACCATAGACATATACTACGTACACCTCTGGAATGTCTTCAGTAAATCAGTTCCATGTAGTAAGAATGAATTTTTGGGAAAAATTTCATAAATCAGGCATGCACATTAGCAGACACATCAAAGTGTTGGAACCTCAAGCAGGCATAACCTTTATTGAAAGCAGGAGTAGAGAGGCGTGCGCAGAGATACTCCTAAAAGAAAATCCTCTGTAATTCTACTTGTTTGCTTAGCTGTTTCTAAATCGCTTCCTTCCCTGCAAACAAGTTAGTTTTACCCAGTCTCCTGGTCTGTTCAGGCACTTGGGTGAAGTATTGTGTTTGTTAATGGAAAGACCTTAATATAAACCCATCAACTTACGTCTATGAGTGACTTATTAACTAGGAGTGAGAAAAAGAGAGCCAATTTGTCTAGTCGAACGTGGCTCTCGAATTGCCCTTTACAATAACTACCCATGTGCAACTCATTGTTTGGTGAGCGCTCCTGCTTTTTTGTAAATCCACAGTGGAATAGTGGCATTATAATAGCCCTTTAATTTCCGGTTTGGAACCACGAGCAAGACGTCGGTATTCTGTATTTTCGGGATATATGTGGTACAGTGAGCCCTCTGAAAAGAGCTTGTCTAAACATTTTGCTTCTCTATGTGTCATGTCCAGGTACATATTACAGTCGAAATTGAAACTAGTCAACAGAAATTATTACACCTTTGTGTTTTGAATCAGGCAAGCAGAATTAGATATGGCCATAGTGGAACTTTTGGAACTGTTTCAGTATTCTTGTGAACAATTGCAGGCTTAGACCTTATGGAAGAAATGACAAAAGTAAACTAAACATTATATTATCTACCGAGGGCTTCGGTACCTCATGTTAACATTTTCTAATGGAAATGCCTGGCAATGATGATAGACATGTTTTAGCAGAATGAAGGCGTCACTTGTACACTTTCATGGGCATTCGTGTGCTAGTTTTTGTTATTTTTTATTAAAGAATGTTTTTGGTGATCTATACATTTAATGCAACATATGTTTATAATATTTTGGAGTTGAGCGTATTTTATGTTTAAACAAAAACTCAGTGTGACCAGTTCCCATTATTTTTAAAGGAAGGTTTATTTTATATTTTCAGATAGAGGGCTGCCCTAAAGTGATCGCAGTGGGTGCTGGACTAATCATCTGCATTTTTCAAAAAGCGTACTGTGGTAGTTGATGGAGCACAAACATAATTAATACAGAGTGCTACTAAAACAAAATGAAATAACATGTTTAAAATGTGTAGTGCTGAAAACGAGTGTTTTAGAAAAACATGTTGTTTAGAAAACATGAGCACTCTGGTGGCAGCCATAAATCTAGTTCGACATAATAATAAAATAACTGTCTAATGTATTAAATTTAGTACGTACATAATTAAATGTACAGAAAAACAATTATTAATATGTATTAAAAATGTAATGGTTTGAAAATTATTAAATGTTTAACTCTGTATAATTTAGAATTCGTTTAAAAAGGCTTCATGTTAGAGACATGCAGCTGCAAAGTTTAAAATGCTAACGTTGTAAAATTATTTTTCTAAGCATCCTGTGTTTTTATTTAGCACTGAGGAAGTCATGTTCTTATTTTGCAACATTTTGTCTGTTTTCGTGAAGATAGCATGTACTTGTGAAACAAAGACTTACTGTCTTTCTGAATAGGCTTAGGAGTAATTTCCAACATTTGTATTTTGCTGCAGAAACTGGCGACTGCATTAAGGAAGGATGAACCAATGGTGAATGCAGAAAATGAAAAAGGGTACAGCTAAGAATGTGGAGAACAGTTAATTAGATCTGACCTAAGTCACACCATAGACTGACAAATAGAGTTTTAGCTAGCTGCTTCTTAGGAGTTTCATATAAGAGAATTAGGTGAGTTAAGTTACAATTTCTGCTGCTACTGCCAGTGACTAGCAGTTCTGCTTATATTCTTGTGGTTTTGCAGATGTGCTTTTATTTCTGCTAGTGAATAATGTGCTGTGTTTTAGCTTTCTGCCACTGACAGTTCAGATGGATTAAGGACAAACATTACTGAACTGTTTCATATATTTTCACTGACCAATGAAGAGGGCCAGAAGATGCTCTACTGATGAAGACATCGCTTGCTGATCCATTTAGGAGAGGTATAACCAAATTGCACATGTGTCTTTCTTCTGGATTTTTTATGTTTTCTCTTTAAGAAATCCAACCGCTATTTTTGATTAGCGCCATAGTCAGATGTTTTTTCTAAATTATTTTTGTGTTCTTTTCTTTTTGCATGAAGCCCAAACATGCTTATCAGATTAGAGTAATAGTTAAGGATGTCACATTCTAAATTTGATTGTTCTATATAAATTGATTGTAAACAGTTCATCTGTGATAACTAAATGCATACTGTGTATATAATTTATTTGATATTGCTGTTATTCTGCATGGTGGTTCTTGAATGCCTTATGATAAATGTCTGTCTAGGTTAAGATTCTTTCAAAGATTTGGTCAGGCTGTGTTATTCATGCATTTTTATTATTTGGTCTTGCATTTGGTTTACGTGATCTTAGCATTGTTAATCTAAAGGGCGATAAATGTTTGAACTTTACTAAACTGGTGTAGTGAGTCATGGCCACATGGGTCATGGTGCGTATAAATTACTGACTTCAATATGAAAAGTGATGTTTGTTGATTTGATTTAATTGTTGTTAACCATCTCACTCCTATCTGAGTCCAAAGGTCCATGTCGACCTCTAAGAGTAATTGATGGTTAACCTACACGTGTCACCTTATAAATAAATTATCAAAAGAAATATAAGGCTAGACACACCCACACATTTGGTAGCACAAGAGGATGGTTATGTCCCAGTAGAAGGTTTGGATTTCTCCCAGTAGGAGGTTTGGTTATATGTCATTTAGAATGAAATTTTGAAATTTGGTTTTGCTAATGCTTGTTTGAAGATGTTTCCAGTGTTCCTAGTTTGATTTGTGTATTGAGTTTTGGTTTTCACTTGCACTGCTTTAGCAAATTGCAGGTGAATTGTGATGTTTGAGAGTGATAGTGAGTACTTTGTTAGGGAGTGTGCGTGCTCCAGAGGATAAAGTTGCCGTACTTTAATTGTGTGTTGCACTTTGTTTTCAAACATTGCCCACATGGTTGTTAGTATACGGACCGTGCATGGGCTAAAACTCCGGAGTACTGGGTATTGTACAAGTGTATGAGACTCCTGGTTGTTGTCGTTGCAAATTGTTTAGTTGGCAATCGGGCATGGCTGACAAGTAATATTCCTAGAGTGAGTGTTAAATGGAGTGTTAGTTTGACTGATATTGGTGATTGCTGAGTGCACAAGGAAGATCTAGTATTAGTCAAGGGTAGAATTTGCTGGTCGAATTTTACTTGCGAGTCAGAGAAAGCCGAAGTTGAACAAGTAGTTGTCAGAGCTAAAAGCCTCAGTCGAAAAATCCGTAAGGCTTCTGAAGTGAATGTGTTTCCTAAGTGTAGTAGGCAGACAAGTTGGTGTGTTGATTATTATTATTTTTTTAGTGCTCACAATAATTTGCATTCGTTTTTGTGAGATTTGAGTTTTGGAGGACAAGCCGCAAGACTTTGTCAGC
Organism: Pleurodeles waltl; assembly: GCF_031143425.1. NCBI lineage: Eukaryota > Metazoa > Chordata > Amphibia > Caudata > Salamandridae > Pleurodeles > Pleurodeles waltl. The sequence goes on from NC_090438.1 coordinate 404,030,004, forward strand.
CGCTGTGCGTGTGAGTGTGACGTCACATAAGACCCGAGCTGGAATAGGACGATTGACAAAAGGGAGCTGTAAGAGGATTGGTGTACAACCGTGAAGGGCTATTGGTTGAGAGATGCAAGCAAAAAGGATTTTGAATTTAAATTGTAGTTTAGGTCAGATTTCAGTATAAAATGAAATATTTCAAAGCATTAAAGAGTGCGCTCAAGGAAGTTGCTTTTCATTCCAGTTAGAGTAGGAGCACTTGCCCTGCCAGAAGGTGCATCTGCATACATTGTAATTGAAGAGAGAAGTACCGGAGCATGTATTTGGTTAAAACAATGGTGCAACATTACAGAGAAGGAAGAGAGCTTAGCGTTTCCTACCTATGGAACTTTTAACATGAGAATTTTTGAGAATTTGAGGAGAGTGCTGCATGAGTTAAAACCTCCTCTGAAATCAGCACAGTTTGAAGCTTTAGCCTTTTGGGAGTTAGTGGCCAGACAACAAGAGAAATTAAAGTTTGAGAGGAGAGTGAGAAAATGTGAAAAGACATTATTAGAGGTAAGATGGGACAATGAGCAAAAACATTTGGAGAATTGAAACTTTACAGGGCATTGGGATGTTTCCTGCAATTACACCAGAGAAGGAGAGCAGTATCAGACAAATGTCCAAGAAGAAGAGTCCTTACTCTTCTGAAGAAGATGACTCGAAGTCAGATGAGGCTAGGAAATCATTGACTTATGATGATGAATTCACAATACACTTATTGAGAAGTCATCCTCCACCATGTGCAGCACAAGAGACAAGTCCAGTTACTAGTACTGGTCCAAGTGCTTCAGTACCAGTTGTAGTAACACAGAGTCAAGTACAGGTCATAACTAGTGTTCCTGCTATCACAGTTACTCAGACACCTATGACTGAGATTGAGCTACCTGTAGTCTATCCTACAATTCCTGTTGAAAGTTCTGCACTGAGCATGACCGTACCAGTGGTGCAATCATCATAGATGTCACAGATTTACCAGGAACCAATGATGGTTCAGATGGAGTCTACTACTAACTGAATGGCTCCAGTGCAGGTTCAGACTATGCCAAGGTATACACCTGTAAAAATATCACAGTCAAATTCTTCAGTTTTGTCAGGTCAGAGTTCTGGAGTAATTTACTCGAGGAATCAGAATGTTCAATCAAGTTCAGAAGCATTAACAGTATCTGTAACTATTAGTCCTGTTGTACCATTGTTTGCCAAGGGAAATAATTAGAGCAATGTACAGAATATGTTTAACTCAAATGCAGAAATGGAGAGATTCAATGTTAATTTGGGAGTTATATCTCCAATGAATCAGACGTTTGATAAGACAGGTCCACTGATTGGCTTAAGTTATTCTAGGCCTCACAGAATTGGAGAAAGTCAGATTTGAATTCTAATTTATTTTTGATGACTCCTGAGACTCCATGTATTACTCCACAGGGCATGCCCAATGTAAATAATAATGTTTCATTACAAGGTTTGACAGCTCAGCAGTTAACAGACTTGTTAGAAAAAATGAGCGGAGCAAATGCAGAAGGGGGAAATTCATTGAACCTGGCAAGACTTAAATTAGAATTCAATTAAATAATTGAGGGGACAATTGAGATAAATAGAATTGACTCATATAATAAAAATGAGTTAAGCTTCATATGTAAAAATGTTACGAACAGAGCAAGATTGGTACATCAGAAATTAGCAGATCTTGCAGAGAAATATGAGATAGAAATCAAAGCCATTGAGAATAAGTTACAGATTAGAATTTGATTCAAAAGATATTGAGAACATGAGAATACTGGGAATGAAAATTCATATTTAGGAATTAATTCAGAATATTCAAACATGGGGAGCATCAGATAAAAGGGAAGGCAGATGGGTAAAGAAAAGAGATAAGAAGATAAAGGAGTCTGCGAATTCAAATGTGAATGTGCAGCAGATTGATAATCCAGTAAGAAATTACCAACAAGAGAAATTTCTGGAGGGAATTTTGTACATGTCCCTTGGAGCAGAAGTGATACTTTATCATTTAGAAATATAAGGCTAGACATGCCCACATTATTCATGCTAGTTTATTTGTGTGCATCATTCCAATGGTCTTTATTTATGCCTTTCAGTAGAATTGTTTCCCTCAAGCCACCACCTACTACCTTTTCAATTCATTGTGCAACAGACTTTCCCAATCTTCTGTGGCAGATAGGCACGAAAGCCAGGATGAGACTGTTTTTTACGTTACTTTAGTGAGGGTAAGATGTTCCATAATTGACAGAAATTCTGAAGAATGTGAATGAAAGTATGAGAGGGGAGTGATAGAGATTCCAGAGGTCGGGGTTCTGTAACAGAAGGAACGAGGATTGCTCCTTAAGAGTCAGCCTTTAGGAACTTTCAACAAAGCTGGTTACGATGACCTGAGAAAGCAGGTAGAAATGCAAGTCTGCCAGGGAGATCACCATTATATTGGATCAGTACCCAAACCTCCCTACTGATCTAGGTTCAGAAATTTATAAAATATTCTCTAATTGATAGGTCACTAAATACTAGCTACGCAGTTGCAGACAGGGGTGTGCAGAGGCAGCTGTGAAGCCATGCTCTGGGTGGTTTGCAGTCTTGACATGAGAAATTTGTGGAGGTTCAGGCAAACCAGAATTTCAAAGTCAAGCTCGGATATGATTGTGGCCTGAACCTACTTGACCAAAGGTGGAGCCTAAAGAAGACATTTCCTGGGGCCTTTGTGAGGCAGGAGATCATTTTAACAAGGGAGACAATTACTAGAGACACAAGCTGTAATGCCAAGGATTCAAACCTTTCTGAGTGGAACTGCAGAAGGTCCAATAACAGACGGCCAAATAGGTGGTGAACAAAGTGAAAGACTTGTTACTCAGAACCAGAACCTCAGTCTAATCTTTGTTACTTTTTAAATCTAACTCGTTTTGGTTTTTCATAATAAAGGCCTAAAGATAAACCAAAAGAACATTCAGCATTATAATACACATATATTTCAGTCAGTGATATGCACAATCACAGACTCAAATAGAATATTCAGTAAGTTCGGCAAGCTATCCAAGAGGCAGACAGTTCCAACACCATAGTTATTCACTCTTAATTAATTAATTTTATTCTTTTAATGTTTCTGGTTCAGTTCTTGCAGATTACAGTGGGATGTATTTAGGCCCAAGTCAATCAAGGTGGGCGAGTGCCCAGTGAGTCTGTGAGTCCATTAGGTCACCTAATTTTTTTATCCATGGGTATGTTTTAATATGCACCTCTTACACAATTGCCTATTCCAGTAGATCTTTTTTACAGCTGGCGTAAGTGGATGGTCTATTTTTTCCTAATTAATTACAATTCTACATTTTAGCAGTACTGTCACCAGGAACTAACATTTTCTTCTCACTTTATATGCTTTACGTATTTTATACACACTGTGCATACAACTTTTGGTGGTTTTATCTGCAAAGGTACCTGCCACTGACTAAAGCGCAACCACCACTTAATCTCATACCTCCGAAATGTGAGGACAGGACCAAACTATATGATTACCATCAGCTTTTAATTATCCACATTTGCGACATCTGGCATTTGTACTGAGGTACATTTTTGCTTATATCAGAGGTGTTAGGTATCTACTGTATACATAGTGAAACTGTGTTAGCTTGAAACAAGCATTTGCGGAAATTCTACATATTTGTGAATGCTATTCTCCATTACCCATCTGTGATGTGATCAACCCACCTCTATTGCACATGCACAGCCTCCACTTTTCTATCCCTCTGTAGTGCTTTATACAAATTAGTTATTAGTTTTTCCTCTCTAGCCATCATTAACATTGCTTGGAGCTTCTTCTGGAGTCTTGCTATGTTTGCAAGGTTGGCATATAGTAGGAATTGACCCTTCCCTACTCCAAAGTAATCTTGTGCTTCCTGGAAGGCCACACCTTTATTGCTGCTATAAAGATACAGATAAGGTCTAAAGTTTCTGGAGCTCTCTAGATTACCCTCTTGACGACCAGATGCCAAACCCTGGCATCTTGCTTAACTATATATGGGTACTCATCCAGAATAGTATTTCCCATCATTAGTGCTTCCCATAATGAGCCCCGTGTGAAAGTGCCCTGTAGTAACCTTTTCTCCCAGTTATGTTGGCTGTTGAAACCGTGTATGAGGTGTTGTACTTGTGCCACTGCATAGTACAGAAACATATCTGGTAGACCTAGCCCACCCTGGTCTCAGAGTCCCTTCATTATTTGCCCCTTTATCCTAGTTGTCCTGTCTGCCCATACCAGTTTGCCTATGAGCGTATCAATATATAATAGAGTTCCAGAGGCCCACATGAACTTTACCCTTATTATCACTTAATTGCTGAGATGAATTCAGGGGTGCCCGTTTTCCTAAATAGCTAAAGCTGGCCAGTTCCCAACCTAAGTCTAATCCTGATTGATTTTTAAAAATCTATTAGCCATCCAGTAGGTCACAGACATAATGCAGTTATGGAAAGTTATGGAAAACGCAGTGCTCCCTCACAGCTGGATAAGCAGATATTTAACATCATTACCTATTCAGCTGCAGTACAAACAGTACATGGAAAGTAATTAAAGCAGGCAACACAGTTAAAATCTCTGAAAGTGTGTGCCATCATATGAAGAGTCAAAAGGGTTTCTGAACCCTTGAATCTCTCAAATATCTATCTGCTTTATCAGGCAAACTTTTCTAAGTCACTAGTAACAAACTTGCAACTATGACAAAACAGATGATCATCTTTCAAAAGGAGGCCATACAGACAAAGACTGTTCTAAGCTGAGTCAGTGCTACTACGCATGTGAACAACCACATTAGGGGGAAGGTTTGACACCCTCCCTTGACAAAGAGGTGCCTCTCCACTAGTTATCTTACAGAAGGACCACAGCAACCGTTTTTGGATATAATTATGCAGCCACTGCCATTTCACTGGCCACAGCACACACACCAGCCCACCGACCAACCCCACCCAAACACACCACAGACACCACCTGAACAAAAACACCAACTCGCATGCGCCCTTCTCAAAACATTCTCACTATGCAAGCATTCCACCGTATTATGGGACCTCATTGCCACCCTCGCAACCAAGATCGTCTTCCTCACTGAGACCTGGCTTGACCCCACATCCGCCCCATCCCTGATGGATATAAAATCACTCACCAGGACAGCATCAACAAGTCAGGAGGAGGAACAGCCATCATCCACAATGAGACCATCAAGTGCACCACCATGGACAACATCACCACCCCCAGGGAACATCTCAACTTCAAGCTCTACATGGACGACAAAACAACCACCAGAGGCACCCTTACATACTGACCACGAGGCATGTGCTTCAGTTTCTGCAACACCATTGCAGACTTCATTGTGCCCCTAGCCTTAGACTCCAAGGACTACATCTTCCTCGGCGACCTAAATTTCCACTCCGACGATCTCAATGACAACAACACTGCACACCTCCTCGACAGTATGAGCAGCCTTGGATTGACCCAGATCAATCACGACCCTACACAAACCGCAGGACACATGCTGGACCCCAGTTTTTACCTCCAGCAACCACGTCAAATATAATCATATTACAGAACTCACAAGGAACAATCACTCCATCATCCACTTCAGCATCTCCAGCCCCTGCACCTCCACCCCCAAGATGACCAACGTCCCCCACTGAAGGTGGAACAAAATTTTAGAGACTAGCTGGATGGACGCCCTCAGACCTCCAACCCCACTACTGCTACCAACCACGAACAGCAACATCCAGAAAAAAATCTCTAGAAAGGCCAGCTGGTACACCCAAGAACTCAGAACAGAAAAACGAGACAGTAAACACCTGAAGAAGAGATGGCACTGCAGCAAGGACACCTCCGACAGATCACCCTTCAAGACCTCCCTCAACCTGTACCACCGTCAACTGAGGGCAACAAAGAAGACAGCCCTTGCCACAAGCATCAAAGCCAGTGCCAACAACACCAAGGAACTTTTCAACATTGTTAAGGAACTCGCCAACCCGTCTGCCAGTGAAAACAACATCACACCCTCACAGAAGGTGTGTGACAGTCTTGCCTACTTCTTTCATGACAAGATCATAACCATACACAGAAACTAAAAACCCCAACCCATAACTACGGACTACCCCGACAGTTACGCCACCACCGTAATCGTCGAAAACCACATACTGACCACCTGGAGCCTCCTCTCCACCCAGGACATCATCTCCACCATAAAATACACTCAGGAGCTCCCAAAGACCCATGCTTATACTACATTTTCGACCTTGGAAACCAAAGGAATGGCCAGGAACTCACCACCCCTGTTCAACACATCTATCAACACCGCAATATTTCCCGATGCCTGGAAAAACCCCGAAGTCAGACCACAACTCAAAAAACCCTCGGCCGACCCCCGCAAACCCAAAAACTACTGGCCAATCTCCCTAATCCTGTTCCCAGCAAAGGTACTGGAAAAGGTCATCAACAAGCAACTCATTACATACCTGGAGCAGAACCAACTACTCGATGCCTCCTAATCTGGCTTTCGCAGCAATCACAGCAACAAACCTGCCCTGATCGCAGCCACCAATGACATTCGAACCCTCCTCGGCTGAGGACAAGCACAAGCAGCTTTGATCCTCCTTGACCTCTCGGCAGTCTTCAACACTGTATCCCACCACATACAGGGAGTGCAGAATTATTAGGCAAATGAGTATTTTGACCACATCATCCTCTTTATGCATGTTGTCTTACTCCAAGCTGTATAGGCTCGAAAGCCTACTACCAATTAAGCATATTAGGTGATGTGCATCTCTGTAATGAGAAGGGGTGTGGTCTAATGACATCACCACCCTATATCAGGTGTGCATAATTATTAGGCAACTTCCTTTCCTTTGGCAAAATGGGTCAAAAGAAGGACTTGACAGGCTCAGAAAAGTCAAAAATAGTGAGATATCTTGCAGAGGGATGCAGCACTCTTAAAATTGCAAAGCTTCTGAAGCGTGATCATCGAACAATCAAGCGTTTCATTCAAAATAGTCAACAGGGTCGCAAGAAGCGTGTGGAAAAACCAAGGCGCAAAATAACTGCCCATGAACTGAGAAAAGTCAAGCGTGCAGCTGCCACGATGCCACTTGCCACCAGTTTGGACATATTTCAGAGCTGCAACATCACTGGAGTGCCCAAAAGCACAAGGTGTGCAATACTCAGAGACATGGCCAAGGTAAGAAAGGCTGAAAGACGACCACCACTGAACAAGACACACAAGCTGAAACGTCAAGACTGGGCCAAGAAATATCTCAAGACTGATTTTCTAAGGTTTTATGGACTGATGAAATGAGAGGGAGTCTTGATGGGCCAGATGGATGGGCCCGTCGCTGGATTGGTAAAGGGCAGAGAGCTCCAGTCCGACTCAGACGCCAGCAAGGTGGAGGTGGAGTACTGGTTTGGGCTGGTATCATCAAAGATGAGCTTGTGGGGCCTTTTCGGGTTGAGGATGGAGTCAAGCTCAACTCCCAGTCCTACTGCCAGTTCCTGGTAGACACCTTCTTCAAGCAGTGGTACAGGAAGAAGTCTGCATCCTTCAAGAAAAACATGATTTTCATGCAGGACAATGCTCCATCACACGCGTCCAAGTACTCCACAGCGTGGCTGGCAAGAAAGGGTATAAAAGAAGGAAATCTAATGACATAGCCTCCTTGTTCACCTGATCTGAACCCCATTGAGAACCTGTGGTCCATCATCAAATGTGAGATTTACAAGGAGGGAAAACAGTACACCTCTCTGAACAGTGTCTGGGAGGCTGTGGTTGCTGCTGCACGCAATGTTGATGGTGAACAGATCAAAACACTGACAGAATCCATGGATGGCAGGCTTTTGAGTGTCCTTGCAAAGAAAGGTGGCTATATTGGTCACTGATTTGTTTTTGTTTTGTTTTTGAATGTCAGACATGTATATTTGTGAATGTTGAGATGTTATATTGGTTTCACTGGTAATAATAAATAATTGAAATGGGTATATATTTGTTTTTTGTTAAGTTGCCTAATAATTATGCACAGTAATAGTCACCTGCACACACAGATATCCCCCTAACATAGCTAAAACTAAAAACAAACTAAAAACTACTTCCAAAAATATTCAGCTTTGATATTAATGAGTTTTTTGGGTTCATTGAGAACATGGTTGTTGTTCAATAATAAAATTAATCCTCAAAAATACAACTTGCCTAATAATTCTGCACTCCCTGTACTGATCGAAAGACTCCTCCACATCAGCATCTAAGGCAGAGGTCTTCAAACTGTGGGGCGGGCCCCCCTAGGGGGGCCTGAAGTGATCAAAGGGGGGGGCCCAAGACTCTGGCCAAAATAAATATTATACAGATAACATGCCTTTGTTTTAAGCAGAAGCATGTTATTGCAGTTTTAAAAAGGTAACAGTACTTAACTGAAATGTTTCAATAGGTTTAGACATATTTAAACATTGCCATGTTTATAAAATAATTGTGAAAAATTCTGAGGGGGGGCCCAATGATTTTTATTTTTCAACTGGGGGGGCGCGACATTAAAAAGTTTGGAGACCTCTGATCTAAGGGGATGCGCTGAGATGGATCACCTCCTTCCTCACTGGAAGAACCCAGAATATCTACCTCCTACCTTTCATCCTCAAACCCAGGGAGATCACCTGTGGTGTGCCCCAGGGTTCATCCCTCAGCCCAGCATTCTTCAAAGCATACATGACCCTATTGGCCGACATAGTCAGATCCCATGTTCTCAACATAATTTCCTATAGAGACGACACCTAATTCACCCTCTTACTCACCGACGACCCCTCCACCACCAGAACCAGCTTCCACAGATGCATGACAAGCGTCGCTGATTGGGTGAAGAACAACTGCCTGCAGCTGAACACAGACAAAATAGAAGTACTGATCTTTGGCAACATCAGCAACACATGGAATGACTCCTTGTGGCCATCAGACCTAGGACCCACACCGACACTCTCTGACCATGCCAGAAACCTTGGAATCATCACTGACAACAAGTTCATCATGAAATCACAGATCAACGCCATCTCCTCTGCATGCTTCCTCACTTTGCGCATGCTACATAAGATCTTCAGGTGGCTACCTCTACACACGAGAAGCACAGTGACACAGGCCCTCATCACCAGCCGACTAGACTACGGCAAGGTCCTCTACATGGGAATCACAGAACACCTCCTACAGAGACTTCAGATCATACTGAATGCCGCAGCCAGACACATCCTGGGCCTTCCACGACAAACCCACATCACACCCCACCTCGGGCAACTCCACTGGCTCCCCATACATAAGCGATTTCTGCTGACCTATGCACACAAGGCTCTACACAACCAAGGACCCGCTTACATTAACCACAGCCTGAACGTCCACCAACCGTTGAGAAGACTTGCCCACCTACTACCCGCATCTACCGAAGCAGAAGTGGAGGGCACTCCTTCTCTCGCTTTGCAGCAAAAACCTGGAACAGCCTCAGCACCCACCTCTGGACCACCACCACACTTCCAAAATTCAGAATGGCTCAAGACCTGGCTATTTGAACAGGCCTCTGAGACCTGCAAGCACCTGGATATCCTATTGGGTGATTACTCGCACTTTATAAAACCTGATTGATTGATTGATTGGTGTTTCTCCACAAAGTGAATTTTCTTGATGCACTTATTTGGTGTGGTCTATTGTTATCCAAAATAATGCAACCAACTGTATAAATATCAAAATTAAAAAAGGTTATGTTGGCCCTCCTCACCATCAAAGCTGTGATCTCCAGGTTCTGAGTTGGTGCTCACAGAATTTCTACCAATGTGCACTAAGTTCTCATATTCTCCTTATTGTAAGTTGTAAGGATATGCCTTCATTTTTGTATCCCAAAATGGAAATTTGCCAACTTTATTTCTGGTCGATACACATAGAATAATCAGAAGATTTTTTTTTCTACAACATACTGGTGAATGAGATGCGTGGGCTAATTTCCATTTCAGAGTGCAAACCCTGCAACTAAAACAGTTCTCCAGGAATACATCATTAACAGCAAATAATTTACAGAAAACTCTTGCGATTGAAAAGACCAGACAGGTTTCTTAGGGATAAAATGACAATACAATTATTTTGCCACTGTGTTTCTCTGTTTCCCAGCCTCAATATGAGTCCTGTGATAACTAAATCTTTTAATATATTCATTTTTTTTTTTTATGCACCTTTTTGCTCTCTAAACATTATTTGGTTAAGTTTATCTTATGACGATTTCATTCTCTTATTATTTCTCTCTATGATTAGTATGTCTACTTAATATCCGTTTTTTCAACACCTGTGCATTTACCAGACTAATTAGTGAATGTAATTGGAAAATATTTTTTCCTTCACTATTGTTTTTATATCTCCAGCTAACATCCCATTCGCATTGGTTTTATGATGTGGATCTGAAAGTGGTTCGAGATGCTAGAGTGTCATGAATCCAGATATTTTAAAGCTTTTCACCTACCTCAGGGACTCACGGTCTGAATGACAAAGCATGCCTTCTGATTTACTTTCATTTCAGCATTTACTCTGAAATTATCACCACAATGTTAGAAAGAGGTCAGTCAATTATTACTTTCTGTTGCTCATCGAATATGACTTGGTGAAAGAACCATTTAATTAACTGGTGCAAACCAAAGATGAAAGGGCAGATGGGCCACCAGCTGTGCAAAGTCAGTAAGATTATACAAACTTAATAAAGTATAGGATGGTGGCTTATCACTCTTGAATAGAAATACGCATTTGCATATCAATGAAATGTTAAATGCTTCGAGGTGGTATTCAGTTTATGCCTACAATATAAATGTATTATGCATTGTGCGACAAAGTTTCCACTTGACTAAGTCTCTTACAATGGCTAAATCAAATGAAAATCAGAATAATGCAAATGTGCAAAGAAAAGATAGAGGTTATACACCTGTAAAAACTGAAGAGCGTGGAGAAACTTACTCACAGCTTATAATATTTACGTCACTTTGCTCATGGTACACATTTGACTGTTTAGAATAAGGTTTGTTTTAGTTTAGTTTGCTGATAGTTCTATTACACAGAACCGATGTGCCCAATCGTGCCATATATATATAGCTTTGTACAGCCTTGATAGTAAATAAAGTGACGAGTACACAAAAGGGCCTGTAGTGCCGGTGCTTCCTTTTCCGTGATGACTGGAAGGAAGTTTTGTTGATATTTACGGGTCCTGCGCCCGGAGCTGTGCACCAACGTCGCAGATGGTAGCAGTCAGCTACAGCCGGACATTGTGGGGATTAATGTGTTTGCTGACTCCCGCCGCCCCCGATTTGGAGCTTCGTAGGAGAGGTAAGGTGAGGAATGTTGATGAGCTTGTCTCTTGAATGTTATCGAGGCTCACTGGGGCAGAGGTTCCATCCCGTTTGCGAGGAGGGCAGACTTGTGACAAGTTTATTGTATGCAATTATGGAGGAATGAACTGTATGGGCTGACGGTGATTGGATTTAGAGTGATTCCGGTCTTAGCTTGGAACACTCAAATATGTCCGCGGATGGATCTCATTCGGCGTGGTGACGTTATCGAGTAACACATGGTATGGTTGCATGGTTGGGTTAAAGACGCCGGCTTTGCTGAATATCGAAGAACATCCATCGGATTCAGTTGACCTATAATAATGATCACAGGTATTTTCAACACAAGTCAGGAGGTATGACTTATATAGATACTTAAACAATATCCTACATGGTGACTTTCTGTGAATAATTGACACGCAAGGATTAAGTGAGTAATTTGGACATATATATTTTATTTGAATTGTTGTGACGATCCTGGAATGGAGAGTGATGCGATGGAAATGAATGAAGCTATTGAACCTAGAATGGAGGCGGCATGGAGCCTGTTTCATGAAAGTGAGGAAGGATTGTCATGTGAGGTGGAAAAACAGGGAGCTGGAAAGGATGTGATTAGAAGTTTAAAACAACAATTGTGGCAATTGGAAAAATTATGTAGAAAGGAGATTCATAGGAGTTGGGAGGATAGATCATTAAATAACCATATTTAAGTAGGAAGAATTCCACGGGGACTGAGGATTCTAATTACTCCTACATACTTAAATCCACATCCAAAATTATTGGAGGAATAGTCTGCGTTGATGGCATCTACAGGCCAGGGAATGTTAGAGCTTTTGTCAAAATATGCAACTATGGAGTTGCAGGAAATAAGTGAGGAAATTAAAAAAATGAGAGCTATGTTGGAGAACAGTACAGAGAAAGAGGAGGTGGCGACCTTTATAAAGGAAATGGAGAAAAGGTTGGAAAAATATGAAGAGGAGATCAAAACAAGAAAAAAACAGAAATTTCTAAGGGATAAGATTGATTACTCTATTGGCAGGGTTCTGGCATTTGGGAAGAAATATGACATGGCAAGAAAAGAAATTAGACTGAATGAATCCCTTCAACAACAGGAGGTAGTGTCAATAGGATCCAGTTCAGACAGTATCTCAGATTTAGAAGAACAACCGGGCCCAAGTGGAACTGCAGGATTGCCATTCACGGCAGCAGAGGAGTATCGTTTTTTACAATTAAATCAGCGACCTCAGAGGAAACCTCCACAAGGAAGAGGAAATTACAACGGAAAAGGAACAGTAGCTGGGGACAGCAGGTAGAAGATCGTATGCAACAGGGGAGGTACTTGCGACAGAGTCGAAAGAAGAAACAATAGGTGAGGATAAACTCACAGTGGTGAACATTTCATCCCATGACTTAATATCAGACGAACGTTCCAGTAGCAGATTTAGATTATGTAAAAACACATATTGATATTTTTCGGTTTGTGAGGAGATTAAAATTATTGAAGATATTCACACAACAAAGAGACAAACCTGGGGTGCAAGGAGGAAACAAAGACAGTAATATGGATCCGGTGGATATATCCACGGAATTATGTATTGGGAAATTCAAGGGTCTAGCTGATTTGAGAGAATTGGAAGTAAGGGGAAAATTATGGGACACAGAGAGTGAGTTATTGAGAGATTTGGGATTGGACACAACCAGGCCGTGTGGAAGTGGTTTTAAGCCGAAATCTAGATTTAACCCCACTACCCCACATGATAGTATTGATGCTTTTCATGAGGCAGTAGGGTTTGACCTATTGGAATTGTGGAAAAGGGGTGAGAAGTGCTTTGCAAGCAATCTGGTTTTGGGTCAACATAGAGCACTTGGCACATTGAAGAATGCGACATCCTTTGTTATAAAACCAGCAGCTAAAGGGGGAAATGTGGTGTTGTGGGATTTGGAGAAATATAGCTATGAGGCAAGAAAACAATTGGAGTTTTCGAAATGCTATGAGGTATCGACGATGATGTCATATAAAGCCTCAACAGGATCTCATCACTCCTTGCTCTCAGATTGGCATGGTCAGGGTTTACTTACTAATGATGAATTGCAATTCTTGACAATTAAAAAAACAGTAGTGCCATGCTTTTATATGTTACCTAAGATCCATAAGGATAGTGATAATCCTCCTGCTAGGCCAATAGTATTGGCAAGAGGTAATCTCCTTGAAAATACTTCCATTTATTTGGATTATTTTTTGTGTCCATATGTGCTAAGTTAGCTTCGTATTGTAGGGACAGTATGAATTTTATTACAAAAATTCAGGACATCCCTTGGAAATCGAGTTACATCATGGTAACTATTGATGTAGAGTCCCTGTATACTAGCATTGAGCATGAATTAGGTATTAAGGCATGTGAATATTTTTCTAGGGACAAATCATTGAGAGTGAACATGCTAAAATGTTGTTGACGATGTTAAGGTTTTGTCTAGAAAATAACTATTTTCTATATAAAGATAAATGGTTTAGACAGATTACGGGACAGCGATGGGAAGTTGCTTTGCTCCAAGTTTTGCATGTCTATTTATAGGCTGGTACGAAACCCAGCATGTGATGGCGGAAGAGAATGAAAAGTGGATGAGACATGTCATCCTTTGGACAAGATTGATTGACAATTTATTCATTATTTGGGATGATCCGGAGGAGATCTTGTTAGATTTCCAAGAAATGAATTTAATTTGAAATTCACATAATAATTTGATAAACGAGTTATGGAATTTTTAGATGTCTTAGTAACGGTGGAAGGAGAGTCTGTCTCCACGAGTTTGTTCAGGAAGAGTACAGCGGGAAATTGCATGCTAAGAGTCAACATCCGCCGAGATTGAAATGGAGTATTCCATATGGAGAGCTACTGAGAGCGAAAAGAAATTGTAGTACAAGGGAGATTTTTGAGAAAGAACAGAGGAACATGGTAACTAGATTTAGATCTAGAGGTTATTCTATGAGGGTTGTCAGAGAAGCTTGTAATAAAGTGGCCAATATAAAACGTGATAGCCTCCTGGTCCCTAAGAAACGTGAGAAGGAAGACAACATAGTGAGATATATTACAACTTTTAATTCAGATTCTGGTGAAGTTATGAGAATCATGAAACACTACTGGCACCTTATTAAAGCAGACAAAGTGATAGGACCTCTGAAGAGCCCCTATCTGAGGATAACATACAGAAAAAGTAGTTCCTTACGTGATATTTTGGTATACACCCACATAAATAAGAAGGAGAATTTAGGATTTGCCAAACAGAGAGGCTTTTATAGATGTGCGAATTGTAAGGCCTGCAAAAATAGCACGAATTGTAAGACATATAAATTGCCTACAGGAGAAAAGATGAAGATTGATAAATGTATTAATTGTAATTCAGATTTCACAATATATGTCATTATGTGCTCGTGTAAATTATGGTATTTTGGCAGCACAATCTTTCCAGTGAAAAAACATATTTTAGAACATTGGCGGGGAATCAAAAATAATGATGTTAATTATACAATAGTGCAACATTGTAGACAGGAACATGATGGGAAAATTGATGGTATGTTGTTTTTTGGAATTGACAGGGTGTTGCTGTTACCATGAGGAGGAGACAGGGAACAGATTCTTAGAAGGATGGAATCGGAATATATAATTAGACTCAACAGCAGAGCCCCATGGGGATTGAATCAGGATGAAGAACTTTATGTACATGTGGGATAAGGTTTATGAATTTTCTTCTAATATGTGGTCATAATGTCAATTAGTTAGAATATGAATGAATAGACACTCAGAAATTTGGCCCATATTGCCAATTTGTTGAACATTATAAAAAATAAGGATTAAATCAAATTGTATGAATTAAATAAAATAAAGGAAAGGTGAGGATTTTGATTAATAAAATTATTGGAAAAGAGTTTAGACCCGTAGGAGATGAATTTATATGAGGAATGTATATTAAAAATTGGATGAATATGATTTGATTTATTATAAAGAACAGGTATTATTGGGTCAGTAGATGATGATAAATGAATAATAGGATGGATGGATTGTGTTTAAAGTATATACATTTTGAGAACTGAGAATGTTAGATTTAATTTGTTAATATATTATGTAGGTGATAGTATTTTGTTTATGTTTATTGTCAGACAGGATATAGGTTCTGGGCGCAGTGGGGCCTGTTTTTCAAATTAAGACGAACATGGGCTATGACTAAGACTGATACGGTTGAAACGCCTCAGCCCTAGAGCCTGGGATGAAATCAGCTTTGTACAGCCTTGATAGTAAATAAAGTGACCAGCACACGAAAGAGTCTGAAGTGCCGGCGTTTCCTTTTCCGTGATGACTGGAAGGAAGTATAGTTGACATATACATAGATATATATATATATATATATATATATATATATATATATACACACACACACATACACACACACAGTACTTCATTTCACAATAAATGTTGATCAATGGAATTTTAACCACTATAAGAGATCTCCCTTTCACCGGGTTGGCTGGATTTTTTAAACATATAGGATGCATGGATTCTGTGTGGAAGTAGGCTTCTGCCTAGCTGTAAAAACATGCAAACATAAGGTGGAGCACCTGTAAAGATTAAGGAAAACATTCTTAGCCACACACCTACATAGACCTTTCAGTGCTGCTTCCAAAACATGGAGCTGACTGCTGCTATTTTACCTGTAAGGGGAACAAAACGGAAGATTATGTTGGTACCATTCTCACCTGCCTTGCTTCTGTTAGAGATCTTGCCTCTGTGGACGACCCTAGTTGCCCAAGGAGTCCACAAATGGAGATGAAACCCATACCAAAACTCTCTTGTTCTCACCAGATAGCAGAGCAGGTATCCCTAAAAAAATGCTTCTACAATTGAAGGTGTGACAAGGGTTGACTCTGACTGGGGAACACACTCCCTCAGCAAACCAGCTGGTATTATTTTTGTGCTCTCCTGTCCCTGCTTTGTTTACAGAAGTTCATCACTTCATTGACCTGCATGCTTGCCAGATTGAGAAGTGCCTGAACACTCTTTGTGTCCTATGTTCTGACAGAATTGTTCCTGAGGATCAAATTTTGGACTGGCATGTAGAGACCTTAGATCATGAGATATGTACACTGTAAGAGATCTACACTACTTAGCCCAAAGCCACCTAATTATTTTTTGCCAAGTTCAAAATACTTCTCAGTTCGTTTCCAAAGTAACTGTTGCATCGTTTTTCAATTGACACTGTTTGCATTAATTCAGCTAATTTTCAGTGCTAGCTACCCTTAAAATTGCGTACAATAATGTTTGAGAACCATAGGTTGAGTGGAAGAATTGTGATCTTACATCATGTAGTATGGGGGTTTCAATCCAGGACAAACAGCAAATGTTACAAACCTGCAAACATTTTACAACTATAAAATTTACAGTAGGTGCATTTGGGTAGTGTTTATTGTTTCAGGGAGTGTCCTAGTGTTTCCCGCCTGAGGATCACAAATGTAATATAGTATGTGCATCCAAGTGCCCTGGTTGCCCACTAGATTGCTTCCACTGCCATTTTATTGCTTATTTCCATTATATATTTTTTACAATTTGACACTTGGTATAATGTAAATATATTTATATACTTGTGATAATATTAAAGTGGTGTGCTTATATAAAATGCCACCACAGCGTTGGGACATTTACATATGTACTGCAGTTGTGAACACTGTGATAATTGTGCTGAACTGTACCTAGGCTCAACCCTATGTAACTTCTTTTGACCTTCACAACTCAACTACATCTACTTGCAGAGTTATGTATCCGGTGGCCTGACTAGACCAGCACTGTCACCTTTGATTATCCCTGTGATTGAAAGGATCTGGGAACAAACCAGACTGGTGACAGTCAGGTTTAGCCAAAGATCATAGCTGCTATTCCAGGCCTGTCTTTTTTCAGCCTCAATTAATCTTGCTACTCGTGGTTTCTGTTGTAATGAAGACAGCAACAGGAGGAGGATGTAACCATTGCTGACACAATTTGAAATGCCCTGTATGCTGATAGTGGCATTTTAGTGAATCGATGTCCGTGTTTATTATGGGTTTGATAAACTGATAAAACTAAAACACATATTTCTTCAACAGACTTGCACCTTCTCTATCTAACCCCCTAATTACCCTGTTATTCATGCATCTCCTACTTTAAACACAGCTGATGCCATTTAATGTTTTCTAGTTAGTGTTTCCCCCTTTCTAAATCAAACCTTCACATGCTCATTGTGAGAATGAGCCATCTATCTCTTTTTCCTGAGCATGGACTGTTGATAACCTCAAATACACAAGCCCACAGCAAAGACATCTGAAATATTCTGACTTTTTGTCTCCCACCATTTTAACAAGACTTTAATAATCAACGATGTGTTGGCCTTAGAATATGGGGGGGTTCCAGAGGGCTCCTTAGTTTATGATTAAAGGCCTCCTGTCGCAAGCTGATCAGGAAGAAAATCTAGTGGCTTAAAAGGTGTTTGGAATGTGATTGCCCATGATTAGGGGTGAATATTTGTAATCTGCAATAACCAAATGCAATACCTAGGGCAATTCCACCTATTTCCACTAGTTTTGAATCTTTTGCTAATGACAACTGAATTAATGGCAAAATCATGTAAAGTTTCTGTGCCTACAAACGAGAATGTTTGTAATATAATGAAAAATATAAAAAATTGTACCGTAAATGATGTAAATATATATTTTGATTTCATGGTATTGACGCAGCTATAATCAGTCACCTGACCCCTGAGATATGAAACCATGTTTTATATTAACCATAGATGTAACCATAAAACCATTTGTGTTTTAATGAACATTATTGCTACGAGTTGCAGAGTTTCTAATACAAATGCTTCATTTAAAAGTAACATTTGGCTATCACGCCTTCATGTGTTGCACATTTCCAGGACGTACTAAATGATGAGGAATTAACAGAAATCAAGCCCGACCCAGACATAAAGATTATCGAGATCACAAAGGGGGCTATCTAAAGCACTTGAAAATGTTATAGACCAGAAAAGCGTGATGTACCTATTTATTTGTGGACATGTACAGGAGTGTGCCCCATAATAAAATAAAATGCTTTGAGAAAACTGGCAGAACATAGTGACAAGGTTAAGAAGACTAAGACAACTAATACAACATTACTTTTACCTGCATTGCAAATTCTGCCCCTAAAACATCTAAGAAGTGATTTTCAGTTTTTTTGGTCACTGATTGCTACTACAGTATACTGTCTCCTTACTTATCAAATGCAAGGCAACCTATCACCAACTTGCAAATCCAATAGGGCTAATATTAGTAACTAAACTGAATTTAGCAACCAGTGGAGAGTTCCTTAGAAGGAAGAGATGTGCCCCCATTTTCATGTTGGATGCTAGCCTAGTGTAGCATTTAGCACAAATTGCATATGATCAGTGAGCCTGCCTAGTGCAGCCAGATAACACCTTTCCCACTCGTACTTATATCACAAAATAGCCAGTGATGTAATTCCATCTCATTTGTCTAATTTTGTCTGATGGTGGCCACAATTGCATCCACCAAAGACATGGTATGAAATTATCCAACAGTCAGACCTCAGAGATTTTAATTTATGCTAAAAATAAAGAAGGCTCTCACGTGCTAGTCAGTAAACACCGCATGTATTATCCATCAGTCTTTCCTTGCTGAGACAAACAATGACCCTCCAATGGGTAGCTATTTCCTATGCCTTATTGTATCTTCTATAACCTAGAAAAGGCCCAATGACTGACTTATGGAGCATTCATTCATACATCGGATAGTTGAACAGTGCACTCTTGTCTCCAAAATCCCTTTGATAATTGTGAGTTAAAGCATGTGATCAATTGAGTGATGGAATGCCCCCAGTAGTCCTGAGGTCTCACAGGTTTTTCTGGCTCCATTTGATGACAACATCAGAGGACTAACTGTTGCATAATGTCATTCTGTTAGGAGGATCTGGGGTTCAGGTAGTAATTGAGATCAGGCAAAGGCCTAAGTACAAATAAGCTACACATCGGACTAACACAAAGGTATTTACCTATACATTACAGATGATTATGCTGAGTGCCATTCAAGATGGTAGAACATTTTAAAATGTGACAACATTTGTGTGAGTTATAACATTTATCAATAACGTTTTGAATCAGGTCTCAAAACAGTACCATTTAAACACATACTGCTGTTGATTTCTCAGAAACGGGTAAAAACATGGAAGGTTTCTTTTAAAAATTGAGCAAAGTAACAATTGAGTATAGAAGATGAGTGATCCATGTTGCTGACAGCTAGTAAAATAATAAGCAAATGAACACAGGCAGATGGGATTCTCAACAAGAATGTTATCATTATTGTGCTATAGTAAAAGGCAGGTGTGGTTCTACAGTACAACATTAGCTTTATTAAACAAAAACAAGTGAATTCCACTTACCATGAAAAGGGTCCTGAAGTTGCTAAGATCACCAAAGAACTCTTCAATGCTGACCGACTTTGTGTCAAAAGTGAAGTACTCTCCCAGGTTGTCATATAACTTTGTCATGTTGTTATGCATGTTGGATAACTTTTCATACTGATCACGGGCCGTCTTTGCAAAGCCGTATTCTTTGGTTAAGGAAATTATCCCCAAAATGTTTACAACATAACATACACCCTTAGCTTATTTCATATATGCTAATAAATAACAAATGTAGAACCCTTAATACTATTAAAATCATTCCTGTCAAAATGCTCTGGAATCACTGTTTCACCCAGAGGAATAAGCCTTCCCACGAGCAGACATGTTTTTTTTAAAGCGCCCAAATCATGCAAAATATTTTACCTAGCCACAGAACAAGCATGTGATTTCTCTTAAGATTATTTCATATAGATTCTATGTTACCCATATCCCCAACAAGAAATAACATATGTCAGTAGGTCTCTTGATCAAGAATACTATTATGTTTATGTATCATCAGGAAATGTCATGTTAGATACTTCACTGCAAAGCTCAGCCAATACTTAGATACTTTGGATATTGTTAGATCATGCTCTCCAGCATTCATGTCAAAGATTCTGTAACAAGGGCATCATCTACGTCCACATGTTATTTGTGCTCAGAGACCTCTATTTCTGGTACCAAAGGTCCATTTTGTATTTATAGCATTTATTCTCACTTCATATGTACGAAAAATTAGATAGGGAGGGGATCTTTTTGAAAGGGGAGGCACCTTACTATAAAAAACAAATGAATAACTACATAAAGGGGGTTATTACAACTTTGGAGGAGGTGTTAATCCGTCCCAAAAGTGACGTTAAAGTGACGGATATACCACCAGCCGTATTACGAGTTCCATAGGATATAATGGACTCGTAATACGGCTGTGGTATATCCGTCACTTTACCGTCACTTTTGGGACGGATTAACACCTCCTCCAAAGTTGTAATAACCCCCAAAGTCTATAATGTCTCCATCTACTCAGTTTGACAATTTCTGTAACAATAGATTTATGACAAAAAGGGTGCAGAGTGATTTCTGGTTCTTGGATTCATGGTCATACCTAAATTCACTACATGGAGTAAGAGATAGCAATAATTAAAAACAAAACTGCTTGTACTCCTTGCTCCACACGATCTGCAAAGACCATAGTTGTATTTTGTAGTAAAGATAGTACTTACATCAATGATTCAGAAAAGTATCTAAGACCTAATAAAGCTCATTGCTTCACAGTGAAATACATCATTATCTGAAAATTAGTGGTAAAAGGGCAGAAGCTGCAAAATTTACCTTAAGTAAAATGGGAGCAAACCCATGTTCCTAATTGTTGGAGGGAAAAAAGGCACTGAACATCAGATCTCTTTCTAGATTCACTCACTGGAATCCCCATTAGACAGGGGCTACCTGAATAAAAGAGCTTGGCTTTATTACAGTTAAAACTCTTTCTATCGTTTTCTAGATTTACAATGTTACTATATTGTGTTTCTTTTATTTAAGAATTCTAAACAAGATAATGCCATTCCTGTAGTGGCCAGGTAGCGCTACATGTTGGTCACATGAGCAATAGTTTAATTATGACAAAAAGATGGCACAAATCAGCTTACCTCGTTTTGAATGCATATTTGTTAACACATTCAAAATGCTGTAGCAGGATTAGTAGTAGTGTTCCGATCCTATATATATATATATATATATATGTATATATATGTCTTGGTAATCATGTCCCTTCTCTAGTGACTATTCGTCAGAGACCAAATACAATTCATGACTCGGTAGAGTACACGTTCTTTTCAACCAATCACGGCCCAATTATCCCCTTGCACATTTCCCTGCTGACCACCTTAGCAGACCTGAGCTCCTAATCTGGGAAACGGATTGCCAGCTCAAAGGATGAAATAATCAGAATATACTGATGAACATTTTCCAAGCTTCAAAATTCTGAAATTGTGTACCTTATATCTACAGGCAGCTCAGTATCACACACTCCAGCGGATACTGAAAGAAGTAGCACCTACCTTTACCATCTTCTGAATTAAACTGTGTTGAGAGCTCAAGTGCCAAAATGCCACCCTGCTGTGGATATTATATACAAAGTCACTTTCACTGTATTACAGCACTTAAAATATCCGTGCATATTGTTTACAGATCGTGTGTTTCACCAGCAATGAGAAAACCATTAACAGATCTCCTGTTATTCACAATACAAGAACATCACCATATTTGAATAATAGCTGCACTTTCATTCATGTTGAAACATTGCCTTACTTAAAAAAACACTATACAGAAATCTTTTGAAAGTATTGCACTGGGGGTTCAATTATAAAAAACACAGGAGGCAGCACAATGTCCCGTTAAAACGTTAAGAAATTAAATGGAATCTTTTAACCTTGGACATATTAAAGAGTGGGCGGCTGAGGTTCTTAAACAATGAATCAGAAATAAAGCTGCAAACAATTTTATACTATTTAGCTTTTATTATTGAGTCTAATATTAAATGAATACCACCGAAATCGATATACCTATTGTGTTTGGCACTTACGGTTTATGATGAAATCAGTTTTAGAACTGAACATGTTACATGTCTGCTTGTAAGTGTAATAGTGTCTATCAATGTTGCTTTCTAATTTTGCTTTCCATTTTAACCTCTATAGCTTTGATAAGAGCTTAATAAAAGGTGTCTCTCAGGCTGTGCTTGCAAAATAAGGGGCAACAGCTGATTCTACCTTTAAGCTATTGCAGAAGATCATTGTCTAAATATTTAGGATTGCTTACATTTCTTCTGATCAACCTTTTTCTGTATCTGATCTCATAAGTGAATCCATGTCTCTAACAGTCCTTCTTGTTTTGCAAGGATTTGTCTGGCTCAAATCTTCCCGCTTTGAAAATCAAGAGAAGAGTACTAAAAGAATCACCAACTATTGGCCAAAAAAGCTTATGGTGAAACATGTTGCCCTATACCATGATTCAATTAGGAAATAACGTCAATCTAATTGATAAAATGATGTTCATCAGCAACTTATTTGCAATTGCAGCCTCGTTTTAGGAACTGAACCGTTCAGCTGGGATGGCAAGAGCTGGTGAGACCCTTACTACAAAACCATGCAATAACGTTTAATTTGACAAGAAGTTAGTCAACAATGAGCATCGACATATACAACAATAAGGTATCACATGTAAAACGTCAATTATCGCGCTGCACAAACTGGCCTATTTATTTATTTCCCTTTTAATTGTGTTAAATAATGAAAAACCTTCAGTTTAAAACATCTCAGAAAAAAAGTAGGTGGAGCACCCCAGATTGAAAGTCACAAATCATAGAGCAATTATATCTTGATGAATTCGTCCTAACTAAAAACCATCCATTTTGTTTAAAGCATAATATACATTTTCCACAGCTAGACTTTACCATGCCCTCAAAGCTGCCAATGTTCCCTAGAAATCAACCCCTCCGTGCACATCTACCATATGCAGCAGATTCCAAAAGGATCTGCTGCCTCCGATCACTCTACACGGCTTGTACAGATCTTGCCATTTCTTCCGTGAGCCAATGTTTGGGATATCACTGTAAATGAAACTGGAGAAATTTCCTGAAATTGTCCCTTAGGCCTGTGTGCCGTCTTTCTTTAAGCTCTGAACAAACATGGGTCCCAGAAACATAAGAAGCACAAACAAGAGGAAAAGCTTGGTTAAGTTCAGGGTCAAAGCTGTGCACACATTATGTCAAAGTTAATAGAAACAGGTTTACATAGCCATAAAGGTATCTGCAAACAGGGATCAATGTCTTTGTTTGTTCTCATTTCATACTCAGTAAAAGAAAGTGTTCTGTCTCGAATGTATTAAGACACAAAGCTTGAGAAAGTTCAGTTGGTTACAGCCTCCATTGTGTAACCTCTCCATTCTACATTTTAAACGCATCTGGTGGATTCACTACAAGAAAACAATAAAATAATGTTTTAGCACAGGTTTTCTATCCAAAGTTTACAAGACAGCTTCGTAGAAAAACGGACATATGTTTGTGGCATGCAAAATGATGCTCAAAAATGTGTACCTGCATTTTGTGGCCACAAAGGAGGCAAGGTTGGGAGAATGAGCCATGCTTGATCATATGTAACTTGTCCTTCATACATAACACCGCTGGTTGTGCTCACCAGTTATTGCTCTCCCCAACCTTGGTATCAGGCTTTTCCTTCGTACAAAATGCGGTACAGCTTATGGCACAAATCTACACTGACGAAAAGGTGATGCATCTTCGGCCCACCAACCTAAAGCAGGAACAACAAAGCCTCTGGTCTGACGTGACTGTCAGAATCCACCATTTCTGAAACTATTTGTGAAGGACTGGAGCCCGTCCAACACATGCAATCTAATGACATTGCAGGTCCAAGAGGCCTCCAGTAAACCCTGCAGTCAGTCCTGTCCCAGCACAGAACCAAGGAAGTTCCGAACACACCATGTTCTAGCAGTCAGGATGTCATGGTGCAGTGTAATGACCCCGCATGCAGAAGACGCAATACCAAGTTGAACACCTTTTCATCAATACAAAAGCCCCATCAACTACTACAAGCATCTGCGCATGCAGCCTATGAGAAATGTAAAAAGGGGGACAGAGCAGCAGCATGAAACAAGTGTGTTGACTACCCATACATGCCACTAAGCAACTATGCAGCATAACCAGCCCCTGGACCACATAGAGAAAAAACGATTAAAATGAGCTAGGCACATATATAGGACAATGCCACTGTGGCAGTAGAAATCCAGATCAGGAACCACATATGGCCATCCCTGACCCTTAGCTGTGGGGACGACTGTTGCATCTGTTTTTGGGGATCAGCAACCCCCTGCCCCCATTTAGTAAACTCGGTGATCCAGCAGCTAGATCCCCCAGATGGCACATCTGGATTGCAACACTGAACAGCTACTTCAAAGCCACAAAACAACCGGAGGGTGAAACAAAAATATCCCTATTGCTCTACTACACAGTCAAAGAAATATGTTGCCTCTTCAGGAACCTCAACACAGGAGATGACACCACGTACGACAATGCCACGGCAGCACAACACAAATATTGCGACTCCAATATGAATCACGATTTTGCAAGAGTCAAGCTTTGTCAGGCACAGCAACATGAAGGCGAATCCACTGAAATTATTTCCACAAGACTAAGAGAATTAGCAAGAATCTATATAAACGGCAACCCTCGGAAAGAAGTGAGGCTCAACCTATATAGGAATAAAAATCAGGTACTCCTAAACAGCAAATTCTGTGCCAGTGTGGCATAAAACAGGATGAAATCCTCACACTTGGTCACTCTCCTGAACTGTTGAATGATTGAGAGTAGCAAATGGAGCAAGTATTCTAGAATCGCACCCCTAAATCACTGCCATATGATGCCAGACCAATCAAATTGGAAGCAATTTCTGCAGTGGCAGGAATACCACCAATACAGAGAGCATGTTCATACCACGGACTCCACTCTTACACCCCTGCAAGAGTGCCCAGCAAAAGCTAAAGGTTGCTCCAATTAACAGCTCGCCAACTGCGCAAGGGTCTGCACACAAGGTCTCCACGCTGTTCCTCACCGCAAATTTATTTGTGCAAGTGTGGCAAAAGAAAATCAAGCTTGAGCACGCCAGGCAGTGCCCATTCTGCATTAAAGTTGAAGGGCTTGATTGTCGGTTGCCGCACTCGCACAAATACATTTGAATTAGACCCCCTATACTGAGATATCCAATCCTTTACAATGAGCGCTCAGCCATCTTCCATGTTAAAAATATACCCTACTTTGGGACACATGTTCGTTTGACTCCAGGTTGCCCCATTCGTTTGAAAATCTGTTACCTGGCCTGGACTGTATCACCATCCCTAGAGGGGGAAACTAAGAAGAAAATAGTTTTGTTCTCGCCATGTTATTAGGGTTACGAACATTACAGACAGGCATTGTGTAGGCGATTGTTACACTGCAATATGATTTTACGTTACCTCTCACAACCTTGTCACCTGTCACACTGCACAAGCACTTTTTGACCTCTATCACCAAATAGAGAAACCACTACTAAGATAGTAAGTATAATTCTAAATATATGTTTGCCTCAATATATGTGATTCCATACTGATCTAGCTCTGGTGTTGTATTTCCTATCGTTTTGTTATTTGTCAATGTAAAGAGTGGTTTTGTTTTGATTTGTGTTTCTCTATTTAGAAAGATGTATGACTTTTTAGCTAAATATTTTGTTTTGACGTCAGGGCCAATTGTTGATTGTACTTATCTATACCACTGTCCTGTGGTCCTTTGGGTTACCCCATTGCCTTATTACAGTATTGCTTGCGGCACAAGTCTGCATTATGCATTCACTAACATGAGCCGCACAGATATATGGACCTGTTGATATTAGTAGGCACCAGACTGCGTGTCCACGTCCCCTCTGGTAGTACAGTGACAAGTATGGGCTCTAAAGGACCATAGCATTTCTCTGTAAAGATTAGCATTTCAGAACAAAGGTTAATGGCAGAAATGAAAATCTGAACTTTACACCCATGGGTTTCATGAGAAATGGGGTTCAGAGTCTGTAAAATAGGCAATGGACACATCTGTCCTCTCGCTGCATGGTAGAATTTTGTTTTTAAATATGAGTGGTAGTGTTGCTTAAACTCAGTCTCTGGCTCAGCTACACAAGTTTTGCTTTCCTACCTACAAATGACACAATTGAACTTAGGTTTACTACACCAATGCTTGAATGAGGAAGACAGGTTTTATTTTAGATCCGCAGAACTCCTACCACTACATAGTTGAAGTGATGTCATTGCTTTTGGGTTACTAACAGTGCCTAGAAAGGGATGGCGTGTTCCCTGCAAAAAACAAACGTGTAGCACCAGCATCAACTCCTCCAGGGCTCAGTATCAGCTTTCAGTAGAATGTGCAACATGACAGTGCCATCTCTGACAGGCTGGATCATCTTCTTGTCCGGCAGTATATTGCTCATGATAATCTGGGTGACAGAACTCTCCTGACAGGTGGTTAAGTGGCCGACCTTATATACTGTATCTTATCGGATATGGAATTTGCAATGATACTTTAGGGATGTATGATTTGACCAATAAGCATCAAGATGCTAGTTTAAGAGGAATTCCTTTA
Source organism: Pleurodeles waltl (assembly GCF_031143425.1). Classification (NCBI taxonomy): domain Eukaryota; kingdom Metazoa; phylum Chordata; class Amphibia; order Caudata; family Salamandridae; genus Pleurodeles; species Pleurodeles waltl. Next base: position 404,057,014 of record NC_090438.1, read on the forward strand.
AGCATATAAGGTAAAAGGATGACAATTTAAAATATACTATTTTGACAATTTACCTTTCTTGACCTTGAAATTGAGATAAAAAGGTACCTGTTCCAAACTGTTGTCACATCAGAGGTTTTGTTGATGTCTATATCTAAATAACTTGACACTTTCACAATTATTGTAAAGATATGAACAGGTGACATCTATGTCAAAGGCAGACATACTGATGATTGTGCAAAAATAGAGAAAATGGAGTTGCGGCCTACTTAAAATGGAGTTGGGTCTTATGTCTTTACATCAGTATCCCTGCACCTTTTATGAACTGTGAACAGAAGGTGTGCAAGGCAGACATTTAAGTGTATCATTTCACAAAACAAAATTTGCACATGTGCAGTACAGTTTATGCGTGTGCAGATTCATTTAGTGTATCTGTGCATGCTCTGAATTGACTTCTTCCCAATCAGTGCCAGCCAAAATAAGGAAATTAAAAGTGTTTATTAAACTGGACCCAAGTGTCTTTGATGGTGTTTAAATCTGACAGGTATTCTGCTGCCTTTTGAAATTTCCCCAGTACAATGTAGATACAAAGTTGAATATACTTCAGGGTGAAAGACAAGACTCTGATAAGAATACATTGATTGTTTCTCATGGAAAAATTGGTGGACAATGGAATTATACTTTCTCAATCATATACAGCCAAAACTTTACAACTTCTATCTTATAATAGCAAGAGTGATTTTAAAATATCCACTAGGTTTTGGTAGAAAACGCAGACTTTTCCTGTGATAAAGTAAACTGTATTGGACATCTCTTGAAAGCAATTGATTCAGACAGTACCATAAGCCCTTTAACAGACCAACATTTATGCTTTTGAAGGTTCCCTTGGATTATAGTTTGACCTATATGCAAAAAAGAATTGGAAACTATTAGATTTGTGTCAATCCCACCACACGGCCCCAACTCCATTATCAGTGAATAGAGTATGCAGATTGAGACTCAGCTGACAGGAAGCAGAAAAGAAGGAAGTCTGAAGTAATCTTGGCAACCCTAAGCACAAAGGTGTCAGTTCACAAAGATAACATTTATGCACATGCATGAGGACTTATTACTACTTTTTAGGAATTCATATTCACTCCTTTATGAATTATGTATGTCACAATGCTTGTGCATATCAGCGTGGTCTTTACATAAACTGGTGATTTATGAGTGTTTATAACTCTCCAAATTAAGTTTTTGGGTTGTTTTAAATATTGTAATGCTATATTGTACTTCTATTTTAATGATTTTGACAATTATGAAATATAGCCGGAAAGCCAAAATTTTCCTACTTTGCAGGTGGCAACTAATTTTGGAATACATTTTCCTTGCACCATAGACAAGGATGGCTGAATGTCATTCTTTAAAAGGAGTAAAGATGATGCTTTATTTGTATTTGCTGATACATAGGCATGGAAGGGAATTTGGGATAATTTTTCATGAATAATGAACTTAGTCAGTGACCAAAATGGTTCCGGCATCATTTTCAAAATGAGTAATGATGATGCTTCCTCTTCTTTTGATGACTTACGCTGGCAATGGAGGTAATCTGGGGTAATTACCCCTAGTGAACGATCCTAGTATGGAGCTGTAAAAGGAAGCATCCTGATGTACAGTTAAAGACTACAGGCAAACCAAGAAGTTCATTAACAAACAGAAACAAAGCCCACATGGAGAACTTTTTAGAGAATGCTATAACAGGTGGCCAGAAATGTGATGCACTTAATAAAAGGCTCAGATTATAGGGGCGTTGACTGGGCAACTGAGGAGGTTGCTGAGTGACTCGGCAATCAGAAAGATGTGTCATAATCAGATGAGTTTAGAGGGTTGCAGGTAAGAGACTCAGAGGAAAATGAGTCCCAAGAAGAGATTCAGTCAAGTTCCCATGGACTAAAAGAAACCTGGTAGACCATTTGTAGAAAAGGAATTTGATTCCTTTTCTTCATTGTGTTGTTGGAGTCATCTAGGAGGGGGTAAGGACAAAATGTTTAAAGGGTGAGTAAACATACCCTAAAAAGAAAGATAGAAAGCATTTAAAATTACGCACTATCTCCACTATTCATTTGTCCTCTATCCCCAAGATCCCTGTGGACATGACGGAATACATCTGTTTACAATAGCGCTGTACATCATAGATTACTTATCACAAACAATGAGGGTGGTAAAAGTGACACAGTGGATGGGGGTAGGTTACATGAATCATGAAGTTTTGCTGGTTTAAACTTATTGTTAATATGTACCCTTAACCTGCATGGTTAAAAAATTATAAAATCTATGAAAACTTCTAAATATAACAGTTAAATATGGAAATTAGGATTCCTCCAATTTAGAAGCAGGACTGAAAAACATTGATATTTGGATTTCCTCACAATTACTGATTAAAGAGACAGATGCAGAAATGTCACACATCATTTATATAGATATGTATCACTGTATTTTATATTGAACTGCCATATAGAAACTGTCATCCATACTGCATGTAGCCAAGCCAACCCTTAGATCAATTTAGAACTGCCTCTAGGTAGTACGAAACATATACCGTTCAATTTCCCACAATTCTGTTGTAACATATTTGGCAAACAACTGCAAGAATGTATAAACATCCAGCAGGCAAGAAAATACTCACTGAGCACTTTAAAAGTAGAAGCACCACTTTCATGACACTGCTCTGGCCTTGTACCCTATAATGCATGTGCTCAGACATGCTAGTGACACTTTTCCATGGCAGGTACTCTGATTTCCACAAACCTACAGCCATCCCGCTGTCAATATTACTGTATTCTAATGGACCCTAAGCCCACATCCACTGTGCTCGCTAATGATACTCCAGACATCACACCAACTGCCCTGTCAGGTAAAATCTCCTAATGTGTCATGGTGCAGTCACGGAGGTCATTTAGGTGTTGTCAAGGGTAATAGCTGCGACCCCCGCCTTGCCCCTTCAGACCCTTGGCCTCAGAGATGACAAAGTCAGTGCCTGGGACACAGTGGCAGCTCATACGTATGGATGTCGGTGGGGCTCCACTCTCTTTGTTTTCTCGTAATATTTTGATTACACTAATAGTAAATAATGAAACTTTATTCACCATTAGAGTAATAAAACAATGAAGTATAATTAGCTGTAATACGACCTTCTCTGGCAGCTAAGGTAAGTAAAAGAAATGCTTTTAAATGTATATTTTGTTCGTGCTTGCAAGTGGGTGGGTGTTTAAGTGAGTGGGGGGAGTGTGTGTGTGTGTGTGTGTGTGTGTGTGTGTGTATGAAATTCAAGAACAAAAGGCATGCAAAGTCACTTCCGCTACCCCTGGCATTTTAGTAAAAGTGTTCATAAATAGAAACATCTATGCGCTGAATGACATAAAAGAGACAGTCAAATTTGTGATCACCATGATTTCGTTCACGTGGTAAACATTTTGCATTGGAACATAGCTCTTGAATTGAAGAGAGCAAAGTGTTGAAAGAATGAAAAGCTGCTTGTTATGTCTCAGTTGCGAAAATGGTAAATTTTTGATCAACAGATTTCATAGAAAAAAATGCCAGAGTGCCTGCGTGGGCTACAAATAGATACCACGCACAGGGTGGTCTCTAATCCTACGTACCACTCCGAGTCTCAATATAGAAAACTCACTGCTACCTGTAAGAGATTCATACTTTTATGTTCTGCACCCACTGAGTTCGCATTCCTTTCTATATTGCTTTTAAAATGCTTCCATTTTCTTACGATAATGGCATTACTCCTAGTCCTACTCCCTCGCCTTCCTTTTAACCAATGAGGCCTCCCGCCTCCCCCCTAGACCCTCCCTTCCCCTTTCAAAACCCCCCCCACCCTTATCCCCTCCTGTACAAAAACCAAGCCCAAGCTGCAACTCGGACAGTCCGTACCGGGAGGGTGGGAGGGAACGGAAAAGGAAGGCGAGGGAGTAGGACTAGGAGTAATGCCATTATCGTAAGAAAATGGAAGCATTACCTCCCGTCCCTCCCTCTCCTTCCTTTTAACCAATGAGACATAGCAAGAAAAACACACAGGAGACGGACATCGAGTTGCAAGACCTTTATTTAATATCCTGCACCAAGAACATCCCCAAACATTATCTCATAGAGGATAAGACCCGGTGACCTAACACCGACTCCAAACTACCCAAGTCCGACAGCCTATAATGACGCACAAACGTCGAAGGAGAAGCCCAAGTGGCGGCCCTGCAAATCTCCACCACCGAAGTCCCCTGAAGCTCTGCCACCGTCGCAGCCATGCCTCTGGTAGATCTCCCCTGAATCCCTAGAGGAGGAACCACCTCTTTCAAGGAATAGGCCAACAGAATTAAAGATCGAACCCACCGACTCAAGGAAGCCGTGGAAGGTTTCACACCTTTGCGCGCCGGACCAAAATTAACAAACAGTGAATCCCCTTTACGAAAAGGAGCCACCACCCGCAGATACTCCAACAAAACCCTACGTACATCCAACGAATGCAAACGGACCTCCTCCCTTGATGAGGACAAAATGAAGGAAGGATGACCTTCTGCCTGGAATGGAACGAAGAATTGACTTTTGGAACAAAGGAAGGCACCGGAACCAGAACCACCTTATCGGGAAAAATCTTACAAAAAGGAAAGGAACATGCCAATGCCCCCAATTGCCCCAACCGACAAGCCGAAGTAATGGCGACCAAAAAGAACGTCTTCAAAGATAGATGTCGCAAATCACAGTCCCCCAATGGTTCAAAAGGGGCCTCCGTCAACACATCCAAAACCAAGGACAGATCCCATGAAGGAAAAGAACGTACCGGGCGAGGAAATAAATTAATAAGCCCCTGAAAAAATCTAGGCATCAATCGCCCTTCATCCTGAAGATTACGCCACAGTCCTCTAAATGCCTGAATAGCCGCCCACTGTACCCGAAGAGATGCCACTGACAACCTTAAATGAGCACCGTCCTGCAGGAACTGCATCACCTCAAAGAGAGAAGCGCAGGTAGGATCCAACTCACGACTTAAGCACCAAGACGAAAACACCTTTCACTGTCTACCATAAGAAAGCAAAGTTGAACGTCTCCTTGAAGCCAGCAAGGTAGAACTCAAAGCCACCGGCACCCCTAGACCTGTCAACCCCCTCCGTTCAACTTCCAAGCCGTCAAGTGTAACCTCCTCAATGACCCCAACGGGAGGCAGGGAAACTCCAGGGGAGAAGGACAAAGAGGCAGAGGCAGAGGCCACATCCTCCCCTCCGCCATCAGCCTCAACAATGGGAACCAATTCGCCCTCGGCCAAAGTGGCGCAATCAGGATAACCCTGGACCTCAGATCCCTCACTCGTAACAGAAACGCCCTGAGTAGTTGAAACGGAGGGAACGCATATAAAAGGCCCTGCGGCCAAGGACATGACATCCCGTCCACCTCCCATGCTTGGGGACACCGAAACCGGGAGCAGAAGCGCTCCACTTTCGCATTCCCTACTGACGCAAACACATCCAGCACTGGAAGACCCCAAAGCCGAACCAGATGCTGAAACAGAGACTTCCAGAGAGAGAAAAGTTGAGAGGAAGGAATCACTCTGCTCAGTAGATCCGCCCGAACATTTACCACCCCCCGAATGTACGTAGCCCTGAGAGAGGGAACCCACTCCTGAGCCCACACAAAAATCTCCCTGACTAGATTGAACAGAGCCCTCGATCTGGTCCCCCCTTGCCGATTGACATAAGCCTTGGCCACTAAGTTGTCTGTGCGAACCAGAACCGCCAACCCCCTCAGGGAATCCTGGAAATGGACCAGAGCCAGGAATATTGCCCGCAATTCGCGCCAATTTGATGACCGACTCGCCTCCCGAGGGGACCAAAACCCCTGAATCTGAGCTGACCCCATCCATGCCCCCCAACCGGAGAGGCTGGCATCCGTCGTCACCACCACGGGTCTCAGAGGCGATAAAGACACCCCTACCCTCAGGTGATCTGCATCCAACCACCATTGCAACTCTCTGTGAATCAATCCGGACCCTGGAACCCTGTCCTTCAGAGAACCGGACCCTGGAGCCCACCTTCTCAAGAACCATGTCATCAAGCACAGGAGATGGAAACGTGCCCAAGGAACCAGAAATATCACTGACGCCAAATGACCCTGCAGACGCAACCATAGAAGAGCTCGGGGAGCAGACAGTAACAATACCTTCTTTACCAAAGCCTGGAGTACATCCAACCTTTTTTCGGACACAGTCACCAACCCTAGAAGAGTCTGAAACCGAGCCCCTAGAAAAACCAGATCCTGGGACGGTACTAAGTCTGATTTCTCCCAATTGATCAAAAACCCGTGGTTTTGCAGGACCCCAGAACTTGGGCCACCTGCCTCTGCAAAAGGTCTCGTGAATGGGCATGAATCAAAATGTCGTCTAGATAAGGATGCAGAAACACCCCTTCTGAATGAAGCAAAGCCACTAGAGGAGCCAGCACTTTCGTGAAAATCCGAGGAGAAGATTTTAGACCGAAAGGCAGAACGCAAAACTGAAAATGTTCCTGACCCACAGCAAACCTCAGGAACTTTTGAGAGGATCTTGCCACAGGCACGTGTAGGTAAGCATCCTGCAGATCCAGTGACACCAGAAAGTCCCCTTGTCTGACCAATGGAAAAATAGTCTGAATGGACAGCATGCGGAAATGCACTGTCCTGATCCAGGTATTCACCTCCTTTAGATTGAGCACAGGCCGAAATCCCCCTGAAACTTTCTGTACAAGAAACAAGACCGAATAAGTGCCCTGACCCCGTTCGTCTAGCGGAACGCGGGAAATGGCCCCTTTGACCAGTAAGTCTCGCACTCCGTTCAACAATGCTCTTCTCCGTGACCCCCCTGAAGGCAGAGGTGTGGGACGTACCCCTGAATCTGGAGGAACCACAACAAAATCTATGACATAACCATTGGTCACAATGTCTATTACCCAATGATCGTTTACACTGTCCTCCCAAGCTGAAAGAAAGTGACTCAGTCTTCCCCCAACCGGCTCTCTGCCAGGCCCACAGTGATTGTCAGGACCCCTTCTTGAAACCACCCCGGGTCGCAGGAGCAGACTTCTTAGGCGAAAAACGCGGCTGAAAACGTCGTTTCCTGAATGAAAAGGATTTAGCATCCCTAGTAGGAGAAGATCTGGAATGCTTCTTCCACCCTTTACCCGAAGAAGAACCCCCTTTATAAGGTAAGGCATGCTTCCTCTCCTTAAATGCCTTGGAAAGCATGGACGGCAATTGCTCTCCAAACAGGTTACGGCCTTCAAACGGCAGTCTCAACAAGGCCGCCTTCTCCCCTGGATCAGCCTTCCAGGAACGCAACCAGAGGGACCTACGAGCCCCAATCAAAGACCCAGAAGCCAGAGCCGAAGTACGGACCACATCAGAAGACACATCAGCCAACAATCTGGCCTGCTGCTCCATACCAGCCAGGAGCTCTGAACATTCCGCCCCTTCCTGTACAGCTACCGCCAGTTTATCAAAGTCTTGAACCAATGACTGTGACGCATAAGCAGAATAAATCCCTGCCTTCAGCGCCAGATTCTCCGCAGCAAAAGCCCTCTTAAGACCCGAATCCACTTTACGGTCTGTGGCATCTGTAGGCACACAATCCTCCGGATTGACAGCCGTTTTGCCAATTAGAGTAGCCAAAATAGAGTCCAGGCGTATTGAAGGAGGCAAAACCTCCTCACCCTCAAGTAAGTAAAGTTTCTGAAGGAATCGTGGAACTTGAGCCTTCTCCACATCCTTCCACTCATGAAACACCATATCCTTCACAGGTCCCTGGAAAGGCATGGCAAACTTTGAAGGCGTCTGATATTGAGGAAATAAATGAGAATCTGAGGTTGTAGGTTGAAACACTGGGAAACCCAAATTGTCCCGAACATGTGCCATCACTTCCCACATTTCTTCTCTGGAAACATATTTCCCCCCAGATGACGTTGATGGGACCTCATCCTCACTCTCTGATGAGGATTTCCTTGCTGCTACCGATGAGTGCGCACGCTTAGGCTGAGCAGACCTGGCCACGCCAGCTTGCAGTGCCCTGGTAACAGCTACCTCAATCATATCTTGCACTTCCTCTCTAGACATGAGGGGAGTACCCCTGTCAGGTACCTGTGGGTTCTCAGGAAGAGCAATGCTATCCTCACCTCCCTCCTCCGAGGAGGAAGAAGAGACAATCCTACGTCTCTTTGCTGGAGCTTTAGGCATGGTAAACCATCAAAAAACACTGACTTCCATTCCAAAAAAAACTACCCTACATAAAGGACCCCGGTCCTCCCCCAACAAGGCTCCACCAATCCCTAAAAAGGTCAACCTCCTTGTAACATTTCATAAAAATCATGGGCAGAACGCCCGTCCTACCTGAAAAGCAACCCAAAATCGAAGTTCCTCGGTTCCTCGCGGCTCCGCGGCGCGGAAACCCGGAAACCAACGCCCCAGCCACAGAGGGCCAGCTGACCCCGTCAGCCGGCCCCCAGTACACGCCTCTCCAGCAGCCATGCTGCTCGTCCAAGACGCGACCCAGCCTTAGCACTCCTCGCGGAGCTCCGCGTCCCGAGGAGTGCCTCCTTCGACGACCTCCAGGCCCCGCCGTGCAGGTAAGGAAAGGAAAAGAGATACGTCTAGCGTGGGCTAGACAAAAGAACAGGAGGGGATAAGGGTGGGGGGGGGTTTTGAAAGGGGAAGGGAGGGTCTAGGGGGGAGGCGGGAGGCCTCATTGGTTAAAAGGAAGGCGAGGGAGGGACGGGAGGTAATGTCTGTGTCATTCATTCGTAGTACACCACATCTCAAGCCAGCCATTAGTGGCATATCTGACATATCACAGTTCATCAACATTTATTAGAATAATGAACCGGTTTCGCTGAAAATGAATCCACATGGTGGTAGGGTTATCACGCAGAATATATTCAAACACCTATTGATTTTCTACCTAGCATCAATAGGCAAAATGATGAGGTAAACATTCCATGAGCAGACCTGTTTGCAGGCTAAGAGTTCAAAAAAACAACACCAGAATGCCCACTGACTACAAGCTTTTAAGATATCTTGTTTACATTGCCGAGGTGGCAACCGTTTTTAATCACTGTACAGTTAAAATAGTTACAAATAACTGTCCATCTGATTTATGAACAGTCATTCCTATAAATCTTTATAATACGGATCATACTGTAAATAAATATAATCCAATATTTTCCAAGAAAAAAAATCAAGTCAGAGAAATCAGTCAAACAGGAGAAGTATTAAATGACGTTCTTTTGAGTTCTACATTTTGGAATAATGAAAGTTATCGCACTTTTATATATTTCCAGAATGTGTGATGGTGTGCTCCCATTACATTGCAGGAGATACCTTGGCAATGATTATGTTGCAAGTTTTACACCAGGAAGTCATTACATCACAGGTAGGTTTAAGTGTCCTAACTGTAAATATATAATTAAAATTATGATATATGGATACCCTTTATTAAAATCTGGAGTGAGGATTTGCAAAGGTACTAACGCAGTAGAAATTTGCAATTAATCTGGGAGGTGTATTTCCCAGATTATGTTTCTATGAGGAGCATGTGACCCTAGTTTGAGCACATAAGCGAGGGTTTTAGATAGATGTACCACCCCACACGGCAATAAGAACATGATAGCGAGAAATCCATATTGTGTTTTCAGAATAATTATTTTTTCTTTGTAATAATCAAACTTGTCTTCTGCTAACTAGTGTCATGAGTGCATAAATTATGAGGTATACATTCGGGTAACTGAAGAAATTGTTTGATCTACATAAGAGATGTAAAATCTTGGATATGATAATATTTTTGATCTCTCATGAACATCGGCAGCAATATAAGTAAGTTAACAGTTACGATATACAAAATGAGATCAGGTAATGGACTAGGCTGCCACTAGCCAGAGAACAGATATTTTGTATAGGAGTTCTGGCAATTGATTAAATGGAAAAAAGTAAAAAAAGTGATTATGTTAATAACCACAAAAATACAGAAAGGTACTTTCTATTTTACAACAATTCTCATAGGCATGTGGCCCATAATAAGTCTGTAATATGAATAATTTGGTAATTGATAGACCTTTTTTTTTTCTTCTCAATCTCCAATATATGTGAATATTATAAAATGTGGGACGTTTTGTTTAGATACAAAAAATTGTATAGGAATTGTAACATAAATTGAAAATAATTCAAAAGTTCAAGGTAATGGGAGAATTGTGAATTGGAGTAATATAATTACACTATGGTGATAATATTTTGTATTTTTAAACGTTTTTCCATGGCATTGTACTGTATAGCACTTTAGGATTTAGGCATATTAATATATTGATATGTGATTTTATATGTTTACATTTTATAGCCTTGAAGAAGTCCGTTAGAATGAAACGCGTTGGCTATGGATCATGTAATTTTATGTATGTATATATATATATGGCGGTCACCAGTAGATAGTTATAGTTTCCATAGTATCCATAGAAAAAGCGAATTTTGATTTACCTTTATCTTTGGTATAGTTTAACAAATCTTCACACATTTGCTCTCTAGAATCTGGTTGTACATGGAAAGTTTTGGGGTGATCCGTCAAGTAGGGGATGAGAAAAAGGGTGTCAATAAAAGTACATTTCCCATTTTAATTTCCATAGGGATTTTGAACATGACTACAGCCTGAACTGCTGGACAGAATTACACCACGTTTGACAGGAAGGTAGCTCTAATTCCAGAAAGAGTGATTTTTGTTTAGGAGAAATTAAAGGAAATCCAAATTTGTATATCTAGGGTCGTGATGAATTTGTGAATTCTGCCGATCTCGTACACAGATCTGATTGGCTGCCAACACTTCAACCAGGATATGTCGGCAGCCTTTTTGGGACTCAACTTCTGCTGAGTCTACAAACAAAAGCTAAAAAAATGAAAAGAGGGCAGGTATGGTTGCCCTACCCCACTAGCCTTGGTGCACGGGTCCCCCAAGGTCGCCCCAGGGCTAAAAAGCATTTATTTTAAAAAAATCACAGCGAAAATCATGACTATTTGCGTATTTTGCTGCTGTGTTTTTTTTTTCTTTAAAAGAAAGCACGGTCTCCCGCACTTGCATTTAATTTTGCGAGGTCCATATTATTTGAAGAGGGGGGGGGCGCAAGGGGTCCCCATCCTAGGGTTTACTGGGGACCGCCACTTGCTACCTCCCAAGGTGCCCACTCTCGGGAGGTAGCTATTTGCTTTTGCTTGGTGGGAACAGATAAAAAGTGGAGTTTTCATCTCTTTCCCAGCAAGCAAACATCTGTGCTAAGAAAGAGATAAAACATTGCTCCTACAAGCAGGGAGCTGCTCTTTAAAAAAGCTGCCTGCTTGTGGGAGCAACATTGGCTCCTGCACGAGATGGGAGCCATTCGGACCGCGGGGGCCCTCAGCCTCCCCCCACAGTCCTGTGCTGTCAACAAGCATCTTGCTTTTCTGACCCTCTGAAGTTATTCAATGAGGAGACCATTGCAATAACAATACCATTGGTCTCTCCATAGAATGACTTCAAAGCTGCACACACAAGCAAGATGTTTGGTACGAACGTTATATTCATATTTTGATGCACATCAGAACAGCGTCACTGCTGGCCTAATAGTAAAGTTCTTTGACTATCACTAAGTGATAGTTACAGGGGGATAGCCACAGGACCTGGGCACAGGAAAGGCCCTTTTGGCCAACCCCCACCATGCATGGCCAAAGGCCGTGAGAGGTTGGATTAAGGTATAGTAATTAAAATTTCTTTACGTTAAAAACAAAACAGAAATTCACTGGAAGAAAACAAAGGTTACAGGGACGTTATAGTTAGAAAAAAGATTTTTTTTAAACATAGAAATTCACTGAAAAATCAAAGGTTACAGGAACGTAATAGTTAGGTTCTTAATTTACTTGCACAAAACCATTGAAATTCAGCAGTTATAGTTAGAGTTATTTCAAGTAACTAGAACTCGCACCCTTATATAACTATAACTCGCGCTCCCAACATGCATAGTTTTCTCTTCCATATTTGATTGCTAATGCTACATTGATATTTTTTTTGTGACGTTATGAAAGCTGTCATGAGCGCTGTACTCTCTGAGTTAATTAGCAGTGCATGGCAAGGGTGCAAGTTATAGTTACCTTAGCGCGCTAGTTTTAGTTACTATTTCAACTTTGCTGAGAGGACATCCCTCACACCAGACTGAACATAGGCTAGGACATACCAGCAGATAGGGCCACTGTATGTTGAAAGGACCCTGTGGCTACAAAGTGCAGTGGGTGGTATGCTGGTTGGATACCTAATAGCTGGCATCAGATCTGGCTCCAACTAGCGACATAAGTCCACAATTGTTTGTCTATCCTTGTCTGACAGTAGATGGTAGACAGGAGAATGTCCCCTCCTCCCTCTCCCTGGGTACCTATGTGTGACAAGACATGATTTGTAACATTAGTCAGTGTGTCCACAGCAACACACATGATGCATGCCAAGATTATCATGAGACATAGCATTTCTGACTGTATAGACATGGCACCCTGTACAAATCCCAGCTGACAACTACACAAGAGTCACATGTGACACACATGGTTTCCAACACATGTTTCCACAACATGGATTTGGAGCAACCTCAAATATGTGCAACACAATTGCCCCTCAAAATGTCACAATATATACCAACTGCCAAAATGACTGTTGGCGGTGGTCGACTATGCACAGCTGTTAAATGCCGTCTGTGCCCTGCAACATACTACAATGTTGGTTGAGTAGAACGACCTACTTGTAAATACAGGATAAGGATGTTTGAGGCAACAAAACATGTTTTGTAGGTGTGATTGAGTTTATAAAGTCCAAAACAGCATTTCAGGGTGCCAAAATGGCAGGTGCCTGACTTGCTCGACTGGACATTGGGAACTGCCCGCGATAACCAGCGGAAGTCGTCATGGTGGTAGACGATTGCAACCACGGCAGACACACCCATAGGCTAACGTTGTTGCCAGTGGCAGTCATGGCCCAATGGCTGTGTCTGCCAGCGGTGACGACTGCATACATGGCGGACGTGACTGCCATGTTTTGCAGATTCACTCACTTGACTCCTGACACTGCTGCCAGCAACACCTCCACAACCTGAGCTTCCGTGTGTCACCTCTGGGAGCAATCATGCCACATCCAGCAGATGATAGGGCCCCTGCCTTTTCTCAAGCAGAACTGGAGAGGCTTGTTACTGAGGTCCTACCCCTGTATGAACAGCTCTATGACTCATCGGAGGAGAAGGTAAGAATCCAATAGGCACAATTGATACTGTTTGACACCATCCTTTCCATCCTCACAGGTTACAATGTGTCCCTGTGTGCCAGTTAGTCTTCTTGTGTGCCTGTTGTTGTGGTCTATGTAGCATCAATGGGGTGAACATGGTGCAGGTATTGGTGGGCAGTACCATATGTTAAGTTCAGTCACATTGTGTAATGTGAGGTATTCTGGGGTCCTCGATCCTTCTTGTGTAAGATGCACATAAGTAGCTAAGGAGACCTGGCCATTCACTGATATATTGTTCTTCACAATGTTTGTAAATGTTAGTCAACATGTATGGGCATGACAGCTTGAGCTGTGTATGCATCTGGTCTGAGTCATTTGAGAATCATGTGAGCAATGTGTATTCTGCAACAGATCTTTCAAACCACATCTGGCCTTGCAAAACAGTTGTGTGTAAAGCATATCATGAATCACTCTACCCTTCAGCTACACATACAATCCACATGCCAAATTGCTGATGGGAACATGATGTAATGTCATGTATTGAAGTGACAGAAATGGAAGGTCATGTATGTGTTATGTCTGCTCAACCTGCAGAGACCAGGGCCTGTCAAATGTATCTCCCAGTATGGGACCTAGTCCAGGCTGTGGGAGAGTCAGCATGGCTATGCAACTGTGGCATTGTGCCAACTCCGTGTCCACCAGCAGATCCTGGGTTGTGGACAAATGATACTCTAGTGGCAAAACCTGCCCTGACTGCCTCAGTCCTGTGTCTATATTAGGAATGGGTACATATGTAAATCATTAAACCAGTCCATATGTGCTTTATGCATCATTGTCAGTGTGCATCTTTGACTCATGACAGGTCTCTTACTCCCACAGCTCTGTTGTCACCTTCATACAGGTCTTATTTGTCCTGTACAGGCTTACTGCACAAATGACAGTCATACAGTGTTGATTCCTGGGAGGCCATGTTATGAGTGTAAACAGCTTGGTAACATAGCAGAAATTATACAATGTATGCCTTTGGTTGCTAGGTGCCATCTCTGTAGGATTGACACATGTCGAAATGATTATGTTGTGGCACATGTATATACCACAGAACCCACCCACTGAATTGGTATGAGTCTGCATTTGGTAGGCCACATGTCCACACATGTACAAGGAAGAGACTTTGGGGGTCATTCCGACCGCCGGGGCCGGGGTCGGCGAGAGCACCGCCAACAGGCTGGCGGTGCTCCGCAGGGCATTCTGACCGCAGCGGTTTGGCCGCAGTCAGAACAGGAAAACCGGCGGTCTCCCGCCGGTTTTCCGCTGCCCTCTGGAATCCTCCATGGCGGCGCAGCTTGCTGCGCCGCCATGGGGATTCCGAAACCCCATACCGCCATCCTGTTCCTGGCGGTTCACCCGCCAGGAACAGGATGGCGGTATGGGGTGTCGTGGGGCCCCTGGGGGCCCCACCAAGAATTTCAGTGTCTGCCTAGCAGACACTGAAATTCGTGACGGGTGCAACTGCACCCGTTGCACCTTCCCACTCCGCCGGCTCCATTCGGAGCCGGCTTCCTCGTGGGAAGGGGTTTCCCGCTGGGCTGGCGGGCGGCCTTCTGGCGGTCGCCCGCCAGCCCAGCGGGAAACACAGAATCACTGCGGCGGTCTTCAGACCGCGGAGCGGTGTTCTGTCGGGGAACTCTGGCCGGCGGCCTCCGCCGCCCGCCAGAGTTAGAATGACCCCCTTTATGTACCCACTATGCCAACCCCTTCATTGTCACTCAAGTGTAAGGGTGAAGTTTGTACTATGGCAGCAGCCTGTATTGACTGTGTGCAGAGAGTCAGACTGTAAATATATTTGTCCATTCAGTCCTAAGGAGTTTAGCCTTCAGAAGCCAAATAGGTGTGCAGTGTTTCATTGAGGCTCACATCTCTTTACATATTGCTGGAGCATGGGATACCTGATGTCGGTAAGCATGCTTACTGACATCAAGGGGTCCACAGCCGGTGGAGCTCCCACTGTAGCAAGAGGTGGGAGGCCCTGACATGCTGGGACTGAAAGATCGCATAGGTCCAGCTGGAGATGTCCTTTCAACGTGGGAGGTGCCCTTTGGACTATAACACCCCTAACGGCCCACATTATGGGAGTGGCCTACCCAGACGTGATGTGCGTTTGAGGATAGCACAACTCCCACAACGGGGTGAGTACAGGGCATATTCCTGTCTGTCACATTGCCAAGTGAATGTTTAGGTTCTGACATCTCTCCCTGATGATTAGGGATGAGCCATGTGTAACACAGTAGATGAGTGATTGTTTGTGTAGACATGTTATGTGGTGCATACCAATGTGCCTTGCCTATTGGCCCAGGGACTTAGGACACAACTGTGTACAATGCACAAACAATTTGCTCTCCGGGACAACATACGGCTGTGTACATTGATCAATCAAGTACTGTTTGCTATTGTAGTGGGTGTAATATCCATGCAGCATACCACTTCTCCTCGGTGTTACAGGCCAAAAGAAAGGTAGTTATGGATCACTGTCCTCAGCCATGTGTCTGGTAAAATGAGTATATTGGCCTCTGCGACCCAGAGGCTACTTGTCTTCAGTGTAAGACAGGTTCTGGTGCCTCACTACTGTCTGTAATGTGAAGATGGCTGACATAGATGTGACAGTGCATACATGTTTTGGGGATGCAGCTATAGATAACTACTTTTCCTTGGAAAGTGGGGACTGTCTATTGACATGATTTACGTGCCTGGCCTGATGCTAACATTCCTTATGCCTAAATGTCAACATGTGTCCCTTTCTCTTTAGAAAAACATTTGTAAGCTGCAGTTTCATGCATGGTCTGCCTGTGTTTGCGGGGGAGGGGGTAATTTAAGTATTCCCTCCCATATATGAGCATGCCACTCTGTGTGTGGACTAGGACATTTACAATTGGGTACATTTCATGTTGTGCCACAGACAGCTGTGTGCCACCATTGATTATTTGCTGACACATACCCTCACTCATCATAGCATGTCATTTGGCATGTACAACTTCCGTGGCAATGAGGGACATGACGGGTAGGCCTAGAGATTTTTACACACAATGTGCCTTTCCATGCCATTGAAATAGTATCATGTATCTAAGTGCTTTGTAGATGTGAAATGGGGAAGGTTTGTAACCTGACTGTTGGCATGCATCATGGAGTGACTTGCAGTTATGTTGGAAATATATGTGTTTGGGTACAACCATTCATCCACAGACATCTGGGGTTGAATGACAAACATGTGGACAATGATGTATTTTCAAACTGGGCCACATGTTGAGGGCCTACTATGAGTACTTACAAATCTCTGGGCTTCTCCAACATCCAAGAGACTTATGACATCTACTGATGCACTCAGAGCATATCATTGTAAGGGGTGGCAGACATCAGTTGTGATTTCCCCAAGACTTACTAATTCATTGTGTTGTGGATTTTAGAGACATATATCCCTGACATTTTGCTCATTTTGTCTAAAGTATACATTTCCATGCCAAATGTGTGGCATATCTGGGCAGCATTAGTACTCCCTCCATGACTCCATTGGGACAAATATCACTTGGTGAAATGTGCATTGTTGATATGTTTCCAGTGTGACATGAGTATTTCCATTTAACCCCATCCAGGCTATTGTACTGTTGTCAGCAACATGGCATGTTCCGGGCGCATCATTTATTATTATTGTGCATGTGACAAATAGATGAGTGCATAACCTTATGTGGGCTCTCTGGGAACGGAGTTGGCATTGGCCTACTATTGTATAACAACAGGTAAGTGATGTATGCTGCATGAGGCAAAGCATTGAAGGTGATGAGGTCTCCTACTTGTTTAATGGTTTCTGTTATTGCACAACTTCAGCTATGCAATTGTAGTTGTGTGAGATTCTGATTTTCCTGTGGGCAACTGTGGACAGTTCATAAGACATGCATGTCTGTGATATGAGGCATGTATGGGCCACTTAGGTGCAGTTTGTTTTTGGGGCCTACTTGACATCATGTTGTTTGCCAATCACTACTGTTCTTCAAGTGTGATCAAGGACATGCAAGACCCTATTTCTCTTTGTATTTGCAGCATCAGCCCAGGGAAGCACGGAAGAGGGCACAGCTGAGTGGGAAACATCTGGCCACAGGACCTCGGGTCAAGACACCACTGAAACAAAGGAACCCAGTGGCCCGGAGGGTGAGGGGAGTGCTAAGGAGGAGACCAGATCTTCATCATCAGATTCTTACTTTAGTGGCCACTGCGTAGTGGTGGCAGGCCCATTGGGATGTACCCTTGTAATATCTTTGTCCTCCACCCCCAGTTCTATCATCACCCTCCCTGTTGCTCCCCACCCAGTTGTCCGTGCCCGCTCACTCAAGAAGGTGGGTATATCCTTTGCCACAGGCACCTCTGACCCAGCCCCTGTTACTCCTTACTCAGTGAGGAGGCAATTGGCCTCCTGAGGAGTATTTCTGTAGGTCAGACAGCCATTGTGAATGTCATCCAGGGGTTGGCCACCCAACTGCAGCAGACAAATGCATTCCTGGAAGGTGTTAATAGTGCAATGTCTGGCCTACAGAGATCTTTTCAGGCTCTGGCCTCCACACAGACAGCAGCCAGTCACCCTCCACCTCCCTTTTCCCAATCCAAATCCCCCATTCGCCTATCTATCCCAAGCACACAGACCAATCCGCACCCACCCACCTCAACACACAAGAGCAACATTCACAAACACAAACACCACAAAACATACCGCCATGCAAGCACTCAACAGACACCCACACACACATCAGCTACCACTTCTCCAGGCACCCCCACCAACCCACTATCCCACACATCGCATCAGGCATACCAATAGGCACCAACACAACATTCAGTGACACACCTACCATACCAACAGACACAACCCAAACAGACACACAGACATCCACCACATCTGCAGACACCACCCCAACTCACACAGACACATCCACCGCATCAACCAGATCCACAGATACCACCCCAACAGCCACACACATATCCACCACCTCCACCTCCCAGCCCCCCAAGATACACAAATGTCCACACTCACACATGCAACACACACCACCCACACATAAGCATACCTCACCCATGCACATACACAATACACATGACATCCACAACGACACAGCAGACAACCACTCCCTGACCTCCAAATAACCAATCCCTTCCGCTGACCATCCCCGTGTTCCTAAGAAAGTTTTTATTTGCCCTTGCCCTTTCCCCTGTTCCCTCCACCCCATCCCACATCCAAGAGACCCAAACCACTTCTCAACCCATCCCTTCCACCTTCAAATCCCCCCAAGTCACACCTGCCCTCACTGCAAGCACCCCCCACCAAGAAGAAGCCCACCCCTCCTAAGAAGCAGTCCAGCCCTCCCAAACCGAAAACCACCCCTCCAAATCCAACACCCACCTCCAATAGATGATTCCAGAGGTGCCTGTCTGCCCACTTGATGCCCCTTCCTGTGGAGGCATCCTGGCAGTTAGGAGGCAAGTCTCAGCACAATGATATGCCTGTACAAATCTAAATGGTCTGGCCAACGGCTTTGGACTTTTCAAGTTTAGTTTTCAAATAAACCCAAGTTGTTGTTGTTTTGGGTACACATTTCTCCTGCAATTCCTTTTCTACCTTAATGTTGTTCCTGAGTAACTTGTGCTGGCTGCCTACAGTTGTTTGTATTTGACCTTACTTGCTGATCTATTTCCTGTTGTTTGGAGTATCTGACTTTGTGAGCAGTGCTGGTGTACCCCAAGACAAAGGTATATATTGACTGTTTGGATATTTGTTTGTTTATGCAATTGTGGCATCATGGGACTGTGTTATGTTTGGTATGGTAAGTATTTCATCTTGCATTGTCCTATGTGAGCATGTATGGTGTTGACAGTGTCCCCCAGATATGGTTTATGGACTCATATGATGTGTGGCAGCTTGAGTTTTGTTTGTGCAGACATGGAGTGTGTTGAATTGTGCTACCTTTGTTTGCATTTAACTGGGCATGTGTCCATTTAGCTGTGGGTACCTCCCACCTACTTCATGTAAATGTGTGTCCCATGCAGTTAAGAGTTGCATTTGATTTGTTGACTTGCACTTCAACATTGTGCAGATTAGCATCTCACTTGAGTCTAGCAATCTTTGTCCCTGGGATACCTGAAGAGCCAGTTCCTGTGAAATATTGTTTTGAAGGCATGTGCAAAGTGATATGTGTCCCAGTGCAGCCTCCTTCCTGGGTGCTCTTGATGCCCCATCCCTATTTTGGTTTAGGTACTGTTTGCATAGTGAGCTTTGTATATGTTTCTCCCAGACTATAGTGCATCTCATTGTCCTTCCATTGTGTTACAATGTGGGTGATGTGTGTGTCCATTGCAGGGCTAGTTCATGGAGTGGTGTTTGTTTTAAATGTCACAACCATACATATGTGTGTTGAACATGACAGCAGTCCATTGCTTGTGAGGAATGTGAGGGTGTGAGTTCTTTTTTTAGATGTGATGTTGCTGTATTGTTGGTGTTGTTTGACCCTATGTTGTGTACACTTCACTGTCCCTGTGCCTGAGATGAGCAGACATGTATTTTTGTGTAGTGTTGCGGTTCAGTGTGAGTGTCCTGCCCGAAGGGGCCATTTTATGATTGTGAATGTGTCCTGCTTTGTGTATGGTTCGAACCTAGGAGATAATGTGAGGTGTACTTCCCATATCATGTGGATGACGGTGCAACATTGTGTTGTTGAGCTGGCTGACACACTTATGGTCGGTTGGGTCCATGGCAACATGGAGTTTGGTCTCCATCGATGAACAGCAGTAGCGGCACAACATGTGTGATGGGCTCCATGGTGCCACCGGACATGTACGGATTACTGCAGGTGAGTTGCTCCCTTTTTTGCCTGCTGAGATATGATAGTTCAGCTGCCATGGTTGCAACCTCCTACTATGTCCTGCAGAAACACAGGCTCTGCCGGCCTAGTTGTGCTGCCTCGTGACTGTGGCAGTCTGCGCTAATGGGCGGTGCCGGTGGGATTGCAGCGGTCTTTAGGCGGTCGAACCGCCACCACTGCCATGGTGGTTCAAGGACACCCAAACTCGTAATGAGGTCCCAAGTCTCTTTCTATAATGAGATCTCCCATGTAAAACTCTGGACAGGCAATGAACATACTACCTAAGGATAATTAGGCACAAAAAGTGTTTTTGTTGCACAAGAGTTGCTTAGAGAACTATAGCAACAAAAAAAACATGTTTATAAAAATATAGAACTTGAAGATCTGAAATGTATTGATGGTATTACACTGTCAGTGGTGAATGAGAAGTATTAGATTCTAGCCCTGACTATTCCATGTGAACAAAGAGTGTGATGCTAGGTATTTTATGCCCCATTGAGTCACACCACTTTATCCGTGTAAATGCATTTAGAAGCATGTTGACCCCTAGTATTTAAGTCATCTGCCCATTTGGAATAAATGTTGTTATGATCTGGGATTCTGGCTTCTACTAGTGTTCATAAATTTGCTCAATAGAGCCACAACTAGGTGGACCTAGCAATAGAGAATCAAGCAATTTATTATTCTCTTTTTGTGACCTAAGAAACAGTTACACAACTCTAAGGATTTCAGAAAACATCACAGAATTTTATTTCATACTTTTGTTCCATCTCTATAAAGCTAATTACACCTTTTCTATTCAAATATCTGATCTGCCTCTGATACATCTTTTGGCATCATTCAGGATAGATACATGCACATTTTGTAGGCAGCCATGGATTGTTCCATAAAGGAATACAATCTCTTTCAGTTTTTTTAAATTCTTTCTCAATCAATCATCAACTCAAATGTATAGAGTGCAACTAATAACCTCTGAGGGTATCCAGGGACTAGATTCTTGCTGGTTTGGTCAAAGGAGTGAGGATGCTGTTCGTAGGTGGAGGGGAAGGTTGCTTCAGGACTTGGTGGTGATGTAGTAGAATGATCATCCTCCCTCTAGCTTTCGTTGAAGCTTGGAGTGTGTGCAAGGGTGGGGGAGGCGGAGCGCAGGTATATGGAAGGTCTGTGAAAGTGTAGGTGGTGGTTGATGTTTGCTGTTCCTTGCTCATGGAGGGCCTTCTAGGCATGTGTCGGCATCTTGAATTGGCATCTTTTCTGGTTGGAGAGCCAGTGGAGGTTCCTGAGGTGGAGTCTGATATGGGTTAATTTGGGGAGGTCGAGGATGAGTCTGGCCGCGGAGTTCTGTACCATCTGGGGTCTCTGCAGGGCTTGGGTGGTGATTCCTGTGTAGAGTGTGTTGCCGTAGTCAAGCCGGCTGGTGACTAGGGCTTGAGTGACAATTTTCCTGGTGTTGGAGGGGAGCCATCTGAATGCTGTTGGAGCATGCGGACTGTGTGGAAGCAAGCAGAGGAGACAGCATTGATCTGGCTCTTCATGGTGAGTTTGTTGTTCAGGAAGATGCCAAGGCTGCGGGCTGCGGGTGATCTATCAGTGTGGGTCTGAGTCCGGAGTGCCACCAGGTGTCGCTCCATGGGAAGGCATTGTTCCCAAAAATCAGCACTTTCTTCTTGTCCATGTTGAGATGCAGGCAGTTGGTCTTCATCCAATCGGCAATGTTCGTCATGCAGCTGTAGAATTTGGTCCTAGTGGTGGACAGGTCTTCTGAAAGACAGAGGATGATCTGGGTGTCGTCTGCGTAGGATATGATGTTGAGGCCATGGGCTCTGATGATGCTCGTCGTGTAGGTGTTGAACAGTATGAGGCTGAAGGATGACCCTTGAGTGATGCCGCAGATGATGCTCTTCGATTCCAAGGTGAAGCGAGATAGGTGGACTCTCTGGGTTTCTCCTGTGAGGAAGTATAAATCCATTTGAGGGGGTCTCCCTGGATCCCAATGTGGTGGACTCTTTTGGTGAGTGTGTGGTAGGATGCCATATCAAATGTTCCTAAGAGGTTGAAGAGGATCAGGGTTGCTTTTTCTCCCCGGTCGAGGAGGGTTCTGATGTCATCTGTGGCAGCGATCAGGGTGGTCTCTGTGCTGTGGTTGGGGTGGAATCCGGAATGGGAGGTGTCCAGCAGGTTGTTTCTTTCCAGATGTTGGTGGTTGATGGCCTTCTCACAGTCTTTGGAGGGGAACAGAGAGATGGACTGGTAGTTCTTATAGAATGATTATATTCCTTATACAATCCTCTTGACAACTTGAACAAACATTTTTTGAAAATATTTAGGCTGTTAATTTTGATGGCATAGCAAAATGCCCCTTGTTTGTGTATTCACTAAGGTTAGAGGAGAATGAGTCTTGAAGATGAGCAAGATCAAATTTTATTAATGTATGAGTGGCACAGAAGTTAGCAAACGGTGACAAATTAACTTGTGTTTAAAAGCCTAACAGAGAAAATAACATGAGTTGCAAAATGTGCATGTTTGAATTATGGTGAACCATGTGGCCACCATTCATACTAAGCACCATGTTTTAACATCATTTTAAATGAAAGTACTACAATAACTTAACGTTAATAAAGTTGTATCAAATTGTAGATTAAGAATTGAAGTACTAAATGGATAGGAATTAGACATACTCACATTGAATTAATGGATTTTATTAATGTGAGTTACAAGTGTGCAGAAAAATAAATGCACATTCAAATTTGTTCTAACATGCTGTAAAAAATGTTTGCAAATAAATAATTTGCTTTACTTATTTTAAGGTGCCCGAATGTAATGGAAAATCACTTCTTTATTCTGTCCCCTCTGACCTGAATTCTATTCCTAGGATGCTAATATGATGTTGAATGCCCTCTTGTATTGAAGGTGAATAACATGTTTTAGATACAACAATGTTGTTTTATTTGTTCTGGCTTGTCTTTCTTTTATTTTTAATTTTGCCTGCATGTATTACCTTGTTCCCACACATGCAAGTCGAAATTTGTGTCAGTGACATGCATGGCCTAGCCATGCAATCTGAAATTAAACGTTTAGCTGTATTTTGATGATTTACTGATGTCATCTTCATCTGCTTTGAAGTCTGATAATAATGTGCATACTGTGCTGTTGCTAATCTATATTATTCTTTTGGAATGTTTAACGGTATTTATGTTTAGTAGGTTAAATCTTTTCAGATGCTTTAGACTGCCTATGGTTTTTATGTATGTTTACAATTTAGTTTTGCGCACTACGTATGTGACATTGATTATGGGATTGTAATAAAGCTTTGAAACTTTATTCATTTTGGAGGTTGATTTAGTGTAAATTTGTTGATGGTGTTTAATATTGTTTTATGGCATACTGTCATTGATTTGTGACTGAATGATTAGGACTACTACACTCTTCGCCAAGTCCAAAGATCTAGTCTACCTCAAGAAGTGAGGGAAGGGATGGTGTCTCACCTGCATGCTTGGGTGGTTTATGAACCTTAACAGGAGAGAAGAAAAATCTTTTCCCGGGGTCCAGTGCATCAACAACAATTTTCCTTTTTTTAAACTCAGACAGCTAAGTATTAAAATTAAACTTTTGGTGGGGACCAAACTCTCAAGCAATGCAGCTGGGAATCTCTGACATGGGGTGTTTTCCCAGCCCATTTAAAGGAAGAAATAAAGGTATTACGTTTAAAAATGGATGATTTTTCAAGGCAGCAGGAGAAACATTGGAAGTTGAATAGACATCTTGATAACTGTATCATTTGAACAGGTTTTATCTAACGGGGCAAGTAGTATGTGCCACGAAGTCTGAAAATTCTTTACAATTTCCCTCATTAAGTCTGGTCATTTAATTTTTATGTGGCAGAGATCTGTGCATTCACCATTACCCAGAGGGACATTACTGCTCAACGTATGACAATTTTTTTCCACTTCACCCATTAAGTGAGATTTCTTCTAATTTATTAAGATTCTTTCAGTTTTTATTTTGCTTATTTTATAGCCTGGAGTTCTATCACATTTTTTCATTAGCCCTAAATGTATTATATTCTCTACATTGCTCGAATATGGATAAAGAAACATGACAACTTAAACAAAGTAGAGAAGTATTTTTTTTGTAGTAAGGACATTTGGACTGGCTCTTGTCATTTCCCTTTTTGTGAGGAAGCATTAAAATGTTGTATGAAAATATCACATAAGGATGGTGATAGTGGAAATCTATGCCTTAACTCGCTTTCATTCTTGATTAGAGTAACTGAAGTTCCACCTTTTATTAAAACTAAAAATATTCAAAACTTGCCTTTTTCAAAGGAAGGATGGGAGTTTGACCTTGAATTAAAAACACAGGGGATCAGAAGGTCAATGAACAATTTATAAATTTCTCATTAAAACCTATTCTCCATAGGTGTCTCTGCAGATGGAAGAGAGCATATAGCTTGCTTAATTTCTTCTTTGGTTATAGCATGAATTTGAGTTACTCAATCTTTCTAATTAGCTAACCTGTTAAAAGAAAGAAACATTATAAGATTTCTTAAGGTCTATCATCATAACACAACATGTAATCCTTCACTTATGTTTAGAGGCCATTCTTTCTGATAACCAAAAATTACAGACTGTAATCTTTTATCATGAGCAAGAATCTAGTTGAAAGTCAAAAAGCATTGATCCATGAAGAAACATAACAGAGCACTTAATTTTTCATACTGTGGTCATGCATTGCTGTTGGAGTGCTTGTTGCTACTGACCTGCTGCAGTCCAACTAGGGCAGCCACAAGTTGAGGAATAAGCATGTGTGATGATATATAAATAAAATATCTCTCTCTATCTATCTATCTATCTATCTATCTATCTATCTATCTATCTATCTATATATATATATATAAATGGATATAGTCACTTAAAAAAGGTTACAAGGACGTTATAGTTAGGTTCTGAATTTACTTGCATAAAAATAGAGAAATTTAGCTTTAGCAGTTATAGTTATAGTTATTTCAAGTAACTATAACTCGCGCACGGCCTTTGGTAGTGTGCAGCAGAAGTTGGCCGCAGGGCCTGTCTCATTGGGTGTGAGGGTAGGTGTAACAGGGTGTCTCTAGGTGTGACAGTGGCTGTAAGAGTGTCCCTGTGAGTGGGAATGTGAGTGTAGGTGTGAGTGAGTGGGTCTTTGAGTGGGTGCATGAATCTCTGAGTGAGTCAATGAGTGTGAGCGTGACTCTCAGTGGGTCTGTGTGTGTGTGCATGAGTCGTTGTGTGGGTCTGTGAGTGGGTGCATGAGTGCCTAACTGAACTTGTGAGAGGGTGTGTAAGTGTCTAACTGGGCTTGTGAGTGGGTGCCTGAGTCTCTGAGTGGGTCTGTGAGTGGGTGTATGAGTGTCTGAGTGAGGTCTGAGTGCATCTGTGAATGGGTGTGTGAGTGTGTCAGTAGTTGCATGAGTGACTCTGCCACAAAGGAATCTCACCTGACCTTTTATCCAAAGAGTCCACAGCTTCGCATAAAATATCCACTCAAGTGCAATTTGTTCTGCCTCCCTGGGTAAATGGCCTGTATGCATTCTACACTACAGCTGTGTAATGGAGCACAAGGAAATGTCACCAGTGACCTTGTGTGCATTTGGCAATGTGATTGGTCCTTGTGTGTCTTTCGCCAGAATACTGTGATAACGTGAATCCTCCTATGGAGAGCCCAAAAAGACTACAAAGGTGTAAATCTCCACCCAAACTGGGGTGCTTCCTCTTATCTATTTAATGTAAATGGTTTTTTTTTTTTTTTTTTTAGATGTCCTCATATGACTTGCATCAAGAACGCACCATCAAAATCAGTGGGAAACGCACTGGGAGGCCCTTTGGTAATATGTCAATCATCCTGACAGAAGTGGGGAAGACATATGCATACTACTAAGATGGACAGTGTGGGGCAAGCGGGCACAGCTTCAAGATGATTTGTACATTTGCATACTCATAGCAATTTAAAGGGAGAACTATGGGGGAGTGGGACCGCCTCCCCAGGCCGATTTTGGCCACGGGGATCCCATCTCCCAGGGCCCACCACTATTCAATGGGAAAGGGGGGATGCATGGCCCCCTCCCATGGCTGTTTTTCAGCCCCTGGGGTCCCATCTCCTGGAGCCCACCTCTATTCAGTAAGGAGGGGGGGCATAGTTATAGTTAGAGTTATTTCAAGTAACTACAACTCACGTCCTAACGTAACTATAACTCACGCCCTTGCAATGCACAGCTTCCTCATCAATAATTTTGTTGCAAATGTTGCAATAATAATATCTAAGATGGCATAGAAGACATCATCAATGATATAATATGTGGACTAATTAGCTGTGCATTGCAAAGCTGCAACTTATAGTTACCTTATGGCGCGAGTTATAGTTACTTGAAATAACTCTAACTATAACTGCTGAAATTCTATGGTTTTGTTCAGAACCTAACTATAACGTCCCTGTAACCTTTGGGTTTTTCAGTGAATTTCTATGTTTTTTTAATGTAAAGTAATTTTAATTACTATTCTTTAATCCAAACACCACTGTGCACAGCCTTCTGCCATGCCTGCCATGCGGTGGGGGTTGGCCAGACTCTGTGGCTAAGCCCTTCTAACCACCCAAACTCTTGCAGGGCCTTTGGCCGTGCACAGTGAAGCCTGGCCTCAGAGCCTGTCTCTGTTAGTGGATCTGCGAGTGGGTACATGAGTGGGTCTGAAAGTGGTTGTTTGAGACTATGAGAGGATCTGAGTGGGTGCATGAGTGTCTGATTGGGTGTTTGAGTGGGCGCATGCGTCTGTGAGTGCATGTATGAGTGAATGAATTAGTGTATTAATAAGTGTGATTATTTATTTGTTTTTTTTTTTTTACATTTTTTCCTAACCTCAATTTTCCGAGGATATTTTTGAATATCGTGCATGGTGAAGAAAACTCATTTTAAACCCATAATTTGACCCTAAAACACTTCTATATCACATCCCTGGGATCAGGGAAACTTCACCCTGACCTCTTATGCCACTTTCATTTTAGATTTAAAGTCCAGGGGAACATGTCCCGTGAAATAAAATGGAAGCCGCAATTTTCTAGTCAGGTTGCAGCCAGCCAATTACAGTGCTTCTATTTGTACATGCATTCGTGAAAAATTGTGAATATTTGTGATTTATTAGAGGCCAGAGATATACAAATTTATTTTCCCTTTAATATCTCAAAAACGACTGAACGGATTTACATCAAATAAGTGAAAGCATGATCTGTGTCCCAAAATCTAGCTTTCTGACGAATCTGGTGTAATTTCATCCAGTGGTTCGGGCTGTAGTCGTGTTCCAAGGCACTATGGCAATTAACATGGGAACCCCAACTTTTTTTGGCCCCCCTTTTTCTCAGCCCCCACTTGACGGATCACTCCGATACTTTCTGTGTGCAACAAGAATCACTAGGGCACTTTTTGGGGAAAATTTAAAGAAGATTCGTCAAACTGTGTCAAAGATATAGGCAAGTCAAAAAACGCTTTTTCTATGGAAACATGGTCCTAACTATAAATACCTACACACACATATATATATATATATATATATATATATATGTATATATATATATATATATATATATATATATATATATATATATATATATATATCCGTCCGTCCATCCCAGAGTAGTTCCCACATTTTAGGAAGAATGCAGCTCCCTTACATGAAGCACTCTACAACACAACTAACACTCTGAAACTGCTTAACTTAAACATCTGTTTTCCAGCAGAATTTTATATTGTATGTAGGAAGTTGGCTCTGTTTATACTATCTCAAAGTAAGAGATAGTGTGCACAGAGTCCAAGGGTTCCCCTTAGAGGTAAGATAGTGGCAAAATTTGATAAATCTAATGCTCTATTTTGTGGTAGTGTGGTCGAGCAGTACGCTTGTCAGAGGGTAGTGTTAAGCATTTGTTGTACACACACAGGTAATAAATGAGGAACACACAATCAAAGACTTAACTCCATGCCAATAGTTTTGATATAGAAGAATATATTTTCTTAATTTATTTTAGAACCACAAGTTCAAGAGTTGAAGTAAATACATAAAATGCAAGGTGCTCCACATAGGTAAGTTAGGAACTTTGAATTAGAGCAGTAACATACACAGTTTTAGTTAAAATGGCAATAAGCTATTTTAAAAGTGTACACAGTGCAAAAATCAACAGTTCCTGTGAGAGGTAAGTAATGGTTAGTTTGTCAGGTAAGTAAGACACTTACAAGTTCAAGTTCCTGGGCATAGGCAGCCCACCACTGGGGGTTCAAGGCAACCCCAAAGTTACTGCACCAGCAACACAGGGCCGGTCAGAGGCAGAGGTCAAAGGAGGGTCCAAAGCACATAGGCGCCTATGAAGAACAGGAGTGCTCTGGTTCCAGTCTGCCAACAGGTAAGTACCTGCGTCTTCAGAGAGCAGACCAGGGGGGTTTTGTAGAGCACTGGGGGGACACAAGTAGGCACACAAAACACACCATCAGCGACACAGGGACGGCCGGGTACAGTGCGCAAAGCAGGTGTCGGGTTTGTAATAGAAATCAATGGAGGGACCCAGAGGTCACTCTTACGGTGCAGGCAGGGCACAGGGGGCTTCTCTGGCCAGCCACCGACTGCGCTAGGCAGAGGGTTGCCTGATGGTCACTCCTGCACTGAAGTTCAGTTCCTTATGGTCCTGGGGGCTGCGGATGCAGTGCTTGTTCCGGGCTTCGGGTTCCTTGTTACAGGCAGTCGCGGTCAGTGGGAGCCTCTGGATTCTCTCTGTATGCGTCGCTTTGGGGGTACAGTGGGGTCGTCTCGGGTTACTGATGCGGTCGTAGTTGCCTGGGAGTCCTCCCTGTAGTGTTGGTTCTCTGGAGCTCGAGCCAGGAGCATCAGGTGCAGAGGGTGGACAGTGCCGCTGTTCTCTGGAGTTTCTTGGTCCTTCGGCTTTCAGGGCAGTCCTATGAGGCTTCAGAGGTCGCTGGTCCCTGTCGGATGCATCGCTGTGCAGTTTTCTTTGAGTCAGGAGACAGGCCCGTAGGGCTGGGGCCAAAGCAGTTGTCGTTTCCGTCGTCTCTGCAGGGCTTTCAAATCAGCAGTCCTCCTTCTTGTTTCAGGTTACAGGAATCTGATTTCCTGGGTTTTGGGGTGTCCCTAAATACCAAATTTGGGTGTGTGTATAAGTCTGGGGGGCAGTAGCCAATGGCTACAGTCCTGGAGGGTGGCTACACCCTCTTTGTCCCTCCTCCCTAAGGGGAGGGGGGCACATCCCTAATCCTATTGGGGGAATCCTCCAATCTCAAGATGGAGGATATCTAAAGGTAGGGGTCACCTCGGCTCAGGACACCTTAGGGGCTGTCCTGACTGGTGGGTGACTCATCCTTGTTTTTCTCATTATCTCCCCCAGCCTTGTCGCAAAAAGTGGGGGCAGTGGCCAGAGGGGCAGGCATCTCCACTGGCTGGGATGCCTTGGGGTGCTGTAACAAAAGGCATGAGCCTTTGAGGCTCACTACAGGGTGTCACAGTTCCTGCAGGGGGAGGTGAGAAGCACCTCCACCCAGTACAGGCTTTGTTCCTGGCCACAGAGTGACAAAGACACTCTCCCAATGTGGCCAGCAACTCGTCTGGTTGTGGCAGGCTGGCAGAAACTGGTCAGCCTAGCACTAGGAGTCGGACTGGTATTCAGGGGGCATCTGTAAGATGCCCTCTGGGTGCATTTTACAATAAATTCCGCACTGGCATCAGTGTGCATTTATGGTGCTGAGAAGTTTGATACCAAACTTCCCAGATTTCAGTGTAGCCATTATGGAACTGTTTAGTTCGTGTTTGACAAACTCCCAGACCATATACGCTTTATGGCTACCCTGCACTTACAATGTCTAAGGTTTTGCTTAGACACTGTAGGGGCATAGTGCTCATGCACATATGCCCTCACCTGTGGTATAGTGCACCCTGCCTAAGGGCTGTAAGTCCTGCTAGAGGGGTGACTTACCTATGCCACAGGCAGTATGAGGTTGGCATGGCACTCTGAGGGGAGTGCCATGTCGACTTAGTCATTTTCTCCCCACCAGCACACACAAGCTGTGAGGCAGTGTGCATGTGGTGAGTGATGGGTCCCCAGGGTTGCATAAGACATGCTGCAGCCCTTAGAGACCTTCCCTAGTATTAGGGCCCTTGGTACCAGGGGTACCATTTGCAAAGGACTTATCTGGGTGCCAGGGCTGTGCCAATTGTGGTAACAAAGGTACAGTTTAGGGAAAGAACACTGGTGCTGGGGCCTGGTTAGCAGGGACCCAGCACACTTTCAATCATAACTGGCATCAACAAAAGGCAAAACATCAGGGGGTAACCATGCCAAGGAGGCATTTCCTTACATTGTATTATTAGCACGTATGCAGCAAAATATTTAAGCTTAGGATTAGCTAGTGCCAGCTACGCTGAGCTGAAAAATGACAAAACCCTTTGTATATTATTATAGCTCTGCATTGGTAAAATACTATTCAAGCCAACCTGGAATGAACGAAAACATTCACTGATATATATGTATTTAATAAATTACATGGTGGCAGTCGCCACTGTGTAGTTATAGTCTCCCATGTTAGCTCTTACAGGACATTTTACTTTCTCCTACAGCCAAAACCACTGAAGTGTTAGCAGCAAACTTGCCATGAATACACCATATTACTCAGAAATCTGTGGTGACTGCCACTATGTTATTATAGTTACATCTGCTATTCTATTCCATAGACGGCACATTGTTTAGTTTGCTAATTACTTTGGCTCCGTTTGACAAATCCTCACTAAACTTTCCAGAAACAAATTTCATCCTCTTCAGCTGCTTCCTGGAAAGTTTTGGAGGGACTCATCAAGTGGGGCTGAAAAAAAGGAGGGTCCCAAAACATTAACTCCCCATGCATTTCCCATAGACTTATTTAGACACAGCTACAGCAACACTGCTGAACGGAATTACACCAGATTTGGTAGGAAGATAGATCTTGGTCCACAGATTGTGCTATTTTTGATTTGGTGTAAATACTTTCAGTACTTTTTGAGAACTTAAGGGTGAAAAATAATTGTTTATTTTGACAGTCTGGCTTGTGCGAGCCCTGCGGGACTCCAGCCTAAGTGTCAATTTAAAAATGGAGGCCTGTGATTGGCAGAGAGGCCAGTTTTTCCCATGAGCCTTCATGCTCTTCTAGGAGCGAGAAGCTCCTGTGTGTCTCACGAAAGAAAGCGCTTTGATTAGCTGGTTGTTAGAATGTTAGAAATCAAATGGCAGCCAGTACTGTTTACTGTGAAATTTCGAGATGTTGTGGAAATGAAGTAAGAAAGCTATATAAAGGGCATCAGATAGAAAGACCCTAGATAGAGAGGAGGTGTCTAAAGGATAACTACTGTGGAGAAAAGAAATGTATATTGTTTTGAACTAATGTTTATGATCTCACTGGACGCTAGAAGGATAATGATTTGTAAATAGGAGTAGAGGAGTTCTCCATATACTATAATTTTTTAATGTAAATTGCAGTGCTTTGTTAGCCCTGTCATCCTTGGCGTGGTCTACCGTAACTATTTGCCTCTACTTCCCAGGTTGTTGCTGTGTTCTGGACTCTGTTTTTGCTTTTTTTGTTACTCTGGGCACTTTACCACTGCTGACCAGTGCTAATGTGCAAGTGCTCCCTATGTAAAATTGTATGCTTAATTGGCTTTTCCATGACTGGCATATTTGATTTACTAATAAGTCCCTACTAAAGTGCACCTGAAGTGTCCAGGGCCTGTAAATCAAATGCTACTAGTGGGCCTGCAGCGCTGATTGTACCACCCACATGAGTAGCCCAGTAAACATGTCTCAGACCTGCCACTGCAGTGTCTGTGTGTGCAGTTTTAAACTGCCAATTCAACTTGGCAAGTGTACCCACTTTCCAGGCCTAAACCTTCCCTATTTATACATGCAAGGCATCCTAAGTTAGGCCCCAGGTAGCCCCAAGGGCAGGGTGCAGTGTATGTTAAAGGTGTGACATGTACAGATATGTTTTACATGTCCTAACAGCGAAATATTTCCAAATTCAGTTTTCACTGTTGCAAGGCATATCTCTCTCATAGGTTAAAATGGGGGGGGGGGGGGGGGGCTTTAAATATTCTTAAAGTGCAGTTTCCCTTTGAGAACAGATAGAAATATTGAGCCTGGGGTCCCTGAACTCACAACTTAAAAATACATCTTTTAGTGAAGTTGGTTTTTAGATTGTTAGTTTAGAAAGTAGGCATTTTCTTGCTTAAACTGTTCTGTGACTCTGCCCGTTTGTGGTTTCCCTGTCTGGGTCAGACTGACAGTTGGTCTGTTTGTGAATCTCCTCTACACACTGACACAAATGGAGCTGGGGAGTAGCATGCATAGCCTGATGAGCCATCTGGCCTAGAGTGGAGGGGGAGGAGTGGTCACTTAAACCTGAATGGGCTGTGCTTGCGTTCACACAATGCAGTCTCCAACCCCCTGGTGTGTGTCTGGGGCCTGGCCTGCGCAAGGCAGGATCCTGTAAACAACAGAGGCTTTTCTTTGAAGTTGGGCAACTTCGAAGGCAGAAAGGGTTATAAGTATTGGACCCAAAACCTCATATTTAGCTTTCTTCAAGATTTGCTTCTGGAACCAAGAGAACCTCTGCTGAGGAGAAGAGCTGAAGAGGTGAGGAGAAGTGCTGCCCCTGCCTGTGACTGTGCTTTGTTGGGCTATCCTGCAGTTGCTGCTTCTGCCTGTGAAAGGGGACAAAAAATGGACTTTGTGGTATATTCCTGCTTGAGAAGAATCTTCAAAGGTTTGGACTGAGCTTGCCTCCTGTTTTTGAAGCTTTAGGGACGCAAAGGCTTCACCAACCAGTCTCTGAGTCTGCATACTGTGGCTCTAGCTTGTCAGAGGGTGCCATTCCAGTTCCTGGCCCCCTGAGAGTACATTTATGGTAAATTCCTGTGAAACTAGGCTGGACGACGCTGTGCAACTACGAATAGACTCCACTGCACAGAACCCATGACACCGCCTGCACCTGAAACCGTTGACCTGCAATGACCCCAACAACATCGCAAGCCCCACATCACCGACGTCGCTGACATCCCAACAACTCGCAAGATCCGAGTGTTGTAGCACTTACATTTGTGACACCCCACTCCGTCGCAGCGCCTATGACCATGTAACGTGACCCGACCCCGTGAGGTCACCCCGCAGCATCATCACTTCGCCAGACTTCGACTTTGATGGCGGTACCCAGAGACTGACTACTCGCAACCAATGCCGCCTCACCTCTACCCCTCTGCAGCAAGAACCCGATGCCTCTTTGTGACATCTCAGCTCCTCCGCCTCGCAGCACCAGAATCGATGCCGGCTCGGATCCAGCAACACCTCACTCACCAACTCTGTGCGCTGGTCTGTTTTCCACGCTTTTGCTAAGGTACTGTCACTGGGGGTCCGTGTGACTCCATAAATGGCACCAGTGGCATCTCGTTGTGGGAAACAACTATGTTACAACGACGCTTAACATCAAATTGCAGCATTGGTGCTTTTAGGCACTATTTTTGTGTTTTTAATTGCTAAAGTCATATTTTTAATGGTGTATTGTGGATTTGCATTGTATTTGGTCTTGTTTACTTAGATAAATATTTATGATTTTTCTAAACCTGTGTGGTGTCCATTTTGTAGTGTTTCACTCTATTACTGTGTGTGTTGGTACAAAAACTTTACACATTGCTTCTGGGTTAAGCCTTTCTTCTCATGCCAAGCTACCAAGGGGGTGAGTGGGGGTTAACCAGGTGTGTTTCTCCTTTGCCCTGACTAGAGTGAGGGTCCTTGCTTGGACAGAGGGCAACCTAACTGCCAACCAAAGAACCCTTTTCTAACATGCTTGTTTTCAAGAGAAAGTGTGAGAGATACGTATTGTGATGGTTAGATGGTTATATTTTATGGGGGTCATTCGATCTCACAAGCATCCACAGGATTCGCTTGAAAAATGACTGGGCCTGTCACAAGGTGTTTTATAATCCTACGAGAATCTTGAATAATCGTATGGGGAGAAGTAAGAAAAAAGAGCAAAGGCTCAACCAATAGTTTTAATTCTTATTGTATGGATGAATAAATGCAATCTGTGATGTGACTGGGTGAAGACCCAAGGCTAGCTCAGATTGTTCTATGTAATTTGAAGGAGAAGGAAGCCTGCTGGAGTTGTGCTCAACAAAAGTGACTGAATTTCGAACCTGAGACAGACTGGTTTCTTCAGCTGTACATATGAAACTGCTCAGGTAATTAGAATTATACTTTATGAACCTTGTTGAGAATTGTCACTAACTGTGCTAGTGTTGGTAATTGTATTCTATACAAGGCTTAGTAACTCAAAAGCTGTTTGTAGAGGTGCATGTTTATTAATATAAGTTTTGAGAGGTAGAGTTTAGAAAGTGGAGAGGTGTCACCAAGTATTGGATCTTGTGTTAAAAAATGAAATGTTCAGTCTGTATGCATTTGAAAGTATAAGAGGCAGCATTTATAGAATGGTAAAACAAAGCAACTGCAATCTGTTAATACAAAGCCTAGTGTTTTGAAGAACCTTACTGTGCCCATATTTTACCCCATGACCTGTTTGAGTGGAGGCCTTGCCATTGCTAGAGTAAAACACTGTGTTCACCTTTAGGAAAGGTGTGTAATGAGGAATGTGTTACTTTACAAGTTGGTATGGAACCATGTTTGAAGGCATGTTATAATTTAATTGTGGATACAAAATGCAGTGCTTGATGTTGTGGAACTTATTTAACAGAAAGGAACATGCAGTTAGTGGTGCATTACATATAAATATGTGATTATGAGTGAAAAATGTAGAAATCGTCAGATAATGTTGCGACGTATCATTGTTTTCAATTACTGATCAGTATGTAACTTTATATTTTTATATTATTTTGTCTTTTATATGGAGAAGATGGAAAACAGAAGCTCTGAAAAACAGAAGTACTGTGTCACACAATGTATGGAGGAGTCAAACAAAAATTAATTATGTTGGAAGAAAGTTGGAAAAGTAAGTGTGTGAAAAGGCAGGAGAAAAATTTAATTGCACAAATGATGTTGTTATTACCACCTTCGGTGACATTTATAGCCTTGGAGAAGTTTGTTCTGTGTATCTCTACTTGTCTTTGATGATAAAATGATTTGCTTACCTAAGTGCTTTATTTATATAAGGAGAGTTGTTATCTGTCAGTTGAAAGAATGTGTAAGCAGCTGAAGAACTGTGTAGTTTGGCTGAACGAGCTAAGTTTGTCTTAGCTATCCTCTTTTGAATGACTGCATTTACAATACTTCTACTTTCCTATTTTTGTGGCTAAACTCGTCTATATATATATATATATATATATATATATATATATAAATATATATATATATATAAATATAAATATATATATAGATTTTTTTTTTTTTTTACAGACTGTTTTGCCACCCAGTCACGTCTCGCAGCAAGCAGAAGGGGTGGGGTGGCACACGGGGGCAGGAGGGGTGGGGATAAATAAAAATTCAATTAAAAATAATTTTATGAAAACACTTACCTCCATCGCCGCCACACTGCTCCATCCGCTCCTCTGCTGCAGACTCCCAGCCTGCCCTGCGGCCAATCTCGACGCAGCTCAAAGCACCATCAGAATTTGCTGGGAGCACCCAGCCAGGGCACTCCCAAGCAGACTGGGAGCCTGTGCAGGCTATCTCCAGCCCGGCAACTGTGTTATTATCGTTTTTTGGTAAAAGGTTTGCACTTTGTAACCCCTTGCACCACATTCTGCCAGTGCCAGGCATAAAGTATGCAAAGGGAGCGTTCTGGCGCTAGGGGGGCTGAAAAAATGGCACAACAAAAATCTAAGAGATTTCTTTGTGTCATTTTTATCAGCATTTTTATTGCCTGCCAAGAGCAGGTGTTAAAGGAAGGCTCCCATTGTTTTCAATAGGCCTTTGGGTACTTTGCAGGAGTAGCATCAACATTTTTTACATTAATCCTGCAAAGCGCCGGACTAGCGTAAAAAATTATGACACTAGTACCTCTGACTTCTGCCATGGTGAACGGCATTTTTAAATACAGCGCACACATGGTGGCGTTAGGGGTGCTAAGGGGCGCAAGAAAAGTGGCACTTTTCATAAGTCTGCCCCATGGTTCTGTTCTTTACATCAGGCATATTAACCCTTTGCGGTACTTTATGGTGAGTCAACACTGCCACTAGACAAAATGCCACTCTCTCTCTCTAGCAAGAATATTAATCACAAGAGTTATGTTGAAACTTTAATTGCTTCCAGAAGGCTAGAGGCACAAGCAACGTTTCTGCAGGTGCTTTTAAATCGTATGTTTTGTGAGTTATTGCTAAACAGAGCCCCCCCGCCCCCCATCTAGGTCAGCACCTGGTGCGGCTGCACCGGTCGCACCCCCATAAAGCCGGTCCTAGGTTGAAGCCTCCGGGGTAAAATAAAGGACTTTATTACTGTCAGTGTTTCGTCTCAACATCTTAACCAGAAAAGGACCTTAGGATTTCACCAATTCATTGGGAAAGGAAATGATGGACCCATAATAAAAAATAATCACTGGCAAAGCCAATGGATTTGGCTTACATTTTAAATCCTTACTAAAATATTTCCAAAACCTGCTGAAATGACAAAATAATTGATAAGTAATGTTTGACGATTCAGTGTCCATTGTGCATTGCAAAGCAACCACTCCAGAGGAGGAAAAATGATCAAAACGACAAAAAATATCATGAGGTAAACCCTACTCATCTGGGTGGACCAAAAGCACACTCTATATATTTTAAAGCATTGGTAACAAGAGGTCTCAAGCCTGACCCAACTATGGAGCACCACTTTGAAATGCTGCCACAAACGGTCAATCAAATACCTAAGACACTGTCTGAAAGTTAGGACGAAGTTGAGCATCATCATGCTCTGCATGATACTGAATTGCAAGTGCCCCCACCACCCGCCTAATAACTGTAACTCCTATAAAATGTTAGTGCAATTGGCCCTTGGTCTGCCCACTGGCTGAAGGGGCTATAAATAAACATTCCAAAGTCATGGATCTCAAATAACAACCTCAACACCGATCCTAAAAGCGGATGTGAACTGAATTATGAGCTATCCTCCCATCCATGACTGCCATTTAAGAATCTACACAATAGGCAAAGTAGACAGATACACCTTGTGAAAGCTTTAAGTTGGCATATCCAGTGCATTAAACTCATCCCTAAACATATATACACATATTTACTGTTGCTGCTTTGTAGCAAGGGGTGGCATGATACTGTCACCATTACACTGCAACATAATTTCTTCATACGATCATTACCTCTATTCACTACGATGTATATATGCTTAATTTCCAAACAAATAGCAAATTGGGATAGCATATGCACTAAATTTATTACATTTCCATCGGTTTCTTTCCTTTCCAATTAATGAGTGGAAATACATATTTTTATCATCGAAAATAAAATGGAAATATGTTAACACAATTCTCAACAAAAACCTCAGTCATGCAAGTACTCAAGTTTCAGTGGAGACTAGAATTACCTTTTGTAATAATTTCTGATGCACAAATTACACGAATTCTTTTTTTACAAGCATGAGAAACAGTCCCTCTTGCATTTCTAAAACACATTAAAGTGCTTGTTTGATTCCAAAAGTGTTTATTAACAGATATACAAAGCTGTATAACAAGTTTCAAATGACATCTAGGTAACATTTACATATTTTCTTCGGAGGATATGCAAAGGGAACAGACTTGTTTTTCTCAGTCCGTAAATCTTTTTTTCAGGCCACCTCTCTATCCCGTCTTACCCTGAGGACAGACATGCTGAATAACAAAAAAGAATGTGTATATACATTGGCCAAATAGGCTGTGGAAACAGGCTGTGGCACCATCTGAGTGAACACAGTCACAATATGCATCTAATGTTTACTATATATGTGTGTGTGTGTGTGTGCGTGTGTGTGTACATATATGTATATGCATATATATATATACAGATATATATATGTGTATGTATATTTATAGCAATAACTCTCTAAATGTGTATTTTTCCTCATTTCTCATTATGTTTTTTTCTTTGCACTTTTTAAGTAACATGAATGTTTCAACAATTTTTTGACCACAAAGAGAGGTCACTTCTTTTAAACCTTTATTTTTTAAAGGAGGTGGCAAATGGCCACACTCCTGGAGCTTTTGGGGTATAGGGACACCAGCCTCCAGGGTCATAGAGTATAATTAGGGGGAGAGGGCACACAACCACCCCTCCTATCTCCTTTTTGGCCTCTGGGCCTTTATTTTTTTTATTAAGAGGTGGAGGCACATTGCCCTCCTCTCATAGCCACTATGGGCCTGAGGACCCCTTCATCGAGGGCCTTTCATATTTTTTAAAGGGGGGGGGGCTCACTCAAGCTAAGATTGGCCGTGGGGATCCCCATCCACTGGGATCTTAGGTGGGTGCCCCAGTGCCCACCTGGGGCACTCCCAAAACACTGTGTTGGGGGCGTCTGTGGCCAACCGGCTCCCCGCATGCACCCATCCTGGGCAGACATTGCTCCCACCCTGCCGGAGCGACTCTTTTAATTTGTTCCCACAGGTGATAGCAATCTGTGTCTCCCTGCCCGCATGAACATGAGAAGTGAAACACCTGTCTGTTCCCACCCAGCGGGGGCATTTAAAAAGGTCTCCCTGGGAGGGAGCAGACATGAATTACCCTGTCGCGAAGGTGGCCTCACTGGGACACAGTGAGTGAGACGGTCCCATGGGGTGGGGTTCCTGGGCCTTTTTTAAAGCACAGAGAGGAGGGCTGTGTGCCCCCTTATAGTTTAAATTGTCACTGGAGGATGGGGATTGAGTTCACTTGAGCTATTAGAGTTTTCCAAGCACGATGACAGCAGCATTGCTGCTCTCCCCTGACTGCCTGTCCTGAAGTACACCAGCCTCACACCTTCGTGAAAGGTGATTAAGGGGACGCCATGAAGCCTACAGATGCACTCATTTCAGGTGCGCAGTCACACATAGGACACTCAGTGAAAAAGCAAAATGGAGTCACTCACAGTGAGGCAAACCAATGGCTGAAGTGACCTGACTCTCTTGCGCATGTTGAATGCTGGAGTAGGCAGGAGCAAAACTTGGATGGCACTTGAATAGGCCAAAGAATGAAAAATAATGACCCACAGTCCCTACAGGTAGGTATCTATAATTTGTTTAGTATATGAGTTTTTTGAGGGTACATGAGGCTGGCTTAACAGCTAAAGCTGTCTCAAGGCCAGACATAAAAATGTGGCTTTTCCCTCGAGACTATTTGTATTGAATGCGTAAAGTCCTCCTTTCATATGATTTGAATTTTAGGAACTTTTCTGAGTCCAGCTATTTATGATGTCCTTTAGTGTCACGATGCCCTGGATAGGATGCTAGTCTGCGTGTTAGTACCAAATAATTAAATAAACCTTATTACAATGGCAAGTCTGCTGGTATTTATAGTTGTGGAAATGAAAAAGAACATGGCTTAAAGACATCAGTGTTGTTGATTTATGCCTATCTAATGCTGCAACACATCATAAAACCATCCCAATCTCTCTAAAAATAATTTAACAGCTGAACATTGATTATTATATTTCACTTCCGGCAAGATATGTTTCGTCAATTTGACGCCTTTTGTTCATATGGGAAAATCAAACTTGTGGTGAAATGATATAGCATCATCTTCCACTGCAAATCCTACAACTATTAGCGAGAAACCGTACTATTTGTCAACCTGCAAAGCAGATTTACCAACTACAAAATAAAGGGGAATCTGTGAGCCGGAAATAATTACAAGTGTCACCCATATTTGAATTATTCTTCAACCATCCACCACATCTCAAGTGAGCCCTTAGAAAATAGAATGATTATTTTAAAATCATGCAGCAGTAATACCTTGGTAAATCGCAAACGTGCCAAATAAAAACCGGCCAATGACACGCTTAACTTGAGCTTCAATCTAATTGACAGATAGCAAGCTATAAGTGCTTGTTCTATAATGTTCGCCCAGGTCTGCCACGTGTTATGTCTAGAAGAGAGCAGTGTCTGTGACCCAAATCAGTCGTCAGAACAAGAAAAATATAACGTACGCTGTTCCCTCCAGACATGGTCTGCGTCTAGGCATCAAGTGTAAAATATATTTGACAATATTGAGAAGATAAAAAAAATACAATGTAACCTACGTGTTGGTCTTTGAGTAGAAACCTGAATAAGGGATAACATTAGAAAAACATTTGGGTATGCAATATTAAAATTAAAGATGCGTAAATTAAGAGATGCACTAATAACAGAACAGGTAATAACAGACAACTTATTAACCAGTGTTACATTACCGAAGGAAATGACACGATTGGGGAGAAAGCTTTTCACCTTGACGTTATTCCTAAAAAATATGATGCCAATCGGAATTAAGTGAAACTTTGGTAACTCTTAATATAAAACCAAAAGACGTTAGCCTAGCATTTAGACTCATTTTACCATAGACATACCATCGACACACCCATCGTGCACAAAGTGAGTCAAAATCTTTGAGTACAATTATTCTTTGAGAGAGAACAATAATGGAAGGAAGAATGTCACTATAAATCTCAGATGAGAAGGTGGAGGGCAAAAGGCATTGGGTCATAAACACCCTCAATGAGTGCAGATTAGTCTCCTATACTACTAACCCCAGGCCTTCAATGTATAAAAAGAGGAATCTTGGGGGTGTGGTTTGGCCACGAGCAAAGATGGCCACCTAGGACCGGAGCTCCGTGGATTGGCGAGCCTCGGCGGGCCTCGGGCCGGGGGCGGCGGTGTTGCGCGGGCATCGGGCATACTGCCTTGAGCGCCTAGGGAGCGCTTAAGATCACTGCTGCCGGAGGTGCCATTAGCGGGACGGGGCCCGGCCCCTCTGCTGGAGACGCGAGTGGAGGAGCGTCCCGCGATCGCATGCTGAGCCGCGGCCTTGCATGTTTCTGAGGCCCGACGGAGAGTGCGGAGAGAACTGCTCTGAGCGCCCCAGGGAGGAGCGCGTGCAACGGACTGTGTGACTCACCGGAGCCGGAGCATTGTTGGAGCAGCTCATGGCTCCGCTCACCGTTATCGTTTTTGCGTGCCTACAAACAGGTCAGCCTCATGAGCTTCTTTCCCCCTCCCCACCCCCCCATGGATGGAGCTGCACGGGGGACGGGGATTCTGCACGTCATGGGCTCGGCGCGCCATTAACCACGGAATAGGGGAGCCTTGGGGGGGTGATGATCCAGCCCCCCCTCCCACTTCTACATTCCACATCTGACCCCCCTCCCTCATCTAAGGCTGATTGATGGGGGTGTAACGATACTTGAGCACCTTGGACGCGGCGACTCCGCAACAGTGGCCCAATGCTGCCAGGAGAGGCCCTGGGCGGTGACCGCGAGGAGGGGAACGTGGCCAGGAGACAGCTGGAATCGTGGACAGGGTCGAGACCCACCACGGAGTAGAACCTCTTGTGACTGAGAGGT
The DNA here is from genome assembly GCF_031143425.1 of Pleurodeles waltl. Lineage (NCBI taxonomy): Eukaryota > Metazoa > Chordata > Amphibia > Caudata > Salamandridae > Pleurodeles > Pleurodeles waltl. Next base: position 404,098,687 of record NC_090438.1, read on the forward strand.
GGATTCGCAGACAAGGTGAACGGTGAGCCCCTACCCGCACCACGCAGGTGGAACATGGGGAACCAATTGGAACTGCCTGGGGAGCAGCGTTTACGCCATTGAACAACTGTGCCGCTATCAGCAGTGGTCCTCAGGATGGAGGTCCCATGGGTTGGGAGAGGCCATCTTGCCAAAGGACCGCTTGAGGCTTTCTGGTAAAGAAGTTTTCCTTCTCAACTGACACCGAGCCCCTGGAGACTGTACTTTCCATCCCTGCCCTGTTCTCTACCCTCTGTCTGAGGGCATTGCAGTAATTACCTACCAGACCTTGCTGGGCACTGAACACAGAGCGGGGCATAGAGTGTCTCCTCTCCACCCCCACTCCCCTTCTACTGTGCCATTTGCTTGCCCATATTCGGCTGGTGCTTCACCAGCCACTCTTCGACAGGAATCTCCCTCCTCTTCCGCAGCCTATCGTGACTGGGAGTCTGCGATGCCTGGTGGTAGGACGTCAGGCAAGCAATCAGGAAAACCATCCCGGCTCCGAAGCTCTACAAAATTCAAGAGCGCTGTCACCCGCCTCGGAGCTGCAGATGCAGACGCCCACTCCATCTGGTATCATGATAGAATCAGCACATGGAGCCACTATGGAATGCATTCTACAGGAGATCTCGGCGGTGGGTCGCAGGCTGGAGGGGATGGGACAACGCCATGGCTTTCCTGATGGCAGGGACGAAATCTATGTGTTTGGACATAGTGGGCTTTCAGTCACGAGTACTGGGGCTAGAGCAGCAGGTCTCGACTGTGGAGACGCATATCACCTCCTTCGCGGACAGAGATCAGGAACTTCTATACCTTCGAAGTAAGCTTATTGATCTAGAAGACAGAAGCTGCAGAGACAATGTCAGTTTTTTTTTTATTTCCAGAGACCATTGAAGGCGCGGACATTCACTCCTACTTGTGAGAGACCCTCCCCAAGCTCATGTGCCTCACTTCGATCCCCCACTGGAATTCCAGAGGATGCACAGGCTTGGTCCCAAAAGGCGAGGCGACACCAATCGCCCCGCCCCATCATAGCATGCCTTTTACAACATCTGCAGACTCGTCAACTCCTACAAGTGGCCCAGTCACACGGCATATTCCAGATGGACGGACTAGAGATCAGGCTGACGGACGACTTTTCCAAAGAGACCAGCGAGCACAGGAGAGCGTTTTTGGCCCTTCGACCCCGTTTACGCCAACTAGAAGTGAAATACGGTCTGTTCGAACTGGCAAGAATGTGGATCACTAAAAATGGGGTGTCCAAAGACTTCTATGACCCTGAGGACCTACGAGTTTTTTTTGGAGGGCTCCAACTACAGACCCAGTCCATGGACATAGTGCTCCCGGCCCGGTCCCAGGACTTACCGGGGACGACTAGGGAAGACACCCCCCCAAATCCCAACCCTACTCTCGGAGAAGCAGGAAGGACCACCGCGGACCCCCAAGCTAGGGGGAGAGACTTGGAGAGACTCACAAAAAGCCACAACAAAAGGGGTCAAGTTCTGCAGGCAGTGGTGCTACATACGCAGACCACAGACAGGGATAAATCTCGTTCCCCACTGAAGCCCACCGTGACTTCCACCTGATGGCATGGCCATACGACATCCCAAGGGAACCACAACAGTGAAGCATGTGATGTTCTGCGTGAGCTCCAGAAGTCCACATGCTGAGACGACAGAGGGATGAGTACCTGCCTCTTTGATACTGTGGCTGATGTTTGTTGCATAAGTTGAACTTTATTTCAATAGGTTCTCTGACGAACTTAGCTTATTATCCGGCTACCATTTGGCATATTTGAGTCTATTGTATAACTAGTTTATTGTCCTTCAAACTTCAAATTTAGATTTTACACGAGGGTGGTACGTTTTCAATTTGATAGTTCCTAAATGGTTATTACATATAGGTTCTAGTTTTCATTGTCCGATCGCTCATTGGCTCGTAGATCGATCACTATCCTCTAAATATCTCCCCCGCTCGCCCTACCCCGTCCCCTGCGCATCGCTCCCCTTCCCCTTTCTCCCCCCCTCCACTCTACACTCATATGCCTCCCACACCCTTCTTTAAGCTCCGATAAAACCCCACTACGCTGTCCGATTTCCCACACCTGGGCACGATATCTATACTCACTGTTTGATGGACTACTGAACCGGGCATAGTGGGGTCTTTCCTGGCCAAACTTGCGGCTGCTTTACCCCTCCCCCCACCCTTCTTTTTCTCATCTGTGGATATTTTTCCGCCTATGCCACCTGAGCGACTTGACAATGTCATAATGTATCAGTGGCATGGTTTTAACCTAGGGGTACTCTACGAAGGTCCTCCCCACCCCTCCCCCTTCAGCATAGCACCGTTGCATGAACTCGCGGCTCCCCCCGGTGCTTATATATCTCATATCTCTTATACCGTATATCATACCTTTAACATCTTATGCCCTGCAGGGACGATAGATTGGCGGGGCTGGGATGTCTTGCGCGCCTCCCCCTCCTCTGGCCTGGGGCCCGCTGGTTAGTTGCTTGGGCATCTGAGCTTCACAGGCTTAGGTTTAAACCCGCAGATTACAGATCAAGACCGGTGGAACTTCCCTGTTCTGCTCTCTTTTCTTTATTTCCTCCTTCTTTTTTTTTCCTCTCTCTCTCTCTCCCTTTCTCTCCCCTTTTTTTTCTTTTCATATTTTTGTGTGTGAGGGTAGTACTGAGTTCTTCTCTTTTGGCCCATTTCCGCATCTTTCTCTTTTCCCCCCCTTTCTTTTGTGCTCCTTCTCCCCTCCTTTCTCTTGCCCTTTCCATTTCCTGTCCCTCTTCTTCCCTTTTTACGGTTCTCCCTCCCCTTTCTTCTCTCTTCTTCTCTCTCCCCTACTCCCCTACACCATTCCCTCCCCTCATTCATACCCCTCTTCCTCCCTCTTTTCCCTCCCCTCCCATTATCCCCTCTTCTGCCCACGACAGACCCTTCCTCCAGGTCCCTGGCACTATCTTTCTTTTTTTTTTCTCTGACTTTTCTAGCTCTTTCTAGCTCTTTTCCCCTCCACCCATCTCTCTCTTCTCCACATCTGAACCCTCTGGTCCTTATCTCTGAGTTTCACAATGGCCGACCCTTCCTCATCCCCCTCCACCCCACTACTGATCATATCCTGGAACGTAAATGGCCTTACCTTTTTCATAAAACTAAAAAAGGTGCTCTCCTACCTTAATTCCAAGCGGGCTGACATAGCCCTACTTCAGGAGACGCACCTTGACAGGGATGAGTCCGTCAAGTTACGCAGGGATTAGGTGGGAACTTCATTATTCAGCTGCAGCCCTACCCCGCAAGATCCAGGAGGCAATGCCACCCGGAAGTGTGGAGTTGCGCTGCTATTGCGGAAAACCATCCCCTTCACCATCATCAAATCATGGGACGACCCAGAAGGGAGATGTGTGTTTGCCAAGCTCAAGCTGGGGGAATCCTCCATGTGTGAGGGTTCCGTTTATGCCCCAATCGGTTCTAAACTACTGTTTTTTTTGCAAATCAATTGTCTCCTGACTGAAATAGGGGCGACACGTTATATGAGCGGGGGAGGTTGGAATCTGGCTAGAGACGCAGTTCTGGATAGGACAGGACCCCTAGACATCAGCAATAATGCTGACAGGGCCCTTCAGTCTGATATAATGCTGGACAATGGCCTGGTGGACCATTGGCGGCTGACGCACCCGGCTGACAGGGAGTACACCTTTTTGTCACCGGTGCATGGCACCCAATCCCGTCTAGACTACTTCCTCATGTCGCATAACCTAGTGGCCAATGCCCAAGATGCTTGCATCCTTGAATCTGGCCTATCGGATCAGTCCCCGATACACATTGCTATCCCATTGGGCCAGGTGTCCCCAGGTCGCAAACCATGGAGATTGGCTGTACATCGCTACCGTTCGCCACAAGGCAAGACACAGCTGAGAGCCCATGCGTTCAACTTCGTCCAAGAAAACATAGGTATGTCCGACTCCAAGATGGCGGTGTGGGCAGCAGCCAAAGCAACCCTTTGTGGGCAACTGATGCGAGACGCGGCGTTGGCGAATAGAGAAAAGAGAAAAGCGCGGCAGGAGGCAATGGAAACAGACATTAGGAGTCTCACATGGCGATTCACGACCCACACCTTTCTTTACACGCGTAGACGCCTGGAACGTGCTTGCATGGCTCTCAACGAGCTGTGAGCCTCCCAGGCCGAATACGCCCTGCAAAGTCTGCAAGGAAGATACTATGAACAAGGTGAGAAAGCCGGCCGGCTGCTGCCAGCACAGCTTCATCAGAGAGCCGCCGCTCTCGCTATACCGGCCATCCGCACCCATTCAAGAGAAGTACTTACGCACCCACAAGAGATAGTCAATGAATTTACATCCTTTTACCTCTACACGCCGGAGGCGACATCTAGCCCTGCCCAAATCGAGGATTTTCTCACCAGAAATTGATCTACCCTCCCTTTCCGATGAAGGTCGCAACCTTCTAGATGGAGAAATCAGTAGGCTGGAAATCGAGAAGGTCATCTCCGACCTCCCCTACCACAAGTCACCTGGGGAGGAGGGATTCCCCGCGGAATTCTATAAGTGGGTAGGGAGGGAGGTGATCAACGTTCTATATGGGGCTCTGGGCGAGGCCTGCCGGACGAAGACCCTGGGTGCTATCTCCAACAATGCTTCTATAGCGCTCATACCAAAACCGGGAAGGGACCCTCTTCTTTGTAGCAGCTATCGACCTATTTCTTTGTTAAACGTCGACGTCAAGATACTGGCTAGTGTCTTGGCCAACCGTTTGCGTAAAGTCATCCCATCTCTAATACATCACAATCAAGTGGGGTTTCTACTGGGTCACACCTCAAGAAGCCACCTGCGCACTCTGTGTCATACTCTATGGGCGGCCAGGGACATGCCAGAGGCTGCATTGGCTTTGTCTTTGGGATGCCGAGAAGGCATTTGATCGCATAGAGTAGCCCTATCTCTTCGCGACTCTGGCAAAGTTTGGTCTGGGGGACCCATTTATTTCTTTGGTGCGACTGCTATATGATCATCCCACGGCACAGGTTAACTGTGGAGGCTTCCTCTCTGACCCCTTCCCCATCCGTAGAGGAACACGTCAGGGATGTCCCCTCTCACCCCTTTTGTTCCTGCTGGCAATGTAGCCCTTGGCAGCCGCCATTCGTTCCTCCCCCTCGTTGAAGGGCCTCCCCCTACTGACTGGCACATCTAAAATATACTTATATGCCCACGATGTCCTTTTAACTGTGACAGACTTGGAGCGTTCCCTACCAGGTCTGCTAGAGATCATTGACAGGTTTTCCCCCCTCTCTGACTACCGCATAAACTGGGACAAGAGCGAGGCCCTCCCCCTCTTCGAATAACCATGAAGGCTGTGCTTCCCGGCCTTCCCTTTCGTGGGACGCCGAGATGCCTTAAATGGTTGGGAGTGCTAGTCAATCAAGGATTGGCCCATTTGGTGGCAGACAACCTTGATCCCCTCATCGCGCGACTGAAACCTGACTTTGGGAAATGGAACCAATTGGGCCTCTCCATGTGAGGTAGGGTGCAGGCGGTTAGGATGGTCACGGTCCCTCGCTTTACCTACGTTCTGGGTCTTCTACCTCTGCAGGTGCCTCTGTCCACCCTGCGGACAATTGATGCGCAAATAAGAACCTTTGTCTGGGGTTCCACGCGACCACGCCTGGCATCAGCCAAGCTGATGGCGTGCCGCTCCCACGGGGGAATAGGACTTCCTTTGGTGGAACATTATGCGTTAGCGCTGAAGCTGTCACAACTGGCTCATACACTGCCCACGTCGCCGGAGCCACCGCAGTGGGAGACTTTAGAAAAGACTCTGCTTTCCCATGCTGGGGGGCTTGGCGGGCTCTATTGCGGTGGCAGCTCGTCCGCTGCTGCAGCAAACCTGATTCTGAAGGCGACCCAAGTTGCCTGGCGCAGAGCTCCTCGTCTGTTTGGGGTGCACCCCCTCCTACACGCCCAGGCCCCCTTGTGGAACAATGACGGCCTACGGATAGGCAGAGAGGTGCTGAATTGGCCACAATGGAGCAGAGCTGGCATCCTTGATCTTGCTCAGATGCTAGAGGACGGAGCGCCCAAATCTTTCGCCAAACTACAGGAGGAATTAAACCTCCACCCGAGGCAGGAATGGCGCTACCTGCAACTTAAACACTGTTTACACCAGGGCCCCGATACGATTTGTTGGGGGCTCCAAACCTCTCCTGTGGTAACTTACTTAAAAGCTTGGGGAAACTATAAGGGTGTTATGGCAGGCCTCTACGGAGTCATCACGCGACACCTACATTCACAACCTCTACAGGACAAGCTGCGTTTAAAATAGCAAGAACGCCTGCAAAGGACATTTGACACGGAGGACTGGGTGGATATTCTGGAGGCCCTGGATAGAGACACTTGAGAAGCCCAACTAAAATTCTGCCTCTTCAAGGTCATTCATGACTGGTACTGGACCCCAGCGAAATTACATAGAACAGGGCTTCCTCCGCATGCAAAGTGCTGGTGCTGCACAGAACCACACTGTGACCTGCTTCATATCCTAATCAATTGCCCGATGGTTCAGCCTTTATGGACAGCTGTAGGTCTCACTCTGGCTGAAACCATACCACTTCAGGTACCGCTATCTCCCTCCCTAATCATATTGCATGACCTGGCCTCCCTCCCGGCTCTACCCAGGCCGCATAGTCGTTTGTTGCACACAGCATTAGCCACCGCTAAAATATGCATCCTCCGCCATTGGAGATCTGAAACCTCCCCAACCCCGGAGGAATGGATTGTGGCAATGACCCGTATAGCCACACATGAAAAAGTCATCTACAACCTACAGGATCAGGCTGCTGTATTCAATCAGGTGTGGACTCCCTTTCTTGCAGTGGGGCCGTCGTGAGATGCCCACCAACGCCTACACCTGTCCCATGCCGTTTCTTGTCTCTGCTTCCATTGGTCCCCACCCAGAACCATAGTCCTAGCTGAAGCCGCCCTTCCCCCTCCCCTGTCCACTCCCCCCTGCTCTCATACGTAAGCCCCCTCCCTGTCCTTTCTACGCCCTCCCCTCTTTCTCTTTTATTTCTTCCTCCCTTTCTTTTCTTTTCTTTTCTTTCCTTCTTTTCTTTCCCCTCCCCTAGTATTTCAGTCTCCCAGCCTCACCCCCTTCCCTTCCCTCCCTCTCACTCACCCTCCCCCCTCTATCCCCTCCTCTCTCTCCTCTTTTCTCCTTTATCTTTTCCATCTTCTTCTCCTTCTTCTTCTTCTTTTCTTTCACCCTCCCCAAGTTCCCTGCTACCCTCCTCCATCGATATCAGTCTTTCTATCTCTTCTTCTCCTTTCCTTATTCACCCCCCTTAAACCTTCTCCTTCATCCCCCTCCTCTCTCTTATACTTTGCTTCTACCTCCACAAGCTGGGCCACCTCACATCGTGTCCGCGGAAGACCCTAGCGGGCCTCGCACACATCCTCTGTTTGGGAACTCAGACTCAGACCCGGGCTACTCCCTTCCTCACCAGGCCGCTTTATTACTATATTCTAATGAACCACAGCTGTTGAGCAAGGCAGTACTCTGTCCCATCAATGTTACGGGGTGCTATAAACCTGGCCCTGGATAGCCTATCCTTTAGGGCGAGCAAGGGAGGGCGGCTCGGTAAAGCGTTCTGGACCAGTTAGGCGGTATGAAGTTCCCTCCCGGGCTGAGCCTCCTTTCAGCGAGACATGCCATTACAGACGTTGCGCCGCGAGATTATATACGTTGCACTTTGAATATCCCCCTCTTCCCCCTCTATTTCCCCATTTTCTCTTTTTTCTTGTCAATAGTTTCTCCCTTTCCCCCGTCTTTACTTACTTAAGTTTTGTTTTATTATTAGTGTCCTTCACAACTGTATAGACAAGTTGTTGGCTGTACTTCGCTTAAGTTACACTCTAGGTGATATAATTCAAGTTATTTCCTGTATATGTGGGGTCTTAGATCCCTCTTTGCTTTGTGCCACCTTGCAATGTTAATAAAGAATTTCAATACATAAAAAGAGGAATCTTTTTTTTTGTTCCCTTCTGTTTATGGGATTGTTTTGTAAAATGTGCTATACATTTGGGTCTCTTTTCAAAGTTGATTGACCATGTTTGAATTTTTGACCGACAAAAATATCAGACCCAGGAGATACACTATTACATGAACTGGCTGCTGCTAAATAGAGCAACCTACAGTGCATGTGCAACAAAAATAAGAGCAAGCGAGCCAGTGACGATTGGGACAATTAAAAAATTATAGCGTTAGAAAAATGAAATCAGTATTTTTCGAATATTAATATTCTACATTAGCCCAGTAGTCACTGGTGCTGGAGGGGACTATTTTTTTTTTTACAGAAATGCACTTTGTACACAATCATAATCCCATCACTGACAGTCAGCGGGGCCAGTTGCTGAAGGGGGCTGACCATTTACCTCTTGCTGTATGTTGTGACGAGTGGAAACAAAACAAAAATAATCAAGGGAAGAAGATGGCTGACTGAAAGCTCCTGTAAGTAGGAAAGTATAGATAGTGATTGGGAAAAAGAAATGTACTTGACTAACGTCATATGCATAAAAAAAAAATACTGTGCTGGAGAAACCTATGGGAACGTGTAATTGGTACAATAATACATAGCACACTAAATACAAATACAATGCCAGGTAGCTGACCTGATCAAGCAAGAACGGCATAATTTTCTTGAGCAAGTTCCAAAGACATGGTTAGAACACGTGTTCTAGCTTTCCAACTCAATAATTTAACCACTGGACTGCATCTATCCCATGTGCTTGTCTACTACAGCAATCAGCTCCAAACATTTAAGTATGGCTGCAGAACGCTGGGAGAACTTTGAAGACAATGGATTCCTTAAAATTCAAAAACGAATGGTACAAGCTTTTTGGTCCATGTTACATTGTTAGCATTTCTATTTTTCCCTGTTTAATTTAGAACAATCTAGCTTCAAAGACTGGAATGCACTAATGCCATTGCAGACCTTCTCCCTTTAGGATATCAGTTGTTAAAGACCTCTGGCCTTGTTAAAGGCCCTCACCTGTGGCGTAGTGCAATAACTTGGGCAGAAGGCCTTTAACAACTGGAATATTCATCAGCAGTGCGCTCCCATACTATATTCTGTTTAAAAGGCATTACAGCTATTTTCTCCCTTAATCGTGCTCCTCAAGATCACTCTATAAAGTAAGCCGTTAACCAGAAATAGAGAAAAACTGGAGCGGCCCTGCAACACCATTCTAAACTTTCAACATAATCTTCCTGATTCAGGCATTTTAAAATATTTTTCCTTGAGATGACCCATTATCCAGGCTCCATCCAATAGGAACATTTTAAATATATAAATGCATTTGTATTTACCTGGAAAGATAAAATGCCTAAGCAGCTGAAAGAGATAAAAAAGAACAATTCAAAGGCCTGCGAGGGGGTGGTATCAGTGCCTCGCTCTTGTAACGGAGAACCACCCGCTGGCCTGCTGTCGATGCAATGCTTTTAAACTGCACTTTTCTCTCACTAACAGTGTCACCCGCTGTTTTTCCTTGCATTCCAACAGATTTAGGCCAGATACATCACTGTTCTCCAACAGTCTTGAAAGTAATCAGCATATGAGCTGGCCTAATCACATACATACAGGGTGTAGACGCCTCCTCTCTCTATCGGAGTGTGTAGCTGCAATCTGCAACTAGTGCTTTTTCCATAAACACAGCTACAGTAAATGAGCAGTGATGTTCCCTTGAACAAAGCACCAATGACAGGCATGAAGGAATGTAACTAATAAGCCTGGTACCCCTACCCAGCATTGTGTCTAGGGGTTCACAACTCAACATTGTATGAGTAGCACTACACTAGCAGGAATAAAGATGTCTATATGACCAACACAGTGAGTGTGGCTGAACTCTTACCTCACTCTTCTGGTCTGTTTAGGCCTTTAAGAATGGAAAGTTTTAAACAATACCAAATTACAGGAGAATAAAGAAACAGTTCAGAAACTTAAAATACATAAACATACAAATGCACTGGCCACTAAACACAAATGATTCTCCTAAAGATGGGAAAAGGAAAGAAGAGTAAGATGTGCTTCAGGACATGCATGTCAGTGCCAGCAACCTGTAGTGAACTGAATAGAAATGCATTAAAAAGTGACAATCGTGAATAAATGACTAAGGGCCTGATTTAGAGTTTGGCCGAGAGGTTACTCCGTCACAAATGTAAAGGATATCCTATCCACTGAATTACAATTTCCATAGGCTATAATGGAATTGTAATACGGTGGACTGGATATCCGTCACGTTTGTGACAGAGTAACTCCCACCGCCCAACTCTAAATCAGGCTCTAAATGTTGAGATGATTAGTTATGGCAAGGGATCATATTTACCTTCAGATTTATTCCTTCTCACTGCAAAATGGTTACTTTTTACTGCTGAGAGGTACCTAATACTGCTCTGGGAAACTACCAGTTGGAGTTTTCAGGAAGATATTTGAAGTAAAGCAAAAAGTTATTTTAAGGTTCAAATAAGTATCTCACTTGTGTATGCAGAGGCAAAAAGAAAAGGTAGACAAACACCCTCAGTTGTCAGCAATGCCATATGTCTTACTTGGGGCCTGACTCTCCGACAGCAAGAAAACAGAACAAAGCTGCTTCAAAGTACACCACTGCACGCAGAGTAAGATGGAAACTACATACTACAGCTACACCCCTCCCAGATACCTACTTAAAGGACCTGGGAATAGTAATTGACACCAACTCACCATGACCGTCAAGTGAACGCAGTCTCCATTTCTTGCTTCAACTCACTGAAGATGCTCAAGAAGATCTTCAAATGGCTTCCTTCCAACACTCGCAGAACCTTCACTCAAGTCCTCATCACCAGCAAGCTGGCCTATGGCAATGCAGTTTATGCTGTAATCAGCACTTAACTGAACAGAAATGTACAGACCACACAAACCTCAGTGGCCAGGCTCAACCTCACCTTCCACCCTGCACAAAACAAATCTCTACGCACTCTTGAAACTCCTCATGCAAACACACAAGGCCTTAGTCAACATTGGCCCCACATATCTATACAACTGAATAAATGTCCACAAACCTTCCAGACTCCTCCACTCAGCCGGACTCCCACTTGCACACTCCTCCACATATGTAGAACCAGATCCAGCAGTTGTGCGTTCTTCCTCACGACTAAAGCCTGGAATGGCCTGCCCCTGCACATCAGAGCCTCCTCTTCATTTCTTGAATTCTGCAAGAAACTGAAGACTCAGCTGCTCGCCTAGTCCCGGCTTAGCCCATATATCTCCTGCTTCAGTGCCAGTATACCCTCTGGGGTTAGTTGTGCACTATACAAATGCAGATACACAACATAACAGAGGCTCTTTCACATGTTAACACGTTTATCATATGTCACGGATCAGGAAATGCAAAATATGATGGGCTGCAATGCAGCCAAGCGAGGGGCGCAGCTGAGATTAATTCAAGTATTCTAACTATCACCTTGTTGTTTGCTGTAGGTGATGCCCTAAGTGTGATGGCCATTCCTAATTGTGTGTCTCATGCTCAATGTGTCATATGACTCAAGCTACACACTACTGATGAGGTGGTTCAAATGGGCAAAAACTTATCTGGGATATACTTGTGTTCCCTCCTGGAGGAGGACTTGCCTGACAGTTTGAGATAGCTTTCCCATGAGGAGAAGAGTCAATACTGGTTGTCCACATGGTGGATGAAAAACAAAGTATTGTAATGTGACTACTGTTGTGTGACTCTAATCAAATGTGGGTGACATTAATTCATGTATTACATCCATCACCTCATGGTTTTTATCCTTTATTGGAGGGCTGTTTCTCACCTTAATTAAGTGTGGGCTACTCTTGAAGGGAAGTACTTTTTCCCTGAATGCATGATTTCACGATGGAGAGGTCAAATTCTATAGAAGAGGGAAAAGAAATGATGAATGCTAAAACTATCCACTTGTAGACTAGAAACTTGGTTCCTGTCGTCAGTGTGTAGATGTAAAACGATGGTGAATGTTTCTGCCCACGATGACTGGCCACAATTGAGTCAATTTTTTATGACCATTGTCATATGTGATTGTAATGTAAAGTGAGATTTCCATTCAATGACATTATAATGAACCAGAAACGTCCAAAGGTGGGTAAACCATCCACCATCACTAGGATACCCAAAAGGGAAAAACATAAAAAGACAAGTAGTTTAAAAATGTTACACATCTGCAATCAATGGTGGCCTACTTCGTCATGTAGTAAATCTCCCTTAGTGTTACACTGCATGCACACACATGAAACTATGCTACACTCCACTTGTAAAGAAAATATCTGTTTTTTGTAATGCTTTACCCTGACCATGGGTGTTTTTGGCTCTCAACAAAGAGGAAGAAAATTTGCTGTATCTGTTAATTATAATGTCAGACCCAAGTAAAATTAGGGAGGTCTTACAATATTTTATAAATTACAAAGAAAACATCTCTATCTTGCATGAAGCAAAGATAAAGTCAAAGACGCACCTTGGAAATTATGTGGAATGTATGTCTACTGCAGTTGGAGTGTTCGCACTTCTCCCACCAAAACGTTACACAATGCAGCCCACTTGGAATTCCACTATAGTGGCCCCTACTGATCATGGCCATTGCTGCAAAGGGGTCTATCCACCTTACCTTAAGTTTAGTTTTGTTATCATTACTTATAATTACAAATTTATAGTTTATAACTATACAGTGTATAGTTCAGCCATACCACCCCACCGAGCTTTCCCTTGCATCCCTTCCCTTCACTGTGCTGTTCCCCTTTCAAAAATTCTCCCACAATCTTCAGGAATGAAACTGCCCTGATATTATTAATGCAGAAGACCTACGGTTGAACATGAAAGGATAGTTTTCCCTAACAAATGCTCAATAATTTACGTTTACTCTGGCCATATGATATTTTTTTTGTTTATGTGTATACAATTGATATACCCCAAATAAAGAAAATATTAAATAAACAAAAACATTCTTTATTGTAACGACCTATGAACGCTTAGTTCAGTTATAGATAACCCATAAAGCTTTGTTGCCAGATTGTTCTTGAAATTGTGGTTCCACAACATCATTGTCTCAATATTGTCTAAGTATTGTGTGCTAAATATTGTCTATCAAAATTTCACTTAAATGGAATTAATAATAGAAAATGTACACCCAATGGGATGTTGTTAAGTATGCAATATTTATATCTGATGATATTCCTTTATACAATATTCTGAAACAACTTAATTTCACATAATTTAATACAGACATCAGGCTTGGACTCAGGACTTTGCACAACCTTGGTCCTACGCTCTGTGTGCCTTCTCACCATTGATCAACTATTTATAGGTTATTTCTGAGACGAGGTATGGAGTTTAGGATCATAGGCACCTGTAAGTATCACAGCGAGGCGAACATTTCTATAGAAAAGCTGTCCCCTTGTCTGAGTAGGCTTTGTGCAGAGGAACGTGATTTTACTTTTTGTCTTCACTGAGAGTCAGTGAAGTTTTCCTTAGTCTGGTTTGAGGCAATTCCTCCTCTGTAGCTTAGGGACATTTTGACAGCTTAGTTTTAGAGTATTGCTTCCTAATTACACGTTTTTTCAGAGTTCTGGATAGATATTATAATAATCTGCATGTGCCATGACAAGGGACCTTATCAACTCATTTTTATAGTCCAAAAGGTAGAGAGGATGACATTTCTTCAGCAGCAGACGCTGCAAAATGATGCTGTTAGCCAATTCCTTCACTCGTATGCATCTAAACATGTGTGCATGTATGTAGGCAGGATGAAAGACAGTTTAAGTCAACCAGGATTCCAAAGATCCTTAGCTTTTCAGTTGTGAAAGCAGTTGGATCTAAGTTTGGGGTCACATCAATGGCAGTTGTTCTAAGGCGAAATGTCCAAATGACATGACCTTAGCCTTTGGTAACTTTAGCAAACTTTAGGAAACTTTTTTTCATCTGAAAAATAGAACTGGTTTGGGCATGTAAAGCTAGACTGGTTTGCTGGTTCGTTTTCAAGCTGAAAGTGAATTTGAAATGCATCAGCAAATATTTGGAGTTTCACCCATTACTGGTCTCCAGCGGCAGCTGGCAGCTTTAGGAGGGAGGGGGGGTAGAGGGGAAGCACGCACACACACACACACACACACACACACACACACTCATTCTTTCACGCACAGACACGCACAAACATCCATTAACAACACTCATAACATTCAAAAATGCCTGCACGCACCAAACATTCATTTTAAAACATACAACACACTTACCTTCAGCCTCAAGGTCCCAGGAGGGTTGGGACTGCTGCCTTCCCTTATTGGCTGACCTTAAGTCAGCCAATGAGGGAAGGCAGCAGTCCCAGCCTCGTCACAGAGTGGGATGGGGTCAGAGAAACTGCTGACCCCACTCTGTGACAAAGTGTCACTGATTGACACTCGCCCTGGGCGCTTCAGGGCTTAAACTTGAAGGGCCCAGGTCGAAGTCAATGGGTGACGCTTTCCTCGTCACCCAGGGGATGGCCTTGAGGCACCTTTGCTGAGCCGAGGAGGTCACACCCATAGGAGCTGTGACTTCCTCAGCTCAGCAAAGTTCAGCTCAGGCAGCCAGGAGTCTGCGCAATTTGCACATGTCTCACTCCTGGCTGTCTGAGCTGAAAATGAAGAGTGTTAGTCATGAGGGGCAAAAGGTGGTGGGTTGTGGCCCCTCCGCCCTACGGACGGGCCGCGCCTGCTGGTCTCAGAGCTGTGCTCAAATTGATTTCAAATAGGAACAGGATGGGGAGAGCAATGAGGAACACAAACATTGTCAGCTAGGATGATTCAAAAGACACGATTCTGACTTGTTGGCCATGACTAAATAGGAAAAATCTGATCCATAGCAACTCATTTTCAGACAGTTCAGCCTACTACATGATTCTACATTAAAGGAATTATTATCCCTGGTATTGCATCTGATGTACAATATGGTCTACTCAAAGTTCAGAGAGTGGCGTACAGAATAATCACATTTGTCTTCTGACTACTATAGCTGGCAGCATGGAGCATTTCACTGTGAGTTACATACATTCTGCCTGGCACACGAAGTACATCCACACACAAAGTTTTTCTTCTAACAACCATGGACTACTATGACAATGTTTTTTTTTTTAGACCAACAACATTTCTTACCTATAGGCATTTTTCATTTTTTTTGGATTTACGAAGGCCTGGGAGTTTCTTCAACAATAATGTTTAGCTAAATCTATAACAAAACATAAGAAACCAAAACAAACACTGAAAAACTCAAAAGGCTAATGACCAGTGGCAGACCTATTGGCGCTGCCAAAGCTTGTTATTGTTACTTTGAAGTTCATTTCTCATTTATGACCTAGAATGTGTGCTGTACACCATAGTCCAGCATGTAAATTTGGAATCTAGCATATTGGATAGCTTTATATATAACTTGCAATTACCTTGCTTCTTCTCTTTAAATGTGCAAATGAAAAGGTCATGCTCTGCCAAGGATAATGACATGGTAAACTGTTCTAGCCGGCAAAATATAGGCAGTTTCCTTTTAATAATCCTTCAACATGAGCGGAGCAAACAAAATAGCATATGTTTTATTTATAGCTCCCTCTGTGGTGAGGCCTGTGTTGTGACAAGCAGCCCGTCAACAGTTATCAACAGAACGGTAACTTTATTTTACAACAACCCACAATGCTTCTTTGTAAGTCAATTAATGTCAAAGGAAATGAAAAGGTCACGCATATGTAGTATAGGCGAAAATTAGGAAGGCGTTCTCTAATGATGCCTAATCTGAAGACTCACTCTGAAAACAAGGAGGCAGGCAGCTTGTTGACCTGTTCATGTGCTCAGTAAAAATGGGGTTATGTTTTTCCAGTGTTGTATTGAACTGTAGATGTATAAATCAGTATTTAATGTCCAAATTCCCAGTCTAAACTGTCAACAACACAAATCCGAAAAGCAAGGGCTAGTGCTAGAAAATCGGATAATTGGTTTGGCTTAGTCAAGAATGCTTGTAATTACTAGAAAACCAAAGGGGCAATAACCTAATCCAGAGAGCGATCCCAAAACGGTTTTAGCACAACAATATAACATTTTGTAATGGGAGATAAACCTCAGAAACAGAACACATTGTACACGAGGAAATGCAAAACATGGTTTAACAGGGTAGACTGTGTCATGAGGAAAGGAAACTCGAGAATACTTCTTCTATGGGAGGACAACTAGCTCGAGTGAGATTGGAAATCATTAAGCATATATTTAAATATGATTTGCTGCTTTTTTAAACTATAATTCTCAGAAACTGGAAGCAGACCTCCATTAAGAAGAGTTTGGTTCAGAAACTTATATCCACATTTTGCGATGAAATGCAAAGACCTCAAATTCTGTTAAAGGAAATATTCCCTTTCAACTTTAAAAGAGTGTACAATTAATAGGGCTGCAATCATGAAGGAACTAGGCCAGCAAATAGGTCTGGGCAATAAAATAAAATAAAGGGGCCCCATTTGCCTGTTGTGTTTTACTTATTGAGTTCACGATCACCAGTATTTTATGGTGGTGTGGGGTGCATTGCTATGGAATCAAGAGAAAAATTTAGATACAAGGCTAGGCGTGTTTTAAGAGCCATGTTTTTGGTCCTTTTTTAAAAGAAACAGTTTGCGACAGTAATGGGGAAAAAAGAAGAGCGCTGTCGATAGAAGGGGGCTACAACGAGTGATCATCAGGAATATGCAGATACTTTTAACTGAACTTTATTCAGCATAAATAAAGAGCCCATAGGATTGCAGTCCTTCACTGTAAAAGTCTAGCTGCAACTGTTACTATCAGTCGCTGCATGGAATCTAGCATAAAGAAGAGTTCCAAGGGTGACATATTACGATTCCACTACCAAGAGTGACGTAACTAACACCATATGTATGTAAAAGAGAAACTGCAGCAACATCTACCCACTTTCTAAAATCTAGAGATGCCCAGCAAAAAATGCAGATGAAGAGTGAAACTCCCGCACTAGACAGTACTTAATCTTTCTGTTAAGAATTGAGATACCTCTCCTACTAAAGCTTTGAAGGTAAGAAAAAAACCTTGAATTTAATCCTGTGTTCCATGGGCAACAAATGAAGGTCTATAAGCAATCGAGTGGTGTGCGAATATCTTGGTGCATTATAGATCAATCTATCTGCGCAATTCTGACTGTTCGTAATCTATAGATCATCTTTTTGGAGAGGCTGATGTATAAAGAAATCGCATAGTCTAATTTAGATATAACTAGAGCTAAAATAAAAAAATTTAAAGCATTGCCTGAGACAAACATAGCATTTTTAATTATTTCTCCATGTGAGTATGGAGGACAAAAATACTGCACCAATTTGTGGTTTTAGGGTAAAGATTGCCGTCAATAATGACTTCAAGTTTTGTTTTCCTTAGTGGTAGGAGCCCGACCCAACTCAGGAGGCTAGTACAGTTGGCTCCATAAAAGGCCAATGATTTAACATTACTGTTTCGGTCTTGCCTACATTAAGTTTCAGTACGTTACTGGCCATCCACCCCCAAACACAGTGCATAGTATTTTAAACATTTTCCAGGGAAACAGTTGAGCCCTCCAGCCAAAAAAGACTCTGAGAGTCATCAACACAGTAATATAAAAAGCAATCTGTATTCCCAAGTTCTTTAATGAGAGCTTCACAAAGAGGCTTCCATGGGATCTAACGAAATTGTAGCTGGAGATAGGTTCAGCATAACCAAGGCGACTGTTTGTCCAATGTCACCTGCCCTGCGCATATCATTGAAGAACGGCTCTGTTTTATGGGCTGGATGAAAACCTACCTGAATGGGAACTAGAAAATTTGTTTCCTGGCGGTGGCAACATAATTCGTGTGCCACTTGCGCTTTCATAACTTTGGAAGTAAATGGTAGTAAAGAGATACTGTGATGGTAATTTTTTCAAGAGAGGAGATCTTGTTTTTTTTTTTTTTTGTTTTTTTGTTGCAGGAGAATGACAATAGCCTCTTTAATAAAATTGGGTACTGTCCCTTGAGTTAAATGTTTAAGAGGGATTGTAAAAGGCTATTAATTGTAGATTGAGAGTTAAAATGCGGGAAGGACAAAGATCTAGTTGGAGCCAGATTTCACCTAAAACATCAAAAGGGTTAAAGGTTTTTTTTATCAAAAGGGAGGAACCTGTACATAGTAGTGGGATTCCAGTCCGGGCAGGAAGCAGCATCACAGGCTCAATAGGAACGTTGAGAATACTGTCCTTAATTTTTGTTACTTTAGCTATAAAATTGCCGCTCGGCAAATCACAAAACTCATTCGTAGGTACGACCAACTCAGGTCTCTCAGAGGCTCAAAGTTCATATACAGTTTTAGAATTATCATCTTTCTGTCTAATGTAAGATGCCATGATTTTATTGGTGAAGAGGACTTTAATTTAATATAATAAAATATAATATTTTCAGTTAGTACCTTCTTAAATACTGTCCTATATTCGTGTAGATATCGACCTACATAGCTAAAAAAAAAAGTGGTCCACATTGGAAATTAGGGCATTTTTGAACTTGTAAAAACAAGATGTATATGTGTTGTAAATGATATGGGTGACTGCATGCATTTACGCTTCTTGCTGGCAAGTTTTATAATAATAAGAGAGAAAAAATGACCTCAAGCCCATGAAACAGGCCCACAAACAGCCATCAAACTGGCCCATGCACTAACCTGTCAGTCCGACACTGGCTGCAATGATTGACACGGATTCCTGAAAGAGATTAGAACAGCACCCTGACAAAGTCTAGGATGTAAACTCCTCTTTGCATGGCTAGTTAAACCACTTTTTAGGGCTGTGAGTATTATTGCCTAAATAAATTTGGGTTGGAGACATTCAAATTTATGAGCAGGAGTGGAGTTTCCTATCACAGGTTTGTGTCAGTAGAAAACATAATTGTGTTTCCGTAGTATTTGAGTTTATCCGCAATTAAAGTTTTTGAAAGTATACTAAGTTGAACACACTAAACTGCATACATGGTATTTTTGTGCCATTGCCAGCATTTTTCCAACAAATATAATTTTACACAATAATTACATCACAATATGCCTTATTCTCACCAAAAATAATATCAAAAATTGTTGCCACAATTCTCTGTGTTGAATAGGAAAGGCACTAATCTTGGTGCCAATATGTTTGCAGTGCATGCATTTATACCCTGTGCCTCGATCCATTTAATTTTGCTTTTCTTTGGAAGGTAGGGGCTATTCTCACCCACAAAACAAATTCAGTCAATGTCCAACATAAAGAAGCATGGGTAAATCTAATAGGCATGGCTTACATTTTGAATGCTTACTAAAACATTTGAGCAATGCATCTATGACATAAATAGTTTAATGTGTGACGGTTCAGAAGAGTTTTGCAGTGTAAAGTAATCTTATATACAGGTTTAGACAAGCCAGTTGTCGGAGGCAGAATGATATACCAATAATAACTGTATGTGTTGAGAGAGAATATTCCTTTGAGTGAACCCAAAGTCCACACTATGTTTATATTAAAGCATCAGTAACAAAAGGTCAGCAGACAACAGTGCTTCCATGCCTGACCTAAAAAAATCTCAGTTCTTAGTATTGGATGAAGAAATATAAAAATAAAACAAGCAAACTGGTTCGAACACAAATGTTGTCAGGCCACATGCAACTGAATTATATAATATCAGCACATGGAAAGTAGACTCACAACATTATTTATGACAAAAAGTGTAGGAAACAAATGAAAAGTGAAGCAGTGGTGAAGCACAAACCAAGTGAAATAAAATATCATCTTTGATACATTTTCAACACAACTTGTGCAAGCAATTTGATACTCACTAGCAATGTAATGGATGCATAATGTATTGTATTGTATTGTAATCGTATTTATATAGCGCTTACTACCTCTGACGAGGCGTCGAAGCGCTTTTCGATGAGTAGCACGCTACTCCGGAACCCAACAAGAATTAGTGATGGATTAGTATCGTTAAATAATGAGTACAGTTTTAGTATTATTATGAGTTAATTTGAGCCACGGATATGAGAGTTTGTTAGTTAGACTGGAGTAATGGAGGGGTGGAGGAGGAAATAAGTCCAGAGGTGTTAATTGGGAGTATATCCTTCATTTACTCAACCCAAAGGCTTGGGATGAGTAAATGGGGGTGGAGGGGGAAGAGAATGTGGAAGGGTTAGGGAGAGCATAGTAGCAGGGTGAGATGAATGCAGGAGAATTTAGTAGGGTTGTGTGGGAGGTCACAGAGGTAGAGTGAGGTTTGGTGAGTTAGATGTGGAGGGAAGAGTTTAGGCAGAGATATTTAGGAGATGAAAGTGGTAGAAGGGATTTGGGATGAGTCAGAGAGAGAATGGAGGATAGTTTGATAGAGACATGACATAAGAGTGATGAGTAGATAAGTGTGATAAGATGAGAGCAGGAATTCATAGATATCTAGTATAACAACCCAAAAAACCAGGAGCCATGCAATGATCCACGAACATGCCAAGCACAGAAACAACATATACACATACACATGTATATACATATACATATATATATATATATATATATATATATATATATACATTTATATATATATATATATATATACACACACACACACACACACACATGCACATACAATACATAATTAGAATCATGGGTAAAAAAATACTTAGTCAGACAGGTTTAAAGAGTGTGTGTGTATTTTATTGTTATGACATAGTAGCAATACATATTTTCCAAAGAAACTATAAATAAATAATGTGGTAATACTGCACTTCGCTGCCTCAGAGTTTTGCAAATAATGTAATTTAAAGGTCACTCAAAGCACCAGCTTCAGAAGGAGAGACCTAGCCTGGCCTATAGACCAAAACATGTGTCAGAGACGCTAGTTGTCTCACTGCTACTTCCTGCATAAAGGTTTATTATCTACGGAAATTGCTGACCACATTCACATCGCATTTGATATGTTGATGCCGGTGTGCAGGCACATATACGTGTTTAATGTCAGCTGTGTACGTGTGCACCTACAAGGGGGCACATATCTGCTTGTGAGTGCATATATATGTTGTGCTAATGTCAATGTACCTGCATTCACACTCGCTTATCTGTGTACAATCTCCTGTATCTTGCACAGCATACCGGGTAAAAATGTTCTTAAAATTCAAGATTTTGAGGCATATTCTAGCGTGTTAGGTTTGTCCCCACAGTGGTATTCAGTTCTTCAACACTCATGCACATTTTTCGCATTTGATGGCCTGTGAAGAGATTATGCTGAAAAGCTCATCTAACAATATTTCAAACATCTGATGAAGTAGAAACTATGTCAGCGGTATCTGCCTCATACACAACTACCCTATTGAGCATATGCTTAATATGACCTTCAAAGTTATGCTCAAACCAAATGCATATATTTACCAACTGTTCACACAGTTTTTTCTCATGTATATATTTTCTGTTACTTTTGAGCAATCTCAAGACTGAACTGTGCTTATTTGCACTAAGAAATCAGATGAATAAATAACATAACTAAATACATTGTATGAACATCTGCTTGAGCTAAGTGAATTAGATATAGCCATAGGATCTGGAAAGTGAGGCACAGAAAAATGGTCTCCTCGTTATGTATGATTTTCAAAGGTCTGACCTCTTTTTCTTCAGTTATTGAAGATAGGCTTGCACATGTGTATAACAAACTTAGGAGAACATGAAATGGGGGCCATACCGGTGAGAGCAAAATCTGGTGGTGCTTGCCATGACAGAGGGGGACAGGAGTTGTAGTCAGGCGTCAAGATGATGCCAATGGAGCAATACATGCCCCAACATTCTCATTTACAAAAAGGAATAGATAAAAATATGTACTGCAGGTCTGTGTTTGCTAACTGGATCAATTTCTGGTGTTTCAAAGGAAAATATGGTTAGCTGAATTAAGTAATATGAGATAATGTTCATGTAAATGATAAAACCGTATGACAGGTTTTTGTTTTCAGCAACTTCACCTAATACATGTAGCAAATAATTTTGAATTGAACATCTCACCAAATTTAGTTTTTAAGATAAACAGAGTAGCTTATTGATAGGAAATGCTAAACCCTGTTCAGGGAGCCACAGGGCTGAGAGGGGGCTACTAGGATCCAACTGTGGTGGTATTGGATATTTACAATGGTGCCCTGGGGCCAGTCATACTATAGCTCTGCAAACTGGGCCAATTACTATCCTTTCCACGCATGACTCTCAGAGTGAGCAAGCACTCAGAAGCCTCTCTGGGAAGTGGAGGGGGGGGACTAGAGATCAGGACTCAAGAGTCAACTACTAGAAAAATAAGGTAGAGTCCTGCTCAGCACTTATAAAAAATAATAAAGTACTTTTATTCTCACAGCAAAAATAAATACTGTACAATTCAGAGGATACAACATACAAGGTTTCAGAATGCTGTGTTCTAACAGTGAGGCACTTTAACCCCTTATCTTCCTGGTATTTGTTGTCTCTACTGCGAGGGCATGCTTAATGCACCTCTCACAGTCACAGAAAGGGTTCTGGACCTCACCCTGTGCACCCATGCTAGATTTACAAGATACCTGGAACAAAAGGAAAAGTGAGGATGACAGATTTATAACGAACAGGCACTCACAGCAGGGGAACGCACCACTTTTTTTTAGGCAGGGGACATTCCCATTTCAACAAGAACATTTCTCAATAGTCTGGAGAAAACAAACAAAATATAATGCAGATTACATTCATTATACTCATAATTGTTTCACTGCAGAACTGTAAAGTTTTAATATATGACCTTGATGGATTTAAATATTACACAAGTATTTGCAGTGATCAAGCAGCTTACACAACCCAACAGATATGTCACGTGTAAGAGGAAAACCTTGTTACTTATGCAAATCAATTAAAAATACATCCTGAACATTCTACAACTACTTCGAATTACTTCCAATAAATTCACTGAACTACTCAGCTCGGGACAAGGTGGACCTGCACTTGATTTCACTAAACCTAAGCATTCCATCAAGGGGAAAATGTTGGTGTTCTTCAATGTGTTGGGCAACAATTATTCCCCTTTTTAAAAAAAGAAACTTATCTGCAAAAGGTGATTAAGGTGGGAAAATATATTTCTCCAGTCCTGTTCGTTTGATTGCACAAGCCCATCTCATCAAAAATGAACTATTCAGCAATCACAGACAGTTATAAAAGTAGAACAAAACATATTCCAGACTATGTAGAAGCCAGTGCAATATGATTAAACCTGAAACATTTGACCTCTGTAACTTTTACTGCTTATTTTTCAGTGTCTTATATCTGCTCAAAGCAACAGGTGGGTGTGCAAAGTGAGATGAAACCAAAAAAAACAACAAACGCAAACCTCAACCTAGGGCACTAAAGGTGTTCCGAAGTCTGAGAACAGGATAACTGATGGTGGATAGAACATCTCAAAACATTGATAGGCACACTCTACCTCAAACATGTGTCCTGAATCTAACATTGGAGATAGCCTGTTATTAGCCATTCCTATTTGTGACAGGGTTCTTAAGGCTCATAAAAATAAAGTCATTTGGCAAGGTCCACAAAGTCTATTGATAGGACTAGGTAAAAATATTTCAAGCAGTAAGGCAGATGTTCTCCTAATGAGCTAGGAAGAAAGCATAGATCTAGTGCTGGTTTGCTGCATTCACTAAAGGGAACGTTGAAGAGATTTACTTAAGATTTACTCTTACAGGTACAGGTCAGGGACTGGAACCAGGCCCTCTGAAGTGCATAGAATGAGGAATTCCCAGGAAGTTATTGCACTTGTCAAGAAAGAATGGTCAGTTAACTGGCAGAAAATTCTCAGGGAAAAGTCGTTCTAATAAATCACTGTAGCTGACCAAGTATGTTGCTTATATGTCCACAAGCATATACATTTGTCAGCTATTATTTTGTGACCTTCAGCGATGCCTTCTTAAAAAGATTGTGTTCTATGGCCAGGATGTTTAACTATTAAGGGTATTCCAGGATGGCTCTACCAGTAGCGTGAGTAGAAGTTCCAGGAAGTCATATAAATGTAAATTTATCATAATGGGCAAAGAGTCAAACAAACAGAAAAACAGTATGATCTCATTTTTACAAGCCCACAATATTCAAAAGCGAGATAATCTAAAAATGCATTACTTACACATCTCAAACTTTCTTGCTACTGCTTCTCATAAAATATATTATACTCTCTAGCTATCTGAGATGCATTTCAAAGGAAAGAATATAGCTCTGATGGATCTAATAATTGAATGACATATCCAATCTATGGTGTTTGGGAAATGAAAAGAAATACACATATATTGAGGCATTGTAAAGAGATGGTTGTAGAGCACTTCTGGGCACTTGGTGTACCACAGTGGACAACTATATGTCCTTCACTGTGAAATTAAGTAGTCATCTGATTGAGGCATTGTATTAGAACTTGAAAAGACAACAGTAGAAACTCTGGCCACAAATGTGAACGTAAAGATCCCTACACATTCAATGCTACTCACTTACTGTCCGCAACCCTAACTAAGATACATGTGCTTATACAGAGTCGTCTAGCGGTGACATAGATAGGAGAAATTAATGAGAACTTAGACACATGGGAATAATTGCTGAAGTGGATTCCTGACTTGATTAGGCAGTAACTCATTGATTGATTGATTTACTTGACTCATTTATTTTACATACCATACCAGAAAGGTCTCTTAGCAAGGTTTTGAAGGGATTTAAATAAGAGTTACCTTTAAAGAGTGACATTTCAAGGACGTTTTTAAAAGTGGAGGAAGTTCATGAATACCTTACGTCTTGAATAGGGACTATTTTAGTGTGATTTGACTGGAGTACTAGAAAATGAATAAGCAATTTACGTATAATGTCCTGATCTGGGCATCCTAGAGCCCATGCTCAGCATCTGACTTTGCTTGATCCGAATGTATAGTAAGCCTTGCTCAATACAATGTGTTGCTGCTCATGCTATACATGTTTGGTGTGGGTGGATCTTGCTTTGTTGTTGGCTGCGCAGTACCTAATATTTCGCATGTGTATCTGAAAGGGCAATGTGCACATTGCATCATGCCATACAAGTCAAGTCACCAAGATCAAGATACAGATGTATAACATGGGACTTAGCAACAGCTACAGAATGCATTTTTTCTGTTTGCCTCTGATTTACCAACTTTAATATCTAAAAATGTGGAGTTGGTTTTAAAGTGATTGACATGTGGGTCATGCTTAAATAGTTTTTAACCTGTCCTTCACTGTCAATCTTGACCTCATCCTCAAAACAACTGCTCTTGCACTGGGAGAGACTGCTCCTATGTTACGGATGACAAGAAATTCCCAGCTGCTAGGGACTATTAATCCAGGCTTTGCTTGCTCTGGATTTGTATGTCACAGTACAAGGAGCCTTACATGGGAAGCAGCCTTTATCAGGAAGGCTAAACTACGAGCCTTTTGGAACAAAGGCTTAATAATAAAAATGCCTTCACAACGAAAGGCTTTTGGAACAAAAACTTTTACAATGATAATGCCTTTACAACGAAAATCATGGGAAATGTATATATTGCCGGAAAGTAAACAGCTTTTAAATATATTTATGTGTGTATTTATACACACATAAATATATATATATATATATATATATTCACTGAAGAAAACAAAGGTTACAGGGATATTAAAATTAGGTTCTGAATTTACTCGTACAAACCACAGAAATTCAGCAGTTATAGTTAGAGTTCTTTCAAGTAACTATAACTCGCAACCTCGCCATGCACAGTTTTCTTAGCAATAATTTTATTGCAAATAGTGCAGTGGGAATATGAAAGACGGCATGGAATATGTCATCAATTATATAATGTGTGGAGTAATTAGCAGTGCATGGCGAAGGAGCGAGTTATAGTTACCCTAGGCATGAGCTATAGTTACTTGAAAGAACTGTAACTAAAACTGCAAAATTTCTTTGGTTTTGTATGAGTACATTCAGAGCCTAACGGTAACGTACCTTTTACCTTTGGTTTTTTTTTCAGTGAATTTCCTATGTTTTTTTTAAGTATAGTAATTTTCATTACTATACATTAATCCAACCACTACCGCGCGCAGCCTTTGGCTGTCCATGGTGGCGGTTGGCCCCAGGGCCTGGCTGGGGCCAACCCGCTATAAACACCAAACCTCGCACTATGCACAGCCTTCGCCCATGTGCAGTAGGGGTTACCCGCGAGGGCTAGCCTGCAGCCATTCCTTGAGACCAACCCCCTAACCACCCAACCCCCTGCTGTGCATGGCCCTTTGGGCATACATGGCGGAAGTTGGCCGCAGCCTTTCTGGGTGTGAGAATAGGTGTGAGAGGATGTATCTGGGAATGAGAGTGGCTGTCAGAGTGTCTATCTGGGTGTGAGGATGTGTACATCAGTGTTTTAGTAGGTGCATCCGTATGTGCGTGGGTCTGTGAGTGGGTGCATGAGTGTGTCAGTGGATCTGTGAGTGGGTGTGGGAGTGGGTGCATAACTGTCAGAGTGGGTGTGTGAGTGGGTGCGTGGGTGTCTGAGCGGGTATGTGAGTGGGTGCATGAGCGTCTTAGTGGGTCTGTGAGTGGGTGTGTAAGTGTTTGAGTGGGAGAAATTGATTGCAAGAGAGACAGAAAGAAAGTTAGATGGAGAGAGACAGAGTGTTTTTTTAGGATTTAATGTCTGATATACTTTGAATGAGGTATTTGTGTAGAATTTGAAATAACTTGTTTTAAAAAAAAATAAGAATTTTTACTTTATAAAAAATAAAAAAGAGGAAAACAAGTTCAGCTGGACTCAAACCCTCAATGCTCAGTGTGAAGGTCTGCGACCATCACACTAAGCTATTGCTTTTCTTTTTGTTTGTTTTTTTAGCCCTTTATGGGCTATCTCGGACCGCAAGACAGCCCTCAAGGGCTCCCCCACGGTCCCTACATATTTATTCATTTAATTTTTTTTTTTTCATGTTAACAGAATGCCCTTTACTGGCTATCTGGCACCTCGGGGAAGCCTTATTGGCTCCCCCACGGTTACATTGTTTCAGCAAGCACGGAGTTGCTCCTGGAATCTGGATCCTACTGACGCCCAGGGAATGGTACTGTGTGTTGCCTCCTGTTTACCTGTTTTCAGAGTCACAACAAGCAGACAGATGTCTGACTCCAAGAGAACCCAGTTTACTAACGAGGACTAGTCCCTGCAAGAGACATGGTTGGAGAGACTCTTGGGGCCCACAAAACTGCCCTGTGGAGCCAGTGGCTACAGAACTGACCAAAATAGGCTTTCAGAGCAGTTGCAGCTTGAAGGTAAAACCTTTGTGTGGACAAACTGCTTGGTGTATCTAACCTCTGCGAAACTGCGGTTGGCCAGAAATTGTACCTAGGTCCAGGTCCATTGCTAAATGTTATTATTACATAATGCCTGACTTTTTCTAGGTGTTTTTTGCCTTAAAACTTTATCCATCTATATCTCAAGTTACGCTTAACCTATTCTGATGCACTCTATGTTTTTGTACTCATTAAATGTTTATCTATTATCTAAATTGGTTTGAGAATTTTACTTCTTTGTGTTTTTTACTTTAAAATTGTTGCCAGTACTTGAACTTAGAACACACTTCCTTGGAAATTGCTTGCTGCTCGCGCCACGTAAGCAGCGATTGAGCAGAGATTATCTAAGCACTACGTTTTGACCTAACCTGAGTGAGTTTATTGAGCTGGCAGAGGCACTCCCTCCCAGTTCTGGCACAATGGATCATTTGTGTGTAGTCCGATGGTACCCAAAGAACCTGTAAAATATAGTCACACAATTTAAAACTAAAATAGTTTTAATGGTGCCATTTTAAAATAAATACTCTTGGTGTTTCAATTTCGTGACATATATGGGAGAAACTGGGCAATTCATACTAAACAATGAGTACAACTGTAACATTCTTGGTTGGGATTGACACTTGACAGAATAAAAAGCAAACTATTGAATTCTACAGCTGTTAAATGACATCCCATTAAGCAAGTATACCTTTGTGGTTCAATACAGTTACATTACATAAAATTA
Source organism: Pleurodeles waltl (assembly GCF_031143425.1). Classification (NCBI taxonomy): domain Eukaryota; kingdom Metazoa; phylum Chordata; class Amphibia; order Caudata; family Salamandridae; genus Pleurodeles; species Pleurodeles waltl. The sequence goes on from NC_090438.1 coordinate 404,126,813, forward strand.
ACCTCATGTTTTTAATGACTTCAATGAGGGTGCTGGCAAAGAGAATAAATAAATGTTTCATTAACTGAAAATAATTTCATTTGGATACACAAATAATTAATTTTGTCCATTTTTAGTATGTTCTCCACTGTTAATATAAGATGCTGTATTATTCAGTAATCACTCTGGACTATACTATTTTCCCTTGAATACAACTGATTTCGAATTGCTTGCCAATCCTGTGTATTTTCACTTTGCTAAGTGACTGAATGCTTCCTTATTTTGGGCCTGAAATGTGCTTCTATCTGTAGCAACAGAGAATAATACCGCCATTATGTCTTCCAGAAGTGACATGAAAATATAATCAATGACATATCATGTGTGTTCAAATGTATTCATGATAATGTGGTGTATTGAAAATCACAATAATCAGGAAGCACTTTTAAGTACAATTGTAGGAAAGTTATATGCATGGTCATTAATGACATTTATCGATTGGAAATTAACACATATACATACATTATATTCAATGTATTGGGATTATTGTATCATAGTTAAATGTTATATAATTACAGTTATTCATAATTTATTGTACTTATGAACAATAATGCACATATAGATAGACATGTATTCAAATGTGCATTGAATTCTATGTTAAATTGACTTAAAAAGGCCTGAAGTGTTTTTCCATGTTTAACCTTCAAAGTGGAGTTTTGCTTGTGTTGCATTTTCTTTATTTGAAGGTGTGTCTGCACAAGACTAAAGTTAATTAAAGGCCTGTTGTTGGTTTGAGATTAAGGGGAATGGGAGGGTATGTTGGCAAGGACGAGAAGCACAAACTAGAGGATATGAAGATTCCAAGCTGTGTGCGAAAGGTGGAAACCTACCGGAGATAATGATGTAAACTCTCGAATGTTCTACAAGGTCTACAGTGGTGTTTAATTAGTTAGCTGAGGGAGACCTTTTTTACCCTTTGACTATACCTTCAAACTCAGAATGGTACAGATCCCTCTATTTTACTTTGGCAGAAGTGGCTATATGCTGCTCACATCTCGCTCTTGCAGAACTTCTACTGAGGTTTCTGTTATGCTGACACTTTTTGATTATAATTCTACTCCCAACTTTTCCAGAGAAATATTTAGGTTTCCCTTGGTTTAATTAGCATATTCAGATTTATTTAGTTTCAAATGATTAGACAGGAGGATTGTATTTTGGACTCGGATCATCACGTACTTTTCCTTATTTCTTGTACTACTGGGACTGAATTATTTGTATGCCTTATTGTTAGAAATAGCATCTCTAGTTGGCAGAGGTATACACTCTTGTCCAAGTAGGGACCACAATCCTATTCAGGGTAAGTCACACACAATCCAAATTATCCTGTGCCCACCCTCTGGCAGCTTGGCACTGAGCAGTCAGGCTTAATTTAGAAGGCAATGTGTAAACTATTTGTGCAACAAATCATGCAATAACACAGTGAAAACACCACAAAAATACACCACACAGGTTTAGAAAAATATAAGATTTATCTGAGTAAATTAAGGTCAAAATAATCACGATTTGACAAGCACAATTTAAAATATCACTTTTGCAATTATAAGACTCTGAAGTCTTTAAAATCGACAAACCTCTCGTATGCACAAAGTATCTGGTATGCATCAAAATTACACGCACGTAGACCGAAGAGGAAGAGATGCGTGGAAAAAGGAAGGTGTGCGTTGGATTTCCTGACACGCACAGACAATGAGTCGTTTCATCCCACGCTGAAAGGGCTTTGAGTCGATTTACGGCACACAGTCTTGGATCATCACTGTGATGCGGGGTCTTTTGATGCCCAGGGACAATGCATGGAAATCCTGGGCATGCGGGACGAAGTCACAGGGGCTGCGTTGATCCAGTGTGGCGATGCGTCAGAGTTTCTGTTGCACAGCAGGCGCTGCATCGATTCCTCACACAGGAAGTCGGGTTGCGTCGTTCTAGCTTGGTGATGCGGTGAATCTTTCACTACTGGGCAGGCTGTGTGTTAATTCCTTGAAGAGGAGAAATCTTTTTGGCCCTGAGACTTCATGTACAGGAGGCAAGTTCAATCCAAGCCCTTGGAGAGCACTTCTTAGCAGAGCCAGAGGCCAGCAAGGCAGCAGGGCAACAGCAAGGCAGCAGTCCTTTACAGCAAAGCAGTCCAGGTGAGTCCTTTGTGCAGCCAGGCAGCTCCTCTTGGCGCGTTGCAGGATCTGGTTCAGAGTCTCTGTCCCAGGAAGTGTCTGAATTGGTGGGGTCAGGGACCCAGTTTATATATCCAAAAGTCCCTTTGAAGTGGGGGAGACTTCAAAAAGTGGTTTTGACATGCACAAGGTCCCATTTTAGTACAGGTCTGGCTGCCAGGGTCCCAGTAGGGGGTTTGGCAGCCCATTATGTGAGGGCAGGCCACTAGCCTTTGAAATGTAAGTATCAGGCCCTCCACCCTTCCAGACCAGGAAGACCCATTCAGTATGCAGATGAGTGCAGGTGTGACTGAGTATCCTGTGTTTCTTGTTGTCTGGGTGAAATGCACAAGGGAGCTGTCAACCACCCCAACCCAGATGTGGATTGGAGACAAACTGCATGGCAAAGATGGATTTTAAGTGCAGAGAAATGCTCACTTTCTAAAAGTGGCATTTATACAATAGTAATATAAAATCAAACCTCACCAACTAGCAGGATTTTGTATTAACATTCTGGCCATTCTAAACATGACATGTTTACCCCTTTCCGATTATAGTCTACTACCCAAACAGAATATGAGGGTAGCCCTAATGCTAGCATATGAAAGGAGCAGGCCTCAATGCAGTGGAAAATGAACTTAGGAGTTTTCCACTACCAGGACATATAAAACACACAGGAATATGTCCTGCCTTTTACCTACACTGCACCCTGCCCTATTGCTACCTAGGGCCTACTTTAGGGGTGACTTATATGTAGAAAAAGGGGAGTTTAAGGCTTTGCAAGTACTTTTAAATGTCGAAGTGGCAGTGTAACTGCACACACAGGCCTTGCAATGGCAGGCCTGAGACATGGTTAAGGGGCTACTTATGTGGGTGGCACAACCAGAGCTGCAGGCCCACTAGTAGCATTTACTCTAAAGGCCCTGAGCACATGTAGTGCACTTTACTAGGGACATACAAGTAGATCAAATATGCCAATTGGGTATGAACCAATGTTACCATGTTTTAAGGGATAGATTATATGCACTTTAGCACTGACTAGCAGTGGTAGAGTGCGCAGAGTCCTAAAGCCAGCGAAAATGAGGTCATAAAAAAAGGAGGAAGGCAAAAGGTTTGGGGGTGACCCTGCAGAGAGGCCATTTCCTAAACGTATGCTTGAATGATTTCATCTTATTAGATGCTTTGAATCACCTTTGGTAATTCTGCATTTGTACAGTATGCTGTTGTGACTCATTTACATAATATCTAGCTTTAAATTTGTAATAAAACCTTTGAACTTTAATTTCCATCTCTAAAATTAAATGTGTGACCAAATGGGTCCATACCCCTCAGAACTACTAGATAGATTCATTGGAACTAGAAAAACTAGAAAATGGGCCAAATGTGTTTTCAAGAACGAAAGTAAATTTTCTAGTGTTACATTAAAGACACCATGGAGCAGCCAGTAATTTATTGCAATATATATTAGAGTCAGTGATAGGTCTGTTGGGTTAAAAAATGCTGCTCCTCAGAATGTGTGATCACTATTAATATTACAAAAGTAAATCGTAGGAGTGAAAAGCCAGTTGTGTTGTTTAAGCTGCGGCTGTAAATATGCTCTGCGATCTGCCTTTCACGTTGACTGCTGCAATAATGTATTACAATTGAGCACCTATGGCATTTTCTTATTACAGGTGACTGACGATATCACAGTCTGGCTATGATGAAGAAATTAGAGCTGGGCTTTTGCACAAACTTTGAAGGCTCCCACGTACTATGAAGGTATTTAGCTGAGCTAGCACAGCAGCAGTGTCAGACAGTACTCCTAGTAGAAAAGTTGGTTTAACACTGGACAATCAATTGAAAGACAGACAAGAGAGGAAAGCTTTTGACCCATTGTAATCAATGAGGTCCAAATCTTGTCAAATTGTGCGGAGTGTGTGGTGTAGCATTTTGTGTGTTCCATTAATAAGCTGCCTCGGACGAGATTTCCAAAACTGACACTGGACCAATGAGCCACCAGTTTACACTGAAATATGATTGTCCTTTTTTCTGAGTCATAAAATTAAAACCTTTAAACCAGTGAAGGGATGCTGCAGTGAGACATTTCTCATCAATGGTTTCACTTGAAGCACACAGCAGGAAAGGACTCTCCGGCATGGCTCGCAAGCAATTTGGAGAAATCTGATTCCAGAAGAAACCCAGCATCCCACCAAGCGGCTCGATGTAGATATTGAATGGCGGTGGAAAGCGCAAACTTCTGCAGGCATACCAACGAGTGTATACAGCTGAGGATATATTGCAGAGTTTCCCAGGAAAACAAGGCCTGTAACACTAGGCATGAGAAGAAGCAACTGCAGCAGATAAACTCCTCGCCGCGGGGAAAGCAATGTTCGCAAGCTTCCTTAAATAAATACTCAAAGGCCGAAAACAAAAAGCTATTTTGAAACATTTAACACTTGGGTGAGTTAGCGACCATATCTGATTGCTTAGTTATTAGCTTGTTACAGCGAAAGCTTATAAAACTCAGATTTTCAGCAAACTCCTTGCAATTTCCAGGAATGCAGAGACCGAGCCTAATATTTATATTCTTTTTGAAGCTGGGAGCCTCCCTTCTTCTCCTCGTCCTGTACTCAGCTCACAATCTACCAACAAATACTGCATTTGCTTGTCTCCTGTTATTACAGTTTAGAAAAAGAAGACATTCATGGCTTGTATTACACATTACTTTGATTTATTATTATTACTATTAGTAGTAGTAATATTATAATTAATAATAATACAACTTTTAGAAATAACTTAAAATATATCTTGACATGCATATATCGGTAGATACATTTGCCCAAACAAGTGGTGCTAATTTAATGTCCTCACAAAGTTGAAATGGTGAGTCAGCCCTACTTTTTTCCAGACCTCTGTTATAAGGATAAAGTACCCCTGCCATACTTTATAAGTATGATGCAAGTCACTGTGGAGTTCCATAACCATATATAGGAGCGAGGCTGATGGCGACTGGGTGCATCACAAGTCGATGATTATAAAGAAATCAGAGACTGAGGTTTATACAGGGAATAGAGAATCCCATGTATTATAGACAGACTGACCATATTTCCTTGTGGCAGGCGTATTAAATAAGTGAGCTAGTGTTGAATTTTTTGAGAGATGCAGAAGACCTTTGAATTTAGTGGATCTGAGGATTTAATAGATAGAATAATGCACACAAAGTTGTACTATTGCACAAATAAGTCTGCAATCATTAACAGACATAATAATGCTGGTTTAGGAGTAAAAACACCTTTTTTGTTGGTCATCAAATTTGTTTGGCTCTTTTAATGTTTAGTCCTGCATCAAGATTAATTACTTTTGTTTCCATTTGGCTAACTGTCCAAAAGTCTATTTAATCTTTTGATTTTCGAGCTTCCAGAACCTAACATACGCTTTCCAATTAGCTCTGGTATTGCTCTTTTTTTATCTTTGCTTAACAGCTTTGCCATCTATTAAAGCTCCGAAATTATTGCACAGAATGCAAACTCTATCTATTCTGCTCCCAGGATGCCTTTTACCTTTCCATAATAACTGTTCACAACAATAGTTATTTCTGGTCAATGTCCCCTCTGCTTTCCCATAACATCCATATCTTTTGGCAGACTCCCACATTCCACATGTAGAAATTTTCACTGCATCTTCTTCCGGCGGCTGCTTGACAAAGACAACATATTCTTGTACACTGCTGGCTGTCTTGCCCCACTGACTTTATCTTCTCAGACATTTTTTCTCAAAACGTCTTCTAAGCCTGACAGTAACTTAAACCAGGCCCAATCCACTTTTGTATAAATAAACTGTGCTCCATCACGGTCGGCTGTGATGGATGCGCGATTTGATGTCCACGGTTGGCGCTATTATTATTTAGCACTATTTTTCACTTTAAACTTTAAAACGTCATATCACTGGTTCTACTGGTTGGATTGTTGTCATTTTGGTGTCAAGTAATTTATTACATTTTACTCTATTTTCTTAAGTGGTGTGGGAATTTTCTTTTGTTGTGTTTTTGCTTTGTTGCTGTTTAAGGGCTGCATAAATACTTTACACATTGCCTGACTGCTTTTGTGCGTAGCTAACAGAAGGTTAAGCACAAGTTAATTTAGTGATTTTTTGTGGTTCTACCTGGCAATGATTGTGCCTGTTGCTTGAGAAGGGCTTACGTTCCCCTAACAAACAACCCATTTTCTCACAATGGTGTTTTGCCGTGTCTAGCTGAATTGGCAGAGTCCTCCCTGACATTTTCATTTTCACCATAAAAGACGTTATGTTTTACCTCACGGTTCCAGTCTTCCTCTCCCTCCCCCGCCTAAGCTGCGGGGGAGGGACAGAAAGGGATATTCCTACCCGTATGCCCTTAACATTATTTACACAGTGTGTGCCATTTGCTTTGCCCTCTCTTCCTCCTCCTCACCGGGTGTCTCTAGTTCCTAATCAGGTGGTGGTACATGCCAATGACAGTTCCCCTGGATCGTTTATTGAGGAAGTTGTTTTTTAAAGAACAATATAATTATGGATTTGATTTATAATGCAAGGGTTCTTTATTTACCTGTGGGCCTAGAATTTGATTCTTGGGCTATGAGATTTCTTTTGTATGTCGACTACTTGTCTAAAATATAATTTGTTTAAACTTCGAAATGAACATGTGTGACCTTTAGTAAAGGTTTTGACATTAGCTTTGCCTTCTTTAGTGGTGACACAAACCGCAGTGACAGAGACCTGATGTCAAACAGCAGCATGAAATATCAGAAACCTTTTACATCACAATGTGCTTACTTGGCAACTGTAATTGTATATGTCCTATTGGCATATTAGGGACATGTTTATTGTAGCAGTATGTGGCGTGTGCTCTAATTATTGATCCGGATTCCAAAATGAAACAGTTTGAAACTCCTCTGACATAGCCAATGCCTGCAGATACATACATTCTTGAAAAAAATGAGATTTACAGCAGCTACTCAAACCAAGAGATTTTCGGACTGACATAATTCAGTGCTGATGCACTGGGATACCCTCTCTAAAATAACCCTGTAAAATCAGCATGAAGGTTCTGACTGTGATATTCCATCGGACAGTGTTTTAGAGAACGTACTGATTATCAGTAGGATAAACTGGCTGATCACAACATCAGTTATGTAAAGCACACATTAATAACACAATAATGGCACTACATAAAATATTAGTGTTATTATTATTATTCGTTCTCAATTTTGCAACACAATTCAATAATATCCTTTAATCTAGCACTTAAAACTATGTTACAATTCTATGATGACAAAAAAATTATTTGGTCCCTTACATGCACCTCTTGTTAAAGGAAACATGCACAGGTTTAATCACTTCTGAATTATAGTAAGCAATCACAGTTGGAGATGTATAGATTTCAAGATTATAGTGAATATTCTATTTCCAATGAGCGTTTTAATGGTGCTCAAAAAAGAGACATTTTTATGCTTTCTTTTTCTTACTTCAGGACTTTAAAATCTCGGTGTAGTGGTGAATGTAATCTTCCTTTATGTGAAGAGAGAATGGCGCATCCTGTCTTCTGGTGTACTTGAGGGCGAACCTTTCATGGAACAACCTTCTCGCTCAAATTTAATTAGACAGAACGTGAATTTAGTCATATATTTTGGGGCAGGGTGAACTCATCCCCTATCAATATGCAAATGAACATAGGGACCATTTACCTTGTATGGTGTCATAGACTGGAATTACAGATTATGACACAAGTCCCTCTTGTATTTATAAAAACACGGCGACATTTTCAGCAGCATAGAATTACTCAGTTATGGCAATGTCCTCTTTTCCATTGGTTTTATCCCTTGCAAATGTCCATAGCCAGAATCCATGCTCGCAATACAGAACTAAGGGCTCAGCAAAGAAGATCCTAGGAGGCAAACTCTATGCCCACCACCTCAGAGGTGGCTAACATTTAGGGTGCACTTTCGTGGTGCCCTCTAATGTCCTGGAAGGTCCCAATCTCCCCTAGGGCATTCCCTCCATGGCAGATGTGGACACTGAACGCACAAACATGGGGATCGATGGTCCTCTTCCAGAAGAAGAGTGAAGTGCAAGTTCGTACAAATGGCCAGAGTGGGTGGAGTTTGCTCGGTGGTTGGGGGCATGCACACTAAACCAAAAGGGTCTTGCAGGGCTCCTTGCATGTGGGTAGGGTCACCACCTGCCCCACCCTCATGGGTGACATGAAACCTGTCTCTTTAGAGGTTGAGTACACATGTGAATACTCGAAGCTCTTAGGTTGCAGCTCTTGCTACTGCACTTTCTGATGTGCCCTTCCCAGAAAAGACACAAGTGATTGTGCAAGCCAGTGTAGGGGAAGGAACATTCTGTAATTCAGGCACCTTTGCATGTCTGTGCAGCTGGTGGGGCCATGTAGTCTCTCCCTTTGGGATACTTCAGTTAATTAACATCTTAGTGGTTAGTACTTTACGGGGTTGGAGTGGAAAATAGGCCCAATATAAGTGCCCCTATAAACGAATCGGATAACTAAAAAAGTGCCCCATATTTGGAAATCGGAACTTTTTGAAACTTGTAAAGACGCGCTGTCTACGTGTTTTGCAAAGTATGGAAGACTTGAAACATTTGTGTTTACTGCAGGCAGTGTTGGTGGTAATATGAGTAAAATCAGCAGTAAAAACAACTGCCAACCAGGCCATAAACAGGCAAAAATAGCACGGCCCACACATTGTCCTAACAAATAAGCACAGCCAGATTGCCCTATAGGCTAGCTCCACCCTGTTAATCCACCCGCCTTCTGCATTGGCGATGTTTATATTGGCTGATTTGTTCTTAATACAAGAGAAGCTTTAATGCAGTGTGAAAATGGTATGAAAAGTGAAAGGGTTCTGCTGTGAAGAGGAGGAACAATAGTCTCTCTTCGTGTAAATATTACAGAGAATAGCAAATAAGTCCATGAAGGTGTCACCTCATTTAAATCTGACAGTTACCGAGGCAAGGTGTCTTAATTAACTTTCCCAGCATCAATAACCTAATAAATATTATAGTATGGCGAGTTGTCGAGTATTCTTTAAATAACTGTCAGTGCTCATCATTATCATTGCAAACTTTGTTGTACCCATTCTATTACCCTATGAAGCACGGAAAGGAGGAGTTGATCTGGCAGGAGACATGTAGCACACTGAATGGACAGACTGCGGCTCCTGTTTCATTGTTAACAGTTTCTGACCACATCCTGAAAGACATTGCAAGCACTTTTCTATAAAGTGGTCACTGCCCAAGGACATCCATCTACATACACTTCGCCTGTGGCGTGCCACGATTAGAAGCCCCCTCTCATTAGTTGATGAAATGGACAAATGTTGGGGACAGCACCTATTCAAACCCTGGAATTTGACGGTTGTCAGAGTTTTACCCAGGGTCATGACTCGGACAATAGGAATCTAGAATAAAATTAACCTAAAATAAAACTGTCAATTGGCTATGATAAAAAATGAAAAATAAAAAACAGTTTCCTAAAATGAGTGTTAAATATAGAAGTACTGGCAACCGCAGTGATTAAATACTGTCATGCACAAAAGCTTGCATCACGAGGTGCACCTCAAAACAATAAATAAGTGTTAGTACAGTGAGGATTCATGGGCCCACTGCCACTGGCCGGGGCATGAAGAAGCACTATGCAAACAGAGATTGGGCATCAGGTACTGAGCTGGTGGCGGCACAGGCCAACAAGCTATAGGGTGGCCAAAGTGTGACCGTTCCCCTAAAACCATCTCCTAGGTTTAGTACTCCTGTCTGGGCCCCTACTAGTACTGCAATTGCATTTTCCTGCAGAACACATTTGTTGGTTGTTCCTCAGGAAAATGCTACATAGCAAACATTCAGAATGCTACGTGCCACTGATATTATCTTACTACACTGTAGCCCATATAGATGGCTAAAGTATTATATCGGGCAGTATAAGTGCCTTACAACCCTCACAATCACGTACACACACTGCTATTGCTCCTGCTCTTCATGGCCACTCTCTAAGTATAAACAACACCCTTTGTGAAAAAGAAAAAGGTGGGGAAATCCCTTGGTCCTCCCACAGGCGACCAGTTGAGACAGTTGTAGTAACCCCACAACTGCTGGCAAGTGCTTCAGGACCCATACTGAGGACTTTAAAGCAGTATGGCATTCTTTACACATAGGTTGCCTTTCAAACTTAGATTATCAACATGTTGTGTGCTTCCTCATGTATCACGCTGAACATATGCTGCGGCACTGCCACAGCCTGAGCTGTTCAATCTCAAGTGGTTCAATACAAATTGTAGATTTGTATCTCTACCATGATGTTAACCAGCTCTAAATACCCAGAGTGATGTATGATGCAAGCATCTCATGCAATTCTTATTTCCATCAATAAGGACCAAGCTTGGGTGGGAGCAGACCATTGAAAATAAAATCATAATCTTTCAAATGTAAGCTTGTGATAAGAAATCAATGTTTGTGGGCAAATCAATGGTCGTGGTTGTGATAATAGGTGTAGGAGGTGCATGCTCTTGTTCATTCAAGTAATCACTGTGAATTTGTTGCCATAACCTAAAATATTTGGGGCTACCTAAAACGTCCATTAAGAGGAACAAGAGTGCCATCACCACATCCTTCGTCAATCAGAATTTAATCATTTGCTTTGTAGTCTGAACTGACTGAAATAAAGTGCTCTAGTAATCTATGTATGCTGCTACATATGCAACCCCTAAACCGGTTAACAAGCACATTACTGGTGAACTCAGTGGTACTATTCCTTTGCACTTGGATTGGGTTCCCAAAAGCAGTCATGCTGCCGAAAACATTGGTTTGACTTACGTTTAGTCTTGCATTTAATGAACCATACAGTGGATCTGTTGAGCTGAGGAGTGTACCGCAGTTCACAATCATATACTACAAACCATCACTGTAAAACTAGTATCATGTTACTTCTCCTATGCTCCAACAGAGCATGATGATAAGAGAGTTCAAGACACATCTCCACCCTATCCCTACGTTAGCAGTAACTAGGGGTCAGGGTATGGGGTCTAAGTGATACACCGCCGGACACACGCTTGACCCTATCTTCTCCGCCAGCAAACACGTCTTCTTCAGCCACACATCCGCTCTACACTGGACCGACCACAGCTGTGTACATTTCACATTCCGACGCGAGACCCGCCACCTCCGCACTCAACCCATCCCTCGTCGACAGTGGAACAAAATCCCCGAAGAGCAACTCTTCTCCGCACTCGCCGTCAACCAACCTACCCTCACCACCGAACCCAACGTCGCAGCCCTCAGCCTCTCGAACTGGATCTCCAACTGCGCAGACAACCTTGCTCCCCTCAGACGCACGCATCAACAGGCCACCACCAAAAAACCTCTCTGGTTCTCTGACACCCTCAAAGAATCGAAGAAAACATGTTGCGCCCTCGAGAAGGCCTGGCGCAAGGACCACACCGCCGACAACATGACCGCCCTCAAAAACGCAACCCGTGAACACCACCACCTGATCCGCGCAGCCAAAAGGAACTTTTTCACCGACAGACTGGACAAAAACAGTCACAACAGCAGAGAACTTTTCAGCATCGTCAAAGAGTTCTCCAACCCCAACGCCAACGCCAACGTCGTCACGCCCTCACAAGACTAGTGCAACTCCCTCGCCACCTTCTTCCATCGCAAGATCAGCAACCTCCACGACAGCTTCGGACACCAGACCCAACCAAGCATCACTGAACCCACACCCCGGCCATCACCCTCAACGACTGGACCCACATCAACACTGAAGAAACCAAAACCACCATGAACTCTATCCACTCCGGTGCCCCATCGGACCCCTGCCCTCACTTCATCTTCAATAAAGCCGACGACATCATCGCCCCGCACCTCCAGGCCGTCATCAACTCTTCTTTTTCTTCTGCTACCTTCCCCGAAAGCTGGAAACACACCGAAGTCAACGCCCTACTAAAGAAACCTACGGCTGACCCTAGCGACCTGAAAAACGTCCGCCCCATCTCGCTCCTCCCCTTCCCTGCCAAGGTAATAGAGAAGACCGTCAACAAACAGCTTACCACCTTCCTGGAAGACAACAACCTGCTCGACCCTTCACAAACCGGATTCCGAACCAACCACAGCACTGAAACCGCCCTCATCTCAGTCACAGACGACATCAGAACCCTGATGGACAACGGTGAAACAGTCGCCCTCATCCTCCTCGACCTCTCGGCTGCCTTCGACACCGTCTGTCACCGCACCCTAATAACCCGCCTCCGCTCCACCGGGATCCAAGGCCACGCCCTGGACTGGATTGCCTCCTTCCTCTCAAACCGATCTCAAAGAGTTTACCTCCCACCGTTTCGCTCAGACCCCACCGAGATCATCTGCGGCGTACCTCAAGGCTCATCGCTCAGCCCGACACTCTTCAATGTCTACATGAGCCCCCTCGCCGACATCGTACGCAAGCACGACATCATCATTACCTCCTACGCCGACGACACCCAACTTATACTCTCCCTCACCAAGGACCCCGCCAACGCCAAGACCAACCTACAAGAGGGCATGAAGGACGTCGCAGATTGGATGAGGCTCAGCCGCCTAAAGCTGAACTCGGACAAAACGGAAGTCCTCATCCTCGGCAACACCCCGTCCGCTTGGGACGACTCCTGGTGGCCCACAGCCCTCGGCACCGCACCGACCCCCTCAGACCACGCCCGCAACCTCGGCTTCATATTGGACCCTCTTCTCACCATGACCAAGCAAGTCAACGCTGTGTCCTCCGCCTGCTTCCTCACCCTCCGCATGCTCCGCAAGATCTTCCGCTGGATCCCCGCCGACACTAGAAAAAACGTGACCCACGCCCTCGTCACGAGCCGCCTGGACTACGGCAACACCCTCTATGCTGGGACCACCGCTAAACTCCAAAAACGCCTGCAACGTATTCAAAACGCCTCGGCCCACCTCATCCTCGACGTACCCCGCAACAGCCACATCTCCGCACACCTGAGACACCTGCATTGGCTCCCAGTCAGCAAAAGGATCACCTTCCGACTTCTCACCCACGCACACAAAGCCCTCCACAACAAGGGACCGGAATACCTCACCCGTCGCCTCAGCTTCTACGCCCCCACCCGTCACCTCCGTTCCTCTGGCCTTGCGCTCGCTGCCGTCCCTCGCATCCGCCGCTCCACGGCGGGTGGGAGGTCCTTCTCCTTCCTGGCAGCCAAGACCTGGAACACCCTCCCCACCAGCCTCAGGACCACCCAGGTCCACTCCGCATTCCGGAGACTCCTCAAAACCTGGCTTTTCGAGCAGCAGTAACGCCCCCTTCGCCCTAGCGCCTTGAGACCCGCACGGGTGAGTAGCGCGCTTTATAAATGTTAATGATTTGATTTGATTTGTTACCACGTAGAGTCACCTTATCCCTTGATTGTGTCCCAAGGTCAGACTTACTACTTACAATCCTGTGTCTCTTGACAGACCTAGGATCTGTGCTGACTCTGAACAGGCAAGGTGAGGTCCCCCTCCTTCTCTGCCTGTCCACTACCCCTTCATTTGATGGCCAATGAACCCCCTCCACTAATTCCTGCATGCACCGCCACCTACCTACCATTTCTCTGCTAGTATAGTAGGAAGTGAGTCAAGGTAACATCCCAGATTCTGCCCCAGACTCCACCCTTCCCCTTATTCTTCTGGCTCCACTGATAGGACTCCAGGTGTTGGCAAGCCAAAGGGGTTGACTATGCCTACTGAGTCATTCTTAGAACCATCGCCCTGTCATTACTGCCTCTCTGTTGCACCATCTCGTACCTCAAACTCCCAGGGCCACCTTGTGCTGAGCTAGACTGGTCACCCCGGAAGTACCTTTTGAAGCCATAACCCATCACTCAAAAATCCTCCAGATGACCAGTAAACTGCACTATGTCTGTATATGGGGATGCAACATAAGGCAAGCACACACCATGACGTCTTTAGGAAATCATTCAGTGAGCACGTTCTCTGCATCTTGCCTACACAAAGCCCCTCCCCCCACCAAGCTTGATGTTTGCAACCAGAGAGGGAGAATTTCTCAAGAAACAGTATTTGCCTTCAATTGAATGACTGATTAAGAAAAAAGGAGACTGCTGCATCCATGCACCCCACATATGTCTGCATGACACAAGCCCACCCCAAGAAATAAAAAGATAATGCAATTATTTTGTAGAAGATATTTCTGTAAAGTGCTTCAATGCTGAATGGTAAATGTATTTATATTACATATAATCCAGATACATTTAACTGTACTAAATTCCATGTGTAATATATTTCTGAAGGTCAAATAATGCTATGTTAAACTGGCCTGGAAATATTGCAACTTTGCTAATAATAAACAATAATAAAAATTAAGATGCAACAATTTTGTTGGATTTGACAAAACACAACACTGGAACCAAATCAGAACTATATCTACAAGATACAGGAGAAAGAAGTGGCACTCCGCATCGATTTTGTTAAATATAGTTGTCGGAAATGTGGTCTCTAGTTGCCAGTGGTTTGCACCCTGTCCAAGTAGGGACCCTCACTCTAGTGAGCGTAAGGGAGCCATGTAGGTAAGATAACCCCTGCTAACCTGCTGGGTAGCTTGGCTCAAGCACTCAGGCTTATTTCAGAGGCATTTTGTAAAGTATTTTGTACACACACACAGTAACACAGTGAAAACACCACATAAGAACTCCACACCAGAATAAAAGCTAATATTTATCTGAGTAAAACAAGAACAAAATGACAAAAATCCAACATACACAAGTAAAGATACACATTTTTAAAGATTAAATGTCAGGAAAGTGCTTAGAAACACAATAGCTTCAACTGGGACTATCACGACGTCTTGATGGAGTTATTCCCAATCGTCAAACGTCACTCACGAGGGAGTGTGGGCAAGTCAGGGTGTCACATGTACCCCAGGCACAGTACCTTTGAAAACAAGGAGAAAACAAAGACATTGCATGGAGTTGGGGAGATGAGGCATTGCTGGACCCGAAGCGGCTTTGGTACCTTTTTGCTATCAGGTAGGTGAGGCATCAGTTCCTTACTGCTGGCAGGGAAGGTGAGGCGTTGGTTCCTTACGGTTGCAGGGGAGGTGAAACCGTGTTGGTGGTGAGGCATCAGTTCCTTATGACAAGATGGGGTTGATAAATCCAGCAGGTCAAGACACAAGCCACAGACTTTACGGTGTCACAATCACACCACGGGGCCACAGGTGTTGTGGGCGGAGTCAGAGATAGATGTCCCAGACATCAGGGACACAGCATTCAGGACTCACGCTGTGGCAGGACTTTGGAGGTGCTGCAGCGGCATCGGACCTGAGGCATCGGTCGCAGTCATTGCACTCAGCAGGGACCGTGCGTCGGGTGCAGGCAGTGGCGCACAGTCAGATAGCGGTGCCAGTTCCAAAGTCACTTTGGAGTTGATGTACTCGGTTTCTTCTTGGTTACACCAGAACTCACTCCCATGGGCCAGGAACTGGATTTGCCACCACTTGGCAAATCAGGACTCTCAGCAAGAGAGCTCAGGTGCTGACAGATAAAGTCCCTGAGAGTTCTAACAGAAAGCAAGCTCGGTCCAAGCCCTTGGAGAAACTTTGAAAGCAGGATGCAGAAAGAAAAGTCCTGTCCTTTCACTCCCAGGACAGAAGCAGCAGGGCAACACAGCAAAGCAACAGGCAGAATGACTGTCCGGCCTCCATCATCTAGCTCTTCTTCCTGGCAGAATGTCCTCAGTCCAGAGGGATTCTGAAGTTGTGGTCTCAGAGGCCAAATATTTATACTCCTTTCTGCCATTGAGGCAGGCAAACTACAAAGAAAGGTCTTTGTAGTGCACAAGACCCGACATTTCCTGTCCTGGCCCCAGACACACTCCAGGGGGCTGGAGACTGCTTTTTGTAAGAACAGGCACAGCCCCATTCAGGTGCATGTGTCAGCTGCTCTCTCCACTCTAGCCGAGGAAGACTAATCAGGATAGGCAGGGCACACCCCAACACCTTTTGTTTGACTGTCTACAGTGAGTTCACAAACAGCCCAACTGCCATCCTGATCCAGACATGCATTCCACAGCCAGGTAGAGGCACAGAACTGTTAAGCAAGAAAATGCCCACTTTGTAAAAGTGGCATTTTCAAACTTACAATTTAAAACCAACTTCACCAAAATATGTATTTTTGAATTGTGAGTTCAGAGAACCCAAACTCCCTATCTCCATCTGCTCCCAATAGGAAATTACACTTAAAAGATATTTCAAGGCAATCCCCATGTTAATCTATAGGAGAGGTAGGCCTTGTAATAGTGAAAATATAATTTAGCAGTATTTCACTATCAGGACATGTAGAATGCACCAGTACATGTCATACCTTTTAACTACACTGCACCCTGCCCATGAGATTACCTGGGGCCTACCTTAGGGGTGGCTTACATGTAGGAAAATGGAAGGTTTGGGCCTCAAGTGGGTATACACTTGCCAGGTCGAACTGACAGTTCTAAACTGCCACACAGACACTGCACTGGCATGTCTGAGACATGTTTACAGGGCTACTTGTGGGTGGCACAATCCGTGCTGCAGGCCCACTAGTAGCATTTAATTCACTAGTGCACTCTACTACCGATTTACTAGTAATCAAATATGCCAGTTATGGATAAAGCAATTACCAATCCAATTTAGTCAGAGAACACTTGCATTTTAGCACTGGTTGGCAGTGGTAAAGTGCCCAGAGTCCTATAGGCAGCAAATACCAAATTTAGCACAGGATCAAAACAGGAGGTCAGACACAAAAAAACAGGAGGTCAGACACAAAAAGACAGGGGAGACCCTGCAGAATAGCGGACACACGGCAATTTGTGATGATGTGAGTTACAATGAAGGATTGACTGCAAAGCACTGGCACACGTTTTACTCTCCTCTTGTTTCCACTGTTCATGATTTCTCAAAATATTCCAAGAAAAGAAAAATACCCAGAATAGGCCTTTTCCCGAGCCTCTGAAACCTTGCAGGAAATCAATGTACACTAAGTCCGAGAGAAAAAAAAAAACAAAAAACACAGTTCACACTTAATCATAAAGCCATTTGATATGGACCGAAATTGTTATAACCAATGCTCTACCCTTCTGCTTCATGTGCATGCATAGGACACACTGAAGAAAACTTGAATCTTCGCATTATTGCTCTTCTGTGAGGCATAAATTGCAAAAATACTTCAATAGGTTCTCTCTCCGTGCTGGCGGAGCAGCCTCTCTAACAGGCATGCATATACAGTATCTATAGCAACAAACGGCATGACACTCTGGGAAAAGATAACGTGCGTTTGTGAGAGAGAGCGAGCGCCAGCGGCCGCGTGCGTGAGCAGATATCCTTTACTGCGAGGGGAACAGTTAGTTGCAATAAACCCTAATCGCGCCGACAACAGGCGTCACAACACAGAGGCAGCCCTCCCATCTGAACCAAAATCAAACAGAGGAATGAACAATGGTAAACAGATGTTTTCTGATACCAGAAGGTTGATTTTTTTTCCATTCAAATCTTGGCGGCTGATTAATTTGTGCAACGCTGAGCAGAGCGAATTATGCTTTTTCCAGCCCTTCCCCCAATGTTTATAGGTGCACTGCGGGCAGTCTTCAGTTCGAAAGCTCATAGATATCTCCTCATGTAATTCTAACATGCACCTTTTGTTTTTTATCTACTTCTATCTGCCATTGAGTTCCATGTGTCTGAATATTATATGGTCAATCTCGCGGTGCCCGGAAATCTTCCTTGTAAGTGGTCCATGTCTCCAGCACGGCTCCTTCCACTCATCAGCCACGATGGGGACGCAGATCCCGGCACCCGGTTTGCTGAGTGGTTTTGTTCTCCAGCTCTCCTGAGGAAGCTTCCAGCTCATCAAATTTATGTACTTAACAAAACAGCTTCCCTACTGATCAACAACAATCAACGCTCCATTCATTCGCAGCCCTGAATATGTCAGAAGGCACATCGGTGTAATCTAGCTGCCACCCTTACTGAAGTAGCTTCTGAAAGGGGCCTTGGAATTAATTTCAATGACTTTTCAGATGTTATTGCTATTATAAAAGACAAAATGCAACAGTTTGCTAAATCAAGCTTGGATTTAAAAAAAAGTATATTTACAGGATTCTCAATGCGTTTTGCACAGGCCCTCTTGTCAGATCTGCTCTGCATGTGGTGGATAATATGAGCAAACTGATTTTGTTTGACGTGGGATTCATGGTAAGTTTATTGGGAAAGTAGTACTGTGGAAAGGAATGGATATATAACTATCCAAAAGTGTAAACAAATATGAGGATGCAGCATTACACATGCAGCTACAACACAAGCCCATATCATCAGACAACGAAATGAGAGGGAGCCAGCTGGATCCCAGTTGCAGAAGCTAATATTGCGCAGGATGTAGGATCCGGACTGGACCCAGTTAGCTAAACCAGATTTGTCCCAGTGTAATCTGCCAAGATCAGGACACATTTAGCAGTGCCAAAGGTTTGACTGATTTCCCTTTGGAGCAGTAATCTGCAGGTGCTAAGGGCGACTTTCTTAGATTCACTTCCAGTTGGTGCCAAAAAATGCATTGGCGAAGCTAATAGGTCTGGCCTATACAAGAGCTACTGGCATTGTACACCAGTATGGTTGCTGTTCAGCGTGGCTAAAAGTTAGTGGTGGGGAGTGTTAGAGTGGAGTGGGGGGTTAGAGTGTCGTACAGTGAATTGGTTGGAGTGGAGTAGAGAAAGTAGAGTGTTGTAGAACTGAGTAGATTTGAAATGGGGTGGAGTGGAATGTGGTGGGGTGGACTTAGGGGGTAGATTGGGGTGGGTGATTGGATTGGAGTGGGGTGGGGTTGGATTGGGGTGGGCTGGAGTGGAAGAGAAAAGCGTTGAGGTGAGGTGGATTGGATTGGCGTGGGGTGAATTGGATTGGCATGGTGGGTGGACTGGAGTGAGGTAGACTGGAGTTGGTAGACTGTAGTAGGGTGGACTGGAGTAGGGTGGACTGGAATGGATGAGATAGGGGAGGATCAGAATGGAGTGGATCAGATTGGAGTGGAGTGGATCGGACTGCAGTGAGTGGGGTGGACTGGATTGAGTTGGGTGGATTAGGGTGGGGTGGATTGGATTAGGGTGGACTTGATAGGGGCCGAGTAGATTGGCGTGGACTGGGGTGGATTGGATTGGGGAGATATCAATTGAATTTGGTGGGATGGACTGGAGTGGAGTGGACTGCAATGGATTGGACTGAGTGGGGTGGATTGGACTGAGTGGGGTGGATTGGATTGGTGTGGTGTAGATTGGATTGGTGTGGTCTGGAATAATTGAAGAGAGTAGCCTGGATTGGAGCAGGGTAGATTAAGATGGCATGAAGTGGGGTGGATTGGACTGGGGTAAGGTGGATTCATGTGGACTGGATTGGACTGGAGTGGGGTGGATGGATTGGATTGGATGGACTGGGGTGGTGTGGGTGGATTGGAGTGAGGTGGACTGAGTAGCAGTGGACTTGACTGAAGTGGGGTGAATTGGAGTGGGTGGATTGAGTTAGAGTGGTGTCAGTTGGATTGAAGTGGGTTGGTATGGACTTGAGTGGGGTGGGCTGGATTGGATTGGAGTGGGGTAGGATCAGACTTAAGTGGGGTGGATCGAATTGCAGTGGGGTCGTTTGGACTTGAGTGGGGTGGTTTGGACTGGAGTTGATTGCGGTTGGGTGGACTGGAGTGAGGTGGATTGGATTGGGTGAGATGAGGTGGATTGGATTGGGGTAGAATGGACTGGGCTTTACTGAGGTGGGTTGAATTGGTGAGGTGTGGACTGGATTGTAGGGGGTGGATTGGGAGTGTGGCAAGTTGGAGTGAGGCAGGTTGTGTTTTATTAAAGTGGGGCAGATTGGAGTGGGGCAGGTTGTATAAGGGTGGATTAGATTGGAGTGTGGTGGATATGAGTGGAGTGAGCTGGATTGGGTTGGTGTGGGGTGGATTGGATTGGAGTGGGGTGAATGGGGATGGAGTGGGTGTACTGGATTGAGGTGAGGTGGATTGAATTGGAGTGGGGGGTATTGTTTTGGATTGGAGTGGGGCAGACTGGAGTGGGGCGGACTAGAGTGGTACAGATTGTTTTGGATTGAATTGGGGCAGACTGGAGTGGTGCAGATTTGAGTGGAACAGAATGTTTTGGATTGGAGTGGGCCGATTGGAGTGTGTGGATTGGAGTGGGCCAGATTGTTTTGGACTGGAGTGCAGCAGATTGCAGCAGGGCAGATTTTTTGGATGGGGCAGATTGGAGTGTGGCAGATTGTTTTGGAATGGAGTGGAGCAGATTGTTCTGATTGGAATGGGGCAGATTGGAGTGGGGTAGTTGGGAGCGGGCGTGTTGTTTTGGATTGGAGTGGGGCAGATTGTTTTGGAATGAGTGACACTGATTGTTTTGGACTGAGTGAGGTAGGTGGGAGTGGGGCACATTGATTTGTATTAGAGTGGAGAATATTGTTTTGCATTGGAGTGGAGCATATTGTTTTGGATTGGAGTGGGGCAGACTGTTTTGGATTGGAGCAAGGGAAAACTGTTTTGGAGTGGTGCAAATTGTGTTGAATTTCAGTAGAGCGAACTGAAGTTGGCCAGATTAGACTGGGGTGGGTTGGGAGGATTGGAATGGGGTGGCTTGGAAAGGATTGGATCGGGGTGAGTAATGTGGAATGGAGCAGGTGGATTTTTGTGGTGTAAGGTGGGATGGATTGTAGTGGGGCAGATTGGAGTAGTGTGGATTGGGGTGTACTGCACCATTATGTGTTAAAGCATAATTTCAGAAATTATACATAATCAAGAAACAATGCTGTTTTGCAATATTTAGAAAAATATAATCGTTATCATTTGAGAACAGTGCCCACAGGCAAAATCAAAAGAAAGCATGAGTGGAAAGTGATAAAAGATGACTTGGCAAAATAAAAGAAAGCTATAAAAAATAAAACTTTGCAATTTTATTTGTCCTGCTGGGCATATGTTTGCCAGTCACAAGCCGTCTGTTTGCAGGGCAGTTGAAGTTAAGAAGAACAAAACAGTACTTTAATCACGTCAGGAGCAGCAGTCGGGCATTGATTAAAGTTCAGTCGATCAGTGCTTAGTCCCTGCTCCACACAGAGGAACAGAAATGTTGCTTGGACAGAAGTGATGAATTACAAGACTGTAAAGAAGAGTGACACGCAAGCCCACAAAGGGTAAGTGACAGGCGGCCTCCAAGGCCTTTACTGTACACAACAGAGTCTCTCAAGCAAGACTCTGCACTTGCAGGCTCAACATTAAAAATGCCTGATTTAATGGACCTTCAGCACTTCTTCTGTTCCAAGATAAACTCAGTTGGGACCTAGCTGGAGTTTAACACCTAGATTCCAATGAAACAAACGCACAGAGATAGTTGTCACTTCACAAGTACTTAAGTTATGATTTGGAGGAAGATTTTTGACTTTGTTGACCCTGTGTGTATAAGAGATATGTTTGCACTGCAAGAAAGTCAGATGTGTCAGTTTGTATCAGTAATTAAAGATACAGTGAATTTAATAACACCTACTAATTGATTTTGTATTTAATTTTTTTAAAGTGCTACTTATCCCAATTTAGGGTGACTGAGCACATAACATCACTGTTAGACTTGGCATCCTTGGAGTGGACTCCCCTAGCTTTTTGCCTCTCCTTGCCAGTTTGTTGATGTGTGCTGGACTCTGTTTTTGCTGTTTTTGATACTCTGGGCACTTTATCACTGCTAGCCAGTGCTAACGTGTAAGTGCTCCTATGTAAAATGTATGTGTAATTGGCTTATCCATGATTGGCATATTTGATTTACTAGTAAGTCCCTAGTAAAGTGCACTAGAGGTGCCCAGAGCCTGTAAATCAAATGCTACTAGTTGGCCTGCAGCCCTGGTTGTGCCACCCACATAAGTAGCCCTGTAAACATGGCTCAGACCTGCCACTTCAGTGTCTGTGTGTGGGGTTTTAAACTGCCAGTTTGACTTGGCAAGTGTGCCCACTTGCCAGGCCTGAACCTTTGCTTTTCATACATGTAAGGTACCCCTAAGGTAGGCCCTAGGTAGCCCAATGGGCAGGACGTAGTGTATGTTAAGGTGGGACATGTACTGATGTGTGTTACATGTCTTAACAGTGACATACTGCTAAATTCAGACTTCACTGTTGCAAGACCTATCTCTCTCATAAGTTAACATGGGGCTGCCGTTAAATATTATTAAAGTGCAGATCCCATTAGAGAGCAGATGGAAACATGGAATTTGGGGTCTCTGAACTCACAATTTAAAAATACATCTTTTACTGCAGTTGGATTTTAGATTGTTAGTTTAAAAATGCCACTTTTAGAAAGTAGGCATTTTCTTGCTTAAACCATTTTGTGACTCTGCCTGTTTGTAGATTCCCTGTCTGGGTCAGTTTGACAGTTGGTCTGTTTGCACCTCTCCCCTAGACAGAGACACAAAGGGAGATGGGGTGTAGCCTGCATATCCTAATAGCCATCTGTGCTAGAGTGGAGGGAGGAGTGGTCACTTACACCGGAATGGGCTGTGCCTGTCCTTTCACAAGGCAGTCTCCAACCCCATGGTGTGTGCCTAATTCAAAGGCAGAAAGAGGTATAAGTATTGGACCCAAAACACCTGGAAATTAGATCAATTCTGGAACCAAGAGGAACCTCTGCCAAGGAGAAGAGCTGAGGAGGAGTGCTGCCTGTGACTGTGCTTTGTTGGGCTACCCTTCAAGTTGCTGCTTCTGCCTGTGAAAGGGGACCAAGACTGGACTTTGTGGTATATTCCTGCTTGTGAAGAATCTCCAAGGGCTTGACCTGAGCTTGCCTCCAGTTTTGAAGTCTCAGTGCCATCAAAGACTTCCCCTGCTAACATCTGAACTCCCTGCCAAGTGGTGCCCTATCCAGTCCCCGGGCCCTTGAAAGGTGACGTTGGCAGAAAAGAGCTGAAAATCCAGCCACAGAATGTCACCTGCAATGCGGCTGATAAATGACTCATTGCCAGCTTTGCGGCTAAAATTGAAGCTCCAACTGTATCACGGCTGGGAGATCGATGCATCGTGGCTGGAGAAACGACGAGCAACACCTGCTTGCAGCTACTGATAACGATGCATACCCCACATAGCGTGGTTTTCTAACACCATGCAACAGTATTTTCCATGCATCGTCCATGGGTGTTAAAGTCAATCCGACTCTGCGCGGATCCAAGGTACCCCGTCTGGAAATCAACGTGTTGCTCTCTCGCAAGGGAGAAAAAAGATGCATCACTGACATGACCGGAGAAGAAAGGATGCACGGCCTCCCTTGCAAGGAAGTAATCAACGCATCGCTGCCTTTTTTGATGCACGCTCGCCCGTGCGGCTTTATTTTTTATGCTAATCATTTACAGTGTGCAAAATCAACCTTGCCATTGTTTTCTATGGAGTAAGACTCTTATTCTTTTGAAAATTCATATTTTAACTTGAGTATGTTGGATTTTTGTTGTTTTGGTCTTGTTTGACTTAGATAAATATTACATATGTTTCTAAACTGGTGTGGTGTCCATTTTGTAGTGTTTTAACTATATTACTGTGTGTGTTTGTACAAATACTTTACACATTGCTTCTGAGATAAGCCTGACTGCTTGCGCCAAGCTACCAAGAGGGTAAGCAGGGGTAATCTAAGTGTGTTTCTCCATTGCCCTGACTAGAGTGAGAGACTTGCTTGGACAGGGGGTAACCTGACTACCAACCAACCAAAGTCCCCATTATACAGAGACAATAAATCATACAAGTGAATAAATTAATGTACAGGAAATGTTACAGAAGACAATGGGGATTATAAATTGTCAGTCACGTATCATCCTTACTGGTAGGCATTATATGTTAAGAGTGCTTGGTCACGAGAAACCAGTGCGTAATTTGTAAAAATGTAAGTGCCAGGGCCTGAGAAATGTCTCAGGAAACCACTGTGGGTGGCACTACCCACTGTTCCTGCCGACACTGTTAAATGCAATTCCAGGTTACCTAATGCTGTAAATGTGGCCTGGACCCACATCTTATATATATATTTTTTAAAGCATAGTGAATATGAAATCAGGATTTAAAAAGTAACATATGGTTGGGGTTGTTTGCACAAATAAGACTTTATTACTAAGCACAGGAACCTTTTTGAGTAACCTTAGTATTGTTACAGGTTGAGAACAATATGGTTCTAAATTCATGCCTTGCAGTGTGCACGCATCTCCATGATGCTGGTTAACAGCTCACAGTGCATAGTTAGAAGGACTGTAACGTATAAACTGCAAGTAAGAAAAGGATCTCTGTATCAAAAGCAGTAACACCCTTGTCTATCTACATAAAATACAAATCTGTGATCTGCATGTTGCAGTAGGTGCATTAAAACTTTGTTTCTTTATGAGTCAAAACTATAACTAAACAAAACACAGATCTCTCCAGCAAGTGCATTAATGAACAGTTACCTTACCATTATTATTGTCCCGTGAAATTGACTGGGCCCATACAGATCACTGCAGCGGTTGCCTTAACCCCATAAAATATTTTAAAATACAGCCTCTTTGTGATCAATTAAGCCAAGACAGATTTACTGTCACATTTGTTTCTTGTCACCAATGCCTTTCAGAAGAATGAAAAAAAAATGTATAAGTTGCACTGCACTTTCTGACTTAGGGCCTTATTGAGATTTCAGCGGATGGGTTACTCTATCATAACGGTGATGGATAGTTTGTCCGCCGAATATAAATCCCATTATATCCTTTAGGATTTAGATTTCAGCTGATAGGCTATCGGTTACTGCAAGCAGCGCTGCCCTGGGGATTACAACTCTGTGTCCGCCAGCTTTTGCATGGTGGTTCCACCGACCAGGCAAAGGCTGACGGAGACAGGGTTCCGGGGGCAGTGCAGGGGCCCCCATGGGCAGCTCCATCGTGCTTTTCACTGCCTGAATTACAGGCAGTGAAAAGCGCAACGAGCGCCATCACACCTGACGCACCGCAACATTGCCGCTGGCTCAATTATGAGCCGGCGTCAATGCTGTGGGTAATTTTCTGCTGGGTCAGCAGGAAACTCATAATAGAGCCAGCGGGCAGAAGACCAAACTGGCGGTCTTCCGAACTAATGAGTTTGGCGTGTGGCCTCTGAGGCCCAGAGTGTAGTGCATAGAATCCAGTAGTGTTGTGCAGAATAGAGTACAGTGGCATAGAGTAAAGTGGTGCAGAGTAGAGTGGTGCAGAGCAGAGTGCATAGAGTTCAGTGGTGCAGAGTAGAGTGTTGCAGAGTAGAGTGTTGTAGCATTCAGTGGTGGAAGGTAGGTTGCCACCGAGTGCAGTGGCATAGAGTGTATTCGTTTTGAGCAAGTTGGTGCATTGGCAATGAGTGCAATGGTGTAGATTGCAGTGACATAGAATAGAGTAGCACAGGGTAGATTCCAGTGATATGTATTGTAGATTGCAGTGGTACAGAGTAGATTAGAGTGGCTTAGAGTGGACTGACGTAGTGTGGTGGAACAGAGTGGAGCAATGCAGAGTAGAGTAGCGTAGAATACAGTAGCATACAGTGTACTATCAGAATGCAGTATACTGGTGTAGAATGATGCAGAATAGAGTGCAGTGGAGCAGAGAAGAGTGGTGTAGAGTTCAGTGGAGGAGAAAGCGCACTGTTGTAGAGCAGAGTGGTATGAGTGGAGTAGTGGAGAGTGGAGCGGTGCAGAGTAGAGTGAACTGGAATACAGTGGAGTGATACAGAGTGTAGTGGTGTAGAGTAAAGTGCAGTGTTGCAGAACAGACTAACAGAGTGCAGTGGTGTATAGTATAGTATAGTGGCATAGAATGCACTGGGGTGGAGTACAGTTGAACAGAGTGGTGCAGAGTAAAGTGGTATAGACTGCAGTGGTGCAGAGTATATTAGCAAAGAGTGCAGTGGCATAGAGGGCATTGGTTTTAAGTAAAGTGGTGTAGAGTGCAGTTGCACAGAGTTAAGCGCAACGGCACTGAATGCCGTGACATAAAGTAGATTATTTGAGAATAGAGTGGAATGGTGCACGGTACAATAGAGTGGCACAGAGCAGAGTGGCGTAGAGTGGACTGGCAGAGAACATACTGGCGTAGAGTGGACTGGTACAGAGTAGAGTGCATTGTTGTAGAGTGCAGTGGCATAGAGTGCAGTGGCAAAAAGTGCAGAGCAGAGTGCCACAGAGTGGAATGGTGCATAATGTAGTGTTGAAGAGTGCATTGACAAAGAGTGCAGTGGTGCATAGTAGTGTGGGGTAAAGTGCATTGGCATAGAGTAGAGCAGTGTAGAGTATGGAGGTGTAGAGTTAAGTGGTGTACAGTGAAGTGGTGCAGAGTAGAGTGCAGTGACACAGTGTACAGTGGAGTGGCACAGTGTGGAGTGGTGCAGAGTATAGTGGAGTGGGGTAAAGTGGAGTATGCATGGTGTTGTAGAGCATTGCCATTACAGACATAAGATCTTCAATTTAAATAACCGTCACATGTGCACAGACATACAGGGCCATATTTCTGACCCAGTTTGCATTGCGTTTTGCACTACGCAACATGGCACATGTGCGATGCAAACCTTAAGTGAGAATTATGAAGCCACACAAGGCCACCTTGATTGGCTCCAGGCGGCTTCATAAAGCTTGAGTAATGCATTGCAGCTCAAGTTGCTGCTTTGTATTACCCTGAACAATGGAGGTGTTTCCATGGGTGTTGTGTGGGTGTTCCCACGCAACATCCATAGATTTTGATGTGTTTTCCATACCTACCAGAAGTGGTAAATCTGGGAATGCACCAAAAACCTATGCTTCCCCAGGCGAGGTGTAACGAGGAAAAGTATCTTTATTTCTCCTTGTCTTTCCCTCTTTCTATGTGTGCTGCATTCTACAGCACACATAGAAAGAGGGAAATGTCCCTCAGGACCGTCTTTGTGTAGGAAGGTGCCTCTTTCTGCACAAAAAACAGTCCTACATGCAACGCAGACACCCTTGGACCATGGTGCAGGGGTGACTGTGTTGGCACTAGCCAGTGCAGTCCTGCCCTTTCCCTGCAATGCAGCACAGCAGGGTGACTTCATAAATATGCCCCATAGTTTTACTGATAAAGTATACAGCGTACAAATGATAATGTATTGAAATATCATCACCTAGTGTATTGATTTGTTTTGATCATATTAAAATATTTGTTTCCACCACACTTCAGAATTACCCAAAAATGTGATTCATTTGTGCTTTTTTAGTTTTGACACATTCTGAAATATAGTATAATTTTAGAGCCTTCCTCAAGCACACACCCCAACAGTCAGCATGACTGTCACATAAATTCTATCAACATTTAAGTCAGAGAAAGAAAAGTAAACACCAAGCTCTCTGGAATACAAAGCCTGACATTTGACCTCTGTCTCTGAATGAACAGCAAATGTGACATGAACAATATTTTATGACCTATTTACAAAAATCAATTACTGGTGGAAAAATACAGTAGATAGGGTTTGGGAAACGGACGGGACGAAACCAAGCTGGATAGCCTAAAACAAATAGAGCCAGCAAAGAGAAAGCAGGCAAAAGTGAGTTACAAAACCACAAAGCCAATGGTAAGCATTTTGTGGAATGCATTCCCAGGAAAGCTTCCTAAAGGCCCACAAGATGCCATTAGCAAACCAGACAGCTACACTGTCTGGTAGGCTTCAACCTAAAAAAGTCCTCCCAACTTACCAATGAAAAGCTATAACAGACAATTAGAATACTGTGTGAACAAAATCCTCCTGGATAGGATAAACACAAGAATACTGAGAAAAGCCACTGAATCAACTGCAGGCACCCGAGCTAGACAACAAAATAATCCAATCAACAAGTAAGGGTATAATCCAAAGTCCACTCTAAGTATATGTTACGTACTGGAATCAAGAGCTCTGCCAACAGAAAGAGCTGTCTGTAGCCATGTTCTAAAAATGAACTAAAGATCAGATATGACTAGGATTGTGGTCACAATTGAATTAGGAGTTTCATTGGTACGAAAATCTGCATTTCCAGGGAACAGCATCCGAATGACTGATCACTATCGGAAATCGGTCACAAAGAGCACTTGCACTTAATGTCTGCCTTAGAGTAGTACAGCAATTTCACACTTGCTCAAAGTTTTTTTGTACACAGATTTACTAGGTAAATAATATATTTTTTTAATTTGAAAGAACTGTCTATTACAAGTTTTGCTGCTTGAAAAAAAGGGAGCATGTGCACTATTACAACCGTATTCCCTCATTCAAAAAGCAGAGGGGAGGTAAAACTACACCGGCTACAAATCTGCACCCTGTGCTACTGGTAATCCCCCACTTTTTATATCACAACAAAATACTGCAGTATATGTCTATATTTGCATCCTGTGCAACTTTCGTGCAAATTCATTATAACTGTTGATGCCCCAGGTTGCCTGAGCATGTCTTCAAGCCAGGTTCACAAAGAAGTCTAAGACATTTACAGGCTCAATCATGGGATTGAAAAATGTATGTTTTTCGTTAAAGGATGGCCCAGGCTAAACTCCTGACAGCTTCCCATTTGCCTTAAAAGTGTAACTGTTAAAGCAGTACCACAGGCGGAACAGCGGTGTTCGGTAATTGGGCAATAAATTAAGCTTATTTATGAGATATTTTCCAGTGGGTTAGATGTGAAACTTAAAATGTGGAGACCTATAAAGTCCATTTATATTGGCTGCCGCTGTTTCGACATCGTTGCTCTCAGTTTAAATGTGACCGCGCCTTATTGATTAAACGGAAAAATAGCATTTTTTGCTTGATGCATGCGGCTCCATCATGCATAATCAGGGGGACTGCAATCACTTTACAGGGCCTAGCTGGAACGAAGCTCCGTGGTGACAGCCTGCTTACCCCCTGCTGCATAATTATTACAGACTAGGCTGGTTGCGAAGCGTTTCCTGCCTAAGAGCCGCCTTGACCTGCTATATCAACACGCAGCCCACAACATTAAACACAATCAGATGGCAAATTATTCAGGCATCGCAAGTTTTGCTCTTTCGGCAATATGCCTTTTATGACCAATTAAACATTTTAACATTTCTCATCCCACTGCAAGCCTAGCGCACTCTTTACATGCGCTTGTGTGTCAAATGTGAAGGTTACCCGTGAAGCGGGGAGGAATTCGACTGCACGTCGCTTGCCTCGAGCATTCCCGGCGACATCTTAGCATAGACTACTCGTTTTTTGTGGCTGTATATTGTACTTCTCGGCAAAGAAGTGCATCGAAAAACATCAGCGAGCGTTTTCTGAGCAGGAATTAAAAGCTGTTTTGATGGTGCCTCATGGAACACTTGTCTTCCGGCAGGCGCTTGATAAATACGCCCTCCTGTAGAAGCAGACCACATCAGCGGCCCCCCTCCACCCGCTCCCTGCTATCATCCTTGGGAATGATAAGATGTATTTTTAATCTGTTGAGAAGAGCATTTGGGGTTTGAATAATACATTTGAGAACCATAGTGTGAATTCGTTTTTACTAAATGTAGGAAGTTGGCTCTGTATGTGCTATTTCAAAGTAAGGAATAGCATGCACAGAGTCCAAGGGTTCCCCTTAGAGGTAAAATAGTGGTAAAAAGAGATAATACTAATGCTCTATTTTGTGGTAGTGTGGTCGAGCAGTAGGCTTATCCAAGGAGTAGTGTTAAGCATTTGTTGTACATACACATAGACAATAAATGAGGTACACACACTCAGAGACAAATCCAGCCAATAGGTTTTTATATAGAAAAATATCTTTTCTTAGTTTATTTTTAAGAACCACAGGTTCAAATTCTACATGTAATAGCTCATTCGAAAGGTATTGCAGGTAAGTACTTTAGGAACTTCAAATCATCAAAATTGCATGTATACTTTTCAAGTTATTCACAAATAGCTGTTTTAAAAGTGGACACAGTGCAATTTTCACAGTTCCTAGGGGAGGTAAGTATTTGTTAGTTTTACCAGGTAAGTAAGACACTTACAGGGTTCAGTTCTTGGTCCAAGGTAGCCCACCGTTGGGGGTTCAGAGCAACCCCAAAGTCACCACACCAGCAGCTCAGGGCCGGTCAGGTGCAGAGTTCAAAGTGGTGCCCAAAACACATAGGCTAGAATGGAGAGAAGGGGGTGCCCCGGTTCCGGTCTGCTTGCAGGTAAGTACCCGCGTCTTCGGAGGGCAGACCAGGGGGGTTTTGTAGGGCACCGGGGGGGACACAAGTCCACACAGAAATTTCACCCTCAGCAGCGCGGGGGCGGCCGGGTGCAGTGTAGAAACAAGCGTCGGGTTTGTAATGGAAGTCAATGGGAGATCTAGGGATCTCTTCAGCGCTGCAGGCAGGCAAGGGGGGGGTTCCTCGGGGAAACCTCCACTTGGGCAAGGGAGAGGGACTCCTGGGGGTCACTCCTCCAGTGAAAGTCCGGTCCTTCAGGTCCTGGGGGCTGCGGGTGCAGGGTCTCTCCCAGGTGTCGGGACTTTGGTTTCAAAGAGTCGCGGTCAGGGGAAGCCTCGGGATTCCCTCTGCAGGCGGCGCTGTGGGGGCTCAGGGGGGACAGGTTTTTGTACTCACAGTCTTAGAGTAGTCCTGGGGTCCCTCCTGAGGTGTTGGATCGCCACCAACCGAGTCGGGGTCGCCGGGTGCAGTGTTGCAAGTCTCACGCCTTTTGCGGGGAGCTTGCAGGGTTCTTTAAAGCTGCTGGAAACAAAGTTGCAGCTTTTCTTTGGAGCAGGTCCGCTGTCCTCGGGAGTTTCTTGTCTTTTCGAAGCAGGGGCAGTCCTCAGAGGATGTCGAGGTCGCTGGTCCCTTTGGAAGGCGTCGCTGGAGCAGGATCTTTGGAAGGCAGGAGACAGGCCGGTGAGTTTCTGGAGCCAAGGCAGTTGTCGTCTTCTGGTCTTCCTCTGCAGGGGTTTTTCAGCTAGGCAGTCCTTCTTCTTGTAGTTGCAGGAATCTAATTTTCTAGGGTTCAGGGTAGCCCTTAAATACTAAATTTAAGGGCGTGTTTAGGTCTGGGGGGTTAGTAGCCAATGGCTACTAGCCCTGAGGGTGGGTACACCCTCTTTGTGCCCCCTCCCAAGGGGAGGGGGTCACAATCCTAACCCTATTGGGGGAATCCTCCATCTGCAAGATGGAGGATTTCTAAAAGTCAGAGTCACCTCAGCTCAGGACACCTTAGGGGCTGTCCTGACTGGCCAGTGACTCCTCCTTGTTGCTTTCTTTGTTCCCTCCAGCCTTGCCGCCAAAAGTGGGGGCCGTGGCCGGAGGGGGCGGGCAACTCCACTAAGCTGGAGTGCCCTGCTGGGCTGTGACAAAGGGGTGAGCCTTTGAGGCTCACCGCCAGGTGTTACAGCTCCTGCCTGGGGGAGGTGTTAGCATCTCCACCCAGTGCAGGCTTTGTTACTGGCCTCAGAGTGACAAAGGCACTCTCCCCATGGGGCCAGCAACATGTCTCTAGTGTGGCAGGCTGCTGGAACCAGTCAGCCTACACAGATAGTCGGATAGGTTTCAGGGGGCACCTCTAAGGTGCCCTCTGGGGTGTATTTTACAATAAAATGTACACTGGCATCAGTGTGCATTTATTGTGCTGAGAAGTTTGGTACCAAACTTCCCAGTTTTCAGTGTAGCCATTATGGTGCTGTGGAGTTCGTGTTTGACAGACTCCCAGACCATATACTCTTATGGCTACCCTGCACTTACAATGTCTAAGGTTTTGTTTAGACACTGTAGGGGTACCATGCTCATGCACTGGTACCCTCACCTATGGTATAGTGCACCCTGCCTTAGGGCTGTAAGGCCTGCTAGAGGGGTGTCTTACCTATACTGCATAGGCAGTGAGAGGCTGGCATGGCACCCTGAGGGGAGTGCCATGTCGACTTACTCGTTTTGTCCTCACTAGCACACACAAGCTGGCAAGCAGTGTGTCTGTGCTGAGTGAGAGGTCTCCAGGGTGGCATAAGACATGCTGCAGCCCTTAGAGACCTTCCTTGGTATCAGGGCCCTTGGTACTAGAAGTACCAGTTACAAGGGACTTATCTGGATGCCAGGGTCTGCCAATTGTGGATACAAAAGTACAGGTTAGGGAAAGAACACTGGTGCTGGGGCCTGGTTAGCAGGCCTCAGCACACTTTCAATTGTAAACATAGCATCAGCAAAGGCAAAAAGTCAGGGGGCAACCATGCCAAGGAGGCATTTCCTTACACTAAATATTCGGGAGTGGGAAACGCACTAAAAAAGAAAATAACCTCGGCGCTTAAGGCTCCTCTCACTGTGGGTGTATAAAACCATCTTTGCGGCTGCATAAGTGATGATTTATCCCATTAAAAAAGAACGAAGATGAGTAAAGACCACGGTCAGCTTTGGTAGTAGCCGTGCCAGAATTAAATTTACGACTTTTTAACAACGCTGCATGAATCAACAGATTGGCTCAGTAAGATAGTTGTATGATCGCTGCAGCCAATGTGGTGTTCTGGAGGTCACGACGACTTCCAGTCCTTGATGATTTAGCATTCCATCCTACTGATGTCCTTGAAATTGAGCACCAAATCAGAGCATCTCTTTAGGCCTCTTAATTACACCTTTTTTTGGAGGCTTTCTAGAGCCCAGTGCCTCTGCATACTATAGAAAGTTGCTATTTTAATTAATTCTATTGCTTCAAAAGTGACATCTTTTGAAGACAATTATTAAAAAGCTTGATTCATTGTCGAATGTAAATAGATGTGACTAAGCGATAAGTGTGTATGAGTAAACATTGGTTCCATGATATTTTTATAATCAGAATATCTCAACATTTTTCAAAGCATATCTGTGAGTTCTGAGTACTGATTAGACTAACTCTGACACCATTTTCTGTGTGGTCTGTGAAATCCAAATGATGTGTGCTGCAAGAGATCTTTTTGATCAGTGTAACTACTCATTTAGTCCAAAATGCTATTCACTAATCTACATCTGGCTCCCCTCACATTCCTAACTTCTCTGTGTGGAGCACTCTGCCAGGTGAGCAGAGATGTCCGCACATTAAGATCTACAATTTAGTGGTAAATATAGGATGGGGTAGTGGCTGGAAAATGGGAAATTCTTACACCTAAATGGGAGGGGCAAGGAAGTTTTCATCTACATTACGAGTAGTAACTTCACACTCATTCATTCTGGTGTGAGAGGCTGCATCTGGAGGGGGAGCATGTAAGTCTGCAAATAGGAATCATTTTACACTAGAAGTGGTGAATAGCAAAATAGGTTCAGAAGCAGATTTACACATCATTAAAGGTATGCAGGTGAATATACCTTTGTGAATATTCTCCTTGCTGTGTAGCACAACATGTGAGCCACTGTTATTATGGCGTATCTGCGCTCAGCGTACCATCTACCAGTGAAGGAGTTAGAAGGCCTCAATAAAACAAAATAACTGAATGGAATCACAGTTCAAATTGTACACAATAGACGATCTCAGAAAGTGAAAACAAGGAGCCTGTGCAGATGGAAATAGAGATGCTTTTTCAGGGCAACCATTTGATGATACATTGTTACATTATTTTCTTTTAGCTATAGATGAAACTATATTTACATTGAAACAAGAAGATTCCAGGCCACAAATCAAGTTACCAAGAATTGCTTGAATCCAAATATCATTTAATTTGTAGCTGTGCCAAAATCTCCTTTGGTTACTAACTGAGATAATACAGCATCTCCTGAAACACAAGGTTTAAGTAATGTAAGGACTTTTGAGCACAGCACAGATTCCCTCGTGTGTAATTAGTTAAATCTGTGTTCAAATGGATAAAATAAACAAAATTAAAAAGAGAAAAAGGAAACCCGGGTATTAAGCAAATCAAATATTTATACATTTAGATTCAGCAAAAATGTATTTTGCATATTGTATCCATAGTAATTAAACATGCTGGTTTAGACCTGGTAATGAAAGCCAAACAAAAAATAACAACTCTAATGTCTACGTTAGTTGCTGATTCCCCTTTTCAACACTCCCTGCAATTCTACACAGCAAACAAATTGTTAAAAAGAACCAACTAAATCCTCTCTAGGTGACATTGCTCATATATTTTTTGTTTTGTCTTGGATTGAATTGTGATGCATTGTAATTGCCTTTTTACATCTTACTACTCATGATGAAGCTTTGGAGCACTTTGCAGGCTAGCAGCCTTGTTATCCTGGGGAGTACCTTCAACAACAAAATAGACTTTGGTGTCAGGATTAGCTGTCACACAGTTTGCCATACAATTTATCATGAAATCGGTTATATAAAGTTTATCACAAAATGCGATGCAACTTTTTAGGAAGAAGTTGTGCGATATGTTCTCAGGTGGTTAAGGAATCGGTCATGCAGGCTGACATTCAGGTGATTGCACATGTGCTTATGTGTGATCATGTGGGCAGTATGGCCTGTGATCATGACAGTGCTCATGTCTGAGGTGATGCTAGCAGACATGCAAATATCATTCGTCCATGCATATACACATGAGTGCCTCCACACATATGCACATACCTACAACATGATAGCACAGTCTATTAAATTTCCAGTAAGATATCGGCAATTTAATAACATTTCAGTTTTGGAAGATTATGTTGCTGGGGAGTTCACATATTAAGATTAGTATCATAGTTTAAAACTTTCTCAGTGATATGGTTCCCATTGAAAGTTTCAATTGTATGTCAGTTTTAATGTACATAGTAATAGTGACGCATTGGAATTATTGCATTGTCTGTTTCCACTGAAAGAATTCAGTTCTAGATTCGCAGTGGAACACAGGATAAGCAGTAATAATTTACGAGTTACTTTTGTGGGCTTACTTAGGGAAAATGTCTCATTGTATTTCAGTACTAATAGGGCAGTGTCATAGCCCATTACTTTGTCTATGGCCTCATTCACAAGATCACTAATTTTGATAAAATGCATTTGTTTCAGTTTCAGTATGGCCTGGAACTGCTCCTTGAGGGACCTTCTTTGCATGACTGTGCCTGGTGTTGCGTTGGAGCCCTTTCTAATGTCATCAGATGATTTTAAAGGCAGTCGCCAGGTGATATTTAGTTGTTCTAGTCAGTACGGTGGTAGGGCACTACCATTCCTTTCCCTCAATGTGGAAGACTAGGTAGTTCTGGACAGACCCACTTCTTGTGAGCGCATCTAGGGAAAAGCCAGGCCTGCCCTATACTGCTAATGGTTCTTATTACTACTGGTATCAAGTTCTCACAATATAATTTGAAGCCATGTTGTGAATGTGCTAGTGTCAGATGCTGGGTCATTTATGTATTGTTGACATAGGGCAAAATGCAGGTGTAATTGGTTAGAGGTATGCTGTTGAAGTGATACAGCCAACTAAATGGCTTGGATCTACTCCAATAACCTTCTTCTCTAATCTTCTAGGCACTATTTTTTGTGATTAATAGGCCTCTCTGTTCATAGGTCTCCCTTTTCCTTTTCTCCAAATGTGCTCTGAAGTAGCCAACTGGCCTCAATAGGTGCTATACTAGAAAACAATAATGTACATTGGAGCAATTTGGAATATTCAGTCTTGGGGTTTACAGTAAGTGCCTCTTTTTTGGATGTCAAAATCCAAGTAAAGAAATGAAGGAAAACTGGCATTTTTCTATTTAAAATGGCTTAACAGATAAACATATTAACATATTCGTTTAACATATTAAATCTAAGAAATCAAACACTTCAAGAGTATGTGAGATGTGCCTAAACTGCACCCTAACTGCTCTTAAGCAAAAACAATTCCATGCTAGAAATTCATCTTCTAGTCTCCTTGTTCTTCTCGACCTATTAAATGAATTTGATACTAAGAACCACTTTATGCTAATTATGATTCCACAAAATCGTATGATCATAAAGTGTTGATCAGATGGTTTTGCTATAGTCTAACTGAATACAGAAGATAATAATTGGCAATTCCTTTTCTAATTCGAATGCTCTGATGCAGGTGGTCCAACAAAGTTTGAATAGGTCCAATACTGTCTCTAACTCTTTTTAATCCCTATATCAAGCGCTTTGGTGTCCTTCTCAAGAATGTAGGGATCTTCTATCATCAATATGCTGACTATACCAAATTAATTTACTATTTCCTCTCTCAGGTATGGGTTCAATTGATAAAGGTGAATTAATAGAAAGCGGAAAACTGAGAAACCACATTGGAGGAAACCAAATCATAGAAAACCGAATCCAAGGAAAGAATTCTTTTAAAAAATGCAAAAAAAATCGAAAATGAAAGAAAAGAAAATTTCAAGGAAAAATCCAAAATTAAATTATAATTGGGTAGAGTGTAGGGTGCAGTGAGGGTTCTTTGGTCTCAGTGATGGGTGTTTTTTAGGAAGCAATAAGGATGAGTTCTGTTGTAGAAAGGTTTTTTTAGGGTCCTGGGATAGGTGGAATTTGGGGATGGTGATGTTTTTTAGGGATCAGGAAAGAGTGAAGTTTAGGAGTGGTAAGGGTTCTTTAGGGTTCATGAATGAGAGTAATTTAGGAGTGAGGAGTTTTTAGGGTTCAAGGATGAGTGGAGTTTAGGAGTGTGGAGAGGTTTTTAGGGAGCACAGATAGGCAGAGTTTAGGACTGTGAGGATTTTTTCAAGGTTGAGCAATGGGTAGACTTTAGGTATAGCAAAGGGTTTTCAGGGTTCAGGTGTTTCAGAGGTCAGGGATTGGTGGGGAGTATGGCCAGTAAGAGTAAGGGTTCAGTATTGGGAAGGGTTCAAGGGGGCCAGGGGTTTTAAGGGTTCAGAGATGTGTGGAGTTTAGATGAAGAAACAGGTTTTTAGGGATCAGAGATGGGTAGAGTTGAGGGTGATGGGATTTTAGGGGTCTGGGATGCATGGTTTCTTTTGGGTGGTGAGGGGTGTTTAGAGTTCAGAGTTAGGTGGAGTGTAGGGATGGTATGAGTTTTTAGGGGCCAGGAGTAGGTAGAGTTTAGGGTGGTGAGAGGTTTTTACGGGTTCAAGGATGGGCGTAGATCAGACATAGAAAGTAGTTTTTAGATCTTAGGAATGGATAAAGATTAGGGAGTAAAGAATGATTTTTATGATTCAGGGATAGGTTATAATTAGAGATTAGGGATGGGTGTAGCTTAGGCGTGGCGAGAGATTTTAGGGGCAGGGATGAATGCTGTTCAGGTGATGTGATAGGATCAGAGATTAATGGTGTTTAGGGTCAATGAGGGGTCAACACATTAAAACCATCTAAAGTAATTAGCTGACAACTTAAAAGATATAAATCCAAAGTAATATCCCCTTAGATCAAGCAATGAAATAAATACTTCAGACAAAAAAGTAAGTAATACCTGCAGCCATTGCATTCACACCTCAAAAAATAAGCATGCAAAAGCAAATAAAAAAAAGCCATTCTACGAATTGGTTTCCATTCAGTGGTAAAAGTCAGTCATCCTTCAAATTTCCATTTGTTGGAAAATGGGTTATTGGTAGGGCAGGTAGGTACCTACACCTAGCAACAAGCCACTAACCTCCACCTAGGTACAGTTAGGTCTCAGTAAATTAATCCCAGCTCAACCCTTGGTAGCTTGGCAACGAGCGTCAAGGCTTAACTTAGGAGACAAAGTGTAAAGCATTCAAATATCACAAAACAGTAATTAAATAAAACACAGGAAACAGTTTAAAATCCAAAACCAATTTATAAAAATAGTTTATATTTTTATCTTTAAAATGACACAAAAACGATTAAAATCGGTTCAGGGGAACCGGAGATATGAATTTTTAAAGAATTATTACTTTTCTAGCGCTTAGAAACAAAAAGCGCCAATCGGGTCATCTGGTTGCACCTCGACCGGGGCAAAGTCAAACTTTCAGGCCGACCGCGATGGAGCCCTGCTCGGCTACAGGTCGCGGGAGGCCTCGGTTAAAAAGTTACTTTCTGACTTAGTCTTTATTTTGAAGTTTTTCTTCACCGGGACGAACCTGCCAGTTGAATCCGACCTCCTGGAGCCCTTGTCCGGATACGCGATGTGGGTTTCCTCGGTGGAGACTTTTACCTTCGGACTTAGTCGTTTTTTCGAGATGAAAATCCTTCGACCGGGGTAAACCTGGATCTTGATCCGACGTCCATGGAGCCCTTCTCGGATACGATGGCTGGGAGGTCCCGGTCAACTTTTTACCTTCGGACTTAGTCTCTTTTTGGATGTTTTTCTTTACCGGGACGAACCACGAAGTCAGGCCGGGTCGCGGTTGAGGCAAGACGGCTAGAATTTCCGCGGCAGGTCGGTCCCTCTCTGGAGCTTTTTTCCAAAAATTCTCAAATCTTTTCCAAACTTCTGGGGCTTCACCCAGATGTTCTTTTAAGGTTCTTTTGGGGTCCACAGCTCACCCCAAGGGTCCAGAAGTTCTGTGATGGTCCTTGGGGGGTGCGGACTTCAACTCCCAGAATGCACCTGGCGCAAACTCCTTTTTGGCCACTGGACAGTGGTCAGCTGGTCGCTTTCTTCAGGAGTTGGTGCAGGGGACTCTGGTTAGCAATTTTTCACCTGTAGCAAACAGGGAGTCCCTCCTTGAACCAGTTGAAGCCAGGCAAAGTCCTTCTTGTAGTGAAGCCCAAGTGTGCAGCTGGTGCAGTCCTTCTGAGTGCAGGTTCCAGGTGCAGGCCAGGGGT
The DNA here is from genome assembly GCF_031143425.1 of Pleurodeles waltl. Taxonomy (NCBI): domain Eukaryota; kingdom Metazoa; phylum Chordata; class Amphibia; order Caudata; family Salamandridae; genus Pleurodeles; species Pleurodeles waltl. The sequence continues at coordinate 404,165,631 of NC_090438.1, forward strand.
CCAGCAGGGCAGTCCTTCTTCTCCTTAAGTTCTTTCTTCTTGAAATTTGGTGGGGATCTGAGGTGTGGGTGCAGGTCTGCCAGTTTTATCCTTGCTCCTGGGTGAAAAGCAGGGGGGCCCTGGTTCTCCAATCAGGGACAGGGTCGTCCCCCTGTAATGACCACTTCCTGGGAAGTGTGGCAAAAATCCATCCCAGAAGGCAACAGTCTCTAAAAATCCAACATGGATGAATCTGATTTTTGGAGGTTACATCTGGCTGAGCCCACCCACTGGTGTGGCTAAAAATCATAAACACACCCCTCTCCTGCCCTCTCCTAATCTAATCTAGGGGGCACCTAATTGTCTGGGGTTGCAGGATGTGGGGGTGTTGCTGGGTGCTCCAAATGTCCTTCTCTGCCTTTGAAGACCAGTTTGGCAGCCCTCCCCCTTCCTGCCTCACCATCTGCTGAGGGGAGATTCTCTCCCCCAAGCACATTCCTTTGTGTGAAGCCAGGCCACTTCACACCTCATCAAGGCAGCCTGGCAGAAGCTGCTGCAGGCTGGCCAATCAGAGCACAGCAGCAAAAACAACGCAGAGCTGAAATTGGCAACTTTTTAGGTAAAGTCTAAACTTTTTACCTGGACAAGTTATATTAAATCCAACAACTGGAAGTTGTGGGATTTATTACAACAATCAATTTGATACCAAATGCTTGGTATGTAACATTTAAGGAGACTTTAAAATTTAAAATAAAGTCTGCCCATTCTAGCCTATGAAGGCCATTTACTTCAATGAGGGAAAAACGAATTTGGCTGTTTTTACCTCACCAGAGCTTATAAATCTATTTTTATAAAGACCCTGCTTATAGTTACATGGCACCCAGCCCTAGGGGCACATAGGGCACACCTTAGGGGTGACTTATATGTAAAAATAAGGTAGTTTAAGACTTTGGAAGTACCTTTAATTCCAAAGTCGAATTTGCATATAACTTTAATTTAAAAGCAGCCAGCAAGGCAGGCTTGCTTTTAAAATGGCACTGGGCACCTCAGCAGTGCACCTAGGTGTGCACCACCTATGCTGTGGTCCCTAAACCTACATGCCCTACCATATACTAGGGACTTATAGGTAGGTTAACTTAGCCAATTATAATTAGCCTAATTTGCATATCCATTTTACACAGAGCACAGGCCCTGGGACTGGTTAGCAGTACCCAGGGCACCATCAAAGTCAGGAAAACACCAGCAAAAAGAGGAAAATGGGGGCAAAAAGTTATGGGGCCTCTGCAATCAGCCCTGTTTTCTCACACAACCCCCCCCAGCCCACACGCCCAGGAGACTCAGCCCAACCCTGGGAGAGTCTTCCTGGCTTGTTAGGCGAGGAAGACAGTGAAGAAAACTGGCTGTCCCTTTGCAGGGCCTACTCTGCCTTATATCCTCCTGTCAGGGTCACTCCCTATGGGTAGTGAAGCCATCCCAACAGTAAAAGGACCCAACACAAACTGAAACTTTCCTCTATGGGGGTCTTCCTCCTTTCTCTCTGCCAACTTGGGTAGTGAGGTGCCCACCTCCCCTACTCCAAACTTTGCTAGGGCAACACCTAGCTTACCCAAAGAGGGCACCCAACACTTGAGCAACCCCACCATGACCAATAGGGTCAGGGGGCCTACTTTGCTATTGGCCCTGGGGTCTGCCTCCCAGGCCAAGTACATTGCTGCCAGGAAGGCTAGCACCCAGCAGAGGCTACTGACAGCTGTCAGTACCCAGAACCACACCTAAGCTCTCCACTGACAGGTGGCTGAGCTGCTTTAGGGGCATCTTTGGGGTCCTGGCACCCCTCTTGCAGTCTAGAGTGGGGGACTACCACCTCCTGTGGCAGACACCCTCCTTCCACTCTCTCTTCTGTCAGTGCAGGGGCAACACCCTGCATCTGGACAGCTGCCTGACTACTCAGGACTTCCTTGGGGTCAGGTGAGGCCTCACCAGTGCCAACTCTGGGCTCCCCCCTTACTGGGGCAGAAGGCCCTTGGCTCCCTGGAACTCTCTTTAAGAGTGGCCTACCCTTCCTTTTCTTCTTTCCTTTTCTTGGGGACCCCTGTCTCCTAACTGTAGGGACTGACTCCCCAGGACTTTGGGTTGGGGGGGCGCCCTGGGCGACCACCCCATCTGGGACCAGACTCACCTCTGGGAGGTCATTGCCCAGGATACAATCTAGGGGAAGGTCAGCACTGACTACCACCCTAATCCAGTCAAGGATACCCTCCCTCTCTAGGGGCACTATGGCTACAGGTTTGGAGGTGACCTCCCCTGTGGCTATCCTGACTTTCTTTGTCTTTCCTGGGACATACATGTCTGGGATCACTAACCGGTCACTCACTATAGTGTGACTGGCACAGGTGTCTCTCAGGCCAGTGGTAGGGATCCCATTCACTTGAATGTGGTGGAAGTGCCTACTCCCACCCTCAGGGATCACCAGCTTACCATCTGGTCCTGTCTCCCAGCTCAATGCTAGGAGGACTTCATCATCTGAGGAATCCTCCTCTATGGCTACACTGGACAGCCCAGTGCTAACCACCTTCTTTGGACAGGCTGCATCTCCTCTGAAGTGACCTGTCTGCTGACAGTCAAAGCAAGCCCTACTGTCCAAGAGCTTTTTTAACCCTGGGTCTAACTGTCTCTGCTGGTCAGAGTGGGAGTGGGATTTACTCTCCTCCTTCTTAGGGTTCTGGGGTACAGAGGGAGTCTCTGTGGTGGGCTTACCACCTCCCTCCTTAGGTTTTTGGGGACCTGTCCCCCCCTTCTTGGAGTCTCCCCCCTGGGACTTGACAACCACCCTGGTTCTTAACCACTCATCAGCTGCCTCCCCTAGCTCTCTAGGGTTGGTCTGCTTAGAGTCCACTAGATGCTGGCGTAACCTTTCTTGGGTACAATTGGTTAAGATGTGCTCTCTCATGATCAGATTGTATAACCCCTCATAAGTATCTACTTTGTTACCAATAATCCAGCCCTCTAGTGCCTTTAGTGAAATGTCCACAAAGTCAACCCAAGACTGGGTACTGACCTTCTGGGTGTCCCTGAACGTCATTCTATATTGCTCTGGGGTCAGAACAAACTTCTTGGCTAAGCACCTCTTCATACTAGGGTATGAATCTGCCTCCTCCCCCCTTAAGGTCAGAAGCCTATCCCTCCCTGAGTTGGGGACCAACTCCCACAAAAGGGAACCCCAGTATTGAGGCCTAACCCTTCTCATTTGGAGTGCCCTCTCAAAGGCCCCCAGCCACTTATCTATGTCATCCCCCTCTACATAAGCAGGAACTACCCCCTTGGGTAATCTGGGGCAAACTCCCCCACCCATGGACACCTCAACTTCTTTATCGCTGCCTCCATCTCTTTTCTCTTTGTATGCCCACTTTTTCTTTTCTAGGGCCAGCTTCTCTGCTTCCAAAGCTATGTATGCTAGCTGGGCCTCCAGCTCTCTTTCTCTGATGGATGGGTTCTCTCCTCCTGAAAGGACCCCCTTCCCACCACTAGCTTTGGATCTGCCCCTAGTGACTGTATTTACTGAGGACCGTTCTTCCTCATCCTCACTTGGGCTCAGATGCCTTCCCTCCCCTGAGTGGTTAGAGCTTGCATCCTCCCTTCTTTCTCCCTCCTCTGGAGCTTCTTCTGACTCTACCTCTTGGGCCTCAGCCCATGCTGTCAGGGATGTGATCAGGATTTGCTTGCTGAGATCAGTGGTTGCAGGCAACCCTCTTTCAATACACAACCCCCTAAGCTGGACTACTGTCAGTGTGGGTAGGCTAGCCAGATCAAGCTCCATGGTTCCCTAGTTTTGTGTCAACAAAAACTTTTTGCAAAAATTGGAAACAAGAATTTAGAAAAATTACAAAAATTCAATAATTGAAATTAATCCAAATTAAAAATTAAAAACAAGTTTTGCACTAGGACAATTTAAAGGATTTTTAATTTGTTTTACCTAAAACTGTAACGTGATATTGAACACAAGTACAGGATCCCGTCGCTGCTTCCAATTATGTTGGAAAATGGGTTATTGGTAGGGCAGGTAGGTACCTACACCTAGCAACAAGCCACTAACCTCCACCTAGGTACAGTTAGGTCTCAGTAAATTAATCCCAGCTCAAACCTTGGTAGACTGGCAACGAGCGTCAAGGCTTAACTTAGGAGACAAAGTGTAAAGCATTCAAATATCAAAAAACAGTAATTAAATAAAACACAGGAAACAGTTTAAAAATCCAAAACCAATTGATAAAAATAGTTTATATTTTTATCTTTAAAATGACACAAAAACGATTAAAATCGGTTCAGGGGAACCGGAGATATGAATTTTTAAAGAATTATTACTTTTCTAGCGCTTAGAAACAAAAAGCGCCAATCGGGTCATCTGGTTGCACCTCGACCGGGGCAAAGTCAAACTTTCAGGCCGACCGCGATGGAGCCCTGCTCGGCTACAGGTCGCGGGAGGCCTTGGTTAAAAAGTTACCTTCTGACTTAGTCTTTATTTTGAAGTTTTTCTTCACCGGGACGAACCTGCCAGTTGAATCCGACCTCCTGGAGCCCTTGTCCGGATACGCGATGTGGGTTTCCTCGGAGGAGACTTTTATCTTCGGACTTAGTCGTTTTTTCGAGATGAAAATCCTTCGACCGGGGTAAACCTGGATCTTGATCCGACGTCCGTGGAGCCCTTCTCGGATACGATGGCTGGGAGGTCCCGGTCAACTTTTTACCTTCGGACTTAGTCTCTTTTTTGGATGTTTTTCTTTACCGGGACGAACCACGAAGTCAGGCCGGGTAGCGGTTGAGGCAAGCCGGCTAGAATTTCCGCAGTGGGTCGGTCCCTCTCTGGAGCTTTTTTTCCAAAAATTCTCAAATCTTTTCCAAACTTCTGGGGCTTCACCCAGATGTTCTTTTAAGGTTCTTTTGGGGTCCACAGCTCACCCCAAGGGTCCAGAAGTTCTGTGATGGTCCTTGGGGGGTGCGGACTTCAACTCCCAGAATGCACCTGGCGCAAACTCCTTTTTGGCCACTGGACAGTGGTCAGCTGGTCGCTTTCTTCAGGAGTTGGTGCAGGGGACTCTGGTTAGCAATTTTTCACCTGTAGCAAACAGGGAGTCCCTCCTTGAACCAGTTGAAGCCAGGCAAAGTCCTTCTTGTGGTGAAGCCCAAGTGTGCAGCTGGTGCAGTCCTTCTGAGTGCAGGTTCCAGGTGCAGGCCAGGGGTCCAGCAGGGCAGTCCTTCTTCTCCTTAAGTTCTTTCTTCTTGAAATTTGGTGGGGATCTGAGGTGTGGGTGCAGGTCTGCCAGTTTTATCCTTGCTCCTGGGTGAAAAGCAGGGGGGCCCTGGTTCTCCAATCAGGGACAGGGTCGTCCCCCTGTAATGACCACTTCCTGGGAAGTGTGGCAAAAATCCATCCCAGAAGGCAACAGTCTCTAAAAATCCAACATGGATGAATCTGATTTTTGGAGGTTACATCTGGCTGAGCCCACCCACTGGTGTGGCTAAAAATCATAAACACACCCCTCTCCTGCCCTCTCCTAATCTAATCAAGGGGGCACCTAATTGTCTGGGGTTGCAGGATGTGGGGGTGTTGCTGGGTGCTCCAAATGTCCTTCTCTGCCTTTGAAGACCAGTTTGGCAGCCCTCCCCCTTCCTGTCTCACCATCTGCTGAGGGGAGATTCTCTCCCCCAAGCACATTCCTTTGTGTGAAGCCAGGCCACTTCACACCTCATCAAGGCAGCCTGGCAGAAGCTGCTGCAGGCTGGCCAATCAGAGCACAGCAGCAAAAACAACGCAGAGCTGAAATTGGCAACTTTTTAGGTAAAGTCTAAACTTTTTACCTGGACAAGTTATATTAAATCCAACAACTGGAAGTTGTGGGATTTATTACAACAATCAATTTGATACCAAATGCTTGGTATGTAACATTTAAGGTGACTTTAAAATTTAAAATAAAGTCTGCCCATTCTAGCCTATGAAGGCCATTTGCTTCAATGAGGGAAAAACGAATTTGGCTGTTTTTACCTCACCAGGGCTTATAAATCTATTTTTATAAAGACCCTGCTTATAGTTACATGGCACCCAGCCCTAGGGGCACATAGGGCACACCTTAGGGGTGACTTATATGTAAAAATAAGGTAGTTTAAGACTTTGGAAGTACCTTTAATTCCAAAGTCGAATTTGCATATAACTTTAATTTAAAAGCAGCCAGCAAGGCAGGCTTGCTTTTAAAATGACACTGGGCATCTCAGCAGTGCACCTAGGTGTGCACCACCTATGCTGTGGTCCCTAAACCTACATGCCCTACCATATACTAGGGACTTATAGGTAGGTTAACTTAGCCAATTATAATTAGCCTAATTTGCATATCTATTTTACACAGAGCACAGGCCCTGGAACTGGTTAGCAGTACCCAGGGCACCATCAAAGTCAGGAAAACACCAGCAAAAAGAGGAAAATGGGGGCAAAAAGTTATGGGGCCTCTGCAATCAGCCCTGTTTTCTCACACCATTAAACAGTGGAAGTTAAATGGTTCCTCATTAATGGCATTCCTTTAAATCGTTTTCTATGAAATCACATTTAACCATTTTGAATTTCATCCTGAGCATGCAATAAATTTAAGACTGAATGACTTTGTGTTATCTGACAGTCAATGACTTATAAAACAAGTTTCTCCTTATCTCGTCTCCACGCTCAAGTTTACCACTACAATGCAGGACTGACTCCTGTGGTGTTCTTGATAGCAAACCTGTCATAAATGGCAATGCTAAACTTTGAGGCTACATATTTGGTAAAACGATTAATTTTCAAATGAGAATTAAAGTGGTGTCCAAGATTTCATGCTTCCAACTGAGACTTCTTGAAGGATCCACCAGTGCATCTCAGAATACGTAATTAAGGCACAAGTCCAAACCCTGGTGCTCCCAAGGAGAAAGTAAAGTAACTCTCTCTTGACTGGACTTCCAAAAGTGCACAAGAACCCCTTGAAAACAGTATTTCCTTGCCTCTAAATGTGACTACATTTCTCCGAATGTATTGACACTGCAATGGCTACCCAGCAAAGCAAGAGCAGTCTTCAAGATAGGTTGTTTAACCAACATTTTAAGACACACCTCCACTCTTTTTAGCTTTGAAACAGAAAGTGTGTTGTAGCCTCTGATCTCTTTGGAGTACAAAGACACTTCTCTTAGAAGCACCATCCATCAGAAAGGACTGCACAATGGCACAATTCTTTTCTGAAGACGAGAGTCTGGAATTCTATGAACCTAGGCACCCTATCCTGTCCTTCAAGGAAGAGTTGAAACTTCTTCACTTTCAAAGACATTCCCTGTTTTGCTGCAGCTAAATCCTTCTCACAGACTACTGCCCACTTTACTGCCTGATTCTAGTTATTACTACACTATGCTCTTGGGCTCCCCGCCTCTTTTATGGTACCCATTCCATTGCCTGCTATTCCTTCTTCCTTCCTCTTTCATGTATTTAGTTGCCTATCATGCTACCTGTTTAATAAACCTTTCTGCTTTTTTCTCTTACCCTTGTTTTGTCTATTAATGTTCTCTCATTTTCTATATTTTCTTGTCTCATCCATACCAGTGACTGTCCTAAAAACCCTAATTATATCCTAATTTGACTCCTTCTAGAATTCACACTGTACTGTTGTTATACAGATGTTTTGTGAAATGTGTATATTTATCATAGAACTCCTTTAGATATGTAATCATATTTTGCATGCATTTAAAAAAAAAAAATGTGTATGTAGTCATTTTACTTTATCTTGTAACTTTCACCATTGTGTCTCTGTAGAGTGCGCTAATGCCTTTAGTCTACGTTTGCGCTAATAAATTCCGCACAGATGAACACATAAATAATGGAAAAAATAAATAAATAAGCACAAGCTGGCATCACCTTGCCTCATGCCAATTGGTATGTAAAAGGCAAGCAGATAAGAAGAGTTAGCTCTGAAATATAATAGAAATGTATTAGAATCTGTACCCACTCTGTACAAATAATAAAATCTGCCTCCACAAATCAAATACATAGGTTATACTGCCTTTTATGGGTGCTGTACCACCCTTATAAATTCTTCAAACTGCTGAAGGGGACATGAGTTAAAAAAAGTGAGGCTGCACAAGAGAACATGAGGGGACAATAGATAAGAGTAATTGGTTGAGAGCTCTTTCCTAAATGCTAATACCACACCGGATTGAATATAAGTGTACTGTGAGAAGAATATGGCCTTAGGTTTCTAAACAGCAAGTCGGGAGAGAAGCAAGACTGGAGATCGTAGAGTCAGGGATGGGTACCTGAACTAAATCATTGGCCTCCCAAGCTTCTGGAGCTCTGCCATATCTGCCACCCAATACATGTGTGCAGAACCAGGTCTATGAAATGCAAGGTAAAGGGGTACCAGACTAGGAGCAGAAAAAAGCCTGGCATTGGTATGTGATGTTCCTTTCTCAGTAAATTACTAACACTGATAATATAAACCTTATCATGTTCAATTGGAATGCCAAATTCTTGTTGCTGAGGATATCAACACACATCACTTACTGAAGGAGGTGACATAGAGCTGTGCTTTAAGTTTGTTAGTAGGTTTCCTAGATAATTTTTGAGCTGCAATCTACTGTTTAGGGCTCAAAACATTGCCAAGTGAAAGGCTTAGTTTGTTCTGGGTTTCGTGAATCATCACCTGTGTCCTGCACTTCTCCAGACAACAGATGGCCAATATAGAGGAAATCTCATGAAACTAAAGATATCTTTTGATTATGGCCTTGGTGAACTGTTGTGGCCTTCAGCAGGGGAATTCACTAGCTACAGAATGGATCCTGTAAGTGGTAGCTTCTTTAAAATCACAAAGCTGCTTAGTCTGCTGACAGTACATAATGAGTGCAAGGGATGTGGGCTATAGAAACATACAACAAATTCCAATGCAGTAGGACAATAACACGGTCCCTGGTGGCTCTCCAGCATCATGCTGTAATATGGTTTGCATCACTTGAACCTTCTTGATGCAACTGCCATGGCACAGTTCCTCTTTTTCCATTGAGCTTAATTTAAGCATCTGCATAGTTGTGCGATTACGTGCATTTTTGGAATTTCCCACAACTTCATAAAGATAGTGCCTGGTGTTTATTTTTACCAATCAAATTGTATTGTCTAACCTCGAGAATAGGTTCTACTGGAAAATGTTTTTTTTAGAAGTGGTGAAGGAATAAGTACTGTTAGAAATTGGGGCTCTAGTTGGCAGAGGTATGCACCCTGTCCAAGCAGGGACCACAATCCTAGTCAGAGTAAGTAATTTACACTCTTTAATTTAACCTGTGCTCACCCTCTGGTGGCTTGACACAGATCAGAAAAGCTTAACTTAAGGCAATGTGTAGAGTATTTGTGCAACACTTAAAGTACAGTAACATAGTGAAAACACCACAAACAAACTTCACACCAGTGTTGAAAAATGGAGACTATTTATGCGATTAGATCAAGACCAGACAAAAAAAAAACCAATTACATTCACATAAGTTATCACATTAGAAATCACATTGCTCAAAAAGTTGCGGGTGCTCCATTTAAGGGAGATACAGTAAGGTCTCTTTAGTGGAGTGTTGGAAAATGAGTCACAGTTATAGTTCTGATGCAGTCTCCCAACTGGAATGATTTGCAGGTGATCTCAGATTCTACAGTTCTTCAGGATTATGAAGTCAATCAATGCAGGCAGAAACACACAAAAGGCAGCCCGGAACTGTAGCATGGGGCATTGCAGGATGTATGTGCACAGGGAGGCTAAGCAATCTGCACCGCTCCCCCACTCACAGTACCTTGTTGGGGTCTGGACGGTCGTGTGAAGAATCCCTTAGTCTTGGTGGTTGGGCACAGCGCTGACTTGTAAACTGCTGGAAAGCGATGACCATGTGCTGGGCTGGTAATCAAAGAAATGTTGACACACCCAATCACACGCTCCATTTTGTAAAATGCTGAAAAACGCTCGACACGCGCTGGATTGGTAAAAGAAGAAGCACTCACATGCACTGACTTGTAAAGTGCTGAAAAACACTCGACATGCGCTGGCCAGATGGAGAGTGTCACATTCTCAATGCAGTCAGACACACATCTCCATGTTGAAACGCACTGCTGCCGGACTCACAAGAGACAGAGTCCCACAGCAGTGGTGCGCAGCTGAAATCTTTGATGGCCCTGAGATTTCCAATTTGGGGCAAGCCAACAAGCACTTGGAGTCACTTGGAATTATGTCCTTTGAGAGTGGAGAGCAGGAGCAGTCCTTCTCACTGCAAGAGGCAGCAGACCAATGCAGCAGTGCAAGCTGCAAAGTGTCAGTCCATCCTAGCAACACTGCGATCATTAGGGAGTAGATAAACACAATGAGCAGTCAGCAAAGTAGCAGTTCCTCCTGGCAGCATAGCTCCTTTTCTTTGCAGAGTCTCATCGGGACCCAAAAGTGAACTGATTTGGGAGGGTGGGGGGAGTTGGAGTTCAGTACTTATATCATAATGTGTCTTTGAAGGGGTGGAGAATTTAAAAGAGGCCTTTGAAGATCACAAGGTCCCTTCCTTCCCTGGCACTAGACACTATGCAGGGTGGCATGCTGCCCTTTGTTTAACAAGTGGCACCACCCTGTACATGACACACCCACGCTTCCTTTGTGTGTGACTGTCTAGAAGGAAAGGACAAACCACAACTATCATCTTTCCCAGACGTGTGTTCAGAGACAGGTAGAGTTATAGGATGGTGAAAGTAAAAAAAAAAAACAACTGTCTAAAAGTGGCATTTTCAGATTTACAATTTAAAATCTGACTTCACCATATGTTGTGATTCTAAATTGTGAGCCCAGAGACACCAAATTCCATATTTCTATCTCTTCCCAAATGGAAATTACACTTAAAAGATGTATTAAGGCAATTCCAATGTTAAGCTATAGGAGTGGTAGGACTTGCATCTTTGAAAAACTATTTAAAGATTTTTAACAAAAAAGTACACGCCCAATGTTTTAAATACACTGCACCCTGCCCTTGGGACTAACCAGGGCCTACCTTTAGGGTGAATTATATGTAATAAAAAGGACAGTTTGGGTCTGGCAAGTGTGTACATTTGCCAGGTTGAAATGGCAGTTTAAAACTGTACACACATGCTGTGCAGTAGGAGGCCTGAGACATGTTTGAAGGCTACTGTAGTGGGTGGCACAATCCGTGCTGAAGGCTCACTAGTGGAATTTGATTTACAGGCTGTGGGTTAATACTGTGCACTTTACTAAGGACTTACAAGTAAATTAAGAAGGCCAACTGTGGATAAGCCAATGTCACCAAGTTTTGGGGCACCAACACTTTAGCAGTGGTAAAGTGCACAGAATCCTAAAAGGCAGCAACAATGAGTCAGAAAAACAGGAGGTCAAAGGGCAAAATGTTGGGGGAAACCACACCAACAATACCAGGTCTAATATTAATGGAGAGACAGAAAGCAACAATCCAGATTAACGATTAATCATTAAATCTCAGATTAAAGAAAAACTCTTACATGTGAACACATGTCGATATTAGTCTGGCCTATGGGAACCACGCAATACATTCTTGGACAGTTTGCAATAAGTGTTGATATTAGATGAATTGTCACAAACATCAATTATTAGAATGTGCCAAAATAAGCTTTCATTACATTATACAGTTTCTTTTTAAATGCTTCGAATCCTACTGGCCAGCTGAGTAAAGGTAAACGCTGGTGGGTTGAAACCCACAGAAACACGGGATGAGTTAAAAGCCAGTGGTTCTGTTTTACCTTTTCTCATGAATACTTGAATTTTCATATTACACATACTGTGAAAATGCCTAATCATATTCGTAACCAAAAAGTGTATATATGAGTGAAGGAGTAAACAATATTAGGAATAGTATATAATTTAGAAACTGCAAATCGAGCATATATTCTCAAATATGCACAATGGGGTAGATCAAAGTTAAACATTGATTAATCATACACTTAAAAAAATATATTATTATAATGTCTTAAATCATGAAGGACTGGATGGTATAGAAGGGGAACCTCAATGTATGCACCAACATAAAATATATGGAGCAACTTATTCAAGCTTATAATTACATTTTTGCTAAACATATTTCAGGAACAAAGTTGCCCTAATAAGGCACGCCACCTGTGCTAATGACAGTGCCATTTGTGCTTCAGTTGAAATACCTTTGTACTGAGAGTGTGACCCAAGATAAATCTGCTGCTGCATGGCTATCCCCTCCAGCTATTACTAACAGGTGTGCACAGAGGACGCCTGCATCTGGCATCGGTCTAGAACTTTTTTCTCTGTAAAACTGTGTATTATCAAAGCTAGAAAAGCATTCTGCAGTACTGCTTGCACTGTGCTCCATAAAAATATTATTTCTGCTCTGCATCAGGGATCATGGTGCAATGTTTTTTAAAGTTTCCTCAAAAATAACATGCCTAACTGTGCAGATCACATTTCTGTTCCTTTTAGTTTAAATGCCCGATTCTTTCTTTCTGTGAATAGGCCCCAATCAATGATCTGCATGTTCATTCTTAACAAAGGCGCTTACAATTTAACATTTTTGGTGCTATGCTGGTGAAATTACTTTTCGCCCCAAAAACATACCTACCTGGATGCCTGTCAGTGCTCTGTTCCCTCAGATCCTAGTCATACATTAATGAAACCCCTCTCTGATGTTCTGTTACTCTCTCCATCCACCCTCTGCAGTACTCTCTTCTATTCCAATACAAAATAAGCACTGGTAAACCCAGTCTAGCATTTTACACGATGGGAGAAGGCAACTGAAATGGACAATAAAGTCAGGCAATCACATGCAACGGGCCCTACAAAATCTACTCCAGGAGTATTGGCTACAGTATTGTACATCAAATGACCAAACACTGCTTATTGCATCTTCTTGAGGAGTTGCCTATGACATGAAGTGCGTCTGCAGTCACCAGAAATGTAGATGGCAGGTCTGGCTGCAATGCATCAGGTATCAGGCGACAGTTGGGGAACACCAACTGAAATTGACAAGTAGCCTTTTCTTTGACTTTCAATTGGCTCCCCTAGTATTATAACTTAAGTTCAATATTGGAATTACAATTGATATCACTGTTTCTAGAACAATAGGTAATGAGTTTGGCATCAAGTTCATGAGCACTACTTTTGACCATTTATATCACTGTTACCATAACTAATACAATAACTATTTGTATTGTCATTGACATCACTGTTACTATACCTACATTGTTATTGAGTTTAGTTGGAAATCTTTTATATCCCTGAGCCTTCAGATCAGGAGACCAGACAACTAGCCCTTCCAGCCACTCTGGGTTCAAGTGATGTAGGGTCAGTTCTTTTTATCCAGGCAGGGAGCGGCCGAGAGCAGGTCAACACAACAAAGCAGGAGTCCAGAAGAGAGCAGTCTAGCAGAATGCAGTCCTTCCGCAGCACATCAATCCTTTTTTCTGGCAGAATACTCACAGGTCCAGAAGTGCTCTGAAATGGTGATGTTTCAGTGCCAGCTCTTATTCACAGTGGTGTCTTTGAACTGGGGGAGACTCCAAAGACTTGCCACTGAAGTGCACAGATGTCCTGTGTTCCCTGGCCCTTCCTCCATACTGACTACAGGCGGTATGCAGCCCTTTGTGTAGGGACAGGACACAGCCTATTTAGGTGTAAGTGAGGCTGGGTCATGCTCCTCCCTCCCAGCCTGCAAAGTATGGCACATCAAGTAACACCTAAGCTTACAATGTGTGTAGCTATCAATGGGGAGAACACGAAGTCCAGCTGCTAACAACACCCCGTCAGGTGACCAGAGACAGGCTGCAGGTACCAAATGGCTAAGGCAAGAAAATGCCAACCTTCTAAAAGTGGGATTTTCAGAACTGCAATTTCGAAATCTGACTTTAATAATAAGTTAGGATTTTAAATTGTGATTCAAGAGAGACCAACTGAAAGAAATGATCTCTTTCTATTTGGAAATTATGCTTATAAAATGTAATAAGGCAATAGCAATGTTATGTTATGGGAGAGATAGGTCTTGCAGTGGTGAAAAACAAATTTAAGAGTTTTTCAGCACCAGCACATATAAAACAAAAATGTGCATGTCCTACTTTTTAGATACATAGCACCCTGTCCAGGGCTTGCCCTACGGTGACTTACATGTATTAACCCCTTCCCCGCCACGGACGTAATGGTTACGTCCATGGCAGCGCCCGTGTGGCGCCATGGACGTAACCATTACGTCCAGGGACTGGCAGTCGGGGGAAGCGCTAGCGCTTCCCCCGAGGGCCGCCCCCCAACACCCCCAGGCCAGGGCTGAAAGGGGAATCCCTTCCCCTTTCACATCCACCCCCCCCACCCCCCCCCCATGACGTCAGCGCGCGATTGCGCGCTGATTTCATGGAAAGGGGGAATGACACGCTGGAAGCCATTTGCTTCCAGCGCGTCAAGGGAGAAGGTGAGTATTTCACCTTCCTGCGGGGTGGGGGTGCTCTCAGAGAGGCATCGAGGGAAAGGAAAGGGTTTTCCTTTCCCTCGATGTCTCTTTGAGCATTCCTGCTGCCCGATCGCGATGCGATCGGGCAGCAGGAATGCCCACTAGACACCAGGGATTTCAGTATGTGTGTGTGTGTGTGTGAATATTAGTGTAGGGGAGCGACCCCTTGGGCAAGGGTCGCTCCCCTTTGGGGGCACATGCATTTTACGTCGTTTCTGCCCCCCCTGGGGGCAGATTGGCCCTATTTTTAGGCCGATCTGCCCCCAAGGGGGGCAGAAAGCCACTAGACACCAGGGATTTTATTGTTGCTTTGTATTTTTTGTGTTGGGGGGCGGCCCCTTGGGCAAGGGTCGCTCCCCTTTGGGGGCACATGTATTTTACGTCGTTTCTGCCCCCCCTGGGGGCAGATTGGCCCTATTTTTAGGCCGATCTGCCCCCAAGGGGGGCAGAAAGCCACTAGACACCAGGGATTTTATTGTTGATTTGTATTTTTTGTGTTGGGGGGCGGCCCCTTGGGCAAGGGTCGCTCCCCTTTGGGGGCAAATGTATTTTACGTCGTTTCTGCCCCCCCTGGGGGCAGATTGGCCCTATTTTTAGGCCGATCTGCCCCCAAGGGGGGCAGAAAGCCACTAGACACCAGGGATTTTATTGTTGATGTGTATTTTTTGTGTTGGGGGGCGGCCCCTTGGGCAAGGGTCGCCCCCAGGGGCCCTCATGTATTTTTGGGCAGTTCTGCCCCCCTTGGGGGCAGAGAGGCCTATTTTTTTTAGGCCTTTCTGCCCCCAAGGGGGGCAGAATCCCAATAGCGCCAGAAATAGTATGTATGTATGTGTGCTTTGTGTTGGGGGGTGGCCCCTTGGGCAAGGGTCGCTCCCCCCAGGGGCGCAATGTATTTATTGTCAATTCTGCCCCCCTTGGGGGCAGATTGGCCCTATTTTTAGGCCGATCTGCCCCCAAGGGGGGCAGAAAGCCACTAGACACCAGGGATTTTATTGTTGATTTTTATTTTTTGTGTTGGGGGGTGGCCCCTTGGGCAAGGGTCGCCACCAGGGGCCCACATGTATTTTTGGGCAGTTCTGCCCCCCTAGGGGGCAGATATGCCTATTTTTTAGGCCTTTCTGTCCCCAAGGGGGGCAGAATCCCCATAGCGCCAGGGATACTATGTATGTGTGTGTGTGCTTTGTGTGGGGGTGTGGCACCTTGGGCAAGGGTCGCCCCCCCCCAAAGGGTGCAATGTAATCTGGGCGATTTCTGCCCCCTCCCCTTGGGGGTAGATTGGCCTATTTTTTTTTAGGCCCATCTTCCCCCAAGCAGAGAAGACTAGACACGGGAAAATGAAAAAATGGTTAGTGGCGGAGTGTTTGTCAACTGGCGAAGTATTTGCTTTTATGATAATAACAGTTTTTCTCCTTTTTGTTTTAGTTCAAAGCTTTTGCTGACTTTGCTGTGGCTTGTTGCAGTTTTGGCAGTAGTTGTCCTGCGGTTTGCGTAGGTGCATGTTTTAGGTAAGTAAATAAATTTACTCCAAGTGAGTATTGTTGCAATGCATGAATGACATGTTTGTAGGTGGTGTACTGAATGCAGGATTGTGTGTGAAATTGTCCTTAGAGTTATGCACAATGATTATTGTGTTGTCTTATGTCTAATTTGCTTTTTTTTTCTCTTTTTAGTGGGATATCGTTGGTGATTGCTTTGGCTGTGCAGAGTAGTTGCTGGTGAGTCAAGCTTTTTCAGGCAAGTGAGCAGTATAGTTTTTGAGTTTATAATTCTTAGTGATAAACCTATACTTTGTTACTTATCTTACACAGTGCTGGTTGTTGGTGGTGTATTTGTCCAGTTAATTTTAGTAGGAAGGATCATGGCCAGCCGTAGGATGACCGCTCAGCAGGTTGTTAGTGTGCTTTTTGAGTCATCTTCTGACCATGAATATGAGACTGACTCTGCATCTGAGGCAGAGGAGGAAGTGCAGGATTCTGGAAGTGAATTTTCTGTCAGAGATGAATCATCTGATGATGAAGCCACTCTCAGTGCTGATGAAGGGCCTGTTTTAGAGGAGGACAGTGATGTGCCAATGGTGCAGGAGCCAGCGGCTGAAAGGCTTCCCATTGGAAGACCTGACGCATGGGTTGCACCAAACATGGAGCAGCCACAGTTGCCTGCGTTTACTGGTTTTCCAGGGTGTCGAGTTAATACGGAAAACTTTTTGCCCGTCAACTTTTTTGAGTTGTTTATGGACGATATATTTTTGGAAGAGATTGTTGAGCAGACTAATTTGTATGCAGAGCAGTTTTTGAGGGACAACGCTGCCAGACTTAGGCCACACTCTAGAGCTAGCTGGTGGATTCCCACAAATCTGGAAGAGTTGAAAAAGTTCTTGGGTTTAACTTTTTTGATGGGGCTGATAAGGAAGCCGTCGCTGTCTTCATATTGGTCTACTAGTCCCTTGATGGCAACTGCTATATTTCCTGCCATCATGAGTCGTAACCGGTATGAGCTTCTTCTTCGGATGTTGCATTTTGTAGATAATGCTTTAGCCTTGCCACGAGATCATCCTGATTCTGACCGTCTTTTTAAGATTAGACCTGTCCTTGATCATTTGGTAGATCGGTTTTCAGAGATCTATGTTCCAGGGAAAGAAATATCTGTAGATGAGTCTTTGGTCCTGTTCAAGGGTCGTTTGGTTTTTAGGCAGTACATTCCTAGCAAGAGGGCACGGTATGGAATTAAATTGTATATGCTGTCAGAAAGTAGTACAGGATATGTTTATAATTTCCGGGTCTACACTGGTAGGGATTCCAATATTGACCCCCCTGGTTGTCCTCCCACTTTTGGAGTTAGTGAGAAAATTGTGTGGGAACTTGGTAGACGACTGTTTAACAAAGGTCACCATTTATATGTAGATAACTTCTACACTGGAGTTCGGTTGTTCAAGGAGTTGTTCAGAGTGGACACTGTTGCTTGTGGCACAATCCGCTCAGGGACAGTGCAGTGCCTTGCGGAATGATGAGCTGCTAGCTCTGAAATTTGTAGACAAGAGGGATGTATACATGCTAAGCACCATCCATGATGAGAGTACTTCACCTGTGGCTGTTTGGGGTCAGGTTGCCGAAGTGCCCAAACCTGTGTGCATCTTAGACTATAATAAGCACATGGGTGGTGTTGATAGAGTAGATCAGAGGTTAGAACCTTACACTGCTGCTCGTAAGTCTTATGTGTGGTATAAGAAATTAGCGCTTCACTTGTTCCACTTGGCAACTTTTAATGCTTTTGTTGTGTTTAAGGATAGTTCTCCAGAGTCAAGGATGACATTTGTGAAATTTCAGGAGTCTATCATAGCTAGCCTTGTTGTGCTGGAACAGGCAAGAGTTCCTAGAGAAGCAGTGGTGGAGGATGTGGCTAGATTGAAAGATCGTCACTTTGCTGAGCACATTCCTCCCACGGCCAAAAAAAACTTTCCTGCTAAGAGATGTAGAGTCTGTGCTCGAAGAGGTATCAGGAAGGAGACTAGGATGTACTGCCCTGATTGTCCTTCAAAGCCTGGGCTGTGTGTGGGTGGCTGTTTCAGGAGCTACCACACACAGAAGAATTATTGGGAAATTCCGTGAGCGTAAACTGGTGTTTTATATTTTTATATGTTCGGTTTCACGGTTGGCATTAGTCATGTATTCAGTTAGAGCTTTTGTGTTTGTAGTTTTGTACTAATTTATGATTAGTGGTTTCTTTGTTGTTTAAAAACAAAAAAAAGGGGATGGCATGTGTAGAGTGGCGCTTGGCTGGCGGCGTGGGTGTGGTGGCGCTTGGCTGGCGGTGTGTGTGGGGTGGCGCTTGGCTGGCGGTGTGTGTGGGGTGGCGCTGGGCTGGCGGTGTGTGTGGGGTGGCGCTTGGCTGGTGGTGTGGGTGGGGTGGCGCTTGGCTGGTGGTGTGGCGCTTGGCTGGCAGTGCCGGCCAAACGCCAGTCCACACACTCATCAGCTGGTGTGATTGCTGTATCAGGCATGTGGGCGTATGAAAGTGATGGGCCCTTGACTGGCGCTGTCTGTGGATGCGAGTCTTGTAATGTGCTGGGCCCGTGGCTGGCGGCGTGAATGGTCTAGTGCATGTCATGTATGAAAGGTGTGTGAATGGACTGTAAAGCGGTTGGTGCCTTGTCGTGGCTTTACAGCTCACGAGCTGTGAGTCATTGGTTCAGTTTTTTGGCCTTTCAGTTATTACCAGTGCATTTCACTTTTGTGAAATCTCTTGTTAATATAATTTGATCTACTGAACCATCACTCACCCTCGTGCCAAATCCAACCAGTATGTGTGGTACAAATGACAAAACCTGCTCCGCTGTAATCAGGCGTCGCAGCACACTTGAGACACGCTAGGTGCCTCAGGTGGGACCCCGATGATGAAGCATGCCACCAACTTGGTTGGTGGGTGAGGGGTCTTCTTCACATAACCTAAGTGTGTTTCTTTTCACAATTTTAGTGTTTGGCACATCACGGACGTATGTGCACACATCAAAGTGATATATTCCAAAAATACCTGTGTTTGGGGGGGAGGGCCCACCTATGTTTTTGGTCCTGGGTGCGGCCGTCATGTAGGGAAACCTACAAAACCCAGAAACTTTTTAAAACTAGGCACCCCAAGGAGTCTAGGGAGGTGTGGCTTGTGTGGCTCCCCCAACATTTTCTTACCCAGACTCCTCTGTAAACCTCACAATTTGCATAAAAAAGCATATTTTCCTGATTTTTCTTAGTAGGATCACTGCTCCAGCACAAAATTCCTACTCCCCAGTTTTCCCCTCAGTCTCCCAAGTAAAATGACACCTCACTTATGTGGGTCCCCAAAGCAGAGTCCGTCTAAAGATGTATAAAAGAATATGCCCTTATAAACTTGCTGTGCTATCCCTTCTATCCCTTCAGGTTTTGGGCCTTATTATGTTGCAGGCACCTGGGCCACCCACACAAGTGAGGTATCATTTTTATCGGGAGACTTGGGGGAACGCTGGGTGGAAGGAAATTTGTGGCTCCTATCAGATTCCAGAACTTTCTGCCACAGAAATGTGAGGAACATGTGTTTTTTTAGCCAAATTTTGAGGTTTGCAAAGGATTCTGGGTAACAGAACCTGGTCCGAGCCCCGCAAGTCACCCCTCCTTGGATTCCCCTAGGTCTCTAGTTTTCAGAAATGCACTGGTTTGGTAGGTTTCCCTAGGCGCCGGGTGAGCTACAGGCCAAAATCCGCAGGTAGGCACTGTTTTCTCCCAAAATTGTGGATGTGTCCACGTTGCGCTTTGGGGTGTTTCCTGTCGCAGGCGCTAGGCCTACCCACGCAAGTGAGGTATAATTTTTATCGGGAGACTTGGGGGAACGCTGGGTGGAAGGAAATTTGTAGCTCCACTCAGATTCCAGAACTTTCTGCCACAGAAATGTGAGGAACATGTGTTTTTTTAGCCAAATTTTGAGGTTTGCAAAGGATTCTGGGTAACAGAACCTGGTCCGAGCCCCGCAAGTCACCCCTCCTTGGATCCCCCTAGGTCTCTAGTTTTCAGAAATGCACAGGTTTGGTAGGTTTCCCTAGGTGGCGGCTGAGCTAGAGGCCAAAATCTACAGGTAGTCACTTTGCTAAAAACAGCTCTGTTTTCTGTGATATGTCCACGTTGTGTTTTGGGGCATATCCTGTCGCGGGCGCTAGGCCTACCCACACAAGTGAGGTATCATTTTTATCGGGAGACGTGGGGGAACGCTGGGTGGAAGGAAATTTGTGGCTCCTCTCAGATTCCAGAACTTTCTGCCACAGAAATGTGAGGAACATGTGTTTTTTTAGCCAAATTTTGAGGTTTGCAAAGGATTCTGGGTAACAGAACCTGGTCCGAGCCACACAAGTCACCCCTCCTTGGATTCCCCTAGGTCTCTAGTTTTCAGAAATGCATAGTTTTGGTAGGTTTCCGTAGGTGGCGGCTGAGCTAGAGGCCAAAATCTACAGGTAGTCACTTTGCTAAAAACAGCTCTGTTTTCTCTGATATGTCCACGTTGTGTTTTGGGGCATATCCTGTCGCGGGCGCTAGGCCTACCCACACAAGTGAGGTATCATTTTTATCGGGAGACGTGGGGGAACGCTGGGTGGAAGGAAATTTGTGGCTCCTCTCAGATTCCAGAACTTTCTGCCACAGAAATGTGAGGAACATGTGTTTTTTTAGCCAAATTTTGAGGTTTGCAAAGGATTCTGGGTAACAGAACCTGGTCCGAGCCCCGCAAGTCACCCCTCCTTGGATCCCCCTAGGTCTCTAGTTTTCAGAAATGCACAGGTTTGGTAGGTTTCCCTAGGTGGCGGCTGAGCTAGAGGCCAAAATCTACAGGTAGTCACTTTGCTAAAAACAGCTCTGTTTTCTGTGATGTGTCCACGTTGTGTTTTGGGGCATATCCTGTCGCGGGCGCTAGGCCTACCCAAACAAGTGAGGTATCATTTTTATCGGGAGACTTGGGGGAACATAGAATAGCAAAACAAGTGTTATTGCCCCTTGTCTTTCTCTACATTTATTCCTTCCAAATATAGGGGTGTGTGTAAAAAAGACATCTGTTTGAGAAATTCCATGTAATTCACGTGCTACTATGGTCACCCCGGAATTCAGAGATGTGCAAATAACCACTGCTCCTCAACACCTTATCTTGTGCCCTTTTTGGAAATGCAAAGGTTTTCTTGATAGCTATTTTTTACTCCTTATATTTCAGCAAATGAATTACTGTATACCCGGTATAGAATGAAAACGCACTGCAGGGTGCAGCTCATTTATTGGCTCTGGGTTCCTCGGGTTCTTGATGAACCTACAAACCCTATATATCCCCGCAACCAGAGGAGTCCAGCAGACGTAACGGTATATTGCTTTCGATAATCTGACATTGCAGGGAAAAGTTACAGAGTAAAAAGTAGAGAAAAATTGATGTTTTTTTCACCTCAATTTCAATATTTTTCTTTTTCAGCTGTTATTTTCTGTAGGAAACCCTTGTAGGATCTACACAAATGACCCGTTGCTGAATTCAGAATTTTGTCTACTTTTCAGAAATGTTTAGGTTTCTGGGATCCAGCATTGGTTTCATGACCATTCCGGTCACTGACTGGAAGGAGGCTGAAAGCACAAAAAATTGCACAAATGGGGTATGCCCCAGTAAAATGCCAAAATTGTGTTGAAAACTTGGGTTTTCGGATTCAAGTCTGCCTGTTCCTGAAAGCTGGGAAGCTGCTGAGTTTAGCACCGCAAACCCTTTGTTGATGCCATTTTCAGGGGAAAAACCACAAGCCTTCTTCTGCAGCCCCTTTTTCCAAAACGAAATTTTCACTGTATTTTGGCCAATTTCTTGGCCTCCTTCAGGGGAACCCACAAAGTCTGGGTACCTTTAGAATCGCTAGGATGTTGGAAAAAAAGGACGCAAATTTGGCTTGGTTAGCTTATGTGGACAAAAAGTTATGAGGGCCTAAGCGCGAACTGCCCCAAATAGGCAAAAAAAGGCCTGGCACAGGAGGGGGAAAAGGCCTGGCAGCGAAGTGGTTAAAAAGGAATGTTTGGGCCTGGCGGAAGGTTTGGGCCTGGCAAAAGTTTTATTTTGCCAGGTCAAGGTGGAGGTTTAAAACTGCACACACAGGCTCTGCAGCGGCAGGCCTGAGACTTGTTTGAAGGGCTACTTAAGTGGGTATCACAATCAGTTTTGTACGCCCACTAGTAGCAATTAACTTACAGGCCCAGGGCACATGTAGTGTGTTTTACTAGGGACTTATAAGTACATTAAATATGCCAATTGTGAATAAGCCAATATCATTATATTTTAGAGGCGAGACCACAAGCACATTAGCACCAGTTAGCAGTGGTAAAGTGTTCAGAGTCATAATACCTGTGAACAAGAGATCAGAAAAATGAAGGAGGAAGCAAAAAGTTGGGGGAAGACCACCCTAAGGTTGACAGGTGTAACACTGAGCAAACCTTTTGATTTTAGAATTGAGAATTCTAAACTGACCTTTGGAATGCATACGGTTAATTCGAGTTTTTTTATTTTCTGAAATTTAAAATGTCTACCTACACTTTGCAAACTGTAGACTATATGAATAAAGTACTACGCACACAGCAATAGAAAAACAGAGCTAATCATATCTTACAATAGCAATTTGGGACAAGCATGCCACTGGGAATTCCAAAGCCCTCTACCAAATAATTGTGCCAGGCTACATCTTTGGACATTCCCACACCTGAACTCACGTGAGTTCAAGTGGGCCACCACCACCTTTCGTGGAAACGAGAGTTTTTTTGTTTTATGAGGGAGAGAGGGTCTAATGGTGCTACAGAAAAAAGATAGATAAAACAGTTTTTAATAATCCTATTAAAATGTATACCTGATTACCTTGACTAAAGTAAAATGCTGGGGGGGAGGTAGTTCACAATAAAGTTATCATCAGCAGGAAGGGGAGAGAAACTGATAGAAAGATTAGATGAAAAAAACGATTCCCCAAACTATCTTAAACAATGAGTTAGAGTGTGGTTGCAATCTAAACAAGGACTTTGTGGGATGAGTGAGTGAGGGGAAGCTAATGGCACTTGATCTTGCATGCTAATGCTATATACTTTTTTATTTTATGCTGATAAATACACATCAAACGTTTCATTCTCTACCATGTTTGCTTCAGGTATTAACAATGTGTTGGTAATTAGGAAATCAGAGAGAAATAACATTACCCTGGCAGATGAATAATAGACCTCGAATTCTTTGCTGTCTGTACTAGTCGAGGAATGGACAGCTCTGGGGCTTGCACTGCTGCATAAGGGTATCTCACGAATAGGGATGTGGATTTGTCGTGTTCCTGCTGTGGCCATAAATTTGATGATGCCTATCATCAGCATCTGAATTCAATTCTAACCATGTCATTATGAATCATGATAGAGGAACAAATCGTGACTGCAGGTCTTTTGAAAAAACAAATCTGTATTTAGAACAAAAATCACACGAAAAGACAATAAATGTAGTAAAACAAGTCAAAAGTCAGGTATATGATAGGGGTTACAGTGACAAATGTTTCAAAACAAATTGACAATGCCTATGTCAGTTATAGTCCATTCAACTTGACATTTGTTAATATACTGAAAACCCACTTTCTGGTCTGTCTATAAATGTCTGTTGTGAAACATATTACATTCCAACTCAACAAGCACTCGAAAGATGTTTTGTATAATGGTGGGTGATGCGTTGTCGTTTCTGTCTCAAAATGTTTCCATCCACGAGACCATCCTCAGGACAAAGATGTGTGAGAAGAAAACCAAAAAGCCCAGTATAGGTAATAAAAGACAGTAGATGAACAGATAAAATAAGTAAAAAAGCACCTACGTTCACTTATAAAAACACTGGGAACCAACAGAGATCGAATGCCTCTGTCCAAGTGTAACTCACCCCGAGAATGTGCGAGGGAAAACATGCTAGCTTGTGTGGAACTTGAAAGATGTACCTAATGCATGCATAACACACTACCAGTAGTGTGCAAGCATAAGTTATTTTATGCTTGATGATGAAAGTAATTCTGAGAGTGGAAAAGATCCAGCTTTTGATTACAATCATATCTGCAAATAAAAATGTATTGATTTATAAAGACTGATAATAGTCCCTTGGATCATGTACTTTGAAACGATCAGACAATTACTTACAAGGTTTCAACTGAAACCAATAACAGCTTCACATGAGTTATCTTGGGATAAGTCTGCAAGATGGGCAAACAGTTATATGTTCGAAAGGGTAACGCTCTTATGTGCAGCCCACCTGCAACAAGGAAACGCATGTAATGCGACATGTCAAACCATGAAGTGAATTATGCACAGCAGTGAAGTGAATGACACCGAACATTAATGAGTCCAACACTCACAAATAAATGGATTGGGCACATTCACGGATGGGATACGTCTCTGCACCTGAAAGAACAATTCAATCATTCAAACTTTGGTTCACGAAAAATATCAGTGTTATAGATGGAATATTTAGTAAGGACTTGGGGCCAGATGCACGAAAGGATTTTACCCATTTTGTGTCTATGGGAAAAAGCTTTCGTACATATGGCCCTTACTTCTTAAGCATTATGCACCACGGAATTCAATTTCCACATGGTGATGGTGTCGGTCTGTACAGCTTCCACAAAGCAGTCCATATTTTCGGCCATTAAAGCACCTCCAGATAGGAGGAACAATGGACTACCACATTGCAGGCGCAGCCCATCCTTTAGGGCGGAGGGGCCACGCCACCCACCTTTTGCCCCTCATGAAGAGTGTCTGTCAGGCTGAACAAAGGTCAGCCTGACAGACACTCTTCATTTTCAGCTCAGACAGCGAGGAGTGAGACTTGCACGATTTGCACAGACTCCTGGCTGCCTGAGCTAAACTTTGCTGGGCTGCGGAGGTCACAGCTCCTATGGGCATGACCTCCTCTGCTCAGCAAAGGTGCCTCGAGGCCCTCCCCTGGGTGACGAGGAAAGCGTCACCCATTGACTTCGACCTGGGCGCTTCAGGTTTAAGCCCTGAAGCACCCAGGGCGAGTGTCAATCAGTGACACTTCGTCACAGAGTGGGGTGGGGTCAGCAGTCTCACTGACCCCATCCCACTCTGTGATGAGACTGGGACTGCTGCCTTCCCTCATTGGCTGACTTAAGGTCAGCCAATGAGGGAAGGCAGTAAGCCCAACCCTCCTGGGACCTCGAGGCTGAAGGTAAGTGTGTGATGTTTGTAAATGAATATTTGGTGCCTGTGTGCATGTTTGAATGTTATGAGTGTTAATGGATGTGCATGCATGTGTGTGTGAAAGAATGAGTGTGAGTGAACTTTTAAAATGAATGTTTGGTGCGTGCGTGAATGTTTGAATGTTATGAGTGTTGTTAATGGATGTGTGTGTGTGCGTGTCTGTGTGAAAGAATGAGTGTGTGTGTGTGTGTGCTTAACACCCACCCCATCCCTCCTAAAGCTGCCAGTCACCACTGCCACATTGTGTCGGCCATATTGAGTGCAGAGCAATCACAGGCCATCAATCGGTGTGCTTGAAATAACAACTCGATCGTGCAAATCCTCAATTATGTAGGAGACCAGTGTCACGGAGACACAATAAAAAAGGAGTTACTTCTTAGGTGTTATTAAGCATTTGATACAATTGTGGAGGCGTAAGACCTACCTGTTGTTATGGATGAGCAAAATTCATTCGGAGGCATAAAGCTTTCATACGGAAGTTAGACCATCAAGCTAAAACATTCTTCTGCTGACAACACAGTTCAAGAAGGAACACATGTTAATACAGCTAGTTGGGAAATCCAATTATCGTAAGTACACATGGGTGGCACCTGGAGTTCTGATCCCCCTACTTTGTATAATAAGAATTAAAAACTGTTTTGTCAGGTAATTAAACAATTTGCAAAAGAAAGTAAAAAGGGTTTGCTGAGAAGATCTGTCACATGGGTATAACAGGACTTCTGTGGGATCGAATTGGCCAAGAGAGAAGCCAAGATACCACCTCACATATCTTAGCCTGAATCTAGTAAGCAGACACCTATCCCAAAAGTTGCCAATCCACTGAAGGTAAGGCTCCAGGGAAAAGGAAATGTGGACCTCCGCGTAGTCTACAACGGATCATTTATCAAATTCTAGATGCTTCCTCCCTGCTCTTACGCTGGCCTTGAAAGCAGTTGTAACCCACACAATAACAGCCTTTTGTATGGTGGAGGGGTTGACCTTTCTCACACACAAGACAGTTGTTAATGATTTTTCTATTTAGCGTGGCATGGGGATTGACCCAGATGGAGCACCAAAGGATCAGGGGGTGAGCTTGATGGCATCCTCAGCAAACTCCAACCCACACTCCTGATGCACTATAAAGGTCGAACATAAGGGAGGGACTCAGAGGAGTCTCCTAAAGGCTCTATTTTATTCCACATCCAGATGGCTCCAATAGAGGGGCTACAGTTTTTTTTACCAATGCTTTTAGCCAGGTTAAAGATGCTTCTCACTGCACTAATACATTTCTGCATCACTTTGGCTAGACCTTGCCCCCAATTGGACCTAGTATCCATGACAAACCCCAAGTATGAAATCTCTGTAATCTGTGCAACAAGGTGGCCCTTTAGAGCAATACCCTGCATCCTATTGTGTCTGGGCTTACAAACCATGAAAAAAGTCTTAGCCTGATTGGCGACCAGGCCCAGTGACCCCATAAAGGAAACAAATTCCTGAAATAAAACATTAGGACCATTAGGAGTTCTGGATAATAAAACAGCATGGTCTGCATATTGTAAAACTGGGAACTTTTCCCTTCCAATTAAAGGGGCATCCAAGACTACACTGGAAAGGGCTGCACCTTGGCCATTAATATACAAAAGGAATAGTGTGGAGGCCAGGGTGCAACCTTGTCTCACCACGCAACCCAGCTTACAGCTATCTGTTTTTTCACCTGGCGGGCCAAACCTCACAGATGCAGATGGATCAAAATGAAGCACTCTCAAGAGCTACATCAGGTCAGCCTCCACCCCCAACTCTAAGAGAATCTCACATGAAGGTCAGGCCGACCAAGCCCTGCCTAGCATTGGTATATTTGCTGACCAATAGAGGTAAATGTAGGCACTGCTCGAACTTACTAAGCCCCTCCCAGAACCCATACTGCACCTCTGACAGCACATCAGACACCTTTAGCCAGGTAAGGAGGTGTTACAAAACAACTCTCCCCACTAGTGTAACTGCCAAACCAGGAAGAATATCAGGTGATAACACCCAGGGGATTCTGATTACCCTTCTTGAAAATTGGCACTATGAAGATGGGAGACCCACTTTACAGACGGTGTTGAAAGAATTACAGAGAAGGGGAGCCCAGAGATCAGGCTCTGATTTATACATGTCCACTGGAATACCATCCAGGCCCGGTGCTTTATTAGATGGATTATTAAGTATTGCTGCCATAACTTCCTCATAAGTAAATTTTAGGGCTAAAGGGAAAACTACCTTTTCTTCATCATAACACTAGTCGACCCTCAGACTGTAAACCTGCTTAAAGTGGTCTACCAAAGCTTCCGAGCTTATAGTGGTGACAACCGAATTGCGCTTAGCACCTACATACCTAATCTTGTTTCCCTTCTGCCAAAAAGCCGTAGTATCCTTCAGCCTACATGCCATTACCAATTTACCCCAGTATTCATTTTGCAGTTTCATATTCCTGTTCCGGACTGATGCCTTATATTCTGTTCTACATTTTTTGATTTTAAGTGAGTCCCTGGGAGACTCTTTTAAGGTATCAAAGCCTTATTACAGGACAAATCGAACCACTTAGTTTCCAGGGACCCCTGTTTACTGGGCTTCAAAATCAGTCTGTTAACCTCCAAATTCAGCTGGACAAAGGATCTAGCCAGCTTGCTATATGCATTTGATTGGCTAAGACAATTAAACGCCAGGGGCAAACGCAGTGAGCATAAATTGGCCAGAAGGGAATCATATCCATAATCCTCCAGGCCAGGTGCAGGCCCTGGGTCTTAACTGATAGTAGATCAGAGCCCACACTCTTACCTCCCTCTGCGCTCTATGGTTAAGAAAGTGCAGACATAGTGCAGACATAGGGGAGTTATGATCACTATGAATACTGGGGACAATTAAAGCCCCACCCCAACTTAGCCAAAAATGTTCTAGTTACTAAAACATAATCGACGATGGAAGAGTAATCACCCTTCTCAAAGGTGGCTTTATTTTATTAGGTAGGATTACAAGCCTCAGTGACGTTAATCAGGTCAAATGATTTAATCAGAAAAAACAAAGCGTAATCCCTTCGGTCACATTGCAGGTGACTAAGCCCAGGGTCATTATGAATTCCCAGATAGTGGTCATCTTCCAGCTGAGTTATCCCTAGTTTAACATTAAAATCCCCTGCTAGGATAATTTCGTAGCTTTTGTGCAAGTAAGCAAGTTTAACTTCAGAGTTCAGAGGGGATCACACTAACTCTACACACCACAGTGATTTTCATCCACGCCATTAGCCCACCCTAGCTCTGCCTGACATGGATGGAACTGCAGGAACACAGTAGGGGCAATTCCCATCAGGGCACTGAGGGTCAATCACCCATGTCTCCTGGAAAAAAAATACATCATGGCTGTAAACAAAACACATTCCTCACAATCCATTTTACTAAAGAGTCTTGCAATGCTTCACAAAAGGACCTTGATATCATGAGCACATGTGGCTATCATTACAGAATTTGCTTTGTGCTTGACAAAGGGAGTTCAATAGGATTAAGTACTGACTGCTTCCCAATGACAAACAATTTTTGTGAAGAACTGAGGTCATGTACTGGAGAGGGATCATTTCTCCCAGCATCTTCAGGGGACAAGCACTCAGTCAAACTAGAGGGAGCCAGTCAGTCGTTATCAGACAGATCCCCTAATGGGGAAAAGCTATTTTGTACTGGTAATCTAAAGAGCAGTGGCTGCACAAATTTAGATGGACATCTTTGCTCTTCCATATGTGTTCATGGCTAGATCTCTGTACAAATAACCTAGGGTAAATATCTTGACTTGTCCATGATTAACATACTCTTCTCTAAAGGTCCTGATCCACTCGCCTGCAACCCTGAGATTTTTAAAGGTAGCCATAATACAATCCTCATCAAATTCTTTATGCATCTTCCCCACTCAACCCACTCTCCTTCCCATCAAAATCTCTGGGAGAAAGTTGCCATTGCATCTTACATTCCCATGGGCCCAGAGTGCAGCCTTGTTAATTAATTCTATTGTGGGCCCCTTACTTTCAGGGTGCAGCCCCGGGACATCAGCTAAAATTATGACATATGGACAAGCAGAAGGAGGTAAATCACAGCAGGAGACAAGTTTATAAACAGAGGTCTCCTTTACAGGAGCGAGATTGCTGAGGAATACTCAAAGGATTTGAATGATCTATGTGCGGTCCCCTTGCGGCAGGTAGAGGAATGGGGGTGGATGGTACTGGGACAGGGGAAGAAGTAGGGAGAATAGCCACAGCAGATGATGCAGTATCTTCAGAGACAACATGGTTATGATCTAACCCTACCTCAACCGTCACTTCTGTCCCCTTGCCCTCGTCCATTGAGGGCACCTCAAGGAGTCGGTTAGCGTACTTATGGAAGGGTAGACAGCTTAATTTAGCCTCAATGGCCCCCAAATGAGCAAAAATAGATTCTCAGTTACTTAGAAAGAAGGCTTTGAGGTTGTTAAATGAGGTGGTTATTTTTCCCAGGAGTAAGTCCTCTTCATTATGCACCTTAGCTGGGTCAGTGATAAGACTGAATGCACAAGGCCTCTTAGCTTTAGAACCAGTGGGTGCTTTCTTCCTAGCGTTCTGGGTTTTCGGAATGCCTCCATGCACCTGACCCAACAGGGAGGCATCCACAGGCACTACCTCAGCAACCTCGAGGTTTGATGCTGAAACGAGGGTGCTGAAATCACTGCAAACTTTCTGTGTTTGGGCACCTGTGGAGACTGATGCAGGACCGTTGAGCACTGAAAGGAGAGGAAAGAGACAAACTGCGTTCAGCCAGCTCGATCTCCTGCGAGATGACCCCAACTGGCCGTATTAAAAGGCCATCCAGAGTGGAGCTTGTTGCAGCAGAAGAGGCTGTAGCAGATTTCTGCTTTCCCACCTTAACAAAAAACAGTCAACCTAATTATAGAAACAGTACCTATGGAAGGACAGGAGAAAGAGAGGTGGCCGAGCCCAGCCTTGTCAATCCACAGACCGGTGCAGACTGGCCTGCTCTTGGCCCGGTCTTCACCCGGCGAGAGCCAGGGTTCATCCTGCGATGCGGTATTGCAGGAGTGCTTAGAAGTGTGATGGAAGGAGGCCCCAACCCCTTGGGTCAGCTAGCTGCAGGTGCACCTGCTGGTGTGTGGTGGAGTAGGGGGCTGAGTCCCCAAGTAATGTGGCATCCATGGGGTAGAGTGCCCCAGTGACAACCTCCAGTGTAGACCATGCAGCGGGATTGCAGTAGCGCTTTAGAGTGGGATAGAAAGAGGCCGTGACCCCTTTAGTCAGCCGGCTGCAGGCACGCCTCCTGGTGCATGGTGGAGTGGGAGATTGAGTCCCCAAGTAATATGGCATCCATGGGGGTAGAGTGCCCCAAAGGCAAACTCCAGTGTAGCCTGTGCTGCGGGTTTGCAGGAGCGCTTAAGAGTGCGATGGAAGGAGGCTCTGCCCCTTTGGATCAGCTGGCTGGAGGTGTGCCTCCTGGCACATGGTGGAGTGGGGGATTGAGTACTCGCGTAATGTGGCGTCTGTGGGGGTAGAGTACCCCAATGATAACCTCCAGTGTAGCCCAAGCTGCAGAACTGCAGGAGTGCTTAAGAGCTGATGGATGGAGACCCCGCCCACTTCGGTCAGCTAGCTGCAGGCACGCCTCCTGGCATATGGTGGATTGTGGGAATGAGTCCCCAAGTTATGTGCCATCCGAGAGGGTAGAGTGCCCCAATGACAACCTCCAGTGAAGCACTTATGAATTTATGGGGTTAAACTACACCAGTGTTTTATTCAGTCCCATTTTCTGGCAGTCCAGTATAAAATTGCAGCACTGATCACAGATTAATTCCTTTTCACTAAATTCACATTACTTTTTCATTCACCGGCCACTGTATACCAACTCTGCCATGACTATTTTTAATGAAATGATAAACTAAAGCCTCACCTATTCTTTTGGAACTAATAGGTTATTTATTTTAAGTGATCCTTAACCTCCTAAACTACATTAATATACAAGATCATCTTATATAATAAATTATATTCCTGTTAGGAAGATATGTGTGCCTGTCATTAACTGCAGTCTCTCATTATGTTCCCAGGAAGATTGTTCAGTTGTAAATCTGCAGACACCACGATTCAGATGCATCAACAGTCTGTGTTGATGCAGTCACAAAACGTAAAGCAACCCTGCACAAAAAGTTGTTAAAGTATTTATTTACCAGCATAAAATATGTTTTGTGCTACAAATTACCCCTGAGCATAATGTAAATAGAACTTTACTTTTTTTGCGTCATGGGGGCTTCCTGCAGATGGCCCATGCTGTTCCCATGCTGCCAACTAGTATTCTTGATTCAAAGTCCTATCTACTGAAAGTGGTAAACAGAACTCACTGCAAAAAAATAACGCTTCTGAAGGAAGGATCTAACACTCAGCTTGCATTTTGCCTGACGTTTCACACATTACATGTGTACATGTGTGCTGTATTGTACAGAGCACACAGAATGCAGGAAACGTTTTAAAGAATGTCACAACATTGTGTTTTGGACTGGAAAGGTACCTCTGCCAGTACATAACCTATAAAAACATCACACACATATATGCAGAACAATGTACAGGTGTGTGTGTGTGGTGCTAGGCAGTCTGAAAGAGCAGCAGGTCTGGTGAAGACAGGAGAGGTATCATATCATAGTAGATATTGCACTGCCCTGCTAACTCTTCCTAGCACAAGCAGCACAGCTACTTTAATTGCGCTTTACATGAGTAAATCACCCCCCCAACATGTACCACAATTCTGATGTCACTTATGTTGTGGAGTTAAGCTCTGTGTAATTTTTTGGGGGATAACCCCCCTCTCTCTCTCTCTCATAAGGTTTGCATATGAATATGCATCTTTCAAATAGTCTGTGAAGTACAATTTCTTCTGGGTTTCACAAATTGTGAAAATAGCAAATATTCTCTCTGACTTCTCAGAGAGTTGTTTTTCTTATGGAAAGGATTGTCCTTAGTTGAGGGTTTAAAATCTACGTCCTTTTTCCTTATTTTATTTTTCTGTTTTTCCAACTATTTTAAAATGGAGCTTGCTCTCTAGAAACTGTCACTTAGAATTTCAGAATACTATTACCTAAGTTCAACCATTTTCAAAACTCCTTTGACATATGTTCATCTTAGAAATAAAGGATCTAAAGTTCCAAGATGGCCACAGTCGCTGTACAGCACGACACCCATCCTAGAAACACAGAAAATACCATACCAAGATCGCTGGTTAATACTAATGACTTTCCAATTTTTAGCACAATTTTCTGTGCATTGTCCAAGGCAATTGCAGCTGACAGAAAGCATCGGCAAAGTGAGACCATTTGCCTTTGCTAATGCTTGTTCATTCTTAGTAGCTCATTTATGTAAATCACTTGTTATCTATTAACTTCCACTGAATAATTATTTAGGTCATGTATGTTGGGCTAGTGAGTTGGTGTATTATTTGATTATAAGAACTAGTGTTTGATAGACAGGTCTGTTAATGCTCTCCTACTGTTTTTTCACCAGATCCCTATCTGTTTCCTAACCATTCACTCTGTTTGTGTATTCCTAAAAAGTAGGTGCGATGCACAACACAAAACAATTTAATGTGGAGGGGGGAACATCTAGCTCATAACTTATCCAGAAGACACTATATATGCATACATTAACAAGTTTAATGACAGGTAGACTAACTGCTCTGGACAATCCTGTGGGGCACAACGTTTTCTCTCATTTATAAACTAGGGATTCAATGCCACACTGCCTGGCCAACTTTCACTGCAACTTGGCAGAGGATGAATTCAAGGTTGTACTACAAACACCTTTAGAAGGGTCAAAATTACATCCATCATTTCCAGATTTTGCCCTTGCAAATGGGATTTGCTGAAACAAATTCTGATAGTATGCTCACATTTCCCTGTTAGCAAATATTGGAAATTAAAATTGTGTACTGTGGGTTTTGTAAGTGTGTTTTAAAAAACTGCATTAAAACCCACCTAGGGCTTAAGAAAGGATCATTTTGTTAGAAAAACTCTTTCAGCAGAACAGTCGTTCTCAAAGAAACCTGTTCAGGAACTGCTCTCCGAGAACAAACTCACATCAGAATCATGGGAGCTGAAGCTGAGAATCGGTGCATGTGTTAAAGCGCTATATTGGAATTCCAGTTGGAACTATTGTCTAGTCAGCAAATGATGCGGTTAGGTATTATGTTTAAAAGTTCTTGGGAACGTGAAAATATATTTTCACAATCCTTTTTAGTTTTCACGACAGTTGAGGGAAGATTGTTTCTATGTGAGCACGCTTTCAGAACTTAAGCTTCAAGACATTTATAAGGTGATTAAGGTAATGCAAACAGAGCCCAGCTGCAAGAGTTGGAAAATATCCAAAAACTTCATGTTTGTGAGTGGTTGACAGCCATTTATAGGTAGTTGCCCACCATGAAAACATTTGAATATTTACTCTTGTCAGGTTGTTGTGAATCTGGTTTCAGTATGGGAATGTTGAAGAGAGAAAGCCAACATTTCAAGGGTCTCAAGGGAGAGGTTGCTAAACACAATGAAGAAGAAAATGGCCTTAACAAGGCATGAGAAAATCACTCTAAAATATATTTTCGCCGAGAGTATGCCAAAAATTGGGGACTCAATATGTCCTTCTTCTACCCTTTGTTGAAAAAGAAGTGACATTTTACTGCTTTAACACCCTTTTTATGTCTTACAATTCAGTTAACTTTAGCTGTCTCGCCAAACTATTGTTCGTCCTAAAGATTCATAAATAAAACACGTACATACTGAGGCTTTTGTGCAGGATGCTTCATCCATTGTTCTGTTATTCACTTTTTGCTTGCACCCAAAAGAGAATACAGCGTGGACTGATGGTTCAGCTCGCTTTATCACTTGGTCCCCTTCAATTTGAGTGACTTTTTAAGGCCTTTGCATCTTATTCACATCTATCTTTGAGTAGGTCCTTTCTCTTTATCTACAAATCCGGTTCAAAGTCTGCTTTTTTATATATGTTTTACTTTACATACCAGTTATTTATTTTGACAGCTTTAGCTGTCATGCCAAACTACTGTTTTTTTTTAAACATACATAATATACATATAAGAAGGGTTTCTAGTCAGCAGGCTTTCTCCATTGCTCTGATAATTTGTCATTCAGATGTTGCTGCTGCTTGCTACAGCATACAGCATGGGGCAATGCATCTGCCTACTTCACCCATTTGCTCCCTTCTCTTTGAATGACTGCACAAATCCTCTGCACATTGTTCATAAACACCTAAAAGTAGTTTCATTCTCTTCTCAAATGTATTATTTTGTTTATTTTCTATATATTTAAACACTAGCTATTTATTTTGCATGCTAGAGGGTGATTTATCTTCTGCTTTGTGTTTTTTAGGTCTAATATTAGCCAACATGTTTTGATTTTACTAATCGTACATGTTACGTACTGCTAGGGGCTTTCAGTCAGCCCTTTTCATACACTGGTCTGTTAATGTGTCTGTTACATGTTTCTTCCCCCACTACAGCATGGGGCAGTGGGTTAGCCTACTTCAGCCATTGGCTAACTTCACTGTAAGTGATGGCATTCTCCCCTTTCACAAGAAACACATCCACACACACAGTTGTTACCGTAAGTTCCAGGGTCTACCATGGCAATGTGTGCTTTTTGTGGCCAGCAAATAGTTTTGCTTTTTGAGAATTTAAAGATTGATGAGGGTCTGCCAAACAAAACAAAACAAGCATTGGCAAAGCCAAACAGCTGACTGCCAACCGAGACCTAGTAGCTTTGCCAGTTATTGTTTTGTAAATAACGTTCGCCTGTCTCTGAAGTCATGTTAATTTCCGGTAACTGCTGTGCATTTGACTTCTGTATATTGCTTTGTCAGACTGGTTTGCACTACAGAAAACCATAAATAAACATAGAATGTGAATCTGTAAACTGCACATTCACCCAAATGGCAACTTGGACCTATATAACAGATGTTCATTGTTGCAAAACTGGAAGATTGTAAACCACATCAAGAAAAATGCTAAATAAATGTTTTGAAGTGTAAATGCATTTTATTGTGCCGATTACAAGAATTACTAAAGGAATCGTTTGTTTTAAAACTTTTTAGAATCAGGCCCATAATTGTTAGTCTGCTGAGACGTGCCAATCAATCGGCTGCAAAAGTACAGTTATTATCTTTAAACTTGAAATTCAATATTAACATGTAGTATTTATCCCTTCACCATATTCTGATTTTGTCTGTGACTCCTCCCAGTATGATTGCTGGCCTGTCACTGTGGTGGTAGAACACACAACTGTTTAGTAGCATGCACAGGTCAATTTTCATGAACGCTTACACAACAACCCACAAGAAAGTGGACTCCAGGGTAAAGAGAACTCAGTTGCTAATGATTTTGCTATGTCTGTTGTTATATTTCATAACCTCTATAAATGTTATTTTGTTTGATGAAGCCAATGTAACTTATAAATCAGTAAGAATAATTTGTATTCCAAAATCCAAGTAGTACTAGATACTTCATGCATTGTACTTAACATCTTAAAACAAACGGGGGAACAAGTATGAATCCCCTGTACTAATTTTATCACATTTTCCAGAACGTCTACTTGAACACTACTGAAAAAGGCAAGTGTTTAGAGATCTGCATCACTGTCAAGGACTTAATGAATATTCAGAAATGCAAATAACTATATCTGCGAGTAACTGCAATATGATATATCTGACGATTAACATCTTCTGTTAATTATAACATTTTTAAGGCATATTTTTTTACCTACCTGCAAGCTAGCAACCCCCCAGTGCTAATTTATTTCTTCACCAATACAGTCAGCCCCTTAAGGAGCGCTAAATATTTGAAAAGGTAACATCCTGCTTTTACAGCAGTATTTACAGTTTTCAAAGATACTTTTTGAAAGGTTGTTTGTGAATCTGGTTTAAAAAAACGTGGGCCTGATGGAAGAAAAGCAAAAGGATATATAAAATTGAAGATCTGTAACCTTTGAATAACAGTTTCCAATCTCTGTCTTTTGTGATTGCATTGAAATGCTTTATCATAAATGTGCCAAATTGCATAAAAAGTGACAACGTGTGCAAAGGACGTATTTTTAAGAACATTATAGATCATAGTATGAAGATAGAAAATCTCTAGTTCCCTAATAAAGCATGAAAAGTTTATACTGTATAGAAGAATAAAAGTAAAACGACAAGGTGATGGATGGAATACTTCTCAGCCAATTATGATCGGTTGGGACCACATTAGAACTGTTCAGTTCATCGTTTATTGCCCATTAAGGACTCTTACAGACCTGCCATTAGCAAATTAGTCTTGGTCCTACTCCAGTTCAGCCCTATCTGCCCAGTCAGAACTCCTCCAGACATGAGTCCAGAAGCCAGTATTGTTCCTCCTCATTAAACACATTTTGTGTTGTGTCCTACATGATTCCTTACTCTTCCTGACATAGCAAGCATATATGTGGTACTGTGGTAAGGTCACAGCACATGCACTAAACCAGAAGTAATAGAGTATTCCCTAAAGATCTCATGGGATTGATACCCTATTGCCCCTACTGTCAGGTACCGTATTGCTGCCCTACTTTGTAACCCTGCTGATTACAATTCTGGAAACCTTTAGTTAACCTACATGTTTACACAACATATGATATCCATATTCGGTTACATAGGTTGGAAGTAAACCCCTTATTACTTGCCTGTACTTTCTATATCCTTATTTTTCACCACTAGTATTGCTGTGTACAAACATTTGTTTTGCTTATCCAACAAACTTATGACAAACGTATATATCCTCCATGTAGGAAATTTACCTTTGCTTTGTGGTCACCCTGGATTGTGAGCCTCTTGTTGAACCATATAATTCTGCTTGGTACTCTGTGCAATTTACCCCTGCTAACCAGTATTAAACAGCCTTTGCTCCCCTTTTAAACATGGCTGAACTAGCATACTTGTAATTGGCATCCTTGACTAGTTAAATGTCACCAGTAAAATGCAGCACCTAGCATGCCATCCTCTACAGTGGCACTGCAAACCTGGCTTCAGGCCTACCCTGTGTGGCCTGACAGCAGCAGTGTAAAACGTGCAATTTGACCTGTGAAAATAAACCATTTTGACAAGTTAAAACCTCCCTTTTAAGTATGACCAAGTCACTACATAGGCGTTGAAGCCCACAAGGCATGATGCTTGGTATTGGGCCATTGAGAAATTTCATGTTAACATGTCCTTATGGAGACTAGCACCTTAAAGCTATTTTTCAGTGTGGCGGGCCTAGATGTCCTATGTAGCAAACCAGAGCACAAATTAAAATCTGAATACTGTATCTCGGAAATAGGAGTAGCAAGAAAAAAGTAAACAACTATTTTCAATAGTTATTGCAAATCTAATTCAATGTTGACGTCAGACTTTTGATAAATAGTAAGGGAAAGTAACTTTTAGAAAGTTCCCTTTTCCCTGCCGAAGGTTCCTGGAGGCAAATTTGCCTTTGCTCTCCAACTTCTCCCAGCAAGTGATGAACATTTGAATAGGAGTGAAAAAGGTGCAAATGAGCTACACAGTGGATCACTGTGATTGTCAGGCCTGCCTGAATAGTCAGAAATGATTCCCTTGAGGTCAGCAGAAGGGTGGGGGCTCCGAGTATCAAATTTACAGTGTCAAATCCTGCTTGACATGTCTGCTGGGTTTTACATATAACACTTGAGGCGCACTTGAAAGACAGAAAACAGGATGCCAAGACAGATTTTGTGTATCCATTGTCTGATTGCTGAAATACCCTGCTTTTTTCTAGCAGACATCAGTCTCTGGGTTTACTGTGGGTACAGTGGATGTCTCAAACTGGATTTTAGTGTTAGATGTGGAGGACGCTAGGATTACCATAGTGCACTCACCACACACAGCCCCAGACATCACAGCCAAAGTTTGGTGTGGCTGAAGACTTTCACCATCCTGAAAATGTGAGTGGAGTCTGCTCTGGTACCTTTTACCCCATTGGTTAGGGCTTGTCCAGGAGTAAACATCCATCCCTTATCTAGTGCTGGGCATACATGTGGAACCTCGAGGCACTCACTTCGGGACACTCCTGGATATGAGGAAAAACAGAAGAGGAGCGGTCATGCTTTCTATGACTAGAGAAGATCCCGAAGGACTGGGCCCTCTTGCACTGAGGTCAAAAAAGTGGACTCAAGGGGTCATAAGGCTGACCTACTGTGTGGCTACAGGATGGCAACAAGGTACAAGATGCATTTTCTTCAACTGCCAGCTGACCAGTGGCAAGTGTGTCTGGGCTTCACACTGCTGTTGGCCTCTTCCTGACACCTAGTGGGTGTGGACGTGACTCCCCTGAGCTCTGGAGGACTTTAGTAGGGTACTCCTGAGGTGGATTGTGACCTAAACGACTATGTGGGAAGGTAAAATCTTTAACTAGGATGAACCTGGTTGGTGTATTCGACCTGCATGCCATTACAGTCAGCATCGAACTGCGATCAGGTCCTGGTATGCAGTGAGCAGTGACTATCATTGGTGTCTTGTGCTTTTTGGCACTATTTCTACTTAAAACTTTAAAAAATCATATTTTCGGTTCCTCTTGGTGGACTTGTATCTATTTTTGGAATTTGATTTGGGATTTTTATTGTTTTGCATTCTGACTTTATTACTGGTTTAGTGCTGCATAAAATCTTTACACATTGCCCTAAGTTATGCCTGTCTGCTACATGCCAAACATACCAGGACGTTGAAGTCAGATTAAATTAGTGACTTTAAAGGTCTACTGTGACAAGGGTTGTGATTATTCCTTGTGGTGCATAGTCACCCACCCCATATAATAATCCAATTTCTTACTCTCCACATGCTCCAAGGCAGCTATTAAAAAAAACTATATTTCTTAGTTGTTCTGTACAGTTGTACTTTCCTAAGTAAAATGCATTTATTTCTCACTTGCCGTATTATACTTGATTCTATATGTTTCTTTGTTCATAATGAACCTTTGTTGTAAAGCGCTCTGCCACAGTTTGTGCCCCAACAGTGTCTTATTACAAATATTTAATAAATCTTAAACAAACAGTTCCAAATTTATCTGGAAGAAACACATTCTCATTATGCCACTGAACACAGTGAAATATTTTAAAGTGACTTTTTTTGTTTTTTCTCCTAACTTCCTTCTTTATAAGTTTGCCAAATCTGGCAATTATGAGATCTGTACCCAAAACGTGAAATAACCACATGGACCTGGGAATGTGTGGTCCTTTTCTGGTGGGTTTTCATTGACTCCACTGACAAATCCAGTGACATTTTTGCAGGTGACACATGTTAGTGGGAGGGCTGACAGGGACTGAGTGTGTGTGGTACTGGCCTCAAGTGGGGAATGGGGCAGGTCAATTTAGGGCAGCACTAGCTGTTCTCACGTAGTGTGCTGTGGGCAAGTGGGATGCACACAGCCCAAAGTCTCCCCATATGTCTCAGGGCTGCTCCTGATAGTGGACAGATATCACTCAAGGCCTCTTGCAGTGAAGGTTTTTGAGGGTGGTTAGGCCTTTGGATGAGAGATGATTAATGTGACCAGGAACTGTTACCCTCACATCCTTACCTTTGATTGACTACAAGAAACTAAGGTGACCTGATTTCCATTAGGAATGTCAATCACCTAGCGCTGTTGGAAGAAGCAGACCTGATCCTATTCCCAGTAGATCTCTCCAGCTGTACTATGCACAAATCTCCAGTTATTATTACTATGGAGGCTCCTATCATTGTTGGCTATAAAACCTTATTTTGGGAGGAACTCATTGCGACACGCGTTTGCTCACAGTTGTGTAATTATAACAAAGTTTATGTTGAGGCTCTGGAAAGAGAGATAAAATAACCTAGAAAGCATAGTGAACCAGGGCATTCAACCAGTGGCATAACAAACCTGGAGGGCGCCCTCCTGCAAAGAACGTGGAGGGGGGCTACCCTTCAGCCTCACTCAGGCCAGGTGCTATGCCGAGGGCCCCCCTTTGAGCTCACCCCCCTCAGCCCCCACACCGCGGGGGATCCAGGGGCCTTTGATACACCCCTGCATTCAACTATGCTTTCGCTCTAAGTATCAAACCACACTCTGGCACTGAAGGAGCAGCCCTGTCACCCAGTAGAGAAAATTAAAAAAATGTAATCTTGTGAAGATTCTTCTCGGTTTATGGGCAAATGCCCCAGTCTACCTCTCTAACCCAGCCTTGTACTACATCCCAAGTTAGAATCTAAGGTCATGCAGCTAAAAGGTAAAGAAAAGTAGGAATCACTTGAGAAACAATCAGTTCACAAGGCAAGCAACAGTGGAATGGTTTGCACCCTCATCTCAGAGGTCTAGAAAGGCCCTCTAGAGTATCCAGTTGAAGGCAGATTTTTAGAAACATGCATCTGACGCTGGGGTCGCCTTCTCAACTGAGGGAACAATATAACTATTGGCAGCAACCCACATATTGAAGACTGTGACTTCCAAGGAACACAGAAAAAATTATTCATCCATGGACACCCATAAATCATATGTATCGACTGTCACTTTGTGCTGTGAAGTAGCCATAAGGTGACATGCTGAGAAAATGCAAATGTACAAAAGTAGATACACAAATGACTGCTGATATTTGGGAATCTTCGTGTACAAACCTTGCTGATGCACATGTAAAGGATGTACGACAAAAAACATGTACTAACTTACCAGGGCTTGCTCTCTGGCACTGGACCATAAGCAATGTTGGATATGGAGGTCAGGGCCATGACCCATTGCAAACATTTCACACCAACCATACATGTATGGTCTTTTGTGATGGAAACCTATAAAAGGTGCCCTTCAGAATGCTGTAAAACCCTAAATGAAAGAGGTCACATGGATAACAGATTCTACACATCAAAAAACATAATAACCTTTATTACAAGGCTGGCTCTCGGACGGAAGTGAAATGAGTGATAAGGCAAAACTAACTAGAACCTTTTACATTCACGTCACTTTCCTCCAGCCTTCCTCCATCCTCTGCTTTTTCTTTCTCTAATAAATGTTCTATTATCAAATCTCCCACTAACTCCAGGCAAGAGGTAGGCATACAGGGATTAACACAGTGATTTCTAATGATGCAAATGTGTGAACAATTGTAAATGTTCTTTGATGTCAATTTCATTGTGATTGAATACAAACATCTGAGTTATGTAGGTGGTCCTAAAAGATACATACTATTGTGTGCTTTCCAACTGGATACGTCAAACAACCAACAATGCACCAACTATTTTCTTATTATTATTATTCCTCTTAATATTATTATTAACTTGTTTTTCTGTAGCAGTTTAGAGCCCACTTTAGCCACCTTTAATTGCTGTTAGAAATAGATGGAACTATTAACCAATTTAATGGTTTTCAACTTACTTTTCTCAGAAGGATGGATGGCTGAGTCAATGTTTTGCGATTTAGGCTCCTGAATAGCATATCAATCTATCTTCAGCAGTAAACAATTCAATTCAGTGAGCTAGCCTTATGGCTTTTTTGTACAATATGTTGTCATTGTCTCATACATTAAGCAGCATGCAGGATGCTCTATGGTAGACTCAAACTGGACCATGCCTCCTAAAAATCTTAAGGTTTTCCCTTTCAGAAACTGCTAACTCACCTCCCACTCTCTGACCCTAGGGATTTTCTCTAACTCTCTTATAACCTAGTCCCCCTTCCCTTCTGCACAACATCTGCTCTGAATGTATGCGTGCCAATCCATTTTCACATCTTGTTCCTCTTTCTTCTGCTTGTTTCCTGAAAACTTTTCTCTTCTATCCCCACTCCATGATGATACACCCTTGACACTCTGAACAAACCTCTGGGCGTGTTTTAACTGTGTGTGTTTCTGTAGCATATGGATGAAGAAGGGCTTAGTCAAATAAGGTTTTATTCTGTTGCACAATGCTTCAACTGCTTAGGCTCAAAGGTGAACAAAATATCAAACCCTCCAATAGCTCTTGTGGAACTGAATGGCATCCTTGGATTTATACATATCTCAAAAACACTTATTTTCCCGTGTTATCTTCACTCTTTATACTGTTCATAAATGTTGCACACTGAATTGTGTTAGTAACACATATATCTTAAGAGACTACTAAACCAGTTGAGAGGTTACTTATAGCAAATATAAGGCAAGGAAGAGTAAAAATGCATGCAACACAAAAAACACATATACACTGAAGGGAAGTGGCTCTTTTTGACGTGGTTACCCCCACATTTTACATGGTATCTGATGTGATTTCGACTGAAAGTGCACTGGGTTCCTGCTGGGTTAGTGCCAGATCTCTTTCCCTAAACTGTACAATTGTTTCCCCACTTGGCAAATTCTTTAGCACCCTCTGAATGCCCCTAGTAAGTAGTACCCTTGGTACCTAGGACATGAGGTGCTAAAAATGGTCCCTAAGGGCTGCAGCACAAATTGTGCAACCCTAAGGGAACCCCTCACTAAGCACATGACAGGCTACCATTGCAGGGTGTGTGTCTTGGTGCAGACAAAAGTGAATAATCGACATAGCACACAGCCTGTGTGCCTTGTGCCCTAACACTGTATGCAATATATGTAAGTCACCCCTAGGCCTTACACACAAATGTATGGTGCATTATATTACATTTGAAGGCACCTCTGCACAAGCAAATAAGCCACTACTATTCCTTTGTCGATTCTCAGACACAGTAAGTGACCAGGAAAGCCATTTTTAGGGTCGATACTGCAAGTGCAGATGCTAGCGCATGCATCTCGCATGCAAGACACTGTTGTTTTCAGCAAAGGGCTTGAAGCCCACCTGTTGCTCACCATTTGTTGGTTTGCGTGGCACTCTTCTTTACAGCCTGGTAATTTGTCAAGGCATGTCTGGCATCATTTCTGTTCCTCTGTGTGGAGCGGTGATCAAGCACTAATTGATTCAACTTAATAAGTGCCCGTCCGCTGCTCCCGACTTGATCGAGGTACTATTTTGTTGATTTTAACTTCCAGTGCTTCGCAAAGAGAAGGCTTGTGACTGACAAAAACGTGCCCAGCAGGTCAAACAAAACTGTAAAGTTTTATTTTGTGAATCTAACTTTCTTTTATTTTGTTAAGTCATTTTTCTCAGTTTCCACTCATGTTTTCTTTTTTTTTTGCTGGTGGGCGTGGTTGTCAAAAGATGACAATGAACTTGTTCGAAATAGGCGAGACCTATTGCATTGCAAATGCTTGTTAATGCATGTGCTGCACAGTGGTCAATACAAATTCGCCTGCTGCATGACAGTTTACGTGAAGATAGGTATGTTTGGTATCAAACATCTTGTATGGGTGAACCCACACTGATGTCAATGTCGGCCTAATAGATGCCCCCTGAAGCCCTACCAGCCTCTTGTGTGCTCACTCACTGGTTGGGGATTGGTTTCTACCAGCCTGCCACCCAAGACTCGGTTCAGGGCCCCTAGGGTGGGAGCCTACTGCTCAGAACAGAACAAAAGCCTGTCTGAAAAGAGTGTGTAACACCCCCTCCCACAGATGACCTGCTGATCAGCCTTTCTAAGGCAACAAGCCTCAAAGGGCTGCTGCCTTTGAAATGTAAATCTGTCTCCACTTACAGGAAGGAAAGGCACCCCCCTGTTCAGAGCCCATTTGGCACCTTGGCAGGCAGGAACGGGTGCCACCTCCAGGCTAGTACCACCCCTAAGATGGACTACTGTGAGGAGGTCACAATTTTTCAGAGTTAGCCATCTTTGAGATGGCATACATAGGAATTCTAGGACAAGATGATGCCCCTTTCCCACAGGAAGTGGTCATATAGTGGGTGTAGTGACCCCAAAGGTCAGTAGCCCATTGGCTATTAATCTACACACCCCTAGCACCCCTAAATTCTGAATTTAGTGGAGCCCCTGGCACCAGAAAAGCAGGTCCCTGCTGACTTGAAGAAGGAGGACACTCCAGAAATGCAAGAGGCAAGAACTGAAGATCTATTATGGACTCAGGGTCAACCCTGATAGCCTGCCTGTGGACTTTGACAATTGCAAGAAAGATGCCTCGTCCTCCAGCTGCTGAAACTTCCAAAAAGCCAGGAAGACTGCCAGTCTTCACCGCAGCACAAGGAACTGCTGTTGAATAGTGGAGCTGCTCCCCTGCATCCTTGCAGGCACCCAAGAACTGCGGAAGAGGATTCTGGACTGCCAAAACTGCCGCCAAACAGCACCACTGCACCTGAGCCTCCCAGCCCGAGTTGTAGGAGGTCAACAATGCCAACTGGGTCCCTAGCTTCTCCAGGGGCAAAGTGCATTGTGGGTTTCCCCACTGCATCCTTCACATCGACGCCTGCAGCCTCTGTGTGCAGGCCTCCCCACAACCGCCTCTGGTGATGGCAACTCCGACGGTCCACTGCCCCTCTGTACCCGAATGCTCTGGACCAAGGAGAACAGGACCACTGGTGTCTCTGCATCCCCAAGGCTTGTGAGACTTGAGCCCACTTGTTGATACACCTAGACTGGTTTCCCAGTCCACACCTGCAGCCTGTTCTGTGGGCCCTTCTCCACCGCGAGCGCCTTGGTGACTGACCCCCGATGGT
Organism: Pleurodeles waltl; assembly: GCF_031143425.1. Taxonomy (NCBI): domain Eukaryota; kingdom Metazoa; phylum Chordata; class Amphibia; order Caudata; family Salamandridae; genus Pleurodeles; species Pleurodeles waltl. Next base: position 404,210,445 of record NC_090438.1, read on the forward strand.
CCAAGAACACTCTGCATCTGGATGCCCCAGACCAAGGAGAAGAGGACCACTGGTGTCCCTACGTCCTTGACTATCACAAGACTTGTACCCATTCAGTGGCTCACCCAAATTGGACACCTAGTCCTAGCCTGCGGTCTCTTTCCGCAGTGACCAATCTCCATAAGAACGCATTGGGCACCCAACACTGTTTTTCACTCTGCACCCAGCCGCCCCTGTGCCACTGAGGGTGTACTGTGGGTGCTGCCTTGGACCTTGCCCACTACTCACCTTAACTCCAGGAGATTGGTCTTGTGAGTCATTGCACTCAACATTTTCCTCCCATAGGATAACATTGCAGAACTCAGAAATTGCACTGGGTCCACTTTTTAAAATAAAAAAAGAATTCCTATTTAAAAACGCACTAACCTGAACGATTTTTCTCTGATGCCTAAACATATATACATATACCTGCTATTTTTATTAACTGGTGTTGATCTCTTTTCCATGTCATGTGTCTCTTCTATTGATTGTTGTATCTTTTTGTAGATGTCTTGCATGCCTCTGTGTTAAGCCTAAGGCTGCTCGACCACACTACCCATAGATAGAACTCTTTGGGATTGTATAGCAAGCCCTGTACACTCACTGGTGAATCCCTGGACCCTTTACACGGTATTCACATACCACATAAAGGGCCAACTTCCTATATACACTTCCTACATACAGTATATCATACAATCCAAACAGAGGCATCATGTGTGTAGGACATTGATATGGCATACTTCCTAAAGGATCAGCAAAAAGCATTACAGAATGTGTCAGCATTTCTGGGGGACAAAATAATATACATAAAAGGTGGGGCACTATTGCTAGTTTCGCCAAGCAGCCCCATTAGGTTTCTGTGGTTGTTTCAAAGGGAGGTACTTTGCTTCTTGTGCAGCTCACTTACAGAAAACACCCTGGGCCAAGCCGTGCAAAATAATTTGAAAATAAACTTTGGTGTTTAAAATAATCAACTGAAAGAGAGAAAAGTATGTGCATGATTTTTAATACGTAAGGGCCGTCCTAGGTGTTACCCACTAATGAACAAGGCAATTTGATGCTGTCTCAGGGGGCAGTAAGGACAACTAACTGATAAAACGACAGACAAGCTGTGTAGCAAAGATACCTCTACAATTCCAGTTACATTATCTTGACAGTCTCCAATTACTGTCTCTCTCTACTGCAGTCCCAGCTCGGCATCACAGGCTCTGCAAAGGGCACCACTGTTCAATCAATATTGTCGTTTAACACTGCAAGGAAACTGACAGGCGAAACCCACAATTAAAAAAAACAGGAAGATGAAGCAAGTCATTTGTTACCCTAATGATCTGATCTGGATATAAGTGTCAGAAATTGTTGGGATTCATACTATCTTTCAAAGAAAACTTACCCTAAATTCATATTGACTGTTTCCTCCCTTATTTTAATATCACACCACTGCTGACTGAACCTAGAAACTGCTCCCATAAACTCCGTAAGCTGATAGAAAATCCAAACCTGCCTTTATATCTTGTATCAAACAGCGCCCCAAAAACAACAAAATAGAGTTGCATACGTTAACAAAATCTATACAATGTTCAGTCCGTCACTAGTATCACCGTCATACATTATCGGAAGTCTGCAGAACAGTTCATGCAGACAATGGTCTTATCCTTCTGGTAATGTGTTGGGGGCTTTGTGTTTAAGTCCTATTCTCTTCTGGCTAGCTAAGTCGACTTGTTTGGGTATAAAGGCTGAGGCCAATGTCTTAGGCATCTTTTAGGTTGAATAACGAGTTCTGCTTGGTATTTATTTGATGTTAAGGACTGGTGGGCTGAAAGACAGTGCCTATTAGTAGTGTGGCAAACTATGTCCTAGTCCTTCTTAGAAATGTTTCAACTGTGTGGGTCAGATCTAAAAGTAATCTTTCCTCTCAAAAAGTGCAGGACACACTACAACCTTTCTTTTAAAGTGTTCTCTTTTAGGACCATATTACCATGTGAGATATAATTGAAATATATTATTTTCAGCTGAATAGTGACAACATCAATAATAGCAGCATGTCATTAAACATTTATGGTGCCTGAAATCATTGTAAATAAGAGGTTTCACAAATACCTGATTTAGTAGTAAAACATTTAAAAAGGTCAGAAGAATGTAGGACTGCCCTGGCTTTGCCGGTATTCAAACCTCACAAGCTGTAGGAGACTGCATGTGTCAGCAGAAAGGATTTAGCTCACTAACCCATCTTGCCACTGCAGTTTCATGTAAGTATCATCTTCACAATGCAGTTTCAGAACTGGGCAGATTATACCTTCCACAGAGCTGTTGTTGAGTGTAACAAGTACTATGCCCAGTCTACTCTTCAACTTTCTCTGCAGTAGAGCAGATCTGTTTTAGCAGCAGAAGACTCTGCATGAATAATATCTGTAAGAGGGCTATCCAATGTCCATCTCCCTTAAGCACAGCCTAGTTTCTCCACCAGTAATGAGGGTCAAACAGGAGAGAATTTAGGAAGCTCTACGAGATACATGTGCTCCTTAGATACATTCTGTCTTATTGCCCTGAGGAGTGTCAAATCAATGGAACTATGTGTCAACAAACCATGGGATTATTGGTACCCCACTATAGTTTATATTATGTTATTAAATGGCTGTTCATCCGAACAGTGCCTTGTAGCTAAATAGTTTTTTTTGGTATAAAAAGGTTTTCGATTTTCCAAAACCTACTACCCTTTAGGTTCTTTGTGGAATCTTTGAAATAGCTATACAAGTAAAGGAGCTGCAGTTCTTTTTAACATACACACGAAGATGGTGGCCATGGTTAATATCTGTATTTTACAAATCCCCGGATTAAGACTATTTATCCCACTCCTGCACATTGAGATCCGATATTTACTACTGCAATACTTCGATAGAGATTTGCCAGGCAAAATCATCAAATGTCTAAAAAGAACAGAAAACATAATTATTCCTTAATCGCACAACTCAAGAAAAAGGACAGCACAAGATTAAAGGAAGGTGCCAGCCAGCTCAACTCACAATCAGTTCCCCTTGTTTTAAGTGACTGCTTTTAAAAGTACCATCTTGTCCTTCCTCGTGCATTGAAGTGGGAACCTGAGCTTCGATAGTTGCATCAGCCTTTATATAAACAAGCAAAACAAATAGGATCTGGGTTGAAAAAGAATGCAAACACATGCATGCAGAAATGAGGTTTCAATGCAACAGCACAGTAATGCCAGACCTACTAGCTTTGCCCATCCTTGTTAGTGGTGATGGTGGTAGTAATGTTGGCTGTGTAATATTGATAGCAGTGGCATCATGGTGGTACTGACATTATTTTGTGCTACTGGTAGTTGTAGGAAGTTGGCTCTGTATGTGCTATTTCAAAGTAAGGAATAGCATGCACAGAGTCCAAGGGTTCCCCTTAGAGGTAAAATAGTGGTAAAAAGAGATAATACTAATGCTCTATTTTGTGGTAGTATGGTCGAGCAGTAGGCTTATCCAAGGAGTAGTGTTAAGCATTTGTTGTACATACACATAGACAATAAATGAGGTACACACACTCAGAGACAAATCCAGCCAATAGGTTTTGTTATAGAAAAATATATTTTCTTAGTTTATTTTAAGAACCACAGGTTCAAATTTAACATGTAATATCTTGTTTGAAAGGTATTGCAGGTAAGTACATTAGGAACTTTGAATCATTTCAATTGCATGTATACTTTTCAAGTTATTCACAAATAGCTATTTTAAAAGTGGACACAGTGCAATTTTCACAGTTCCTGGGGGGAGGTAAGTTTTTGTTAGTTTTACCAGGTAAGTAAGACACTTACAGGGTTCAGTTCTTGGTCCAAGGTAGCCCACTGTTGGGGGTTCAGAGCAACCCCAAAGTTACCACACCAGCAGCTCAGGGCCGGTCAGGTGCAGAGTTCAAAGTGGTGCCCAAAACGCATAGGCTTCAATGGAGAGAAGGGGGTGCCCCGGTTCCAGTCTGCCAGCAGGTAAGTACCCGCGTCTTCGGAGGGCAGACCAGGGGGGTTTTGTAGGGCACCGGGGGGTGACACAAGCCCACACAGAAATTTCACCCTCAGCGGCGCGGGGGCGGCCGGGTGCAGTGTTAGAACAAGCGTCGGGTTTGCAATGGAAGTCAATGAGAGATCAAGGGATCTCTTCAGCGCTGCAGGCAGGCAAGGGGGGCTTCCTCGGGGAAACCTCCACTTGGGCAAGGGAGAGGGACTCCTGGGGGTCACTTCTGCAGTGAAAGTCCGGTCCTTCAGGTCCTGGGGGCTGCGGGTGCAGGGTCTTTTCCAGGCGTCGGGACTTAGGTTTCAGAGAGTCGCGGTCAGGGGAAGCCTCGGGATTCCCTCTGCAGGCGGCGCTGTGGGGGCTCAGGGGGGACAGGTTTTGGTACTCACAGTCGTAGAGTAGTCCGGGGGTCCTCCCTAAGGTGTTGGTTCTCCACCAGCCGAGTCGGGGTCACCGGGTGCAGTGTTGCAAGTCTCACGCTTCTTGCGGGGAGATTGCAGGGTTCTTTAAACCTGCTCCTTTGGATAAAGTTGCAGTCTTTTTGGAGCAGGTCCGCTGTCCTCAGGAGTTTCTTGTCGTCGAAGCAGGGCAGTCCTCAGAGGATTCAGAGGTCGCTGGTCCCTTTGGAAGGCGTCGCTGGAGCAGAGTTCTTTGGAAGGCAGGAGACAGGCCGGTGAGTTTCTGGAGCCAAGGCAGTTGTTGTCTTCTGGTCTTCCTCTGCAGGGGTTTTCAGCTGGGCAGTCCTTCTTCTTGTTGTTGCAGGAATCTAATTTCTAGGTTCAGGGAGAGCCCTTAAATACTAAATTTAAGGGCGTGTTTAGGTCTGGGGGGTTAGTAGCCAATGGTTACTAGCCCTGAGGGTGAGTACACCCTCTTTGTGCCTCCTCCCAAGGGGAGGGGGTCACATCCCTAATCCTATTGGGGGAATCCTCCATCTGCAAGATGGAGGATTTCTAAAAGTTAGAGTCACCTCAGCTCAGGACACCTTAGGGGCTGTCCTGACTGGCCAGTGACTCCTCCTTGTTATTCTCATTATTTTCTCCGGCCTTGCCGCCAAAAGTGGGGGCCGGGGCCGGAGGGGGCGGGCAACTCCACTAGCTGGAGTGTCCTGCGGTGCTGTGACAAAGGGGTGAGCCTTTGAGGCTCACCGCCAGGTGTTACAGCTCCTGCCTGGGGGAGGTGTTAGCATCTCCACCCAGTGCAGGCTTTGTTACTGGCCTCAGAGTGACAAAGGCACTCTCCCCATGAGGCCAGCAACATGTCTCTAGTGTGGCAGGCTGCTGGAACCAGTCAGCCTACACAGATAGTCGGTTAGGTTTCAGGGGGCACCTCTAAGGTGCCCTCTGTGGTGTATTTTACAATAAAATGTACACTGGCATCAGTGTGCATTTATTGTGCTGAGAAGTTTGATACCAAACTTCCCAGTTTTCAGTGTAGCCATTATGGTGCTGTGGAGTTCGTGTAAAACAGACTCCCAGACCATATACTCTTATGGCTACCCTGCACTTACAATGTCTAAGGTTTTGCTTAGACACTGTAGGGGCACAGTGCTCATGCACTGGTACCCTCACCTATGGTATAGTGCACCCTGCCTTAGGGCTGTAAGGCCTGCTAGAGGGGTGTCTTACCTATACTGCATAGGCAGTGAGAGGCTGGCATGGCACCCTGAGGGGAGTGCCATGTCGACTTACTCATTTTGTTCTCACTAGCACACACAAGCTGGTAAGCAGTGGGTCTGTGCTGAGTGAGGGGTCTCTAGGGTGGCATAATACATGCTGCAGCCCTTAGAGACCTTCCCTGGCATCAGGGCCCTTGGTACCAGGGGTACCAGTTACCAGGGACTTATCTGGATGCCAGGGTGTGCCAATTGTGGAATCAATGGTACATTTTAGGTGAAAGAACACTGGTGCTGGGGCCTGGTTAGCAGGGTCCCAGCACACTTCTCAGTCAAGTCAGCATCAGTATCAGGCAAAAAGTGGGGGGTAACTGCAACAGGGAGCCATTTCTTTACACAAGCCCCCCCCAGCCCACAGGCCAGGAGACTCAGCCAAAGCTGGGAGAGTCTTCCTAGTCTGTCAGGCGAGGAAGAGTAGAGGAAATAGGCTGGTTTGTTGCAGGGCCTACTCTGCCTTACATCCTCCTGTTCAGGTCATTCCCTCTGGGGAACTGACCCACTTCCACAGTGATAGGACCTAGTCTGAACTGCCTCTTGTCTGTGCTTTTTATGTCTTCACCCATTCTCTCTATTTTGGGGTTAGAGGTATCCACCTCTGCTAATCTTATCTTAGCCAGGGTCACCCCTAGCTTACCCAAAGAGGTTACCCAGAGCTGGAGTAACCCCACCATGACCAACAGGGTCAGGGGGCCTAACTTGCTATTTGGCATGGGGTCAGACCACCATGCCAAGGATAGTGCAGCCATAAAGGCTAACACCCAGCAGAGGCCACTGACAGCTATCAGTGCCCAGAACCACACCTTTAGCTCTTCACCTACAAGGGAAGGGGCTAAGTTACAGGCTTCTTTGGGTTCAGGGTGCCTGTCTGCTGTATTAGAGTGGGGGGTTACCACATCTTGTAGTAAACACCCTTCTTCCACTCTTTCTTCTGTTAGCTGAGGAGCCACCCACTCAGGCTTAACAGTTGCCTGACTAGCCAGGACTTCTTGTGGGTCAGGTTGGACTTTATCAGAGCCACTTTTGGAGTTCTCCCCTACTGGAGCAGAATCTCCTTGGCTTGCTGGAACCTTGGCTAAAGGTTGTCCACCTTTCCTACTCTGTTTCATTTTCTTTTTCTTCTGGGGCCTACTTGCATTTACTGCAGAGGCAGGCACTCCAGAATCCTTGGGAGAGGACTGGCACTGGACCAGTTCCTCTCTTGGGCTCTGACTAACCTCTGGGTAGTCATTTCCAAGGAGACAATCAAGGGGGAGGTCTGTACTGACTACCACCCTTCTCCAGCTAAAAGTCCCACCCACTTCTATGGGCACAAAAGCCACAGGCCTATCAGTGACCCTGTCTGGGCTAACTCTTACTCTGGCCATCTCACCTGGGATGTACTGGTTTGAGAACACCAGCCTGTCATGCACAATAGTGTGACTGGCACAAGTGTCTCTCAGGGCAGTGGCTGGGATTCCATTCACCAGTAGGTGGTGGAAGTGTCTACTTCCCTCTGGAATCTCCAACTCACCTGTTGGGCCCTTTTTCCAGTTGAAGGCTATGAAGACCTCCTCATCTGAGGAGTCATCCCCAATGGCTACACTGGTCACCCCTGGGATTTTGCTAGGGGGTTTGTTTTTGGGACAAGAAGTGTCCTTGGTGTGGTGCCCTGTCTGTTTACAGTTATGGCACCATGCCTTAGTGGCATCCCAGCTCTTACCCTGGTACCCACCTTTGTTTTGGGTTGTGTCTCTGGGCCCACCCACCTGGTCTGGTTTTTGGGGGCCTACAGGGGACTCTTTTTCTTTGTTTCTAGTGTCACCCACTTTCTCCTGGGGAGGCTTTGTAACCCCTTTCTTTTGGTCACCCCCAGTGGAAGTTTTGGTTACCCTAGTCTTGACCCAGTGGTCTGCCTTCTTTCCCAATTCTTGGGAGAAATTGGACCTAGGTCTACCAGATACTGATGCAACTTTTCATTGAAGCAGTTACTTAAAATGTGTTCTTTCATAAACAAATTATAAAGCCCAACACAGTCATACACTTCATTTCCAGTTACCCAACCATCCAGTGTTTTCACTGAGTAGTCAACATAATCAACCCAGGTCTGGCTCGAGGATTTTTGAGCCCCCCTGAATCTAATTCTATACTCCTCAGTGGAGAATCCAAAGCCCTCAATCAGGGTACCCTTCATGAGGTCATAAGATTCTGCATCTTTTTTAGAGAGTGTGAGGAGTCTATCCCTACACTTTCCTGTGAACATTTCCCAAAGGAGAGCACCCCAGTGAGATTTGTTCACTTTTCTGGTTTCACAAGCCCTCTCAAAAGCTGTGAACCATTTGGTGATGTCATCACCATCTTCATATTTAGTTACAATCCCTTTGGGGATTTTCAACATGTCAGGAGAATCTCTGACCCTAGTTATGTTGCTGCCACCATTGATGGGTCCTAGGCCCATCTCTTGTCTTTCCCTTTCTATGGCTAGGATCTGTCTTTCCAAAGCCAATCTTTTGGCCATCCTGGCTAACTGGATGTCCTCTTCACTGGAGTTATCCTCAGTGATTTCAGAGTTGTTGGTCCCTCCTGTGAGGGAACCAGCATCTCTGACTATTATTTGTGGAGTCAGGGCTTGAGAGGCCCTGTTCTCCCTAGATAGGACTGGTGGGGGGGAATCACCCTCCAAGTCACTATCATCATCCTCTGTATTGCCATCCTCAGAGGGGTTGGCTCTTTCAAACTCTGCCAACAGCTCCTGGAGCTGTAGTTTGGAAGGTCTGGAGCCCATTGCTATTTTCTTTAGTTTACAGAGTGACCTTAGCTCTCTCATCTGTAGATGGAGGTAAGGTGTGGTGTCGAGTTCCACCACATTCATCTCTGCACTAGACATTATGCTTCTAAAAGTTGGAATACTTTTTAAGAATCTAAAACTAGTTCTAGGTTCTAATTCAAACTTTTACCAAACTTTTAAACTCTAAAAGAAATGCTAACAGGGACTAACACAAGGCCATAGCAGGACTTTAAAGAATATAGAAAACTTTTCAAATTGCAAAGATCAATTTCTAATGACAATTTTGGAATTTGTCGTGTGATCAGGTATTGGCTGAGTAGTCCAGCAAATGCAAAGTCTTGTACCCCACCGCTGATCCACCAATGTAGGAAGTTGGCTCTGTATGTGCTATTTCAAAGTAAGGAATAGCATGCACAGAGTCCAAGGGTTCTCCTTAGAAGTAAAATAGTGGTAAAAAGAGATAATACTAATGCTCTATTTTGTGGTAGTGTGGTCGAGCAGTAGGCTTATCCAAGGAGTAGTGTTAAGCATTTGTTGTACATACACATAGACAATAAATGAGGTACACACACTCAGAGACAAATCCAGCCAATAGGTTTTGTTATAGAAAAATATCTTTTCTTAGTTTATTTTAAGAACCACAGGTTCAAATTTAACATGTAATATCTTGTTTGAAAGGTATTGCAGGTAAGTACATTAGGAACTTTGAATCATTTCAATTGCATGTATACTTTTCAAGTTATTCACAAATAGCTATTTTAAAAGTGGACACAGTGCAATTTTCACAGTTCCTGGGGGGAGGTAAGTTTTTGTTAGTTTTACCAGGTAAGTAAGACACTTACAGGGTTCAATTCTTGGTCCAAGGTAGCCCACCGTTGGGGGTTCAGAGCAACCCCAAAGTTACCACACCAGCAGCTCAGGGCCGGTCAGGTGCAGAGTTCAAAGTGGTGCCCAAAACGCATAGGCTTCAATGGAGAGAAGGGGGTGCCCCGGTTCCAGTCTGCCAGCAGGTAAGTACCCGCGTCTTCGGAGGGCAGACCAGGGGGGTTTTGTAGGGCACCGGGGGGGGGACACAAGCCCACACAGAAATTTCACCCTCAGCGGCGCGGGGGCGGCCGGGTGCAGTGTTAGAACAAGCGTCGGGTTTGCAATGGAAGTCAATGAGAGATCAAGGGATCTCTTCAGCGCTGCAGGCAGGCAAGGGGGGGCTTCCTCGGGGAAACCTCCACTTGGGCAAGGGAGAGGGACTCCTGGGGGTCACTTCTGCAGTGAAAGTCCGGTCCTTCAGGTCCTGGGGGCTGCGGGTGCAGGGTCTTTTCCAGGCGTCGGGACTTAGGTTTCAGAGAGTCGCGGTCAGGGGAAGCCTCGGGATTCCCTCTGCAGGCGGCGCTGTGGGGGCTCAGGGGGGACAGGTTTTGGTACTCACAGTCGTAGAGTAGTCCGGGGGTCCTCCCTGAGGTGTTGGTTCTCCACCAGCCGAGTCGGGGTCGCCGGGTGCAGTGTTGCAAGTCTCACGCTTCTTGCGGGGAGATTGCAGGGTTCTTTAAAGCTGCTCCTTTGGATAAAGTTGCAGTCTTTTTGGAGCAGGTCCGCTGTCCTCGGGAGTTTCTTGTCGTTGAAGCAGGGCAGTCCTCAGAGGATTCAGAGGTCGCTGGTCCCTTTGGAAGGCGTCGCTGGAGCAGAGTTCTTTGGAAGGCAGGAGACAGGCCGGTGAGTTTCTGGAGCCAAGGCAGTTGTTGTCTTCTGGTCTTCCTCTGCCGGGGGTTTCAGCTGGGCAGTCCTTCTTCTTGTTGTTGCAGGAATCTAATTTCTAGGTTCAGGGAGAGCCCTTAAATACTAAATTTAAGGGCGTGTTTAGGTCTGGGGGTTAGTAGCCAATGGTTACTAGCCCTGAGGGTGAGTACACCCTCTTTGTGCCTCCTCCCAAGGGGAGGGGGTCACATCCCTAATCCTATTGGGGGAATCCTCCATCTGCAAGATGGAGGATTTCTAAAAGTTAGAGTCACCTCAGCTCAGGACACCTTAGGGGCTGTCCTGACTGGCCGGTGACTCCTCTTTGTTATTCTCATTATTTTCTCCGGCCTTGCCGCCAAAAGTGGGGGCCGGGGCCGGAGGGGGCGGGCAACTCCACTAGCTGGAGTGTCCTGCGGTGCTGTGACAAAGGGGTGAGCCTTTGAGGCTCACCGCCAGGTGTTACAGCTCCTGCCTGGGGGAGGTGTTAGCATCTCCACCCAGTGCAGGCTTTGTTACTGGCCTCAGAGTGACAAAGGCACTCTCCCCATGAGGCCAGCAACATGTCTCTAGTGTGGCAGGCTGCTGGAACCAGTCAGCCTACACAGATAGTCGGTTAGGTTTCAGGGGGCACCTCTAAGGTGCCCTCTGTGGTGTATTTTACAATAAAATGTACACTGGCATCAGTGTGCATTTATTGTGCTGAGAAGTTTGATACCAAACTTCCCAGTTTTCAGTGTAGCCATTATGGTGCTGTGGAGTTCGTGTAAAACAGACTCCCAGACCATATACTCTTATGGCTACCCTGCACTTACAATGTCTAAGGTTTTGCTTAGACACTGTAGGGGCACAGTGCTCATGCACTGGTACCCTCACCTATGGTATAGTGCACCCTGCCTTAGGGCTGTAAGGCCTGCTAGAGGGGTGTCTTACCTATACTGCATAGGCAGTGAGAGGCTGGCATGGCACCCTGAGGGGAGTGCCATGTCGACTTACTCATTTTGTTCTCACTAGCACACACAAGCTGGTAAGCAGTGGGTCTGTGCTGAGTGAGGGGTCTCTAGGGTGGCATAATACATGCTGCAGCCCTTAGAGACCTTCCCTGGCATCAGGGCCCTTGGTACCAGGGGTACCAGTTACCAGGGACTTATCTGGATGCCAGGGTGTGCCAATTGTGGAATCAATGGTACATTTTAGGTGAAAGAACACTGGTGCTGGGGCCTGGTTAGCAGGGTCCCAGCACACTTCTCAGTCAAGTCAGCATCAGTATCAGGCAAAAAGTGGGGGGTAACTGCAACAGGGAGCCATTTCTTTACAGTAGTGAACTACTGGAGCTGGTTGCACTGATGGAGCCATTGCTAATGCTTTTAGTTACATTTATGGTGGTCTTTGTGCTGCTATTGGTTGTAGTATACTGGTGATATTGTTAGTTGCGTCTCTGGTATCGGGAGGTGGACATATTGTGGACATTGTTGTTGGTGTTGTTGCTGTTATTGATACTGATGGCGGTGCGGGTGTAAGTGGTGTATTTGGAAAGGCCCTAGTTATTACCAATTGGCTAAAGTAGGAATATTGTCTGAATTGAAGATTGAAACATCTTTCTTAAGGTCTCGCTACACCAGTACATTTGCGGTAAAACACAAATCTGAACCATGCAATAATGTACTATATAATGTTGCAGTACTTCAGAATCCCACCACCTAGCACCTACTAAATTAATAAAAATATCACTGCTTTTTTTTGGCTGTGCCCATGCCCTTTCAATAGAACTGCCACAATCCTTACATCACTAATGAATTTCATCACAATTCAGTCTTATTCAAATCAACACAACAAACATGAATCCCACTTCCCTTTGACAGCAAGCATTTTTAAGTTTTTAAAGCAGTCTTAGAACCACATTTAACTGTTTATGTCGGTACGAAGAAGATATGCCCCATTGGTCGCTCACATGCAGAATACTATGCTTTACAAGAATCATCATGGACGGTTAATGTGACCAGGTGACTGTTTTTAATGGACTACAGTGCCATGAAGGAGAGAGGAACGCCGCTGCAAACGCCGAACAACATTTACCGCAAGTTCTAACAAGGGTCCGGCTGAGGGACCCCATTAGACTCTCCTGACAGAGCTGGAGCTGCTTACAGACTCCTAATGCGCGCGCTGTCAGGTGGAACAGTCAATAATTGGCTAGTTAATTTATGTTACAAATCAACTCAAGGTAGGGCCGAGCAGTGGCTTCCTGTACTCTTAGATCAATGGAGTTAGATGTGGACGTTTCCAGGGATCCGCATCACTTAGCAGGAAGACAGCAGATTCGGCGTCAACAGCCATCTGCAGATTAGCTGCACTGTTTTACCCTCCGCCGAACTACATTGTTGTGTCAGTTTACAGGCAATCTAAATGGAATCTAATCCCAGCAGCCGTAAACTGGGACACCATGCCGGAGAGAAGTTTGCAAAACACTAACATTTTATGCTCACTGGTGATGCCACATGAATCTAATTACCACATTCAATTCCACACTTTATAGTGATAACAGAGAGGAAAGTAAACAGCATACTTAAAAAACACATTTGCAAACATCTATGCAACAGTTAATACAAATGCATTAACTGCTTTAGCTTTCCAGTCTCATTTTGGTTTGAGCTTGTTTGAGATTACATGTTGACATGGGATCCAAGTGTAGAGGGTTCTCTAGCTAGTTATGATAATATTTATATTAATATTCATTATTTATGTAACACGCAGTCCAATCTGAATTGTCACTTGAAGCTGAAATAATTCCATATACGTTTACAGTATTCAATACTGAATTATGAACATATCCAGAGAAAGGAAAATTTAAATACATGGAATGTGTACGTGCAAAGCATACAAAGCATACAAAACGTTAACGGGAGAGGGATAGAGAAATGACTGAAAGTAGAAAGAGAAACTAATGACCTGTAGACAGAAATTCATAGCACTTGAAATAATGCGCACTAGTAATTAATGTGCACTCATGCAAGAGTGTGATATTCACAGTTGGCCAAAGAAAGTAATGAACAATCACGTGTATGTCATTGCAAGTGTCAGTTATTTGTAGCAAGACTATCCTTTTGTTGTTTTTCTGGTTTATGGTTTTTTTTGTAGGTTTTTTTTTTTTTTTTTTTAACAAACTGATTGATGGCATCTGTTGCCAGAGAGCTGAGGTTACTTGCCGGGCTGGAGGTACAAGTGAGTCTGTGATAACAATAGCCTGGTATTGTATGTCAATACGATTTTGAAAAGCCTGCAGTCTCTTCTCTCCGTATATCACCATAATAAATGTTCCACTGTATGTGGGTGTTGGAGCACTCTTGCAATAGGGTTCAAGAGCTATCTAGACAATAATTATCAGAAAATCCTTCAGGTATTAGAAAGTGGGTCACTGATTTTGGACTGGGACCAGCTCAGGTGCAAAAATTCTCGTGTAAGAGGCAAAGTCATTAGGCCTTTCATCCATTTGGACCTCGATCAAACTGATATCTATCAATAAAACTGCATGACCACAAAATGCAAAGAAACACTTCTCTCTCCACGATGTTATTCAAGATTGTCTTGAAATAAGTCCCTAAAATCGGTTAAACCCTACTCAAGTTGGGCTTCCTCTTTTCTAATGTATCTATGGTTAGTTGTTTTCATTTTTTTAATGCCTCCTCCAAGGGGTATGTGCATAATGGGATGTGCTCCCAGTAAATATAAGTGCGGGTGAATTCCATCCTTCTTCTCGACCTGCAATTGCATTTTCACCCAACTCTGGTGAGAGTGCACAAGTTTTCAATGTGAGAAACGTCTGACGTGTGTGCATGCCTACATGTTTTCAGCGTGGGTGCTGGCCCAACATTTTCCTTGACTACCTCACTCTAAGCTTCCATTTTGAGTCTCCAATGCTCACTGATTCCAGTCCCCGTGCTTTCTGCAAATAAACATTAATAACGTGAACCAGAATTTCTATTTTTTTATGTTTCATGGTTTTATGTTTTTAGTTGACATCTAATGGCGTAGATATCTGTGAACCATCTTTTTTCCTGGTGCTCTTTGGTGAAATACCATATTGGAAAAAAAACTAACACAATATCTGTGCGTTAAAACTATATGAAGAGTGAGGAACAAAACCCACCTCTGCCAATCGCGTCCAGCTTCGGAAACCCCTTGTATTTCGAGTTTATTAAAATTTGAGGTTTTTAGCAATACACAAACTTTGCAAGGGCTGGAAACCAAGGCATTGCCTTCTGTCTCTCAAGTTATAGCCCACCCACCAAATCAGAATCTGCCGCTGTTTGTTTTGATCAGTATGCCATGCCACAGCTACATAGCAGGCTGGTTGATATTTTTTGTCTCCTGAGCCAAACTGCCAAAGCGGCGTAAATTTCTGAAAAACAATAATCAATGTCACTGGCATTCTGAGAGTTATGTCCCAGCAAGGCAGATAATGTTTTTTCTTTGCCACCATGTGATGCATGGCAGTCATAGTTAGGACATAGTGCAAGAAGTACAAAGCTTTTTACAAGGCATAAATCTCCCATTCACTTAACAACAGGATTTACAAAAAGTAATAATCTTTTTTCTAATGTACAAAATCCAGTTAGTGGTTGACAAATGTGATAAGTGTGATAAATGCATGGTTATAGCCATAAGGTGTTTTGGGTAGGAGAACGTAGTGGGATCCACACAGGGAACATCACCCTGAATTCACTTGGATGAAATGCACAGTGTCCACAGGGATCCCTCTTTACCAGATAACTCAGAGCCAAAATAGTACAGCTATTCACCATAGCAAGTGATTTAGCCCCTCTCCGTCATCCCAAATACCAAAACTACACCCAAAAGAATCAATTTTTTCTCTCACTTGCCATGGTGATACTCTGGGCCTCTGGGGGCAGATACATTTTGGGGGCTGTAGTGTTAGGGGTGCGGGTTGATGTCTGGAAGGGCCTGGCCCATCGGGAAAACACCTGTTTTCCCATGCCACCTTAAAATTTTCTACTTAAAATATCTTTCTCCCACTAAGTTTCTGCCTCTTCCTTGGCCAGGTTGGGTTAAATCCTCCAATCTTCCACCGGGGGACTGTTGAGGCTTTAGGGGTGGGAGTAGGGCCCAATGTCAATCCCCATTCCATATTATTTTTTTTAGGAAAAGTATCAGTGTGTAGTTGTCTTTCTTTCCCTCTGGGCAGATTGGGTGTAAAACTACCATCTACCTCCTGGGGGTAAAGGGGCAGAAAGGAGAGAAAGTTAGGCTCAATACCTAGGTGGGCGCCCCTCATCACTTTTTTTAAACAAATAATATCTGGTGTCTAGTGGGATTCAGAGGCCTAACGAAACTTGAGGGCACCCTCTGCAAGTTATATGGAGCCCCCCCCCCTCCAGACTCAGTCCAGAGCTCTCAGGCCATGGGACTGTGCTGAGGGGACCCCCCTGGAGATCAGGGCTTCCTTCCCACACCACAGAGGGTGCGGAGGCCTTTGTTATGCCACTGGTGGGAGGACCATTGTTGTAGGACCACCACAGGCTGAGTTATGGGCAACATTTTTTGTAAGAACAAATGCCCCACAAAGCATTGTGGGGCGAGTTTCCAGAGTGCAGTGAATATTGTAGTATTGGCTCTCCCACTTTGCCGGGAGAGACGCTTTGAGGTTTTCTATGTTTATTTCTGTTTTAAATGCTCCAGTTTGTATATTTTTCAACTGTTAAACTTGTAAAGTGGCCCTCATGTAGAGAGCTTTTCTGATCAAGGTTGCACTATATGAAACTTCACATAGTCATTTAAAGTGCTCCTTCCATTGACTTTGCGTTATATGAAACTTTAGCTCTATTCTCATTGGGTTTGCTCTATACAAACCTTTTTAAAACATTTTATTAAATAAATTAAAAAGAACCCCCGCAGCTTGCAGCCTTTGTGTACAGACACCACAAAGAAATATTGGCATGCCCAAAACAAAGAAGAAGAAACATCATATGGCCATGCAGAGCGAAAAGGCAAGGCAAAAGAAAAAAATAGAGCGCCACACTAAGGTAGCTGGCCGATCGTGCAATAATCCATGTAACAGGGTCAGTCTGCAAGGGTTAACAAAGCAACCTACGAAATCAAGTGAATTTTGAAAGGCAGGACCAGGAATGAATAAAAGTGATGGGCGTGCTTAAGGACCACAAAGTAGATTACAACAGGTTGAAGAACAGCACTTGCGTGCTACTAACTTTGATTTAAGGACATCAAGCTGTCCACTCCAAATATGGCAGCTCATTTGATTCCCTTAGTCTGACAGCCCCTATTCTGTTGCAGTACGTTTTCTGACAGCAGTGCTGTTGGAAAACTGAGATTCTGCCCAGCTCGTAATTGAGTGTGCAGATTGAGGGTTTAGTGGACAGTGTACTCTGTCACATGTGTGACAGAGTACCCTGTCTGCCAAATTAAGAATATGGTCCTTAATTTGAATATAATTTATGCTATGAAACAAGTCAGCAATTCCTAGAAGCAAAGAGGCTGCAGATAATACAGAATCAAACAATAGAAGAGAGGTCTGTTTTCAGAATAAGTACGGAAGGGAGAGAGGAGAGGATCAGTGAGCGCAAAATAGAAGAACATTGGAGAACTCAGCCACCGCTCACCCTATAACAGGAGAGCAGGTTCCTCAGCCAGCTAGCCAACTACAAAAGGGTGTCCAAGATATCAGATCTGTAAAGCATGACCACAGACGTACCACTCAAGCTGATGCACTTTCACGTCCCGAACTGATGCACTTTCATTTTGATGTATTCGCCACAAGGGAATCTTTTATGAACAATGATTACGTACAATCTCTGATTAATGGACAGTTTTGCACAAATCAATGGGAAATGATGATCAGCTTGGAAGACCAGACAGGAGATCACAGTTGTGGAGGAGGGCGGGTGACATGTGTATTCCATTCTAATACCTGTGGATGGAGAGTTGGGTGACCTACAGCACTGTAGGATGAATTAACTGGGGTAAGGGACCACATGATCACTAGCAGGTGGAAAGACGAGACCTGACAAACTTAAACTACGAATCTTTAGTTCTGACTTATGTGGAGCTTATTTACTTCTTGCAAAATGATGTGTGGAGCACCAAATTCACATATTCTATTACACTCGGGCCTGCCCCTGCTATGTGTCGTTCTAGAGGCTATGTATGGATTATTCATACATTTTCTTGTCGGTAATTGTTTTAATCACGAGCAAAATAATCAAAATGTACAAAAAATGAGACGCATTTTCATTCCTTCATATTGTTACTTGAAATAGGTTTTGTCCCTTGCTTTACAAGGTGTTTGTTATTCCTTTACATATGAATTTTGATCTGCTTTCCAAGTGCTGCAACGCCCTGGAGGGAATACTGCTAAGCTCACAGATTCTTCCGGCCCAGGAATCATTTTGCGCCTGACAATGCCTGCAGGCATCCACACATATCACGCGAGAGGACACCCTGTCTGACCCTATTATAAAAGACTTTGTATAATCTGTATGCTCTGCCATGTTCTTTGAGCATCACGTCGTGTCATTTCCATGGCAGGCCGTATGTTGGTGGGAAAGCATTCATGCTCCCTCTGATTACTCCAACAAAGATTTCTCAGGGATGCATTCACTGAAACGAACAGGTATCCATCAGAGCCGTCAGGCGTCACCGGACGAGTCCCACCTCCCAACTCGAAATGTATTTAAAATTCTATAATCCGAGGATGATTTCTCATCCCATTCCTTTCAGCGGCAAGACATTCGGAATGCAAGGTTTGAATCCCCGATGCCACGAGAGATACTAAAACATGTGCTTCTTGAAGCCGCCTTTTTGGAATATGCTTCTTGCTGCGAGCGGAATTTGTCAAGAGGAAGGTCTCAATACCTGCATTTTGAATGGAAGCCCAACACGAAAGGAATAAGATATGAAATCTGCTCCGTGTTGATTCTCTCTTTGTAAGATTACAGAGGAATGAAAGGCCAAGGATGCCTCGTGTGCCTGTACAGCCTGTCTCATGTGCCTAGGCAGTGCCCGCTCTGACAGCATTCTTAATCAGGCCCAAAGTTTGGCGCGCACCGCAGGATCCCGACGAGTTTCTTTTCTGCTCTTTCCTATGGGGCCCTCTCCTAGCCATGGGAGCCTTAAATTCCGACTGATTACTTCTGAAATAAAATGAAGACGAAGGCTTTCTAGAGGCGAAGAAGCAAATGTCTCAATAAGGCCGCTGACAATGCCTTTATTTGTGGCTTCTCCTCAGGGCCATTAATACATAAATATGCATAGTGTTGGTAAAATAAATGATTTAATCTGAAATTTGAAGCAGATACACAAGAGATATACTTTGTTGTGAGTCAGGTGACCAGTCATCTGGAGATGCTTTTCAAATATTTATTTATTTTTTAAATTAAAACTCCACAATGTGAAGTGCATAACAACAACAAAAGAAAAGTGGGTCATCCACTACACAGAAGCAGCAAATACAAAACTGGAAACCAAGTGTAGAGAAAGTGAATTTCTAAAGCAGCCCGAGAGAAGGCAGATTCACGCTGAGTGCCAAGAGACCCCCATGGGTGACTCAAGATTAATGACAGAAGCCCAGGGTTGGCGTGAGTTGTGTCGAGAGGAGGAGGATTGTAGGAGAGGAGCACTGTAGGTCAGGCAGCACCACCCTGTTTTTCAAGGCTTGTTGAACACACACAAATAAAGCACAACCGCATGAACAGGAAGTACTGATAGAGTCATGTCAATACCAGTGGAGGACGAAGTCCAGGAAATATGGATGAAACAGCCTTCCATGTTGCAGAGGTCAAGTCTGAGGTACTGAACAGAACAGCTGTGATCCCAATAAGAGGCCTGAGAACAAGTGTGTCTCCTGGGAACCGCAGATCGTTGAGAGCGTCTGGATATTGAGAGTATTTGGACCACTCTGACATCATCAGGTGCTGATTAAGTTCCAATGAAGAAAAATGGCACAGGGACCACAGGGAGTAGAGGCAGCAATAATGCACTCCTACGAGTGGGCACAGCTGGGGGAAGAATCCGCACACAGGGAGTAAAACAATCATTAGAGCTGAGCACTACGAGGCACTAACCACACAATGCCACAAAAGATATGCAATGAATCCCTGAAAACCCGGCATGGAGGTTGCCAGTGGTGGAAATCACCAGGAACATCACAGACGTAGCAGTGGCTTCTTGCAGAGTGCTGAACTCTGGGTGCCATAGCCAAATGGTCTGCTGCATGAACAAGTAGCCTTATGAGCCTCCAAAAACACATTCCCAGATGCTTTGTAATCCCTCTCTCTCACCACTGAAGCAATTTGAAACAGTTGTTGCAAAGCAGCAGTACACTAAAAGAAGAAAATCACATTAATTACATCTCTTAGCTTTTACCAGCCAGACCAATTCTCAAGATTTTTTAACAAGCCCAGATGAACAAAGTCCACGGCATTCATTCCTGTTATCTGCAAACAAACATGCTATAGTTTCCAAGTCTATGACACTGAAGATCACCAGACTTCAGTTTCATTACTGATCTATGTGACAACTCACAATGTTTTCCTTATTCCTCAGAAAAGGCTTGATTCATCAACACTGTTTTTTTTTTTGAATGAATATAATCATTACTGGAACTACACCCCACTTGTGGAGATTCCTTCAGTAGTCCTTGAAGACAATTCCTCAATACATTAAGGACAGAAGAAAGTTACAATTGTTCATCCTTTTCTCTAGTGTATGACTGGGGGACAAGTTGCTTTCCTACCATAACTTAATTGTTGGTGTTCTAAGATTGGATATATTCATAAAATATTGTGGTTTGCACATGTTCATGTCTGTATCACAACTCAGGATCTTTATACTTTTCTAGTATTATATGGAAAATAGACCACACAAGTTTAAGATTTGGCATTACAGTTTTTCCATGCTGCAATCAATGTGTGCTTTTTTAGTATTTCTCACTGGATAATTGACAAAGACAACTCATTCCCCATACCTGGGCTTAAAGTACTCTATTTAGACACCCTCCTCTCACTCTTCAGGTTTAGATCCTGCTAAAGAGAAGTTAAGCGCATTGCTACCAATAATTTTATGCTGTGGTGAAAACATGAGAAGAGATTACTGACTATGGCAGCTTGTTACAGCTTCAATTGCCTGTTCATCTTGTGTGTCACTTGTTGGTATGCACTAAATCCCTCACTGTCTACAAAGCAGCCCAGCAACAAAGGAGGTAAAATGAAGACGCCCAGTTAGAAGCTATCCTTAAAAGAGAAAGTAAGCCTTAAGAATGTCATGCGTAACATTTGCAAGGGAAGTAAGTGCCTTAACATTTCACCTATTTACAACTCATAAAAATACTTACAGACGATAGATACTACATTTGTTAAATTATTTGCAAGACATTAATTGTGTATTAATTGTGGTGCATTGAAAAAAAGCTGACAGCAGATAGGAATCGCCATCCCAATTTCATCTGCTAATTTCCTGCATGTGTTAATACAATGGTTTACATTGAGTCTTCTTCTCTGATGTAGCCCACACCATATAAAGTTTGTGGGTATAATTCACCAAAAAGTATGAAGATTATATACAGATATCTATGCCTCCTCCTGAATGTAGTTTCCCTACTTTGTTCTACTATGCACAGTTCCCACATATGTCTGGAAAGCTGCGCCAGGCAAGGGTTTTTAGGTGTGACCCTGGTAAGCTTTCTTTTCTAGGAGGAATTTATTCCTGCGCTACGGACCTCCCAACAAAGAGAAGTTCTCCATAGAGGAGCACTCTGCACTGGAGGAATAGGATCTCTATTCAAATCAATTCAGTTTTTTATCTGCAGGGAAAATATTACTCCCTGTAGACAAAGCCGTTCCCTTACACCCCCAGGAAATCTGGGGTTGATCTATCCCGATTCCCATCCTGGAAGAGGGTTTACTCCAACCCTGTACTGCAATATATTTCTAATTATTTCCATGGAGGGAAAGGTTTAGAGATGCTTCGGGCAAAGCCCACAAACATACGTTTGTGGGTGTTCAAAGTAACACCCACATCGTAAATTGTGAATTGGATTTAATTCTGTGGAGTTCATCACACTTGAGACACGCTTGACCTGCTAGGCACTAGATTATTGCCTGCCAGGAATGCCTTGGGTAAATTCATGGCAGCTCCTAAATAATGAACCCTTGCATCCAAAATGGATCTGAAAGATAGCTTCTAGCTGGGTACATCTCTTGTTATTCTGGACCTGAGGTATCAATAAATTGATGTCACTCAGTTGTGCATATTGTAGCTGGAAGATGACCATAAGAATAAAACTCTGGAACATATGCATCTCATGGTTTTGCATTTGCAAGGAAGTATTAAAATACACATCATTGTTTCATAAGCCATTCAACTGGATGTCACGTTTCTCACTAACCTTGACAAAGAAATGAAAATACAGAGTGTTGCATACATTCAGAATTATTGCTTTTAAAGGGTGGTATCAGACAATGAACAGAGCTGCTTCCCAAATGTTTATCTTCAGAGGGGATTGCCTAGTGGACTAGTGATGAACCAGTATTGAAAGTTTTGAAAAAATAGGCTGAGGGTTTATGTAAAGTTAAATCCTCCTTTATTACTTTAGCCGCTGTGAACACATGACTTATCAGTGGTCTTGTGGCAGATGGAGGAGCTTTATTACAATAGGAAGCAGAATTTGAACTACTATTAGGTCAGATGCAGGAGTCGTCTGGACAGTGGAGCATCTTCACTCATTGCCTGAGTAGGTCAGTAAAGGCGGAGACTGGTATTCCCTACACTTCAATAAAAATCTATAAAGGGGAGCCATATGAATATAGAACGCCATAAAAGTGGGACTTTATCAAGACACTGTTAAAATTAATACATGAGGTACCCAACTCTAAGGGCCAAGGTTACACCAAATTAATACTCAAATGGCAAAGGGATCAAAAGCAGAGATCTAAACTAAGCACTGAATGCCACACAACAAAGGCTCGCGCAAAGGTATTGAAAAAATGCAAAACAAACTATGTCCTTAGTTTCATAGTTATCTCTTCCTCACTTTGTGCCAAAAAACCACGTGTTGTAAACAGTATCTAAAAATAAGAGGGCGCTCTGTGGAGTCATTACTATTAGCATAGATTATCTTTAACCCCATCCCTGGTGTTCAGTCACTCAATATCTCCAGATAAATAACTGTTACTGCAGGCTGCATATCACTCTGCTGTGTCACTGCCTTCTACTAGACGCCTCTTCCACCAATAACCTCCATGAGTTAACTCCGCATGATGGTCGCACTGCACTTCCAATGTTAGCTGAAAATCCAGAGCGTTTTCTGGCACTCGGTATAAGAGCCCGAGCTGTGGCAGTTTGAGGCATGATTGTGCCTGTCCAGTCCCAGCTACATTCAAGCCAGGTAATGAACCAATACAACTCCCGCATTTAGCTTCGGCGATAAAAATAACTATATCCAATCATGTAACTGAAGTCATTACCACTCCAGCCAGTGTTCGCAGCCATCCTGCAGATCAATACAGCTATTATCTGTAGAGCAGGCTCGAGCCATGTGATTGGGCACGGCTAGGTTTATCGCTGCCGCTCAGCAAGAGCACTATGTTAGGAGTAAATTGGCAGCATCTATCTGTCTTTTTAAACCAAGATTAATATTTCTTCACGTAGATCATTAATATCATCTGCGAAGAGAAAACCAATTCATCAGCTGCAGGAGGACCGAGAGCAGGCACAGACACTGCATTAGTGATTCTTAATTTAGAAATTAATAATCATCTTGGAGTGTACTGCATATGCTTAACTGGAAGACGGGACAGTAAGTGGTACTGACACGATGAGCTAAGGTTATATATTCAAGTCATTTCTGGGTAAAACCCATCTTATTTTCGATTACCTCTGTGTATTATCGCTTTTGAATATTTTTTTGAGCAGACTACTGCCCTTCAAGGGCATTTGAAGGGTACAATAAACATCTTTCAGTTTTTTACTGTTTCTAATTTAAGATCGGTCTATACCTTCATGGGATTATGTTCACTCAACCCAGTATTCTAATGCGGCATTCAACATCATTTGTTTAATGCTGTGCTCTTTTACTTTTGCAAGTTATGCTAAGCAACAGCGACATACATTTTAATATCGTCTCCTATCCCCTTGTGGACAAATAGTCACACTCCGTGGTACTTGAATAAAGAATAACCATCCAGCTGTGACCTGCAAATTCAGTAAGAGGACAGTTTCCATTTAAAATGCCTTAATTACCTGCATGAAGGAAGAATAAGGATAGAAAAAACCCCAAGTTCAGAAGCATTTCAAATTACTTTTCTCCACAAAAAATATCTATTCTTGCTTCATGTGTTTCAGGTGAAAATTTACATTTCGGATGGGGCCAGTCAATTGGCTACAAACTCCCCGGGGAAGATATGCTGTTCGAATCATATGGCATAAAAAAAAACAAGCGACACACATTTTTTGTATCTGCCTCACACATTTGATTACATTTTAATCAAATCACTATCCATCAAGCACCGCAGATTTAGACATTGCTAATAAACAGCACCTAGGATGATGAAAAGCCTCCAAACCAATTAATAAAAACTGAAAACTCTGATGCACATCTAGGGACAATATATACCGCTTTGATCTGGAGAAGCAGCTAACAAGCGAATTATAGCGTTATCTAAAAATCTTGCTCTGTCCCTTAACCCTACAGCTCTCACTCAATACGATTGCGTCTCATTTTAAGGGAAATGTTTTGGACGAAGCAGTAATGGGTGGGGTAGCCGCAGTACAGTTTGACTTTTAGTTTTAGTCACTGAAGCTGAAAAGTAAAAGGCTTCACAAACTACCAGTGGCCCTTCTGAAGTTTGAGCTTATCACACAGCTGCCTGGAAGTGAGACCCCTTCTGATTAATCAGTTAAGACCCTATGATGGAACATTGCTGGATTTACGCATAAGCATGATGCTCTCTGCAATGGTCTTCTTAACACACAAGATATTAGTATGTTCCACGAGACATAGGCTGCTAACATCATTCGTAAGAATGGGTTTTCTAATAACAGAACCCAAGCCTCTGATCCAAACAAAAGTCACCCGGTGGTGGTGGCTGGTGACGTGTTTAAGAGATGGGTGTGAAATTATTACTTTTATTTTTATTACGAGAGTACAATTTTTTCTGAGTGAGAAAAGGCTAAAGAAGTTTTTCTTACAGAGACACTATTCTGAAGGGCTGCAGGCTATACACTTAAATTTAGCCTTTTCACAATCCGAAAAAATCATGCTTGCATGCAGAATAAATGCAATAATTTGACTCCCCACTACTTTAATACTTCACTAAGGGCCAGATGTAGGAAGACAGCAAATTGCGACTTGCAATTTGCGAGTCCGAGCGACTCGCAAATTGCAACTCGCAATTTGCTATGCAGAACGGTGTCTCAGACACCGTCTGCGAGTCGCTATGGGGTCGCAAAGACCCACCTCATTAATATTAATGAGGTGGGTCGCAATTTGCACCCCCATAGCGACTCTGGGCACTCACGGGGATGGAGGCCTGCTGGGAACAGCAGACCTCCATGTCCGTGACTGCTTTTAAATAAAGCAGTTTTTTTTTTTCCAAGTGTAGCCCGTTTTCCTTAAAGGAAAACGAGCTGCACTTAGAAAAAAAAAACGAAACCTTTAGTTTCAAATTTTTTCAGGGCAGGTAGTTGTCCCTTGGACCACTGCCTGCTCTGAAAAAATATTTTTGGGTCCACTCACAAAGGGGAAGGGGTCCCATGGGGACCCCTTCCAGTTTACGAGTGGGTTACCATCCACTTCAAGTGGATGGTAACTGCGACTCCATTTGCGACCGCGTACGAGGTCGCAAATGGAATTGCATACCACTGCGAGTCGCAAATAGGAAGGGAACACCCCTTCCTATTTGCGAGTCGGAAATGCATTTTGCGAGTCGGTTCCAACTCACAAAATGCATTTCTGCATAGCAAACACACGTATGCAACTCGCAAACGGCGATTTTCGCCGTTTGCGACTCGCAAACTGTTTGCTACATCTAGCCCTAGATGCCTCACGTTCTGGTTAACCGCCGACTGTAAACGTCTGAATGTAACAGCATCAACGTGCACCATTTTTAACTGAATTTCCTACTGGGATCAAGATGTAATCGTTCTTAGAAGAAATGCTGTAACTCGGTTGGTCATAGAAAAATATGCAATACTTCCCATGGTACTGTCAACAGAATGTCCTAACTTTTAAATGCACTGTAGCATACTTAGACACCATCGAGCAACTGTTTGAAGTTCAGATAGGACACTTTGCCACTAGTGTCTTTTACTGTGAAGTGATCTAGTAATCATCTGTCCTCAAACCAGTGACTCAATTGTCAGGAAACACCTGAGAAAGAAGTGCATTTTCAGTTGGATTGTCCACTTTACCATAAACCCAGGATGAAATGGATTATCCCGATGTTTCAGAACATGGATTCACAGTGCCATATGCTTGCTTGTCAGAGTCCTCCAAATGTAAACAAAAAAAATCCCCACAATATTTCCGTTACTCTTGAAGTGCCTCCTGGTCTCTCCTGCATTCCCTCAGGGAAGGCATCGAGGGACCAGGTCCCTCTTCGTTCAGAGTTCTATTAGGGACCATTCCACAGTTTTCAGCTGGCCCTTCTTCAGATCAGGATGTAATTTTGGCTTAGTGCCCTCGTATTAGCAATAGGAGAATCATCTGACGCTTGGAGAGCAGTCCTAGTCCCTGAGCACCAGCAGGAAGCAAGAATCCCAAAGTATTATTTTCTCCAACAGCCATACAGAGATCTCTTCCCTTGTGATGTTTCTTCCCAGGTTTGGGAACATTCTGAACAGGTAGGGGTAAGGTGCCAGCAATATTCTGTGCATTAGAAAGGGATTTGAGAATACACCCAAACTTGGCATTGTGACTGCCAAAAGCAAACTTCCTTTCAGCACTTTGTTCTCAGTGTATTGCAAACCCAGAGTGCCACAAAAATGGCCATCTTCCTCTACCTGCAAGAGTGTCCTCCTCCTCGTTAGCCACTTCCATAGCAAAAGGAGGTGTTGACTGTTTTTTCTCTTGGGAGCACAAAAATAAGGTCTAAAGTGAATCCAATCATGAATGATTTTAGTTTGTGAGATTCCCATTAAGGAATAGGGGTCAAGATGTCTCCAATGTCCTACCAACTTTCTCTAGCCTCCTCCGTGAAAGGTCATTTCTGTAATGCGGTTACAGTTATCACTATTCCAGACCTCCTGCTCCCAGAAGTAAGCCCATGGTCCTCCTGAAGGCCAGCTGTTAACAGCCAGTCTGGGATGTGTATTCCAGTGTCTCAAGGCAGGCATACTGGTCACACTGGTTGAAAAGCAGTTTAGTCTCTGGCAGGACAGTGCAGTTTTTAAAAGTTGCTTTTCAATACATACATCAAAAATTCACATTGACTATTACATTCATATTTAATGACAAGCCAGAAATTACCTCGAATTAAAGCTCTTAATTTTCACAGACAATGTTGCCATTATTCGATTTATTTTATTCACAACTAGGCCCGTTCATGGGAACTGTAGCTTTACAAACACAGTAACACCTTTTTGCAACTGTTCACTGTGAGAACATTCATTACCTTAATATTTATCCTAAACCAGTTTTATACATTCTAAGCACAGAGCCCGGTGGGTGTACAAGGTACCCTTTAGAGGTGAGTTAGATAATAAAAGTAGCTTCTCTTACAAAGTAAAACACTTTTCATTGCCATGGGCTGCTGTAGTTCCTTGAAACTGCAGTCCATCCAGAGCATAACAGTGCTCTCTGGAGCCATCCCTAAGGGCAAGACACTGCTTGGAAGTCCTAAAGACAGCAAAACAAAACAGGGCAAAGAGGGTAACTACTACGAGATGTCCTTTCTTACAACATCTCTCAGAAATAAGTCTAATACATTATCTCTGGCATTGTATTTCATCTAATCATTCCTGTTCTCAACTTTTCCTTTGATGGGTTTATTCTACCATAACACCTGTGCCCACTGACACTTCTATCACAATCATTTCTAAAAAATTAAATGAATAAAACAAAGAAGTGCCACGGCCAAAGAACATCTTAGGATTCAACTGCAGCTTGCTCCACCCACTGCCCCACCACTGCTGCCAAAATGGCACGGATGCTCTGCTATTATTTTTTATTGTATATTGAATTGCAAATCAGATATGCTCTGCTGAAAATAGGCACCACTACCTGGTGAACTATCATAAAAAAGTGTCTTCTATTCCAAGGCACCTTTTCTTACCCACTCTGCCCTTGTTCTCTCTGTCTCTACCCCGTTTCCCACCCTCATTATGAAAAGGATTGTCATCCTGTAGCACCTGCTTGAATACCATCTACCACTTCATCGGCTTTGGACCAGCTTTAAATGGTTGAGAGACCATTCCAAGAAGGCCGTCAGGGTGTGTGCATGCATGGACATTTTGGAATGATGTTTCTTTGGCTGTGCATGCATATTTATACTTGTGCAGCCATCTTTCAATATTGCTTCTGTTAACAATAAAAAACAGAAATGCACTTGCAGAGTCAATAGGTTTGTGCCCTGGTGTAACATGGAAGAACTATTGATTTTACCCTCTGCTTGCTTCTTCTTTTGTTTCTATGAAGGGGAGCTATTTTCCACACGACAACCTCTTTATCTTACAAGTACACATGATGCTATGCTCATTACATTTCCTTGCTGGAAAAACTGAAAAACGTATTGGTTAATTGGTTTTCATATACCTTTGGCTGGAAAACGACCCATCAACAACCCTTTTCCTGTCTCTGGTTATACCTTTATTCAGACAAGATATCCACACTACTAGAAAGTTGTCCGCAGCAGTAAGTCAGATATGCAGGTCGAATTGTTCACTGATTTAGGTTTTAGTATTCGTTGCAAAGATTGTTTTGTTTAACTTATGTGAGCAAAAATGTTTTGTAATTTTCGAGTCTATCTGATTTCTCAATTTTCCATCATTACCTTATAAATGTGAAAAAAATAAATGACTTTGTAGCCCGTGATAATCATGTAGTGCTGAACTTTGTGCAATTAAGAGCGAGGGATCACTTTACATTCAAATACAGGATTATTTTTGAAAATAGAAATACCTTCCAAATAAATGCAAGTTTTTAGCTCTCACGATTTTTTAAGTATAAACACAACGTCACGAAACCGGTCTATACTTTTAAAAGTAAACTAGAAACAAATTGTGTGCAATCTTTTTAAAATGAGTATGTAATCAAGTGGAAAAAAAATTCTGTAAAGTTAAATAAAGTAAGACAAATTAATATCATCTTCGACTTAATGCCACCAATTGGCAATTCATGACTTCAGGGTCAGAATCATAGTTTAGGGTTATATCTATAGTTTAAAACATGTTTTAAAAAATAGATTTATCATTTTAATAAAACAAGCATAAAGGAAAATGTCATCTTAAACGAACGAAACAAAATCTTCTTAAAAGTGTGAAAGGCAGTTGCAATACACTTCTTGCAATTTGTCAATATATTACAGGGAGTGCAGAATTATTAGGCAAGTTGTATTTTTGAGGATTAATTTTATTATTGAACAACAACCATGTTCTCAATGAACCCAAAAAACTCATTAATATCAAAGCTGAATATTTTTGGAAGTAGTTTTTAGTTTGTTTTTAGTTTTAGCTATGTTAGGGGGATATCTGTGTGTGCAGGTGACTATTACTGTGCATAATTATTAGGCAACTTAACAAAAAACAAATATATACCCATTTCAATTATTTATTATTACCAGTGAAACCAATATAACATCTCAACATTCACAAATATACATTTCTGACATTCAAAAACAAAACAAAATCAAATCAGTGACCAATATAGCCACCTTTCTTTGCAAGGACACTCAAAAGCCTGCCATCCATGGATTCTGTCAGTGTTTTGATCTGTTCACCATCAACATTGCGTGCAGCAGCAACCACAGCCTCCCAGACACTGTTCAGAGAGGTGTACTGTTTTCCCTCCTTGTAAATCTCACATTTGATGATGGACCACAGGTTCTCAATGGGGTTCAGATCAGGTGAACAAGGAGGCCATGTCATTAGATTTCCTTCTTTTATACCCTTTCTTGCCAGCCACGCTGTGGAGTACTTGGACGCGTGTGATGGAGCATTGTCCTGCATGAAAATCATGTTTTTCTTGAAGGATGCGGACTTCTTCCTGTACCACTGCTTGAAGAAGGTGTCTACCAGGAACTGGCAGTAGGACTGGGAGTTGAGCTTGACTCCATCCTCAACCCGCAAAGGCCCCACAAGCTCATCTTTGATGATACCAGCCCAAACCAGTACTCCACCTCCACCTTGCTGGCGTCTGAGTTGGACTGGAGCTCTCTGCCCTTTACCAATCCAGCCACGGGCCCATCCATCTGGCCCATCAAGACTCACTCTCATTTCATCAGTCCATAAAACCTTAGAAAATCAGTCTTGAGATATTTCTTGGCCCAGTCTTGACGTTTCAGCTTGTGTGTCTTGTTCAGTGGTGGTCGTCTTTCAGCCTTTCTTACCTTGGCCATGTCTCTGAGTATTGCACACCTTGTGCTTTTGGGCACTCCAGTGATGTTGCAGCTCTGAAATATGGCCAAACTGGTGGCAAGTGGCATCGTGGCAGCTGCACGCTTGACTTTTCTCAGTTCATGGGCAGTTATTTTGCGCCTTGGTTTTTCCACACGCTTCTTGCGACCCTGTTGACTATTTTGAATGAAACGCTTGATTGTTCGATGATCACGCTTCAGAAGCTTTGCAATTTTAAGAGTGCTGCATCCCTCTGCAAGATATCTCACTATTTTTGACTTTTCTGAGCCTGTCAAGTCCTTCTTTTGACCCATTTTGCCAAAGGAAAGGAAGTTGCCTAATAATTATGCACACCTGATATAGGGTGTTGATGTCATTAGACCACACCCCTTCTCATTACAGAGATGCACATCACCTAATATGCTTAATTGGTAGTAGGCTTTCGAGCCTATACAGCTTGGAGTAAGACAACATGCATAAAGAGGATGATGTGGTCAAAATACTCATTTGCCTAATAATTCTGCACTCCCTGTAAATTCCAGTCTCTTTCAGAAGATCTTAGATACCTGACGTTATTTCTAATTGTATAGATAAAAATTGTACATGTCCTTAATTATATATGTTCACTCAGTGCAATTGCAAAATATTGTAAATTCTGTTGAATCCTTTTCTAGAACAAATATAATATTTATGTAAATTTGCCAATACTTTTATCTTCTGATTTTCCATCTCTGAAAAATTATCCAGTTAATGGATGAGAAACCCCATTACCCTACCCCGTCATTAAATACGGGGTGTTTGAGTGTCCTTAATTTTCAATGTACACACTTATTTTAGTCTTCATCTGTAGACATTTAATTTGAGTGTGGATCACCACTGGGAAGAATTGTGATCTGTTACCTTCTGTCATGTTCCTTCTGTGGTGCATTTCGAAGCATGCATTCTCTCATCTGCACTGCACTGGCCCTCAAGGACTCTCAGTGTACCACCGGTGCGAGGGCAGTTTCCTTCAATTTCTAGATGGTGGTGTGCGAGGGTGTCTCCAGTATGCTTCTTCTCAGCATTCACATTGGTAGTGCTGCTACTCACAGCTGTGCCAAACTTTGAAACATGTATGATTAAGACAGGGTAGCTGTTGTTTCATTGATGACAGCTGCCTGTGAATGTTGCAGTCACTCCCAGGTTCCCCTTGTCCTCGACGCCGTAATCACTAATAAGGTGTAAACACCTCATTAGACAGAAAAAAAGAACACAAATAATGTGCTAAGTATGCCCCTACTTCCTATGAGACAGCCAATAAAGACTATATTTACTCCGCATTCCTCCTGTTCTTTTTTGTGTATTGTTTCAGAAGAAAATGAGGAGATGTCAGGTCCTGCAGAGCTGGGT
Organism: Pleurodeles waltl; assembly: GCF_031143425.1. Lineage (NCBI taxonomy): Eukaryota > Metazoa > Chordata > Amphibia > Caudata > Salamandridae > Pleurodeles > Pleurodeles waltl. Next base: position 404,241,604 of record NC_090438.1, read on the forward strand.
TTGTGGTATGGAGTCCTTACTCTAGCAGAGCAGGAGGTGGTGGACGGACGGATGATGACTGTCTCTCTCTCTCTTTCTGCTTGCTGGGATTTGGGAGAGCTGGACATAGTGAAAAGACGTGGCTGGGGATGGTTCAATTAATCAATCAATCAAGGATTTATAGAGCGCACTAATCACCCATTAGGGTCTCAAGGCGCTGGGGGGGGGGGGTACTACTGGTCGTAGAGCCATGTCTTGAGGCGTTTCCTGAATGTCAAGAGGTCTTGGGTCTGGCGAAGGTGGAGCGGTAGGGAGTTCAAGGTCTTGGCGGCTAGGTGAGAGAAGGATCTTCCGCCGGAGGTGGTGCGGCGGATGAGGGGGATGGAGGCGAGGGCGAGGGTGGTGAAGCGAAGATTGCGGGTGGGGGTGTGGAAGGTGAGTCTGTCGTTGAGGTAGGCTGGGCCTGTGTCGTGGAGGGCCTTGTGTGCGTGGATGAGGAGTTTGAAGGTGATCCTCTTTGATACTGGTAGCCAGTGAAGGACTCTGAGGTGGGGGGGAATGTGGTTGCGGCGTGGGATGTCCGGAATGAGGCGGGCGGATGCGTTCTGGATTCTTTACAGCTTTGTTAGGAGTTTGGTTGTTATTCCTCCATACAGGGAATATCCGTAGTCCAATCGGCTGCTGACCAGGGCGTGGGTGACAGTTTTCCTGGTTTCTACGGGAATCCACTTGAAGATTTTGCGGAGCATTGGGAGAGTGTTGTAGCAGGAAGAGGAGATGGCATTGACCTGCTGAGTCATGCTGAGTGTGGAGTCCAAAATGAAGCCTAGGTTGCGTGCGTGGGTGGAGGGTGCAGTCTCGGTGCTGTGGTTTCTGCGGAATCCGGATTGGGAGGTGTTGAGTACCTTGCTGTCTTCTAGGAACCGGGATAGTTGGCTGTTTACGATTTTTTCGATGACCTTGGCTGGGAAGGGGAGGAGGGAGATCGGCCAATAGTTCTTGGGGTCGTCTGGGTCTGTCTTTAGTTTCTTCAGCAGGGGGTTGATTTCTGCGTGCTTCCATCTTTCTGGGAAGGTGGCTGACTCAAAGGAGCTGTTGATGGTTTTGCAGAGGTGGGGGGCGATGATGATTTTTGCCTTATTGAAGATATGGTGTGGGCAGGGGTCCGATGGTGATCCGGAGTGGATGGAGGCCATGGTGGTGGCGGTGTCCTCTATGTTGATGGGGATCCAGGTGTGGAGGAGGTGGGTGTTGCTTGGAGCGATGGGTTATTGGGTGTTTGTAGTCAGCTGGTGGGTCTGGGGTTTGAAGCTATTGTGGATTTCTTCTATTTTTCGACGGAAGTGGGTTGCCAGTGAGTTTCAGAACTCCTGTGATGGCGGGGGCTCGTTGGAGCAGGTCCTGGGGGTGGAGAGCTCATTGACGATGCCGAAGAGCTCTTTACTGTTGTGAGCGTTGGCGTCAATGCGGTTTTTGAAGTGGGTCCTTTTGGTGGTGCGGATCAGTTGGTGATGTTTGCGTAGGGCACCCTTGAAAGCGATGTGCTTGCAGTTGGTAGGGTCGAGGTGCCAGGTTTTTTTCATTCTGCGACATAGCCATTTGGATTCCTGTAGTTCTGGGGTGAACCGGCTGGCCTTGATTCTGTGGGAGGTGTTTTTTTTTTTTTTGAGCGGTGCGAGGGTGTTGGCGAAAATCTTCTATCCAGCGATGCAGGTTGGTGGTGGCTGTGTTGGGGTCCCAGGGGGTGGGGCCCGGGTGAGAGTGGAGATCAGTTGATCCGTTGATATTTTGCTCCAGTTGCATCGGGGGGTTGTGTGCGGTGGTGGTGAGTAACTGGTTTCTGGTAGGAGAAGTGGATGCAGCGGTGGTCTGTCCAGCTGAGTTCGGTGGTGTGGCAGAAAGAGACGTGGTTGCTGGCTGAGAAGATGGGGTTGAGTGTGTGGCCTGCGGAGTGGGTGGGTGTAGTGACGAGTTGCTTGAGGCCGAAGTTGGCGAGGTTGTCGATTAGGTTGGTGGTGTTGATATCGTTGTTATTTTCTAGGTGGAAGTTTAGGTCACTGAGGAGGATGTAGTCTGTTGAGGCGAGGGCTTGGGAGCGGATGACATCAGCGATGTCGTTGCAGAACTGCGGTCTGGGTCCAGGGGGTCTGTAGACCAGTGTTCCTCTGATTGTGTTGTTGGCGTTGATGTGGATTTTGAAGTGGAGGTGCTCGGCGGAGTCTTATGGTGTTTTTGTAGACTATGGCGATTCCTCCTCCTGGTCTGTTGATTCGGTCTCTTTTGGTGATCTTGTAATTTTCTGGTATGGCTATGGCTACATCTGGTTCTGAAGCCAAATTCATACAGGTTTGGTTGAGGAATGCGACGTCGGCGAGTATGTGGTCAGGAGGTCCCAGAGTTCAATTGCATGTTTGTGGACGGAGTAGTTGTTAAGTAGGATGCATCTTAGGCGGTTGTCTGTTTTGATTTGGAGTTTGGAGCTTAGGTTGCAGGTGAAATTGCAGGCTTTGCAGAAGAAGGGTCCTTTGGTGCGCGTCGGTGTGGACTGGTCGGTGTGGAATGATATAAATCATTTGGGAAGTCAGATTCTTTGTCTATATCCTTTGGGGCTTCAAACAAAAGGGAAAAAGCTTCTTTGTTGTTGATCAGTCGATGGTTTAACAAAGCAATGTCTTTGGCTTGCGCTTTAACAGTGCAACTCCAAATACTTTTGTAAAACATTACACGCTGCATAATGTTTTGCATGACAGTACTAAATTTGGAATAGGGTACACAGTTTGGTTGTTTCATAAACCAGTTCTGTTGTTCTATAATAAATCATTAGTGGGTGTGGCAGTCGATGGTGGTTTTCTGTTATTTTTGTTTCTCGGCTGTTTTCCGATGAAGGTCAACATGAATTGCTTTGGTATTCTTCACGAAAGGGACAAGGGGGACCTAGGAGTAATATCTTATTACTTCCCAGTAATCTTCATTACTCCTGGCCTTGTTGGTCTTGTCCCATTCATCATGCCGATCCCTCCCTCCCAGACTGCTGGCCTTCATGTGGATGACCTGGCTTATAGTGGGTACCTTATGGTACTTACACCTCGTGCTAGGTCCAGTTATCCCTTATTAGTAGATTAGAGGTGTTCTAGCAGCTTAGGCTGATAGAGGTAGCTATAGCAGAGCAGCTTAGGCTGAACTAGGAGACTAGGAGAGAGGGGATTCTGCAAGGACAACAACTGACTGCAAAGCGCTGAAGATGGATTCCTGGACCTGAGGACCTGTAAAGGAAGGGGACCAAGTCCAAGAGTCACGCGAGTGTCCGGGGGGGGGGGGGGGGAAGGAGCCCAATAAACCCCAGATGAAGATGCAAAAGGGCTGCCTCCGGGTAGAAGAAGCTGAAGATTCTGCAACAACGGAAGGTGCCAGGAACTTCTCCCTTGTTCAGAAGATGTCCTGCGGTGTGCTGGAGGATGCAGAGTTGTTTCTACACAGAAAGACCGCAAACAAGCCTTGCTAGCTGCAAGAGTCACGGTTGAAGGTTTTGGTTGCTGCTAGGGCCCAGGAAGGACCAGGACGTCGCCCCTTGGAGAAGGAGACAGAGGGGGTACTCAGCAACACGGAGAGCCCACGCAGAAGCAGGCAGCATCCACAGAAGCACCTGAACAGACACTTAGAAGATCTGAGGACGACAGTCGACTCAGAACAACAAAAGAGGGTCCCACGACATCGGAGTCCAACTCAGAGAGTTGGGCAATGCAGGACGGAGTGCTGGGGACCTGGGCTAGGCTGTGCACAAAGGAAGCTTTGCAAAAGTGCACAGAAGCCCGAGCAGCTGTAGTTCACGCAGTACACAGGATTACTGTCTGGCGTGGGGAGGCAAGGACTTACCTCCACCAAATTTGGACAGAAGGGCCACTGGACTGTCGTGGACACTTGGACACAGCTCCTGTGTTCCAGGGACCATGCTCGTAAGGATGAGAGGGGACCCAGAGGACCAGTGATGCAGAAGTTTGGTGCATGTGTTGGCAGAGGGAAGATTCCGCCAACCCACGGGAGATTTCTTCTTGGCTTCCAGTGCATGGTGAAGGCAGACAGCCCTCAGAGCATGCACCACCAGGAAACAGTTGAGAAAGCCATCAGGATGAGGCGCTACAATGTTGCTAATAGTATTCTTGCTACTTTGTTGCGGTTTTGCAGGCGTTCTGGAGCAGTCAGTGGTCGATCCTTGGCAGAAGTCGAAGATGGAAGTGCAGAGGAACTCTGGTGAGCTCTTGCATTCGTTATCTGGTGAGATACCCACAAGAGAGAACCTAAATAGCCCACAGAGGAGGATTGGCTACAGAGAAAGGTAAGCACCTATCAGGAGGGGTCTCTGACGTCACCTGCTGCCATTGGCCACTCAAAGCTGTCCATTGTGCCCTCACACCTCTGCATCCAAGATGGCAGAGGTCTGGGACACACTGGAGGAGCTCTGGGCACCTCCCCTGGGAGATGCTGGTTAGGGGAGTGGTCACTCCCCTTTCCTTTGTCCAGTTTCGGGCCAGAGCAGGGCTGGGGGGATCCCTGAACCGGTGTAGACTGGCTTATGGAAAGAGGGCACCATCTGTGCCCTTCAAAGCATTTCCAGAGGCCAGGAGAGGCTACTCCTCGCAGGCCCTTCACACCTATTTCCAAAGGGAGAGGGAGGTACCACCCTCTCTCAGAGGAAATCCTTTGTTCTGCCTTCCTGGGACTGGGTTGCCAAGGCCTCAGAGGGGGCAGAAACCTGTCTGAGGGTTGGTAGCAGCAGTAGCTGCAGAGAAAACCCCGGAAAGTTAGTTTGGCAGTACCAGGCCTCTATGCTAGAGACCGGGGGATGCATGGAATTGTCCCCTCAGTACCAGAATGGTATTGGGGTGACAATTCCATGATCCTAGACCTGTTACATGGCCATGTTCGGAGTTACCATTTTGACGCTACATATAGGTATTGACCTATATGTAGTGCACGCTTGTAATGGTGTCCCCGCACTCACAGAGTCCGGGGAATTTGCCCTGAACAATGTGGGGTCACCTTGGCTTTTGCCAGGGTGCCCTCACACTAAGTAACTTTGCACCTAACCTTCACTAAGTGAAGGTTATACATATAGGTGACTTATAAATTACTTAAGTGCAGTGTAAAATGGCTGTGAAATAAAGTGGACCTATTTTTACGCAGGCTGCAGTGGCAGTCCTGTGTAAGAATTATCTGAGCTCACTATACCATGGGTACCTAGGTACCATATACTAGGGAATTATAAGGGTGTTCCAGTGTGCCAATCAGAATTGGTAAAATTAGTCACTAGCCTCCAGTGACAATTTTAAAAGCAGAGAGAGCATAAACACTGAGGTTCTGGTTAGCAGAGCCTCAGTGATACAGTGATACGGTTAGGCACCCCACAGGGAACACATACAGACCACAAACTTATGAGCACTGGGGTCCTGGCTAGCAGGATCCCAGTGACACATATCAAACACAATGACAACATAGGGTTTACACTATGAGCACTGGGGCCATGGCTAGCAGGATCCCAGTGAGACAGTAAAAACACCCTGACATATACTCACAAACAGGCCAAAAGTGGGGGTAACAAGGCTAAAAAGAGGCTACCTTCCTACAGTAGTGCAGGAAAAATGCTGACTAAGTATAACCTTTACTGGCTCCCTCCTAAGAGGCAGGGGCATACTTAGTGCATTCTTTGTGTTCTTTTTTTTATGTCTAGCGAGGTGAATACACGTCATTAGTGAAGAATGGGGCGAGGCCTACAGGACCAGGAGTAATGAAGATTACCCATAGGTAATGAGACATTCCTTATCTTCTGTTGTTTGTCTGCCATCAAAAACTGACGACAGGAGGGGCATCACATGAGCAGTGTTATATCTGTATTTCACTGTCTGTGGTGTGGTACATGATCTATACCACTACCATTGCCACCATTGCCATCAACACTTTCTTTCCTCCACATTTTTTAAACGGAGGAGCCATTTTTCATCACTGACCTGATCTACATAATCTAGCTCATGTGTTCCATTAGGATCACAATTGGGTTAACCCCATTCATTTTCTTGAATGCCTATGCATTGCAGTGCATCTTTACATGTTCTCTTTTTTATACCAATTCATTAATAGTCAACCTTCTTGAGAACTACAAGAGAGCCACAGCAAGGTGTATACTTCCACCGGACATTATGTTGTTGTTCAATCTGAATCCCTCCTGTTTGGTGGTTTCTTTCAGTCATATTGAAGCTTGCTTATGCAAGGACATCTGCATTTAAAATATGAGAATCCATTGTCTGTGCAGACATGTTTTCCTAAGTGGCTCCTGTTTCTTTCCCTTGCCCAGCCAATCTAGCACCCTCAACAAGACTTCAAGATGGGTGAGAAAAACAGCAGGGTGTGTCTTAGAGAAAAGACAACTCAAACTCTGTCTCCCCTTCAGCTTGTGCATGATATTTTGCAGTCATTTGTTGCCTTTCCAGTTGCCAGTACCATGGCCTTCCCTTTGCAGTTTGGAATGTGTAAAATGTTGGACTAAATCTCATAATACTAAGTGTCATGTTTAGATTTAGCAATGTGTAACTCTTGATTTGCTGAATCTGAATTTGGTTTTACATGTGTGGGACATGATTTTTTACAGTACGAGGTGGGTTCTACTGTCAGCAACCTTTTTACCGAATGGTTGATAAATGCAAGGAACAACAATTAAATTGTTGTTATGTGGTAAAACAGGTGCCAGAATTTAAAAAACGGCTTGAGATGATACAGAGGAGTATTAATAATGTAACTTTAAATAAAGTACAGAGATGGGAGGCAGGCAAGGGTAATGGGGCGATAGTCGGGCGTGTCCTTCACCAACTTTCCATGACTCAGTGCCCTTTTGACTCTCTCTAGCTAGAGTAAGAACAGATAAACATATCTAGTTATATATTATGTCATAAAGCCATGCAATACACTTTCTAAATCATCAGCCTGATTGAAGATTTCATTAGCAAGACACCTATTCCTGATTTGCCCTTTAACAACTATTCCTCTGATGACTGATGCAGACCTTTATTTTCTTATTATGCATGACTATGCAATGACTGAGGAGGACATTGGCACTCTGGCTTCAGACTCAAAGCCCATTTCAAAACAAAGATTTATCAGCACCAACCTACTACGTGATTTTCAGGACCACCATGACTGCTCCAGGATTACATAAAGCACCACAGTTAAATAAAATGGACCAGCATTAACTGTGACATACATGTGCTGGGACCTACTTGGCAATGCACTACCACATTACCATAAAAGTGGAGATATATTGGGAAGAAAGTAGGGAACTCCACAAGAAGTATTACATTTCAAAGCATCACCACAGCAGTGATATTGGTTCTTCTTCTTTTGCAGCTTCTTCTTTTTAATATTATTAATATGGAAGGCTAGCAAACAATATTTGCGGTATGTCAACATTCAGCAACTAAACTCTGGGTTTCATTTGCAAAGTCTAGGTATTAGTGATCCTTGATGTTATGTTGACTGTTAAGCACAAAGGAGGGAAAAAAAACAACCTGTGTCATATTTGATAATTACAATTATTTTGATTTAATGTGGGGCATGTGGTACTGTAAAATAATGTGCATTTTGAATACTTTTTCTGCTTATTTGTTCTCATGCATAAATAAAGTAACACTTTCAGATGTATTTTAGGCACAACTAGAAGCAACGTGCTGTTACCATAACAACCACGTCAAGTTAGTACAATAGGCCTGTAGCCTGGACATGAAAATAAGAATGAGTTACCAGAATAACCAACTTGCTCAGGCAACATAGGTGGAAGGGGTTAATATTAAGTACAGGTACAAACCCTTCTAGTGCCACACAAATTCTTTTTCACAAAGCAGCAATTAGTTAAATATAAAACATATTTTTCTTGAAGTGTTCGACTGGGGTGCCAGCAAAGCATAGATTATACCAAAAGGCATTATCACAGCAGAACACACTTACTTTCAACACCCTACAAATCTGACTACCTTGCATTTTAATGGGCATACATGTTTGGGCACTGCCTAATGGTATTTATTTTTAGTATTCGTAAAAAAACTTTACTTGAGCAAATGTAATGTTCTAAGTGAATTTCAATGTCAGTAAAATAATGCTTAGGATCATATCGTTTGTAATTTCTTCATGGCATATAGAGTAAGATTACGAAAGTTGGTTCCTATTTGAAGTTCTGTGGTTCCATTGTCCACTCTCTTTATTGATCATGCATCTCCACTACTGAGCTACTATGCCTATTTCATTTTCAATTGAGGCAGGGAACTCATCATTGGGATCTGGAATTAGCGAGCAGTGATGTAGGAATGGTGGTTAGGTAGAATGCAGTAGATCTGAGGGAATCCCCAACATCTCTCTATAGTGTACAGATGTGCTTGCCCTTTAGGTGGTTAACTGAAGGCGATACCACTGTTCTCAGAGACAAACAAATCCCAGAGAAGCCAACAAATGCACAGTTGTCCATCTCCTACAAACCTTGAATATTTCAGGTCAACAGGTCTGAATTGTATCATGTGGTTTCACTAGTCTCACTGGTGAAACTCCTTTGAACATTCTAAACAGGCTGGTCTTGCTCTTGCCACTGATACTGTAGGTTACCTCTAAAAGTAAGAACTGTGCAGACCTTGTGTGGCAACATAAGTTAACGTGTCAGGATGCTCTATTAATGCACCATACTGAGCTTGATGGGGGTTTTAACAGGTTTTTGGGAGAAAAGGACTGAGTTCCAGGTTTAGTAAATAACAGTTCCATTTGAATAGTGATGGATAAATGTAGCATCATTTTTCTGCCCTAATGATTCACTCTGCCACACATTAGACTTTAAGGGTGGTAACATCAATGCTGCTTCTTTACATTCACAAATGTTTTTGACACAAATAGATACCTGTACCAACATAACTGTCTTTCTAGAGCAAAAACTAAGGGTTTCATTGTATCCTAAATCCTTTTCACTTCACCCTCTTTCCTACACTTGCCACTATGCTGCTTTTTTGCACTGTTTTCGTTTTTTATACAGCAACCATCACCGTCCTCATTTTCTCAAATACAATATGCATCAGAGGATAGCTAAGACCAAATAATATGAGCTTGCCTTCTACACACTTTTCCGGACCGTGTATTTCTTTAAATGTTATGTTCGCTGATGTTTCTTCGCAGTAACTGACCTAAATATACAGATGAATATTCTGGGAATGTTTCTGTATTATGTAAGACAGTTGGGCTAAGATATCAGCATGGTGGTAGCTGTATTTCCATATTTATGTCCTCTGTTATCAAATCATTAGAAGTGTTACTTCTTGCTTGGCAAGGAAATTCACCAATGACTGTGGCAGGGTGGTGGTGAGGCAATGACTAGGTAAGGGTGTTGTCTTCCCTGAAATCTAAATTGTATCCTCGGTGTTGACTTTTCCAATCGAATGATATCCTGTCATAAAGCGGCATGAGATTTTACAATATTTATGAGTGTGGGTGTCTTTGCCTTTGTTTTAGCAGGACTAATTAACTTTGCTTTTATGATTTATCTGTGGTGTATGGACCAAAAAGGAAAATTCTGATTGGTCTATGGGACTGTAGTGCACATGATGAACCTGGGTTGGCACTGGATTCTACTCTACAACAGCAGAAAAGCACAGGGTTAAAAGATGGATTTTCAGGAACTTATTAAAGGGAGGTGGCTCTGAAGCAACAAAGGTCAGAATGTATTCCAGATACTTGTGTCAGAGTTGGGGTAGGAGCATCCTCGAGCCTAGGAACAACAGACAGAAGAAACTGTAAACATTGTCATGGTGCAGATTTCGAGGCCAGAAATGAGGTGTAAGGTACAATTTGCTTTGCATCTTAAATGAGACAACCAGAGTAAATATCAGAGTTGGAACACCTCTAGCTTCAAAACTTATGAAGAAACATAATGGGATAGGAAATTTGTTACTTGTAACATGCCATTTTTCTGTACCACAAACAATTGCTCTTTTCCACATCAGAGTAAATAAAGCTCTGTTTTCACACTTAACAACTAAGAAGACTTCTAAATGATGGCGGTCAAGGCAACAGCATTTAAATTATAATGCGTACCTTAAAGAAAATATATATATATCACTAGCAATGGTACTTCCAACAACCTCTACCATAAATATACACAGAAGACATACAAAATGACATGCTCAATAAAAATTTTGGTGACATCACGTATCACTTTCCCTTTAGTATTACTGATAATATCACTAAAGCCACATTTTTTTGTTATTTGCCTCATCTAATTATTGGCACCTGAAATACGCCTTGACTCTTTAAATATGTATCCATTGCGAGGGTATCTATATGTAAACAGTGGTACTGCACACTTTCCAATCTGAATTAACAGATGAGGATTTGTAATACTAATCAGTGTAACTGGAGCATTGTCTCTGTTCTATATGTTCTTCAGAAGGACATTTTGTTGCTAAGAACACAAATTCATGGTTACAATGACACTTCAAGTACTAATATCACACACAACTCCAATGGTTTTGCCACGTTAACACAGGGGTCATCAATGAATTCATACTTGTTTCCTTTTGTTAAATCTTGTCAGTTGGTTGTACATTTGCACAGCCCTCTATAAATGTGGAATGTTAGTACTTTTTAGGTCTTGGATCCAACAATGAGAAAATGTGAACAGATTTTTTTTAGGTAAATCTGAAATACCTGGGTATTATAGTTTTCTAATTTCATATTGTAAGGTCGAAGATTTGATTTTCAAGAGAGAGAGAGAGATTACAGTACAAAGTATAACTGTATCTTGTACTTCACTTTGTTAACTTTAGTCTCACATTTAATCACAAACTTAGTTTTATTATTTGTAGTAACTTGAATTTGTTACTGGATCAATATCATAGATTTGTTACAGTGCATGCTATATAAAAAAAAAAACTTTTGTCATAATCTTTGAATGCGACTATCTACTTTGATCTTTGTACTCGCATTTAAAGTGGTTAATCATGTCTCAGGTGGAAGTGCCCTTGAAAAGCACACTCGGTGGCCGTTTCAGAGGACACAATCTAGATAATCACAATGCTCCTGCATGAAGTGTCCCATTATTGCCAATGTTTCCGACCTCTGAAATATACTTACCTCTTTAGAGTTGAAGCCAGAACTCAATTAGAAACACCTGTACACTCTGCAACGTTAGCCTATCCATTGTCCACAACAGTCCAAACAATTGTACACTAGTCATAGTTTGCATTCAGGCACCACCTCTCGCTCTCATTTTAATTCTCTTGTAATACTGTTAATCATGATATGCCATTTAAAACACATCGGGACCTTGTTTTCATCCTTCCCTCTACGAAGAGATACAAGTATTATAAAGTAAAATCCCAGGCAAAACATTCATCATAAAAACCTAATTTAAAATAGAACCACTCCTCTTCACATGAGTGATAAAAAAAGGTTCCACTATAATCTTACAAAAGATTTAAAACACCTCTGTATCGTACCTGGGCATTAAATTTAATTGGGCGTGTATTTGCCAATCCTTCCTGGAGGGCAAAACATTACTACCACCTGCAGGGAACAACATCACTACCAAAAACATACAGATAATGAACATAGCAAGAATTATGAATTCTAAAGAGGAACGTGTGCCTATGTTAAAAGAGCTTGCGATGGAATGCACAGTACAGAATTTGTAACAGTATAAATATACCTCAATTTTAAGGCATACATAGATATAAAACCGTCAATGTAATAAATACAAGGGAAAATTATCATATGTAATATCCAGAAGCAAATTAAGATTCCTCACAAATCCTGCTGCTCTTTACCAAAATTATTTATGTTTGAAACAAGTCGCAAGCAGTGTCCATGACCCATTTTAAAGGTGAACATTTTAGCCTTGATGTTTGACAAACCTCACAAAATTATAAATTCTCATACATATCTCTATAATATTTCAGGCATTTTTGTTTGTTTTCGAGGCAGTACTGTCAGATAATTTATATGCTTTGAGAATACAAGAGTGTGCAGTTGAAGGCATTGACGAAATAATGATTTTGATCCTTTTTTTCAAACAATATAATAAAACCAAACATTGTCATATTCCAAATAGCAAACATATTTCTTGTACTGGTGTGAGTCTGTATGGGCAGTAGATAACATTGTTATAGCTTAGTTTCATAGCCATATATTGAGGACAAAAATATCAACAGGTAAGTATGTGTATATTTTTTTTGTTGTTCAGTTAACAAAAGTCTGCACTTCCCTATATGCACTTACATTTTGATGTTTTGGTCCCTGATACTTTAGCTGTTATATTAAGGTATCACAACATTCCCTATGCAGAAGTATATACTAAAACCCCTGTATTGATTAGGTGCTGCTCAATTAGGCTGGAAAAACAAATGTCCTTTAAACAATCATAGTGTAACACTACCTTAATATGTAACACATAATGACTATTCAGCCTCATGCATTTTTAAGTTTTGCCTGCTTGCGCTATGCTTGTGAAGTCTTATATTACTAAAACAAATATTTAAAGGGACTTAGAACCTGCCCCTACTTCGCCCTTTACTTACCTCCCTGAATTTCCTATTTGTTCATTCAAACGTCCCTTGAATTTACTTGCCTTTTATTGGCTAGCAGGTCACTTCCAGCTCTGCTTTCTGTTCTGCTTGTGCCCTAGCGTGGAGTGTGGCCGAAGTACAACTTCTGGTTTTTGGTGATTGGTTACTTGTTAGTGTTTGTACGCGAAAAGATAAACTTAACACAAGTCAATTGTTGTTGAAATGTGTGTAAACATGTCAGTCATCTTGAATGGAGGATCGAGTGCAGATGTAAAGCATGCAGTGACTGGGCTCATTATGTTGTGTTTTTCATTACTTTTCATTACATTTCTGATGAATAACAATTGTACATATCACAATTATTTATGTGTCTGTTTCTTAAATTACCACTCACTCATTTGAAAAAAACTGTGATTTGTATAACAGTGTGATGTTTTATTTCGAATTATTTTCTCTGTGAATTATTATTAACAGACATGCACAAGTGCAGTTACCTTGCAGGCATTAGGGTAATTATTTGAATGGTGCAGCAGGTGCGGTGGCATCATGGGCCACAGGGTGTCAGAACCCCTCAAAAAACAAATTATTGGTAAATGTTACTACTAAACAGGCGGTCTCTAGTGTAGATATCTAGCAGGCACTGGGGGTCATGATTTCAATGGTTCAGCAGGTGCAGTGGCACCGTGGACAAAAGCTCTGGGCACTCAATCAAACACTTATTATTGCTATAGTTTACAACTAAACTGGCAGTAACAAGTGCAGTTATCTTACAGGCACTAGGGAACAGAGTTGAATGGTGCACCAGGTGCAGTAGCACCGGGGTCAAAAGTTGTTGTAACTCCTCTAAACATCCAATATTGCAATATTTTACTACTAAACAGGCAGTCACCTGTGCAGTTATATTGCATGCACTAGGATATGATTTGAATGGTGCAGCAGGTGCAGTGGCACCAGGCCCAAAAGTTGTCTGAACACAGATTATTGCTAAAGTTTAGTACTAAACAGAAAGTCACAAGTGCAGTTACATTGCAGGCACTAGTGTAACGATTTTAGTGGTGCAGCAGGTGCAGTGACACTGGGGCCAAAAGCTCTAGGATTCCCTCTAAACACCACATATTGCTATATTTTACTACTAAACAGGCAGTCACAAGTGCAGTTACCTTACAGGCAATGGGGGTCATGATTTGAATGGTGCAGCAGGTGCAGTGGCACCAGGTCCAAAAGTTGTCAGAACTCCTCCAAACATCAAATATTGCTAGATTTAACTACTAAACAAGCAGTCACAAGTGCAGTTACCTTGCAAGTAATAGAGTCATGAGTTGAGTGGTGCAACAGGTGCAGAGCATTTGAGCCAAAAGTTGTCATAACTCCTCTAAGCATCAAATATTGCTTTATGTTACTACTAAACAGGCAGTTACAAGTGCATTTACATTGCAAGTATTAGGGTCATGATTTGAATGGTGCAGTGGCCCTGTGCCCAAAAGCTCTAAGAACTCCACTAGACACAAATTATTAAAAACAATTACTTCTAAACAAGCAATCACAAGTGTAGTTATCGTGCAGGCACTATGGCCATGGTGATAATGGTGCAGCAGGCGATGTGGCACCAGGGCCAAAAGTTGTCATATCTCCTCTAAATACCATAAACTGCTATATTTTACTACTAAACAGGCAGTTAAAAGGGGCATGATTTGGATGGTGCACCAGCTGCAGTGGTAATTTATTAACTGCACATTACTATTCACTGATACAATGCCATATTAAATAAGGTCAAATTACGAGTTTGCAACCCTGGGCTATTAATTCAACATACATCACAACATATACAACTATCAACAGTTTATCAAATTTAAAACAAACATTATTATAACTTTTTTCTAATATTTATAATCCAGTTAGTAAGACAGAATGCAAAAGAAAAACAACGGTCGAACCTACTGACTTTTCCAATGCTTGTTAATATGGTTAACAATGGCTTGTAGGCTTACTTAATATGTCAATATAATTGTTTATTCCGCTGCCCTTCCCCGGAAATCAAATTGATAAAACCTCCTAACAACAGAATCAGTTGCATGCAATGTTCTCCCTCACTTGCTTCACAGATATATTGAGTTCCACACGTTGGAAATTTCACAGCTCCTGTTACAATCTCACTGTTTACATGTCCTGCCTATCGTGTCACTCTGTTAATGAAACAGTGTCATCAGGGAGGCTGGGCTTATGGTTGCAAGGCAAGGCCACAGTGGTCTGACAAAAGTGTCGCAGCCTCCTGAGTAAGAAGGGCAACGGTCCTCTGTAAGTGGTTGGGTTGTAGATGCAGACGTTTGTGGGGTGCAGTTGCCACCAACCCTGAAATACCTCGGGCCGCTGCTCCAAGGCTATCGACACTCCACAACATCTCAATAATCCCTTCACATATAGAAACACAAATATCTTTGGATACCAGTCATAGGGGTTCATCTGAGCAAAAATGCTTTGGAAGATTCCAGATACTTCCGCAGAGAACTCGACACGTTCATCAAACTCGCAGCGGGGAGGTAGTTTAAGAACACCGACCTAAAAGTGTCGCGAGCACATACATATAGAGCACTTTAGAGATGGTTTAGTCTCACGGATAAGTATCTAGTGGGCACGTTTGTCTCCGCTTCCTAAGTTAATATAGAAGTGCAAAATGGAGGCTTGTCAAAACGCCACTGCCTAAAAAGACAACGTTAGTGACAATAGCACTAAACGAATGCCGATCTCCTTCCACGAGCCCAGCACACAACCATTTCTCTTCATCTGCTGCCGAATCAATACTGCGACCTCATTTAAAAACAAACAGGGACACTGCAAGTAGGTCGAGTTTACTTTTGATATAGGATTCACTGCAGGGAACAGGGAGCTCTGCTTGACCTCCTGCCTCGCGCATGCCACCCGGTAATATTTCTTTGCTATTCTCCGAAGAGAGCTTCATCTAAAATGTGCTACTGGGCCGCCTCTATTTATTGGTGTACAGGGGAAGCCTGGCTTTAATTACGATATATGCATGCTGGTGCAATACACGAGCTCTCGCAGCTGAGCATGATTAATGCTCTGACACCCTGCGCCTTTTCTGCTTTTATTTTTTCTCTCTTCCTTCATGCAAGCGCTCTTGCAGGTGGGAGAGAACTGCGCAGCTCTGTCCCCATGAAGTTCCCTAACTTGCTAACCTCAGCATGCAGCATCGGCTACTTAACAGTTTGGAGTGATGGTGATACGGGCATCATTTTATGTATTGGCCATTAATATAGAGAGATGTGTATTTGATACCTAAGGCAAAGGCATGCGATGACAAACTCAACAGGTGTTTTAAGATAAAAGCAAACTCAATTCCAAAAGTTCTGATTTGCGTTGGCTTAAAGTGCCATTTACTTACATTTGAGAGAGAAAGGGATAACCTACTGTGGGCCATTGTTCCAAAATGGCAAATTATTTGTAGCACATAGGATGGGGTGTAACAGCTGCAAAGAACTGATTAAGATTCACGTTTTCCCATTGTGCGTATTAATGCGAATAACCGCTAGATCATTGGTAATGCAAACATTTAGGTGTGCCGTTGAGTAAAGTTTGTTATATCACTATGTCCTGGGTCTCAATTACCTTTTAAAATGACCCAACACTACTATTTAGGCGTAAGATATCCACCAACAAGAATAAAGCCAAAGACATAAGCATATATTTAAGATCATTGAATAAACATGTAGGGCAGGACTGGCTTCCAGAAACACACAATGCACTAAACTATGCGGTGATATGGGTAATCTCCAAAGCATTGTTGTGGTAAATTCACAAAGCACAAACAGAAAGGAGTACCAGTCTGCTCATAAATAAACACAGACTTGAAATTATGTTGGGCCAATAATTCTTCCATTTTGAGACTCTGAATGAGTGATTTTTTAAAAATATCATGCTTAGCAGAAAGTAAATTGTTTCAAGGCACTTCAGCATGACTAACTGCAGAAACATTCATATAAGAATTGGGAGCCCACTCAATTATTTGATACATACATTAAATCAGCCACTTCATGCACATCCAGGGCTGACAAAGTAGGTTAAGGACCCTCAAACAACATGGGTGGTATTTCCAGAATCAACCCAAATTTCTAAATTGAAATATCGGAAACGGATCTATAAATTCAAATATTGTATTTGTAATATGTAGATGCTTTTTCCCAGCAGTAGCAGATGGTAGCAAGAAATAGTTGTCTCCATTGATTTCCACGGAACCTCTAAACTACAACAAATTTGTTTTAACAGCAAAACCTCCAGCAATGCACCATGCTCAGAGTTACAATATGTTCAAACAAAAGCAGCATGTATTTCAATATATCCCAATAGATTTGCATCTGAATTTTCTTGAACTGGAGAATTTAAATACAGTGGCCCCTGCATACGGTGAACTTGTGGTCTGTATCTAAATAGTCTCAGGTTGAAGGCATTTACTTTGTATTTCTTTGGGTTTATTGTTCGAGACAGGCATTGCTGTCAGTGACACAGCAGTACAAGGTTATATCCATTCTTCATACCATTTACCTGAAGGGAGAGGCATCAACAAATAGACACTATCAGGCCTTCATATATGGCAAACATGTCCCCACAGCAAGGCCAACTTTTGGGTTGAACTCAGATCTCTGTTGATTTGAACTACATGTCCCAAAAGAATAGTCAAAATGCTGAGCATGATGGAAAGTCAGAGCAATTTTCCCATAAAAGAACACCTCACAGTTAGTTCTGAGAGAGCGTAACTTATATAATCTATATTAACATGAAATGTTTATGAATTGATGTGTGATAAATGCCGCCTAGAAACTGTAATAGTAATTTTGTGTACCTGAAATGTGACCACGGAGAGTGGCCGCCAATATATACGTAGACTAATAATGATGACTAAAATGTTTATATTATGTTTAAATAAGTCTGTACTAATGATTACGTTGTTGAATCTGTGCTGAAATCCTCATAGGCCTTAAGTTAGCATGAGCCGAAGCTTAGCTGCTTGGCTCTCATATTAAATGTATTTTTCCTATTTTGCAGTGTGCTGACTCACAAAAGGACATGACCCCGTATGTTCTTTTTCTTCAAACTAGAAGACTAATGTAACCATGTTAGATCTGTTCTCATAGCTTTTCCTTGCTTGCAGAATAATGTTAAAATAAAATAAAACCGTGTAGATTAATGTAATGTACAAGGTCATTCAAACCGGTGAAGACAATGGAGCTACTGACCAAAAGATATGCAAAGAATTACAGAAAGATGAAATCATACCGGACGTGCCACCTCTGAAGATGTCAATTATGGAGACCAATAAAATGCCTGTAAAATAATATGGGGTGAAACAGTAGGTGGCCTAATGTGTTTTCTGATAGGTTAAAGATAGTGGGGTATAACAAATGTCCAATAAAATTTTGGGGGAATGTACAACAAAAAAATGATAAAAACCCATGACACGGGGAGTCATTTAGGTGGTGGGTTAGCGAACACTATTGATTTTATCCAGAAACTCTGTCACTCTGTTTGGTGACTTGTTGGTTTACTTAAAACCATCCTTGCCCTTAGATTGTCCATTTTACACTTTACCTCCTTATGAGGGAAGTGCCCTTTTGCCCCGGAGCTGAGTTCTGACTGATGGCGATTTGACTGATGTCCTGAAGATGAAGACTGAACCTGTGCGCTGACCTAATCTTGGAGGGTAATTATGACAATGCAATTGTGATTTGTCTGTTTGTTTTTCCTTTCTAGGTACCAACTGCTTACTTTTCACAGAGGCCATAGTTAGATGTTTTCCAAATTGGTGTTCTAAATTGTTTTGCAGGAAGTCCAACATGCTAATGCTAAACCGTGGTTAGGACAGGTGTTCACTAAACTGACTCAAATAGACAAACGACCGAATCTATGCTTTGTTCAACTGGCGCGTTACTGACACTCTGCTAAATTGTTCTATGTTTACGCCGTGTTATGTTCTGATGTTTGTGATTCTTGCCTTAATGAAATCTTATCAAAGTTGCCATATCGTGACTAAAGTGAAAGGTATTGTCATGATAAATATTGATTACATTATTGACGTATTAATTGACATATTGATTAGCTATCTCGTCCTAAGGTGTCTCAACTGGGTCAAAAGATTCATTGGCCTAAAACGAGTCCTGATGTGTAATAAATTATCATAAAGGGATGCATTATCAGTTCCATGATGCTTCCTGTTGGTTTATCAGTATCCTGAAAAGTGTATTCACAAGTTTTCCTGTGATGACCTTGTGGATTGCTTTTGATTTGCACTTATTGATTTAATCTGAAAAATAACTTCTCCTTATTTTTAGGGTCGACTGCGCAAGCGCTCTGGCCTGTTGTAATCGCTCTGTGGGCTTTTAACCACGCCCACTCTTGCTATTCATTCTTTATTGTGCTTGTCTTAAATGCTTAGTTTTTATTGATGCATTTTGTGAAATGTCCCTCCTTTGTGTGCTGAGTTCCCTCCTAGGCGATTTCAGTAAGTGAACATTTTTGTTGGCCATCACACTACTTCATGCTTCCTTCTGTTACAGCATGTGATGGCCCCTCCTCCGGTTTAAGTTTGTCTTTCATCCCAGCCGGGATCCTTTCTAGACATTCACGCAGGTAGCCAATAACTCTCGCGCTCATGCTCATGCGGCTGTGACGCTCTGAATTGATTTGATTATGTTAACTGTTTTAAACATAAAAATATGGAGTAACCTTAACTTAGACAATCATTGACTTCTAAATGTGAGTATTTGAGCTTGAATTATTTCTATGATTCGGTACATACATAAAACTTTCTTTACCAGGCCTGTGTCACTACCACACTCACATATGTGGGAAAAGCCTTGGCTGAGTTGGTAGAACTGGTTATGAATCCCTAATCTAAAAGTCAGGGCTTCCTGGAATCACCTCCCCCTTGGCCCAATATGATTGTTTCTTTCCAAACAATGAACAATGCAACCTTTTTCTAAAAATGCTATGTTAAGCAGTGAAGGTGGTGCATTTTGAATACATACAAATAATTGTAATTCTGTGCGGGGAAAAAGTCACCAAGCTTCTTAAATCATTGCTTGCTGTGAGGTCCATTCACTAAACATACTGTAAACAACGTGGAAGTGTAGGATAATGATATTTTTTGACATCTAGTCCGATGCCCTTAATTTTAAGCGTGGGCAAAACTTGTTTGAAATAAAGTAAAATGTTAACGATAATACAACGCTCTGCTTTTCACCAACAGGGCACTTCAAAACCACGAAAAAAGTGCTGCCTATTTTAAAGCTAACAAAAACTTCATTTTGTCATCTGAAAGGACCCTACTTACAGTGAGAAGACAAATAATTATCTTAAATTATCTAGCTAATAAAACCAATTGAATTACCCATTCCAAAACGCTATTGTGAATAGACATGCATTAGATATCACGAAAATATTGCAACACAGAGAATATTGAGATAAGAGAAAATCGTATAGGAGTTTGAAACCCTCGCTGCTAATGATAAGGCACATCTCAATACAGACTGACCAATGCCTGGCAGATGTCTTTGCAGTGAAACATTGAAACTGCAACCTCGGAACTGCTTTGATTGTTATTTAAAACATACCATCGACTACATGTGCATTTGGATGTTCATGAGGCATAGGAAAAGAAATAACACTGAGGAAGTCATTAAGGACCTGATTTAGAACTCGGTGGACAGGTTACTCTGTCAACAGTGACGGATGTCCCACACACTGAAATGTAAATCTCATAGGACATAATGGGATTTAGATTTCAGCGAGCAGGATATCCGTCACTATTGTGACAGAGTAACCTGTCTGTCAAGTTCTAAATCAGGACCTAGGTTGGGATAGAGATTTGCCCTCGATCAGCATATTCCGCTGCTAGCAGTTCAGGTGTCCAAAAAAAGGAGTGTGTGTGTGTGCGCGTGTGTATGTGACAAAGAGAGAGAGTGTGTATTTGTGTTTTGTAGATTGCATACTAAAACTAATACAGTTGGGTTTGGTTGGAGTAGTAGCTAGGTTATGGGAGCAGAATTGGATTTGTACAACAATGCGATGTGATGTCCTTTAAAGAGCTGTGCATTCAGCTCTTTTCTAAGATGGGCAGAGTTGGGGTGATAGTGATGGATGCAGAAATCTTGTTCCAGACCTTGGGTGCCTAGATGGAGAAAATCTTCAGCCGCATTTCATTTCTGCACTTCTTCGCTGAAACCTGATGATATCTTGGCTGCTGTAATGCTAAATGACACTGGGAATGGTGAAAGTATCAGTCACATATGCAAGACTGCTGGGCATGATGACGTTGTAATGATGCACCTGGTCTGAAGATGCAGCTGGCCAGCAAAACGGTTGGGGGCAGTGGAGTTTCATCAGGATGAGATCATGTAATCTATGTGGTCTTTGATAAAATGTGCAGCGGCAAGTAGGATACCCTTTAAGAGGACAAGTCTGGTGTCTGAGAGGCCATGGAGCAGAGATCTACACTATCCAGATGTAAGAGTTTGATGGGTTGAACAGCAGTTCTGAAGACACTTTCTGGGAGGAACAATTTCACTTTCTTTAGCTGAGAGAAATCGTACCAGGTCATCTTTTTGTTCCTGGCAACATGTTCTTTCAGTGCGAGGTTGGTGTCCAGAGTGATAGTGATTCCGAGTGACTTCAAGTTGAGTAAAGGTTGGGGTTTGAATATACCCAGGTCATCGAGCCAGTTTTGAACTACTTCTTGGTTGTTTTTATGGACAAAAAAGACAGTCTCTCTTAGTAGGGCTAAGCTTCATGTTGTTAGTGCACATCCAGGTGCAGGTAGTGTTTGATGAGTAGGATGTCTGGAACAGAGGTGGATTTCAGGTATAGATGTGTATCATGGTCAAGTAGATGAATTTTGGTGCTGTTATCAGAAATTGGAACAACTTGGGGCTACAAGCAGAAGCTGAAAATGATGGCAGACCTTATGGAACCTGTTGGGGCTCTGCAGGCGATAAGGATTTTCTTGGATTTGGGGGTGTCCATGTGATCAAATTGGTGTTGGCTGGATAGGTAAGAGATGAACCAGTGTAAGATCTACTCAGTGAATCCCTTCCAAGATTTCAAGGTGTAGATTGGGGTGGGATGTCAAAAGTGACTAAGAGGTACAACAATATCAGGAGAAAGGGGTCATCTTTGTTTGTGGTCAAGAGAGTGTTGTCTACGATTGTTAAGGTAGTAGTATATGTGCTGCAGTTTGACCTGAAGCCAAGCCAGGTTAGTAGTTGTACAGGACATGGGTGCCATTGATGTGATCTTGGAATTAAGCGTAGACAGTTTTTTTTCAATGATCTTACCAATGAAGGGTGTGCAAGTGATGGGGTGGTAACTGGATTTGTTTTCAGGAGGGGGATGATCTGGCCGGTCTTGAGAGCTCCTGGGAAGATGCCTTGAGTGAGGAAATTGTGGATGACTGTGAGCCGAGGTAAGAAAGCTTCCCCAGAGATGGATTTGATGAAGAACAAAAGTAAGTTATTAACTTCATATGAGATGGCTTTGAAGGAGTTGCAAATACCAACAGGATCTCTAAAAATGGGTCTTGAAAGGATGACCAGTACTACAATGCTACAAGAAGGGGTGGATCTAATCAGAGAAGGCTGTACGCTGTCGAGGTGATGTTCAATCGTTTGTATTTTTACCATTAAGTTGTTTCCATTGCACTTGTCTCCATGGTATGGAAGAAAAGAATCAGGCAAGGGGGATTAGGCAGTGCTTTATTATGGAGTTGGTGTATTAGATGGCTTTGTGTGATGTGATACGTTTTCTGTCTTTTGCATGAAGTGACATTAATACATTAAGGTTATCAGGTTGTGTTTTTTTCAATTTTCTTTTGTGTCTGAAGATAGAGCATTTGTTGTTGCCAAAGTCTTAGTAGTACTATGGATTGTTCCTATGGAATGTAAGTAGGACTGTAGGTGTTGCCATACTCATCCAGAAAATCAGTGAAGTAATTTAAAATGGTGTTCACATCAGGCGTGGAGCTGACAAGGTGAAAGATGACTTAGCACTTTAGGTTTTCGATGGAGAAGACTTAGAAGGATCTGAAGGTTATTTATTCTGTTTTGAGGTGACCTCTGTGTGCTGGTTGGATTTTGAGAAGGGAGATGGAGATGTAAGTCTAGTTCAGGAGTGAGGTAGGTTTTCTTTGGCTGGTTGTTGATGTTGAGGTGAACAGGTCAAGGGTAGGAGTTGTAGAGTGTGTTGTCAGGGTGACATACTATAACATATTGAGTGTGTTGATGACCTTGAGAACGGTGCCTCTTGTTTCTTTCATACTTGTGTGTTCTGGGAGGTTGAAGTCACCCACGAGGGTAGTGAAGGCATGTCAGATGAATTAAGTGGTGAAGAGGTGTGAGAATTTCTCAATAAAGTCATTGTTCTTTCAGGATGCCTATAGATAAGGTGTAGGGTGGTGGACCAAGATGTCAAGAATGAAAAACGGATCATGTAGAGCTTCATGTGCAAAGTCTAAGATGTGGATGCTGTAGCCTGAGGGAAGAAATATCTTTTTGATGTGCAAGGGTGTGGGAGTGAGCTTAATATCTGTGATGAAGAATATGGCAACCTGCTGAGTGGTGACGAGATGTTCAAAACATGGAGTACTACAGAGCATGGTAATGAGCTTGAGATTAAATGTGTTTTTGGTAGCTTGCTTGTAGGGATGGATAGTGTGGGGTGCTGGGTTGAGATCTTACATCATATATGCTTGCTGAATTGGAAGTGAAACATGGGACCTAGCCCAATGCATTTCAAAGCAATAACAAGCCCAAACAGATCAATGTCCTTGTCTCTGACTGCTTGTTGCTGGGGATCCCCAGTTATTAGGAAGCCATGAGGGGTTGAAAATAGTAGGGAGGAGACAAGAAGATTTAGGTTGGATGCACAATTATGTCACATCCTGAAGAGGTGCGTACTGAGAAATGCAGTGATGACACTGCCGGTATTTTTGCATAGATGTGTACCAGGGAATGCAGTCATGGCACTTCCTGTACAGGCGGATGCTAGGAAATGTGGTTCACTTACCCAATATGTTCTTTTGAAGACTGCTTAGACAAGAAACCAGAGATATCACTTCCTAAAAATGTGGAAATTAGCAAGTGTAATAATGCCAATTACCATTGATGTGGGTGTTGGGAAGTACAAAGTGTGTATCTGTGTAACAATGTTTAACTGCACAGTCACTCACGAAGAAATTCCACTATGGTTATGATTCCACTAGGGAATATGCCCATATTTTCCTGCAGGGGATTAACTACTAAGCTATAGAATAACACCATGCACATTTTAGAAACGTCTTTATGGGAAATGTGGTAAAAAACAAAAACACAAAAAAGAACTTGCCACAGAATAGATATGCCCATGCCTGTGTGGTGGGAAGGGGGGGCAGAGAGGGAAAATTAGATAAAGAAAGACCAGACCAAACAAGATAAGGAGTGATAATGTGCAAGTGTGTGTGAATGTCTGCTCCCAATGCCATATTAGGGTGAATTCAGATCTATCCCTTTATGTGCTTCATTTGTATCTGAGCCAGGTCTCATACTCACCAAATAAAAGGACTAGCTTCTTTCTCCTGGATCTCCATCTTTGCTTTCCGAATTTGGCCTGATATCAAAGTAGCATCTGTACTAAAACTGGGGGAGTTGCTGCTTTTATCGTGGTCCTATAAGAGGCAGAATCAAGCTCAATGCCTTCTTTGGAGCTGTACCAGCACCCTGTAACTCCTGAATTTTCCTCCATGACTTCCAGACCTATCCAACATCAACACTGCAGCCCAAACAACATTTCTATTTTAGTCAGAACCCAGAACCATCTTATTATTTGGACCTATGTTATGCCTCACCTCATTAGCAGAGAGACTTTATAAAACTGGCTGCACACACCTGCATCTGCACTTTTACCTGCCTAATCCCATCTGATCGCAAAGTGGCATTTGAATTGAAGTCTAGGAGACTGGTGGATCCATTGAGCTCTATGTGGCAACCTCTACTTTTACATCAATTAGACATTAACCTCAAAACAATATTTTTTGCAGTTTTATACAAACTTGGTCTAAAGGTAATACATAAACACCAGTTACGTTGCACAAAGACACATTTCGTTTTTTTTTTTTTTTGTTTTGTTTTTTAGACATGGGGAGTTTAACTGATGTGCCCTGAATCACCGGATGTCAAGCTGACACCAAGACTCAAAACTGGGTCCCCAGTTCTAAAGTCAGCAGCTCTGGTAGTTATGCTACAGCCTCTCCTGACAGACATAATCCCATGACCAGGGACCATGCCTTTGCCCTCCATTCAGAATCACAGGGCTCCCACACTCACACATAGAAGAAAAGGGTCAAAGGCCTGTAGAGGCGAAGTAACAGAACCACTGTATTTTTTGCCACACGCTTTATCATATTGAGTCCTTTTCACAACGCCCCTAACTAAGGTCTGCACATCTGCATGTCTACCATACAATCCAGGACTAAAACTGCTCAATAGAAGTGCAGTAATTCTGCAGCCTTACTAATGCTGATATTTGAAAACAGTTTTTTCAGTTTCACTCCTTACAATGAATCCGGTCTCTGTCATAAGTCTGACAATCACATGATCCACTCGAAATCCATTTTGTTACAATACAAAGCTTCTATGTAGTATTCCATCCTGCTATCCAACTCTGAGTCATATGGCTCACAACGCTACTGCATTTACTATCTCAACTGACAGCATCCTAGATAGAGTGCAAACACCTGATGTCAATCTCCCCCAAATTAGAACACAAACATTTGAAAAGACTTCCTCCAGCCACTATCAGCTATGCTCAATGTGAGAAATGGCCTTTTCTGAAAGGTCATTCCCAAACTTTTTGCACTTCCTCCTTCTATTTTGCTGATCCTGTTTGTGTTGGTTTTAGGACTCTGGGCACTCTCCTACTGCTAAACAGTGCTAAAGTGCATGTGATCTCTCCTCTGAACATAGTAACAATGGCTTAACCACAATGGGCATATTTAATTAACTTGTAAACACCTAGTAAAGTGCACTACATGTGCCCAGAGCCTGTAATTTAAATGATACTAGTGGACCTGAAGCACTGATTGTGTCAGCCACTACTGTAGCACTTTAAACATGACTCAGCCCTGCCACTATGGGGCCTGTGTGTGCAGTTTTAAACTGCCATTTCGACCTGGCAAGTGCACCCACTTGCCAGTCCCAAACCTTCCTTTTTTATTACATGTAGGTCAACCCTAAGGTAGGCCCTAGTTAGCCCCAAGGGCAGGGTGAAGTGCATTTAAAAAGCTAGACATGTACTTTTTAGTTTAACATGTCCAGGTAGTGAAAAACTACAAAAAACGTCTTTCACCACTGCAAGGCCTATCTCTCCCATAGGATAACTTTGGGATTACCTTAAAACATATTTTAAGGGTAACTCCCAATTGGGAAAGAAATGGAAATGTTTTGTGTCTCTGGATTCTCAATTTAAAATCATGTCTTATGGTAAAGTTGGATTTTATATTGTATGTCTTAAAGTGGCACTTTTAGAAAGTTGGCATTTTATTCCTTTAATAATGCAGTACCTCTGCCTGTCTCTGAAAACACATCTGGGTTGGGTGACAGCTGGGCTCTGTGCATTCCCTCCAGACAGCCACACAATGGGAGATTAGGTGTGACTTGTTGGCCCTTAATGGGCCTTATTGGGCCTTAATGGGACATTAACTGGCTAATTGGGGGTGAAGCTTAGCACGGCCTTATACCTGTCCACCCTTAATAGGGCTTCACAACCCTGTACCTTCATTCCAGCCAGTTTGGAGTTAGGACAGGGAAGGCAGGGCATCTGTACATTTCAAAGGCCTGCCTCTGGAAGCTTCTCCCACCTTCCAGAACCAGGGCAACTAAGTATAAATACTGGCCCCTAAACACTACTAAATCAGATTCTATTGGAACCAGGGACACTTTACCAGAAAGGAGGACTGATGTATTGCAGGAGGGACAGCCACTCTGCAGCTGCATTGCTGTGTTGGCCTACCGCTTGCTAACCTGCAGGAGGGACTGTCACTTTCCTACTTGCTTTGCTGTATCTGTCTGCTGCTTCTGTCATGCAGTGAGAAGGATTGGACTTGTTTCCTACTTCCTTGCACCCAAGAGTCTCCAAGGGCGTGTTGGCTTGCCCCCTGTCCTCCTGCAGTCTTAGGGGAATCAAAGATTGACTGCCTGAAACTTACCTTATACAGCACCTGGACTCTGCCATCTGTGAGTCTACCCTACCAAGTGATGCCACCCCAGGCCTGAACCCATGGAAGCGGGCTTAAGGTGCTCTGCCTTCTCTGGTTTTCATCAGAACTGCCGCAAAGCAACCCAAAGCCCCGTAAAGTCTTGCCACTCAGCTTCTTGGAACCGACGCCAGATGATGCAAAGCATTGCAAAACTAAGCCGCATGGCCACTTACCAGGATTTAAGGTACTATGTTCAGCGGGCCTCTGTAGCAGGCCCACGCTCCATCGTGGTTGGCTTGAACTTGTGACTTTGTCCCATTCTAGAGCGAACACATACCCACCATTGGCACTTTGCGCTTATATGTGCTATTTTCACCTAAATGTTTAAAATTGCATATCTCAGGATCTACTTATTGTTTTTTTTTTGTTGTTTTAGCCTTGTTTTAATAAGATATATATTATCTCCTTTTTCTAAACTGGTGTTGAGTCTTTTAGTGGTGTCTTTCAATGTGTTACTATAATTAAGTGTTACGCAAATACTTTACACGTTGTCTTCTAGGTTAAGCCTCCTTGCTCTGTGCCAACCTTCCAGGGGGTTAGCACAGGTCAATTAAGGTTGTGTATCTAACTGACCCTGACTAGGATTGTGATCCCAACATGGACATTGAAAAAGACACGGTTCCAAGTCTTTTCTTTCCAACGCTTTATTCCATTAAGCAGGATGCTACCAACCCTGGCAGTACAAGATGGGCAACTGCCTTCCCAGATCTTTTCCTCCCACCACATTCCACATGTTGCTAAGCAATCAATACATCACTAACATTCCACACACAGTATAACACAACATATCTCCCTTCCTAAAAATTGACAAAATACATTAAAACTATAATGATGATAAGCACAAAAAAACACAATAAATAATACAAAAAAATTACAATACACAAAGATACTTAATATGTTGAAATCCACTAATCATTAACCATTAAAACATATTGCCATACATAAACAATGTTGGTATATTTTAACTTATATAATCTTTCAAATACTCCGGCCTCTTCACAACTCTTACACCTCTCTTCTTCCACTCTGCACCCCTCTCTGCAAACTCACCCTCATTTACATTCACTTTCCACCTCCTTAATTCCAACTCATTACATTTCACCACACTATCCACATTCCATCTCCTTCCATCATCTAACACCACACTATACCCTCTCACTTTTGTTATACGTTTGGGCACAGACCATTTGGATGACCCTTTCCTAGTTCTGTCCCAAACTTTTGTTCGCACCCAATCACCAACAGCTAATTTCCATTCCGCCACTCCAGCTGTACCCTTACCTTCATATTTCTCTTGCATTTCCGTCACACGTCTCATTAAGCTTTCCTCATTCACCTTTCCCCTACCTGCCTTGCCCATCCACCCTGGCACAGCTTTGGTACAGGGTTTCCTTCCTTTCAATAACATGAACGGAGTCTCCATAGTAAGGGAATGTGGAGTGGTACGATAGTTCCACAACATGTCTTTAATTTCCTTCTTCCAATTCAATCTACTCTGCAATGCTAACTGAATGCACTCCCCCAACACCCTGTTAAATCTTTCCACCAGTCCATTCTCTCTAGGATGTGCGATGGCGGTTTTAACATTCTTTACTCCACAACTCTCCAGATAATTCTCAAATTCGATCAACGTAAACTGTGGACCATTGTCAGTTACTAACTCTTCAGGATAACCCTCCCGTTTCCATACCTCCTCACAAAACTCAACGACCGCACCTGATCTCACATCACGCACTAAACTGACCTCTGGCCATTTTGAGTGGTAATCCATCATAACAATAGCAAAGATTTTGCCATTTTCATCTAAAACAAATGGACCACACACATCCATACCCACTTTCTTCCATGGCTCACACGGAAATGGAATAGGAATTACAGGAGTACTCTTGCCCACATGCGTTTTGTCACTGCACGCACAGCTCAAACAATTTCTAACAAACCTTTCAACATCACGGTCCATACCTGGCCACCAAAAATCCACTCTTGCCTTCCTCTTCATACCGGACATACCACCATGCCCTTCATGCAAAACACCTAACACTTTCTCCCTTAACTTATGCGGTACAACCACTCTGTCACCTCTCTTCAATACCCCATCCTGTTCAGATAACTCCGACCATACACTCTTAAAATTAGCTAACACATCCACCACCTCCCTTCCTAACTCCCTCCAATGCCTATCCAAATTTCTCCTCAATATTTGCATCACTTCATCCTCCATCATTGCTGACTTCCACTCGTCTTTCCCCAAAGCTTTCAATTCTACAGCATGTATATCTGCCACAACCCAATCCTCATCTTCGTCGTTCTCCGTTCCCTCAATTGGTAGTCTAGACAAACAATCAGCATTCACATTTGCCACACCAGGAACATATTTAGTGACGAAGTCATATTCTTGTAACCTATATAACCATTTTGCTATACGTGGTGACGCACGGCTGGCACCCTTTGTCGTGAAAATGTCCACCAATGGTTTATGGTCCGTTCGTAGATCAAATCTTCTTCCCCACACATAATTCCTAAAATGCTGGACGCCCCACCAACAAGCGAGAGCCTCCTTCTCAATCGCAGAATAAGTGGCTTCCGCACCTCTCAACGTTCTTGAGGCAAATGCAATCACGTACTCCTTACCCTTCCTCACTTGCATCAACACAGCCCCCAAACCGTACATGCTGGCATCTGTGGATATGATCGTATGGTCGCCCGTCACAAATGGCTTCAACTCCACTGCATTGACAATACTCTTTTTTAACTCAACAAACGCTTGTTGACAACCATCCGACCACTCAAACTTCTGGTTCTTTTTCATCAGTGTGCGTAGGGGCTGAGCGATGTCCGCAAAATTCTTTACAAATTTAGCATAGTACTCAGCTAGACCTAAGAATGACCTCAACTGATCTTTATCCTTCGGATTCGGAGCTTTTTCTATCGCCTCCATCAGACCTACCCTTGATTTAATTCCATCACCAGAAACTGTGTGGCCCAGATACTCCACACTTTGTCGCTCGAACTTGCATTTCTTCATTTCAACACTCAAACCTGCCCTTTCCAAAATTGAACACACCTTCCCTAACACTTTATCATGTTCCGTTTCACTTTCCGCCCATACCAGCACATCGTCCTGAAAGAATCTTACATTCTCAACCTCGCCCAACAAGTTTTGCATTATCCTTTGAAAGACCGCTGAGGCAGATGCCAGGCCAAATGGCATTCGTAAAAATCTAAATGCTCCCTCTGGTGTGATAAATGAAGTGAGATGCTTCGAATCTGGGTGTAATAAAATCTGATGATACGCATTAGACAGATCCTGTGTAGAAAACACCTTTCCACCTTGAATGCTGGCCAACAACTCATTTATATTTGGTATAGGGTGTCTGTCTATCCATATATTATCATTTAAATCTCTCAGGTCAACACACATCCTAATCTTGCCATTAGGTTTCCGAGCCAGTACCACTGGACTCAACCGTTCCGAAGACTCCACCGCTTCTATCACCCCCGATTGTAATAATCTTGCCAATTCAGTTTTCAATGCATCCCTAAGCATCAATGGTACTCCTCTCACTTTATGCACCTTAGGTATCGCACCTTTTCTTAAAACAATCTTGTGCTGAAATTTTTCCAGACAACCCAGCTTGTCTCCAAATAACAAAGGAAATTTCGCCTTCCACTTTTCTGCATTAGGATTTTCTTGTAACACAGTCAGAACTTGTTCCTCGGTGTTCGGGTTCAATACAATGTTTAATGCTCTTTGTTCATTCCACCCTAACAAACATCTGCCTCTTTCCACAACATACACACAACATGTTATTTCCCTCTGTTTAAAATTTAGACTCCCTTGAAAATACCCTACAACCGATATCTTGGTACCTCCATAACCTACCAATCCAACTTTGGGTTCAGATAATTCCAGCTTTCCTAACCTAAGCCAAGTATCTCTATTAATCAGCGTATATGGAGAACATGAATCCGCCCACATGCTAATTGCTACACCATTCAGATTTACACTACACTTCGGTGGTCTGTAACACCCATTCTCAAGTAACATCACCTTGTTCTCAACTAAGACCTCTTCAGTAACAGCATTTAGCATCAATACTTGCACACCATCACCTTCTTCATCAGAATACGTCTTTTCTAACTTTTTACCGTCAGCCTGCACACAATTCACACTTTTCTTCTTGATTACATTTTTCTTTTGGTTACAAACTTTGGAAAAATTACCCATTCTATTACAATTGAAACACTTAGCATTCGACGCTGGACAACTTCCAGAAAATGCCAGATGTTTCATGCTACCACATCTATAACATTTTTTTTTTCCTTCAAATATGCTTTCATTCTTAGTACTCTTGATCTTGTCCACTTCCTGAGGGGTCACATTATCGACATTGTGTTTTCCCAATTCCTTAATATAACGTGATGTATCTTCAATACGTCTCGCAACAACAATAGCCTCATCCAAAGAAGGATCTTTTAAACTCAAGAGTTTTTCCTGAATTTTTATGTTTCTAGTACGATTTATCAATTGGTCTCTAATTATTTCCTCGTGTAGGTCCTTAAACTTGCATGTATTTGCTAATGTTCTCAACGCACTTACAAACTGATCCACAGACTCACATT
Organism: Pleurodeles waltl; assembly: GCF_031143425.1. Taxonomy (NCBI): domain Eukaryota; kingdom Metazoa; phylum Chordata; class Amphibia; order Caudata; family Salamandridae; genus Pleurodeles; species Pleurodeles waltl. The sequence goes on from NC_090438.1 coordinate 404,273,074, forward strand.
GCGCTTGCGCTCTCGAAAAGAATCTGTGACGTTCCACCACTATACTCACTTTTTTGCTAAAATGACTTTCTAATGCCCCCATGGCCCTTACATACACATCCTCACCATCAACCTCTTCGTCAGATCCCTCCCCATTTTCAAGAACTTCACCACACGGTAGAGTTTTCAACACTTTCCTCCCTTCCACGCCCAAATTATGTTTTAACAAAGCTAATTTCCTTTTTGCTGTAAAAATAGCTCCACCCAAGGCTTCTAAATATGTTTCAAAAGCCTCTCGCCAATCTTCCCATGGCATAACAGGCTCCCCAGGAAGAGGTAAAAATGTAGGTGGCTATAGCTTGCATGGTTTACACTGAGATTTCACCGTACAAGTGTCCAATTACTATGTTACCACAGACTAAATACAATGTATTATATTACTTAATCTGTAACTCACTCTGCACAATTTAAGTCAAAATCCACCTTCTACTTTGAATGGAAAAAATATTGTCCAACACCAACACAGTGGCGCTGACCCCCCCAGTCAACAATAACGTTGAAGTACGACGATATTCCCACTTTCCAGATTTTTCACTGTTCAGGGCGTCCTCCACTCTCAGCAGGCACCGCTTCACTTTCCAGTTGGTTGCCCACAACACGCAGATCTGACGCGCTTCCTCACATTTAATTTACGACGTCCACGTTGTTTTGCGACCGTCGGCCTTCTTTCTACAGCTGGTTGCCCTTGCCGCACACACAATAGTGACGCGCTCTCTCGCATCTTCTCCGTCTCGTGTCCTCTCCGTCGTCCTGGAGACTGGGCTGTTCCAGTTCTGCCTTTGAAAACCGGTCTCTGCACGCAGACAGCCAACGACGCTTTTCGTGACAAACTTGAAAGGTAACAAGCAGTTACCGCGCGGCAAATATGAGAAGTTAAGCTTTAGGTCCTCGTTGCCGAAATACCTTGAGATCAGATCCTTGTTAGCACCGGGGCTTAGTTTGACCAGAGCAAGCTTAATTTACCCGCACTCGCAGTAGCACGAAGTCATTACACGCTTTTCACAGCGCAGGCGGCGTTGTCATCGGTTAACATGAATCCTTTTAAAACACAAGGTCTGCCGAGGGTATGTCTATGACACTGCACTCCAATAAATCCATAAATCATATAAAATGCAGTAGAAGATTTCCACCAACGTCTAAAATAACGTCCAGTCACTGCCCACAAAGTCCAGAAGGCATCTCAAGGCTTCTCCTCCTATGCCAGGGTTGGCTCACTGATAATATCATGATCCCACCCTCGTCGCCACTGAAAAAGACACGGTTCCAAGTCTTTTCTTTCCAACGCTTTATTCCATTAAGCAGGATGCTACCAACCCTGGCAGTACAAGATAGGCAACTGCCTTGCCAGATCTTTTCCTCCCACCACATTCCACATGTTGCTAAGCAATCAATACATCACTAACATTCCACACACAGTATAACCCAACAGACATGATGCCTACCCCTGCCAACTAGAGACACAAATCTAACACTCAACCTCACTACACGTCACGTTTAATAGAAACAGCAGTTTCTAAATGCCCAGTGTGGCTAAAGAGTGACCCATAACTGAAAGCCGGTTTTAAACATAATTGGGATACGAATTATAAAAAAGACACAATTTAAATAGCATAACGTGTATTTGTGGGCTTCTTTTCTACTTATTTCAACATTGTATGTTTTAGAGCAACCATCGTATTGCAGGATGAATGACTGAATTAGCGACTAAAATTATGTCCCTATTCTTCCATACAAGTTGAAACCATGTTTTTTGTTGGTAAATAAAACATTTCTGTAGCATATAATTAATGTGTACACCTTTCTTGCTTAAAAAACGTTTGTATTTTTCACACAGGAATCTCTTTTGAGACAATGTCTATTAACAAGACGAAGCAGTCTGATAAATTAGCCACAAACTTTTCCATACCGTGTTGCATAATTTCCCACTTCTTGCCACATAATTAACTGTGCCACATAATTTGATCTTTCACTACAACATAATTCCTGTGGCTCTGTTCATACTTATTTTCGCATCCCGATTATTGAACCAGTCTCACATGAATTACACCTATTAATGGCAAACTTCAATCCCATGGAAATCGGCGACACGCAACAGAACTAGTTGAAAACGCAATTCTGTTTTTAGATTAATGGAAAAGAAATGTTCAGAGAATAGTATTCACAAGGTCACAACAGTGAATTCCATTGCCTTTCAAAAAGCGCTCATCTTTCTGCAGCGTTCCTTAAAGTCAGGGAAATAAATGCATGCATTTTAGATCATCTAATGGCCTATTGCTTGTAGCACAGACAACATGTAACTTGTTCGTGCCTTGTGCAATTCCATACAACACAACACGGCAGACAGTCTGAGCCAGATAGTTCCCAAATGTGTAAATATTTAACAAGGAAGGGTAGAGAGTTCATTTCAGAGCTTTGAAAGGATATGCTCATTCGACTCACAAACTTCTCATGAGGGTCATCTGTTTTGGGGAAGTGCTGGATGTCCTTTTCCAGGCGATTGATCTGCAGTTCCATTGCATCTAGGCTGCCCTTGAGATTCTGGGCAGAAACTAATGGGAAAAAACAACACAGAGATAATATTAAAATCTTCAACAACTTTAGATTTCACATAAAAAAAGCCTCTGAGTAGAAGCCATTGTGCTCTGTAGGTAAAGGGAAAAAAATAACCGAGAAGACTCGTTTTTCAGAATTACTGCTCATAAAATTCCACCCTTCATAAAATAAGTGAGAACGTGTAATATAATATACCCAATCATCATGTTTAATGTTGAAATGTCACCACTTTATTCAGCCATTAGTTCAAATAAATCCATTTTTATTTAAATGTATTGATGGGAATCCTTATATTTCATTCTTTCAAATCTAATCCGAAGATTAAAGTGAATCTGCGGTTCAAAGCGATGATACCTTATTAATGCATGCACTTGGCCGTATAAATGATTTAAGGATAAATGATATGAAGAAAGATCAAATGTTTTTCTTTTATTTTAATATGGGAATTCTTATAAAGCATCATATGTGAAAGTTTCTTTCCAGAGCTCGAAATTTTACATCGACTGTCGGTGGGTGAGATTCTCCAGATGCATTTCAACAGTCACCAAGGCTAATTGATGTAAGGAGGTGCATAGTTCAGCATGTAAAGGCAGGGTCGGGGTACCCTGTACAGCTGACTCACATTAGAGAGAAGCAGATTCCTCAATCAAAGCAATATAAGAAAGTAAATAGAAATCTATCTATACATATATATACAGACACACAGAGACACAAACACATGTATACATACAAACATATACCGTTAGTGAAACGCTTTCTGGAGTCGTATGTGCAGTTTTTTCAACCACACTACCAGCAAGTTCTTAGTCCTCTATAGCATGCAATGAGATCTTCACCTATGAAGCGAAATCAGAGATTCTCAAAGCATTTTCTCTCCTTGTTGAGCAGTTTATGTTCAGCTGGGAACTAAAGTGAGCACTTAGTGTGCCATGCTCTTTCCCTTGCTAGGTTTTTCTATATTTACTGACCAGAAGAAATCGAACCTTCTATTTTATGAGCTGCAGTGCAACCCTTGCACACTTCATGAATAAAAAATATAACTGATAGATGTTTCAACGCATTCTTATGTAAAAAAAAGTGCCTTTACATCTAGTCTGATTTTGTTTTTTATGCTTTGTGCAGTCAGCAGTAAACGTGTTCATCATTCTCCCATGGGGCTCCAGCAAAAAGATCACATAAATTAGTTATAATATAATTTTCATTGCTGTATCCTATGCGGCAGAGCCAGTTGTAGAGGCACGATGCCAGTTACTATGTCAAACAGACTGCAATTACACTAATTGCATGGATATTCTCTGTTATGTCAAGAGCTGGTAATGTCAACAGGCTGGCCCTGAACCAAAGTGTTTCTCTTATTTTGTGTCTGTATTTGTGCATTTATACGTTCCCACCAGAAGTGCTTCCCCTAGTTATAGAAAGGGTGCATATGGTAATTGTAACTAAAATTGTAATATAAATCAGGTAAGAACTGTACGCAATAAAAGAAAGGTGAAAACAAAATGCATGATAATAAAACCATATACGCATAAATATATATAAAGTATTAATTTATTATCCTAGCATCATCCATTATTGCAAAAGTAATTGTGGTTGTAATTTGGAATTATTTTTGGGTGAACTTTGTGCTAAGGTAGTTAGGCAGGTTTCTTCTTCAGAAGGGGCAGAGTAACATGCAAATCTTCAGGGTACTCAATTTGGTTTTATGGCCCTTGAGGAGGCTGATGCTGACTGGGCACAGTAAATGTGGTGAAGCGGATCCTACGATGAGGCAGAAATATAAGGAATTTTCCTTGGAAGGTTTTAATGCATGTTTAAGATTTTTTTTTGGGAGGGGGAAGGGGGCCCAGTAATAGCTAGGAGCCATTTGGTTTCTGGTTTCTAGGCAAGGAGGGTGTGTGTGGGTGAATGTGAAAGAGCACTCTAGTGGTGAGTTAAATCACATTGTTCAAGGGAGAGAATTAGCAGTGAAGCATTGCAGTTATTCAATGTGTCCACATTCGTTTTTTAATGTGCTGATCAGGTATTTGACAGGGAGAAAATAGAAGAAGTGGTTATTTTTCCTTATATTCAGTAGCTGGGCATTGTGGCTATGTGATGAGTAAACTAAAGAACTTCTGTTGCATTGACGAGTTGAACCATAAACCGTGTTTCATCACTGCAGGAGAGTTAAGAATAGTGTCAAGGAGACAATGCATGGGGAGAATGTTGAAGAGACAGGACTGGGGTCTCTTTTTCTGAGACAAGTCAAACATCAGGGATAACTCTGCAGTTCAGTATCTAGCATTAATATGGCAGCCAATGAATGAGTTTGAGGTTTGGCTGTGAATGAGGAAAATTAAAGGATGAACTGTTTGTCATTGGCACTAACGTTATGAGTGAAACCAAGTTGGGAAATGTTATTACAGAGACATGTAAAGTAAAGAGAGAATATAAGGGACTTAAAAATGTGGTGACAGCTGACATCAAATTATGGTTGCAGTCAAGAGGGTTTGCCCACGTATCAAATTATGCTGTGTTGGATTAGTCACAAGCATAATGTCATTGCAACTAGATCAAACATATTTGCCTGCTGGTTTACATGTTTCTGTGTTGCTGGAGCAGCCATGGTGAGCTTGTCATACTAGTTATTTTGAGTTTGGAGTTAAAAGCTCACAGATGGTTCTTATGACAATTACAATTATTTTGCTAACTATTCGTTGCTAAAATGCATCCACTCTGCTGTTTCTAGGAGAGCAGGACCATGCACACACTCCAGTCTTTCTTTCACTTTAATTCTTGTGTTGTACTAATATTTTCCTTTTACCAACATTCTGACTGTTACATGAAGCAACGCTGTTGTTTTTTTGTTATTAACTGTATGGTTGGTTTTCGGAGGCAAAACTAGGTCCACATTTTCCTAGCGCTTTTGGGAGCTGCACTCCAGTTTTCTTCCTTGCATGCACATCTGTTTTTTTTATGAATATGGTGGGGGGGACGTGGGATCAAGCCATCTTTTACGTTATTTTAATTTACAGCCTACCAAATCGTCCTCATATCTGCATTTAAAAGACTTAATGGAGGTTTTCATATAGTTATTCTGACTGCTTCCCATATTGTCATAGCTGTTGTACTCGCGGCACTAGACGTATGTAGCTCCCAGATATTGTCTGAATGTGCTGTGTTGCAGCTGATGGTGGAGTACGGATATCCTGGATACATGGTAATACTGGATCAGGGCCCTTAAAAGTCCCCCTTTGCTGGCATAGGGAAGCAGATATAATGATGGTCATAACTTTGCAGAAGAGCAAGAACCACAAGCAAAAGGCACGTGGAGTGGAGTGAGAACACAGGAGATGAGTGTATGTAGGGCAGTAATGAGAAAGGGATCTGCTGGTCTTTGGTGAGAGACCATGGCTAGGAGGTGACAAGTAAAGAAGAGGGAGAGTGTAAAAGTGTGTGTGGAGCATGACAACAATCCCTTAGACCACGGCATTTGGGTGTGCTACTTTACCTGGGAGGGCACACAAATGGGTTAGTGTGCGATGAGTGAGTGGGATCATTCTAAAGCGTTCACTACATGGGGAACCACCCAGTGGTCGAACCTAGGAGCAAGGATTCTTCAAGGGTTATTCTTAGACCAACATTTTGGAAACTAGAGAATGAAAAAAGCAATTTTGTTTATACTTCGTATCCTGCCAAGTATCTTAGACTTTTCACCTCCATTATGAGATACAGGAAAGATGGATGTAAAGCTGGTAGACATACACATATTATTCAGCGCCCTGGAAACTTTCTACCACGAGGGGAAATCTACAGCCTTAATTGAAGGGGAGGGGATTCATATGACTAAATTACAAATCAAACGCCCATTTATGTTTTTTTACCCCAAGCTTTTGACTCCATGCTAAATTCATTATTTTCACGCACATTAACAAAGTGCAAATCCCTTATAGCAGGTAAAGCGTGCAGGACATATTTACATTTCTTGTATTAAACGTTGTGCAATGGCAAATCATGCCATGCAAAGTTCAATGTAAGCTTTTTGAAGATAGTCGAGTCACCTATATCTCTGTTGTAGATCCATGACAATTAAAGTCACTAATGTAGCAAAAACTTTAATGCTGAGTCTGCAGCTATGTGGCATCTAGGCACACAGTCTATTGATATATAACATGGTACTCCCCCTTTTTAACCACGTCCCAATAGATCCAGTCAAACATCACCTGAAATCATGCCTATTTATATGTCTGTATGACGTCTGGTACGCCTTACAACTTCTCATCCTGAAAATACTTTTTGAAAGGCTGGAAGGACCACCTCCATTAAGTAAGTAATCTCTCAATGTCAGCCTTTTCCTTTTAAGTTCTGAACGTCCATAATTCCCAGTGGGTGCTAATCACAAAATTCCTTTCTAGTGTTTTTCCTGACACTTATCTAGGGGTGGATTCTGTACAAGACTGTACAAGATGGCCACTCAACCTGCCACTCTAAATTGCTATGGGAAGACCCTTTTAGCAGATCTATCAGATAGTTGTTTGGTTTACAGGCCCGTCTACCGTCTAAATATGTCTTTTGAATGAGTGCATTAGTGTTAGACTTGACAGCCTTAGGGTGGTCATCCCCCAACTTTTTGCCTGCCTCCCTCCACTTTTCTGACACTGTGCTGTTTTTAGGACTCTGCATACTTTACCACTGCTAATCAGTGATAAAGTGCTTATGCTCTCTCCCTTAAACATGGTAACATTGGTTCAAACCCAATTGGTATATTTGATCTACTTGTATGTCCCTAGTAAAGTGCACTACATGTGCCCTGGGCGTTTAGATTAAATGCTACTAGTGGGCCTGCAGCACTGGTTGTGCCACTCACATAAGTAGCCCCTTAACCATGTCTCAGGCCTGCCCTTGTAAGGCCTGTGTGTAAAGTTTCACTGTCACTTTGACTTTGCATTTAAAAGTATTTGCCAAGCCTTAAAATCCCCTTTTTCTACATATAAATCACCCCTAAGGTAGGCCCTAGGTAATCCAGAGGGCAGAGTGCTATGTAGGTAAACGGTAGGACATATATAGGTGTGTTTTATATGTCCTGGTAGTGGAAAACTCCTAAATTTGTTTTCCACTACTGTGAGGCCTGGTTTAATAGGACAGCATTAGGGCTACCCTCATATACTGTTTGAGTGGTAGATTCTCATCAGAAAGGGGAAACCATTTCATATTTAGTATAGTCAGAATGGTAATACAAAATCCTGCTTATTGGTATTGGGTTGGGGTTGGATTTTATATTACTATTTTAGAAATGCCACTTTTGGAAAGTGAGCATTTCTCTGCACTTAAAATCCATCTGTGCCTTACAGCGTGTCTCCAATCCATGTCTGGCTGGGCTTGACGGCTCCCTTGTGCATTTCACCCAGACAACCACAAACACAGGATACTAGGTCACACCTGCGCTTATCTACATACTGAATGGGTCTTCCTGGGATGGAAGGGTGGAGGGCCTGACACTTACATTACTAAGGCTAGTGGCCTGCCCTCACACAATGGACTGCCAACCCCCCTACTGGGACCCTGGCAGACAGGATGGAACTGAAAGGGGACCTGGTGCACTTCAAAACCACTTTTTTAAGTCTCCCCCACCTCAAAGGCATTATTGGATATATAATCTGGGTCCCTGACCCCACCAATTCAGACACTTCTGAACCAGATCCGGCAACCTGTCAAGAGGAACTGCCTGGCTGCCCAAAAGACTCACCTGGACTGCTTTGCTGTGAAGGACTGCTGCCTTGTTGTTGCCTTGCTGCCTTGCTGGCCTCTGACTTTGCTGAGAAGTTCTCTCCAAGGCCTTGGATTGAGCTTGCCTCCTGTTTTCTAAAGAGCCAGGGCCAAAAAAAAGTAATCTCCTCAAGGAAACTCCTTGTGCGCCGAAAATCAATGCATAGCCTGCCCTGTGATGAGAAAATTGCCGCACAGCCGAACCGGAACAAAGCAGCCCAACTTCCAGAGAAAAGATCGACGCAGCACCTGCGTTGTGACCAGAAATTAGACTCACAGCCCAACCAGATCGAAGCACAGCTGAGCTGGAACGACACAGCCCGACTTCCTGAGTGAAGAATCAATGCATCAGAAGATTTGACGCATCGCCTACCGGATTGACGCAACGCCTGTGACTTCTTAGTGCACGACCAGGATTTTTCCCTGTATTATCACTGGGCATCAAAAGAACCCCGCATCGCAGTGAGGATCCAAGACTGCTCGCCGGAAATCGACGCAAAGCCCCTTGGAGTGTGGAAAGAAATGACACACTGTCTGTGCCGTGTTGGAAAACCCAATGCACACCTTATTTTTCCACACATCTCCGCTCTGCGGTCTCCGTGCGTGGCAATTTAGATGCAAACCAGGTACCTTGTGCAAACAAGAGATAACTGTTGATTTTTAAGATCTAAGACTCTTTTTAAGCTTGCAAAAGTGATATCTCAACTCGCGCTTATTGAATCTTGATAGTTTTGACCTTAATTTAATCAGATAAATATCTTATGTTTTTCTAAACCTGTGTGGTGTATTTTTGTGGTGTTTTCACTGTGTTACTTCATGGTTTATTGCACAAATACTTTGCACATTGCCTTCTAAGTTAAGCCTGACTGCTCAGCGTCAAGCTACCAGAGGGTGGGCACAGGATAATTTGGATTGTGTGTGACTTACCCTGACTAGGATGGTGGTCCCTACTTGGACAAGCGTGTATACCTCTGCCACCTAGAGACCCCATTTCTAACAATTAGTGGCTCAGGTCAGCTGCCCGATGGCTCACCGATCCTGCTGAGTAATGTTTACATTCCTTCAAAACGTTTCGATATTGTAAGCCTCCCAAAATGAACTCTGAAATGGAAGAGGTATTTCTCCTCAAGGAGTATATTCACCCATGCTTCATGTAGGTTACTGGGAGGATAAGTGCCATTTCTGGATTTTCATGTCGAATTCACCTTTTTTCCCTTTGCCTTTTCTGATTCTATAATTCTCAAATAAACTTTCTAAGTATATGAACTGTGATGTACCTTCATTGACTGTTGTGTCAAAAGTGGTGAAAAGTCGAAGCCCTCAAAACAATCAGTCCATATGTATCACGCTATTCCCATGGCCAATAGTCAATGACACACACACTGACTGGCCCACAGCCAAACGCTAGTATCTTTTTGTTAAAATGGAACAGTGCCAATCAGTTCCTAAAGCTTATATAGTCATAATTGTTTTTCATTGTTTAGAGGATCGATCCCTTTGTGAGACCTCTGTAAACAGCAGAAGCAATAGCCATTTGTTTCCAGCTACAGTCAATAACTCATGAAGGATGCATGCTGTGCAGGGATATACAGATGCCCCAGACTATCAAGAACACTTTTTTACCTGTATGGCGATCTTGCATACACACATCACCACCTTCTCGAAGGTAGTTTCAAAAGACTGACACTTAAACGTGCTAAGATAAAGATTAAATATTTTTTAAGATACAAATCTTTAACAATCGAGGTAACTCAGATTTTCTGGAAACAACACTTTTGCTCCTGCTATTTTGAACAATTGTCTTTGGGGGGAGTGAAGGGGGTGGGGTCTGCCACTACATTGGAAACATTGATCTGTCAGCTTCCACTAATAAAGTTATTACCTTTGAAGCCATGCAGAGGCTCCTTTTATAAATCTCATTATTTAAATATTCCCTTACATATTGTGTGCATGTATTCCCTTTTGATTACAGTGTACGTAGCATCTTAACCAACTACCTCTGCATCTATGATTGGCCCAATTTAGAAGTGTAAGAGGTAGCACTTGCATTATATTGTTAACTATGGAACTTAAATTAATACAGTTCTTCTACCATTATCACCCTAGAAGCCAATATAGGCTCCATGGATCTGAACAGAACTTCGGGCATGACTTTTATACTTTGAGCTCAAAGGTCTCACACATTGTTTTCTCATTAAGAAAGGCACTCCCTCATAATGTCCTCTCCCAATGCCTTTGAACAAGTGCGTACTTAATTGGTTTGCTTGGAGAAAAGCAAACATATGAAGACGTAAATCAAGTATTTGATAATGTTATCTCTTGTTTACGTAATGTGATAGTATGTTTCAAATTGCAGAACTGTTTCTTCCTACCTTCTCTTAGCAATTTATTTATGTAAGCTTATAATAATAAAGATGCACTGATGATGTTTGCCTTCACAGGCTCCTACATTCTCTTGGTAAAAGAGCCCATTGCCCCCAATACCCGATTCACAAACCATTTATGGTAATTTACATTGAGAGCCATCGAAAGTTGGACTTAGGTTCAGAATTTCGAAATGCTGGGTCATGGAATCAGGAGTTAAGGACATTTCTGACTAAAAATCCCACTTATTACCATGGAAAATCTACCAGTGATGCTTCTGCTGTCACCATACGATTTGGGGGTGACATCAGTGTTCATAGAGAATAAACTAAAGGAAGACAATCTAGAATTTGTTGCTCACAAACAAATGTGTAATTTTTGGACTTTCACAGCCATTTCCAGTTACTGTTTAGACTCAATGTGATAATGTTAGAGTTAACAAATGTAGGGTTAAGTATGCAAACTGGATGTGCAAGTTCCTCAAACATCTCCATATGTTTAAGACGCTCACCACAATATGACTGTTTTTCCATGTGGAGGAAAGAGAAAAGGCTAAAATTGATGTACAATTTGAGCCCAATCTACAATATTGTCAGCGTTTCTGGGCACACGCAAAGGCCATTTTTTGTGAGAGTATCTTTAGGAAAAAATCATGGAGGAATCTTGCAACACCTAAAACTATTCATCAATTTGCAAACAGACATGTATTTGCAAATACATATATTACACAAACGTCTGTGTGCATAAGTACCACAAACAGCAGCAGAACAAGAGAAAATATACCATTTGAATGTTTGTAGTCAATGATGAATACCCATATGACTGTACAAAGATATTCAAAGATGAACAACATCACATTAATTTAGGTGGAACAAAACAACAAACAAGCTGGGGAAATGAGATGAAAGTTGAGCCGAGGTGCCAAACTTGGTTTAGGATCTCTTTAAGAAGATTGGACTTTCAGCTGTTCTTTAGTTTTTAGTTGTTATAGTTTGTCCTGGGTAAATAACTCAAACATGAATCCTGGATATATTTATGCAACTTACTTCACCCAGCCTCACCACTGCACTTCTACTGCTCTATACTTATAAAGTAAAAGTGTTATTTTCCCTAATGCCAATGAGACATTATATTATTTTCCTATTATACTGATAACCATACTTGCTTATGTGCATTAATTAACATAATAATAATAACACGTATTTTTCAAAGATAATTGGTGGCAGTTTACTAATTTGTCCAATGAAAGGGTGGGGGCAGGGGATAGAAGGGTTGGGGAGGGAAAGTGAATACTTTTGGCAAGGTGCAGCATTGTTTGCTAACCCTTACAAAAGAAAAACTTTGTCAGAGCCCAGGGGGTGAGGATTGACTGCTGTTGCTGCCAAGGTTTCATGTGATTTTAATGGCTGGGATTGACAACTAGTAAAATCGTGTCCAATGTTCTCACACCCGGGAAAACTTACCTAGGGTAATTATGCTCGCTCTATCTCACTGGTAATAAGTTTGTTCAGCTGTATTCACTGTGTTTATACATATAATCAATGGATGTAACTACTTTCATTCCTCACTGCCTAGCCCAATGTATTCCATGAATAGGTGAATGAGGTTTCTTGCATGGTGTCCACTGAAAATGAAATATTCACAGTGTATTCACTGTACTATCCAATCGCAGCCAGAAACACGATTAAGGATGGCTGAGTGCTGGACATGGCTGAGGTTTTCAGACGCTTGCATTACAGCAAGTGATGTTGTATCTACAGAGAAGTGAGGAGACAGAGTCATAGTATGGAGTACCTGTGCATTCTTGATATAAAACCTGTGGAGCCTGATACACCGCACATGAAGCCTTGATAAGAAGTCAATGTGATATGTACAGTTATAATGGACATTTGTAATAAAATAAATCTCAACCTAAGATGTGCTCCTTTACACATAACATATAGGCTCTACACTGTTACTTAAACCAAGATCATGGTATTAAATATGTGTAATTCACATGTTCCTGTGCGATGTTTGATTGCATGTTACATGCTCATTAATTCAGACTCTCATCTTTTGAGAAAAAAAAACATTTTAAAACATTATATTTTAATGTACACATATTTTTTCATTAGGTAAGCTCGCCTTAGTCTACCTTTTCACTTACTTTGATCTGTACATGCAGTATTGCTCTAGGGAGATTATGATCCGTGGAAATAAACAGACCTGCTAAAGTGGTATTTTTATCCTAATAATATTTTTTTAAACAAAAAATGGATATTGTATGTCAACCACCCTGTTCGCAGTAAAGCGCCCAGGGAATCTTAATTGCACCACGTGAAATGAAATATTGCATCAACACTCCAATTTGCAAACAGCATCCACGATGATAATTTGAATGCTAAACTGCAATCCAATCATGTTAGACTCAACTGGAAAAGCGTAGTTTCATAATGGAAACGTCTTGGTAGGAATGCCATTTGCGCCCTCTTGGGATATAAATTAGGCAGTAATCACTGGTAGGCTGGCGTGAGTTTGCAAACAGTGAGACCACTGGTCTAGGCTTATAATAGTCACATTATCTGCTGAAAGGACAGTTTGGCGGGAAAAAATATGCGTTTATATTTACATAAGTGGGGGCCTCCTTTTTGTGCAGTCCGGAGCTGAGGCAGACAGTATCTGTTGCACTTATTTCTATTGTTTTCTTAAGGCTTCAACACGGGTTATAAAACCAATCTGTACCGTGTCATATATACAATTTTGGACTAGGAAACTAGTATAAAACATGTCTCTAATACACTTGACAACGAAACTGGTGTACAACAAGAAGCATTGTGTAGCATGTTACAGATTCGTGTGATTCAATTCCAAATATTGAATAAAGTCAGAGGAAATTACAGGAAACGTATTTCTTGTGTTCATCCTAAAATGCGCATCATACATGGAATTAATGTTTTAACTGAAAACCAGACAAAATGAAGCAATCTGCCATTCGTTTTGTTCGGAGCCCGCACAGATTGAGGGAACTATATTACCAACCGCTATGTCTTCCTAAAGATTTAAGGATAGAAGACGGAAGAGGATGAATTGTTACTGGGCATGCTGTTTTTCTGATTACGTAATACAAAAACTGGCGAGCTCTGCAGCTTGCCACCGATGTAAACTATTCTAATTGAGAGAAAAATATGAAAGGTGAAATGCTTGAATGCATATCAGCCACTGGTAATCATTCTAGACCGCATTCCAGTCCATCATTCCTGTTCACTATGCATACAGGCAGGAAACAATCATGTTCAAATCACTTCTCATCATTCTTCTGTCTGGACAGTACATTCCCAACTGTCAGGCATGCCCGTTCTGCAAAGGAATGCAGCCAACAAGAGACTGGTTTTAGGCTTGTTAGGCCTATAATGGTACTAGACTAACTTTTTTTCCATGTTCTTACTAGAGCATTAAAAAAGCTGATTTTCAAGCAGGTTGGTCCTTGTCTGTGGTGGCACCATGAGCAAAAAGAGATTCACTGGTCTATGTCCAGATTGAGTTACCAGTGACTGAATTTATTAAAGCTTTCTACTCACTACTGTCTCATTTTGCTCAGCTATTTAATTAGTCATCTTGCAGCAGAATTTAATTAACACTACTAATGGGACACCATGTAGAGAGATTGAAGCATATGCAGTTGCCGAGGTCTGACCATGAAACAACAGGGATAACAGAAGAAATCGCTAACAATGGGTAATAAAACATTTGAAAAAAAATCACTTTTTTGAGCACATAAAATTCTGTATTGAACCGTTTTTAAGTTATTCAGTCGGAGCCTTGAAGCATCGAGCAGATTGACTGACATAAATCAATCATTCAAGAGATAGGAAGCCGATTAATAATTTAAATATGTGCGAATTGGCAAAGAGAAGCCAATAAATCAAAAGTTACAAATCGTGCAAAAGCAGTATTCTGCTATCATGAACAAATGTGTTTTAACGTGTTGTTTCTTTTACTTGTATATATCATAACATGCTATTGTTTTTAGCCTTCAAAATTAGTAGCAGATAAATAACAGTTGAAATGTATAGGCAGCTATTGTATTGCAGAATACAAAAACGTCATGATGCTGCTTGATGCACGAACATCACACTGCAGAAGTGCAGAATCCGCCTGCGCCTTCTAGTTATGTCATACATTTGCCACTAATAGGGGGAGAACATTGTCTAACTAACACAACCAATATTTTGCATATAATTTAAATACCCATTAGTCGTCAGATCATATTTCATTTGAATACAGAAAAACAGTCTGTGAGAAAGTGTATTATTAGTTGGGGTTGATGGTAATCTATCACAATTAATAAAGGCACTATTCTAGTAAGGTCGAGTAAAACTTTTGGCAATTTAAACCTTGAAGTCAACCCCTGGTGACTATGACACAGGACAGACAGGCTTAACTTAAAAGATGTGTATAGCATTCAAATGTATCAAAACAGTTATAAAGCCGAAACACAACTCAATAAAAATGGCAGTCTAATTTATAAAAATGGATTATATTCTAATGATCAAAATCTCACCCAAATGACAAAACGCCAATAGGAAAACCAGAGATATAAAGTTTGAAAGTTTTAAAGAAAAAACAGCACTCAAAATCTCACAGTGCCAACTGTGGGCAACTGGTCATGGTACACTGGGACAAGGGTAAAGTATGAGGCCGACCATGATGGAATGTGTGTCAGATACGAGGCCTATGAAGGTCCCGGTAAAAGAGTTACCTTAAGACTTTGAGATTTTGTGGGTGAAAAAATGGTCATAGATGAGTCATTGGCAGGGCAAGCAGCAAGCTGGATCTGAGTCAGAGTTCCATGGTGGCATAATGCTGAAGAGGGGTCCCGCTGTTCCCAGGAAGGTCTCAACGTAGACCACTTTTGGCTTGTGATGCCCTCTATGTTTGGGCTTAAAACATTTTCTGAAAGTCGGATCTCCTTTACCGGGGAAAACCAGTAAGTTGGTTCTGACTGGCGATTAGACAACAATGACTTCACCTCTATGCCAGTCAAAGTCTCCCGCTAGTTCTTCATAAGAAAATTGACAAAAAGTTTCTAAGTCCCAGAATTCACAGTTTGCGTAGGAGGAGTGAAATGTAACACCAGCCGAGTCCCAGGACCTCAGTATCAGCACCCAGGGATCAGAACGTACTCCAACAGAAGCAACCAATAGGGTCCAAGACAGGTCTAGTTGGAACTGGGCTTCTGGGCTCTTCAGGAAAATGGGAGTCTTGCAGCTTTGTGTCCCTCCAGCTTAACAGGAGGTCCGCCAACTCACCTTTGGAGTCAATTTCTTTGTCTTGGGTACAAGTGGAAGCAGGTCAATCCTTTGGGGGGTTCTCCTTACAGGTCACAACAAGAGGTGAAGTCCTTCTTCTACCTTCCATAGATCCACCAGTGTTCTGAGGATTGTACTAGGGAAGCCACATCTATGATCAGTGCCAACCTGTGGGTAGGAGAAACTCCTGACCACTCATTGACGTATGGGATAAAGGTTTCCAGGAGTGCCCCTACCCTCATTTGCAGCACTTCCTGTTTTTTAATGATAAGCTATTCCACAGAACCCTTCTTTTCTCAAAACTAACATAGCAGAACCCTTCTTACCATGTGCAGAGCTCATGTGCTCATCCTAGAGATGTGACCAGGCAAATTAGCAAATACTTCCTTGTGGGCACCCAAAACCATTTGAGGGGCAGCTCCATACCACCCTAGGATTGGTGCCTGGCTGCAAGCAGTACATTAGAGGGTGCACACTCAGGTGTTACCTACAACTGCCAGTGACAGTGTAGGCAGCCTTTGGTGTTAATTAAGTTTCTGGGCACATCCCAGATTGTCATTTTGTATAGGGAAGGTCAACCCCACTCCTTTTGTCTGAGCTCTAGAAGCTAATTCACATCTAATTAAGGAGCCACTCAGCTCGTGAAAGGCACATGGTAATATATAACCCAACATTGACCATTACGTTAAATTTTAAATTACTATTAAAATGAGACAGTGAATAATTTTTCTAGCTACTACCAAACTGAAGGTAGAAATTATAAGGTGTTATAATGTAACACCATATTTTCTAAGGGAGCCCCAGCCTTGCCACAGTGAAAAATGTCTTTGGAGACTTTTCACTGCCAGGACAGGTGAAACATAAAATATACATGTTCCACTTTTTAAAAACCATGCACCTTGGCCAATGGACATTTAGGACCTACCTCAGGAGGGGTTAGGCCTGGCAAAAGGATGGCCAGGTCAATTTGGTAATTTTAAAATTGCACACCCAGTTTGGAGGCACAGGCCTGGAGACATGCTTTGCATTGTTACTTTGAATGTGGCACAATATGTGCTGCATTCCACTAGTTGCATAACTCTCAGGCCCAGGGTACACTTTTGTCCCATGTACTAAGGACTTATAGGTAAGTTGAATATGCCAATCAGGAGTGTAGTCAATTTCAACACAGGCAGTGGGGTCTGGTTAGCAGTGATCCAGCAGGTACAGTCATAAAACTATAAGCATCAGTCCAAACAAAATGACGGTAAGCATACAAAAGGAGGCATTTTCTTACACAGTCTCAATACAGCTCTGCTAATATAGTCTAGGATAGGGGTGCGAGTGGATGGGTCATGTCACCACCTGAGGTTACAGTTAGGGTGCAACGTGACTGGGAATTTGGCTCGCCTTTCACCTTGAATGGGCATATTTTTCCTACCTGTTAAGCATACTGGCTCCTTTCGTGGCTACAACTGGGCCCTGCAGATGGTCACATAATGTGCCTGGTCTATCACCTACTCTTAAACCATACTAAACTCTTTACTCCCAAAGTGTACAGATGAAGGACAGAGAGTTTGTAGCTGACTTTTCATGGTTACCAATATGTTTGTGGCAGTTAGCACTTGGAAAGGCCTTGGGGTCGGTCATAACACTTACCATTTCATCTCTTATGCTCTTCATCTCTTTCACGAACATGAACAGATTCTGCTGACAAATTTTATTAGCAGCTCCAAAAATATAACAAAAATTATTACGGTGCACCTCAGCGAGCTACACTGTTTATCTTAATGATCTAACACTCCTTGAATTGCACCTAATTCCTTGTAGGTTCCCTCAAGACCTCTTCCTGACATAGCTATCTCAATACTTCTTTGGTTGCACATTAACAGCTCCCAGGATAACCCACATTCCAGCCTCCATAATAACTCTTTTGTGCTGGGACGGACCCCACTTTTACTTAATAGTGGCTTAGCAGAGATGTTAGGGTGTGTGGGCTTCTAAAGCTCTCGTCTAGATGTGTCAGTCTTAATAGATGCTTCACGATCCATATGGTTTTAAGCTGTTGCAGACAGCCAACAATGTTGCATTAGGCATATGTAACAAAGATTTCTCTTTTTCTTGAACTAAAAATATAAATATCTAGATATGTGGACTGCACATAGGCCAAGAACAACCAATGCCTATAATGTATTTCAAAGGGAATATTTCAGAAGCACTGTAACAATAATGTCATTTGGTGCTTTGGAGATTACATATACTGTACTGTTGTAAAATAGTTTTGTTTTCAATGATTTTATTTAAGTTCACTCCTTTCGTAAACACTGATAATACACTTATGCGAACTACAAAAGGGTACACATGTCAATATATAATTTAAGTTCATATAGATGATTCAAAAAGAGACCTAGGGCCTGATTTAGCTATCGGTGGAGGGATTACTCTGTCACAATGGTGACGGATACCCTGTCAACCAAAATCTGAATACCATAAAAACCAATGGTATTTAGATTTCCACGGACTGGATATTCATCACCGTTGTGAGGGAGCAACCTATACGCCAAGATCTAAATCAGGCCCCTAGTCCACAAGGTAAACATATGTCTGATTGAGCTATTTAGAGAAAGTTCCTATATTTATGGGATAGCTCAGGAAACCATACAAGATGCAAAATATGGAGGCTTTATGTCTCAGTAAAATTTAAGAGAAAGACTAAAAGTAACTAAAGGGAATAAGGTAACTGAGACAGACCATGAAATACACCTGAACAGGGCCAGCTTTAGTGCTGGTGGCGCCGGGTGCAAAAATGTTTGTTGGCGTCCCCCAGTGACCACATATTCCCTCACTACCACCCTTTAACAGTGCTCCTCAAATCTCCATAACCACTCTCTTTCTGATGTATTTAATTTGTTTTATAGCGCAACTAATAACAGTGTATGGTGCCACAGCACATAACATCATACACACATTACATGGAGACAATCAATCATATGTAAATCAGTGTCATGGAAATGTTACATATGACAGGGGACTACAATGTGTAGGACTCATATGTCATCCATACTGATAGGCAGTATAGTTTAAGAGTGCTTGGTATGGAGAAGCAGAACTCAGAATTTAAAACGTAACAAAATGGTTGGGGGTTCTCGTTAATAATAAGTACTGATCTCTACCGAAATGAACCCTTTTTCCAACTTTAGGATAGTGAAAGACGGGAAAAAATCATAACCCTCCAATCTTTACCATGCAGCTTGCATGCATCCCTTTGATGTCAGTTAATAGCTCACTCTTCTACACTAGGATTTTAACTTAGAAATTGCAAGCAACAAAAGGATATCTCTGACAAAAGCACTGACATATTTACATTTGTGATGTGCATAGCGCACATTTTTGTAGCAGTCATATTAACCCCCTGTGCTACCTTACAATGAGGCAAAACTGCCACTAGACAAAACTCATCTCTCTCCAGGAAGAACATTAATCACTGTAGTTATCTTGACATTTTTATTGTTGCCTGAAAAAAACTGGAGGCAATAAACAGCAGTAGCAGGTGTTTTTAAAACCATAATATATTTGTAAACACAGCACCCCCACCCGAACTCAATGCCCAGTGCAGTGGAACCGGGCACACTGCCCCAGGTCCGGCCCTGCACCAGAATTTCTAAGTAATAGACAATGACACTGGGTGTGAAAAGGGCATGGGAAACAACAAGGTTAGTTTAGGTGCGGAAACAAAATCACAAACGTAAGAAAGCATAGAAAGTAACTGAAAAGAATAATTCCTGGTCTGATTACAAGTTTGGCAGTCAGAGGAGCCAACCACCAAACTTGTGGAGAGGACACCACTGTCATACCGGTGGCATCTCCCCAAGCGTATTACAATGTTCCTGCCAGGCTGACCATCGGGAACACTGTATTACGCGTTACCACCAGGCTGTCTAGTTAGAACAGTGCTACAATATTGGTCTCGGCTCCTTTAAAGGGAGCAGAGGCCGGTATCATAGGACACCAGCAAAGCAGACATTGAGCATTCCAATGGTGCGGGGCAAAGGGGTCCCTGCTCTGCCCATGCAATGGACATGGGCGGTGTATGGTGCCCCACTGTTGACCCGGCACTGGCTTTCTGCCAGCCTCTGTATCACGGGGTCCCCTCCATAAAAAGGCATCGGAAAGCTGAGCTGTAAACAGCTGGGAGGCACTGAGTTCAGCGCCGCCGTGGCTGAGTACAACTCAGACCACTGTCAGCCCATCGGGAACCATGTTCCTGGTGGGGATGGTGGTCCCCTGGCGGATACACCTACCAGGGTTTTAAGTTGGCAGTCGGACCGCCTGGAGTGTGGCAGTTGGATTCCCTGGAGTGTGGCGGTCCGAATGCCATCGCAAGAGTGGCGGTCCTCGGACCGCCACACTCGTAAGGAGGCCCTAAATATTAAAGGAAAGCTATGGATTAAACAGGTAGATCCAGCAATAGTATAAAACAACAGTAAAATTGCAATCACACCTCATACATAAGGATGTGTTTTCTATCTGGCTGAAAAGTGAGAAGAGAACACATTTTGAAAATAACACATAACAAACAGGCACACATCTGATTGCTTTGAATATGTTGTTTAACAAGGAGTGCTATAGAGAGAAATTGCTCCAGGAGTTGGATCTGAATATGACAAAGGGAGGTGAGAGGGATAAACAAAAATGGTAGATGTAGGGGGAGGGGCCATAAAGTTTAGTGCAGTGAAGAAAATAATGTATACTTTTGTACAGGTATTCTGCATGGGATGACATCTGAGAAATTTAACAGTTTCAGATAGTGTCATAAACAGCTGAGGAATGGGGGAAATAATTTATAGACATTAGAATTCTATGTGTAGCAACAGCATGACAGACAAGAACACAAGATGATAGTCAATAGATGAAAAGTATAGATTAACATGCATTAGCAAAGCCAATAGGTCTTGCCTATACAAGAGTTATTGGCTTAGGCAATGTGTTTTGCCATGTTGTACACAAGTGTAGCTGCTCTTCAGTATGGATAAAATATAGTGGAATGTCAGAGTGGAGTGGAGGAGTAGTGTGCCATAGAGTGGATTTATTGGAGAGTCGTAGAGTGGACTAGGGGGAGTACGGTGTCATAGAGTTGAGTAGAGGGGAGTAGAGTTTTGTGATTCAGTGGAAGAGAGTGCCCCAAAGTTGAGTAGGGTGGGGTAGGGTGGAGTTGGTTGAAGTGGACTGAGGTAGTGGGGTGGATTGGAGTAGAGTGGGGTGGATTGGATTGGGGTGGAGTGGGGGTGGATTGAGTGGAGTGGGGCAGATTTGTGTGGGGTGGATTGTAGTGGAGTGGGGTGGTTGAATGGGGTGAGGTGGATTGGAATGGAGTGGATTCAAGTGGGTTGGATAAGATTGGGGTGTGGTGGGTAGTTTGGATTGGAGTGATAGGGATGGGGTGGAATGGATTTGATTGGAGTGAGTGGGTTAGATTGGGCTGAAGTGGGTGAATTAGACTGGACTGGTGTGTGGTGGACTCTATTGGAGTGGGGTGTATTGAATTGGAGTGGGGTGGATTGGGTTGAGTGGGGTGGATTGGGTTGGAGTGGGGCGGATTGGATTGGAGTTGGGTGGATTGGATTGGAGTTGGGCGGATTAGATTGGACTGTAGT
The DNA here is from genome assembly GCF_031143425.1 of Pleurodeles waltl. NCBI lineage: Eukaryota > Metazoa > Chordata > Amphibia > Caudata > Salamandridae > Pleurodeles > Pleurodeles waltl. The sequence goes on from NC_090438.1 coordinate 404,294,696, forward strand.
GGTTGGATTGGTGTGGGGTAGGCTGGATTCACTGGATTGGAGTGGGGTGGACTGGATTGAGTGGGGTGGGGTGGATCAGAATGGGGTGGATTGGACTGGAGTTGGGTGGACTGGATTGGAGTGGATTAGAATGGAATTAAGTAGGCTAGATTGATGGATTGGTTTGGAGAGGGGTGAAATGGGATAGTGTGACTTGATTGCATTGGGATAGTGTGTGGTGGATTGGGGTGGACTGGAGCAGGGTGGAGTGAATTGGAGTGGAGTGAGGTAGATTGGATTGGGGTGAGATGGGTTGGATTGCATTGGGGAGGAGTGAATTGGAGTGGGGCAGGTGGATGGATTGAATTGAAGTGGGGTGGATTGAACAGAGATGGGGTGGGGTGGGGTGGATTGGAATGGGGTGGGGTGGGGTGGGGTGGATTGGATTTATGTGGGGTGGATTGTACTAGACTGGATTTGGAATGCATGGGGTGGCTTGGATTGGATTGGTGTGGAGTGGGGTGGATTGGAGTGAGGTAGGCTGGATGGATTGGATTGGAGTGCCTGGACTGAACTGGGAAGGGTGGGATGCATGATTGATTTGGGGTAGCTAGAGTTGGGTGGATTGGATTGGATTGAGGTGGGGTGGACTGAGTGGGGTGGATTGCATTGAAGTGAGGTGGACTGGCATGGGGTGGATTGGAGTGGAGTGCAGTGGGTTGGGTTGGAGTGGGGTGGATTGGATCGGATTGGAGTGAGGTGGATTGGGCAGAGGATGTGGCCTAATGACCAGAGCTGCTGACTTTGAAGTTGGGAAACAGGTTTGAGTCTTGGCGTCAGCTCAACATCCTGGGATTCTGGGCAAATTATTCTCCCTGTGCCAACCAAAAAATGTATGTGTCCTTGTGTAATGTAACTGGTGCTCATGTAAAGTACTCCAATGCCTCCTGGTCTACTTTGCACTACATAAAACTGCAAAACCAAAATAAATTAGAGTGAGGTCGACTGGATTGGTGTGGAGTGGATGTAATGAAGGTGTGGACTGGACTGGATGAATTAGGGGGGTGTTAATGTGGACTGGAATGTACTGGAGTGAGGTGGATTAAAGTGGATTGTATTGGAGTGGATGAATTGAGGTGGTGTGGGTGGATTGGATTGGAGTGAGGTGGATTGGGTAGCAGTGGACTTGACTAGAGTGGGTGGATTGGGTTGGACTGGAGAGGGGTGGGATGGACTGGAGTGGGTGGGTTGGACTAGAGTGGGTTGGATTGGAGTGGAGTGGAGTGAAATGGACTGGAGTGCAGTGGATTTGACTGTAGTGGATTGGATCAGACTGGAGAAGGGTGAATTGGACTGAAGTGAGGTGAGGTGGATTGAACTGGAGTGGGGTGGATTAGGGTGAGGGGCTTTAGACTGGAGTGGCATAGACTGGGCTGGATAGGAATGGTGTGGGGTGGCCCGGATTGTAGTGGGGTGGATTGTGGTAGATTGGAGTGGGGTGAACTGGTATAGAGTGGGGTGGATTGGACTGGTGTGAGGTGGACTGGACTGGATTGGGGTGAGGTGGATTTGACTGGAATGGAGTGGAGCAGATTGTTTTTGGTTGTTTTGGATTGGAGCAGGTTGTTTGGGACTGTAGTGGGTCAGGTTGGAGTGGAGCAGATTGTTTTGGGTTACAGTTGGGTAGATTGGAGTGGGGCAGATGGAGTGGGGCAGATTGAAATGGATTGGAGTGGTGCAGATTGTTTTGGAGTGGTGCAGATTGTTTTGAATTAGAGTGGGGGTGAACTGTAATGGGGCAGATCAGATTCGGATGGGCTTGGAGGATTGGAGTGGGGAGGGTTGGAGTGGGGAGGGTTGGAGTGGATTGGATTGGATTTGGATGAGTGGTTTGTATTAGAGTGGATGGATGTGGTAGATTGGATTGGAGTGAGGTGGATTTGGTAGCAGCGGACCTGAGTGGAGTGGGTGGATCGGGTTGGGTTGGATTGGAGTAGGGTGGGCTGGATTGATATAGGGTAGATTGGATTGGAGTTTTGCCACTCACAAGCCTTCTGTTTACAGGGTACTAGAAGTAAAAACAATAAATAAATAAAGAGCAAAACAGTGCTGAATCACATCAGGAGTAGTGGACAGACATTGATTAAGTGGAATCAATCAGTGCTTGGTCCCTGCTCTACACAGAGGAACAGAAATTAATATTGGGTTGAAGTGTTGAATTATGAGGCTATAAAGAAGAGTGCCACACAAGCCAACAAATGGTAAGTGGCAGGTGGGCTCCAAGCCCTTTACTGTACAAAACAGCTACTGCATGCACTCGCAGGCTCAAACCTAAAAAGAGCATAGCATAGCCCACCGCCCAAGTGTCTTGCAGTGAAAGAGGAATGAAGACAAACTAAGCATGTCTAATGTGCTTGTAGCTCATCAGACATGCACAGTTCCTACTATTCAAAATATTCATGCACTAGTTATCAATTATAGAGGTAGGGCCAGAAATAGTAGCTCACTTCATTCCACCAGACGTATTATTTCATCACTCTAAATAGAATGGCATGGTTCACGTTCGGGTACGTTGATATATAAGGTCTGTAATACAGCTGATCAGTGTGTGCCTTAAGTCTCATGGAGCTTGGTTCTTTTCCATTCCATGTGTCAGTTCCACTCTGTCTTTTCAGTTCCTGTCTTGCACAGGAACTGTATTAAGAGGAGCACCATCCTGGACAGGAATGGGAAAGCACATCCAAAGTTGCTCATAATGTAACTAGTTAAGTAAAAGGCTTCTGAGGCATTTTGCCATAATGATGGGATTCTTGGGGTGGGCATCGTCACCTATTCTAATGCTGGCCATTACATAATGGAGGTAATGCTTGACGTAATATGGAAATCTATGACAAACTTGTGCTTATCAGTTGGACAATGATGGCCCAGCTTTACTGTGGGCATCTCTCTGCATGATGATGCACACCAATGATGTAATGCTACTGCACGTCTAATGGTAGGAATTCTTGGGAACTTATTGCCATTCTTGGCATGACAATGTCCCCACAAGGATAATGTTGGTCCTAATACACTAGCTATAATCCTTGCCATGGCATGGTGATGCCTACTTGTAGACCCTGGAATGGTGGTGATACTTTGTACATTATGTGAAAATAAACACCATGATTTTGCGCACTCCTGGTACTTTTTTTTCAAGTAGCTCTTTATTTCATTTTTAGATTCTTGTACGTATATCATCCATGGTACATCAATGACATCAGACTCTAAGTACATATAAATCATACTGACATGGTGGTATAGTATCAGGCATCTCCATCTGAGAGCTCATGTTGAATCAATGCAACCACACATTACATGTCCAGCCAACGTGTGTCATACTCAATTAGAAAAACTCATTACCAAAGGACCTGCCTCTCATCAGCTAGTTGTGGTAGGGAAGTCAGCAGGGAAGCCACACCAGGCTTATTGAGGGGGTTAATGTACACTAAGAGGAGCGAAAATGAAACCAACACCTCAAAAACCTAGGCAAAAAACAAAATAAGCATCTGTGTACTCATAAAAAGAAAAATATATATATCAACCGGGACAGCTGTAAGGAGTATGGGGCAGGAGAGAAAGTACACTAAGGGATGTAAGGAGAGGAGGACAATCAGAGTGGCTTAGCCATCATCCCTATGGGGAAATGGGGTTGCTGCCAATGAAAATAACACCCTAACTCCTTCCACTGAGGGGTGAATGGGATAGCAATGGGTATGTAGAACGTCACCTCACAACTGGAGTCAGGAGCAGATGGTAGTACGAATCCCACAAGAACAGCTGGAACTGTCAGGTGATCACCTATGTCTCAGGGGGGGTCGTTCCTCCATTTTGGCCATCAATTTCTCAATGTATGCATCCCAAGCATTCAATTGGGGTGCAGCACCCATTGCAAGGGCAGCAATTTCCATGTTGTCGTCGCAGCGGTCGCCCATTTGAGCAAATCTGGCAACCAGAACGATAGCAATGGTGCTACAGCAGACTTCCAATCCATGGCAATGCGGCGCTTTAAGAACACAAACATCAAATCGAGGAACCGGACAACATATTCATTCTTGAGTGTTCACGTGGTCAACCCAAGGAGGCAGTGAGGTGGATCGGTTAGACCTGACAGCCTTACGGTAGTCTTTCCTCAACTTTCCAACTTTTGCTTGCCTCCCTCCATTTTCTGACCTCGTTTGTACTGGCTTTATGTCTCTGTGCACTTTACCACTGCTAACCAGTGCTGAAGTGCTAGTGCTCTCTCCCCTAAATCATGGTAACATTGGCTTAACCCCAATTGGCATATTTAATTTACTTGTAAGTACCTAGAAAGGTGGTCTACATGTGCCCAGAGAATGTAAATTAAATGCTACTTGTGGGCCCGCAGTACTGATTGTGCCACCCACTTAAGTAGCCCTCTAACTATGTCTCAGGCCTGTCATTGCAGAGCCCGTGTGTGCAGTCTGGGCAGTTTTACAATCCTATGTTGACCTGCCAAAATAACCCTTTTGCCATGCCCAAACCTTCCCTTTATATACATATGAGCTACTCCTGCGGTAGGCCCCGGACAACCCAGAAGGCTGGATGCAATGTATTTAAAAAGTAGGGAATGTACTTTTAAGTTTTAGAAAACAGAGGAAGTGAAAAACCTACAAAGTCGTTTTTCACTACAGCAAGACTAACCTCTCCCATAGGATAACATTGTGGTTACCTTATTACATCCTCTAAGTATAATTCACGATCTCAAAGAGATATGTCTATCAAGTATGATGTCTCTGGATTCACAATTTAAAAGCACAACTTATGGTGAAGTTAGATTTTAAATTGCAGTTCTGAAAATGCCACTTTTAGAAAGATGGCACTTTCTTACTTTAGCCATTCAGTGCCTACTGCCTGTCTCCAATACACATCTGGGCTGGGGTGACAACTGGGCTTGTGAATTCCCTCTAGACAGCCATACACAAAGGGAGTTTAGGAGTGACTGATGGGCCATCCATAGCCTTCTGGGGCTTCATGGGCATGGCTGACACACACCTGAATGGGCAGTGACCCACACATAGGGCTGCATACTCCCCTGTAGTGAGTCTGGAACCAGGGCAGGAAAGGAAGACCTCTGTGCACTGCAAAGACCTTTCTTTCCAGTCTCCCCCACTTCAAAGGCACAACATGGTATAAGTACTGGACCTCTGACACCACTGAATACACTTCTGGACTGGCAGATACTCTGCCAGGAAGAAGGACTGCAGTGCTGCTACAATGACTGCCACTCGGCTGAGCTGCTACTCTGCTGGACTCCTACTATGTTGAGCTGAACTGCTGCCCTCTTGCCTGGGAGTGAGAAGGACTAGACCTGCATCTCTACACCCCAGAACCCAAGTGACTCCAGGGGTTTGCTTGCTTGCCACCTGTTTTCTAAAGTCTCATGGACACAAACGACTTCCAACAGACCTGCTATAGCCCCTGGTCCCGTTTTCAACCAGCCCCTGATCTCCAACAGGCGCTTCTCCAGTATTGGGCACTTGGAAGTAGTCTTCAGCTCCTGAAATCAAGCTTTTGGGCTCTTTGCGACCATGAATGGACCCGCTTGCACCAGAACCACGCGCTCGCCTGAAGAATCAACGTGAGCTGATGCCAGATTGTTTCTTTGCACAAGTATCGATACTCACAGCGGCGAGGCTCCAGCACACCCGTCCATGACACTTGGCTGACTCTTCGTGTCTGCAGACCACTGCCAGCGTCGCTCGCCTCAACTCTTGGCACAATTCTTGAGAAGGTCAAACTTCAGTGGGACTTACCTGGGACTGTATCAGCCCAGTGCTCCATTGAGATAGGCCTGAACTTTTGGATTTAACCTGGCCTAGTGTGACCAGATAACCCCGTTGGCGCTTTATGCTTCTAAGCACTATTTTGCATTTTACTCTTTAAAAATTCTTATTTCGACTATTACTAATTGGATTTTTTTGTTTTGTTAATAGAATTAAGCTCTAATTTTCTGACCAGTGCAATGTCTTTTTCAGTGGTGTTTTCACAGTTTTACTGTTTGAAGTGTTGCTCAAACACTTTACACATTGCCTCTTAAGTTTAGCCTGACTCCTCTGTGTCAAGCTACCAGAGGGTGAGCACAGATTAATTTATGGTGTGTATTTAACTTACCTTGACTAGGACTGTGGTTCCTGTTTAGATGGGGTGCATACCTCTGCCAGCCAGAAGCCCAATTTCTAACAGGATGGCACTGCAAGGGGTGCCCAGAATTTCAGACAGAATCTGGACAGCTGTCCTGCAGAAGCAGGCAATCTCTGGATAGCCCGACAGAGTCCATGTGTCCCTCAGGGTCTGGATAGGCAGCATATGTGGTTCCAGCAATCTGCCATAAAGCAGAGTGATTGAGTGCCTACCAACATGGGGTCCCAACAGCACATATAGGGCCACTGACATGGATGGTTTCTGGTGAGGTCCCCACATCACCCCAATAGCTGCCATCAAGGCATTATGGGGGTCATTCTGACCCCCGCGGGTGGCTTCCGCCGCCCGCCTGGCGGGAACCGGCAGAAGACCGTACCGCGGTCAAAAGACCGCGGCGGTCATTCTGACTTTCCCACTGGGCTGGCCGGCGACCGCCAAAAGGCCGCCCGCCCGCCCAGTGGGAAAGCCCCAGCAACGAGGATGCCGGCTCCGAATGGAGCCGGCGGAGTTGCTGGTTTGCGACGGGTGCAGTTGCACCCGTCGCGATTTTCAGTGTCTGCCAAGCAGACACTGAAAATCTCAATGGGGCCCTGTTAGGGGGCCCCTGCAGTGCCCATGCCAGTGGCATGGGCACTGCAGGGGCCCCCAGGGGCCCCACGACACCCGTTCCCGCCATCCTGTTTCTGGCGGTGAAACCCGCCAGAAACAGGATGGCGGGAAGGGGGTCGGAATCCCCATGGCGGTGCTGCTTTTAGCGCCGCCGTGGAGGATTCCCTGGGGCCGCGGGAAACCGGCAGGAAACCGCTGGTTTCCCTTTTCTGACCGCAGCTGTACCGCCGCGGTCAGAATGGCCCCAGAAGCACCGCCAGCCTGTTGGCGGTGCTTTCGCGGTCGTTGGCCCTGGCGGTCCATGACCGCCAGGGTCAGAATGACCCCCTATATGTCAGAAACTGACCCTCAGGAATCTTATATCTCTTTTGTGGGTCCTCGGAAGACATTAGGAGCTGCTGTTTCTTATACGAGCACATCTGCCTGCATCCATGCACCTGTTCTGTGATGGGCATCAATCTGGCGGAATGCTGGGAGCACCCACAGCAGCAGGGTCGGAGCTTATGGCACTGGCCCATGATGTGGATTCACATATTGATCCCAGCAGTATTTGCCCACTCTGGCAAGATGCCCTATTTGCCCATTCCTGGTATATTGCTGAACGTTGGACAGTGACAGCAATTCTTAACATAACATAAGTATCCAAATACTTGTATAAGGCAGATCATAGCATATAAGCGGCAAATATTGCCTCATGGTGTTCATCCTTTACATGTGATAGTGGGGTGTATTGATAAGCAAGTAGTACATGTGCGTATTTTAGCAGCAACAAAACATTATTAAAGTCAAGATACAAAACTGCAAAATTCCCAAACCTGTTTTATTAAAAGAAGGTACGTTTAATGGACAAAATAGTACCAAATGACAAAAATAAATCATCAGAGAAACTAGAGATATAAACCTTTAAGGTTCTAAGCCAAAAGGCAGCAAGAAATTGCATAGTGTTCATGGACACATTGATCAGACCATAAGCATGATTTTAGGCCAACCATGATGTCAGGTCAGGTAATCTGTATGATTGGTTCCAGATAAACATTCTGCCTTCACATTCAGCAAATTTGGAGCTCATCCTCTAATGGAGAAAGACAGTATGCTGTAGCCAATGAGTGATCAACAAGATTCATACTGGATTTTAGTGGTCTCTCAGTAGAGTAGACTCAAATTTTCCACCAAAATGTTGTGAGTGAGACAAATTTCAAATCTTGACCAACATGGTTGAAGCTTTTTTGGAATACCAAAGCACACTGCCCGGTCCAAAGCAGTTCAATATTATAAGTGCCTACTTTTGGAAGGTGCTGGATACGTTCTTCTTGAACACTATACAGCTCCCACACAGCTGCTGAAGGCTTCTAGGGTCTCAAGCTACAGTCAACATTGGGAGACGGGCTTAGCCATTATCTCCAGGTTGAGCTTCCAATACAGGTCTCATTCCCAACTGATCTGTGGTGTTCTTTCGAGATGCCCGTGTACTGTTTAGCTGCATCCCTGAAGGAGGCCACCTGGCCTGTATCTTGAGAAATACCTCAATGCTGCAGTAAAAGGGAGAAGGTTCAGACCTCAGTCCTCTCCCAGGCAGATACAGCAACACGTTTGTCCTCTTATGCTGTTCCACCAAGTCTAATATGCTAATAGTGTTTGGTAGGAGAAGACATTCTGATATGGGTTGCTAGGCAGTGAATTGTAATAAGTCCTAATCCAGTACTAAGACGATTCCCACAACAAACTGGACTTCATTTGCAACAAATCCTACAATTTTACTACAATCATACGAAACCTTACTCTGGGAGTCTTTCATGATGGCAGAACGTCAGTGTCAGTGTGTTGCTCTCTGAATCTCCATGAAGAGACAGCCCTAATAAGACAAAATATTTCTGGGAAGAAGCCCAGTCCTCTCCCCTTGTGAGCAGAGCTAACATCAAAGGCCTCCGTCACACTGGGATACTTTGTACCAAGAAACTGCCAACTATCAGGTCGTAGCCTTTTCTTTGTGACAATCCCATTCTTCTCTCCCACATTCCAATCTAGCTAAAATTGGATGAGAACTAATTAACTCTTTCTGCCATAACCCAGCTTGAAGACACGGCCTACTGTTTTTGTTTCATAAAATGTTATTTAACACATCATCAAAGAGATAAGTATTACCAATCGAGGAGGGGAGAGCCTGGGGCAGAATTGGAATAACTACCAGCATTGGAGGCACAAAACAAAGATTTAAAAAAATCGTTTTTGCAGCATATTCAGAAAATATGGTTTCTAGAGTGAGTTAGAGTGTTGTTATATCCTACAGCATCAAGTGGATGATTTATGCTGCCATTTCCTAAGCCAACGTCTGAAAAGTATGACTTTTTATTAAAAATAGGATTTTATCATGTAAAAGTTTACCCCGGACCAGTGCTTAATTTGTAAATAAAGAGGTGTCGTAGCTCAAAGCCCTTCTCTTAAACATGAGGCTGCTGTAATTGAATCTGCCAGCACTGAATACTGAAGCAGCGTAATCCTGAAAACGTCTCAGGCCTCTTAAATCCATTTACGGCCACCCCTGCCCCTTCAGCTCATCCTGCAACTTTCTACTTTCTCCCTTTATGACGCTTTTTTTGTCTTTTGCTCACAGCAAATGCTTGAGGCATAAGAATAAGCCCCGGCCCTCACAAATAAGTGCCGGTGCTCAGCACCGGATATAACAAGCACAAATTTAGCACTGCCCTGGGCTCTGCAGTGAAATACATATTTTGTATACTGCTGCTGCAGGGGTATACCAATCTGTATATTAGGCATGTCTCAGTTTGCACATCATTCGCCGAGACCTCTCAGGATTCAAAGTACTCTTATAAGTACATCTTACAATGTTAAAAGTAGGTTTAAAACATGGCCAAGATTGCTTCCTTTGGCATGTGCTTGGCTAAAGCCCACACGTGAGATCTAACTTAACCAAAAGTGTACTTCTTGCACCACATTAATGTTGCTTCTCTTAAAGGTTAAACGTGCCTAATGAGGTTAGAAAATCTGTCACCATATTGAAGGGTCTGAGCACATGCATTTAGCTATGGTCCTATGCTCAGAGTGAAAATATGAAAGTAAATTCAGTCCCATAAAAGCAAAACATCCCCAGGAACACTTGATAAAACAAATTCCTTACCCCGAATATATTGAAAGGTGAAGGTTCAGTGATAATCAATATTGCTATCTAAGGAACTACCCTATCAGAGGAGTGCATCCTGTCTGTCAGAGACTGTAACATTTGTGTATTTTCCTGCCATTTCTAAGGAGCTTATCACTTGCTGAAGCAACTATTAGTGAAAAACTGGACGAAATCACAAATGTATAATTCGCTATAGAAAGAAATATGGATTAATTCTTGGGTTGTACATTGACCTATATTCAATGTGCTATTAGATATTGTGTACATTTCTGTATATAGAATTCTATGTTAGAGTTGTTTTCAGTTTTTTTTCTTTTAATAAGTAAATATGCTTGGCTAATTAAGACGGCAACTACTGTTTGGACAACTAAACATGAGCATTCTCAAAAATGATATATGCACTTCTGAGAAATATCAATTGACAATGTCGTCCATCACTGGTCAATCACAAAGAACATTTCTTTGTGATCATTTCTTCTTTATGCCGTTTGAATGAACCAAACTAGTTTGGGTGAGTACTTTTGTCAAGATTACTTTCAGACACTGAGCACAAACTGTATAGTCCTAACCTTGCCCTGCTTACTAATGGCAGTTCCGCAAGTGGATCATGCCTTCTCCTGAGAACGACAGGATGATCATCATTGACTAAAAATAAATGATACGTTACTCTGCATACTGGTTCCTTAAGCAAAGATGCCTCTTTACTTATGAATGCATACACTGGCTTTTATTCTTGGACACTGGACTAATTTGTTAGTATCCCCTAGTTTGGTTTGCTTCCTCCTGAATTCCCTCAACACATTCATATGACAGCTGAATCATAGAGCAAACAACACAGGCAGGAATATATGTGGGATACATATTTTTTGTGATTTCAGGGGGGAAAGTGGTGCTTGGCTATCACCTCTGTATGTTTCCTATTCGAAAGCTGTGCAAAGAGTTGTTATTGTTATGCACTTCCAGACACTGTCTCTGTTCCTGTTTTTCACTGATACTTGTGATATCAGTCTACAGTGTCATCCAATGTCATTCAGACTAATGTAAATTTGGCATGTTTTACCTTTAGTATGCAGATTAACGCATGGCCTCCATCACTAGTAATTGTGTTTGCTCTGGGTAGCATGGTTGTTGGCACATCCACAGACGACATCATGAGAAATATGCAGGTCAAAGGGTTGAACCTCATAGATCAGTTTCAGCATTTCATTTTTCCAATGTGGATGAAAGAGTTTCTTTTAGTGAAAAATGTTTTGAAGTCATGTGAGACAATTCCATTTGTGGTATGCAGTCCGATGTGGTTGTGGTAGTGGTGTTCATGTTTCACTTCTCAGGATAAAAACTATTGACTTCACTGCTTTTGCAGAATTGAACTATGGACAATAATCTACACTTCTAAGAAATAGACTATCTGAAACATTTGTCATCATACCACAAATGATCAACCATTTTCTCCTTGTCTCTTTGTTACTGTTTTGAGTGAGTTACTGAGCCAGCACTTGTGGCTCAATAGTCCGATAACATGGAGGTCATCTTAACCCAGTGGTTACATGGATGAAAGTTAATATTAGTAGTTGAGCACAGGAGAAATAGCTTGGTGGTCCCGTAGGGATACTGCCTGAAAGATTCGCACTGTTGATGGGTGAATAGAAAGCAAGGACTGAATCATTAATTCTGCTCAGTAAAGAAGAAGAGCGTTTTAATAGCCTTCCTGAACAATAGTAAGGAGGGGCAGGCCTGGAGGTAATTAGAGAGACAGTTCCAGAGTTTATAAATTTTGACTAAGAAGTACTCCTGGGAGATTTTAGAATGTGGTTGGTTGACAAGGGAGAATTGGGTTGTATGATGTGTTTTTGCATAAATAAAGTGAACATGATGTCCAGTTTTAAATTAGACTCTTGCTCCGATGGAGAGTCACGTTGTGTTATCAAGACCAGGTTAATGACGCATCATTTTATCATTCAATTTGCAAGTTTAGGCTTAGCATTTTGGAATGCCTTTTTGCACGGTACTCCAATAAAGACAGAAGGCAAGTTCAGGCGTAAGCCCACATTAAGTTCACTATTATACTGATGACAATGCGTGGACATGAGATGCTATTTAAGGTAATGTTTTTCCTTGGATTAGGAGCATATAGACAGCACATTTATTGCATACTGTGTTTTGAGTCAGCCTGCTAAGGTCATCTTTGGGGGAGAGCCCATGTGTTATGGCACTGGAGATATTTACAGTGAAAAGGCGGATGTAGTGGTTGCAGAGGGAGTAAAGAATGTGACTGGCTGTAGTAACAGCACTTCCAAACTGGCCCTGTTGAACTTGAGTGTGTTTCTTAAAAAAATACAGTCCTTAATGCCTCAAGTAACTCAAGATAACGGCATATTTACCATAGACAGTACATATGTTATGGGGAGATTGGCTTTGAATTTGAATAAAAATACTCAGCTTCTGAAGATGATTATGAAGGGAGTTTCGAATTTGTTGGAGAAGATGATTAAGAAGAGAACCTTGCATTGAATCAACTTGTGATGGACTTGCTTTCAGAGCAATGTGACTAATTTCAGCAAATGACAATGGTTGTTAAGAAAAAGATTGACTTTTCTAGAGAGAGGCTCTTAGCACTGATAAATCTCTTTGATACATTGATCACGGTGTCGTGGGGGCTGTGCTGAAGGCCACTGAGGGGGACAGGAGATGAAGAAGGTCAGGGAGTTGGTGTTGATCTACACTATGATGTCAGCCCAGTTGGTGTTGATCTACACTATGATGTCAGCCCGGATATCGACTTGGCATTCTCATTGTTGTGTCTAGGTTGAGACTTGTTTGTGTGAGACTGGAAAAGTCAGGGTCTTTTAAGAAGAGATTATTTATTTAATTCTTGATGCACTTGGAATTGTTATAAAGTCCCACGCATCATCTTGGTCAGTTCAATATTTGTCCTTAATTTTGCAACCTAATAAACTATCAAGATGTTGCATAGGTTTCAGGAATGGTTTTGCAAAGCATATTGGGCTTGTGCAAAGTTGAAGTGACATTACTGTCTAAGACTGTTTCTTAAGACTGTTTGTATTCCATATTCTCTCTGTGTCATTTGAAGATTGCTTCATTACTGTAAAGCTCAGATGTACTTTTAATTCACTAAAGTCAGTCGCAATGTGACCGGTAGCGGGTGATTGGTGGAATTAGAATAAGTTGAAGATGTGACAGTTAACTAATCAAAAAGAGGCAACTTGATCTCAGGTTTTAGCAAGCAGTCAGATTGAAATAATGTATGTGGCTTTAAGACAATGCGGTGATGGTTGATACACATGGGGATGAGTAACTGCAGCATTTTATGCAAATATTATCAAAATAGTATAGCCAGGTCGGAATGAAGTTGAAAGCATGGACCTAGGCAGATAAGCCTATTTCCTCATTTGCAGTTGCTCACCTTAAACAGATATACTGCTGCCTATACCACGTCAACAGTAAAATCAGAGCTAACGAGCAGTAGTGAGCTTCCACTAACTGTTTGCCCTCCAGAGCAGAACTGTTGTTCACTCATGGGCAACTCCCACCATTTTAAGGGACTCTAATGGCACAATAAATGGATCATTTTTATCTAAAATCCATAAAACGTGTATTGAGGAAAGACACGGGCGCAACGGATTGTTACCTAAAGTATGCACTATTTCGTGGCATCACTAAAAACTAATAATTGAAATGGTTTTATCACTCCTGCGCATAATTACGGAGTGGCAGCGGGGTCAGCAGAGGCAGCACGTGCCTTATTGATGGCCCTCGTCGTCCTCGGTGCATAAATGAAACCATTCGAGCCCCGATGACCGCGATCCTTTCCGTGCTCTTGATGGCGCTAAATTATAACTCGCGCTTTCTTAATGACCTCCATCTTCCGCCGGTTTATCAAAGCATAAAATGAGTCTATAAACCGGTGGCGCACCCGAAGACGAGCAGATTTATATTCCCGAAAAGCTGTTCTCAATTTAGTTTAGTAAACACGAAATAAAAACCAGGAGCGGAGCCCTCGGGGAAAGACAACTGCGAATCTGCATGTTTGATTGTACAAAGCAAGCGCAGCGAAAAGGAGCCGCATCCGAACTCAAACTGACTGATTTTCATTCGGACACAGAATCTCTCTAATCGGCGTAATTACACCGCGACACTTGACCCCCGTGTAATAAAACAGGAGCAACTCGCTTTGGAGAAGCGCCCCTTAATCATTGGCTTTACAGTGCAGTCATTTAGCTTTGCAGGTAAATTGTCGTCCGGCTGATTACGTTGATGAATTCCGCTACCTTAGCATGTTTAGTTAGGTATCTAATATAGCTCGTGCCTGGCCCCAAGAATATGGGAAGTGCCGTACATTTGAAATATGAACGTTTCAAAAATGGAGTAACCACGTAGCACATTGTTCTGTATATGTAGAGGATCGCTTGAGACCCTATTACAAAAACTAGCCACTGCAGTTAAGAAACAGTGAGAAGATGTAACCGGGACAGTACTAGACAGCAGTGGCGTAACAAAGGCACCCACAACCTGGGGGGGGGGGGGAGGTTATGGCGTTCGAGCACCAGGATCCCCCCCTCCCCCACCACACAGCCACCTTTCAGCACCGCACCTGGCCCGAGTGAGTCCAGAGAGAGGCCCGCCTCCATGGTCTTTGGAAGAGGGGGCGGGAGACTTACTTTCCGTTACGTCACTGCTAGATAGTGTTGCATAGATTGGGCAAATCTGAGAAATACTTTTCAATCTACTTTAGCAGAGATGGAGCAACACATAATGCACATCCGCCGATTTACCGGCTGAACTGGTGCATGCACAGAGTGTGGAAACTCCATTTTAACTCACAAATTCCCTCCGTGTAAAGTACGGGCTTGCAGGCAGCGCTCGGGGATGAGAGGCGCACATCTAGCCACGTGCCTTATTCACAAGGGGCGCAGTGATCTTGCTTCGCCGCCCATTTCTCTGTGCAATGCTGATGGGCTAGACACGCGGGCCGCAAGTACTACGTTGCTTCCGTTAGTAATAAACAGCGAAATACTTAGTTACATATCAGCCCGCAGTTTAGGGAAAGCAGACGTGCAATACTAACTATTGAAATAGAGAGACGCTTTAAGGGGTGACCTGAGCGTATACCTGCTGTCATCAGACAAAATTCCTGAGAACCAATGAATACAAGACAGGAAGGGGGGACCTCTGCCCTAAAATGCCTCCTCAAAATCTGTGGTTCTAGAAACCGCTCGGACACCCTGGGCTCCACCAACCTGCAAGCTCTTACTGGGAATTTCTAACCGTGGGGTCTAAAAAATGCATCCATCAACTTCCGAAGAGCAGTATGCTCCTCTTAAGTGTGCAGATGCCCCATGGTTAAAGCCCCTGTTTTTTGCACTTAAAATTCCAGGCAAAGACAGATAATGCTCAGACTAGCACGGTTTCTGGTCACGTGCCAGAGCGGTAGGAGAACTGAGAACTCCAGGGTCATCCATGCGCTCAATAGACCATGTCTCGCTCCACCACATGTATATTGTCTTCCTTAAACAGTAACACAGTGGCATTCACCCATGAGCCATGTATTCCAAGTCTGATGATTACAAGAAAGTCTTTTCTGCAAGATTAACTTCCTGTCTGCTTGCCACTGGCAGTAATGTGCCTCTGAGATTGCTTCACAGGCATGCAGAACTTGTGCGCATGACTTGGAGCTTATGATTGATCATGTTTCATGTAGACTGAGGATTTATGTCCCTAAATGGTAATTATGCTGTATAATCTAAGCAAGAAAAATAAGAGCAGTCAACTGAAGAAGAAGCATTCCCTCAAAATAGCATAGTACACAAGAGACCGAAATGTTGAATTTATTTGTACTTCAGCCATTTGTGTGGGGTTTGATGGCACACGGTTCTACAACAATGGATACACACCAAGACCAGCTATTGCCTTATAGACATTTAACTTTTTATAAACATTTATCAGGATGTAGCCATTGCTTGTGCTATAACTTTATTACAACATTTTTTTGCCAAACCGTGTTAAAGCTTTGCCACTTGATTAGTGTATACTAATGTCATTGTGTTTCCTTTTCAGCTTAGCAAGCATCAAAATAGCTAACGACTTCAGCGCTGAAAGAAGACAGTGTATGCTTTGGAAGTAAAAAATCGGAGTATATTCAAGGACAATAAATTCTAATACACAGCTGCCAGGAACAGATCAACGCAGTGCTGTTGCGATTTTCACCCAAGCCAAAGAAGAAAACATTTAAAACTGTCGAATGAATGAATCAAACGGAATCATACATTCACAATTTCTAGTCTCTGAGTTAATTCTAAATATGGTACATACCCACAAAGAGTCTCATTACATATGCCCTGTTCCTTCCCACAGCAATACTGCAACTTTGTGGTGCAGTGGTTATCAAGTGCAGTATTATCATCATTTTACATCGCAGTAGAGGCAAATACAATGAAGACACCTGCATTTTTGTCTTCCCACAGGTGCGATAGCTTCAGATGCGTATTTTCTGTACACAATTTTTGTCAGGGTTTTCTTGTTAAAAATCGTGCATTGTGAAACATGTAGGAGCAGCAAATTGCACAAAACTCTGAGCCTTTACCAACCAGATTGGAATTCCTACAGGGCTTGTAATGAGACACCAAGAAGACCAAGCCAAAAACATAAAATAATCTATATAGGAGCGTAGCAAAAATGAAAAGGACACTGTAGAAAAGTTTGTGACTGACCTAACAAGGGATTTTACCATTGCCCAACAATGAGCCAACGGCGTAAAATGCCCTATGGGCAGACACTAGGTGTTGGCGGAGTTCACCTACATGGAACTCAGCTTAGTGACCCAAAAACCAAGCAGGGCTACGCGGAGTTCCACAAGTGGTGGAGTGCGTTAGGTTACATTGTTCATGCTGACTTTTAGTGACAGATGTTTGTCACACGCAGAAAAATCAGAACGCACGGCACCAAACGCAGTGCAATAGGGCACTGTTTCTTTTCTGCCACTCGAGTAGATTTTCTACTCGAGCAGCACCTTCCTCAATGCAAACTGAAGGTTTGTCAACGCAAGTGGTAGCGACCATCAACGACCGCTCATGATGAGAAATCTCACGGGCAGGTGGTCTGAGTAAGATGTTCCTCGCTTGCCAACTTAGCGTTGGCGAGCGTGAATGAGGAAAAAAAACTCTACTACGCTACATGGAGATTTCGGAACTCCGCATTGTAAGCAGAGCGAGGAGTGGGAAGAACTCCAGCAGCTCTGTGAGTGGAGCAGACTTCATCACCTACCCCTAGCAGAGACTGAAAAATCTGTCTTGCACATTCAAACCAGGAACTCAAGGTGCAATACCTATATCTTAATATTGTTTAACCACATTTTAGTATGTTCAAAGTGAGTTAAGTTATATTACAGCATGCATTATGACACCCCACCTAAGAGCAAATTTGCACATATTATACCACCAGGATAGTATACAATTTCCATCCTAAATATTAAGCAAGGATTAGGGATACAGGGACTTCAGAATAGGCTCATATAAAAGATGATTACATTATGGGCCCCACATTTGATCACATTTCCTGGGATACTGTCAGTTGCTGGATAAACCTTCTCTGCCTGCATGCATCAGTTTAAGTACTAGGGTTAGCCCTTGGGCACTGTCACACTGCATCACAATTGGTTCCTATCTCTATGTACAAGAGTCAATATCATAGCATTAAATAAATTCGGTAATTGGTGGGGCCAGGAGGGTTTTTCGTTCCATGTTTCTAGTGACTCTGTTTCATATTCAAATCTTATAGGGCTTCTAGCTCTAGGAAAACAACTGAGTTGTTCATTAACATCAGAAAGTATGAGTAAAACCTCCTGCCTGAACTACAGCCCCTCAAACAACTGAATATTTATTTTCTCAAATCTCACTAAATATATCCTTACATAGGAATTGTATGAAGAACTTTTAACAGTACACATTTGAAAACAGATCTAATTGTGCTCACCCTAGAATGCATTTCTGACTCTATCAATTCGTATCGTCCAGTAAACCAATGCCATTTGTCACTGGAATCTTAGACAGTCCAATTAATTTGGAGGATTATTAACCAATGTTTTATCAATTAAGGTAGACTGCCTTTTTATTGTCAATGGTTCCGAGACCACTTGATTTTTCATTGTGGAATAATCCTTTAGCTCCCTATTTTGGCACATCCATTTTATTAAAGTATGTCAGTGCACTAATGTGTTCTATATTATTCTGTTCATACATCATGAAATCATAATTAAATCTAATTTGGCAAATCTCTTTAAGTATTTGACATATTGTGGAGTGCCACTATTCCATAAAGTAGGCTCCATCACCTGGTGAGCTACTTTGTCACTGTATATGGCACTGAGATAATGTTTAACCATCAGGGTTTAATGGAGTCTCTGATCATAATGAATGATTCTTCCCTACTATCAACTGAAGAGACCAGTATAATTTATGAATATCTAGTAAGACTATACCTCTATCGCATGACCCTTTACTTGGGAGGACCCAAGAGATATTAGCATGCAATGTATAGCAATTAATAGAGAAAATAATGTCTATGCAACCACGTATGAGGTGTTTTGTGGAACATGTAGAAATGTTGACAATGTTAACAGCTTTTGCAGTGGTTCTGGACCTAGAAGAGGAAGGAAGAGCATTAGCCAGTGAGTGAAATTCCCCTTAAATCAGAAACCTCATCCTTTACGTATAAAACAATTCCTCGTACTTTCTTGTTATGTATATTTGAAGTCTTAAACAGCTCTTTAACGACCTGAAATTGACACTGGAAATATGGATGCAGCCTGTCTGCAAATGGAAACAGAGTAGATTTCATCCAGTTTATTCAGAATCCAGAGTATGTACCATACAATTAGAAATATAAAGATGTCCATGTATATAATGATTTACATCAGCTATGTGCAGAATGCCATGTGCACAGAGGAATATCCTCTTATTTGAGTACGCTAATAAAATGCTTTCTCTAAATCATATCAATAGTTCCAGGGCCAGTTAAAACAGAAGCTGTGGAAGAAGGCTTTCCTGTCTTGTGCCCCTCCTGAGAATGCATAAACCCAAAACGTTTCCAATCATCCTCATTCTGTCTAATGGATTAATATCTAGTATTCGCTCCTGGAGAAATACAAGAGTCCAATAGCCATTTTCACCAAAATAGTCAAATGAATCACATTACCTCTTATGATTTATGGACAGGCTTACTGTTGGTTCCAGTAGTGTGGAATCACATTCTAGACAGCCATAAAATTATCTGCAATTTAGTCACACTGATCTGCTAGGTATGAATGTAAATTTAGTAAATTTTGCATCACCTCAAACAACCAGGTTGCCATGATTATGGGCAAAATTATTATTTTGTGTTTAAATAACTACATGGGTAGGTATACAATACAGTCCTTTTTGGTTTTCCTGACTTCTATATTAAAATAATTGCAGCCGTAGATAGTCCCACCTGTAACTGACATTCATGTAACCTCAACTGTTGATTTGCAACATACATTCCAGACACCCTCATCCAACAGATAGCGTGAACAGGCAAACTACATTTCTGCCCCAAATACATTTAGATTGCTTTCTTAAGCCATTGTTTGGGGATTACAAAAGGACTTGAAATACTAGCGCCTTGAGACCCTCATGGGTGATTAGCCATGCTTTGCAAATCCCTGACTGATTGATTGATTGAAGATATACATGAAAGGTTGAGGCAACAGCAACATCCCTGACAACCATTTCTCAAATCAGTATTAAGGATGATTTAGGTCTACCGCTTTGGCAGTGGTCAGATGGTCACCACATCCCTCAAGAACGTCAGGCCCTTTGTCCCTTTCTAGCTCGGCGTGGATGGCCTTGTGCTAATCCTATGCTCAAAAACTTTGCGAGAAAACCAGACATTTGAGGTGAGCAAATCTGGAGTGTCGCTGGTATTGCAGGGTGCTCCTTACTGGAGCTGCTCTCCACCTAAACTAGGGATCTGCTCAGAATGTATGTATGTGTGTATAAGACTGTTTTTGGGGGGGTTTAAGGGTGTTTTTAGGGTTTAAGAGCCAGTAAGCGTATTGTGAGGTAAGGGTATTTTTAGAGTTCAGGAGCATAAGGGTATAGGGCAGTAAGTGTGTTTTTAGAGTTTAGGGTTGGGTAAGCATACAGGGTGGTAAGGGTGTTTTTAGGGTTTAGGGGTAGGGGTCAGTAGGGCTATCAGTGGGTATTTGTTGTTTTAGGGTTTAGGGGTGGGCAGGGGTATAGGGAGGTAAGGGTGTTTGTAGGGTTCAGGGGTAAGTAAAGATATAAGGCAGCAAGGGTGTTTTCAGGGTTTGGAAGTGGGTAAGGTTATGGTGAGGTAAGGATGTTTTTAGGGGTTAGTGTGGGTAAGGGTATAGGGAGGTGAGGGTGTTTTTGTAAGCCTGGGCAGAACATGCAGAATTTCACTTTTCTGAATCACGCAGAGTTACCTAAAAGCTCTGCGAGATTCTGCAGAGTTTTGGGAACATATGAAAAATGCATGTCGTGAGCACACGCTTCGATGTTAGAGCCAGTAGCCAGTTCAATGCTGAAAAATCTGGGAGAACAGCACCACACGATGAGGAGGTTCGTGGCCATGTTTTTTATCCAGCCTGCCACTTGAACCATCTGTTCATACCTACTATAAAAAAAACAATTTTGAGGCGATTTGGTGCCGCTCCCATAAAAATTTTATTTGGGACTCAACTATCTGACTGTGACTGCTCACGACAGCCCATGTTTGTAAAATCTTGCTTAAAGTCCTCCTAAAGTCTGGAAAGCATGCAATGGGATGCCAAATCTCGGTCTCACTTCAGCTCGCATTCTGAAGCCTTGCGTTGTTCCTTTTATCATATGCTTTGTTCGAATGGGAAAAAAATTCTGCCATGCAGCAATTGGCTGAAACTCCATGTTACAAGAGTCCCATAATTTTCCAAATCCACTCTCAGAATTAAAATTCTTCCCAGGTCTATTGTTTGTAGGCTTCAGTAATGGGTAATGGTAAAGGGTGATGAGGGTGTTTTTAGGGTTTAGTGGTGGGAAAGGGTAATTATTTTTACAAAGAGGTGAGGTGAAATAAATATATGTATACATATATATGTTTCACTTACCTTAAATATACTTAGCTTTCAATGAAAAGACATGTGTGGTAAAGGCGTATTCGTAGTAAAGGTATGATGTGTGTAAAAGGTCTAATGCGTGGTAAAGGCCAAATCCCCAGAAGGCAGTAAACCCCACGCTGCGCATGGCAAAGGTTGGTCTTCGGGCCACGGGGAACCCATCCGAGCCAAATACAAGAAAAAAGGGAGGGTGGCCATGCAGCCCCACTCCCCAAGCCTTATTAGGCCTGGGATCCATCTCCCAGAGCAATACCAATGAAGAAGGGTAGGGTGGTTCTTCAGGCCTTGGGAACCCCATGCACCAGGGACTTCTTCATTAAAGGGGAGGGTGCTGCTGGGCTGCCCTCCCCAAGCCATTATAGTCCCCTGGAAGCCCACCCCTGGAGGCCCCAACTTACAAAGAAAAGGGATGGGGGGGTGTGCCCCCCCCAAGCCTTAAAATGACCCTGAGGACCCCATCCCCTAGGGCTGTGTATTCTTTTAAAGGGAGATGGCTGTGCGCCCCTCTCTCCCCAAGCCTTTTATGACCCAGGGACCCCATACAAGCCCTACTATATATACATACATTTTTAAAACTTAATTTGTAAAAACTGCAGAATGGATTTACATAGAAACACAAAAAAGAACACTTTCTGAGTATAGCTTTCTGCCAAATTTGGTGTATTTCCATTCAACTGGTTTGTCTGTAGCACTGTTCATTTTTTTCTATGGAAAATTGCATGGGGAAAAATTAATTTTGGGTCTCTCTTTTTTCTTGAACCCCACTTGATGGACCACCCAGAAACATTTCATGGAGAAGCTGAGTTGGCTTAACCTTTTTGGTGGAAAGTTTCACAAAGGTTTGTCAAACGGCTCCAAATTTTTTAGCAAATTAAAATATCAATTTCCCATGAAAACCATACCTCTATTTACATAGCACAAAGCAGGAGTACGCCAGGAGAAAGCCACATTGTCATCTCTAATGCATTACAATAGAATGGTTCTCAGACGGACTGATCATGAGAATTTGCGGTTTACTGTTAAATCCACGAAAATAGTTACAGACTGTAGAGTTACTTTAGAAAAAAAATCAAAGCTAATGTGTGCATGTACAGGCCCTCGGTAATACAGCACAGTTTACATGAAATTGGCAAAGCCACTGATGGAGATGTACTCTCATATGCACAGAAGTCAATCAATGATGTTAGTTTCTACAAGTTCAAGCTGGTGTTCTGAGAGTCCTAACACCCAATATGTTTACCAGGGCAGGGTTTGCTACATAGCTCTACTAAGGCGGAACATACCTAAGGTTAGGAAGCATCTTACAGTGCAAGGTTCTGGACTCTCCTAAAATTGCTGCAAGTTCCTTTTACTGATCAAATGCCTATTAATGCGACAACTAATCTTTGTTTTAGCTGATTCATTTGATAAAGTGCATCTTCCCAAATGTGGTGTTTTGAATATCTAATGCGTGCCACCCATTAGATATGTTAAGAGATTTTATTCCGCCCTATTAACAGTTCCTTTCTCTTATTTTATTCCTGCCCAACCTTTGATGTTGCTATGGGTCATGAAGTAACCACTTGACAGGCTCATTTACCTCACATGCACTCTCAAAATTGCTTGGTCAAATAACTGATGAGCGGACTCCTGATAAATCTAGATAAAACATGTAACCAAAAGAGAAAAAAAAATGACTCCATTATTACATAGCCTTTGCTTGAGTGGCACAATACCTAAAGCACTGGATCTTACTTCTTGAAATGGAACTTGGGCTTCATATGATTGTAGTAAAAGGAAATGTTTTTGAATTCGAACGCAGTTTTCTTACTTTGCCTAAATGTTGCAGTTTTGGCAGGGGTCCGTGGGGGTATATTTTCCTCCCTGTACATTAAGGAAAGGACCCCCATGCACTTTCTCTTTATGTCCCAGTACCCACCTAAAGTAAGCAATTCAAGGGTATTGTACCTGCAGTGTATTTTTCTACTATATCTTCCAATTTCTTACTCAGCCCCCACCTTTTTGCAGGGATAGATGTATAGTGAAATCGGAATTTCAAAATATTGTTGCCCTACTAGACTTGTTTTTGCCTCTTTTCAAAGTATCTACAGACAATAATAAATTTTATGGCAATGGTTTTCAGCTCCATTTAGTTGGCAATATATTGTCATGGTACAAACAAATTTAGGACCTTATTTAGAGCTTAGTGGGAAGGGTTACCCTTCACAAAAGTGAGATATATATGCCCACCTTATTACAAATGTCATAGGACATAATGCACTTGATATAAAGAGATTGAGCTAGCTTTTGCGTTTGTGACCCAGTATCCTATCTGCTAAACTCTTAAATCAGGCCACTAATATGTGTCTGCCAGCCCAATATGAGCACTGAAAAGCAATGTTGAATCAAAACAGTGAAGGAAAGATATATGGCTGTAGATAGTTCCCCGTGATTTAATGTTACATTTCTTCAACTATTGTAGTGAAGACAGGACTGTAAAGTAGAATTCATTTAAAATAATATCTCCAATAAATATCAGGTGTCAACATATCACCAGCATGTACTTGCCAAGCCTCCAACCGGCCAACAATACTGCTGTTTTGTAAGCCCAAGAAGCTCAGGCAACGCCTCCGGCTGTCATAACATTTAAGTTTTTGCTCTGAATTATACCCCGTCCTCCTCCCTTGTAATTGCAGCACAAAATAATGGGAAGCATAGGGCGGTAAACAATCTTCTGATTTACATTCGCAAGTGTCCTATCACCTCTGCATTAGAGCTTGAAACACGCTGAGAACATAAGAGGTGGCACTGTTAATCAACACTACTGATTAAAGTGCTGCCCTTACTGTAAGTCTTTCTTTGCAACTGTTGTGGAGGCAGAAATATATATTAACACTTTTGTGATTAATGAAGTTAACGCCGCGCTGCAATTACAGAAAGACAGTGCTACAAAATAATGTTATTGCACTGGGAGCCTTAATACACTTTAAACAGAAGATGGCCGGTACAGATAGACGATTGATTTTGGATCAGGAGGTAAAATACAGGTGTAAATATAATTATTTTCCGACATGTTAATGTGAGCTGCAGGTCTGTCAAATGCAGGCGAAACTCAGAGGGGAAGCTTTCCTGAGGCAGAGCTTCAACTTTAGGAACTTTGATGAAACATGGTAATCTTTCACAGCACAAGGAAACTTTGATGAAATAGGGCATCCATCATCACTCAAGTGGCTCAAATGACACATTTTATCATGCATTTACGCAGAACTTAGGTGAGCCAAAAATAGGAGTCTACACTTGTGAACTGATCATCCCACTCACAGATACTAGGTTTATGAGGTTTTGCCTTTGTAAAACGTATTAGAAATTGCTGTATTTGCAAGTGTTAACGCAAAATTACTTAATAAAAAATTATTAATGAGTGTTTATGTGTTCAAATAATGAGTTTGTTAGAAAATAATTAACGTAGAAAAATTAATGTGCACGTTTGAAATTGTGACCTTGGAGATTGTCCACCAGGTTTCACGAATGTACTAATAAATGACTAGCGTAGATGAAAAATAGAAAAAATGTATCAAATGAATGTGGTAATGTGTCATATTGAGATATATAACCTATGTTTTGCAATGATGGAAGGCCTTAACTTAGCTAATGTCTTGGCCTAGTTTTGCCAGGCCGCATGCAGGAGCTGTACTTCTTTGCGTTTAATGGAAAATGCTGACAAACTGAACTAACCGTGAACTGCTCATTGTTCAATAAAATTTGCTTAGCTGAAACCTCTACGTGAACTGACGGACAGGAGATGATGTAACTAGAATTGTAACGACTGAGAGTGTAAAGCGCACTGAGTGTAGTTTCCCAGGACTTGAACAATGAAGGCACTGACTGGAGAAGAAGATGCAACATTTTTTTCGATACCTGACGAGCCGAATGATGAGGACATCGTAAAGCGGACCAATCAACGACATGAGATCTGTGAAATATTAGAATTCATAGATTTGGAATAGAACTATTGGGTGGAGTCATAACTTGTGATTAATTTACCAATTGGAAATTGGGGGATAGTCTGGGTAACTTCGATATAACAATGTGACAGAGACGACAGACCGACCGATAGAGAGAGATGTCAGATGCCAGACGCAGATGCTAGATGTTACTAAGGCGATTTGAGATTCTATCATTGGGCTCATACTTTTGTGAGTCTGATGTGATGCGGACCGACTGATGACCTGAAGACGAAGACTGACTCTGTTGCTGATCCATACCGAGGATAGGTAGATATGATAATGTGACTGAATATAACTTTGTGCCTTTTCTTTCTAGGTACCAACTGCACTGTCTAATAGTTTTCTGAACTAGATGGTTTTTCAAAATTCTTGTTCTAAATTGTTTTTGCATAAAGCCTAACATGCTGATGCTAATCTGGACTAGATGAAGTTTCCCTTATATGATGACTGAATGACTTGGAGACAAAATGATGGACGGACTCTTTTGCTGAACTTTATGAATAGGGAAGACTTATTACCTTTGATCTTTCTATTGAAGTTTACTAATACATTAGAATATGTTTTGATGCAAGTTTTGGTTAGATTATGTTTTTGGCGCCTTATAATGACTAAAATGAACTACTTTCGATTTGATTTGAATTGCATTGAATTAATCTTATGACCTAGTATTGTAACAAATAGGGAAATAAAAGCACTAAAAGTTATAACAAGTTGTGGTTATTCATGACTGGAGTATCATGGGGTGTTGTGTTCTTTTTATTCATTGCTGGTGATGACTAATGTTTATTGAGTTGTGTATTGATCATTAGAGTACCAACCATACCCTAGCTAGGATACTCAATGCGAATCAAAAGGTTCATCAACCTATGAGCGCCCCCTTGTACGTTTACTTTTTAAGGACCAGGTATGCTATCACAGGGTGGGTATGAATAGGAATATTGGGGTCTCGAAGGGTGAATATGCAGGAGTAGATGAACACCCACAAACATCTGTATTTATACCTCTCACAAGCACTTTGACACACTGGAACTGCATATGGTATGACGTTCAAAGGGGGAAGAGAGGAAATGTCCCATATTTAATGGGATGTCAGATGAAAAAAAGTATACACCTGGGAGGGATTAAAAACACACACAATGGAAGTTCTGCTTGTGTAAGTTCAATGCATTGACTTACCCCAGCAATTCTGTGACTGTTACGTTGAAGTATTACAGACATTCTTTCTGTACTTCAGAAAAGCAGAAACCCACTCTGAATATGGGAGTCATCTTACGGAAGCAGATGTCTGATCGTCTATCTGTTTTGTGATTTAGACATAAATTTTTAAAATAATCTCAGAAGTAGAGACAAAATGAGTGTGTACTGCTATGAAAATCAGCAGAAGAAAGAATGGAAGTATGGTCCTGATGTATTCCAAGACCCAAAAGTGACACAGACTGGTTTGCAAATGAGTATGCAATTTGTGACCTTTGTATTGCTAGCTAGAATCACAAGTTGCACATTCCCAGGTGGTTGCAAAAACAACCCGACTAATGAAAATTAATTGGGTAGGTAGCAGTCGTCTCTCCTTTGTGAATATATGAGACTGCAGGGATGGTATCTGGAAAAAGACAGCAGACCAACATCCTTGCATTTGCTGTATCAAACATGAAAACCTTTTTAACGAGATGGTTGCCAACAAGACAACAGATGCCGCTTAAAAGAAAGTGGTGTGTAAAACACTGCACACCGCTCAAAATGCTATCTGCTGTGATTCCCAAACTGAAGGCCATGCATGGGGAGAACTTTTCCTTTTGAAATCAGTTGTCATCTCTTTTAGAGTTTGCAGTATCTTTTTAGTTGCGAACCTTTGATACATACCATTGCAAATCACAGTTAGGTGGAATACCCCTTTCACATATCGTCTTAATTGCAATTTGTAATGAGTCTTAAAACCTCTTTTGGGATTCCAAAGTTTTTTTTTCAAAACACAAAAAGTGTTTAGTAACTAGAAAAAAATACTTTTTGAATGTAAACCCTATATTGTCTGAGGCGGTGAAAAAGCTTTGAATATCAGGTCCTATGTTCTTAGTATTATTTTGTTCAGGATTTCCTACCCATCTGCCTCTTTGGAACTGTGCCATGATACTAAGTGAGAACCCCACGTCACACAGTCTGCTCCCACACACTATTTACTCACTGACAATTAGAGAGTTCTAGAGTTAGTCAGAATTCTTTCTGAAGTGGTGAAAGTATGAGAATACTCGTCCCTAGTCTTTTCTTCTAGAGAAACTAAGAACAATGCCAGTTTATATGATGCTGCTTAAATTGCTAGGACTTTATGGTGCTCATCCAGTGGATTTCTGCTCCACTAAGGCTCCAAAATAATATCACAATAACTATGAATATCAAGGACATATTAAAAAATAATTGTTTTACATTTTACACTTACTACACAAAATAACTTACTACCTTCGGAATTATTCAAATGTGGAGGACAAATATATATGGGATAAAGTGCTCCCTGCTGTATATTATAATGATATGCCAAGTCACTGAGGAGTTCCATATTCAAGGAGAAGCCAAAGGGCTTCAAACCCTAAATAGTTTTTTTCCACTGTCCTCAATATGTAGGGTGTCCTATTTTCTTTATATGTTAGCGCCCTGCCTTCTGGCCTTACAAGACACACTTTAAGGGGGTGACTTACCAAACATAAAATAGGGTTTCTCCTGCTATGTGTTACTGCAGTGCCTTTAAACTGCAGCCCTGCAGCAGCACAGTTGTGCTGCTGGCAGATAACTAATTTTCTCATGTTAATGGGTGGTGCAAGTACACATTGCAGCCCACATATATCATTTAACTTCCATGCCGTAGGTGCATTTTCTGCACCCTATTCAAGGGTCTTTCAAAACAGTTAAAAAGAATAATTGGATGAAACCAATTTTAGCATTACCAATTTGGGGCTTCAGCACACACACTCTGGCACTCATTAGCTGTATCAAAACAGTTTTTATCTACACTTTGCTATTTTAAGTGTGTTTTTTTAGTATTATGAGGCAATCCAAATTGCTCATGTTTAGTAGCGATTCAGGCTATTTTCTACTAGGGGCTATTTTTGGTAGCAATGTGGGCTATTTTCTGGTAGGACCGGGCACGCAGCAGAGAGTCTACCTGAAGGGCCCTGATTCATGCTACTGCTGATGTAGAGACATTTTAAAAAGCTGTTTTTTATCTGCACAAATTGTAATAGTGTTTTCTTAATATTTAGAAGCTATCCCAATCGCTCATGTTTAGTAGCAACTTGGGCTATTTTCTGGTAGGACTTTGGGCTACATTTCATATTGGGCTTTTTTCTGGTACGGCTTTGGACTACATTCCATTTCTACTTCCCGGTTTCCGCTGTGAGCCACCATTTTGCTTGGGCAGTGCTCTGTTGGCTGCTCTCATTTACACTATTGAAGAGGCTGATGGACCGAGTGAGCAGCGGTGAGACTACCTAAAGGGCCCTGATCCATGCTATTGCTAATTTAGAGACATTTAAAAAACATTATCTGCACTTTGCTATGTTAAGGGTGTTTTTTTTTTAGTATTTCGAGGCAGTCTCAATCGCTAGAGTTTAATAGCGATTCGGGCTATTTTCTAGTAGTGGCTATTTTTTCGCAGTGATTTGGGCTATTTTCTGATAGGGTTTTGGGCTATATTTTGTTTCTATTTCCCGGTTTCCACTAAAAGCCACCATTTTGTTTGGGCAACGCTCTAGTGACTGCTCTCATTTACACTATTTGAAAGACTGATGGACGGGCTCACAGTGGGTGCGCCGATGGTGCAACAAAGGCGTGCCAAAGGCAAGCCCATCTGTACCCATCTGCGACAGGCCAGGTCAAGGTATGAGAAGCTATACTTCTGTACAGCTCCTTGCCTTACAGAGTTCCCTTCAGGGCAACTGCTATCATTCCACTGACTGTGAGAATGCTCATTTGACCTACCAACACTGTCCCTTTGCTCTTTTAGGGAATATTAACTTGCATGTTAAACCTCGGTTTGAGGGCAGTCTTAAGTTGTTTTTAATCAACTGTAGGGCTCTTCCTGCACATACATTTGATATATACTACCTCCTAGCAACCGGATGGACTGTTCTCAACTAAAACTTGGTTACAGGACAAAACCGTCCTGACCTTGCCCAGGCACTTCCCTGACAACTACTATATTTGTAGGAATGATCATCCCAATTAATGAGAAGGTGGGGTAGGTATCATTCTTAAATCCTCCTTCACACGCTTGACCAACTCTTATCCACTCCTTGCTTGTGAAAATCTAGTGTTCTCTATTTCTTTCTCTGCCACCTATACATTTTCTGGTTATCGATCACCAGGAAAGGGCAAGGAATTTATAAATGCCCTTCCTGAGATGATTACCAATTTTGTAGCTTCAAAATCTAACTTCACACTTTTAGGTGACCTAAATTTTCATTTCAAGGATTTGGCAGACAAGCAAGTCAATGTTCTTACTCAAGATCTTCTGGCAATCATGCTTGCTCAGAGGGTATCAGAGAAAACACACTCAAAAGGTCACCTGCTTTGCCCTATTTTCTCTGACGACAACTTAGTAAGCATAAAACCTGTGCCAGTTATTTGGTTGGACCACTTGCTACTTCCTTTTAGAATTACCTGCCCCCTGCGTCCCGCTATGGTCACATCCTCCTCATCATTTAAGCGAAGATGGTTTAAGCTAAATATTGACGAGTTAAACCCCACTCTTAGTAATACTAGATTTGATATGAATACAGACCCTTCCATAGTCTATGCCGAGTTCCCTCACTGGCTCACGCAGTCTCTGGATTTAGTGTGTTCCTCCAGTAGTCAATGCACACATCAGTGTGCCAGCTCAGCTCCTTGGTATACTCCTCAATTTAGGCTTTTAAAACAAGCCTGTAAAAGAGCTGAGAGATGCTGCGGAAGGGATTACTCACCGACGGCGAAAGCCAAATATAGGGAAACTGTTAGGAAGTACCGTGGGGAAATCCTGACCACTAAAGTAGCATAGTATGATAGTAAAATACAGACAGCTTTGAACGGCCAAGAGGAATATTCCAGATTGTAATCTTGACCCTGCACTGTAATAATATCAGCAAGTTCTTCAAGGAAAAGATAGATGATATTTACTCCTCACTCCCAGGTTTAGACTCAGCCCCTGTAACCAAGGTTCACAGTTAAAGACAAGGCGATACTTTCAGGTTTCTCAGAAATCACTCTGGAAATGCTTTCTTCGCTCCTTAATAAGCTGAAGTCAGGCTCACCGCTCGATCCGACTCCTCCTTCTGTCTTGTTAAAATTTTTTGATGTGATTGGCCCTTCCCTTTTAGCAGTCCTTAATCTGTCCTTGGCTAGAGGAATAGTGCTGGTTGCCTTGAAGCATTCAAGGATAAGAGCCCTATTAAAAAAGCCCTAACTGGACCCACTGAAGCCTAGGAATAAAATGCCAATTTCACTCCTGCATGGGCCAAGTAAAATCCTTGAGATATATGTAAATAAACAGCTTTTGGATTTTCTTGAGGAACATGACTCACTTAATCCTACTCAAACAGGATTTAGACCTCGCCAAGGTACAGAAACTGCTCTTTTGGCAGCAGTGGAAGGAGCAAAAAGACTTCAAGATCAAGGATGTGTGGTTGGTATTATCCTTGCACACCTTAGTGCTGCCTTTGACATGATAAAGCACGAGATCCTCTTCAAGAAGCTCCAAAATGTCGGAGTGACTGGACAGGCTCTTCTCTTTCTTAAATCACTCCTCAATCAAATAACATTCCAAGTATTCAATGGTGATTGTAGATCAGATCCCATGCCGCTCAACTGTGGGGTCCCACAGAGATACTCACTGAGGCCCAATGTTTTTAATGTTTATGTGCTCCCTTTGGCTGAGGTCGTCCTTGCACATGGGATCTAGCTAGTATCGTATGTTGACAATACCCAACTTATTTTTTTGGTGAGTCATGTAAAGGACAATCAACTTCCCTCTCTTGGCTTCTGCATTACAGATGTAGCTAATTGGATGAGTCGGTCAGCCCTGAAAATCAATGGGGAGAAAACAGAGCTCCTGATTATAGGTAGCCCCTGTCCAAATATGATATCTGGGGTGGCCTAATGACATAAGCGCCTCACCAACACCAAAGCTGGAGGTACAAGTCTAAGGGGGTCATTCTGGGCCAGGGTTGGCGGGAGCACCGCCAACAGGCTGGCGGTGCCCCGCAGGGCATTCTGACCGCGGCGGTTTGGCCGCGATCAGAAGTGAAAACCGGCGGTCTCCCGCCGGTTTTCCGCTGCCCAAAAGAATCCTCCATGGCGGCGCAGCTCGCTGCGCCGCCATGGGGATTCTGACACCCCATACCGCCATCCTGTTCCTGGCGGCTTTGCCGCCAGGAACAGGATGGCGGTATGGGGTGTCGTGGGGCCCCTGGGGGCCCCTGCAGTGCCCATGCCATTGGCATGGGCACTGCAGGGGCCCCCGTAAGAGGGCCCCACAAAGAATTTCAGTGTCTGCTCAGCAGACACTGAAATTCGCGACGGGTGCAACTGCACCCGTCGCACCTTCTCACTCCGCCGGCTCCATTCAGAGCCGGCGTCCTCATGGGAAGGTTGTTTTCCACTGGGCTGGCGGGCGGCCTTTTGGCGGTCGCCCGCCAGCCCAGTGGAAAACCCAGAATCACCGCAGCGGTCTTACGACCGCGGTGTGGTATTGTGGAGGGGGGAACTCTGGCGGGCGGCCTCCGCCGCCCGCCAGAGTTAGAATCACCCCCTAAGTGTCTGGCTGGACAAAGACTTGACCATGAACACCCTAGCAACAAAAGTGGCTGCTATCTGCTTTGAAATGTTGAGAGCTCTTAGGAAAATATTATACCTTCTATCGTCCCTGTCCAAAAGACTAGCAGTCCAAGCACTCCTTCTGGCATGACTGGACTATGGAAATTTGCTGTATTTGGATGCTCCCAAATCAACAGTTGACAAATTACAAGTGTTGCAGAATGCTGCTGCCCATCTTCTATATAACATGTCTAAATTTCACTCAGCCCTACAAGCTCTAAAGTCACTACACTGGATGCCAATTGCTCAGGAAATTAAATTTAAATCCCTATGCATTGCTCACAGATCACTCAGCCAACTGGGTCCACAAGATGCTTGCTTTCTTCCAACGCCTGCCTAGCTATGGTTCGCCAGATCCAGAAAGTGAGAATAGGTGGCTGATCTTTCCGGTACAATGTTTCCAAGCTATGGCATTCTAAGCCCTACCTTACGTACTGCTGAATTGGAACTGCCATTCCGCAAACAGCTAAAGACTTGACTGTTTGCACAATTCTGTTGATTGCCTGGTTCTGATGGCAGATGTTTAACATTGTCACTGCTTTGTATTGTGTAGTACACTATAGCGCTGGGATGCCCTAGGGTTTCTATGCGCTCTGTAAGTACCTAGTACAATACAATACAATATGGGTTACAGGGTTCCAAAAATGAGACATAAATTCTGTGGGGACTATGCAGAAAAGGAACATTTGCTACACCTGGGCACTGTCACAGCAATTAAATGTGTCAAAATCTCATAGATGCTTATGCTTCTGTGAGAATTTACTGCAAACAGTGTAATAATTACAGGGTACAGGAAGTTATTCCTGTTTACTTCACTTGTCCGGTGCTGAAAAACAAACTACCCACTAAACATTCAAAAACGCTGATAGAAACTGTTCACAACTATGACAGTGCTAATCATTGGACTCCATCCTTAGCATTCCCCACAACCTCTAACCTTCCCCCACACCATTACACTGTACTCTGCCCCACCCATCATATTATAACCCCTATTCAAATCCCTAACTTACTCTGTTACACTATACAATTTGAGAAAAGCCTGATAATACCAAACCAGCCTCCAACCACTGCACTACTATACTTCTTCAAAACCAATATCACCACAAAACCTGATGCTCCTGAGTCTACTTTGCTGAATTCTGCCTCCAATGACTCCTGACCACACATCATTCCCTAAATTCTAACCACACTATCTGATACATACTCCCAACCCCACATACTACTTTACTTTTCTGACTCCACACTACACATTTCTGATCCAATAGCATGCTGGTTGAGATACAGAGTTCAAACAAATTCTCAGGTAAAATTCCATGGTTTGATTACATCTTATCTTTCAAATCCAAAACATCTAAGTCATAACACCAATAGTTCTTGCGGGAATGACCAAGTAATCAATAAAGAACATCAATAAAATTGAAAACCAGATGAGCAAATTTGCCTTACTCTTCTAAAGGAGCTCTGCTATTTTGGAATAAGGTCAAACGTAATTATTGGGATAAGGGAGGGAAATAATTGTGTGTTTGTCTATTTGTATTCACCTAAACCTCTACAGAAATCTCATCATATCGCAAGGAATGAAAACAACCTTTGCAAAAATTATATCTGTTCCATAATTAGCTATGGAAATGTGTTCTAGGTGGGTAAATTGAAAGACAATGTCAACAAATGACAGATCTTGCAAAACTGAACAGCAAGAGCAGTCCATTATGTACCCAAGACCCCTTTGTGTGCCCAAGACACTACACTTCTCTGAGGCTCGCTGTGGTGTCCACTCTCAGATTAGGTTTAAGATGCTTACTTGGACACGAAGAATCTTATCTGCCACTGTTCCTGCCATCTTCACTTAGTAAAGTGATATGCTTGTTCTATCTGACATCTAGGTGGAAAATTCCTGCCTCCAGAACACCTCCATGGTAACACCTGTGCCAAGAAGAGTGACCAGTCCCAAATCTCCTGCATTCACACTGTTGGAATTTTCAACATGCTACAGCAGTATCTGGGTTCAATGATAATATGTCTTGCAAATCTCACTCTCTTCTTCAAGAACCTACAACTGGTATATTATTTAAACACACACCAAATAATTCAGTGCCAGTTCCAAAGTTAAACCAGCTCCTTTTTATTGCAGA
Source organism: Pleurodeles waltl (assembly GCF_031143425.1). NCBI lineage: Eukaryota > Metazoa > Chordata > Amphibia > Caudata > Salamandridae > Pleurodeles > Pleurodeles waltl. Next base: position 404,328,731 of record NC_090438.1, read on the forward strand.
CTCCATAAATTGCGGACAACATTATGTACTGCAATGTATGCCATCCTGGCCTAACATTGCATTCAGAAAGTTATCTTCCTCAATATTGTGAAGGTAAGTGTATACAGGTAAGTCTAGCTCCACCATTTCTGACTCCCCTCTATATGGTTTATTGATGTATAAATTATATATATATATAAGTAGAGGTGGAGTTATCAATAGTAATCTATAAGCACTTATAGATACTGACCTTCACAATATCGCAGTAGTCGATATTCAGTGTCATCCTTGGGCTATATGTGCAAAACTAATCAGCACCACTGGCTTTGCACATCATAAGGAGAACAGTTAGGTTAATCATATAAAAAACTTCCAAGACTCCTAAACACGACACCACAACAATTAGACTATGGGACATTTGTAAGCAATGTGAAGAGAGGACACGGGATACAGCTTTGCTCACTCACTTGTGGAAGATGCAAACCCTTCTCTGCTCATTAGTCTGATCCTTTTCATAAGTGTTACATTGACATCTAAAATATAAGTGCAAAGAAGAACACTTCTTCCAATACTCATATGTAAATTATAATTTAACTGCAATTGGGAGTGGGATAAGGATCTTCTGGTGTCGTTTATTACCTTCGATTGCTACAGGAGCAGATGGTAAAACATAAGCGTTTGCAGGTAAACAGCCGTCTTCCCTGCAAGCTGTAGCAGTGGCGCTGACCTTCAGACCGCATGTAAGATAGATTTCCTGTTTCTGGCAGGGAAGAAGCACAGGGATCTTGAGCGGAACTTTAATTTAAAAACCTCAATGAGTAATGAATCACTTTAAAGTGAGAAAACTCTTCACAGGCCTGCGACTTTCCTCCATCCGGTTTCTACTCCAAAAGGGTAATCATGAAGAAACAAGCAGAAAGCCCGGAGCAAGCATTACGGTAAACAACTTGCCTCGGAACAAAGTACCCAGAGTGCAAACACAGTCTTATTCCGAGAGGCTGCTGTGTTCTCCAGACAAGCAATTTCAGTCCACATTCCAAAAGTGCCTTGACAGAATGTACCAGTGCATACTGTAGCTGCTGGTGAAGTGAGCAGCATATATTTTCTACAGGTCCGAATGGCAACATTGATGACAGACTCCCATATCCAGAGACAATGAGGATATTTATTTTCTTGTCCAGAAAGCGAGATCACGACAAGAGGACTTAATATGGCTTGAGACAGATAATAATATTCACATCGTTTTTTTTTAGTAACTAATGGCCTCATTATGAGGCTGGAGGTCCTAGGACCGCCAGCGCTGTGGTGGCAGTCAGACCACCAAGGCTGTGGGGTCCAACCACCACACTACAAGATTGGTGAGCAGACCCACCGAAAGACCGCAGTTCCCCCTGGGACCAAAGATCCCAATGGGGTGACGGTGGAGGGCCTTGTAACCAGTCATGACAGCGCTGAGCTCAGCGCGCCTGGCTGATTACAACCTCTGTTTCCACCAGATTTTTCATGGCGGGGAGCCCGCCTTGAAAAGGCCAGTGGAAAGCCAGTCCCGGTTATCACAGGGGGCCCTTTCCCTGCCTCAGGGGCAGTGCAGGGGCCCCCTTCCGACCACCATAGTTTGCACTCTGAGAGTGTTGGAGTGTAAGGGAGCCGAGGCCAATAGCCTAACACTGTCGATTGCCGAGCAGCCTGGCAGGAACACATATTACAATGTTCCCGCTGGTCAGCCTATTGGCAACATTGTAATACGCTCAATAGGAACGCCAATGCCATGGTGGTGGCCCCCTTGAGTTAGGCAGCCCTGTGGTGGGACCGCCAAACTCATAGCAAGGCCCTCTGTCTGTCTTTTTCCTGAATTTCCTTGTGTAAATTACACTTACTCGAGAAAGAAATATTTGTCTGCCTGACCCAGACAATCCTTTACCAGGCACTAAAATCCAATGGTTTCCTAAATCCCTGTGTAACAAAGACAATATCCTTGATTACTAGTCAGATGGAGCAGAATTAACACATTAATATCTGCCCCGCTAGGCTACAATTGGTAGGTTTTTCAGGATGTTCCAGGTGAGGGAAACCATACCGGATTTTTCCAGCTGGCAAATCAACCTGAGAAATCTGAGTAGATTTTTCTTTTGTCTGTCAAAGGGAATCACAAAATAACCTTCCCTCCCATACTCCCGCCAACCCCTCTCCCTTATCCTCCACCCTCCCCAAAGCTCCACTTATGCATTTTTCACCTGATCAGAGAAGGTAATAAAGGTATGTGCTTTCTTTTACTATAAATATTGGTCCCACATGGTAATTCCACAATCCTAGGTGTTTAACTAATTGGGTGGTAGTGGGGCTGATTTACAATTTTTAGCATGCAATTTTATCATTATAGCAAAACTGACCAATTCATAATCAAGGTCTATACAGATTGCATTATACGTTTCTCTCTCATTCAGTGATATGGCTTTCACTCCATAGGAAGGTCACTTAATGGTAAGTGCACTCAGAGGGCTTGACTCATAAAAAGACTCTTAAAAATGAAGAAATATACTTGTATATGCTAATGCCTGTAGATTGAGCGAGGGATCAGGAATTCTTTAAAAACTTAGGAGTATTGTAGGGAACCATGTAACATTCACAAATTCCCCAAAACAATCATATGTGTATACATTTATGCTAACAGAAAAGTACAGCTATTCAATTCTGTAAGAATACATGTGAGACAAAATGCAGTTGCACTGTAGAAATTATTTTTGTCTCTCCAAAAAGAAAATATTTTCTCTGTGCAGAAACTCCTACTCCCTTCCACATCCTAAGGACCAGGAACGAGATGTTGCCTTTTTAAGAGCTTGTATCTGCAGACCAGTAATGTGCAAATAACTGTGCCAGTTGTGCCCAAGGTGTCCCATTATTTCATGCTAACTGCATTACACTTTCCAGGTGAACTTCCCGTTAAAATTTGTTCATGCCCCACATTTAATCATGGTTTTATTGGAAATTATGTCCACCTTAGATTAGGTGGTTATGATTCCAAGTGATTCAGCTGATTTCAGATAAATTAATTGTTTATGTTTTTGTAAAATCAATCCCAGTCACTAGGAAACCCTTTCTTTACCCAGTAACACAGAGCGCACCTTGTGTTCTGCTGGACTAAAGTTGGTGGGAGATGTGCTAAGAGAAGATACACTAAAGTGGTTGTAATTTGAACACTGGCGTTTTGTGCATACTATGGTATTTTGCGGACCAACTATGCACTAATAGGTCAGTTCACAAAATGATGAATTGCAGTGGGTTGCTATTTGACCTACCTCATGAATATTAATGAAGGTAGACTTAAATTGTGACTCACTACGATTCTTTGTCAACATATGGATGCCCGCTTGGGTCAGCGGATCAACATGTCGGTGAATGCTTTTAATGAAAGCAATATATATATTTTTTTTAATGCAGCCCATTTTCCCTAAAGGAAGAGATAGAGCCTGTGCAATGTGTTGGTGAATTCAAGGATCAATACTGGCATCTGCAGTGATATAAAGATCATGGGTTTGAATCTATACAAAAGCATCACAACCTTGCGTCCTTTTTAGGTCAGTAAATTGAATCCCATTACAATCAACAATAATAACATCTGTTACTAGCCAATGTGTGGCATACATTAGTTATACCAACACGTGGCATTTCGTGCTGTCAGTGCAAGTAGAGAAAATTCATACTGCTAGACCTGACAGCCTTAGGGTGGTCTTCCCTAAAGTTTTGGCCTGCCTCGCTCCAATTTTCTTATCTAATTTTTGGCTGATTTTAGGACGCTGCACACTTTACCACTGCTGGCCAGTTCTAAAGTGCTTGTGGTCTCTCCCCTCAACATGGTAACATTGGCTCATACCCAACTGGCATATTCAATTTACCTATAAGTCTATAGTAAAGTGCACTAGATTTGCCCAGGGCATTTAAATTAAATGTTACTAGTGGGCCTGCCACACTGATTATGCCACCCAAATAGGTAGCCCCTTAACCGTGTCTCAGGTCTGCCATTGTCAGGCTTGTGTGTGCCGTTTCACTGCTACTTCGACTTGACATTTAAAAGTACTTGTCAAGCATTAAATTCCATTTTTCTTACCCATAACGTATCCCTAAAGTAGGTCCTAGGTAACTCATAGGGTAGGGTGCTATCTAAGTAAAAGGCAGGGCATATACTTATAAGTTTTACATGTCCTGGTAGTGAAAAACTCCAGTTTTTATTACTGTGAAGCCTACTGCTCTAATATGCCAGCAATAGAGATTCCCTTGTGTGCTTTTAAGTGGTAATTTCTGATCTCAGAGGAATAGACTTGCTATATTTGGCATGGTTGGAATGGTAGTGAGAAATCCTACTTAATGGTGAAGTTGGATTCTACATTATTATTTCAGAAATGCCACTTTTAGAAAGTAGGCATTTCTCTGCATTTACTGCCATCTGTGCCTTACAGCCTGTCCCCAATCCACATCTGGTCTGTTCTGATTGACACCTCCCCTTGTACATTCCACCCAGACAGTCATAAACACAGGACACTCAGCTGCATCTGTATTCATATGCACACAAATGGGTTTCCCTAGGAAAGAAGGATGGAGGTGCTCTCTCTCACACTTCAAAGGCTAGTGGCCTTCCCTCACACAAAGAACTGATAACCCCCATGGTTGCTGACAGACAGGGCTGGGTTGAAATTGTGCATTTCAAAACTACTCTTTGAGGTTTCCTTTACCTCAAAGGCACTTTTCAGTATATATATTGGGTCTGTGACTCCACCAAATCAGACACTTTCGGACCTACAATTGGGCTTTGTCAGAGGTACTGCCTGGCTGCTCAAAGTATGCCTGGCTGCGCAAAGTGCTCATCTGGACTGCATTGCTGGAAGGATTGCTGGCCTGCTTGTTGTCCTGCTGCCTACTGACCACTGACTCTGGTGGAAGGGTGCTGCCTTTCTCCTCAAATTCTCTCCAAGGACTTGGATTGAACTTGACTTCTGTTCCGAGGTCTGAGGACTATCAAAGACTTTGCCAAATAAAGGAAATCCAGCAGATATGAAAATCGATGCAATGCCACAAAAATCGATGCAATGCCTGTCGGATCGAAGCAGCGTCTGCTCTGTGGCTGAAAAATCACTGTATCGCCTGCCGGATCGACGCAGAGCCTGTTGCCTCAGCTGAACCCGTTCTGGGTTTTCCATACATCACCCGAGGTGTCAAAATATCCCTGCATTGCAGTGAGGAACCAAGCCTCCACTCCTGGAAACCGATGCATCGCCTTGCAGGTTGAAAAGAAACAACACATCGCCTTTTCTATGCTGGAAAAATTGCCACAGTGCTTTACTTTCGAAGCATCTCCTCCTCCTCCAGGTATTGTGTGTTAAAAGGATATAATCAATGATTCTTAAGGATTGAGACTAATTTAAACCTTTAAAAAGGGATATTTTGACTTGTGCATATTGGATTTTTGTTGTTTTGGTCCTATTTTATTCAGATAACTATTATCTGTTTTCCTAAATCGGTGTGGAATACTTTTTGTGGTGTTCTCACTATGTTACTTTATTAGTTGAATTGAACCATTAATATATGTCATGCAGAGTAAGAGGTCTTCCCTCTCTCAAGGCAAAAGCACCTCTAATGTAGCAAAACTTTGTAATTTTTTGCAGCAAATTCATAACAATTCACAAATGCGTGGCAACAAAATTGAAAAAAAACAAGAGCAGGCTCTCGCACTTGCTTTTTTTAAAGCCCCAGGGTGGGCCAGGTACTGGGGGCAAAGTAAAAAATAAGGATGGGGCACAGAGGGCCCCCATGCTGGGCTTTTCAGTGCTCCGGGGACTGCCACCTCTACAGGGCTTATTTTTCATTTAAAGCGGGGGTCGTGTGGCCTCCCCTTAGCTCTGGGGACCGCCAACTCCCCAGGGCTTGACTGTATTTAAATGCTGGGGTGGCGTGCACCCCCCACAGCCATGGGGACCACCACCTATCCGCAGCTTGATTGTATATGAATACAGGGGGGCCATGTGCCCCCCAGCAGCTCTGGGTACCACCACCTCTCCGAGGCCTCCTTCTATTTCAATGCAGGGGGCCGCTCCCCCCACAGCCCCAGGGATGACCACCTCCCTGGGGCTTGATTGTATTTGAATTCGGGGGTAGGCGCGGCCCTCCTGAAACCCCAGGGTCAGCCCAATGCCCAGGGTTCTTTCTATTTCAATTTGGGCGTGCCGCATGCCGCTCCCACATAGAACAGGAGACTACCACCTCCCCATGGCAAACATAATAAAAAGAAAGGGGGTCAGTTTCCGACTCCTTCATCCTACTGGAATCGCCACCTCCCTGGTGCTAAATTCACTGTTGGAGGGGGGCATGTGCCCCCCCCCCCACCTTCAGGGAAGACAGATGAAAATATTGCCCCTACAAGTAGGGAGCTGCTGTTAAAAGTATCTCCCTGCTTGGGGGATCAATGCTGGCTCCCGCAGGATGCGGGCAGCTGGCTAGGACAGTGAGGGCCTTGAGGCTCCGGAAGAGAAAGAGAGTTTGTCATTGCAGTGGTCTCTCCATGCAATGACTTCAAAGTGTCAAGCTAGTAAGATGTTTGGTATGAATGTTATACTTACGTTTGGATGCAGAGCGGAACAGTGTCACTTCTGCCTTAATGGTCAAGGTCTTTAGCTGTCACTCAGTGTGCTGAAGGTCCAAATCCTTGGATCACTTGTCAGTGTGTTTGTTTATTTACTAGTAATTTGTCTGTTAAACCTTCCTGCTGATAGAACATTCACATTTATTTTCTATTGCATGTGTGGGTTAAATGTCATAGGTATGTCTGGAAACAGCAGAGAAGAAGTCCCCTCTGGTGCAATGGTTAAGATCACAGATCCTCACACTGAAAGTTGGGGGTTCTACTTTATGTGTGTATGTGATATTTTCCCTTCTTTAATTTATTTTAATCTTCAAAGGTTAGAGGGTCATACTGAAAGGTGATCTCACTTGTTTTAAATGACAAATACACTTTTCTTTTTAAATTGTCCTAAAATATTTAATCTGATCTGTATCATTCATCAAAGCCTATATATATATATATATATATATATATATATATATCTCTCTCTCTCTCTTTTACTCTCTCTCTCTTTTACTCTCTCTTTCTCAGGGTTGGGTGGTTACAGGGGGTTGGCCACAGGGTCAACTGCTGCCAGGAAGGACGTGGGCTACCTTAGGGCACGAGTTATAGTTACTTGAAATAACTCTAACTAGAACAGGTGAATTTCTGTGGTTTTGTATGAGTAAATTCAGAACCTAACTGTAACGTCTCTGTACACCTTAGTTTTTTAGTGAATTTCTATGTTTAAAAAAAATTCCATTTCCTAAATATAATGTCCCTGTAACCTTTGTTTTATTCAGTGAATATATATATATATATATATATATATATATCAAATAAAAACCAAAAGTTACAGGGACGTCATAGTTAGGCTCATATTTTAAATTACATAACCATGGAAATTCACGAGTTATAGTTAGAGTTATCTCAAGTAATTATAACTCATGCTCTTAGGTAACTTAACCTTGCACCCCCACCATGCACAGTTTATTCATAAAAATTTGTCCCTGCAATTATATTGATATTATCAATGATGTTATCACAGATGTCATGAGTGCCGAAAATTGTGGGGTAATTATCAGTGCATGGCAAGGGTGCAAGTTAGAGTTAACTTAAGGCACAAGTTATAGTTACTTGAGCTAACTATAACAGGTAAATTTCTGTGGTTTGGTACATTTAAAATATGAGCCTAACTATGACGTCCCTGTAACCTTTGCTTTTTTAAGAGAATTTCTATGTGTTTTTTAGATTCTATTTCCTACTTATAACGTCCCTCTAACATTTATTTCTTTTCAGTGAATTTATCTGTTTTTAACGTATTTTAATTTTTATTACTATACATTAATCCAACCACCGCCATGCATGGCACAAATTTGGGTCATGCACATCCTTCACCCAAGCGCAGCAATGGTTCCTCGCAAGGCCTGGCCTGCAGCCAGTCCCTGCGGCCAACCCCCTAACCAGCCAACTGTACTTTGCACACACTCCTTTGGCCCTGTGTGGTGGAAGTTGGCCGCAGCCTGTCTCTCTGGGTGTGGGAATAGGTGTAAGAGGGTGTATCTGGGGGGTGAGAGTGGCTGTGAGAGTTTCTGGGTGTGAGAGTGCCTGCATCTGTGTAGGAAAGTACCATCTTGCCTGGCATGTTACCCCCATTTTTCACTGTATATATGTTGTTTTAGTTGTATGTGTCACTGGGACCCTGCCAGCCAGGGCCCCAGTGCTCATAAGTGTGCCCTGTATGTGTTACCTGTGTTATGACTAACTGTCTCACTGAGGCTCTGCTATCCAGAACCTCAGTGGTTATGCTCTCTCATTTTCTTTCCAAATTGTCACTAACAGGCTAGTGACCAATTTCACCAATTCACATTGGCATACTGGAACACCTTTATAATTCCCTAGTATATGGTACTGAGGTACCCAGGGTATTGGGGTTCCAGGAGATCCCTATGGGCTGCAGCATTTCTTTTGCCACCCATAGGGAGCTCTGACAATTCTTACACAGGCCTGCCACTGCAGCCTGAGTGAAATAATGCACACATTATTTCACAGCCATTTTCACTGCACTTAAGTAACTTATAAGTCACCTATATGTCTAACCTTTACTTAGTAAAGGTTGGGTGCTAAGTTACTTAGTGTGTGGGCACCCTGGCACTAGCCAGGGTGCTCCCACATTGTTCAGGGCAAATTCCCCGGACTTTGTGAGTGCGGGGACACCATTACACGCGTGCACAACACATAGGTCACTACCTATGTGTAGCTTCAATATGGTAACTCCGAATATGGCCCTGTAACATGTCTAAGATCATGGAATTACCCCATCTATGCCATCCTGGCATTGTTGGCACAATCCCATGATCCCACGGGTCTGTAGCACAGACCCGGGTACTGCCAAACTGCCTTTTCAGGGGTTTCACTGCAGCTGCTGCTGCTGCCAACCCCTCAGACAGGTTTCTGCCCTCCTGGGGTCCAGCCAGGCTTGGCCCAGGAAGGCAGAACAAAGGACTTCCTCAGAGAGAAGGTGTTACACCCTCTCCCTTTGGAAAAAGGTGTGAAGGCAGGGGAGGAGTAGCCTCCCCTAGCCTCTGGAAATGCTTTCATGGGCACAGATGGTGCCCATTTCTGCATAAGCCAGTCTACACCGGTTCAGGGACCCCTCAGCCCTGCTCTGGTGCGAAACTGGACAAAGGAAAGGGGAGTGACCACTCCCCTGACCTGCACCTCCCCTGGGAGGTGCCCAGAGCTCCTCCAGTGTGCTCCAAACCTCTGCCATCTTGGAAACAGAAGTGCTGCTGGCACACTGGACTGCTCTGAGTGGCCAGGGCCAGCAGGTGACGTCAGAGACTCCTTCTGATAGGCTCCTTCAGGTGTTGCTAGCCTATCCTCTCTCCTAAGTAGCCAAACCCTCTTTTCTGGCTATTTAGGGTCTCTGATTTGGGGAATTCCTTAGATAACGAATGCAAGAGCTCATCAGAGTTCCCCTGCATCTCTCTCTTCACCTTCTGCCAAGGAATCGACTGCTGACCGCGCTGGAAGCCTGCAAAACTGCAACAAAGTAGCAAAGACGACTACTGCAACTCTGTAACGCTGATCCTGCCGCCTTCTCGACTGTTTTCCTGGTGGTGCATGCTGTGGGGGTAGTCTGCCTCCTCTCTGCACTAGAAGCTCCGAAGAAATCTCCTGTGGGTCGACGGAATCGTCCCCCTGCAACCGCAGGCACCAAAGAACTGCATCACCGGTCCCCTGGGTCTCCTCTCAGCACGACGAGCGAGGTCCCTTGAATCCAGCAACTCTGTCCAAGTGACTCCCACAGTCCAGTGACTCTTCAGTCCAAGTTTGGTGGAGGTAAGTCCTTGCCTCCCCATGCCAGACTGCATTGCTTGGAACCGCGTCTTTTGCAGCTACTCCGGCCTCTGTGCACTTCCGGCGGAAATCCTTTGTGCACAGCCAAGCCTGGGTCCACGGCACTCTAACCTGCATTGCACGACCTCCTGAGTTGTCCTCCGGTGGCGTGGGACTCCTTTGAGCAACTTCGGGTGAGCACCATTTCACTCCTCTTTGTAGTGCCTGTTCCAGCACTTCTGCGGGTGCTGCCTGCTTCTGAGAGGGCTCCTTGTCTTGCTGGACGCCCCCTCTGTCCCCTGACGCAATTGGCGACATCCTGGTCTCTCCTGGGCCACAGCAGCGTCCAAAAACCCTTACTGTACGATTTGCAGCTAGCAAGGCTTGTTTGCGGTCTTTCTTCAGGAAAACACTTCTGCACGACTCTTCACAACGTGGAACATCCATCCTCCAAAGGGGAAGTTGCTAGCCCTTGTCGTTCTTGCAGAATCCTCAGCTTCCACTGCCTAGTAGCAGCTTCTTTGCACCCACAGCTGGCATTTCCTGGGCATCTGCCCACCTCCGACTTGCTTGTGACTTTTGGACTTGGTCCCCTTGTTCCACAGGTACTCTCGTCTGGAAATCCATTGTTGTTGCATTGCTGGTTTGTGTCTTTCCTGCAGAATTCCCCTATCACGACTTCTGTGCTCTTTGGGGAACTTTAGTGCACTTTGCACTCACTTTTCAGGGTCTTGGGGTGGGCTATTTTTCTAACCCTCACTGTTTTCTTACAGTCCCAGCGACCCTCTACAAGGTCACATGGGTTTGAGGTCCATTCGTGGTTCGCATTCCACTTTTGGAGTATATGGTTTGTGTTGCCCCTATCCCTAAGTGTCCCCATTGCATCCTATTGTAACTATACATTGTTTGCACTGTTTTCTAAGACTATACTGCATATTTTTGGTATTGTGTACATATATCTTGTGTATATTTGCTATCCTCATACTGAGGGTACTCACTGAGATACTTTGGCATATTGTCATAAAAATAAAGTACCTTTATTTTTAGTATATCTGTGTATTGTGTTTTCTTATGATATTGTGCAAGTGACACTAGTGGTACTGTAGGAGCTTCACTCATCTCCTAGTTCAGCCTAAGCTGCTCTGCTAAGCTACCATTATCTATCAGCCTAAGCTGCTAGACACCCTATACACTAATAAGGGATACCTGGGCCTGGTGCAAGGTGTAAGTACCCCTTGGTACTCACTACAAGCCAGTCCAGCCTCCTACAATCATTATCTTAGTGGGTGCGTGAGGGTCTGTGCAGGTCTGCAACTGGGTGCGTGGGAGTGTCAGTGGGTGTGTGAGTGGGTGTGTGAGAGTCTGAGTGGGTCTGTGAGTGGGTTTGTGTGTTTGAGGTGGTCTTTGATTGGGGTGCTTGAGGGTCTGAGTGGGACTGTGAGTGGGTGCACGAGGGTCTGAGTGGGTCTGCAATTGGTGTGTGAGAGTCTGAGTGGGTCTGTGAGGGTGAGTAATGGTCTGGGTGTATGAGTGAAGAGAAAGAGTGGAATGAAGTATTTGAAATTGGAAATAAAAAGGTATTTCTCAACTTAAAATAGTAAGGTCACCTCTCAGTATGAACCTTAAACATTTGCTGTTGTAAAGAAATTAAAGGAGGTAAGTGACTTCAGCTGGAGCCGAACCCTGAACTATAATGGTGAAGGTCTGTCACCTTCACCATTACGCTACAAATTTTCTTTATTTTTTAGCTATTTTCTTTGCCCTTTGCGAGCTATCTGGGACCACAAGGGGAGCCTCATGGCCTCCACCGCAGTCCCACGCCATTTAAAAAAAAGATTTTGGTGGGCCTTTATGCGTTATCTGGGACCAAGAGGGGAGCCTCGAGGCCTCCCCCACTGTCTAATTGCTTCAGCAAGCAAGGAGCTGGTTGCTAGAGCAATGTTTTCATCTGTCTTCCCTACACACATCTCAGTGTGCAAGGAAGACAGAGGAGTACTCTGCTTTCTGACAGTGGGACCTGTTTGACAGGTCCCGCTGTCAGATAGTGCACCTTGTTTGGTGTGGGCCTGGGCACCCCGGGACATAGCAGGAGCTGGCCCAGGGGAGGGTGGCAGTTCCCGGGCCATCAGTGGCTCCTTGAGGGGGGGCGCATGGCCCCCTTCCTATGTGTAAGAAGGAGGTGGTGCTCCCCAGGGCCCCGAAACGGACACCCATTCATTCTTTTTATTATAGCACCAGGGACGTGGTGGTCCCAGGGGCTGTGGGGAGGCACGTGGCACCCAGGCACCACTTGAGATGAAAGCCCCAGGGAGGTGGTGGTAAAGAGGGCAGTGGCAGTGTAACCCCTGCATAACATTTTTATACAGCCCTAGAGAGGTGGTGGTCCCCAGGGAAGCAGGGGGGAGCTCCTGCATAATATTTCTAGACAGCCTCTGGGGGTGGTGGTCTCCGTGGCAGCGGTGGGCCAGGTGGCCCCCCAAGAATAAAAATCTAAATGGCCCTGGGACCTGGCCCACCCAGGAGCTTCTCAATGATGAAGTGCCTCTGTTTTTCTCTCATTTTCGCTGCAAATTAATGACCCAGTTGTGATTCTGTGGCAAAACAAATTTTAAAATGCTTTTTAGCCCTGGAGGGGTCCCTGTGGGACCCCAGCACCAGAGCTAAGGGGTCAGGGTGAGTCAACCCTGGCCTCTTTCTTTATTTTTAACTTTATTTGTAGGATTCGGCTGAAGCCTAGTCCCAACATGGCTAACAAGTGTTGTCAGCAATCAGATCTCAGCACAAGATCGGGAGGGGTCACAAATCCTTTGCATCCCTATATATACAAATTTAAATTTTCTTTCATTCCCCTAAAACTACTGAGTAAATTTACACAAAATAGACCTCTTTCAGGAACAAGAGCTACCTTTCTGCTAAATATGGCGTAATTTCGTCCAGTAATTTTGGCGCTATTGCTGTTCAAAATCCCACTGTAAAAATGAATGGAGAAACATGTTTTTCTCAGCCCCTGCTTGGCGGATCACCCCAAAACTTTCCAGACAGCAATTGAAGTGAAGTCTGTTGTTTTTTGGAACATTTCTTGATGATTCATCAAACGTCACCAAAGTTATAAGCAAAGCAAAAAAAGCTTTCTCAATAGAAACTAGTTGCTCCACTAGACCGCCCACTATGCCCTTATGGGGTGTGTATATATAGTCACTTTTGCACAAGATCTGTGCAAACTGTGGTGAAAGTGTCCAGAGCAGGAGTGGCCAGAAACTCCAGCAGTACAGGGCTAATCAATGATTTGATTTTGGAAATGAAATCGACCGGATATGTCAGGTCGAGTCTGCTGCCATTCCAAACATAGATCGTAAAGGTGTTTTTGCGTTTTCGTGGTGCTTCATTTTTTGGTGCACGTGTGCTTTCTGGGAATATACTGTTTGCGGAAATGAGTTGAGAAATTCTTCTAACACTTTCATTCGAACACACTTCCTACTCCCACCCCACACCGATTCATTTTTGCCGAGTCCCACTGCGACTGCACTCCCCATCAAGTCATAGAAGAATTTTAGTTACTATAATTGTTTTGAAGCAACACCTGCAGATACTTCAGCCTGAGTGTTGTATTACCAGTTTAGGAAGGAAGTTAATTGTAAACTGTTAAACTGTAATCTACTGAAACATCACAATGTTTTCAGAAAAACAAGTTGAAAATGACAGGCACCAAATTTGCATTCCCATAAAAGTGCCTACTGTTCTTTAGCTCTGCTCATCAAAGGCTTTCGAAAAGATTCGGCTTTTGCTTCCCACAGGCTAAACATCTGCATATGATCAGTAGTTTCCAAAGTAGATTTTCTAAATGGCAAATTAGGCAAGAGTATTTTGCATCTACCTTTTACTACTAAATTAAAATTAATACTGTAAGATGTGAGTTTCTAAAATGTGACAAATATTTATTTTGTTATAGATAATACATTTGGTGTGCTAACAAGAAGGCTATAACTTATTTTGAATTGAATAAAATGAAAGTTGAGGATTATCATCTCCGTTCAACTCAATTGCAAGTTATATAATTCTGCTTATAAACTCGATAATTTCAAAGTCTGTGGAAAATGACTGAAAAATCAACGGTGAATCACTGAAGTGATATAGACACTGGCCAACTCTCAATTAGGATGGCGTACTCCAAATAGAACACAATAGATTCTCACACCCTAACCCACTACTCAGTTGTAGTAATAGATTTCTAGCAGCTCTGGTGAAATATTGGTCATTGGAAATTAAGGATGACTATACCAATTAAATAAGGCAGCAGAAAATGAAGATTTAACCAAGTCATTACGCCCATTTCCTAGAGACTGCAACATGATTCCACCTTCCTGGTCTAGCAAGAATCTACTGAATGTTTTTTTCTACATTGTGTACCTTTAACTCTAAGAGCATTTTCCACGCAAATATTTATGGACGGTCACTGTGATTATGGTGACGTCTGTCAGACTGTCAGTTCACCAATTAAGGTCATCCTCTTCCTTTATATACTCATTTGGTGGTGCTTTCACTGTCTATTGATTAGGTTGCAGGTATGGGTATGGCATATTTTCTAAAGTACAACAGGATAATGAAAGCTTTAACTGCTGTTAACTGAAAATGTATGTTTTTGATTTTAGATGCTGATACGTCCCTCGACATGCTGCTTAACTTTTTTCATGCGTTTCATTTGCAATGTCTTTATTTATCATGTGTTTTGAATTATGACCACAAGGATTGAAATGTTTCCATCCCTTGCTTTCTTTATAAATAAAATAAAAAATAACCAGGCTAAGTTTTAATCGCTTGAGTTTAAAAGTTTGCATTTCACCAATATAGTGGAATCATGGGTAATAACTTGCTGTCATCCATTTCTACTTGATCTAGCTCCACACTACTCCAAACCATTAAAGAAAATATCAAGCAAGCAATAAATACAGTGGAACTGGAATTACTTAGAATGTCGATTTGGAATTTAAAGAAATTTCGAGCAGTAGCAGCCCCCTCACCAGCACCTTGAAACCCTCATGGGTGAGTTGTGTGCTTTACAAATTCCCTGATTGATTGATTGATTGATTGATTAATAAAGCACTTGAGAGTCTTCCCTTTCATGCAAATAACAAAGTTGGTATTGTTCAAATTCAATGCCAGCTACTCCATCTGATTAAGTCTGAGTTACTTGCAGCAAGATATCTCCCACATGAATAGATATAGATAGCCTTTGAACCACTGAATATCAACATTTTTTACATCCCTCATTAAGCCAAGGCCTCCGAGTTCGTGGCACTTCCCTTTGTTTAATCATTTTTCATCAGTAAAACTTAGTCTGTGTATTTTTCGGTTAAACCAGTGGTTCCCAACCTTTTGACTTCTGTGGACCCCCATTTTATCAATACTAGAGCCCGGGGACCCCCACTGAATTATTATTGGAACACGGGGACCCCCAAGGAGTCATTACTGATAGCTGGGACCTAATATTATTAAAATTTTTAAGCAGCCGCGGACCCCCCGAGGAGGCTTCGCGGACCCCCAGGTGTCCCCAGCCCACAGGTTGGGAACCACTGGGTTAAACCATCACCAGGCATGTTAAATTCATTATCCATCAGCAAATGCTCATCTCACTTCTCCCCTTTAATTGTTAATTAGGACCTTTGGCTTCCATTCTACATTAAGAAGGGGGAACTTTTTCCATGTATTCTGACGATACCAATTTTTGTTTTTAAGAGAATAAGTGGGAAGGCCAAAATAAATATCAATAGAGTTTCAGAACTTCTAATTCAATAATGCCCATAAAGCTTTTAATATTAAACTAACAAAATGACTAGGATTTGTTAATTCTGTCAGGATCACCACAGTGCGACCCCTGTCTCTTGCCTTCAGCACGTATGACACTGTCAACTCCTACCACCCTAATCTGGACATGGTAGTTGACTCCAATTCTTATTTCTGTGACAGATTAATAGATATATTCAATAAATATACTTTTTTTTAACTATACTAACCCTTATGACCTTACGGAATAATTATCAAAACAATATTTAAATAAATTAGTAGTTATACCACCATAAAGAGAATGTGCATTACATTCCATGATTTACAGGATTACCCAAATCCCCTACCTCATTCGCTTCCTTGTTTAAAAATAGCAGTTGGCTCTATTTATGAATGATGGTATTTCTCAGTCAGTTCTCTGAAGAACCCTGGCACTGGCAGCAGCAAGTGTAAGAACATGATTGCGTAATACGTCTTTATGAAAATTAGGGCTGCTGGCAGTGAGGGTTCTGTTGTGCTGAATTTTGCAGGATGCTAACATTGCCTCATTTCCTACCGTTGTCCAATGGTCAGTAGTGGACTACTGTCTGCAACACAACATTACAAGTGACAGCCACTTCATCTTTTATTTTTCTTATTTAGTTGCAACGTGTATAATTGCCATGGTAGGTTTTTTTTCACAAATACATTGCTAACCTTCATGTGTAGTGTAATTCCGTCCAGTGGTCCTCGCTGTGTGCGTGTGTATATATATATATATATATAGATATATATATCTATATATATATATCTATATATATATATATACCTTCCACTAACATCACCAGCAGCAGGAAGGAGGCAAAATTGGTCAATGGAAGACTTTTTATAACCCTCATTAACCAACTACATTGCCCCTTAAACATCAACCCCTGCACCAACCAGTGTTAGAGAGCAAGCTAGAGGTGTATCTTCCTTTTGTGCTTAGTTTCCTCCAGCAGATATAGTGGGTACAACAGCATCAGGTAACAGATCAAGCTTTTCTCACTCACGCAGAAAAGGTGCAGCAAAGCAACAGCGCTATTAGTATTAGTAATAGTAAGTCCTCCCCCTCCCGCAGCAATAAACAAGAATTTGCAATACAACGGGTCTCGCATTTCTCCGAGTTAGACCTATTAGCAGTTGTAAACTCCCAACCGAACTTTTCTTTCCTCATTAAATGGAAAAATTAGCATGATCGCGCTGCTACAGTTCACTCATAGTGAAACCTATTGGCAAAAGTGCAATTATCTAGGTAACCGGCAAAAGTGCAATTAACTATGTAACAGGGTCGATGTCATGCAAAGCGCCCAACTTCTGCCAAGCGACATCGTGCTGTGAAAAAACTGAAAAAGTAGTCCACAAACTGGATGGAAAACAGCGAGCCTCGTAAGTTTTCAGTACTTGGTCGCTGCGCTCGAGGAGGGCTAACCACCGGAAAAGGCATGACGTATGCATGCCTTCCACTAATGAATGCAAGCAAATTTTAAAAGGCAAGCTCACGAACCAATGAAAGACACTGATGTGATATGGGCAGGGATCCGAGCCCTTTTCTAACTACTATAGCGTCTCGCAAGTGATTTGCATGCGCAAGCGCGTGCTAGCGAAGGCTCGATCCTAAAAAAGACATGGGTGCTCAGAACAAATGGGCTTGCAGCAAAGCTGCTGTCACTGGGGACCAGCCTGAGAGCTGCATGCCTCTGCTCGCCTCTCTTCTGTGGCCAAGTGTACTGCCGCGCCTTGTTGTCAGTGCAGCACTTTAATGATGGATTGATGTTTAGTTGTTCTGTCCTGTGTCTGTTGCTTTCACAAGCACAAAAGGCTTTCATTTCCTCTGTGCCTTTGTTTTTGTTCAATGAACTGACTCCACAAATAATAGCAAATTTAATTTAACCATCGAAATTCGTTTACCAAAATGCCTTTGTGAAAGTTGTCACTGTAGCACTTTTCTATGTGTTGTTGACTAGACAGAATGCGAAAGTTTGTGGGTTGAAACACTGGGTAATATTCTCACAGAACAAATACATCGCCAAATATGTTTTGCCTTTCGTTTGAAATGTTAGACGGGACTAGAACTAGTATATGATATCCATATCACTATTTGGACAGAAATATTCTAAGAAAAGTTGAACATTTTAGTGGGACACATTTTTAATGAAGCAAACATATTTTCAATGTATATTTGAAACTCTTATGAAGAGTTGGTGTAAACAGCTGCTTTCAGGACGTTCACTGTGTCTCGATAACTATCTGTGGCATGAAGGACAGAAATGCCCAGATCACTATTTGTGTCCTTCTACAGATACATTTGTAAGGATAGTTCATTTTATCATGTATAAAGTACCGCAATAACTGTAGAAAGTCTGTGGGTCTAGCCGTCTAAATATCTGTTTACCTGCCTGTTTATATTTCTCGCACGTGCATAATTATCTCTGCCCCTCTGTCTGTAAATGTATGTATTTATATATATATATATATATATATATATATATATATATATACATACATACATACATATTAAACGCGCCAATCTTCTCACTCAGATTTCCGACTACAACGTGATAAACAAGCACTGGCAAAGCCAATGGGACTCACTTACAGGAGCTATTGGCTTTGTCAGGTTGTTTTTTAAAGCTATGTTGTACAGAACGCAGCTGCTGTGCAGCAAGGCTGAAAGTGAAAAAAAAAAAAAGGCTAGACCGAAAAACTTTGCCAATGCTTGTTTAAAAAGTTAATACGCAACATGCATGATTTTGTTTGATTCTGTCTGCGCAAGCAGTCATTTCAAATCAACAGTAAGTGTGCAGCGCCTGACATGATAAAAAAAGAAAGCACATTAAAGGACAGCAGTTAACGTCACATAAAGAATTAAAATAAAGAAAAGGATAACTTTTGGCAAAATGCCCAGCAGTCAAATTGTGCTTATGTACAGTTTGCTAAAATAACATTAACAAGGATCTCTCCGAAGAGAGCAAACTGTTGGCTCCCCGACAAAACGTGACCCGGTTTCATACATTGTATTGTGACGATGAGGCGTGCACGCAGGAGAATAAAAGGCTGCAATCAGCATGGGCCCGCTAACTACCCATTGAATGCCTTAAAGAAAGGAGCGGCTACAGTTTAGTACTAAAGTGAGGACCTCATTAGTGACAACATTTCCAATTTGTTCCTTTTTATGCTTTTCGTCTCCTATTGTTAACTCATCAGTGCGCGAGCGAGGGAGAAGGCTGCAGCCGAACCTTTCATTTCCTCCATTGTTCTTCAGAACAGATTATCTTTTTTTTGGTACAGTAGTTTGAGATTCTGGTTCAGTTCCTGACCTCGGCTCTTTTCCGCCAGGAAATCAAATCCTGTCATCATTATCCTTCTCTCTGTTCATCTGCGTTAATGAAGCACCATTTTTTTTACGTGGTAGCTTTCCTCAACTAGGGACATTCTCCGTCTGGACAGCCCCCCCCCCACTATATCAAACTTAGAAAATAAAGTATGAGAAATAAAAAAGAGTCGTTAGGCTGCTTCATATTTATTTGCTCTGAACTCGATTTTAAGAAGCAAATGAAAGTTTCTCATTTATGAAATATGCACGAATAACACATGAAAATAGCATTTTCCAGTAGTCCCATACAATGCTGAAAAATGGTATGGCCACGACGCTGTCACGCACTAATTGTGAGATTCGGTGAGGTTAAAAGGTATTTCTGCCCTTCAGGGCTACAGCTGAGCTCTCTATCCGCATCCAACCCCCAAATTCAATGTTCTTTCTGCCTGCCATTTCCTACTCCAAATCCTCAGAAAGTGTAAACGCTCATTAAATTTAATACTGACAAAACACACATTTTTTCCCTCTCACATTAGTAAACAGGAATTTATGTAAAAAAGGGTGTCTCCTCGCAGCAGGCATAATAATAGAGAACAGTTCCCTTTCCTCAAAGGTTTTCTCACTTTTCATGTCTGCTGTACAGAGTGAGAACAGTGTTGATCTTTGAGGTCTGGAGAGGTCATTATGACAGTACAAAACCTATGGTTGGCATCACATACACACCCTTGAACTATTGTGCAAGGCAATGCGTTGGGCAAGGCAGCCTAAAGTGTACCAGCACTAGGGAAGAGAGCAACGGCACCATATCTTAGTACATATGGTGCTCTTCTGCTCTTTCCCCTTCACGCAATACAGAGCAGCAACTCTGCACTACATGAAAACATAGTTTATATGCCACAACTGTGTCAAGTGGAATCCTTTAACCTCAGGTGTCCAATGGACATACCTGCTAATAAACCAGAAACTAAGCACCAAGTACATCCCTTCAGTACTTGTGACAGTGAAGCACAGCATTCCAAGGCTTACTGAGATACTGAGAGAGGCAGTGTAGAATTAAACACTCTAAATTCAATGCACCATAATATGTGACACAAAATGAATCAAGGTCTAACCATTGCTTTGTCTTATGATAAGAAAAATATGTTATTCTGCTTAGAGTACATTACTTCACATGATAATGCAAATGCAGGAATCCAGTGCTTAATTTGTAAAATATTAAGTCCCGGGGCCCAAAGATTTCCTCTGAGGTCTGTGGTTGGCACTACTGAATGGCGGAGATGGATAATATACCTCATAACTTTTTAATCCACAACCTGGCACTTCCTGCCCATTGATCTCATACTTCTGGCTCCTGTTTTCTCTCTTCGTCATTGTTTTACCACCTGTCTCTTTATCTTCTTCCCCCCTTTTTTGTTATTCACTCTCTTGCTATGTGTCAAAGTTTGATAAGAAAACATAAGTCCCTGTCACCAAAATGTGTGCCTGTGGGCACCACTGGAAACCACTGCCTCAACGTTGGCACTGCAGGAATCTGCAGTTTGTGTATGGTAATTAGCAGTCTGCGGTTATTATTAGTGAAATATTTCAAGCAGTTGGGGGAACCCACGGCCTTAGAATTATCATATCTCACCCTGCAATCTCCTACTGCTTAAATTTTTAGCTACCCGCTGCATTATTTATAGTCTGTGTATAAATTTGAAGTTCAGGTGGAAAGTATTTTTAACTGCTCTCAGGACTTTCCTTTCCCCTTCTGGCTAGCGATATTGAGACTCTCCAGTGCCTTAGTTAAGATTGCCTTAATAGTTCACTTGTTATTGGATTCACACACTCTCAATTTAGTTAGTGCACACAAGAGATTGTGTTTCAGCCGCTATGTTGGGCGCATGAGTGCATGACATGGTCCTCAGTTATTGGACAGCTCTGGAAGGCAGAAATTGAGGACAGCTCTGGCAGTGATTGCAATAGAACTGTAAATGATTCCTGTTGTTGTGGAGAGCTGAACTAATTTGCTGCAATGTCTTGCAAACATATGGTTATTGAAAATTTTCCTATCCAAACGGAAGCAAATAGACCAGGTCAGTCAGCATAGGTTGTCAGGACGGAAGTGTAGGAGTTCTGCAGGAGCCCATAAGGGAACTAGAGTTGCAGGTTGCTGATTAATTTTATAAACAGTGGCACCCTTCAGAGATAATTCTTGTATCCCCATATTCTCTGTATTAGCTCATTTATTCAAGAACCCACCTAACATGTTTCCCTAGCAAGATTACAGCAGGACTTCCCAAACATCTATTTCTGTTCTGGAGAAGGGACTGGCAGGCAGCAATCAGGTGTCTTTGGAAGTTCTCCAGCACACTGGTGTAGGCTTCCAATCCTGATTTGAGATTTCCTAGCATCCCAGACTTATCCTGGTCAAGCTGACTTGAATGTGAATTTCCCCCAGGAACGCTTTGTTTTAGATTTGGTCTGTTTACAGGGGTGTCTATCCCAGGTAAAAAGGAATGCTCCTACAACAATGATTGCAGGCTGCCATACCCTTCACTTCCTCTCAGCCCAGATAAAGGATAGTTGCCACTCTCAAACAAGAGGTGTATACTTGCTGTGCTCCAACAATCCACAGAGCTCAGCTTCAGTCCACAATCAGTTTTCCACGGCTCATCAGTGCACAGACCTGAATCTCATTTGTTGTGAGAAACTTACTATATTGAGATCCAGAGCCTGAATGCATGCTCCACTTAGCTATGCAGAGAACAGTCCCAGTCCAACACTTGTATGTTGGTGACTACATGGCCACCTACTTCATGAACTTTGGTCATTGGAGGTGAAAGAAAAGTTACTTACCTTTGGTAAAGCTCTGTTTGGTAATCACAGATGCCTCAATCTTGTGAATACCCACATGTGCCAAACTGGTTTGAAAGATTTTTCCCAGTAATTCCCTCACATGCTGATAGGTGGTGTAGTGCAGCTGTGCACTAGATCCATCCCACCCTGAAAGTGATGTTGAGGTCACTACATAACAGTCGCCTCTCCACATCTTTGTCAGTTACTTTATGATCTCTGTCTGCCCCATCAGAAAAGAAGCCTTAATAATTATATTGTGTCAGTGTCTGTGAGTACCTCATTAAAAGATAGGAGTGGTTCTGCTGAAGTCTTACATGGCTGCAGGACTTCAGTGAGGATGTTTGTTATCACCGCTACTGTGGGCAGCTGTAGGACAAGGACGTCTGCTGCCCTTCTGATCACCATGGCGAAAGAAGCAGCTTCCACCATCAAGGGATCAGGTGATAATTGAGCCCTGTGTCAGGGGATGTGTCAAGGCTACTGTAAAGAAATGGCTCCCTGTTGCAGTTACCCCCCACTTTTTGCCTGATACTGATGCTGATTTGACTGAGAAGTGTGCTGGGACCCTGCTAACCAGGCCCCAGCACCAGTGTTCTTTCACCTAAAATGTACCATTGATTCCACAATTGGCACACCCTGGCATCCAGATAAGTCCCTTGTAACTGGTACCTCTGGTACCAAGGGCCCTGATGCCAGGGAAGGTCTCTAAGGGCTGCAGCATGTATTATGCCACCCTAGAGACCCCTCACTCAGCACAGACACACTGCTTACAAGCCTGTGTGTGCTAGTGAGAACAAAATGAGTAAGTCGACATGGCACTCCCCTCAGGGTGCCATGCCAGCCTCTCACTGCCTATGCAGTATAGGTAAGACACCCCTCTAGCAGGCCTTACAGCCCTAAGGCAGGGTGCACTATACCATAGGTGAGGGTACCAGTGCATGAGCACTGTACCCCTACAGTGTCTAAGCAAAACCTTAGACATTGTAAGTGCAGGGTAGCCATAAGAGTATATGGTCTGGGAGTCTGTTTTGCACGAACTCCACAGCACCATAATGGCTACACTAAAAACTGGGAAGTTTGGTATCAAACTTCTCAGCACAATAAATGCACACTGATACCAGTGTACATTTTATTGCAAAATGCACCCCAGAGGGCACCTTAGAGGTGCCCCCTGAAACTTAACCGACTGTCTGTGTAGGCTGACTAGTTCCAGCAGCCTGCCACACTAGAGACATGTTGCTGGCCCCATGGGGAGAGTGCCTTTGTCACTCTGAGGCCAGTAACAAAGCCTGCACTGGGTGGAGATGCTAACACCTCCCCCAGGCAGGAGCTGTAACACCTGGCGGTGAGCCTCAAAGGCTCACCCCTTTGTCACAGCCCAGCAGGGCACTCCAGCTTAGTGGAGTTGCCCGCCCCCTCCGGCCACGGCCCCCACTTTTGGCGGCAAGGCTGGAGGGAACAAAGAAAGCAACAAGGAGGAGTCACTGGCCAGTCAGGACAGCCCCTAAGGTGTCCTGAGCTGAGGTGACTCTAACTTTTAGAAATCCTCCATCTTGCAGATGGAGGATTCCCCCAATAGGGATAGGAATGTGACCCCCTCCCCTTGGGAGGAGGCACAAAGAGGGTGTACCCACCCTCAGGGCTAGTAGCCATTGGCTACTAACCCCCCAGACCTAAACACGCCCTTAAATTTAGTATTTAAGGGCTCCCCTGAACCTAAGAATTTAGATTCCTGCAACAACAAGAAGAAGGACTGCCCAGCTGAAAACCCCTGCAGAGGAAGACCAGAAGACAACAACTGCCTTGGCTCCAGAAACTCACCGGCCTGTCTCCTGCCTTCCAAAGAACTCTGCTCCAGCGACGCCTTCCAAAGGGACCAGCGACCTCTGACTCCTCTGAGGACTGCCCTGCTTCGACGACGACAAGAAACTCCCGAGGACAGCAGACCTGCTCCAAAAAGACTGCAACTTTGTCTCAAGAAGCAGCTTTAAAGAACCCTGCAACTCCCCGCAAGAAGCGTGAGACTTGCAACACTGCACCCGGCGACCCCGACTCGGCTGGTGGAGAACCAACACCTCAGGGAGGACCCCCGGACTACTCTCCGACTGTGAGTACCAAAACCTGTCCCCCCCTGAGCCCCCACAGCGCCGCCTGCAGAGGGAATCCCGAGGCTTCCCCTGACCGCGACTCTCTGAAACCTAAGTCCCGACGCCTGGAAAAGACCCTGCACCCGCAGCCCCCAGGACCTGAAGGACCGGACTTTCACTGGAGAAGTGACCCCCAGGAGTCCCTCTCCCTTGCCCAATTGGAGGTTTCCCCGAGGAAGCCCCCCCCTTGCCTGCCTGCAGCGCTGAAGAGATCCGTTGATCTCTCATAGACTAACATTGCAAACCCGACGCTTGTTTCTACACTGCACCCGGCCGCCCCCGCGCTGCTGAGGGTGAAATTTCTGTGTGGGCTTGTGTCCCCCCCGGTGCCCTACAAAACCCCCCTGGTCTGCCCTCCGAAGACGCGGGTACTTACCTGCAAGCAGACCGGAACCGGGGCACCCCCTTCTCTCCATTCTAGCCTATGCGTTTTGGGCACCACTTTGAACTCTGCACCTGACCGGCCCTGAGCTGCTGGTGTGGTGACTTTGGGGTTGCTCTGAACCCCCAACGGTGGGCTACCTTGGACCAAGAACTGAACCCTGTAAGTGTCTTACTTACCTGGTAAAACTAACAAAAACTTACCTCCCCCCAGGAACTGTGAAAATTGCAGTGTCCACTTTTGAAATAGCTATTTGTCAATAACTTGAAAAGTATACATGCAATTGAAATGATTCAAAGTTCCTAATGTACTTACCTGCAATACCTTTCAAACAAGATATTACATGTTAAATTTGAACCTGTGGTTCTTAAAATAAACTAAGAAAAGATATTTTTCTATAACAAAACCTATTGGCTGGATTTGTCTCTGAGTGTGTGTACCTCATTTATTGTCTATGTGTATGTACAACAAATGCTTAACACTACTCCTTGGATAAGCCTACTGCTCGACCACACTACCACAAAATAGAGCATTAGTATTATCTATTTTTACCACTATTTTACCTCTAAGGGGAACCCTTGGACTCTGTGCATGCTATTCCTTACTTTGAAATAGCACATACAGAGCCAACTTCCTACAGCTACTGACACCTTGGAGGTCCAAAAGCAGGTTTTTGTCATCATCATAGTTCGAATTCATCATGCCTGTCATCAGGGTGAGAAAAATGCCATGGTGAAATGAAATATGCCATTAGAATCCGATTGATACAGTGGTCAAGGAGGGTGCAACTTCGTCTGAGGCCCAGGGGGGCACAACTTCTTCCGAGGACTGTTACTCCTGGCACCATAAACGGGACAGGAGTAACAGTATGTATCAGGGATGGATCCACCAGAAGCTCTACTGGAGGCCTCCTCAGATCCATAAGGCCTACAGATGCACCAGAGGAAGACACTAAGGCAACAAAAATGCACAGCATGGCTTTTTTTTTAAGGCCTAGATCATCACTGATGGACCCAGGAATTTGGGCTGAATTGATACCAGCTCAGGAAACTGGGTCCATGTATGGGGACTGCGAATGAGATAGTGGAGTATCCTGGTGTCTGTCGGACTTCTCCTGGCAAGAGGGGCGAGAAGAAAAGCAGTTGTGTTTAGGCTTCTTGTATTTCTTTTTTATATATAAACATACCTGACGATTTTGATTTGGATGACTACCTCTCTATGGGTTGGCCTCAGGAGTGAGAATGCATTGCGTCCTTGACTTCTACTAGGACTGAGCCTTAAGTGGTTTTCTACGATGCTGTAATACGTAGAGTTTGGTCTTGCACTGCTGGATGACCTTTGGATTCATATGAGAGCGGGTGTCACAAGATTTTGAGTAATGCCAGAAGCCACAAAACCAGAGACAGAACTCGTATGGGTCTGTCACAAAAATCTGCTTATAGCAATCTTTTTAGGGTTTAAACTCTGTAGTCTTAGGAGGAGACATCCCTCGGGCACACAGGAAAAAACTGGATAACAGTTTCTGTGAAGTGACAAAAGCAAAGGAGCAAGAATCCTGATTGGAAGGCACAAAAAGAAAGGAACTGATATTGACGTGCAGAGGTGGTGTTTATGTTCTGGCTCAATGCTACCTACTGATGCAGAAGGGAACTGGTGATAAAAATCTCTGGATGAAGTCTAGCACTGAGGGGTATTCGTTAGGTGAGGAATCTGTGTTTAGAAGTATCCATCAGAAATGTGCTTTTCTCACCAAGTAGGACCAGAGAAGGAGTTGCAACCCAAACCTGGGCTAGTAGGGACAGGGCTACTAAGGTTATCTGAGCTACAGCTGGATGCTGTAGGAGCCTGTGCCTGTTTAGTAGGGCAGCAGGAGTAAACAGTGACTACTCAATAAAATTCTCAAAGGGGAAGTTGTCCAACAAGGACAGTACATATTTATAAATCTGGTACCACCTACTTTGAGGACTTGGTAACATTTCAATTAGGAGTGGGAGGGACGTTCCAACATCCCTTCCTAGTTGTCATTTGCAGTGAGTCACCAAACCTCTTCTGCAATTTTGAAAGACTTTTCTGAATAATAAAATTGGTTTAGTAAATTTACAATTAAGTATTTTTTTCTTTTTTTAATGAGTAATTCTTGATTCTTAATTTGATGTGCACAGAGGAATCCAAACCATACTCTTTCGTACCACTGCCATACCCTGGAGTCCTTTCCAGACTGGGTATAGAGCCATAATAGTCTGCTGGATGACAGTTACACTTTTTAAAATAGAATCATAACCACTCCTCTTTATTATTCCGCAGAGGCTTCCACGCTTCTTAGGGTCAGATAGCACCTGAGGTGGCTCAGACAGCCACCCACTCCTTCACCGGGTGATCTTGAACCAACCCCTGGTTGGTGAGCCTCCATTCCTCTCCTCTCTCTGGATGCTCCTCATTCTGTTAATTATCTCTACTGCAAATGCAGACGCTCCATCTCACCTTCCTAGTCTGCTTCTTTCCTGACACACACCGATCTGAAATGAGCCTAATGAAATATTTTAACCTTGGCAGATATTCACTTACCAACGGGTGCACTTCTACGCTGGAGCGCTGCATGACATTATTCAAGATCTCCAAAGACTGCGCACTTCCTTAATGCGCTTTCCATTGGTATTTCAGAGCTCACCATTTTATGCTCACCCTGAATATGCATTTTTTCTGTTCCTTGCTGGGAGGAACACAGTCACAAGCTTTTTGCTTTCACGATTCCTGTGATTTCACAAATCGGAGAGTTTGCAAAAGCAAAATGCTTTAATAGAACAGATTTTAATTCTGTATGGGGGCATTCACAAGCAAAATAAATGTGCACCTCCTAATACAGGAAGCACACTTTTCATACATTTTCAGTATCAATATGAAATCTGTTTCAGTACTAATCTCTAGATTACAGAAAGTGCAGACAGTTCTCGAATACTTGAAGTGGCTTAAGTAAGTGCTTTGTACTGCACTTTTTACTAACACCTAAAATTTTAATGCAAGGAAAAAGGCCGTGCTCCAAATACCAAAACAGCCATATTCATAGAGCACACATTCGCCACCAGAGAGGTCTTTTGTTTATTAACCAACTCAATGGGGTTAATTGTGGGTGAATTTCCAAGCAACTCCCCACTTAATTGGATGGGACGCCATGTTTATTATTTTTGTCCATAGCTTGTGTGTTAGACATGAAGAGGAAAAAAACTTAAGACAAACATCTATTACCCATGCATGTCAACATTTTAGAAGAGGAACGTGGGAGATTTTTTTTAAATGTTCGGAAGAATGTATTTCTCCCATTGACTTATATTGAGGCCTGAATCGGGTCCATTGTTATGTAGAGCACTAAACGTAAATTATTCCGTTTTTTCCCCTCACCTGTTAGGCGCATAGAGAAAATGCTATGCGTGCAACAAAAATGTTGGGCACTGGCCCGCGGGGGCACGTTCCTGGCAGTGTATATATACTCTAAGTCACACAAGATTAGTCCCTGTCTACAGAAGCGAGCTGAGAAATCGGGTTTTTGCATACAGCAATCAGGAGGCAGGAGACTAGCCTTGAAATCACGAGGGTTGGCATGTATATGACCTGGCCTCGAGTCACCGACAGTGCAGAAGATAACAAAGAACCCAATCCACGCACAATATGCTGTGGTTATTTATGGCGACTCAATTTCCGATGGCTTTGATTTACCCATGCTCTCTTTGACCACGATTTGGTTTTAGGTTATCTGATAAACCATGCACCTTTTTTCCAAGCTGGGTTTATCCCCTGAGCCGGCAGGCACAGCACGTTTTAAAGATAGCAGTGTTTCACACTAAATGCTGCTCAGAATGGCTTGTGGCTTCATCCGTATTTAATGAGACATTCTATCTAAGAAATAAATTAACTGACATTCTGGGATCGTGTTTAATGAAGCGGGTGCCTAGAGGAGCTGTAGATTGCAGCGGTGTTCTCGTAATCTATGGGTGCTAGGGCAGAGACTGTCATCAATCACACAAGGCACACAGCACTCTGCGGAATAGGAACTCTTGAACCTTTGCGGTTTACGACCTCAGTCATGACCCGGAACTGTTCCCGACATTTTTGACGCTGCAAAACAGTTTACAAATGCCTATGCTAATTTCACATGTCAACGTGTTAGAATCATGAAAAACAACGAAAGAGAAAGTAATCTCTGGTGGAAGAGAGATCAGGACAGTGTGTGTGTCAGAGAGGGCGCAAAAATCCAGGCAGTCAAGCTGCCCACGGAAACCATGAACCATACTCCCGTTTACACATTACTCTGCTAGTCTGCAGCACTGTCTGCCCGACGAACTGCAGTGGAAGAGGTCGGATGTGACTGACTGCACCGACATGCTTCGGCGGGTACCCCGTGAGGCGTACTTGTGAAATTAAACTTCTGCCCAGTGTAAAAAAGACAGCGGTCTACTGTTTCTGCATCCACTGGTAACATGTAAACATTATAGCCAGCAGGACTCACGGGTGGAATACATAATCCACTCATAACATCGTAGTTGTGCATACTTCCGCGGACTCAGTGGATACCAAACTAAGGGCTACAAACATTGGCCTGAAATAATGTTAAACATAAACCCACAAAACACTATGGGAGGACAGGTTACTGCTGTCAAGGTTTTCAGTGAAGTATAAATATCTACAAATTACATAATCATTTCTCAGGTCTACCATAAAATAATCGTTCAACCAATAATTAAAAACCTGTGTAGGGACTAACACAATTTATTCCCTGCAATTCCACATCACGTTATTATCATCCATGTGTCCCTCTGCATGTGTGTGTGTGTGTGTGGGGGGGGGGGGGGGGGGGGAGGGTGGCGGAGGGCAGGGGAAGAGAGTTCATTTTACTTTCCAGACTAACAGAATATGAGAGTTGCAGTATACAAACAAAATTACTGTCCTGCCAGCTCACTCAAAGAAGCCAAGTAAAAACAGTAATGCAACCTAACATGGGGCCTTCCCAAAAAGTACCATCAGATGATCTGCTTATACTTTGTGTGGCCTCTGGAAGCTGTTTTGTTTATCTCCATTAATTTACCCAAGACGTAGAAGAAAGTATACAAACATGCCGGGCCTTCTGGACAGGTATATCCGGGGTTTCTAGGTCTCCCAGCTTGTGCCATTGCTTTCAGAGTTAGGATAAGACAGACCAGGCGGGTAACAACGTTATGTGTACTAGGGGATAGCTGTTCTTTCATCTGCCATGCCTCACACACTTTCCTTTCCTACTTCAGTGCACGTCAGTATACTGCCTCTCCCATGCAGAGCCAGGAAAGCCTCTCCCCTACAACAGATCCCCTCCACCAGTACTGTCTAGGGATGCTGAACCTGACATGCAGCCTCTATGCAGCATCACCTGTAACCCCTCTGAACGCCTGCTTTGACTATGCTACATGGCCTGTGTTGCCTCTGGTATTATCTCGTGTTTTTCTGCCCTGCTCTAGCCATGCCTGCCACCCGCTCAGTACTCGTGGTGCTCACACACGATGCACATGATCAAGTGCTAGTCACTAACCTCTAGAACTACTCGCTGACAGCACCTCATATATCCTCCAGAGGCTACTACCCTCCATGTCTACTTAATTACCTAATGCTTCTGCGAAGACTTTTAAAAACAATAATACATATAGAAGATACTTGCCACGACACCAAACCACCATACAAAATGGAATGCGCATGAGCATGGGAGATGGAGAAAACACTGCATTCCATAGAAAGGATGTCAAGCATGAGCAAAGTGTCAGCACACAGTAGTTACAAATGCTGTGTCTGCCAATAGCTACCACATTGATGGTAGTGGCATTCTGCAAGGTATAAATGTCCTTTATAGTTGTCCTTTCTATATATTATTACTAAAAAAGATACATATATTTATAGTCAATTGTTTGTGACTCGCACAATGTGCAGCTGACAATATACAGACTCCAGTACCTGAATTTATCGCCATACTTCTTAGCATTCTGGAGACGTCTGTTCAGAAAAAAGACACTTCCATATTCCATATTCATATTTCATAAGAAGGAAATTAGAGCTAAGCTGTTTCTCTCATTTTTTTTATATCTTTTTTAATATGCTTTCTCCTAAAATACCTAGAGTAATGTTCTCTTCCTCACTCACTATCTTTCAGACCCTAAACATCTAGCATATGCACACCTGCAAATGTAATAAAAACTATAGAACTAATGACTCATCTGTGCTGAAGAGGCACTGTCTTAAGTGTACCTACGTTGTCTATGTAAAAGGGGACAGGCAATGGACACAAACATGTTTTTCCAATACCTCCTTGATAAGTCAAGTTGACTCACCCCAATCTAACTTACCTATATCAAATCCACACAACTCTATGCATTTGCACATATTGCCTGTCTTTCTTTACCGAACATCACATCTCCATTAGATCAACAATTAATTTCCATACCTCAAGACAACTCCATGGTGATAAATACAATTGAGAACAACTCTGCATTCCCCACTCATCCCTTTAGCAGGATACATCCATTGCCCAATGTATAACATTCCTATTCTCTTGAGCAGTTGTCTTCAAACCTCTTCACGCTTCGGTATTATACATGTAAATTCATAAACAGGCAATTCTTCAGAAGACGTTTATTCATTACTCCATTTCAGCAATGGTTCTTTAAAAACAAAAAATCAGCTTTTATTATGTTTATTTGCAGAGCCTGTAACACATTTTATTTCCTTCATTCTTAATTTCCTTACTCCTCCTTTCTTTGTTTCTTTCCTTCCTTCTTTCTTTCTCTCCAGCCTTTCTTTCCTTCTTTTCATCTCTTTCCTTTTTCTTTCCTGCCTTTTTCCTTTCTTTTTTTTCCTTCTTTCTTTCCTTCTTTTTTAATCTTTCTTTATTTTATTCTTTCTTGCTTTCTATCCTCCTTTCCTGCTTTGTTTCATCCCCTCTTTTCTTCCATTCATTTTTCATTCTTTCTTTCTTGCCTTATTTCCCTCACTTTATTCTCTTTCCTTCTTTTTACATCTTTTCTTTTCATCTTTCATTCTTTCTGTCTTGTTCCATGTTTGATTTGCAGCACTTGTTTTTTCTTTCTTCTCTTCATTTTTTCCTTATTCCCTCTCTGTTTCTTTCTTTCTATCTCCCTACCATTCTTTATGTCCCTATTTCCTTCCTTCTTTCTTACCTTCCTTTTTCTTTCTTTCTTGCCTTTGTTTCTTTCCTTTATTCTTTCATTTTTCCTTTCTTTTTCTGTCCTTATTTTATTGTCTGTCTTTCCTTCCATCTTTGTTCTTTTGTTCTTCCCTTCTTTTATTATTTTGCTTTCTTACCTTTGTTCTTTCTTTCTTTACTTCTTTCCTTGCTTCTTTCCTTCTTTACATCTTTCTACACATCTTTATTTTTTCGTTTCTTCTTTTGTTTTCTTTCTCTTTTTTTCTTCCTTCTTTCCATCTTTCTTTATTTCATTACTTCTTTCCACCTTTCCGTTTCTTTTTTCATTCTTCCTTTCATTTTTTCTTCAGTATTTTTAGCCTTCTTTCCTTCCATATTTCCTTCTTTCTTTCCTTCTTTCTTGCTTTCTTACCTCCATTCCTTTTTCCCGTCTTTCTTCCTTTCCTTCCTTCATTCTTTCTGTCTTTCTCCAACTCAACTGGCAGCCATTGTCAGAGTGATTGGCTTTTTGAGCCTCGTTAGCCAAGACCTTTTGGATATACTTTATGACATAGTTGCTCATATGGATTTTCAGCCAAACTTCATCTATTTGTCTGTGGTTGTGTCATTTCTCCAACCCACTCAAGCACATATCAAGGAACAACGAGTTAGCCCATTTTAGCCATTGGTTGACTTCACTATGAGTTATGGCATCCTGCCCTTTCATAATGAGCACATCCACACACTAAGTAGTTTCTTCTGATGCCAGGGAGTATTATGGTAAAGTGAGCTTTTTTGAAAGCAAAGAAAATGTTTGCCTTTAGTCAGTGTTTCCTTGTAGATTGACAAACAAGCTGCAGCTTCTTAAACAATAAAGCTTTTGCAAAAACCATAGCAAAACAAAACAAGAATTGCCAAAAGGTTGCCAGACAATGCCAGAACTTTTGGCTTTGCCAATGCTTGCTTAATTATTTAAGCCAATTTGTTTTTACTAATGGCAATTCATTATTGTAAAGTGAGACCTGGGAGTTTGTCAAATTGGTCTACAGCAAATATTCCTAATTGAAACAGTTCCAGTGAGGAGCACGGCTTTGAGCTTTGTAAGGTGTTTCAATGAAGGTCTTCTGGGATGTATTGCTTCTGGATAGTCAGATGAATATTACAGCATTCATTGACTGTTGCCCAGAATATCTTGGGTCTGTGTGTGTTGCCTGCTGTAAACCAAATTGGCTTTAATCTTATTTTTTGCCTTCTAGATTGCTGTCTTGTAAGACTGTTGTAATTGTCTCACTTTTAATAAAAGGTTGCTCCCTAATGGATATTTCGAAAGTTGCTTGAAAAATTTGAACAGGTACCTTTTCTCTACAATCAACTCTTTAGTGAACCAAACATTGGAATGACTACTTTTCCTTTGTTGCAGGCTGTTCCTAGGTTTGATGTTTCTTTTAGTGTATGATGGGATTTCTTTAGAAAAATCTTCCCAAAGTTTAATTCAGTTGAATGCAAGCCTGTTTGTACACTGGCAAGTTGAAAGATTAGATCAAGACCTGTTTTATATGTTGGCAGATAGGTAATTCCATTGCAATGGTGACTGAGTTCACTCCTCGCCAACATAATGGTCCACCCACTTGATTTAAATTTGGGAAGACCATAGTTTGATGACAGCAGAGACTACTCCATCTGCTTCATGGGAACATTTCTTAGATTGCCCGGAGGAGTGAGGACCATCAGAGGCTTGGATATATGTCTGCCTACCTAATTTTGATGGTAGGACATGCAGTCATTTTTCAATGCCTGTCTTTGGTAGTGCTTAATGCCCCCCTTACCACCGGAGGCAACTCTATGGCGAAGGGGGCGTTGGTTTTATATATTTTCACAAAGCAAATCTCATATTGATGGATCCATCCATGAAACTGACAATGCATTGACAGGAACTGCCATGACAGTGGTTGCTGTCAATGGTAGAAACGTCTGGTGGATCACCAGAAATTTTAAAATTTGGCAGGTGGCACCATCGTGAGGGCTACTGTTGCCCTGGCAGAGGACAGGCCATCCACGAAAAATAACATCAGGCCTAAAGTGACTTGTAAAATAGATCTTGCAAGATACCTATCAAATTCAGTTTTTTCAAAACAATTCTCAGTTGTAATATTACCCAGTGCGCTGTGGGATTTTGTTGAGAAAGAAGTAGTGAAGTTTAATATTGAGTAGACCTGTGGCATGATGTCACTCAATTATTTTGGTGAGATAAAAGTTCTTAACAAGTGAGAAGGGAGAGAGATTAACAAGAGTGCAATCCAGAAGTGTGGTTTTGCTGCATGACATTGTGTTGGTTTAGCTGGCTGGTTGTTTGGGAACCTGCCATTCGAAGTTATGAAGATGTTGAACAGAGGAAATTTTTTTCTGAGGTTGCTAGTACTATTTTGTGGTTCCTGAAGAGTTTGTCCAACAGTGTAGCTGCCTCATCATTTATTAAGGCTGCAGCAAAGTTTAGGATGGAATCACCTGTGACTATTCACTTATCGCTTGGGCAGCTGTTTTTTAATTGCACTATTTTTAGTTCCATTATGGCTTTTGTTTTTATTATCCACACAGTATTAATATAAATGTTGATTATTAGTATGTCTGTTTGTTGGGTGCCAGTTTTCAAGTAAAACTATTTGCATAAATTTGGTATCTGTGGGCAAAATAGTTGTTTTGAAGTTATGTTGAAGGGATATAAAAATATCTAGCCCGCCCTTTAGATGGCCTTTTTTAGATTCTTTTGTTGCACATTTATAAAATGCTTGAAAGCCGGGCAGTGTGCTACTTGAGTCACACCATGGTTGATAAGAGACATGTTGAATTGTGACCAGATGAGTACTTACCTCATTGTTTTTGAGTAGCTTAGTGAAGTTGGCCACATTTTAAGAGAAAAACTGGTTCAAGCTGACAACTAACAAATATAAATGCACACATACATTTGTGTTTACTTTTCTACATACAACATGTTACCAAACTCTTGCAGTTTAGCTGCAATAATACAATGGTTTTTGCATGGTAGTGTGTATTAACTTGCAGGTCAGCTTAGTAAAATAGCTGATCACGATTATGGAATGGTTGCTGAGATTAGATAAATAGGTCTTGGTCAGTCAATCAATCAATCTATCATTCGATTTCTAGAGTGTTGTTTGCCACCGGTGAATGTATCCAGGTGCTTGCGGGGTCTGGTGGTTCAGTCAAAGAGCCAGGTCTTCCATGATTTTCAAAACTCTTGTAGTGAAGGGGAGGTCTGGAGGTGTAAGGAAAGGTCATTACATATCTTTGCTGCGATGCAGAAGGAGCATCCACCACTTCTGCATTAGTTGATGCGGGAATGAAAGTCAGCACGAGGAAGGTCGAGGAGAGGTGTCTGGTGGGCTGGAGGAAGTTCATGTGATGGTTAATGTAGACAGGGCCACAGTTGTAAAAGGGTTTGTATACATTGGTTAGAAGCTTGAATTGGCATCTCTTCTGCACTAAGAACCAGTGGAGTTCCTTGAGGTGAGGGGTGATGTCAGTTCATCCAGAGTAGAGGGTGTTACCATAGTCAAATCGGCTGGTGATGAGGGCTTGAGTGTTGGTGTGTCTTGAGCTCTGAAGAAGCCAGCTCTGTGGGGCCAAATAAAGATCTTGCACAGCATGCACATGATGAAGCAGCAAGAAGAGGAGATGGTGTTGACCCTGGATTTCATGGTTACCTTACTGTTTAGGATAATGGCGAGGTTTCTGGAGTGTTCAGGTGGGTTTGGCGCTGGGCCCAGTTCTGAGGGCCACCAGTGGTCATCCCGGGGGAGTGGTTGTTCCTAAAAATCAGTACTTCAGTTTTGTCTGTGTTGACCTTTAGGCAGTTGTTCCTCATCTAGTTGGGTTTTGGATGCTGGTCATGCATTTGTGGAAGGTTGTGCTGGATTCCTCAGAGAGGAAGAGAATAAGTTTAACATCCTTGTTGGTAATGTTCTTGCTGCAAAGAACCAAGTAGATCCTGGTTGGCATAACTTTGCAGGGTTAAATAAAACTCTAGTCATTAGCATGTTTCGAAAATACATGCCATTAGCTTAGATAATAATTTTATTAAGTATTGAAAAAAATGGGTTAGTTTTGTGTTATGAAACTCAGCAGTATTTGTTTCATTATAAAAAGATACCTATTAATGAATAGAAGTGCTATAAAATGAATGATATGCAGTGAAGATGATTAATGATAAATATGGTCTCTTTTTTCTAGTGGTATTATTGCACACTTTCTGCAGTTATTTTGTTGCTCCTGTATTTTTTAATTCACATACAGAAGAAAAAGGTCATATTTCATTTAATCTATTAACCAAATTTCGAGACTTCAATGCAGATTGCATCTTTATTTCCACTGTGCTTGCTACTCAAGGGTCGCCCTTAGGTGAAAATACCTTGTTGAACGAAATCCCCCCACAAGACTTTATCATAGGACAAAAGGAAGTTAAGGACTGAAATTAAATATTAGGCCAGCAGCGACTCACTCATTTCTCTCACTAATCATAGACTGAAGAGCATCAAAGGCAGAGCAGAACCTAGGGCACAAAAGTACGTTTTTAAAACATTGTATCGTGGCACATACCTCTCATATGTTGTTGTGCCGCACCCTTCTGGGGTACCAGTCCCCCAGTTTGAAGACCACTACTTTGAAGGATATTGCCCCAATAACTCCCTCGTCCTTCACCGCATTCAATCACCCTTCTCCACAATCTCCCCCTTCAGCACTGCAGGATTTATTCATGCATTCCTACACTTCACAACCAACTTCATCACATGAGAACCTATCCATTCACACATGTACTTCATGATCAACCAGCAGCACATTAACTAGGGCTTCTCATATCATGACTGAAAGAAAAATGAACTCAACAACTATACACTTAACAAATCCAGACTTAATAAAAGCCAAGCCTCTTGCAGACATCAACTCTATTGATGTCCCAGATCGGTATCCTCATTACAATAATCATTGTAAGGCCTTCTGACCTTGCAAGATCCTAAGCCAAGCTCTCCACTGTGATGTATATGCTGATCCTACCCCGTAAATCATCCAAACAATGCCTCCAGATTTAAGACAACCCACTTAATAACACAAAAGGCATGTGACAAGAGGAGCACCATATCTCCCCTCATCAGAAAAGACTTTGAGGCTATACTTTGTATGACTATAAAACTCAAATAAGGATAATATAGACAACAAAAAAGGCTTTCTCCCCAAAATTAAGAGCAGGAAGAGAAAAACACTGACCAGTCCAAGAATAATAAGGAAAATTTTGCAACAGTTTGCTAGAAATAAAACCAGCTAAAGACCACCATTAATCATTACTACACTTCTCCCTACATAACGGCAGAGATGTAATGCACTGCATAGACACAGCAGAGATAATTACTGCTCTGGGCCTTCCTTTTCTGGCTCACATTTTTATTAAACAAGGCATCACATTCAAACTTGGACATACCAGTCTTCCAAGGTTATGCCATCATCCATCTGGATCGATCTGGAAAAGTAGGAGGCAGAGTGTCGGTCAGCCACAAGACGACCACAACAAGGAGACTGCTCTAAAAGAGCAATTCTCAATGTTTGAACGTCTATCTCTAGAAATAACAATGATTGACCCTGACACAACTAAGATGAATGCAATCTAGCAACATTTTCAGAAAAAAGTGATAGAATTATTCACGGGGATAGCAATCCATGGCAACATTAACAGTTTCTCTGATATTTAACCTGAACGGGGAATGAAATAGATGCCACTATATCACTGCAATCGACTTTACAGGACAAAAATAATTACACTTTTCTTTAAACACCGCCCAAACAAAAAATATCTACATTAGAGCTCCTCTCCCCAAAAGAAGGAAAGATGATGAACCTTAATGCCAGAAGTCTGTTTAGATTACTCACTCATTCTCTTCTCACTGAACCCATCCTAAATTATACCTTCTGGCCAAACACAAAGACCCAAACGTAAGCTGCCTTTGACTAAGCACACCCTCTCCAACACTAGAAGCAAACTAACTTACAAAATTATCTCCCAAAAATTATTTGAGTGTCTTACATGAGCGGACCCAAAAATCCTGGTAAGACAGAAAACTCAAAAATTCAGCCTAATGGGTCTAAGAGGTAAAAAACAAAAAAGAGAACCATTCAGCTGAACAGATCAATTATGGTGGACAAAGCATGCCTCCAAGTGACCTATCTACACTTCTCCACTTGGTCAGGAAATACATAATTGAAAAAAAGCTAAATCCTCTTTGATAATGAAGGAAACTGACAAACTAAATATTATCCTAAAAAACTATTCTAAATTGTAAAAAAATAATAATACAGTTTTTAGGACAGCTCATTGTGGGAAAGGCTCCAATTCATCTACCAATTCAGCGATTGTCCTGCTACGAATTTGTCTAGTTGAGCGCTCGTCCTCCTCCCCCCCCCATCTGCTCCCTGTTGAAATGTGCACCACACTTCACCAGATTTTCGTTCTTGTTTGTTGGGCAAGGGTGGCATTTATGGAAGTGAGCTGTGACCAGAAATTAAAACAATGTTGTTAAATGTGGCCTGGCTTGTTGCTTTTTTATGGGAAACACCTTCAACCCCTACTTGTGGACCTTGTTTTGAGTGTTTATTTTACAGGCTTCTCTGTGACCTGCTGTCCCCTTGTTCCTCCAGGTAATGTCTATGCTGCACCATGTGTTCTTGCAGTCAGACGTGCAAGGGGAGTTTCCAGCAGAAATACAGCCAAAAAAAAAAAAGAGTCCAATAGTTATAAAAAACGTTCATGCTGCAAACTTCAAGGGTGATCACAGAGAAGAATGCGTGTTGTTCTGCAACTTCTTTCTTGAATTCTCCTTCCCAGACTGATCATAAGGCCAAAACCAAAAATCCTTAAACAAGATATACAAAAGTCTACTGTTCCTCGTTTAAAGAAATCCCTCATGAAGACTTGCTTAGCACCCTCCCTAAACAAAGAGATCCTTTTCTCGGTTATGCCTTACTGGCTTTACTTCATACTCATCTCTGGTGCCAAGAACAGTTCTAAACGTCCTAAAATAGTACAAGTAACACCACTTTACAAAAAGGGGATGGACTCCAAACAACTACATGATTTCCACCCAGTATCGAACTTACCATTCCTGGAGAAAGCCCTAGAAAGCTTTGTAGAAAGAAACCCAATTCAAACTCTTTCTAAATGAAAACGAGCTGCGAGATGAACTATGGAGCAAGATACAGTACTGGAACAGCAACACTATAGGTAGCTGATGACAATCTCCACTTTTAAGATGAAGGCACTTCATGGGTCCTCATTCACCTAGACTTCTCAGTGGCGGTCAACACTATGACTCCCCCAAAACA
Organism: Pleurodeles waltl; assembly: GCF_031143425.1. Taxonomy (NCBI): domain Eukaryota; kingdom Metazoa; phylum Chordata; class Amphibia; order Caudata; family Salamandridae; genus Pleurodeles; species Pleurodeles waltl. The sequence goes on from NC_090438.1 coordinate 404,367,665, forward strand.
TCTGAGACTACTCAATGACCGAGTGAGTTGATGGAGCTGAGTCCTCAAATGGTTCTAATCATTCTTGTGGAGTTCTAGTCAATGAATCACAACTGCTGACTACATCTTCAACACAGACGTTTTGCACCAAGTGGTACCAGAAGGCTGAATACATTCACCCACTCTATTTAGAATTCCCATAAAAGCACTTTCATCCCACAAATATTTAAATATCTCTTACCGTATCTATCCTGATGACACACATCTTCATATACAAATCTCATTTCCAAAATATATTGTGTTTTTAAACGTTTTCAAGGAGATTCAGTCCTTTATGTCATTTCACCACTTTAAATTAAAACAGTACTCCATCTAGTCTCCCTACTCAAATGCAAAATACCAGTACACACGTAACTCAGAGAGAGCTCAGTGCTTACGTCTGGCCTGGAAATTGCCGCTTCTACGAAATCATTGTGCTTCATTCTGGATAAGCACCTGAATTTAAAATTGCACAGAAGTATTCTCAAGAATTAAGCAAGTCTAGTGTGAAACCACTCAGAATTATCCAGCTATATTTGTACGTCCATAGAAATGACCCCATTCCATCAACCGGTCAGTTTATCATGTTAACCGATCTGTCCTCCTCACTTACAAGCTCTTGTAAATATGAGCATCATGCCTTGTGGTCTGATGGTTCTGTGTAAAGGTAACTAATATTTGAAGATAGATTACTTGTTACTTTTTTGTTAATACAGGTAGAACTTTGTTTGCAATTGATTGTGCACTATTAGCCCTCTGATTCTTGTAACCCCATCAACTTATGTACTAACTACTCCTATGTAAACCGTTAGGTCCCCTAGTTTTTGGCGCAAAAAGACTGCTAAATAAACGAACAGGGGATGAAAGCTAATAGCACAGTCTTTCCAGTTGTATTGCAGCACTTAACCCATCCCAATTTATAAATCTCCTCAGTAGATTGTTTTCAAGGTCCCTCACAAATAAGATATAACTTCCATGCTGACAAGCTAATTTCAAAACGTTAGAAACAAAAGTTCAGAAACTCCGTTAAATCAAATAAGTAGGAATTACCCCGTAGGCGATTTAAGGCAATCCATTCATTTCCGCTCCATCCTCGGATGATTGCGTAAAAACAATGAAACGAAAATGGACAATGACGCGTTTCATCATTTATCAGCATAATCTAGTAAATACTTAGTACAACCGTCATAATTTGAAAAGTATGTGATGACCTCAAGAGAAAGATATGTATATATATTTTAAAGTGCACTTTCATACCAACAAAACCGCTACATTCTGTTGATATTCTCCCGCTTTAGAAATAGTACTCCCCAGACACGGCCTCTGATTTATATTTGATAGAGACAACATAAATTGTGCTTTTATAATTAAAAGTGTCTTCGTTTGAACTGAATTCTGGACTCCATAAATAGCCTTTTGAGATTCATCCGTATTGGCACACTGGTGCACGCATATGTCCCGGAGGCATAACCAGCCCCAGAATCATTAAATCCGCCAACTGAGAGTTGTATATCTGAAACTATTTTGCACATAGCCAAGAAAGTTTTGTGCTGCATGCCATCTGTATAACAGGTTTTGAATGTCATCACACTCATCTGAAGGATGCTCGAAAACAGCGCCAAAAGAAGAAATTAATTATTGAAGTAAACTAAAAAAGCATGTCAACTTTACGATTTCAAAGAAAAAAAATCTTAAAATAAAAAGTAATTATGCCTTCAATGTTTTATTCTTGTTATTAACATGATCTTCGTATCACAAGTATCTGCCTCAAATAGGCTTAAGAAATGACTGGCAAGCTCATAAAAGAATCTGGGCATGCCTTTGTCATAGTTGTCCTTTTTTTACATGACAACACTGGCCAGCTTATAAGTACCACTCCATAAAACATACACACAAAAATGATTTAAAAAGCTTGACTGCTGGCTTCAAATACCATATATACCATATATGTGTCAACAAGAACTGCTTTCTGAAATTCCCTGAAGGCACAATGCTTTGCTGCCGTAGATACTTAATGCGTGGCTGTGTGAACTGTGAAATATCTGATTCATAAAATATGTCACATCATATATATTCACCAAACTGTATTGTACAAATAGCAAGTATTTTTACCAAACCGTTTAGCCACCTCTCTGAAACCTGCATGCATTAAAGTTCCTAACAACAATTCTACACATCTGTACAGGATAGCAGAAGCATTACAACCATTTATACATTTTGACCCTGAATCTTAGGGGTATGCTTGATATCATGCGCAGCATAACAGAGTTGATTGGGAGAAAGTGAATTACATTCCCTATTTAAAAAAACATTATTTTAAGGGCCGATCAAGATCACCCCATAACATATGGTGCAAAGTGCACACCTGCTAATTTGTGATTGTAGCAGGTGCACAATGTGTTCCCAATCACGTATGTGGCACTTTTAAAAGAAAACTAATACAATACTGACATATGATATTTCTTGATCAAACACTCACAAATTAGAGCATGTGGTCTATTAACATTGTGCAATATGTGCAACTTTTTCCCTACTAGTAACAGGGGGAGCAGATAGCAACTATTTGCCCACCCCCATGTAATCCTGTTTCGGTGCAAGCAAGAATTGGCACCTCATTTTTGGAACATTTCTAACCTGAAATGTCAGTGATAGTTACTGAAATTTGCTGAATACACGCTAATGAAATGGACTTTAGGGTATAATGAAGTATGCTTACTCTTATAAGGCAGTCTATAATCTGCACTGCAACTTCTTAGGAATATGAACACATTGTTTGTTAATTATTAATAATAATATTATACATTTTTACCAAGCAAACCAGATCTTTTTTTTTTTTTAACCAATAAACAACAAAAACATATAGAACTGCAAAAAGTTGATGTTGTTTTTTAAACAAATGGCAGGCGAGACATTTAATCAATCTCAATTTTTAATAATCTTTTGATTTCAATTTACAAACATAAAATAAAGTTTGTCTTACTTGTCGAAGTCAGATTTTGAATTGTTCTTTCAGAGAAAAATATTTTTTACAAAGTATTTAACCACACTCAACCACTGCCTTTTTTTAAAAAAAACTATCAAGAGTATTTGCACAATTTAGTTACATGGATGCAAGATTTCTCAATTTCACACTTATAAATAAAAACTATCATGACTTTAATTAAAAGGAAGGGCATGAGTTCGTTTTCAAATTGCATTGCTGCACTACAGTGTGTTTTCAATATGTGGTGCATCGTTACAGAAGATAATAACGTTACCTCATCGTTCAGTCGCACAATGTTTTCCTTTGTGTACTAGATGAAAACCGGCTTTTTGTAACCCCGTAGGATGGCGAAAAGAAGTTTGAGTACTTTTGAATAGTTTTCTATATAAAGTAAATTATTTAATTATGGGAAACACTGGATAATGGACAGAGAGGCAAGTAGGTAAAAAAATGACACACTACATGCTTTACAGAGTTACAGATGAGTATTAAAGATTTATCTGAAGAGGGAGAGGTCATAATTTTCTCAGTATAGGCTGCCCAGCATTTTGCCAAAGATACTCAGGGGCCTATGTGCAAACTGCATTTTGTAGTAAATTTGTGGAACTACAATAGTTTGACAAAATGTTATTCACAAATGTACGGGCGAAGGTTACGCCTCCACCTCTCCTATCTTTTTCTGTGAGGAGATCTGAGAACCAGACTGCGTGTCGCCTCAGCACAAGTAGGTATATGGTTTAATAGTAAATTTGTGAGGAATGGAGGGGGAGTGGCTGGAAAACGGGGAGTACTTTCAACTAAAGGGGAATGGAATAGGGAGGATTAAGGAGGAGTTTAGTGAGGCTTAGGGGTGATATAGGGAAGGAGAGAGGGTGATAAGGAAGGACATGTCTCCCCCCACAAAAGAGTAAGCCCACTGCTATTCACAAACTGCCCTTCTAAAGTTACTATGGCCAAAAAAGGGAACCAAAACAATAGTAAATTATTCATGCTCAGAACTGAGTTAAGCCCAAGGCCACAAGTAGACAACCAATGTTGCTACAACACCCTTCCATAGAAAATAGTGAAGGTAATGCCTTAAAATAAACCCAACTGGAAATAAATTTAAACTAAATTACATTTTTAAAATAGCTAACATATGAATAAATATAATTCAATATACAAAATATAAAAATAAAACATCTGTTATTTAACTATAAAAATTTAACAGCTTTATTTAATATAAAAATGAATATGATTGTTCTTAATAGAGTTACATTATTAAGTTTTTCTTTACTTTAGGTGTGGATTTTTATATTTATATAAAATAAAGAGTTAATTCAAAAGTAAGTTAATAGCACTCTAGAATTTTTTTCTTTTGCTCTAAATTTTAAATAAATATATAAAACTATCTACAATTATATTTAATATAAAAATATTTTATATATTTTTGAAAGTTAAATAAAACATTTTTGAGTTAATATCTTTTACTGCCATTTTAAATTTCAACAGTGAGGGTGTGATAAAAATAGGGATGTCAGGGTCATCTTATGGTGAATGGATGAGAACAGTTCAGATTCTCCTAAATAGGGAAATTCTGTGTAATTCAAAACATTTGCAGGTACATAGGGAAGTGAGCTCCCTAAATTCCTGACACAGAAAAATAATGCAGGGGCTTCACTACCTTTTCAAATTGTGTCTCTCTCCCCTCTAGAGTGGCAGAGAGTTTCTCCATAGCGAGAAGTTCCCACAGCCTATTGAGCCATGCTCTGGATTCTGGAATCTTCTACTTCTCCCTTAAAGTGGTAATGGCCTGGTTGGTGGTGCATAGGGTAATCCCTTTACCCCTTAAAGACCATAGGGGATACGTTTGCTTATCAGTAAGGCCCCAGAGGGTATATGATGGAAACTGCAGGATATCTGTGGACGAACATGGAGTTAATCTCTTGTCAGTACTGTTTAGTTTGGAACAGTGCCATGGCAAATGGTTCAGTCCACATGCTCCCCTGAAATTTCTCAAACGGGCAGAGACTTTTGCGGGGTACCATCTACTTATACAGTGTGAGGTATAGTACCAATATACTATGGTTTCAATCAATGCCTGTTTGTTGGTACTACTTGTAGCAGAGGTGTGTGTGCTTATAGCACATATCAGCCCAATCTTTCTCAGTGAGAGGGTGCTGCTGTTCAATCTCCCATCTCCATTCTACTGCAGACTTCCCAGAAAGATTTGCAGTAGTAAGGAATTCATAGATGTTGGATAATATATATTTATTGTCTGTTTTGTAATAACCAATTTTTCAAATGAAGTGAACGGTTAGTTAGCATGAATTTGAATGGAGAGGTGTGTTACCCAGTGCCTTATCTGTAAATAATGCATGCACTCTCTTTCAGGGACACCATAATCCAATTTCAGTTGTTCTGAAGACCATCAGCATTGTAAATGTCTGCTATTTGTTTGCAATTTGTAGTCTGCCACTCCATGGAGCTAGCCCCTCCTTGGCAGGGGATAACTAATGGGTGACATTTACAGGTGTCGGAGGGGATGATATGGAAATTATACCCTTTGAAGTAGCTAACCTGTCCAACGTCTGCAGTGTGGCTCTGATGACTGGAGAACAGTAAACTCTGCATCCTCTATGTTTCTTAGCCTGCCAGGTGACTTTCCATATGTGGATGCCGCTTTGTGTTAGTCGATGAAACACCAATGTTCCTCTGGGACTAACTTGTTCCCGTTCTACAAGGTACCTAAGTTGTGAAACTAGGTAAAACTTTGTGAGATGGGGTGTTACCCCTTCCTATATTTCATGATAAGCATGTATCTTCACTATTCGGGGCTTTTTACCCTCCAAGATGGAGTTTTAATAGATTTTTAAGTTTATCAATCAAGCAGGGTGGTGAGCTGCAGGATATCGTCTGCATCGCATTTAGTATTAAGATAAAAAGGATTTTAATCAAGATAAAATCCCAGCCAGGACAGTCCGTCTATCTGCCTGATTGCAAGCCTTTGCGAAATAAACTTGCTGTCTTTTCTCTGGACTTTATCCTAGGAAGACTCCACAGTAGGGCAGAAGTCTCTGTATGGTAAAGTGTAGTGTAGTTAATAAAAATATTTTTTTATGCTAAGTATTATTGTAAATTAGTTGTACATATTTATTTTAAATGTAAAACAAAAGAAGAGAATAGGTTACATTTATTTTTCTGAAGTTTAAATTACAACCAGTAATTCCCACCTAACGTTAAAAGAAATGGTATTATGGTATTATGCATTCATTATTATAAGTGATGTACAAAATTGAAGAAATGTGATTATATTTTAATAAAATAGGTTCATACATTAATTGTTACATAAAACAGTTATACAACGTTGTTAAAATATTTTATAATCACATAAATGTTTTGTTTATTTTTTAACATTAATTTATATTTAATTACTTACATTAACAATTTTAGACAATTCAGTTTAATGTAACATTATTTCATATGAATTTCATTTTGAGTCACTGTTTCCATTATTTTCTAGCGGAGGGCATTGCAGTGGTTAGCCACGTGCAGTGCTAGACTTAGGGCCTAATTACGAGTCTGGCGGTCACTAGACCACCAGTCTCATTTGGCGGTTTGGACCGCCACGGCCGTGGCAGTCCAACCGCCACTTTACGACCCTGGCCAGGATACTGCTATCTCCGCAGGGTTCCGTGATCCTGAAGGGCTGATGGAGGATGCATGTTGCAATCAGCCAGGGCTGTGCTGAAACCTCCATGAAAAGTCTGGCGGAGAACACGTGCAGTGGGGCACAGGGGTGCCCCTGCACTGCCCATGTCTGTGGCATGGGCAGTGCAGGGGTCCCCCTGCCCAGCAGACACTGCGCATTACAAGGGAAGTGGTGCCCCCTGCAGCAGCAGCATTGTCACTGGCTCGATTACGATCTGACGACAATGCTGCCACTACTTTCCCACTGGGCTGACTGGCAGAAACTTTGGGTTCTGCCCATCAGTACAGCGGGAAAGTCATAATGAGGCCAGCTGGGAGGTTGCCACTAAAGTGGTGGCTACCCTGTCGGGAGTTTGGTGTTCCTGTCCGACAAACTCATAATTAGGCCCTTACTACTGATTCTATTTGGAAGTGGTAACTTACACATGTAAATTTGATTTGACTCCACCCCCTTTTGCAGGGGGTGAAGACGTGTGAGTCTACACTTGTGAGTACCTTTACACTCAGATTTTATGACTAGCCTATAGTATTAGTAAGTTATTCAAAAGTGTAAAAGTATATAACGTGTGCGACTAAACTTTTCGAGTCAGTGTTTGCCTCATTTGAAAGTAGCTTATCATACTTTGGGGTACTGACTATAAGTAAGTTTTACATTGCGTTTTTATTAGCAGCTTTTTGGAGGCACCTAGACCTTTTCCCATAAAGGTTTCCTCCATGAATTACATAAATGTAAAACTAGATACTGAGGGCAGCAAAAGGTGAACACCCTGATTTCAGATTAGATTTAATATGTCCCTGTCTTTTCATAGAGATATTCAACTTCACTACCAGATGTTTTACATATTTTATTTACGGTTTTGAGCAATTATACACCTCTTTTGCTGATCTTGCTCCGGATGCACAGAAAAGCAGGAGGATGTCCAAATACTAGGAAAAAGCAACATGCTTTGTTATGATGCATCTTTTTCAGTTTGCTGATGGAAACTAATGTATTCAGCAGGTGGCATGGGCCGCCACAACAGAGCCTTACAATGCTAATGTGATCTCTGCAGAGTAGAACCGAGATGCTTCTTTTTGAGATCATGACGTTGTCTTTGAATTTGATTGACATTTTATCATCTTGACGGTCTCAACAGATTTAGACTGGCATTGTTTTATTCTGTCTTACACATCATTTATTACATTTTCAAAACAGACATACTTTGACATTGAAATCGTTTCTCTTAACTCTGCCATGGTAACAGTAAGAATTGACTGATAAAAGCCTGTCTTGCAAACTACTGGGCTTCTAGGTGAAAAACTGAGTCAGTGTTTTGTATGGTCATCCCTCGGTCCTCTAAACACTGTACATCAAAATATAAGTGTCCACGTAACCTGCAAAAAGTCTATCAGATGATCTTGCTGTCTTGGCTAGTTTCAGCCCTACCGCCTTCCTTCCACTTTCTTTAAATAAAATTGAAAAATATGTTAGCAAAAGAGCAGCCGGAAAAACAATATACCTTTGAAAGCTATCACAGTGAGGGAGGGAACCATGCAATGATTTCTAATGTCTGCTGTAATTAATAAACCAAGTACATTTCCCTTCGTTCCTTGTTCCCTTCTTTCCTTCTCTTCTCATTTTCATCTTTATTTTCACCTTTCCATTCTTCTTTTGTTCCTCAAAGACGTCTTTCTTTCCTGCTTTATTTCTTCTCATATTTTTTCCTTCTACATATTCTTCACTCCTCAATTTTTTCACAGTCATTCCATTTGCCTCTCGCTTATTTTTATTTTTTACAATTGTTTTTATAATTTATTTTTCTCTAAACATGTTTACTTTGCCACCCCCTCCCCACATCATTGTCATGGTGTCTTCTTTCTTGTAGTGTTATATTGTGGTAGTAAACACAGTGAAGCTATTACTTGTTTGCTATAAAGGTACGTTTATTTCATCAGCTGAAACCCCAACATGCAAGCTGAGCAAGGCACTGTCACTGACAGACTCTAGTCTTTGAAAATAACTCAAGAACTCCCTGATGTCATATGAAATGCAATGATGACAGTCACATATGATTACATAAAGTGAGCTGCTCAGAGCTCAACACATTTTAACATATATATTAGTGTCTGCTTTGATATTGTGACCTGCAAGTTGCAGATCAAGGATGAGAAGAGTCTTAAAATGGACTCTGTCCAATGACACCCATGCTGAAACAGGTGTAGCTGGTGCCTTACTCTGCCCTTGCATGATAGAACACAAGTCTCTTTTCATCTGCATTCCAGCTGTCTCTACCACGCTAATCAATCAGGCTTCTGTAGAGGACACAGTAAGTAATTTTAGCTCTTGTACATCATCAAGTTTTTTTGCCTCTTATCAGGTCAGTGGTCCCTTACCGGATCCGCCTCCACTTATTTGCCTAATTTGAAACAGTGTCCCACTCTACACTTTACTGGCCAGGAGTCAATGCTTATTTTGGGTTCCTCCAGACTAGGGGCTCCTGCCTTTACAATAATAAGAGCTACTTACGTTGAATGAACATTATTCTGAGCTACTGACATTATTAGTGTTTTAACTGTGATCACATTAGGCACAATTACATTATTGGCGACCAGATGTGAGCAGTGATGCTTAGCTCATCAGTCATGGTTGCCCACAAAAAAAACATTGACAATGCCTCCACATGGGTAATATTTAAGAGTCACAGCTGGAATGCCCCTGGCAACAAGAGAATAATATTTGTAATAGGTCTTCCTACGCCATATGATTTATCACTCAAATATGAAAATGAATTTATTTTAATCTCAAATACTAGCTTTTCAATTTTGGTATGCATACTTTAATTCTACAAAGCAAAAGCTTTGAATTTAGAAGACAAGCCTGCATGCATGAGAACTACTTCCAGTTCGAAAACATACGTTTTGCCTATGTCCAAAGACATCAGAGCCATCAATAAAGGTACATCACATCCTGCATGATTTATATTTCTATTTATTTTGGCGGTGTCTTTTAGTCAGTGCAAGTTTCTAAATGGAAACATGCACCCAGGTGATGTGCACTCCAAACGAAAGTTGAGTCATCGTACAATACACTTCTGCCAGACTATTATCAAAGGAAGTTCTACATTAATACTGAAAATTGAAGGACCTACACCTATCTGAGAATGGGAAACTTCACCCACTAATCATTTGAGGTTTAGTGGAGGTCAATAAAAAAATGAACACTAGTTGCTAGCAATTATGACATTACCAATTCTAAAAAAAGGAATGACATATGACAAAGGAATCAAGTTTAACACAGAAATGGTACATGAAACCTTCACTAGCAATGCAGGTTTCCATCAATTCCAGTCTGCTTGCAAAAGTGTTATAAAGGCTATTGCTGGGGAGTTAAGTAAAGTTTGTCGAGTTCTTAAACTTGACTGCATTATTTGGCAAAGAAACAGGCCATTTAAGGGGCAGTTAACATTTGAACGAGGTGGTGATGGCTGAAAAACAAATTTTAAAGTATCACTCATCAAGTGTGTGCTCCATTTTGACTACAATGTGCAGCAGCCTTGCATACAAGGTCACGTTTTTGCCACTCAAATGTTACTTGTCATTATACCTTATACTACAGTAAGAAAAGGGGTGATTTTTTTTTAAAGACTGCAGTAATGCAATAGCAGAGAAAGCAAAATGCTGCATACTGTCATGGCATCAACCTCCAGGCGCACAATCATCCCACAATCACTAAAACAAACTCTAAAACCCAGGAGAAGCTTGCGTGGCTGTGGCTGGGAAGGATGGGGGTGCGGGTGGGGGCCGTAAGGCGTGGGAAAATAATATTATTTTTTAATTACCTGCTGTACTCCCATGCTGCGCTCCTATTCCATCGCTGCTGCATGCACAGGCTCCCAGCCTGCCCTGTGCCAATTCTGACGTTGCTCAGAGCAGTGTCAGGATTGGCTGAGAGCGCCCAGGCAGACTGGTAGCATTTGCAGGTGCTCTCCAGCCCAACAACTGTAGGAGGTCATGAAGCACTGGGAACTTTCTATTAGCCCCGTCCAATTCTTTCAGTTGCAGTAGTTGGGCTCTAATCAGTAGAATTTACTAGCGCACTTGTGGGTCACTATACTGGACTCACTGCGTGTACACTGAATGGCTGAGCAGTGCTCATGCTAATTTTTGTGAATGCATAGTGTGCCATTTGGCCTAAGCTGCCTGACACCAGCAGAGGCCAAACAAGAAGTCATGCTCATGCTGCCCAGTGGCTTCTAAAGACAAGACAGTCACAGTAATCTCTGCATTCAGCCTGATAGAACATAAGAACATAAACCTAATTTGGACAGAGTGCTTGACAGTCAAGATTGACAACATTGTCATAATTTTGTCCTGCTTTACACATTGCACATGTTTCTTACTTATATTTAGAAAAATCTTTGCTAAGTAAAAATACACAATCTTCAACTTTCTAAATGTTTTGTTGTACTACATCAACTTTGTATTTCTCTTGAACATGACATAGTTTATAAGGATTGTACGCTTATATTCATGTACCTTGGTTTTAGACAAACTATATGAGAACATTTGTTGAGTGCTCAGCTACCTCTTTTTTTCAACTGAAATAAAAGTGCCCCCTATTAGTGAATTAGAAATCTAAAAGGGTGGCCCATGTTTGCAAATTGGGACAGTTTTGAACTTGTAAATACACGCTCTAGAAGTGTTTTTCAAGCTATGGAAGACTGCATGCATTTGTGCATACTGCAGGCAGTGTTTGTTTTAATATCAGAGAAATCAACAGTACAGACCAACCATAGAAGAGGCCCACACTGATGTGATAGACCGGTTCATCTGGCCCTGCCTGATTGTCCTAGAGAGCAGTCCCACTCTGTATGCATGTATTTTGCCTACCCCAAAAAGGTTATTTTGTTTTGACATTCGCTTTCCAGAGTGTCAAACAAATATTGTAAACAATACTTTTTTTTTTATTTATTTTTTAGAAATTAATGTAATGTTGTTAGCTCTGGTGTCATGTTGGGTGTCCAAGGGCTGTGCGACCAATGTCACCACACCTTCCACCACCCCGGGAGCTGACTCTGGGAGGGGGCGCTGTGTTTGCAGGTATATTATAGTTTTAAAAGCCCCTGCAGCAGCGTTCCTTGTCTCTAGAAAGTTTCAGGCAAAAATAACAATTTCAAGATAACTCTGGTGAATAATGTTCTGTCTGGAAAAGAGTTTGGAGTTTTCTCTAGTAGAGGTTTTAAGGTAGCACAAGAGGTTAATATGCCTCGTGCAAAGAGCATGTACCATGTAGATCACAAAGTGCATATAATGCAAATAGGTCAGTAGGTTATTGCTTTTGTCAGAGAGGTTATTTTGTTACTTACAGTTTATAAATTAAAATCCTAATGTAGAACAGTTAGCTGTTAACTGTCATCTAAGGAATACATACATTCTGCAAGGTATAGATTAGAGCGTTATTATTTTCCCCCCGTCTTTCATTATCCTAATGTTGCTAAAAGGGTTCATTTGGGTATAAAACAATTCTTAATATTACAGAGAACCCCCAACCATGGCGGTGCATTTTAAATTCAGAGTCTGTACTTCTCCAGATCAAACACTCAAACTATACAGCCTACCAGTATGTATGACATGTAACCCCTACATCTTGCTGTGCTCTGTCTTAAGTAACATTTCTTATACACTGATTTACACACTTATGATTGATTGTCTCTGTGTTATGTGTGCACAATGTAAAGTGCTGCGACACCCTACACTGGAATGAGTGGTGTTACAAAACTAATTAAATGCATCTGAGAGAGATTGGTTATGGAGACTCGAGAAGCACTGTTAAAGGGCGGTAGTGAGGAAATATGTGGCAAGGGTGGTCATTGGGGGTGCCAACAAACAGTGCCGCACAGTGCACCACCAGTGCTAAGGCCTGCCCTGCGGGTATTCAGAGACTGCCGTAAGGTTGAAAACAGAGATTGTCCCAGCACCTGCAACTCGTGGCATGTGACATTACATAATTTAAACTAATATTGACCTACAGAGACTACATGCCCTCCCCCTGCAAAATGCATTGACGGGACCCTGAATATCTCACATTTCTCAAATATTTGGGTCGAGTAGGATGGTTACAGAAAGATTGGGGGCACCTTGGTCCGCAGGGGCCTGCATTACTTCCCTTCTTCAGACACACCCTCCTACGGTCATGGACAAAAAAGTCTGCTAGGATCCTTTTAAATATCATATTTTGTAAACGCATGTCTTCTAGACCGCTACGAAGTGCTAACACAACGTCACGTGAAGTGGTAAAGACGGCATACTACTACTCCAGCAGGGCTCTGAACTAGAGTCTAAGCTCTCCGAGCAGTCTCATTTCATTCTCACTTACATCACTTGGAAGCAGTGCTTTCACGGGGCCGGTACTCTCCGGTACGGTGCACCGGCACTTTTTTATTTTGAGAGGGAGAGTACCTGCACTTCTCAAGAAAAACGTAATACTTTTAATTGGAGAGTACCGGTACTTCTCGGAAACAAGCAGGTACTCTGATACAGAGTACCTGCACTTCTCTTTTTCCATTTCAAGCACTGCTTGGAAAAGTCTGACACGTTTGGATGGAAACAGAGCTGCTGTTTTAAGTCATTATCTCCGGGGGAATTTTTTTCGAGGAATGTAAAAACAAGGAAAATCCTTGGTGCAAAAGCCTTTGAAAATGTTATCAGAACGGCTACCTATTGGATTATAATTGTATTTTCAGATGAGAAAAAGCGCTTCCTGCGCGGCTCGGAGCCTCGACGTTTCTTGATAAGTAACAACTTTCTGGTCTTTGCACATTCGAAAGTGAAAACCAAGGCCCCAGAGGGAACCTCAGATCAAACTTTAAAATCATTTAAAGACATTACTTGAAGAGCTTTTCTCGGTGCTCATCCTTCCCTGCATTTTCGTCTAGTTTTGAGAGAGATGTGCAGCCCCCTAGAGCCCAGAACACCAGAAAGATGCGCATTAACAGCCCTGGGACACCCTCGACGTGCTGGGCGCGTGACCTTGGAGCAGCAGGGGACAACCTGGGCTTCAGCTGTGTTTCCAGAGAAACACGTGTTTTTGCTCGACTCACATAAATCTGACGCTCTCTCTGGTTAAATGCCATAAAGCTGTCTGAGTGATGCAGGTATAATTGGCTTGCTTCTGAATTCCCTCTGACCTCTCAGCCCCTCTGTAATGTTGCACTCACATTACAAGGCAACCGAGGAAAAGAAACGTCATTTCGGCCGATTCCGCTACAGCAGGAAAACCTTTTAACTTTGATGAAGAGAAACGATAAATGTTGGGAACCAGTAAACAAGAAAAAAGGGAAAAAAAACAACTTATAAAATACATCCGTCCCACCAATTACAAAGGATAATTGCACTGCATTTATGGCCAATATGTCTGTAGATGAACAAACGCCTGTCTTGAACTATAATATGACATGTCATCTGAAGTCTGCATTGAAAGGCGGATGGGCAGACCACCCAGAAATGGTCTAGTTAGCAACAGACTTTAAACTTTAAGAATGTGGAATTTCCCAAGCTAAGCTTACCACGTTGGGGAAAAAAAAACTAAAAATAGATACGGTGTTTTCTAGTTCTGATTTGTTCGGAGAGCAATTATATTCACCAAAACTTATAGTCATTTATGTAATGCATATAAATGTATTTTACAATGTGCACGTGCTAGTAAAAGAAATGCCTAAACAAGACAAATCGTAAAATAAATAATAAGGGAAGGCAGGCGTGGAACATTTTTCACCAGACAGGTATGACTACATAATTATAAGGCACACTCAAACAACAAACACACACATTGTGTGCGTCTTAACACGGGCCTATAACTCAAATGTGGCACGCGGAAGTGAAGCATTATTCAGCTGGTCGAACGCACTGTATAATCTCTGTTGAAGTTACTGGGTTAATTAGACAGGTAATATCTGTCTTGTAATTTATTGCACACTAGGACACCTCATTATACTTGTCGTCTTAACGGAGGAGCTGCGCCGTCCTCTCCCACTTGGGAGGCCAAGACTGCATGTAAAATTAAAATAGCTGGCTCAGCACCCCCAATCCTGTTCAGCACAACGACAGGCCAGGTGTGCACCGGGGAGAGTTCAACGAGTGCCATCATGCCACAAAGAAGTCCCAAATCACCACTACTAAATATTTGCTGGTTGATGGGGTGAAAAAGTGTCCAACATGAAAGCAGCACAAATGATTCACAAATGATTCAACAGCAGCACCCACATACCTCATTGCTACCCATGGTAATAATAAATACTAACGAACAGAACATAAAGAACCACGACTGGTTAATGGTAGAATACATTTTAAATGTAAGTACCAAAGTGCATAAATAATTATTGTTACTATTTGACAACTCAATGGTTCTCATTTAGTCAACCTCAAAAGCATTAGATCCTGAGGGGGCCTAATGGGATGCAAACATGTGAACTTCAAGTTAGGATGCATTAGTAAACCAAACTTGTCTATAACTATATACACACATTGCAAAACATACAATGGAGTGGTCACTGGAATCAAAGGGCACGGCATTCCTGGAATAAATAAAGACTGCAAGTACAGTTTGTGATAGGAAGAGAGACTGCCCACAGTGCCAAAGAAAAAGCAAGCCACTTAGTAACTGATTTACAGAGTCATCTGCACACCTAACTTGAACTTGGGTCGGCAAATGCCTTGGTTCATGGGTGTAAATTTGCATTTGATATTCACACTCAATTTGGCGTAATCTTATGTGAGAGCAAATCTGCTAATACATGTGGAGAATGAACCAATTCCAGGGTGGGGACGACTTACAAAGTAAGTGTCTAAACTTGATTACATCAGAGGTCTCTACCACGGATCATCATTATCGACTATGAAAATACTACAATCCAGAACTCTACTGCTAGACTACCCCTACATGTAAAGCAACACGCCCACATTTTCCCTGCCTTGAGGGCTCTACATTGGTTATTGGTTGCCACAAGATCCACCTTCAAGCTGCTTTGTATCATCCACAAAGCAATACATGGAACAGGACCACTTTTTATCAGGAATAAAATCACATAATACATACAACAAAGCAACCTCCACTCAAGATTGACACCTCAACCGAAAACCCCAACATACAAGAAAAAAGCCAGGGGTGATCCATCTTTCTCTTTTCAAGCAGCCAAAATAAGGTATTCATTACCCCTAAACCTAAGAGCTACAGATAACCATCAGATACCTCAAGAGTTGGCTCTTTCTTACATGATCAACACACTCAAATACAAATGTACAGCATTTGCTTCTTCATGTAAATATGTATAATTCATTATATGTATGTATTTAGATATGTGCATTTCTTTGAATGTGTGAGAAACCAAACATATTCAGTCTGGTCATTATTGTTTTAAACAGGTGGTGGGATTAGGCTTGTCACTTTAAATGGCACCCTACAAATTTAAACTCTGTGGCCTAGTGGAAGTCTCCAGCCGACATACGTCGGACAAGACCACACTTATGCACTTTTTGAAAAAATATAAATAAAAGGATTTGTGGACATTTATTGTGAGGTGCCGCCTTCTTTTTCAGCTGGATTGTGGAACATGCGCTGCTGCTGCAATATTGATGAACCTCTGTTTTATTTTTTTAATGCAAAGTAGTATATAAATACTGTATGATGATACAACCAAAGCTGCACACAGTCTTTGGCCATGCGCGGTAGGGTTGGCTGCAGGGCACGTCCCTGTAACCTTTGTTTTTCCAGTGAATTTCTGTTTTATTTATTAACGTAAAGTAGTATATAAATACTGTTTGTTGATACAACCACAGCTGCGCACAGTCTTTGGCCATGCGCAGCCAGGCCCTGCAGCTGACCCTCCCCACATGCGTTCAACCCCACACTGCACATGGCCTTTGGCCATGCACTGCAGGGGTATGGTATGTGAGTGGATGAGTTTTTTCCCCATTGGGCTATGAATCCGTGGGTACGTGCAGGTCTGCGAAGGATCCGCATTCTAGATATCTATATTTTTTTCCTTTAATAACTTCAAAACTACTGAACAGATTTACACCAAATCACAAAAAGCATAATTTGCAGATACAGATCTAGCTTCCTGTCAAATTTGGTGTAATTCCAGCAGGTCTGGGTTTAGCCGTGTCTAAATACTGCAAAATCCCCATAGGCACAGAATGGGGAAAAGGCGTTTTGCACCCCCCACTTTTTCTCAGCCCGTACTGGATGAGTCACTGTGAAACTTTCTATACACAATTAGGCAAATAAGGGCAATTTTTCTAGAAACTGTTGTAAAGATTCGTTAAACGATGCAGAAGTTTTTAGCAAAACAAAAAATTCATTGTTAATGGAAAAGTGGGTTCTAACTATAAGTCTAAAAGATATATAACTATAATTTAGGTTATGGCTATATATTTATATATGCTCAACATATATAAATATATTACATATTTTTTTCAAATAAGTTAATTATTGAGATGCTAATGGGTCTCTGTTTATTTATATATCCAATACGTGAATACGATCATAGCAATTGTATCTATAAGAGCTTCGCTATTGAATTATCAAGGAAAACATATCTCCTTTGACTTATCGCAAATCTCATTTTACTAATGTGAGCTCCCAAATAACCCTATCTAGACTCTTCCCCCCTATATCCCTACTTTATCCTATTCAGTCAAACTAACAGATTCACATTCCCACCCCTCAAATTAACAATTTATATTTTCATATACTAATCCATCACTAATTCCGGAGTATTGTGCTACTCGCCGAAAAGCACTTCAATGTGGGGGAGTAAGCTCTATATAAATATAATTACAACACTCAAAACTTGCAAGTTTGTTGTTATTAATCACCATATTGCAAGTCACATTCTCACCTTGGACACATTCATGGACATTATCATGTCAAAAACAGGAATACACCTGTGTTCTGGGAGTGAATGAAGGAAGCATAATCCCACATTGGAAATGTCTATGAATATACTCAGCAGATGGAGCAAAGTAAATCTGTATCAACAAAGCGGATGGGAAGAAAGGACACCCTCCTAACCCAAAAGAAGTTAAAATGTTGTGGGAGAAGGAAATTTGGCTTCCCAAAGGAGAAAGATTTTTTTCCTGTGGAGAAAACAGATGTTTTCAAATGTGACGGTACTATTGTGAGATATTCATGCATGCATAGATGTATCTGTTACACAATTCACATGTGAGGAAATTGAACTTCACAAGTGGTCTAGAACTGCTCATTTGAAACCTCAACTGTTATAGCTTCTCATAAGTACTGCAGGAAACCTCAGTTAATAAAAAAAAAAGCCAGAAATGTTTGCCAAATGAAGGAGAAATATGGGAATACATTTCAAATGTTTTATACAAAATAGACCCTTAGCAATCAGATGCAAGCTTCACGCTTCCAAGTTGCTGATCTAGAAAACACTTCAAAATACATTCACTACAAAATCATTCACATGCAGTAAGTCATTTGCATGCAGGATGGCTGTAGGTAAATAAAACTGGATCAGTGTAATTTGGTGCGCCACTCATTATATGCAATTTATAACTCAATATGTCTTAACATATTGTGTGTGCAGTTTGTTAATCAAATGAAGTAGGTGGGTGAATATACATTTAAGAAGAACCACACACACATATTATCAAAATGAAATCAATTCATTTACTCATGCTAACTGCACTTCTGTGGAAGCCATGCTGATTTAAGGTTGGGCTAACCTATAACAAGGCCTAAGTTGCACAAAGTTCACATTTATAAAGTGCTCTGCAAGTCTTGTGTTCTTTCCCCTTCTGCAGGTATCTTATATAGCTTCTTATTAGCTAGAATAGGTTTATTGTTGTAGTACTGAAACTGTTAGATAGCTAGAAACTAACTGAAATTTGGCTGTGGGCACAGAGACAATGGTGGTGGTGGGATTGATCCTCCCGTACCAGGCAGACCAGACCAATGATACATCCAAGGCCACGCCGCTGTGTGTTTCTTTGTCCAGTGCTGGGACACTAGGGAGTCTACCTGCTCTCAGAGAACGACCGCAGTCATTTGGACTGTTTGGTGGGATTCGATGGAAAGAGGCTTCCAGATCTTTTTCTTCTTTTATTAAATATGTGTTCTGTAGAATAGTTTAGCAGACCCTATCTTGAAAGCACAGAGAAAAGACTTGACCTTGAATGCTGATTTCCCCTGCCCTGGTTATTGAGCTTCATGTATGAGCACCTGTGCCTACCAGGTGAATGTCAAACTGAGTTCATTTGATGCTGACACCGCTTACAAACCCACTATTCCCTGTGATTACTTATTTAGAAAAGAAAAGTTATTTCCTGGAAAAAAGTCTCCTTACATTTCTGTCATCTTTATGTCATCATATTTTGCATCCTTTTCCTTATAATATACTAATTCAGATTACATGATGATTTGGATATAAATGCTTATGTTTTGTAAACTGACTAATTTGCTGATCATTAATAGAATTGTATATCTGACTAAACTGGTAATAAAATCCTTATGGTTTAGATACCATCCTCTCCGTTGTTCCTTTGGAGCCACATTGCTTTCACTGTGATTGAAATGCATTGCTGATGCCAGCTCCTTTTTTCTGCTTCAAGATAACAATCAAAGGTCCATATGGCCAGTGAAGGATCCTATTTCATGACTAATCTAAGAGATTGAGATTTACGAATGCATGCTCCATCAAAACCAACGAAGAACATTGAATGATTGAATGAGCTTAAAAGCTTGATTGAGTAAACTTAAAAAGGCAACTTTCATTTTGAAAGACACCTAAAACCTCAATTAATCAGAATGTGTGATCTAGTGAGAAATCGGGAAGAGGTCCAACATGCACATCTATGTTTTCAGAGGAATCAACCAAACAGGAAAAAACATTGGTTTATTGCTGATTGAATGTCTCATAGAAGATCGCCCTACTACCTAGACTCTTAAAGGAGTCTCAGAAAAGATACAAGTTCAGCATAAAAAATGGCAAAATTAATTATTTAGAACATAAATGGGCTTAATTATTTTTCTTTTTTACGTTATTTAATATAGAGCAAATTCGACCTGATGGTGTTAAAGCACTTTACATGATCACCAGTTATGTTGCACATGCACACACTCATTTTTGTATTTTTTAGGCATGAGGAGATTAAGTAATTTGCCTAGAATCACAGGATGTTGAGCTGGCGCCGAGACTCCAACCTAGTTCCCCAGTCCCAAAGTTGGCAGCTCTGGCCATTATGTCACATCCTCTCCACCACATCACATTACGTTCTTCAAAAGCTGTGCAAAAAAGGTCTCAAGGGCATTTTAGAATATTCCCTGTAAGTGCTAGAAATAAGTCTAATATGCACATTGAGGAAGACAGCAGGGGAAATTATTTACTGATTAATGTGGAAAGGATACTTTTGTAGCCAAAGATTCCTAATAAATTTCAGAATTTAATGAAACTAAGCCAACTATAAACTGCTTTAAGAAAACGATATATACAATTAAGACCTCAAGGAGCAAATGGCCTATCAGTGGCAGATTAAAGACAAATCAATGTTTTGGCAAGGCTTCTAATGATCTTATTTGCTAATAATTTAATCCAAAGGGAGCTATAGGAGTCATGGCTGGACAGAATTGTGATACCCATACATAGAACACATCTAGAAAGAAAGAAAAAAAACTACAATTTAGAAGCCCTTTTAGACCTTGAAGGAAGTATTTTTCACCAAAAATATTTTACATCTGTTTGAAAAATGGCATGAAAGTTAACAAGTGTTCTGGTGGCAGCTTTGTTTTTGATCCTCCCATAGCACATATGATCTCTTTATGGCATTACTAGGAATATTAGACAATGTAGCGTGACAAGGATAGGGAAATCTATACTGAACCACCGGTGATTGCAGTAATATATTTCACTGCTTCAAAAGAAAAACACCCTATGGAGTACATAAAGGATTTTGGGATTGAACCCCTGGATATTGGAAACTTCGAAGCAGTTACTTCCCAATATATAGATCCAGGACCAGACAAGCAACGAAGTATATCTCACAAAGAGATCTTGTATTTAAAAAGCCTCAAAACAAGCTGCATTCTTGCTCCTGCTTTGATTAACATTTCTATAGCTGACTTATCATCGATCCTATAGGGCGTGCTTTCCATTAAAGATCGGTGGTATAAGTATCTCAAAAATAGCTTAAGCCGATCAACAGTTGTTAAAGAATAGAACTCCTACTGTGATTCAGTGATTAATAGATACATTAGTACGAGTAACAACTTGCATTAATACATAAAGTAATAAGAGTAACAACTTATTACCGAATTCAAAAACACTAAGATAATGTTTTTTGATAAGCAGCCACACTGTTTTACAATTAACTTTAGAGGTGCACCAAATAAGTCAGTGGAAAAGTTTGATTATTTGGGAGTAGAAATTGCAGCCAATTCACCGTGGCATCTCTACTAATGTATATTAAAAATCAAAGTCAAATGCTAGCCCGGGAATCGCTTCTTCCATTATAACTTCAGTGCAGTATTTCATATATTAAAAGTTTTTTGACAGCAAGATTCTACTAATATTTAAATACTGCACAGTAATTTCTAATGGGAACAATAATGTGCAGCTCGATAACATTCTATCCAGAGGGTAACTGCAGACAGCATTGTACATTTGCAATTTGGGAAAGCTGCTGTTGTGAAACTTCATCTAACATCTAATACAAATAAGGGGAATGATCCAGGGGGCATACAACTCCTGGGTTGTATTGTATTTGGTGCACTGATTACTAAACCTGTAGGTAGGCTGCGCCCCTGGAAGACCACATAAACCCACCTGAACAATGAATAATGGTATAGATTAGTCAAGTAAGATGTATATGAATTGTTTTCTCAGATTATTTCATTTAAATTAATTGAAGAGTGCAGTAACATTTTCCTTGATAGTATTATATTGTTGTAGTCCTTCATGTTCTTCTCACATTGTTAATATCACATAGAGGCTTGTGATATAGAAACAGCCAACAAGTGTTTTGCTCCCTAACGGGGGTAGGTTTGGGGCTTTTTCAAGGCAAGGTAATGATCATACAGTTGTTGTGCAGTCTCATAAGAAATCTGTTAGAAATTGGGTATCCAGTTGGCCGAGGTATGCACCCTGTTCAAGTAGGGACCGCAAACCTAGTCAAGTTAAGTAACAACACAACCTAAATTATCCTTTGTTCACCCTCCGGTAGCTTGGCACAGAGCAGCAGGCTTAACTTAAAAGGCAATGTGTGAAGTATCTGTGCAATAACTCATACAGTAACACAGTGAAAATGCCACAAAAAAGTACTCCACTCACGTTTAGAAGAATAGATAAATTTATCTGATTAAAAAAAGACCAAAACGGAACGAATCCAACATCCACGAGAGAAGATTTTTAAAGAATAAATGTAATAAAGCTCTTAAAAACACAGTAGTTCCAACTGGCGCTACCGCAACATTGTGATGGAGTTGCTTCCAACAGTCCGACGTCACTCGCAGGGGAGTGTGAGTCGGTTACAGAGTCGCATGGACCCTGAGTACAGTACTTTGGAAACGATGAGGAAACAAAGATGTTGCCAGAGTCGGGGAGGTGAGGCGTCGCTGGAGCTGGTGCAGCGTCCGTTTCTTATTGCTACCGGGAAAGTGAGGGGTTGGTTACTTACTGCTAGGCAGAAGAGGTGAGGCATCAGTTTGTTACCGTTGCAGAGGAGTTCATGTGGTGTCATTTGCAAAGCATCGGTCAAGACGTGAGGCGCCACCTTCGGGAGGTCGCAATCACACCACAGGGCCACAAGTGCCATGGCGGAGTCAGAGTTGGGTGCCACGAATGTCAGTAACACGGCGCTCTGGACTCATGGTGCGACGTGACTTCGAAGGCACTGTGGTGGTATCAGGCTTGAGGCAGAGGTCACAGCCTTTGAGGAATAGGGATCCGATACAGGTGGCAGCATGGCGTCAGAGTGTAGCGCCCATCCTGAAGTCATTCTGGACCTCAGTACACTGGTTTCTTGTCTCACCAGAACTCGCTCCCAAGGGCTCAGGAATTGGATTTGACGCCCCCACACCTCCTTGGCATGTCAAGATGCTTAGCAATAGAGCCCAGGTGCTGGCAGATGAAGCCTTTGGTGTCCCTGAGACTTCTCAACAGGAGGCAATCTCTGTCCAAGGCCTTGGAGATCAATTGTAGGGGAAGTTCTTCTTGCAGTCAGAAATCAGCAGGGCAACAAGCAGAAAAGCATTCCTTCCAGAAAAGCAGACCAGTTGAGTCCTTTGGGCAGCACTACAGCCCTTCTGACAGAGTCCAGTTGCAGGTCCAGAAGTTTCTGATTTGAGGGGGGTCACAAACCCAGTATATATACCCAAATGTGCCTTTGAAGTAGAGACTTCAAAGAGTGGTTTTAAAGTGCACTAGTTGCCCTTTCAACCCAGTCTTGTCTGCCTGGAGATCTGTGGGGAGTTATCAGTCCTTTGTGTGAAGTCAGGCCACCAGCCTTTGAAGTGTAAGTGAGAGCCCCTCCCCACCAACCCTGCCAAGGAAGACCCATCAGTATGCAGATGAATGCAGATGTAGCTAAGTGTCCGGTGTTTATGGCTGTCAGGTTGGAATGCACAAGGGGAGCTGTCAACCAGCACAGACCAGACCATACTTGGATTGGGGACAGGATGTAAGGCACAGACAGCAGTAAGTGCAGAGAAATGCCTACTTTCTAAAAGTGGCATTTCTAAAATAGTAATGTTAAGTCCGACCTCATCAGTAAGCAGGTTTTCTCATTACCATTCCAACCATACCAGACATGACAATGCCACACCTTTCAGATCTGAAATTACCACTTGGAAGTATAAAAGGGAATTTCCAATGCGGGCCTATGAAAGGAGCAGGCCTCACAATAGTGATACACGACTTTGGGAGTTTTTCACTACCATGACATGTAAAACTTATAAGTACATTTTCTGCCTTTTACCTACATAGCACCCTGCACTATGGGCTACCTAGGGCCTACCTTAGGGGTGACTTATATGTAATAAAAGGGGGTTTAAGGCTTGGCAAGTGGTTTTAAATGCCAAGTCAAAGTGGCAGTGAAACTGAACACACAGGCCTTGCAATGGCAGGTCTGAGACCTGCTTAAGGGGCTACTTATGCGGGTGGTACAATCAGTGCTGCAGGCCCACTAGTAGTATTTAATTTACAGGCCCTGGGCACAGATAGTGCTTTTTACTAGAGACTTATAGGTAAATTAAATATGCCAATTTAGTAGGAGCCAATGTTACCATGATTAGGAGGAGAGAACACCAGTACTTTAGCACTGATTAGCAGTGGTAAAGTGCAGAGAGTCCTAAAACCAGCACTAACAAGATCAGAAAAAGGGAGGGAGGCAGGCAAAAAGTTGGGGGAAGATCGTCCTAAGGCTGTCAGGTTTAACAAACACTATCAGGTTCTTTAACCTAGGAGGTATAAGTGCAAAAAGCAAATCAAATATGCGAAACAGAAGTATGCATATTGGGTAACATTGTGGGGGCATGGTCTGCAGGGCCAAGATGGCAGACACTCCTAAAGAAGCTCCACATTATTACCCCATTATCCTGGCAAAATCATACCTAGAATCAGTCACCCACCATCCTAACCTGCTCATTGCTTTCCCACTGTGAGCCTGCAACAAATACCCCCCTGGAAAAGGCAAAACAACAAATACCCCCCTGGAAAAGGCAAGATGACAGGGGCCCAGCTGAGGCCTGCACATCCATGATACGGGCCTAATAACACCTGCTGGTTTGCATCACCCAGTGGCACGGCACAACACTGCTTGGAGGCTCTAACCCTCTCCTGCCTGCCTGATGCTGTGATAGCAGCAGCACCTACCTGGGAGACTGCCAGAACCGCCAGACCCACTTGTAAGTGTGAATCTGCCAGGTTCGCACTTACGAGGCCCCTCCTTTAACTGCAGGTGTGGCCATGCTGTGGAATGACACATACGGGTCGACTGCCACTTCCCGCAGCCGCCCCAATCCAGGTGAGCAGGGATTCTGTGATGTGGCAGCCTACCAGACCTCCTTTTTTTAACCCCCTGGGTACTAACACTTCTGCGAGCCTGGAGGATTTGTCGGGCCTAGGCTCTGCCATGTGGGAAATGAAGAACTGCACTGCCCTAAGAGACCACCACAGAGCAGAACATTTATTAACACCCGGGCACTTTTGAGCTGACAACCGGCGGTGGCTGAGACCTGTGCTGTGACGGTGTCCAAGTTAATGCCTGCAGGATATAGCACAGGGGTCAGATCAGACCCAGGCCCTCCCTGCTGCTAATCAGCATGCCAAACTGCACATAGGAATTATCAGGCGCAATGGCCCTCAGCCTCCTGGAGCTGCTCTGCCTCACCTGCAGCTGGCCTTGACCCTGACACACGAGCTGCTGAGACCGGAGACCCACTCAAGCCCGGCCCTCATTGCCCTCTCAGCCTCTGTGAATCCTGCCTGGGCCTGCCCTACTCATGTGTTCATAATTCTAGCAACTGGCCAGACTGCCATTGTAGCACTGTGGGCCACGTCTGCCTCCATTCCGCAATAGCGTTCACCTCCTTTATTCCCTCAATATACTGGTGCAATAATCTTGTCTGGGGCTTCAAGTCTGTGAGCCCTTTGCACATCCAGCCGGACTCCCTCCTGTGGATCATCACTGACAACAGTGTATTCTGGGATTCCCATACTTGATGCCTTATTAGAGCTTACTGCTTCATTTCCTCGTGTCACAACCTCACATCATTTCTCCTTATTTAAGGCAATGTGAATACTCTCATATTTCACCAGAATTCTTTGAAATAGCACACACAAACTGCCATGATTAGGTCCTCTATAAGAAAACTGACCAATCTGTCTATAGATACTGACTGCGCAACTGCGAACATTACTACATAACTATCTGCGTACAGGCATCATAGAACAGAATCCTGCTAGCCCTCCACTGACCTAGTGTGACAAGTGGCAGACTCAACAAACCGAGTAGCTGCCGGACATACTCACCAGAAATGAGGCATCACTGTGCTACTGCTCAGAACACGTCATCTTGTCAGATACCAGCCCCTGTTGCAGCTACTAAAGAAGCTCCCCAGTCAGAGCCTCCTGCCTGAGATACGACATTAAAGCTGTGTTGGCAGCTATTGAACACACTCAGATGTCCTTGGAGACCAAGCTAGACAATGTGGCAGTACATATAATGCTACTACACACAGATCACCGAAAACTTGTTGACAGGGTTGGACTGGTGGAGCAATCCATTACAGACTTACAGTCAAAAACCCAATGCATAGATTCATCCATTCAAACGATAATGGAGTGCGTCAGTGTCCTGGAACAGTGGGATGAAGATGCAGAAGGATGCTCTAGCAGGAACATGTTTGTATTGTGGGGCTCCCAGAGGGAGCTGAGGGATGAGACACAGTACAATATGTAGAACAATGGCTGCACGAACTGCTCTCATCAGCAAACACTCTTACAATACTTCTCCATTGAATGAGCACTCCAGGTTCCAGCAAGGGAACCTCCGCCTGGATCCAGCCCTCGCCCATGATACTCAAATTGCTGCATTAGCGTGACAGGGATTCAATCCTGTGTAAAATCAGGAAACTACCGGAGATCAGAGTAGACAGCGCATGTATTATGTTCTTCCCTGATGATACTATTGCAGTCCAGAAGCTACAAAATTCCTTCGTAGCGGTGAAATAGTGCCTTTGTGATGTGGATTTTAAGTATTCACTACTTTTTACGGGACGTCTTCATGTGTTTGCCAATGAGAACACACACTTTTTTGACACACCTGACAATGCCTGGAGCTGGCTGGAGACATATGACCCTCATGCTTCCAAATCAGCACACTCTGACGCCACATCGAACCAGACACAAGCAGGCGGCCGGCGGCGGCACCACCCTGGATGGAGCTGACCACAGACCCCAAAGACTTCACCTCACTTAGAACAGATCATCACGGAATGCCGTTGGGTGCTGCAACATGCTGTCGCCCTCAGTGAGAGGACACAACACTCAAGCCGTAAGAAAGATCTGCTCCATTCGTGCAGCGATGACAGGTCCATCGTGACTTGGCTCTCTCGTGTGAACTCGGGGGGCTTCTGAATGTGACTTCACAGAGGATATTATTTGATCACCCATCTGCTCTACCTTACCTTTTGTTACCTCAGACATTACCATGTTTGATTCAGCTATACATTATCCACAGAGCCTACCTCATTACTGCCAATATAAACAGATATTTCTGTTGCATTGATATGGCCTGTATGTGTTGCGGACAAGTAAATGCTGATATACATGTACTTTGGGAATGTTCTCCTTTGCAGGACTATTGGCAAGGACTGGTGAGTCACTTAACTCATTGTACAGATAGGGTCCTTTCCAATACCTGGGAAGTGTGTATACTGGGACTTTATCGTAGAAGTAAAAAGCACAAGGATATGTTGCGATATATAGATCTGAGATTGCTAAGAGGCTGATCATGTGCAGAAGGAAAGCGACTGAATCTTAGCATCCGACAACTTGGATGAATTGTTTACCAACTGGGCATAGGCTGAATGTGTTGCTGTACATAGGCAAGACGCATTAGGACTTTGTGGAAACCCAGAAGCCAGCAACTGGGATGCCATTAAGGCTGATTTGCACACTGATGTGCTTGGTACTTTCCCTTCACCAGGTGATGGCGAAAAGGGAGACAGAATACATGTAACCCAGCTTTCTGACGTATCTCCCCCGATCATGGATACACTGGATTCACACACTCACTAAAGGGAGGCTTTGATGATGACAGTCCTGTGCACACCAGTCGGCAGCTGGATGCATAGCACTAGTTATGGTGTGATGGACGGTAGAATTGGGCCTAGTGGACTAGTTAATGTCACTGTTATTTTTGTTCAGTATTCTAGTTGCCCCTAAGTGTGCCGTTTAACAGTTTGTATCTGATTTTGCACAATTATGTCTCAATTGCTCAATCTATGCCCTCATTTTGCCTGCACATTTATTCACAACTGCCTATAAACCTACTGTCCAATTCTTCTTAACTGACCACACTATTGATATGTGCAAAGCTCACATATTGTCCTGTATACTTAATAACGCAGTCGACTGATTATGTACAAGGTGGCATCTATGCCACCTTGTACATAATCAGGTGGCAACTATGCCACCTGATACTACTATTGTATACAATATGGTTGATACCTCTGTAATTGGTGAACCGAAATGTGGAAAACAGCAATAAACAGATTTAAACAAAACAATATTGGGCAACATTGTACATTTTAAAAGGATAACTGGAAGTACGAGCCAGCTAAAAGGCCAGTACATGATATTAGCAAGAATCTCAGCTGAAATGTAGAAATAACTAAATACACCCCATGCACAGAGCTATCATTAACCAGGTGCCTTTCAAAATATGCTCAAAAATGTATCCAGGGTAATCAGCATTAACTTACACACAAGCAAGCGTGTCGGGAAAGCTATTGCCATGTGAGAAACACCTCGGTGACTGATGTTTAAAGATGAGCAGCCACTGATTCAGCTTCAAGAGCATTCTTGTTGTGACAGATTGAAAGCACCGCAGTCCATTCAGACGCGAAGCCTGATCGATGGAGGTGTTAAAGCGATTTCCACAACCCATGAATGGGAACTGGCGCAGAAACAATATCTCACCGGCCAGTTTAGTCAACCCTGTGCCCAGAATAGAATGGTAGCAAACTGTAGTGAGGCTACTGCTAGAAACATGCTATTAACACTGAAAATAGAAGAATCCCCACAACGCTGAGTTATCATCTGCAACACATTAAAAACAAAACACAAAAGCAAGGCATGGGCTTAGTCTACAGGCAACAGGAAATACATGGTACAAGGCGTGCCTTAAAACCGTGTCCACACACATCCACAGATCAAATATCTGCACTTGAAATTTTAAGCCGCAAATAAAGTGGTCCCATAAACACATCTTTAATACAGCATTAATTTAAGGTTAGACAACAGGGTGCCCACATCACTCTAAGTTTACACGGACCGTGTTTCCTGTCACAGAAGAGAGAATCTAATATATTTCTGGGCATCACCGTCAAGCTTCGCTTATGTTCAACTAGAATTTTAAGTGAAAAGGCCAGGGTTTGACATGGAGTGACTTGGTCGCTCTGGTCAATAATGTGGGATGTAACTATTGATCATGCACTAAATGCAAAACCTGGGATATTGACAAAGATAAAATCCACACATCAATTTCAGTATGGATGCAACGCCAACCTTGTACTTGCAGACACCCAGAATTTAACCAGCGATGAGCACGCTACCAAACAAATGTTGCAATTTAACGAGTTTTGAGCTGTGGTGAAAGAGGCACAAATGGATGTTCCCAAACCATAGGAGTAGCATTGGTGCCAAGACGTATTGTCATCTTATTAAGAAGTTGTTACAGAAAATAGCCCTGGTATGTGTTTATGGGTAACCTAGTAGTTTATTTAAGAGAGAAAAGACACAAATGGAACACCTACATTTAGGTTTGTTCATTTTTCAAGGTACAGAATGTAGTTAATAGCACTTGCAATAGAGAGGGAGCATCAAAGGCGGTAAAGGAGATCACACCAGGTATCCATTTATTTGTAGGGGAGGAGTTTGACACTGGTGATCAATAGTGGATAAGATAAGAAGTAAGCTAGTTTCTTAAGTATTTTGTTTGTGTTAACCCTTATCCTTACAGAACTATCAACAAAGCAGGAAGGTTCAGCAGTCCCAAAGGGAATTCTAGTGTTCATGAATACGCCCACTGTCTCTCTCTCGCTCAACATCCCATTCACATGTACTCCCCTAAGGCCTCAGGCCTGGCTGAGTTTCGTGTTCTCTCAGGTCTATGATACCGAGGAGGAGTTGGGAACAAGAACTCATGTTAGTGAGAAAGCCAAGTCTGACAGTTAAGTGGGAAGAAGCAGCCTACTAAGGAATGGTTGGCGAAGATTTACAAAGTCCAGGAGCAGCTTTCCTGTCCAGGGCGTGTCTTTGCTTTTTAGTGCTTGCCGTCCTGTTTACCCCACTGAACATTCAGGGTTATCACTAATAGAAAGGAAAGTAAAACATTTGAATGGCATAAGCTGTTGTCACCTGGAAAAAAGGAAAAGTTAAGATGCTTTTGGATGCAGTATCTGGAGTTAAAACAAAGGCATATGTTCAACCTCAGGCACCTTGGGGGGAGTGGATTACTGTTAAAAGAAACAACCCCTACCCTAAAAAGAAGCATGAGGTGCATGATGCTGAAAATGTGGCATGACTGTCATTTTATAGTTCTTTGGGTTAGGATACAAATGTAAGAACCAATATCCACCAGCTCTCCTAGTGACAATGTTGAGATTCAACTTCTCTCCCCCAACCTTCTGAGACACAGTCATGCTGGGGAAGGAAAAGGCAAACATATGCATAATTCATAGCCCCCCTGCATTGTGGTGGCACTTACTACAGAACCTTAGCTTAGCCCTGACTTTGGTTGCAAAGAATTTGAATTGTGCCCCCTAGATATGAGTCATTCACAGAACCCTTTCCATTTCAGAATGTGTTATTTTGTTTAAAAAGAACATGCAAGTACTTGGAAAAAGACTTGGAAAAAGATTTCTGACTTTATGTTTATGTAGTACCCACTGGGGCATTACAACACTGAGTTCTAAGAACTGTTAAAAGTAGGAGTCTTGGTGTTATTAGGTACAGATCCATGTACAGCAAAATCTCTTATAGTTACCGATAATGGGCCCATTCGAAAGAGCCACACAATGTGCTGCAATAGCTTGTATCCTTTTGGACCAAAAACTAAACTAAGTAAACAAACAAAATACGGTGCAACAGAAATACAGGCAATAATATACTCTGCAAGATTTTCTTTCCTGTGCCACAAATTTTGATAATCCCTGCCACCATAGTACAAATGGTCTCTAAGGTAAGTAATACAGGTAAATAAATGTATGTGTAAATTAAAAAAGATAATCAATGTGTAAACAATAAGGGTCATTTCAATGAAATCAATAACATTAAAAAAGTAAGGCATGATCGGGATCCATCACAAGATGTATCAATCCACTTACAAATCTACATGTGGGGCTATTGAGTGATAATATTATGGTAAGGTGAAAAATAAAATAGAATTTAAAGAAGAAGTAACAAGTAAATGTTTTTATAGATTAGGGTTATTTTAGCATTAGGATTAGGGGAAATAAAACTAACCTAATTTTATTTAAGGGACAATAAATGAAATACATTAAAGTAACTTAAAATAAATATATGTTAAGATATGGATAAGAGGTATGTACAGGATCATAATTAACACATAAATTACAAAGAATTTTATAAAACAAAATTCTAAATTACAAAAATGACAAATAAACACAAGTTCAAAATAAAAATAAGGTTCAAGCTGCTGGGGTTGTTGTGGTAGTGGTACAATATATTATAAACTTGCAATGATGATGTAGTGGTCATGAAAGTAGTGCCAAGAATCTAGCTGTTTGTCACTGTAGTTGCACTAGATGTAGTAACACACAACTGTGACATTCAGTACGTTAGATTGTCATGAGGGAATCTGTTTTTCTTTGTTTGATGATCTCTTCATGGATTGTATTGCATTGAAAGAACTGCCTTGAAAAGTTTTTTCACACATACAGAACAGGGACAACACAGGTAGCAGCAGTGTACACGTCTGTGCACACACTGAACTATACCAATATAAGCAGTAGCAGTGCAGACCTTTCATATGATTTGTGCACGTTAATAAGTGTGTGTTTGTGTGTGATATCCTGGAGGTTTTGTTAATTTATGTGTGGTTTGTAATGTTACAGTGTGTATGTAAGGGTATGTTGATGTGTTTTTGATTGTGAACCTGTGATGAATTTCTGGTGTAATGTATGTGAGATGCTTGCATTGGAGCAGCATATGTACTTCATACATATACATTTATATACTCATATACATTTGTATTCAACGTGTGATTTAATCTCTTTACCATGTGTGACACACTTGAATGAACTAATGGAGTATCTTCATTTCAGCTACTAAAGCTTTGTACTTCAAATTGTAATCAACATCCATTTTGACTTTGGGAAGCCCAAGTTGACATGAGGCCTCAAACTAAAATTCTTTCTTTAATTTGTCACTGTGTTACCATTTCCTTCTGCAGGTATGTTATCATGTCTGTCGTTAGTTAGAGAAAGGCTTATTTTTATTAGATGACTGATAGTAAGGCCTGCGTGGAGGAAGTTGGCAAACAATTTGGAGAAATAATGGTTAAAGGAGGCCTTCTGTTTATTAGGTACCAGGATGATGGGGTGTTTAAGGTTGGCAGCCACAGACTAGGTTTCAAAGAAACGGAAATTTAGGGAGTATGTTGACTCCACCTCACATCCAGCTATTTGGTTGATTCTTTGCAGTAGGAAGGAGCTATGGATGCTATTGAAGCTACTGTTATACTTAATTGATGTTTCCACAGTTAGTTAGGCAGACTATTCCCTAATTGTAAGAAGTAACAGATCTCTTTCTCTCTGTGGAACGTTTCCTAGAGTGTGAAATGTCATGCTGAACACTTCTCCTATTTTCCAGAATTTCTACAGATGTTCCATTCTATGCTGACACTCTGTATGCTTTCTGGGTAGAAATCTCCATTAGTTAATCCTTTCCTTAACTTATGTTCAGACTAGAAAAGGGAAGTTTCTTTATGGAACACCTTATTGCGACATTCTGATTTATTTGCATTGGGGCTGTTACTATACTGTAACTTATTTTACAGTGTTTGTTTGTGTTACTGCAATGTGTGAAGATGGTGCTATTGCATGTTATGTTAAGGTGTGAGGATTTAAGTGTGGAATGGTGTGTGTTACGTTGTTGGTGTGACTATGTATGATTGTGAGTTTATGGCATCTGTGTGATGAAGTGCACAATGATGTGTAATGGTCTGATGTTATGGTGCTGGTGATATATGTGTCTGTGTATGTTCCTGTGTTGCTGTGTGGGTGTGTGATGATATGCTTATGGATGTTATTATGTTTTTGGTGATGTGGAGTCACACAAGCTTACTTGTTTTACGGAGCATATGCAGTCTGGACATCAGCAGCCAACCTTCAAACAAATAGTGGTGAGATGCAGCCTGGACAAAAGCAGTGAAATCACTTATCACACACACAGAACACATACAACATGTGCACTAGAAGTGTATTCTTGCCTCAAATAAGCATAAAAAGCACAACATATGCACTAAAGCTGAATTGTCTTCCTTGTTCTTCCAAACTTTTATTTTTTCGAATAGTGGGAGAGTTAACTAATACTAAGGAGATCTCGAGGGTGCAAAGAGAACTTTCTTAGCTTGCAGTTCATAACATATACATAGCTACCGAGTTTCAGATTGCTATGTGTGATGTTAAAATTGGATTAAGTGTGTTTATGTGTGAGATTCAAAATTTTATGTGTGACACTGTGTGAACCCTAATTGTGATTAAAAGAATGCAACCAAAATCCCTGCAAAGATTAGTATCAGAAATTACCCCACAAGGTGCTATATGAAGCTTTAGAAGTGTAGCTTTTTGTTCAAATGTTCTCATACTGAGGTAGTGCTGCTCACTGATGGCATTATGCCATTTAATTTGAAGTTACTTGTGTCTGCGGACAGCAGGGCCACCTACCATCACCCTCATAAAACAGTGCACATAGTTCTGAGGCTTAACATGACAGCTGCTGATTTTTCTTTGATCCCTTATCATCTGACCTGGTTACAGACATTGCTACCAGCTAAATGTTGTGTTTCAGAGTCTTTCTCAGTGCACTAAAGAATCGCTTTTTACACTTGGACACAAAAATAATGATTTTTGCTGAGAGCACAGTAACACTCCAAATTGTGTGTCACAAGGTTCCAGTGCATGAATGACTAACGATTTGCATTAGTCTGACATGTGATGTGTGGAACTCCGCAGGACTGTTTTAGATCCTCGTGACCCAGGCCACAGTGCCCTTCTGCGGATGTCCATTGTGATGTTACTCTTGGTTGGAAGAAATGGAAACTTTCTCAAGAACATGAGCTTGGAAGCTAACTTCACTTACATATTTCAGTCCTGCATGTAAGGCTTTTTCAAACATACTTCACTCACTATTCGGTATTCCTTTATCTATTATACATAGACTGCAATACTGCACTGTTCAATCAGCATGGTTTCATAAAGCTGCTATTCTGTACTTCAGTAAATGTGCTCACACTGTATTTTTTGGGGTGCGCATGTTAGTAAACAAGTACCTTTGGGCATCTATTATGCGCCTGTTTCAAGTCTCTGCTGATAAAATAGAAGCCTTCCTTCTCCTGAAGGCAAAAGAAGGTCACCGAAGCTGACCTGTTCAATGCCAGATCGTTCTGCAAACATGCAACCGAAGTCTGGGATACCATCTCCACCCTCGCCCCAAACTAAACCTTCCTCACAGAGACCTGGCTCATCCAAGTTTCAGCCCTGGACATCACTATGTCAACACACCCGGCTCCAAAATGAAACACCACGACTGCACCAACAGGCACCGAAGTGGCTTCACCATCATACACATGCAATCAATCACCTGCACCATCACCAATGACGAAACCACACCCATCATGGAACACGTGAACTTCCAGCTCCATGCCGACGACAACACCACCATCAAAGGCACCCTTGCTCATAGACCACCAGGACCAAGAACCGGCCTCAGTGACAGCATCACTAAATTCATCACCCCGCTCACCACTGAATCTGAACACTACATATTCCTGGGAGACCTCAACTATCAACTAGGTGACCCACCCAACACCAATCTCACTGACCTACTGGAAAGACTGGACAACAGCTAGTCATGAGCCCCACATACAAAGCAGGACACATGCTGGACCTCATCTTAACGTACATTTGACAGAATCAGCTACAGCCACACCACAGAACTCACCTGGTTAGATCACTACATTGTACACTTCACCGTCGCCGGATCCTCTCGCACCACCACCATCCGCCACACCGCCCCCTTCCGCAGCTGGACCAAGGTCACTCAGCAGCAACGGACCAACCCCTTCAGCACCTCATAGCCCAATGTCACGACCAACTTGAACCAGGCAGTACAGAGCTTTAACGACTGGATCGTCAGCGCTGCTGACCTGGTCACGCCGACCAAACTAGCCAAGACCTACAGAACCACCAAACAAACCAGCTGGTACACCCTGAAACTCAGCAAATCAAAACACAGGTGCAAACAACTGGAGAGAAGAAGGGGCACCAGCAAGAACCACGGCGACCGAGGCACAATCAAAAAAGGCCCCCAACAACTACAACTGCCAAATCAAAGCCACAAAAAAGGGACCCTGACCCGCCAAATGAAGGCCAGCACCATCCAAATCAAGGATCTCTTCACCATCGTCAGAGATTTTGCCTGCCCATCAGCCATCAAAAACTTCATCCCCCTTCACAAGAACTCTGCGATGCCCTTTTCCACCACTT
Source organism: Pleurodeles waltl (assembly GCF_031143425.1). Classification (NCBI taxonomy): domain Eukaryota; kingdom Metazoa; phylum Chordata; class Amphibia; order Caudata; family Salamandridae; genus Pleurodeles; species Pleurodeles waltl. The sequence goes on from NC_090438.1 coordinate 404,402,863, forward strand.
CCACAACAAGACAGAAACCATCTATAGAAACTTCGATCCCCAACCCTCTGACCTCCCCAGCATCTCATCAACCTCCACCACCAGCTCACCACATAGGGACAACTTAGCACACTGAACATGACCACACTCATGAGCTCCATCTACTCGGAGCACCCTCCAAATCCTGTCCCCACAGGATTTTCAACCTCTGAAGAAACAAGATCAGCCACCAGCTCACCACAACTGCCTGAAGCTCAACATGGGCAAAACAGAGGTTCTAATCTTCGGCAGACACTCAGCCTTCTGAAATGACTCCTAGTGGCCATCAGCGCTCTTGCCCACCACCACATCAAAAGATCAAACCCGAAACCTCAGCATCATTCTCAATAGTGAACTCTGTATCAAATGACAGGTCAACACCATTTCCTCTGCCTGGTTCCACACGCTCTGCATGCTTCACAAAATCTTTAAGTGGCTCCCTCTCAGCACGAGGAAGACAGTGACACAGGCCCTTATCACCAACCGTCATCACCCTCTACACAGGCATCACCACCAAACTCATGCAAAGACTCCAGATGATCCAGAAGGAGCTGCCAGACTGATCCTCAACCTACCCAAGAGAACCCACATCACCCAGCACCTGAAGGACCTCCACTGGCTCCCGATCCAGAAGAGATGCCACTTCAAGCTTCTGACATACACCTACAAAACCCTCCATTACCAAGGACCAGCCTACTTGAACCACTGCCTTCACCTCCACCAACCGACCATGAACCTCCACTCCGCACACAGCGCCCTTGCAAAGGTACCTCACATACTCCCCTGCCACGCCGGAGGACGATCTTATTCCCACCTCATCACAAAAGCCTGGAATGCTGCCCCCCATCCAGCCCTGCACCACACCTGCGCTGACCCACTTCAGAAAGGGACTGAAAACCTGTTTTTCTAATAAACACCTGCAGCGAGTGCCTGGATACCCTCTCGTGACAAGCCATACTGTACAAATGCAACCTGACTGATAGATTGAGAGAGATTCTACCATAGGGAGGTGAGCAGACCCTACTGGAAGTGATTTGAAGTCACAACATCAATCTCTCAGGCTGGAGAACAACACAGACCCCACCTGCCCATATCTCCAGATCACATTCTGCCGTCAGGCTCCTCCTCTCAGAGTGATGTTAATCCTGCATGCTTAGTTCCCCTAAGACTGGCTGTTCTGCTGGGCCCTCTCCTCTCCCCACAGGTGCAGGGAGGGGGTCCTCGGTGCTGCATTAACTGAGAAAGTAAGATCCCAATCACACTCACTATTTGCCTGCAGCAGGCACACTGGAACAAAAAGTTTTGCCCGCATTGACATAACTCAGCCTGGGCAGGCCCGCTACTGGGTGGTCACTAGGTGATGATCTCCAGAGAATGTTGTTAGCGAATCAGTGTAACAGCCATCCCGTTGCATTAAACAAGGTACGGGTTACAGGGCTGAGTGAGTCTCAGCTTCTTTTTTGTCACCTGTACATCCATTCTTTACTAAGGCAGCGTGGTGCATAATGCCAGTTATGTTAACTGTGACCTTGAGGTGCTACATGCAGACTCAGGCCCTCATTTTGACTTTGGTGGTCTTTTGCGGAGACCGCCATTGTTGGCGGTCCAAAGACCGCCATATTACATGTCACCTATAGACTTCCACCCATAAACAGGCAGAAATATGACACCATTGCCCTGACAGATGACGGGTTAGAGGTGGTTCCACCGCCAGCAGTGCCATGCCAGAAGGTCTCCGCTCACCATATTACGCGCAGTAATATGGCACGGCAGTCCTTGCACTGCGGCATTTGTGGTGGAACCACCGACATCCGCCCCCTCCCGGACGACCACCTTGACATGGGTGCTGTGCGGCCCAGACAGGTAGGTTGACTGACCGGAAGGGGTGTGTGTGTGTGGTAGGTGCATGTGTGTGGTGTGTGCATGTATGTGTGTGAGTGTGTGTGTGTGTGTCGGAATGGGTGTGCGTGCATGTGTGACTGTATGCGTGCGTGGTGGCGGGGTGTGAATGTATGCAGACGGTGGGGGGGGGTGTGCATGAATGCGGAGGGTGGGAGAGTGTGTGTGCATGAATGCGGAAGGTGAGTGTCTGTGTGTGCATGAATGCGGAGGGTGTGGTTGAGTGTGTGCATGAATGCGGATGGTGGGGTGTGTGTGCATTAATGCAGAGGGTGGGGGTATGTGTGCAGGAGGGTGGGGGTGTGTATGAATGCAGAGGGGGTGCGTGTCTGTATGCGAGTGAGTGGGGGTGCGTATCTGATTGTGTGCTGTTGGGTGGGGGTGTCTGTATGTATGTGTGCGGTTGGGTGGGGGTGTCTGTATGCCTGCGTGCGGTTGTGTGGGAGTGTTTGGATTTATGCGTGCGGTCCGGAGGCAGTGTGTGTCACGAAGTGTGTGGGTTGAGTGGGGATGTGTGTCTGCAAGTGTGTGGATGTGTGGGGATGCGTGTGCCGGTGACAGGAATGGGGATTCCTGTCACCGGGTGCGTTACCGCAAGGGTTTTCATGGCGGGGCCACCGCCGCAAAAAGCCTGGCAGTTTGCTGCCTCGTAATATGGCCAGCAGTCTTAGGCATGCCACCGGCCTGGAGGAGCTCACCGCCGACTGCGCCAGTCCGATCGCACTGGCGGGACTGGTGGCATTGTGGCGGTTTGGCTTTGGCCAAACCTCCAAACCCGTAATGCAGTAGTCTTTACCACCGGGACCGTGTACTTGGCAGGGATGCATAAAGCACAGACAGAATGGGCATTCTGTGAAAACAAAACATGTGCACACTGTGATCGGCCATTAATGAAACAGAATGCCCACTCTCTAGTTTTTCATGGCTTAATAGTAACACCACAGGCAAACAGAAGTACATGATGCCACTGTTTCCACCTGGAATGACCCAACACACCTGTGCTACCTTCCTTAATCATTAACTGGAAGCAGAGGAAAGCTGCAGAAGCTGGGGACAAGTAAATCGTGAATCTTGCTCTAGATCACCATGGAGTGCAACATGTTGGGAGGGTTCAAGGCAGACAATGTACCAACAAAGGGTTACTGAAAGCATGAAAATCCTTTGCTTTCTAAGAACGCTTTCTGACTCCCATGAAACAAACTCTAACACTGATTTGCATGTAGGAACTCAGAACGTCCAGCTGTTATCCCTATCTAAATTCGAATTTAGGACCTCAAGAACACCACATGTATTAGACGTGAACGTTAAACTCATTGAGCCATCCAGCCAGGAGTGGTCTAAGCGTCCTCAAAAGAAAGCAGACCTTCCCATTCACGCATATAAGCAAACACAAATTCTATGAAATAATAAAAAGAACAATATTTCATAGAACAAACCATAGCAAATCAGAGGCAAGAAAAATCAATTTGTAGGAAAGTAAAGATACTTTCCGTTTTCAGTGCTGCTAAGATAACAGAAATAAGTATGTTTGATGAGAAGGATTATGAAAGAACGTGAACTTTAAGGAAAATATAGCAGTTGAAACACTGCAGTCATTTTGGAATGTAATTTGCAGTGTTAAAGGAAACTGAATTTGCCTCAGCGTTCGTAGTTACAATAAAAATAAAACATTGAATATCTGTAGGCACACATATATCAGGCGCCTTTCTGAGACAGCCATGAATTGGCCAAAGCAGCGGGCGCCCTGCTGGAACAATGATTGCTCGCCACTAAATCCGTTTGTCATATTGAAGGCTTTTTGCTGTACATTGTTTTGTTGAAATAGGGCGTGGGCGTTGTAAGGATTTACAGCATCTGGGAAGCAACGTACAGATTTCTTTCTTGGACTTGTTTGCAAACTTTGTTGAATATATGAAATGCTGCCATGATCACAGCGTATTATAGGGAGTGTGCAGCGGTAATGTGATTACACCAGACATCATGTAGAAGGTGCACCCCTGGGAAAGAAAAAAATAGAATTTTCTTTGTGCACAGGGAGATTTGTGTGAAAAAATGCATTAAGCAGTAATCCATCATACAAAAGAAAACTTTTTATCAGTTGAAACGTGCATTACAATTTCTTTTGCCAGTCGGATGTAAGTCGAAAATACATTATTTTTAGTCCATACTTTCAAACCACCATAAAGTTTTTGCTGGGCTACATCCTTTCCTGGAAATGTGGGCCACATTCCGGAACTGAAGCTCTCTCCTGGGCACCAGTCTCAGTCTCAGTCAGTTTAGATTGATTAACAGAGGGCTACTTCGATAGGTTTCACTCAGTTACAAACCTTCTATCACATCAGAATTGAAAATATTTCCGCGACACGAGGTTCATTGTGTTCATCTTTCATCTCCTTCATTTTGCCTGTTGCCATTAAGTTCAAGAAATGCCACACAAATTAATAATTTGGTTTCTGCAGGCCTCTGTCCCCAAACACCCTCAGCGTAGTATAACATGGTGGCATAAGCTCTGATCATGGCGTCACACTCTGCCATAATCCTTATAATAAGTAGTCTCAGTCAGCATTCAAAGGGGCAACAGGGTGGTAGTACATCTGCCAGAGATTGTGGTCAATATCGACCAGAAATCCATATACACTTGATGTGAAGTAGGAGGCAGGCTTATGGAGGATGGATGACAAACAGGTTTACACTCAAGGGCACATCTTTTGTCTTCTATTCCTACATCTAAATTCTAGATTTAAGGTCGTTGAACTGCTGTTTCTTCTCTCCCTTCTGAAGCATTGTCCTTCCTTACATATCTTTGCCAGTGCTTATTGAGTCACATTATCACTTTTGAAGTTGGTAGAACGCACAACCACAATATCTGTGGGTCCAACTTCTTATTTTGCAAACTCAGCTTATTCCTTTTCAAAGTAGCTTGAATTTAATATGCTAAATGCCATGAACAGTCTCCTGCACTGTTTTCAACGGGCATCCTCAAAGGCAAGAGAGAAAGGTGGAGGCGTATGATTGGTTAAAATAGCATTACTTGTAACGTGAGGGCTCTCCAAAATGATATGCAGGTTTGCATATGCTGCAAATAGTGTCTTTGTACCAGCCTGTTGATTTTTGTACACTACCAGAGCAGCACCACAGTTGTGTTCCATCACTCAAAGGACAATGTTCTAGTCCACTGAGCACTAGTGATTCACAGTTCACAATTTTTTTCAATACTTGCTTTTTCATTACAAAGAAAGCCTTTGTTGTGCATCCAAGAGGCAGTAGTCTTAGGTTGTCAGTTGCATTGTTCACAGAACAGACATTACTCCTTGAAGACAATGCCATAACCATACCAACATATGCAAAGTGGGGCTAGATGATCTTCACAGTTGTGGAGAACTTGACTCTGACACTAAAATATAAAAACTGTCAATTGTTTTTTGCTCTAGCAGAGCTTATTACTGTAACAAGGCCTAGGTACAATTCTTCTTTCCTGAATTAGACTGAAATCACCTAAGGACTTGTGTCATTAAGTGGCCTAACTAAGAGCCCAAGGACAAAAGAAGCATGCAGACGTTCTGCCAACAGAGAAATAATAAACCACCTTCAAACACAAGATGCATGGTTATGTAAGAATTTCCTCAAGCCAAAACACTTATCATTAGTAATTATGGCAAATTTATAGTCTTGAAGCAACTATCAACCAAAAAAAGTTGACAATTTCACATCTCTTCTATCGCACCCAGAACAATGGTTCTCAAATATTCACCTTAAAGACTGCTATGCTTGTAATGCAGGAGCAGAAATTTACTGGTTCAGACTATGGGGGTCATTGTCTCCACACAAGCTAACTCCCAGCCGGCCACAATAAGTTTCCCGCTATGCTGGCGGGCGGAAACCTCAGTTTCTGTCCGCCAGCCTAGTGGGAAAGAGGCTGCAGCATTATCACTGGCTCGTAATTGAGCCGGTGGTAATGCTGTAGCCCGCACGGTGCACCAGCACCCTCGCAATGTCATTGTAATGGTGCTGGCATTGGCGCGGTCCGACTGCCATCCGCGAGTCTGGCAGTCTAGTGACAGCCAGACTCGTAATGAGGCCCTGTATGTTTCTTTCAGCTACTGGTTGTATTTTATTATGCCTTGCAGTTGTGTAATAAAGCTTCAGTTTTATTTTTAAAACTTGTGGCTTTTTTCTGAACTCGTGGCTAGATGTACAAAGTCATTGTGTGATTACAAGCCCTGCGTTTCCCAAAATCACAGGGTTTGCACAATCAAATTGGCCTTTTTCCAATTTCAACACCCATTTAGCGTGCTGGAAAAGCCTTTTCAATTTGTGAAATTGGTTTTGAGATCTATTACGAATCAGAATTAGAATGGTTTGAGAAAGGGGCATCTCAACAGGACTGAGAGTCTCAATGTATGTATTGCAATTATGGTCACTAACTATCCTCAGTTACTGATGCCTCAAAGGAGGTGGTTTGGGAAGTGGAACACCTTCCCACACATGTATCCCTTTATGGCCCCTTCGGGAGGGACAAAAAGTAGTCCCCTGTTTTTAAAAGCAGCATGGTCACTTTAAGCAACATGAGATGCTTTAAAAAAAGGGGTTTCCCATTTGGCAATGAGCACACACAGGTGGTTATCTACTAGTTCATGCAGACCACCATCCCTGTGTTTGTAGCTGATTGCAGGGGGTTGTACATACCGATCTACCTAATTAATATTAATTAGGCAGATCATTCTGTGTCAGGCCATGCTTAGAGACTTTTCGATGTGACCAATTCGTATATAGGCTTCATCACAAAATTAGAGACATCCCTTCCATCTATTTGGATCCACTTTCCTGCAACCTCTCTCTTAGTACAACAAGCCAAAAGCTGGAATAGATATGGTAAAGCTTATAAGTTATGCAGCCCATAGAAACACAAAGTTGCTTGAAGAACTGATGCAGGCTCAGCGTGCACAATCTGACAGCACTGGGAAGCCCTGAGTTGGGTGCACTAGGGAAATCATTCCAGGACTAAGGGGTTAGGTGTTATGTGTTACAAGAGGGCTAGACGTTGCTATACCTTTTTAACAACAAACAAAAAACTACATTAGTGAAAGTGTGGATCACGATGGTGAAATAAAGCTCCAACACAGAATAAATCCAGAGAGAAAGATGTGACTTAAAATAATTTTTGATTAACTGCGGGAGAAGATCTTTACATGTCAAAGAAAGGAATGTGATTCCCTATACTTTAGAAAGGTATGAAGATTTTAATTTTTTGTACATATATTGATACCTCAACAGTCTTATGAAAACTCCCTTGCCTAAACACTGATGAAATCTTTTCTATGCTTTGGATTTTCAAACAGCCAAGCCTACTACATGTTAAAAGGGACTGCTCCGATACTGGGATCCGTTCTAAGGATTTACATCTATGGTAATCTGTGTGGAACTTTGCCTGATGATGTCCCTTTGACGAACACTAATGTGTGGCCTGAGATAATGTTGTTCTTGTGTTGTTGCCATTGAGTGCTCACCAGTCTTCCAGAAAGAAATGTAATCCACATAGTTACTATGAAGCTGAGTTGAGCTCTTCCTCGCCATGGCTACTGTTTTGCTACTGATTTGCTTTATTTTTGGCCTATGTATGGAAATATTTTTCCATGATGTGATTACCTCCCCAAAATTTGTGTTCCCTCTTTCCATTTTTGACATGTTTAAAAACGTGCTCTCCTTTTAGTGGATTGCCTTGGTAAAGCGGGGTAAGGATTTTGAATTACTGAAACATTTTGTGTGCTGGATTAATTTTTGTTCCATTGTTGTGGAGATTTTTTATGTTTTATAAGGATGTGTTAAAAGTGAGTAATTAGCTTTTTTTCTAAAAACAAGCAAAATATGAATCCATCATATAAAGCTAAATTTTAGCGCCAAATGCGTCCTTGCATAAATTTTTGACACAAGGATGCATTCTGTGCTAAAACGTAGTCACAAAAACACAACTGCTGCGAACAAAGGCTGCTTGGGGTTCTGGTATTTTGTTTTGCTGCCATGCTATAAATTTGCAACCAATGGTGCCATAATTACCCAATGAGGCAAAATCGTGTATTTTCTGGAATTCTGATTAACAAGCATAAACCGAAATACCCCAAATGACATCAAAAAAACTTACTTTTCTCCCATAGCCTAATTTAGTCTTTTGTTCTATGTTCTCTTAGTTGGAAGTCGACTAATTTTAAGGGATTCGAAATCCTAATCCTTCTTGTAAAAGGGCCAAGGAACCATCCTCTCTTCCTCAGTAACATTTTCTTATTTACTTTTGTTTTGCTTCTTCAGCTGAGCCACCATTCTAAGTAAGACCAACAATGGAATGACAATTGTGAACAAACAAGTTATAAAACTTTCTAGGTCATCTCTAATACGGTCTCTAATACCAGAACCCAAGCATGTTGTACCAATATGCACCAACTTAAGAGAGAGATGTCATATTAAATGTTTCAAGCTACTGCTTGGCCTGACTGGATGGTCTCTCGCTGACAGTCCGTAATGTTTAGCATTCATTCTGAGCACTTTAGTGTATTGTCTGACCAGGGCAGCAGTATTCTGGTCAGTTTTTGTGACTAGAACAAATAATATTTTTTTTAATTGCATACAATGTATCCAACAACGTCTGAGCATTTTCTCAAACCACATGCACCACGATGAAGACTTGAAATGTAGTTCAAATATTATGTGCTTTTAAATTAAGAATTTCTCATTTCTTTCAACATTATACCGAGTGGGCTTAACTGGAAGGATTAAACTGAGGGGCATATTTACAAGCCCCCTGGAGCAGGGCACCGCAGCAAGTGACCGTGCTTCACCGCCCTGCGCCACAAGGAATGGGCAGGAACGCACCATATGTACATGATACAGTGCATTTCTGCCCTCTCACCCTGCTCTGGCGCAAAACGGGCTGCCTAGTGCCGACACAGGCACCCTTGTACCATGGAGCAAGGATGCCTGTGTCAGAGACAGGATTGTTTCTGTGCAGGAAGGGAAACCTTCCTACACAAAAAGAATCCATGGAGGCTTTTTCCTCTTTACATTTGTGCAACAGAATGCAGCACCCATAGAAAGAGGAAAAAACCCCTGGGTAGGCGTAAGATTTTGACTCATTCCGAGATTTACAATGCCTTGTAAATCTGAGAATGTGCCAAAACCCCTGGGTGTTGCATGGGAAAACCCGCTGCAATGCCCATGCAACGCCCCCTGACTCAAAGTAAGGCAACGCAGTGACTTGTGCTGCCTTGCCTTACTCCATATCTACAAGGCCATGAATAGCCACACAAAGTGGCTTAGCGTGGCCTCGCAGATGTGGGAATGCAGTGTGTGCCGCCAGTTTGTCATAAAAGTGATGCACAGGAAGTGTTAGGGGCTTGTAAATATGTCCCTGTGTGTTTCTGTCCCTGTCCCTGTCCAGAGTCTGCTTCCACATTGCCCATTCTATCATTTTAAGACTGCGTTATTTTTCCTGCTTTAGGCAGCGTACATATAGGGCAGATTGTCAATATCTTGGCCAGTTCTGAAGCTTCAGAGATAGAGAAGCTAACTTGTGCATGCCAGGTGGTCTAGTGCAGTTCCATCAAATGCTTAGAGCCATACATGCAGTGCCACTCTCTAGTGCCAAGCTCAGATTAGTGTTATATTCAGCTGTAGGGAAGGCTGTGGATGTGCTGTCTTGGAAGGGTGCAAGTTTTATTCCTGCAATATTTTCAATTTTGACTTTAAAAAAGTGTTCTCATTCAAACACAATTGCCATGACCTTTGTATCAGGCTCCTAACTCCTATCATTCATTGCCCTCTTGATCTGTAATTTTTTATTCATCTTTGAAGGAGTATTTTTTATTTCTTTTTATATTGCAGTTTACCGTGTGGCAGTGTCAGTTGCACTTGCTTGCTGCCTATGGCTGCGGCTGTCTCAAATACCTTGATCTAGCTATTAATCAACACCTTGTACAATATCACATCTTCACAACCCCTTTGGAGAGGTGGGTTCCTGCTTGCCTGTTTTTACCACAATCTTGCACTATTGTTTTTTCTGAGTTATCAGAAACATTTCTATAGATCCCTCATTGTACCACAATGGCAGAAGGTCTGCAGTTCAGTCGTGATGTAAATTCCAATGAACATTTTCACATTCACAGAAGTGTTTTTTGGTACACGTTTTCAGATCCTGTGAACAGACCTTGAATAGCCCAGGCCACAAAATCACTGTAGGGTCAGGTGAGCCACCTAGTAGAGGATCTTTCTCATTTCCACTCCACTTGCTTTTTGACAGGCATGGAGTATGCTGTTATTTAGCTGGATGTGGGGAGTCACTAACATAAGGCATGAATGTGCCATATTGCTTCAAAAAAGGTATTGGAAAGTGGCTGGAATCCCCAAGCGAGTGGCACAGAGCAGGAGTGAGTAGAAGCCACAGACCACTTAAGAGCACAGACAAGCATAGATTCCAGTTGAGTGGTGAGAGGAGGGGTATGGAAAAGAACAGATTGCAGCAGCCAAAAGACACTTGATATCAAGTACTAGAGGTAACATCACAGTCCATAGGGCCCACGCTTTGTATAAGAACGTTACTCTTAAAGAAAATTATTATTTTGTCTTTAAAAGAACACTTTTAAAGAACACCATCTAAATGGAATTAAAGTATCCATTCTGGTGATGGCGGTTCTCTTTATCAAGTCTCGTCCATAGTAGAATACTAGCAGTAGCCATGCAAGGAACAAGGGATGCACCTGAAGCATTCAGGGTTCGTTTCTCACGTTCAGAACCAACTGATCATTAGAAATGTCATTGCACTCTAGAAAACTTTGATGAATCCAGACACTAGAAATGCAGCAAAGCCCTCCAGGATCCAAATGTAGTACCATGGTTTTAAGGCTGTATTCCCCAATTAAACACAATAATCAGAAAATGTATTATTTATTACATTGTCATTCAACTATCATCAGTGAATTTTCGCTCAAAATTATGCATCTGGCTACTGCTATTCAAACTTTTTAACAGTAATAAAGATGAAAGGCAGTTTTGAGATTTCTAATCGCCAATGCTTTAAAAAAAAAAACACACCGCACTTTTTGTGTCACATACGACTGGAGCCAGACAAAATGCTTCAAACAACAAACATTTTGTTCCATAGAGCCATGTCACACTCTACTAAGAACAAAAATATAAAGTCATTTTTGATTTACAGCTTGGCACAAAAATGCATCTGAAACCATGCGATCTTACTTTGCCTTGACTTGAACTAATAGAACAAATATCATTAAAAAAGGGAAGGCGCTCCTCGTTTTCAAAGCTATGGCAAATATACTACTCTGCTTAAAAGTACTTTTGCACTTTTTTCAAATTCACAAAATAGTCCCAAACATATGCCTGAAAATCTGTACCAGACACAGGTTTCGATCTGTAGTACTCAAAAGTTCATGAAACATATTCCCTGCAGTCACATGTCTTCAATACATAACAGTACATAGCTTGCAATTGTGCACTTGGGAAATGCAGCCTACTGTTCGATTCACATTTGTTTTTCATTTTTTCCTTAGTGAGAAACCTATTCACCTAAGTCTATTCCACATGTTGCCAATGGTATGACTAGGACTTTAAAGTAGAAACCGTCCTGGGTGCTTGAACTACAATGTCTTAACTGCTGTGAAAGACACTTTCTTGGGAGACTGACTTGCTAAATTTTCCCACACATTAACACATTTCCAGAACTTCCTGATGAAGGATTGGGAAAATTAATGGACAATCTACTGGTGAAAGAATCAGCTTTGGGCACATTTTCATTAAGATAAGAAGATACCAAGACAAGCGGGTTGAAGCTGAGGCAATCAAAATAATTGGTGCTGACTCCCTCCTTACCCCAATCAGAGAATTGCAAATTTAGAGGGACAGGGCAAAAGGTGACCTTTGGGCCATGGGCAAGAAAGGACATCTATTCATCAAGAAAGCTCCTTCTTCATTCTTGAACAGAAAATTGGTAGAATAACATGCTTCCAAGCCACTAAAGGACTGCTCTATCTCTGACAAAGATCTGCAAACATCTGACATTGTAGGTTAAAATCCTAAAATGAAGGGAATTGCCTGCTCAGATTATCAGAGTGTTCATAATCCACTGAACATGAATTGGTCACGGAAGCAACTCCACTTTCCCTGCCCAAAAGAATGGACTGTCAAGACTGTGATTTTGCCTAGGAAAGGAGTCCAAGTTCACCCTTGCCTGAGTATGTAGAATTTTGCTGTAATATTGTCTGTTCTGATAAAGAATGGGTTTCCCCTTATAAGAAGAGAATACCCCAAAGAGCCAGCCAAATTGCCTCCAACTCATTTCAGATTGAGGAATGCCCCCTCTGACAAAAATTCCACCTTCCTTGAAGAACATGATAGTCCACCCAGGCTTCTCAGCCCACTCCACTGCCATGTGCTACTATCATAGCTCAATCCATCTAGTGGGAAGAGACCACTTTTGTGAAGATTTAGATCTGTTTATTTGCTGCATTCCTGTGATCAAAGTCCTGGAAGCTGGATTCCAATGAATGGGAATACGATTCACTATTATTTCTGGGAAACCAGGCTCAAGGACCTACTGCCAATAAAGCCGCCATGTTCCCTTGAATCTGTCACCATGTTCTTTCCTCAGATACCCTGAGACTACTAGACTGAACATTAATCTGTAATTTTCGGATACCTCTCTCTGGTAAAATCACAATACTCAGATCTATACTCAACCTGGCTCTATAGACTCCCTGTCATAGGTGAAATTTTGAGAAATTTAGTAGGAGACCATGTGCCTGGAGAGGGCTGATAACTTGTGCCATGCCAGCTGCACTATGAGCATTGAATCGATCAGCCAGTCTTCAATTCATGTGAAAAAACTCCTTCCTTGTGACTTAGACCAATTAATGGTGCCAGAACTTTGGTGAATACGCAGGGTGCTGATTTTAAGACTTCAAAGAAGAATGGGGACATCAAAAGGCAGGTGCCCCAGGGAATTCCATAAAGTCTTCTGATGTTTGGGGTGATTAGGGATATGAATATAGGCATCCTGCAGGTCTAGAACAACCTGAAGATCAATTTGCTGGCTGGATTAGACAAACTACTTTTGGAAAGCACTTCATCTTGAAATGGGGTGTTTTGAACCAAGAGGTGACAGCCTTTAAACCAACACTGATTGAAACCACCCAGTACTTCTCGAACAGAAGAAAAATGGCATATACTCCTGCTCCTTGTTCTTTTAATGAGTTTATTTTCTTAGTAATGAGAATGAAATCTTATAAAGCCTCTTGCTTGCATTTGTTTACTGAAATAAGTATAAGAATGGTGCCCGATTCTGGAGGAAAAGAGACATTAGGGCGCATTTTTATTTTGGCACACAATGCAGCACAGCATCTAAAGTTGCTGCACTGTGTTGTGTGAAGTGAGAGAGCTGGACTGTGCCATCACTTTCTGGCTGGTTAGTGTCACAGACAAATTATTGCATCATAACAAAAAGGTGTCTGTTTGAGTCTAGTATAGGTTTTGTACTTGAAGGGTAGACTTACTTACTTCTAAACTGTTTCCATTGTGTGTTGTGCTATACAGTACGACACACATGCAAAGATAAAAACGTTTGGAGAAAAGAAAACTTTTCTCTTTCTCTGCATCTGAATTGAAGAGGTGTCATTATTTGGTGCAAAGCCTGTCTACAAACTTTAGTAGATAAAGTGTTGGGTCAAAAACCATAGGTTGTTGTATTGGGACTCCCATGTACAATCTATGAACCACACCTCTGATGCAAACAGCCCACCAGGCTCCGATATCCTTCTTCATGAAAGTTCAGCAAGATCTGGTCCTAAAAAAACAAAGGGGTGTACGTAAACCACTGAGTAAGCCCCACAGAGCCAGAGGAAACCCGAGCACAAGTAACAATTTGAAATCTGTGCCCCTCACTTGATTGTATAGGAATAACTCAGAATTCAGGATGGCCTGTCCTGAAACACAGACAGACATGAAACAGGATGTGCCAGAGGAGGTGACCCTCCCATGTGACAATAACAAGTTATTTTGAATTTAATGATACTGGGTTTGCCTGTTCTACAGAAAGTGAATACCAACTCATGAGTAATGAATGGAATAGGTGATGCTGCTGTGCACTTGTGGCAGACAGTTACACTGTAGTAAAACATTTATCTGGAACGATTTTGTCTGCAACGCTTCTGTGAATTTAGCTGCAAAACTGGTCAGTCTGTAAAAAGCAGTTAAAAAGTCATGGTAGAAAGAAAGGTGCAGATTAAGTACTTTTCAGAAACACAGGGGTTCATTACTAGTTCGGCGGATGGTTTTTATCATCCGCTGAGCTTCTGACGAGGAGGTTGCCGTCACACAGGCTACCTCCCTGGTGGCCCCATTAAGAGTCTCCAACTACGCGGTTTCCGCCAGCCAGCCTAGCGGGAAACAGGCTACAGCATTCTCAATGGCTTATAATTGAGCCTACAGCGATGCTGTAGCCCGCAGGGTGCTGGCAAGGGGGGCCCTGCATTGCCCATGCCAAGTGCATGGGCAGTGCAGGGGCCCCCATTAGGGGGCCCCTGCAACCGTTCTCCTTCAGCATTTCCATGGCAGTGGTACTGCTGAAACCACTAGTGGTCGTAAAGCCAATTAGGACCGCCACCACCTCCAGACAGCCAGGATCTTTAATCCTGGCAGAGCTGGCGGTTACCTGGTGGCCCAACCGCCAGGGTTGTAATGTGGGGCTTGGTCCAACCACCATCCGTGAGACTCATAATGACCTCCATAGTGTCTTCATTAGCCTCCTGAACTGAAGAAAGATGTCTTTAACATGTAGGACGAGAGAAAACAAGTTACAGTGGAACCGCTCTTGAGAGAATGACCAAATTGCTTGCATCTTGTTAGGAAAATAACCTGGTGGTTTGACTTAAATTAATGCCTAATTGAAAATGGCTTCTGACAGGAAAATACTTTTTAGGAAAGGAGAACCTTTGGGGAGATAAATCAGATGAAATACAATGAACATTCTTGTAAGCCACCAATAATGCTTTGCAATAACATAATATAACATCACAGATTGTCCCACAAACGCAAACTCTCTGGGACCATTGAATATTTAGCTGCTAGAGGTATCTAGGAGAAGAACCTAATCCCTAACGTTGTGCATGTATATGGCCCTCCAATACCTATGATGCCATTTTGGGGAGACTCCTCCATCCTAAATGAAGTTAAGCCTAAACCACCCCCAAGTATGCATTATCACTGTTCTATGGTGGATGCAAAGGTCTAATCAGTTGCTTTCAGTGACTATACTTTCTTCACACCACAGTCAAATGGTGGAACTCTGCGCCTCTCTCTTTACCTGCTGATTGCAATTGTAAACATGTGTATGGACTTCTGAAGAGCTGGAGTAATTACCAGTCTTTCCATTAAGCCATCCTTCGGTTTACCTGTCTAGGTTTCACAGTATCTGTGACCCCAGGATCTGTTGTAGTGATCTTATGGGCAAATGGGAGTTCTGTAGGAGAAAACTTTCACTAAATCAGACCTGCCCTCTGAAACATCAGCCACAATGTAGAGAGATCTGAAGGACTGGCAGTCATGGTCACTATGGGTCTGTGTGTTGGTGGCAACTTTAGAGGCTCTTACTTCTTGAATGTGACATTGAATAATTGAGAAGTTTGAGGGGAACAGTTGATGAATGTTTTTATATCATATGTGGGAGAGAAAGTAAGCAGATATACCGGTATCCATAAATAATTTTCAAAATTAACATTTAAATATATAATTAAGTAAACCACATATTCACCAGTGTCTAGAAATTTCAAGAATAAAATGCTGGACTTCATGCTTTTCCAAGGTGACAACAAACAACTGCCAATTTCATATGGCAATTTTCTATTTCCAATTATTTTTTTAAAGTCTTCTGTGCTTGTACGTGTGCGACATATAACAATATTATCCAAACCTACAGGCAGTGTTTGTGCTACTATGAGGCACTATTAGACTGCCACACTGGGCAATAACAGCAAAGAAGGGCAAATGGGCTACAAGCTGTGTTTTATCATGGTCCAGGGTCCAAACATAAAGAAGGTGGGGAGGCATCTCATTCACATTAGTGTAACAGGTTGGAAGCACTGCTTCTCACATCCCACTCTTACCTCAACACAATAGAAAGCTCTGCAATTTGGACGCTATTTTAATAATGCCAAATATCTGAGAAGCAGCATAATTTAATAGGATCCACTACAGGAGAACCTATGAGCTATGCTTTTTGTTTCAGGGCTCATAGACCGTAAATTAAATGCCCTACATTTTGCCAACTCTCTAGTCAACAAACGCAGGCTGGACACACATGAAACGGGAGAAAATCATGATAGAGTGAGGGCAGGAGTATGCAAATATTTGCAATGGGCTGACCCACAACCTGCAATAACTTATTAAAAGACTTTGCAAACCTTGCCTCATGCAAAGCTTGCTAATACTGTTAAAAACAGAACAACACAGATGTACAGCTGCTGCTCAAAAGCCATCTGTGTTCCCTGCTCACCTTCTAATAACACACTCCCATGATCATGCCAAGAAGCTACCCTGCTGCTTTGGGTCCTTGTCATTGCAGTCAGTCCTGGGGCAGAAAACACTGCTTTGAGGCTGAGCAGGCCAATTTCCTTTTTGAACCTGAGTCCTAAATTATATCTAAAACGTCAGAGGAATCTTGAAATTGCCCACCAGGCTGAATTGCTATGTCTACCCTAGCTCTTGATTATTTTGAGGAAAGTTTAACATTCTCTCAGTATTACTCCACTGACAACAGCTTGCTATTGTTTGCCTGTGGTCTATTCTTGGTCAACTGTCCCAGCTTAAAACCTAGGTGCAAAGGCTCTTTTTTGCAACAAATGAGGCTAAACAAACTGCATTCACTAACACTGTATCACTTAAGTTCAACGCAATGTCGCAGAAGAACACTTTTTTAATGGGACCATTCACCAAGCTTGCTTTAACATCAGACAAGTGACTCCATTATTGCAATAAGGGGCCTTCTTCTTATGTATGGTTTGTTAAACCAATCCTGGCTTTTTAACTAGACCCTTTACATTTTGTCATTTCACATTCTGAGCATGGGCATCTCAGCACGTATGTGGTGCTGTAAACAAAGTTAAGGTGCAAACGTAAGCCATATGCCAATTCACCGCAAAGTTGAAACAAACTATTTGGTAACTCAGTGATTTGCTACACGAGCCCCAGATAGGACAATTCAAAATCATGGACACTGCAGACCTTATTTAATCTCCAGCTCTGTCAATGGACTCAATTCCCATTGTTTTACAATTAGAATTATTTTTGAAATGCTGTTAACAAGAACTCAGTTCCTGCTCTGTGTTATACATAGTATTTAGTAAGCGTGCTCATTGCAATCAAATACATTACACAATTATAACCTTAACACAAACGTTTTCACCATGAAATATTGTTAAACCTTTAGGCTTTGCCTAAGCAACTTATTTTAGGCCTGCTTACACTCAGACCATGGAAGTGCTATTTCAGAACCTTGTACAAATTCAAAAACAAAATCATGTTATGTTCACTCAGATACACACATAAGCACACAAGCACTTGATTTTACTAACTTGCCCGACATTTCTAGCGAATAAGAATTGTGCAACACGGCGATTTCACCACTTATTTCTAGGACCTACATCCTATGTAATTAGAATGAACGTCACGTAGAATGTCTGCACTATAGCTTGGAAAGGTTAATAGAGGTGGATAACATACATCTAACAACTTTTATAAAAGGATTGAGATCGGTTCATGGAAATTCATAGGATAGAAAAGTGCTCACAGAAACAAAAAAATGGTCATGATTTGAGGAGTCAGCTTGTCTGAGGTAGAAATTTCAACTATGAAGACATATCTCCTGCCAGCACACAACTGGAGATATGCTTCATTTTCAGTCTTTGAAGGCCACCTCAAGGGAGATGTTAGTTCAGCGTCAGTACCCCCTTAATCCTACGCTTTTGCAGAGACCCACAAATCCAGGTCCTTCTAAAAGTGCTCCAGGGGGCCGTTTGTGATCATTATGGTTGCAAAGTGGATATCGGCCTCTGGAAGCTGGAATGCCAGGGTCAACGCAACAAAGGTTTTGTGACCTATGGAATAAAGCACTCACTCATTAATCAAGTAACACATTTTAACCATACACGCTTGAAGTGGCTATCCATGCGCAACCCCGTGCAACAACGCAACTGAGCACAATAGTTAAAATCCTGCAGTGTAGCATTTCATCTTACAAAGGCTGACAAAGATGTAGTGAATTGTCTGAAATGATGTACAGTGTGCAGGACTGAGGCGCTCGGCCAAGTACATGTACAGAATGTAAATGATTATGCCATTATAATGGTCACTGTTATGTGCTCACACAATATATTATGCTTCCCTGCACAAGCTTGAAAGAAAGAACAAAGAACAATAATCTTCACTTCAGGCATTGTTCTGAAACAGAAAACAAATTACACAAATAAATGTTTGACGCATGCTATCTCACTTAGGGCAGTCTTTTAAAGTGGACAGCCTATTAACAAATTACTCACTTATGGGGATTCAAGATTTTCTTACACATTTAAATGGTTTATAGCATTCAGTAACACAATGCTATAAAATCTATCACACCATTACTTTCTGCTCACTGCTTGCCAATACAGTCTCTGCCAGAAACTAAATAGCCAGCCCTGAAGTACAGTAAAGTTACTGGCAAGATTGCAATCAATGCCATATCAAAGTATGTCATTCTCAGAAGAAGAGCTTATCTGGAAATATAAGGTGGAAAGGAAAGTACTCGACACTGAAAAGACAAATTCGCACTTATCTCACTAATAGGCAGTCACTAATTAACCGAGGTGTGCTACTGCAGGTGATTTGAATACATCCTACATTACAGCTAGAAGAGTTAGATGCTTTAAGGAGCCTTGTGTGGATGTGGGAAAGCAACATTGTTCCCAGATGTAACTGAGAGGCACATCAGCTTTGTTTCAGATAGCAACTTATCCTTTATTCATGTAGATTGTAAAACACAAAACATAGGTAAACGTGTGCATAAAAACAATATCCAGTTTCTAAAATAGTCACACCTTCCATTGAAAACTTTCAAAACATTCTTAAGCCATTCACAGCATGTTTGTGGAAAAAGGCAAAGAGCAGTGTGGTGTTGATTGCTTAGCTAGGTTAGTGTTCGGAACAAGAGTTTGGGGATCCATAAATAAAGATCACACTGGCACCAAGGAGACACTTGGTTGCTGTGTTCATGAATGCAATCACTCTCAGGGACAGCAATTGACTCACCCTCAAAAAAAGTGGAATATCTTTCCTCCACGTGGCGACTACCTATACAATTGTCCACTGGGAAGGTATTACACATATTACATTAGCTACACACAACTTTCCAGAGCCTTCCTGCAAATCTCTCTGCAGAGATGTAGCTGGAAATGCCAAACACATACACCAGTACGCTATGCTCCAAAGGAACACCCACACTTACCTGCACCGTGCATTTGCACCCGGCCTGTTTGACACCCTACCTACTTCCTTTCTTCCCCACCTTACTAACTCCCTCTCTTCTCTCTTGTGCAATGTAACTTTCTGGTTAGTAATGTGATACTGTCTCAGGCAGTTTTCTGACAATAATGAACAGTTCCATCACATGAAACTAGAGCCACTGCGATCAAGGGCCCTCAATGGAAGCCCACTCTAGTGCACCCCATTTACATTTTCACGAAATAATTGATCCGTTAAGAAGATTGAAAGACACAGTTTTTACTAAATTTAGCACCCTGACTTTGCCTCTGGTTCTCTATTTGTGTTTTATGTTGGTTTTCGTCAGATCTCGAAAGGGAACAGTGACTGCTGTGTAATAAGGCCTAATTTGTGAAGAAATTGGTCAGGCTTTTTTACAGCAAAACAGTATTGGAGATATACTTTTGACTATGAAAGATGGCACCGTATCTTAGCACAGACAGACAAAGAGCTAATCAAAAGTGTCTCACAGAGTATAGCAACTAACACACACTATGGATGGCATCATTATGCTGGCAGGGAAGGTCCTCTGATGAGATTCAGCACAATAACCTGGCATGTCCTTGCCTCAAAACTGATCTGCATGAGGGAGAATTAGACAGCTAGAAATGTGTTGCAAGAAGGAACCCCCATTCTGAATTTCCATTTGCTAGTCCAAGGTAACATAGTATTTTAAATAAGGAGGCACATTTGAGGGAACTCGAACCAGGGATATATTGCTGTATACTGTTGATGATAATGTGCTACAGACAACAAAGGGCATAGACACTGAAGCACTCCTTAAACTGGCTGAACCACCAAAGGTAGACTGGAAAACTTCAACTGCACCACACAGTCAGATCCTGCTCACTATAAAGAGTATGACAAATGTAACCATGAAGCTAAGATGTCACATCAAGAGATAAGTCTGTGAACTGAGACCCTGGTAAACGGGATCACAAATACTAAAGGCAGCTGTAGCTGAACCAATGGGGTTCATTTAGAAGAATGCTAGGTTCTTATTTTAAAACGAAAGGCATTATTCTTACCAAATGAATGCACTCTCCATTTTATTCACCAACAAATAAAAAATAATGTGTCAATTGACTAAAAACCTAAAAGAACATCAAAAGGCAGTAAAACGTTGCACAACAAACAAAAGGGATAAAGAGTATTGTCATGAAGTGTAATGCAGGGGAGTAAGTAGGGTCTTTAATATTCATAATAATTTATGATATTTTCTGAAGTCACTTTCTTTAAACTCATAAGTAGACATGTTATGAATAGTAGAATCAATAAGAATGTATTATGCTGCTTGTAGTTCCAGTCACTATTAGATCCTAGTACAACTATAGAAGTAGGTGCTTTAGCAATCTAGAGTTTAAAAATACAAAACGTCTTAGAGTATAATTCTTGAGGGAAGCTACCAAGCAGGCGTTTCTATTTGGCTGATAGAAGGCTGGCAAATGGGCAGTATTTTCTCTTATAAGGACAGCAGGATATCAGGTATATTTGTTGTGAGGCACGAGGGTATGAGAGCCAAAGTTAGTGTTTGAAAGAACTGTGCACAGCTTGTGCACGCATCTCATAACGCAAAGAAAATGTTTTTTTTTTTGGTCGGCGGGGAGATACAGAAAGTACAACTGATGGAAAATGCTCTGCGTTGAAAAGGAAAATCTGGAAAAGTCACCAGACATTTTGTGTGGGGGGGGAGGACCACAAATGACGTCATACATTCCATGAATAGAGGAGAACAGGAGAGGTCAAGTGTTGTGCTTGTTTGTAGTGTTTCTGTCAGTTACATTGCATTAAGAAGAGCAGTCCAGGTAAAAGACATTGTATTTTTTTAAGAAGATTCCAAATCGAGCATTTTTTTATTAAACTGGGAAATTTTGAGTCTGCGCTTGGCAAAAGACCTGCACCCTAGAGTACAACAGTTATGATGTCTGAATAGCAAATGTTTGTAACAGGATTTTTATAAGACGTGTGTCAAAATGAATAACATTTTGGGTGAGCTTACTGGCATTTTTGCGTGCGGGAGGCAGAACACTTCTGACTAATCAATATTTTGAATTGAAAGTTATTTGATTTTTGGAGTTAGATTAAAAATATTTCCGTGCTTTAATAACTTATGGGAGAGGTCGTGAGCCTAACGCTTCGAATCAAAATGTTTATTTTTGACGAGCATTTTTGTTTACATTTTTTGCATCAACTTAGGAAACACATTTTGTTCAACCGTGGAGAACAGCGGGAAAATGAAAATAATTTGAGAAGCGATTTTGCTACATTGAGGAGAACAGTTTTTTAAAATGTAGTAGCTGGGTATTTTGGTGGGGAACGGTTTCGGTTTATGCATTTGTTTAGCAGATATTTAATTATTTGTGGCTGCCTAGACTGATATACTCTAAACCCCTCTGATAATAGTTCAGATTATAATATGTGCCTTTAAATTCTCATTTGGAAGTGATCCGTAAAATGACTGAAAATAAACCTACTGATGCACAAAAACCTGAGGGTGCTCCTAAAGCAAGTGAGGCATGTTTTTCACGCATCAGTGGTAAAATCTGAGAAAGTTTTTCAGTCCATTTTATAATTTGGCGAGCGCTTATGTAAAAATACTCATACCCTATATTTGCCAACAGAAATGTTTCCATTAGGCATAGCAGTCGGAATGCTGTCATTGTTGCTTATTACCATTTGCTGCTCCTGTTAGTGTCTGCCCCCAGAAGAAAACTGGTCATTTCCAGGTAGGAACATAGGAATCGGAATCGTGGTTAATGGGTCGGGGTTGGCAGATGATATCCTTCTGAGCTGGCTGGATTCGGCTAGTGTGGTGGGGTTTAAGGCAAGCAGATGGGCAGGCAGGTAACACGTCTGTCTATTCCTGGCTGAAGGCTGCAGAGTGGCCAAGTAAACCTGTTGCGCCGAACTGAGTGTACCAAACTGTATGCTGAGCAGGGTGTAGAGATTTCATGTGTTAATGTGTGTGATGGTTGCAAAGTTAGCGAGTGTTTTTCAGGATACCGAATGCCAATCAAACTACATTATGGTAATGTTCAAAGGAAAACAACATATTGGTAATGTTCAAAGGAAAAACAATCTTGACTTTTTTAAGCAATGAGTTTAACATTAGGAGACACTACTGCATGGATTATACATTTATATTAATTTAATCAATATAGTTTTGGATTTTTAAAGATGAGCCAAAATTGGCAAGGGGATGGTTTTCACCAGGGGAAAAAAGTAGCAAGTTGAAATGCACTTTGACTAAACATTTACACGTGCTTAACCTTACGCTCTATATATTTAACAACATAACCATGTTCATAGTTTTGTGTTGCCAAGATTTCCATATTTCTCCATATTAATAGATCACCATGTTTCCAATTCTTATTTTCCATCTACAGAACAATGCATATGAACATTTAAATATTTGCTTTGGTTGAATGAATCTACTTAATTAGGACAGGCGGTAACAATGATTTCAAAAAGAAAATGCTAGAGCTATGTTCCTTTGTCTCTAACGGAGTGTAATGGGAACAGTGATGCTGTGCTACATTGCAAAGAGGTAAGCCTAACATAGTAACCACTGCAACATGGCCAAATAACCCAAATACAGCATGTTAAAGTGAACAAATTACACAGTTATTTAGTGAGACTGAAGTTTCTGTACAAATAATCAACATTCAGAAGAGTCTGATTTTCAGGTTTCTTCTGTGTCCATGAGGTGTGCAGCTAGAGACCTTTTAACAAATACACACTTCATTTCTTGCATACAATGATACTCTTCATCATATAATTTCTGTCAATGCTACCCTAAATGCTTTTGGTATGAATATAAGTGTAAGCTTCATTTGGCTGCAATATACTATGTACAGGAATGGCCCCTTTTGACTGAATGCCTAACTTGATGGGCTTCAGAGACCACAATTAAACTACAAGAGAGCAAGCAGTATTGGAGGCCACATGGATGTGACCACTCATCTCAAAGACCGCCCCTTGTCCATATCCCAAAATGTGATGTTCCTGCTACTTCAGACGTGGACAGACACATGAAAAGGTGCCAGCAGGGTGCACCTATGACTGCACAGCCACTAACATAAGATTGGAACCATCCCACCTTTCCCTAAATATGAGCTACCAACTTAGGCAGGGCATTAAGTCCTGCAGAGTATATCCACAATCCATCCGTCATCTACTGGAAGAAAATTTCCAGCACGCCTCACTCAGTCATATATCAACAATCTGTAACAGTTTAAACATGCTTTGAGTATGTCTTCTGATGTCCTAAATCTTTCATGAGCAAGAAGGCTACACTTAAGTATTCCACTTACAGGTGTTGATTGAGAACTAAATATACCAGTTAATTATTTGACAAATATGGCATTCCACGCTTTTACAGTACAGGGTGCAAAATATACAATTGTGTTTAGTATACACCAAACCATTATTTGAGGCTTGGAAAAGGCTATTATTTAGTACTATGATCTATGACCTATGACCTACTACTGTAGTTCTAGGTGAATAAAAAACTGAGATGTGGCTTCCTCTGACTTCTAATCTTAATTTAGAATAAAAAATACCTGACATTTAATTGATCCAATTGGTATTCTACCAAATCATAAACATGTAGTTATTATGCATGGAAGCTTTGGCTCTGGTTTATGTAAAAACATCAGATTCTGATTAAAGATTTATAAAAATAAAAAAAGCAAACCAATACAAAGAAACCACTTCTGTCGAGCAGTGCATAACGATGCTATGTGTGGTTAAATGTTGGGTATTTTGCCTGCTTCATTCTGAGGCCTGGGTCAACCAGTGCAACATGGACTGTCCTGAGTGACTTATACCTGTTGGCTCTTATTCATCTCACATCAGGGACTCCAACCTTTTATAGAAAAAAGGATGCTTCTGGTCCATGAAAAATCACCCTGAGCTACTAAAAAATGTTATCATTGTTGCAACAGTGAACACATGAGACAAGATTATAATAGCGGCCACGCCATGCTGAGTTACCAGTAACGAACACCCTTGTGCATTCCGTGGGATTACCAACATCAAAAAACAGTTAATTATTATGAACTGTCACTGCATGAGTAATGAAATAACTGCTGTTACCAAATATCCCCTCTGGAACCAAAGAAATGATCTCATAGCATTATTATTCATTCAACTTTCAACTTCAAATATATTTTGAATAGACAATTATTCTGTCTCCAAACAATAGCCTATATTTTTCTGAATTGATTTCAATTTTTTGTGAACATACTCCGACACCCAAAAGGCCCTTTTTCACTCAGACTCTGGAAGTCCTGTATTGAAACAGCCCCCGCTATCACTGGCATTCTTCTTCTATACAACTGTGTTCACACACTGTGTTGCAGACCCCTTTGCTTTCACCTACTGGTTTTGACCCATGGTATGGTGCTGGTGTTGGAGGCTTGATGATGACAATCATACTCTGTCAGTGGAAGGCTGTCCCCATGGTTTTTTAGACTGCCACTATGAAAGTGTATTGTTGGGCAACACTCTCTACTTCACGTTGTGTTTGGCGCTGACACACTAAATAATATACTGAAATGAAATTGATATTCAGCAGTTACTTACAAGCAACTGGAAAGCTATAAGTAGCTCCTGAGCTGCACACTGAAAATCCCTGCTGTAGATGAATTTTAAGTACTCTGTGTACTGCAATCACTATGGACTGTACAGCCAGCGCATTGCACAATTGCCTCCTGCATCCATTGTATATCCTACTGGTGTGATTGCTATACCTGCTCCTTGCACTTCCCTTGGTCGGGTTTTCTTGAGTGATCAATAACATGTGCTTTGCATCCAGTGTGGACTATACAACTTTCTCCCACAGTTAATCTTTCACCAGTCCGTCAAACGCATGGATTGAGAACTCATCTTAGATTCTCTAACTCATTCTATTCTCCTAAAATAACAGTCAGGCCGTCATTACGACCCTGGCAGTCATGAGACTGCCAGGGCCACATTGGAGGTCCGACCGCAGCCAAATCAGCAGTCCGGCCTCCATATTACGCCGCCTGGAGGTGCCGACGGTCTCAATCTGCCTACGGATTACAAGTCCTCTTTCCACCAGCCTTTGCAAGGTGGTCCCACTGGCATGCAAATGCTGGAGGAAATGAGGTGCCGGGGGCCCCTGCACTGCCCATGCAACTTGCATGGGCAGTGCAGGGGCCCCCATGGACAGCCACATTGCGCTTTTCACTGCCGAATTTACGGGCAATGAAAAGCACGATGAGTGCTGTCGCACCCGACACACCGCAACATTGCTGACGGCTCGATACACATATATATATATTTCACTAAAAAACAAAAGTTACAGGGGCATAATAGTTAGGTTCAGATTTTCAGATTTTACACACATGAATCCTCAGAAATTCAGAAGTTATAGCAACCGCAACAAACTTGTGCCCTAAGGTAAATATAACTTGCATCCCTTGCCATGCACAGTTTGCCCATCAGTAACTTTACAGCAAATGTTGCAGTAATATTATCAACAATGTCGTAGAAGATGTCATGACTGATATGTGGGGTAATTGGCAGTGCATGATGTGGGCGCAAGTTATAGTTACCTTAAGACAAAAATCTTTGGTTTTTTTCAGTACGTTTCTAGGGTTTTTTAAAACCTAAAATAATATTTAGTTATCATATGTTTGGAGTGGCTATATGGATGTGTGAATGGGTGTATGAGCCACTGCATGAGTGTGAGAGTGGGTGTGTCAGAGTTTTTTTCGGTCTCTGAGAGTGTGTATGAGTGGTTGAGTGTGTGTGTCAGTGCATGTGTGAGTGAGTGGTGGGTGTATGTGTGGGTGTGTAAGTGGCTTTCTGGGTCTTTGAGTGGTGTGTCAGAGTCTGTATGGGTGTGGTGGGTGTGCCAGTGGTTTTGCTATATGGATGTGTGAGTGGGTGTGTAAGAGTCTGTATATGTGTGTATGTGGCTGTGTGAGTACCTGTGTGGGTGGGTGAGTGGGTGTCTGGTTCTCTGGGTCTCTGAGTGGATGTATCAATGACTGTACAGGTGTGTGAGTGGGTTTGTGAGTGGCTGTATGGATGTGTGACTGGGGGTGTGATTGACTGCATAGGTGTGTGACTGACTGTATGGGTGTGTTAGTGGGCATGTGAGTGATTTCCTAGGTCTCTGAGTGGGTGTGTGAGTATGTAAATGGCTGTGTGGGTCTCTGAGTGATGTGTCAGTAGATGCATGGGTGTGTGAGTCAATGGGGGTCATTCAGACCTTGGCGGACGGCGGAGGCCGTCCGCCAAGGTACCGCCGACAAATGACCGCACCGCGGTCAAAAGACCGCGGCAGCCATTCAAACATTTCCGCTGGGCCGGCGGGCGCTCTCCAAAAGAGCGCCCGCCGGCCCAGCGGAAATGCCCCTGCAACGAGGACGCCGGCTCAGAATTGAGCCGGCGTAGTTGCAGGGGTGCGACGGGTGCAGTTGCACCCGTCGCGTATTTCAGTGTCTGCAAAGCAGACACTGAAATACTTTGTGGGGCCCTCTTACGGGGGCCCCTGCAGTGCCCATGCCATTGGCCATTGGCATGGGCACTGCAGGGGCCCCAAGGGGCCCCGCGGCACCCCCAACCGCCATCCTGTTCATGGCGGGTTTCCCGCCATGAACAGGATGGCGGTAGGGGGTGTCTGAATCCCCATGGCGGCGGAGCGCACTCCGCCGCCATGGAGGATTCAATGGGGCAGCGGTAAACCGGCGGGAGACCGCCGGTTTACCCTTTCTGACCGCGGCTGAACCGCCGCGGTCAGAATGCCCTTGGGAGCACCGCCAGCCTGTTGGCGGTGCTCCCGTGGTCGGTGACCCTGGCGGTCACCGGCCGCCAGGGTCAGAATGACCCCCAATGTGTCAGTGGTTATTGTGCATGGGTGTGTGAGTGGGTGTATAAGTGGCTGTGTGGGTCTGTAAGTAGCTGTATGGGTGTGTACGTGGCTGTCTGAGTTGGTGTGTGAGTGGCTGTGTGGATCTCTGAGTGGCTGTGTGACTGGTTCTCTGGATCGGGTGTGTGAGTGAGTGTGTGGGTGATTCTGTGGGTGTGTGAGTAAGTTTGTGAGTGGGTGTATGTTTTTTTAATTGGGGTCTGGATCAGCTGCAAGTTCACACAGGTGCTGCTCTGAGCGCCGCATTGGACCTTGGTGGTGGTTTTTGGGCAATTTCTTCATACACACACACAAAACACTCCATCAGTCACAGGGGGTTATGATACCTCTATCTTGACCCTCTATATATTATTTACACTTTATTTCCGCCCCCCAAACCATGTCCTGATTCACAAAATGGCAGCCGTAACTTATCTCTCAGGTTGCAGCCAGCCTATCACGGCATTCCTATTGGTGCATGGATCCGCCACGGTGGATCTGCGTCTCTACATATACATACATCTTTTTTCTTTAATAAGTCCAATACTACTTAACAGATTTACATCAAATTACAAAAAGCACTCTTTCTGGACCAAGATCTAGCTTTCTGCCAAATTTGGTGTAATTCCACCCATCTAAAAACCCTATGGGAAATTGCATGGGGAAAACGCATTTTGGGATCCCCTCATTTTTCTCAGGCTCGATGGATGAATCACAGTGGAACTTTCCAGACAGCAGCTGAAGTGACTAGCCCATTAGTTTTGAAAATTGTATGAAGATTCATCAAATGGCGCCAAAGTTATTAGGAAAACAAAAAAATGCTTTTCCTATGGAAACTAGGGTCCTAACTGTACCTACTGACGAGTGCCAGTAGGTAATATACATATACAAATGTATATATATATATATATATATATATATACACATATATATATGTGTGTGTGTGTTTGTGTGGTGTGTCTCTGTGTGTGTACCATAAATAGTGCAGAAGTGCAGCTATTAAACTCGCTTTATTCAATTTAGATGCCGTCTACGTTTGCTAAGACTATACAAATGCAGCAATGCAATAGCTGGAACAAAACTATAATCTTGAAGAGAAGGCCAGACTATGATTTCAAGAGAGGATACTTTGAATAGATAAGCGTCATGCATGCTATCTCAAAACTATGTATCATGCCTGCTTGATTTATTACATGAGTCAAGACATTCTAAAAGATAGCATCTCCCTACATCAAAATGTGGAATAAGTGTAGGTGTTGTAATTTGTCTTCACCATTAACCAAGTATGGTATTTTATGAATTACCTACCACCCGTATCTTTTTTTTTCCCCAAATTGCCATGTTCTTTAGAGACTCATGGCTAGGTTCAGAATGTATTAAAAAAACATAAAATTATACTTATTAGGATGTTCGAGTGTCCTGTTACTTTGAAGTGTCCTGTATTCGTCTCTTCCTAGCAAATCTCCTTATTTCTTTGGTTTTCAGCATGACTCAAGCACAAAATACTAACTAGCTCTTAACAATGTGTATGTGAGCAGCTGTGTTTGGACTATTAATGCCTTACTGATGCATGCTAAGCATACAAAGATAGGGCCCCGGTCTTTGACAAATACCCCTAATAATCATCACACGAGATGTAGCACATCATTCAAACAACAGTAAATCACCTAGAAGGGGCCGTTAATCAGACGCCTCAATAGTCTGGTGTGAAATTTCAACAAGACAGTATTCTAGCAAATAGTGGAAGGAAAAAAAAACAACTGGGATAGCGCTGCATTTGTCTGTGAATGCCTGAGTAAACCTACCTATATACATGGCAACTAACATACTAAAAACACAGTACCATTACTAACCCCCTGATTTGGTGTAAGAGGCAAAACTGGAAACAGTGTGCATTGTGCATTTTTCCAGCCAGTTTTGGCTTTCCCCATTACAGGATATGTGCAAATTTCACTCACTCTTAAATTTCACATTGTCAGATTTCTACAGGTCTTACCTTTAATTCGATTGTGTATTGCTGTTTACATAGTGTGATCTTCAAAGGTACTGGAGCACTTTACATGAGCACTAGGATGCATTATTTTTTTTAATACCTGGGGGGGATTAAGTGATCTACCCAGAATCTCAGGATGTTTAGCCGGTGCTGAGACTCCAACCTGACTCCCCAGCACACGGACTTGTTTTGCATTTTTTCCCTCATTGTGGGCTGTCTTTGTATAGAAAACAAAAACAAACTGACAGGCTGCAGTGCACAAATGGCATCCATGCTTTTGCAGCCACCAAAGTTGTGGCAGGGTACCTTGGCCTCAATCTGTCACCCGTAGCATGCTACATACACCCACTGACACCACTGACACCAATTAACATACACTAGATAATGGCGTGGGTGTAAAGACAGTACACATCCGGGGCAGTGACCTACTGCGGGAGGGCCCGGGTGGCTCACTACAAGAATGCAGCTATAAGTGATTTTCTAGCACTGGATTTGTGTTAGCCGCTCACCCAGATCCAGAGATCGAGTGGGCACGATTGGAGGCACATGACAAGACCGTACTTTTTTGATTTATGAAAAACCATGCCCCTACTTTTTATAAAAAGACAAACTGCCAGGACAGTTAATTCTGATAGTTTATATGCTTCAGCTGAAGTGTCATTCAGTGAGTCTCCTGTGTTGTGAAACTGAAGCCAGGCAGACAGCTAAACAAGCCTTAGTGTCAGGGTGCCTGCTTGCCTGTAAGAAATGTGCTCAACGAGTTAATCTGCAAATGTAAAGGATGCTTAGGAGCTGGTACTGGCTTTAATTGACTGAATCACTTGAAAGCTTTGCAATGATAAATATTTATTCTATTGAGCGGTACTGCAGAGAGTTAACAGCTGAAATGTGAAGTGCATGCTTTTAAGTGTAATTGTAATATTATAGCACTTACTTCCCCTGGTGAGGTGCTGAAGAGACAGTTATGTAAATAAATTGCATTTCATGCAGTCCGGGTATTACTTAAAAGTATATTTTGAAGCACCATTTTACCTTAAACCTTTTTTGCACATTTTGTAGAAGTCTATCATACTCTGTGTAAGACAAGTTTCGAACAATAACTTACATTTTCACAGTGCTTTCTGTCACAGGCTGTGACCTCGTAGGACTAAAAATAAACAAGTCACTATTCTCCACTACACCAACCAACATTTAAATTTGTGGCTTTCTGGCTATACACAGACTTCTGCAGTGCATTAACTAATAGAGGTTTCATAATGTACTGTAGTGCATTTCCCACTGAGTAACAACTTTTTAAATGTATCTTTTATTTTAGCTGCATGTTATTTTATATGTAGCTACCTCACAGTGAAAGAATGAAAAAAGAACAGTTTGTTTTGTTTTTTTAGCCACCTCGTTGACCCCGGCCCCACACTCATTGACCGTGTCCCAATGCATGGAGCATCACAGTTCCCATACTTTTTTAATGCACTTCTCACCCACAGCATATGCAAACAGAAAACGGTAAACAGGTACAGTGCTTTTAAGACCTTCCGACACAGTGAAACAAAAGAATGTTTGGAATTGAAAGCTGTTCTTGGCTCATCACGCTGGATGACAAAATGCTGGTGTGCCATACGCATGTTTAGCAAACCTTTTGCTATGTTCATGTCTGATGATAATCAGTGCCAGGCTGGAGAACCAAAAGCAGCCCTGGTAAAAATGCTCAAAACTCTCACCTTCTATCCATCTAGTCTCGCTTACCTCTCCTTTCTAATCACATTTTCACTATCTTCCTCCTACCTCCCTCTCTTTCATTTTCTCTCTTGAAGCCTCCCTGTGCTGTTGTAATTAACCTTGGTGAAAGTGACTGAGATTTGAGGCGTGGCACTGTGCTTTCAAGCCGGTGTGTAACAGAGGCCTCTGTTTCCCCTGCCGCACAGGGAGGGGGTGGCAACCCTCTATGGGCCCCCCTATCTTTCATCGGGCCCCAACCCTTCAAGGGGCCCCCTATTTTCCAAAGGCCAATTAACAATTCCAAGACATGGGAGATTTAAGGACCCATCACTTTTGGCATGGGGCATGGACGTTTGTGTTATGTGACTGATTTCCAACCCAACCTCCAAGGGCTCCAGCCCACTGGGGAATTGCCCAGATGAATAAAAAAGCTGTCTGGCCCGATAATGGCATTGCTATTGCACCATTACTCTAGAACATGTCCTCATTGTCCCTTGCCTTAGGCCCACACCTTTCTCATCAGTCATTACTAACAGGGAAAATATGAGACGAGTCAAACTATTTACTGAATAAGGAGTGGGCCTGTTTGCATATCCGCCCATTACATACATTAGGAAACACCTGTTTCAAAGCATGACTGCCTGTACATAATGTACTAAAAATGCCAATGCATTTCTTTACTAATCATCATGAGTGTTTCAAATTCTAGCCCCTTTCTTTACAAAGCGTCACTCATCGTAGGACCTCAAATTGAGCTGAACACAGAAGCCTGATTAGAACTTCAGACTTCACACCTCACTTGTGCCTTTCATGGTCTTTTTACTTCTGATGTAATAACAGAGAGGAAATAATGTTGCCATCTCTGGAGGCTTTTACACTTTGTGAGTATCTATACAATGTTGTTACTTCTCCACAAATGAAACATCACTGGAGCAAAAAAGTTGGAGTTGTCACATACTGCTCTGGTTCTCTCAATTCAAATATTCAAAATGGATCCTGACTCCATTCATTGTTTTGCTTCAGCTTGTATCCAAAGCGGCCTGTAGCATTTTGAATAATTTCTGTGGATAAAACAGAACTTAAAAAAGGTATTTGCAGTACAAAACAATTTGGCATAGATTCACAAAGGTAACATGCTCTTTTGAGTAATTTATACTTAAGAGAGTAAGCTCATTACTTTTTGTCTATTCACATAAAATAGACAAAATGTACTCCAAAAGTGTATCTTGCATGTCTGGGTAACTTACATCTTTGAATTAATTTACTACAGTTTGACTATTCATAAAATCCAAGTGTAATTTAACTACACTACATTTTGTGAATAGCCAAAAAGTAGTAAACTTACAAGTGTAAACTATTCAATAGGTATAGCCCTCAAACTCTTCCATTTGGTGAAGACACATATGTTACAAATTTGGAGTACATTTACAAGTGGATTTTGTGAATAGCCAAAAGTAGTACATGCACTAAAAACTGTAAATTACTCAAAAGTGAAAACTACCTCTGTGAATCTGGCCCTTAGCGCTTAAGAAGTGAGCCCACCACAATATTACTGAATGTCTCCTGTTACTATAAAGGTTAACCAATTTCTTCCACTTCTCTTCTACATTTTGTGAAGAATGACATGCACAACTAGCTTACTTACATAAATATATGCTGTGATGACTAATATGCCTCCGTGGGTACAAATGCAGTGACTTCACAGAATGGAGCAATAGTGCATCCACCGACTGCACAGCATAATGCTGCTTCTGAAGCATTTAAGCAATTTCAGACTGTAAAGATAAGCTTCACTGGTGTCACAAATGCCATCTCCTGGAGGCAGGCAGATTTACTGTCAACTCTACTGTTCTGTAGGTGTTCAATGCCGCATTTGTAGTTTTTTTTTTTTTTTTTACAGTTTTCCTCACAAAAACAATGTTAATCCACTTTTGTGCATCGCTCGGTTGATTCTGCAGGTCGATATACCTGAATATAAGAATCATTTTGTGATCTATTGGCTGTGGTTAGACATTGATTACAAGTTTAATGGAGCAATATAGCTTTTATAACTTTTCCTCTGGTTTTCTTCGCTGGCGTTCTATTCTTACTAAAATATATTTAGCAGGAGATGCATTTCTGAACTTCAAAACAACAGGGCACTACATGAAAAAACTGTGTTATATGTGGTGAATAGTAATTTGATTTCCATGGTAATAACATGAAAAAACATTAAAGAGTTTTCAGTTTTCCTTTCTTTTGAGAACCAAGGTTGTGTTTTTTTACAGTTACTAAATTAAATACAATTCTCTAATTCTGGAATGACAGAGCTAAACTCAATAAGAGGGAAGGCTGACCTTTGATGATTATTGCCTATATCGATATTTACATTTCATGTTTTGTTTCTTTTAATGTGCAAAAATTGATTATTTTATGTGCATGAACATTTATATGGCCTTTGCAAAAAGGAGTCTGACTTTGTTTTTATTGGTCTAGCTTGTTCACTTGGACTCTATATTTATTTCAGATTCTCCTGTGTGTATAGTTATTTTCATTCCAGAATCGAAAGCCTGATGCTTGCAGTCTTCTCTTAAATTCATAATTCAGCTATTGATTTTACATTCACTTTCCTCTTTAATTCATTTTATCACTTCAAGTTCTAATGTAGTGGTCTTGGACAATGAGGTGGAGGTTGTCCTCCTCTACTCGTCCCACAGCTTTCTGGAAGCATTAGAGGTGTGGACTCAGCTGTAGCAGAAGTTTGCTAGTGATGAAGCTTTTTGTGCATGCGTTAAACAAGGTCAACAGGTCTTTTCACCCTAGCAAAGGGGTAGGAGAGAGTCCAATTTCACAAATCAATCAATATTTATTCTTACAGTATGACCAATTTGGCCACACAAGGAACTCCCGAGTCCAAAATAAAGTTAAAGGGTTTATTACAAGCTCAAAAGCAGGCTAATTTAAACAATTCTCAATACAAGACTATAAAATACAATATTTCCAACAAATGCCCCAAGTGTTGGAACATTCCAAGTTTGAATAGCATTATACATACTAAGCACTCAAGTAAGGCTATACAGGACAACAACATAAGAATCTGATGTTCAGTAAACAAGCGTTGTCCAACTCATCTAAGCATGAAGACAAGCCAAAATAACGTAAGTTAGTTAATTAAGCAAAGGAAATCCATAAAACGTTTGAGCCACTAATTGGCTAAAGCAAATAGAATTGAAATGGCACACTTTATTCTCGTTAACCAAAACACATATGAACGTGGGCATTGTAAATTCACCATCAATAAATCTTGTCAATATTCATGTTACAGTAAATTTTGACGGTAAAATAACTTGCTAATACATTTCAATACATAAAATAGGTAACTACAAACTTCAACTTTAGCAAACATCATTTAAGAAACTCTAATCAAGAAAATCATTATTGTTTTAATGAAAACTACCCCTTAACATCATCAGGAATCCTGTGAAACAAAACAAATGATTTTACTTTGATTAAAATATCTCTAGCTCATCACATTTGATCACTAGCCTACAGTGAATGTGCTTTGAGTGCACCACTTTACAGTTAATGTGTTAGCTTTTCACACAATAAAATGTAGTTCTGTCATCATCATTGGTGACACAAAATGTAACAGCCAAATCTCAGCTGCACCACTAGTAACGGTTTCTTGTTTATGTTTTTGGTGCAACAATAGCCTCCATTGGCCTATTTTGGTAATGTACATGGGCTAAAATTGATTTATTCAACCTCTTTATTATAATCTGTGTTTTGACATTTTTCTTCAAAAATGATATGCCCTGATCCTTGTATCCAATATTCATTCTGCTGACCATGTTTGGGTCACAAGGTTTATCTTCCATTTCACTAAACTGTTTGGAGATTTTAATGATCAAACTATTGACTTTGTTGTTCTGCTGCTGTTAAAATACCCAACTTGCATTACTCTGGGGAAAAGTATGCTGCTTCATGACTTAGCCTCCAGGAGTTCCAGATTGTCTCATTGAACAAGGCACTGGTTTACTTACTTTTTGGGAGTCTATATTTAATCGTCCCTGCAGACATTAACTGAGAATCACATACTCACTAAGAGTGTGTGAGTGTGTGTTTTAACTGATGATAAAGTTCTATTTGTTATGGGATAGTCCCTATACCATGAAAGAAGGCAACAGTTAAACCCTTGCAAAAAACCCATCCTTTAACCCCAGTAATTACAATAACTACCGGCCTATGCTTGCTCCCTTTTTGAGGTAAAGTACTAGAGAAACTAGTTTTCAACCGGCTCTACAATTACGTGGAAAAAAACAACATTCTGAACAGCTTCCAGGCCGGCTTCTACTACAGTAGATGTAATAAATTAGTTGATGATTTGTGTAGAATGGTACGTGATGGTAGTGTTGAGGTCCTCTGGTGTTCCAAGTTGAAGAGTATTTCCAGTATGTGCCATGAAGCCTATGGACTGAGTTCTTAAAACTTCATAACTTTTGCAACATTTCCTGAAAAAAGCATAAACCGCAATCCTACAACTGTATACTGTATTTGAAATCCAAACACTGAACTCTCCAACTATTAGTGACATGCCCTTTAAGTTGAGTATAATTCCCAAACTGTGTATTGAAAGTATTGTTAATAAATACAGGATGGCCAACAGTCAATCCTTACAGCAGTGCATCTTAATACATGGAAATAGTGATGTGACTCAGATGCAGTACTAACAGATATCAGAGTCTCAGGTTAGTGGAGCCTCGGCTGGGGGTAGACGGCTGTCAGACTTTTCAGGAGCAATTGTCGTCAGCCATCCAGTTGCTTGTTCTCGGTGTCAACTTCACTGCTGTGTCATTTGGAGCCCACCCCAGGATAAAGTTTCCTTCCTTGTGAGAGCAAGGGTGGAGGAACAAATGTGCACTTCCATCTAGCGGGATCTGCAACAAAAATACTTCAGTCGGTTAACAGCACACATTTTTCCCTGCCCGTGCTCTTGTGGGCAGGGAAGCCGAGATTCCTTCCATCCAGTGGAAGTAGAGAAAAAAACCTTCTCTTGCCAGGCGAAGGAAAAGCCGGCTCCTGCTGCACCCAGGATGGGTGCAGCCAGGAAGCTGGCATGGCCCCCAACAGGGTGTGCTCTGGGCATTTGGGGACTCACCTTAGGCCCTGGGTGATCGAGTCTCCAAGGCCAGAGTTGGCTCAGGGAGGGAAGCCACACATCACCTTCCCCTTAATAAAGAAGACATCCCCAGGGGCTGGTGTCCCTGGGACTACTGTTGGCTTTGGTGGGGGCATGAGCCCCCTCCCAAAAATAAATAAATAATTGCTGGGTCCTGCCAGCACCCATGATTGTAAGGCTTGGGAGACGGCAATGACTTTGTCTCTCGGAAGCCTAGACACTCCTGTCACTTAATCTAGTTCAATCCCTAAGAATTCAGTTGTGGTATAGGGCCCCACTGTCTTGCCATGTGCAAGTGGGACCCTGAACTAACTGAGGGGACTCTGAAAGATTCCCTGAGGGACCAAGAATGAGAAAAGCACCTAAGTAGTGGAGTACTTATTGTGTTTAAAAACCCACTCCAAAAATGAGCTGAATTTCTTAAAATAGAGACAAGATAAAGAGCAACCCATTGGCATACAAATAGTACTCCCCTTACTAATGGAAACCCAGAAGATGGAAGTCATCCAGATGGACAGGTAGTAGCCTAAAGGCAGGTTCAATGTCTGACTTCGCCATGAGAGCTCCAGGCCATAGCTCCCGCAGCACCAGATTTTCTTGATCCGAAGACGCATACCTGATAGAACACAAAGCCCCATCAATAGCTTTGTTCACGGATTGGCCCTTTGGCTCAGACAGGCTATGCATTAATCTGAACTTGACAGGCTCTTTTTTTTAGGGACAACTCCTAGGTGAGAACAGACAGAACCCTGCATGGGAACTTCATCTAAAATCTTGACCCTAGCCACTTCGGAATTGGAGTTACAGACAGCTGGTCCTTACAGTGGGGTGAGCCTACATGGCCTAGGCCGGGATCCTGAAACTGTACCTAAAGCCCTGGTACACCACCTGTGTGGCTGCAAGATTTCTGTAGGAATTAAGCCAAGGGACCAGAGCTGATAAACTAACAGGGGATCAGGCCCTAATGAAAACCAAAACACCATGCCTAGTTCCTGTTGAAATATCACTCCTGTATTTTGCTACCTTTATCTTGTGACTTTTTGAAACTTTGGGTGGGAGGCCTGGCCACAGAAAGAACAGCAGTGCTTGAAACGGCAGATCGCCAGGGACCTTGAGCCCATGATTGAAATCCCAGAAGGCCCCTCTCTTGTCTATACTCCCCCTGGCAGTGACCGAGGCAGTTCCCGAAGCTGCCCGAAAAGGCTGACCCCCAACCCCATGTGGACGATTTGTGTACCACATCCAAGTTATGTGAATCTGATCCCATCCTAGAGTCGGCTTATTGGCCTCTATCTTTCTAAATTCCTTTTTGTAGTATTTCTATGTAGTGCCACCATACTCATCATGCGCCCCCATGATCCTGTTCTGGTAACAGGTTAACTGGGCTCCCAAATCGTTAAAATGCTCTGCTACAATGGCCTGATAAATTGAGAAAGCCGTAACCCAGTTGGACAGTGACTCCTCAACTTTCTTCTTCTGAGGCAAATTGCCACACTCTGGTAAAGAGTGACCAGTACCTGAGTGTGTCTCTCCTTGGGTTGAAGAAGACATCACCATAGTGTTTACCACTGCTTGCACATTGCCCTATTGCTGGGCTGATAAAACTGGTACAGGGGCAACTTGGCCCCCCTCTGGACAAGCCAATGAGGGGGTTTTGACTTTTGTGAACCTTCGCTACGCCCCATCCTAGGCCCGCTCCCGTGGGACCCCTGACCACCCATCCCAGTATCCAGATGGGAGACCGGGTGCCAAGCCCTCTCCATAATGTCACCCTCATTGGTACCTGCTAAGGGACCCCCAACCAGGGAGGCTGACAGCATACCTACCTCAGAAAGCCACAGCAACACTGATGCCAAGTGACCTTCCAGGTGCGGCTGACCAATCCCTCCATCATGGGAAGGCCCTGCAATCGCAGTAAACCTGCCAGCGACTGCCGCTGACACTCCTGCCCCTCCTTCGGGTGTGGCCTGACCGGAAGCCTGGCTTGAACTACCACTAGCGGGCAGCACCGTTGTCGATACAGACAAACAATTAGTCCACCTTTGGCACCGGATGGGGCTAGGGTAGAGCTGGCCCCCCCAGTGTCACCACACTATCCCCCACCTGCATTGGAATGGTCTGCCTTACCTCCGCTTGCCCCAACGCTGTCCCCTGGCCCCTCACTTGCACCCTCCCCCTCTCCAGGACAGGGGGGATACCTCCCTAGACTGTACCCCTCCCCTGCCAGGGCATGTCCGTCTGACCACCTGATACTGCCTCAGGAACAGAAGGCTGAGTCCTCAAGGATTCTACGTCCTGATCAATAGCATCCATTCTAAGCATCAGTGCCTCCATGTGTGAGCGCTTCGCACCTCTCTGCGTGCTAGCTGGCTAGCTGCCGTGCTGTATGGACAACAAAGAAACAAATTATTCTGATGGGCAACTACACAGCCGGGGCTAAATCACACCGCTCAGCACTGACAACCTGGCAATCACCTGTTGCGCACCCTAAAAAACAAGACTAACTGGTGAGGATGTACAACCACTTGCCACTATTGTCAATATGCCCCAGACCCCTTAATAAACTTGCCCAAGAACTGATTCCACCAATCACCCCCCCAAATATGGCCAAAAAACCCTCCCCCCTGTGCCAGTGGCCCACTTTGCCAATACAGCCAAACCCAGCGAAGAGCAGGAATTGCTCACTATCATGGACCCACTAATTCATCCAGGGAGCCCTCACCCCATAATCAGCCCACAAACATGGCCAGATGCCCTTCACCCGCAGCACCAGTGACCCCACACCAGAGCGGCCACCAAGACAAACTCCGGTCGGGTAACACATCTCTCACCCGTACGGCTCCAGGTCAGGTGTGTTGGGCTGCTCGTGTAGCTGTTGCCGAGTGTGCACAACTTTCACCCAGCTAACACAGGGTATTTGTACATAAGAGCAGAGCTATAGAAAGACACCGAAACAGAATATCTTAATTATTTACATGGCTTGGCTTTTATTGAATCCAATTTCCAAGTAAGGAACACATGCCACAATCGCATATTGGAGTGCACACTACTGTGCACATCTTTGAAAAGGCAACAAGAGGATGAGAGTTTTCCGCTGCTTAGAGCAGTTTCTGTGCATTCACCGATTATGTTTCTTAACACGTCACTTCTGAGGATTTGCACATTATAATATGAAAGCAACGGAATCGCCAGCTCCGAAACAGAGCTTTGTGTTCAGGCAACTGAATACACTTAACAAGTATTGTGGGCTTCATGCGATTACTAGAGGGTGTGCCAATGTGTGAATAAACAAGCGGATCGGGCGGGCCCGCTAAAAGTTGCTTTCACGTGGAGGAACAGTTCATGAAATTAACGACTTTGAAATTGCAGGCACATACCGGGGTCTTTAGAATGTTTTTGTTTTTCTAAGTAGAAAAGAGGCAACAGGTCAGAATGCACGAGTACATCAAATGGGAAGATGCTGCGAAATGGGATGTAGCTAGGTGTTAATGATTCACTCTACAACACACAGCTACCTCCAAAATTCCGCTTGGGAAATTCCTTGAGAAATGAGTAGGTGCAAAAGCACACAGTCAAAAATCCATATTTTTACGTGTCTGTCACCCATATCAAAAGTCAAGATGCATTATGAGATGTATTCATTAAACAGCATTTCTAGAGGACACACGGCAGAATATAAGACCCTGCAAACTCTAGTGGACTGCATATGGATGGGTTGTTTCTTTTAACTATGGTATGGTACTGGAATGCAGATGCGACTTGCAAGATGCAGGCACAACACAATTTGCTCCTTACTCGTCGAAAATGCACTTGAAAAGATGGCACATTAGCCGAGAAGGTGCACACAAATTTCAGCAACCCGGTTCATGCTTGAGTGGATGCCTAGCACCATCACAACGTGATCTCTCACAACCATAATGATAAATATACACATCTTGATAGTCACTAACAATATATTTGGCATGTGTCTGCATTTGAAAAGTAAAAACACTAATGTGCCAGCTGTTGAATATTGCGGTCAGAAAGTCACACGTTTAGATGTGTGATGTGCGCTGCAAACAATAATTGAGCCCACTGGACTTGTATGTAAAAGGCTTCTAGAAAGCAACATACGTTATTGATGCCTGTTTTGCAAGCGCTCCACGTCTTAGCTTTTGGAATATAATGTGTATGTACAAGGTGGGAACATGTATCCTTTTTTCCTATCTATCCCTCGACAAAATAGTTTGGCAAGCTTTGACCTGCTTGTGCATATTAAACAACTAATGCATATTCAATGACGGTGAGACGTGCATAATGTATGTTAAAGTACAGGACTGGAATACTTATCACATTCTGTCAACAAATGCCAGTCTCCAGATAAGGATGCTTCAAAGGGGAAGAGACCAAGGAGGTGAACATAGTGATTTGCATTGCTCTGAAGTCGGCGCTTTAGGGCTTATAAATGTCAGTTTTAATAACAATGATAGCCCTGCTGATAGAGGAAAGTCTATCCTTTGTAACATATGAAGTTGCTATTTAACTGTTTACTTATTTTTGTTTTTAGTGGGACATTTTCGTCTTAAAAAAGTGTTTAGTGTAGTTGATCCTGGTAGGGTTGAAGTCTGCCTTCTTGTTTGAAAAACAATTTTGTAGTATAAAGGTGAATAAATGAACGTGTTTTCCCTTGGCCACAAGAGAGTGGTGTACACATCCTTCAGATTAAAAATACAGGGGAAGATTCACAAGGGGTGCATGAGTACCTGAAGTAGTAATCAAAAATATAAATTCATATACTCATAAATGACTTTGTGAATCATCCCAGAAATGTGCAACTGTCAGTTAGTAAAAGTGCAAAAAGTGCATTTCTAACTGTGGCAGTTGTACATCAATACCCCCTGCATTTTCCATGTAAGCGGTTTTGGGCCCATACTAAACAACTTCACATACTCATAAATGCCTTTGAAAATTGACCCACAGTTCAATCTTTATGTTTCATTGATGGAATTTCCAGATATAAAATGTGATCATTTCAACGTATTGTAATCATTAAGAAGTCGAAGGAAGGGATTATAGCCTCCTACTGAATGATGTGCCACCTTCCTCATTTCCCACCTGAGATGGCATGGGGTCAAACATCAAACAAATGCCCCAATCCCAGATAATGACCGAATTGCCCAACTATCAACTGTCAACATTTGTTTGAATGCCCTTTTCATACGGTGATGGAATTTCCATTGATTGGTTGTGTATCGTTCTTTGGCTGTGCTTAGTTGGTCATTATAAGTAAAGACATATTAAATGTCTAGTTTATTAATTATTCGGGCTGGTTATTTTGAATATGAGTTTCATCTTGCTAAATGTCACTGTGGAATGTTATGTGGGGGATGAAGGTGTTGAGTGTTTTAGTTGGTCTTTGTTGAGCAGAGCTAGGTGGTTGGTTGCGTACAACCTGGCCTATCCATATTGTTTTCGAGTCAGCATTGATAGTCAGGTTAATAGTTTTGATGCAACTATATGTACATACAGGTGTGATATGCTTAGTCTACGTTTATCTGGATAACACTAGAATGTATGTAGTGTGTGAAAAAAGTGCTCATTCATGCAGCACTTTCCGAAATACATGGCTTTAGTGATGACTTCTGCACACGGGGTGTCAGAGGTGTCATAAGTTCAAAGTTGTGCAAAAGAGGTCTTAAAACATTTGAGTGGATAGATACAACGGTTATAGCTCCACTTTGATGGACAGCACTTATTAATGCAAAATCATTGTGTAACAGTCAAAATCAATAGCACATCTCAGCCATATTCATTTTTCCAAACACCAAATGAATGAATACATGTTGATAGTTCAATGGCTGATTATTGTGGGTTAAAGATCTATGAGTTAAGCAGGTGAGTTTTTAAAGTACTTTAAAATTTTGGTGAATGCTGGTGAGTCTAATTTAGCTATACAAAGCCTGTCAATGGAGTGGGTCTAAAAGGTTGGAAAATCTTATTTCAGATAGTGGCGCTAGGTGGCCTACTTACCGCAATGTTGTGATGGCTAACTGCGGACAGAGTGCAGCAGATACATGGAGTATAAGAAGTTTCAAAAAAATAGTAGTGGCCCATGTTATGAATAACCTTGCATTTGTTGGTAATATGCTTCTTTTGTGCTTGTTTTAGCTGACAGGCAAACTGACAAGTCAGTGAGCAGAGGCAGATAAGTGTTGTAGTAAGATAAGTAATATGTGAGTTGTAAAATTGGTCACATTCTTGCGAGGAGCAAAAGCACACTGAAACAGACCAAGCAACCTGTTCCCATAATCTATTTTGCTGATAGCCAGTTTGTTAATATGTTGTTTGAATGTTCAAGGGAGAGACATTTCTAACTTCAAGTAGGTGAAATATGATTGGAATGGTTTCCAATTGTATGTTGTTGTTGATATTAACCCCTAGAATCGTGGTGTGGAGGCAAGCATCAGAAGGCCAAAATGAAAGTCAAACAACAGTTCAAACACATAGGCATTAAGGAGAAGAGCAGCAATCAGTAACAAGGACTATGAGATGGTAAGAGTTTTTTTATGACTAGAGAAGGAGCATAATTCCAGTAAAAGTGAATGTCACCAAACAAACAGGGAAAAGTAAAGGGCATATGAAGGATCCCTTTGGGATACCAAGCGGCAATTGGTTTGGCTTCTAGAGTGAGGAGCACCGTTATAGGGAAGAAGAATAGTTGGTTTGACTGAACCAAAATCAGTTATTTTTCCATATGATGTGAAAGATGTGAGGAGCTAGGAAATGTGCAACAAACTTATTTAGTGGAATGAAGCTGGGTAAAAAAACAATTGCATTGGTTTTATTTGGTTAGAAGTGTTGTTTGTTTGTGTCTGTGGAAAACAAAATGTACAAATGTATTTGAGGGGACAAGTGCTCCACCTCAACACAACCTACCCAAAAAAACTGTCAGAAAAGGGCATGTAAAAAATGCCATAACGTGTCAGCCCATGCCATGCCCTGCCAGGTCGGAACCGCCATGTCCTGTCAAGCCCTTATCAAAAGAAGTTTCCTTTGCCCCACATCGAATGCTATTGCCATTGCCCAACAGAAAGCCATTTCCCTTGTCCTTTCCTTTGTTCCTTGAAACCGCTACAGCAATCAAGCAGGCAATTGGTGTATTGTGAGGTCTTTTCTTTTGCCTCCAAAGCCCCGTTTACCACGCTATGTGGAAAGAGAAACATTGCAAGATCTTGCAATTGTTAGGAGATCTCGGCGGCCATGTTAGGCACTGTGTTTGTAAACCACACCCAGTGCCCAAAACATGCTTTGCCTCATGACAATCATCACAGGAGCACCACAATTTAAAATTCCAGGAAAGACAGAAGATGTAATTGTTAGACCTGTCAGCCTTGGGCTGGGCTCCCCCCAAACATTTTGCCTGCATTTTTGCTAAACTTGTTTTTGCTGGCTTTAGGACTCTATGCACTGTGCCAGTGCTAACCAGTGTAAAGTGTTTGTGCTCTCCCTTCTAAACATGGTAACATTGGCTTATACCCAATAGGCATGTTTAATTTACTTATATGTCCCTAATAAAGTGGTAATCCATGTAACCAGGGCATGTAAATTAAATGCTAATAGTGGGCCTACAGCACTGATTGTGCCATCCACTTTAAACATGTCTCAGGCCAGCCATGGCAGCCTGTGTGTGCAGTTTAAACTGGCATTTTGATCTGGCAAATTAAACCCTTTTGCCAGGTACAAACCTTTTTTTAATACATATAAGTCACCCCTAGGGTTGGCCCAGAAGAGCCTAGAAGGCAGAGTGCTATGTATTCTAAAAAGTCAGGCATATACTTGAAGGTTTTAAATGTCTTGGTAGTGAAAAACTCTTAAGTTTGTTTTTCACTACTGCGAGGGCTACCTCTCCCATAGGATAACATTACAGTTACCTAATTGAAAATAGGAATTGGTAAACAGTTCATGCTTGGTGTCTTTGAGATTTGAATTTAAATTCCTAATATATGGTGAAGTCATATTTTAGATTACAATTTTGAAAATGACACTACTTGGTGCCTGTGAGCTGTACCTGGGTCACATGACCAGGTGTAGCTGATAGTTGAGCTTTGTGTAGTTTTCCTTAGACAGCCATACATAATAGAGAGCTTAGGTGTGCCTGGATGAG
The DNA here is from genome assembly GCF_031143425.1 of Pleurodeles waltl. Classification (NCBI taxonomy): domain Eukaryota; kingdom Metazoa; phylum Chordata; class Amphibia; order Caudata; family Salamandridae; genus Pleurodeles; species Pleurodeles waltl. Next base: position 404,447,240 of record NC_090438.1, read on the forward strand.
CCATCACCTGCAGGATGGGAGGGAGAAGCTGGGCACAGCCCCATTTACATTTGAATAGACTATGGCCCTCATTCTGACCTTGGCGGGCGGCGGAGGCCGACCGCCAAAGTCCCGCCGTCAAGTTACCGTTCCGCGGTCGAAAGACCGCGGCGGTAATTCTGACTTTCCCGCTGGGCTGGCTGGCGGTCGCCTTCAGACCGCCAGCCAGCCCAGCGGGAAAGAGGCTTCCACGATGAAGCCGGCTCGGAATCGAGCCGGCGGAGTGGAAGCTGTGCGACGGGTGCAGTTGCACCCGTCGCGTATTTCACTGTCTGCGCAGCAGACAGTGAAATACATGTAGGGGCCCTCTTACGGGGGCCCCTGCAATGCCCATGCCAGTGGCATGGGCACTGCAGGGGCCCCCAGGGGCCCCGCGACCCCCCCTACCGCCATCCGGATCTCGGCGGTCCGACCGCCGGGATCTGGATGGCGGTAGGGGGGGTCAGAATCCCCGTGGCGGTGCAGCAAGCTGCGCCGCCGCGGAGGATTCAATGGGGCCGCGGTACACTGGCGGGACCCCGCCAGTGGTGCCGGTCCGACCGCGGCTTTACCGCCGCGGTCGGAATCCCCATTGAAGCACCGCCGGCTTGTCGGCGGTGCTCCCGCGGTCCTCCGCCCTGGCGGTCAAAGACCGCCAGGGTCAGAATGAGGGCCTATGTCCTGTCTTTTCACCAAGGGCTGCACACCCCGTGTAGTTAGTATGGAGCCAGACACATAAGGCAGGGTGACTGGTAACTTCAGAGGGAAACCTCTAGAAGTCTCTCAAAGGCACAACTGGGAATATATACTGGACCTCAGACACCACCATTTCTGTACATTTCTAGACCTGTGGATACCCCGCTGGGAAGGACTGCTATGCTGCTGAAGGACTGCCACTCCGCTGGGCTACTGTCTTGCTGTGATGACCTGTTGCCTTCCTGCCTGGGTGAGAAGGACTGGACCTACATCTCTTGAACGTAGAACCCCAGGGTGGCTCCAAGGGCTAGATGGCTGGCCTCTTCACATGTGCCTAAGGGACAGAAGGCTCCAGAAATCTTGCACCTGCATCTGGACTCTGCCATCGGTAAGTCTACCCTGCTAAGTGGTGCCACCCCAGTCCTGGAACATTGGAAGTGGGCTTAGGGTGCTTTGCCACCCTCTGTGGATCCAGCAGAACTGACAAATCTTATCTGCTGTGCAGTGCAACCCCAAGCAGAACCAATGCATCTCTGCTGCTGCATGGATTGGACCAATTGCAAAGACCTGCACTGCCAATGCAGCCTCCATCACCTTCAGATCAACCTTGAGCGAAGCATCCTTGACCCTGGCCTCAGATCTCTTGTCAGACTCTCAATTGCAACCTCGCAGATCCTCAGAACCAATGTATCGCCCCAACTGGGTGATGCAACCCCATCTCAAAACTTTGCATGCAAAGCCCTTGTCGATAGGATGTTCAACGACTACACAAAAAGGACCTAGCACTGCAGCTTTGCCAGAACTGACGCATTAACTTATTACTTTGTCCTGGTCCAGTGCAACTAAATATCCGCAGTTGGTGTCTTACAACCTTTGGTGCTATCTGTAAGATTGAGTATCTCTGGGTCTACTGAATGCATTATTGTTGTTTTGGTGGGCTCCTTTTGTAGTGTGTTTTCACCATGTCATTGTTTGAGGTGTTGAACTAATAATTTACACATTGCCTCTAAGTTAAGGCTGACTGCTCTGTGTGAAACCATCTGAAGATTGAGCACAGGTTAATTTAGGGTTTGCTTGTGACTTCACCTTACGAAGAATTGTAGTTGCTGCTTGAGAAGGGTTTTCCACTTCAACCAGTAATCCACTTTCTTACCCCAAGACTGCGAGAACTTTGGGAAAAGTCCATAAAAGACACCTGGGTGCAGAAGAAAGCATCATATCCAAGGTTAAGGTTAGTAACCTTTGCTTAGTGACTTAATGATTATGCATCTCTCTGAACTTAGGGCTTCATTATGGCTTCGGCGGTCTTTTAAGCAGACCGCCGAAGCCACTGCAGTCAACAGACAGCCAGTGCTGGCAGTCTGCTGACTGCCATTTTAGGAGTCCTGTTTGGACTTCCGCCCATTTGAGAGTTGAAGGGGCAGTACCAGCACCACCACACCAACAAGATTCCGCCTGCCGTATTACGAGCTGTAATACGGCGCAGCAGTGTTCTAAAGGTGGTGTGATGCCAGTGGTGGAAGGGTCAGGGCCCATTCTCTCCCGGACAACCTCGTTGACGGAAAAGATAAGTGATCTCCAATGGGGGGGTCTGTGTGTGCGTGTTTGAGTGTGTGTGTGTGGTAGTTTGAATGCAGGGGGAGTGTCTGTGTGTGTACGTGCATGAGTGTGAGTATGGGGAGGGGGTGCAATATGAGTGTGAGTATGGGGAGGGGGTATAGTATGAGTGTGTGTATGCGGAGGAGGTGTAGTATGAGTGCGAGTATGGGGAGGGGTGTAGTATGAGTGCAAGTATGCAGATGAGAGGGAGGTGGTTAATGCATGCGTGTATGTGGAGGGTGTGGTGAATGCATGTGTGTATGTGAAGGCGTGCATGTATGCGACTGAATGTGAATGTTTGTGAGCGTGAATGGGGTGTTCGTGTGCATGTGTGCATTACTGCCAGGCTTTCCGTGGTTGTGCAACCGCTGCGAAAAACCTGGCGGTATGCTGCCTCCTAACACGGCTGTGGTCTGATGCCTGCCGCTGGCCCAGAGGAGCTCACTGCCGGCCACATCGGTACAACCGGCAGGTCGGGCGGCATTGTGGCAGTTTGGATTTAGCCAAACCAGCCAACTTATAATGCGGCTGTCTTCACCGCCGGGACCACAGTGGTAAGGCCACCACACCCGTACCGAGGGCCTTAGTGTTTAAAAACAAGAGATTTGGGAAGTTGATTAAATAACACAAAGAACCTGTAGAATAATTGTCTATTATAGAATGTCTGTTTGTCAAACACCAAGGTCGGAATTTTGGAAACAGCAATTGTATTCATAGAACTATGTGAAGGAGAACTTACAACAATGTATGAATTCAAATAAATTTAAATAACTAAATTTGTGCCAGTATTTAACAAGTGAAAGTATGAACACAAAACTTGCCATCTTGTCAGTATTTGACCATAGCTCTTGAAAAGATTAATGCTATTCTACTGTAAATCTGGTTTTGTAATAATTTAGTTTGTGAATTCGTTTAGGAGATTATATGACCACAGTGAACTCAAAAATAAGTGTGCACTGAGAAATAAATAAGGTGGTGTAAAGACACTTCATTGTAGGTCCTAGTAATCAGATTAATAGGAAGACACATGAGGCTGGGACCGGGCCACCATCAAGTGTAAGATCGCCTCCCAGCTTTCTATTCTATGTCTGCAGAATTGGTAAGACCTGTTAGAAATTGAGTCTCTAGTTGGCAGAGGTATACAGGCTTGTCCAAGTGGAGATCATAATCCTAGTCAGGTTAACTCACAACACAATCCAAATTATCCTGTGCTCACCCTTTGGTAGCTTGGTAGAAAGTAGGCTTAACTTAGAAGGTAATGTGTAAAGCATTTGTGCAATAAATCATACAGTAACACATTGAAAACACCACAAAAAAGTACTCCACACCAGTTAAGGAATTAAATTCTTGATAATATTTATCTGGATAAAATAAGATCAAAACAACCAAAATCCAATATGCACAAGTCAAGATATAACATTTTAAAGGTTTAAATGAGTCTCAATCCTTAAGAATCAGTGGTTATATCAGTTGTTATATCCTTGTAACACACAGTACCTGGGAAGCATAGGGTCGCAGAGGAGGAGATGCGCCGAATAATAAGGTGTGGCATGGGATTTTCCATCGCCGCACCGACAATGCATTGTTTCTTTCCATTTTACATGGTGATGCGTCGATTTACAGGAGCACCCTCTTGGTTCTGAAGATAGGTGTTAAAAAATAAGGCGTTGCATCGATTTTTCAACTCACAGGGATTTTCTTCTCTTTGGTGAAGTCTTTGTGGCCCAGAGACTTCAGAACACGAGGCAAGCTCAATCCATGCCCTTGGAGAGCACTTTTGGGTAAGGCAGAGTCCTTACAGAGGAGTCAGGGGCCAGCAGGTGGCATGGCAACAGTCCTTCTCAGGAAAGCAGTCCAGATGAGTCCTTTGGGCAGCCAGGCAGTCCCTCTGACAAAGTCCAGGTGTAGGTCCAGAAGTGTCTGATTTGGTGGTGTATGAGACCCAGTATAAATACGCAAATCTCTTTGAAGTGAGGGAAATGTCAAAGAGTGGTTTTGAAGTGCACAAGTTCCACTTTCAACCCCGTCCTTTCAGCTGTGACCCCTGTGGGGGGGTTCTCAGTCCTTTGTGTGAGGACAGGCCACTGGCCTTTGAAGTGTAAGAGAGAGCCCCTCCACCCTTCCTGCCCAGGGAGACCCATTCAGTATGCAGATGAATGCAGATGTGACTGAGTGTCCTGTGTTTATGGATGTTTGTGTGGAATGCACAAGGGGAGTTGTCAACCAACACAGCGGAGACGTGGATTGGAGTCAAGTTGTAAGGCACAGAAGGCAGTAAGTGCAGAGAAATGCCCACAGTCTAAGAGTGGCATTTCTACAACAGTAATATTAAATCCAACTTCACCAGTAAGCAGGACTTTCTATTACCATTCTGGCCATATTAAACATGCCAGGGCCACTCCTTTCAGATCAGAATCTACCAATTAAAAGGATATAAGGGCAGTTCTAATGCTGGATTATGGGAGGAGTAGGCCTCACAGTAGAGGAAAAGGAATTGGTGAGTTGTTCACTCCTGCGACATGTAAAACACAAAAGTACATGTCCTGCCTTTTACTTACATAGCACCCTACCCTACGGGTTATCTAGGGTCTACCTTAGGGTGACTTTTATGTAGAAAAAGCAGTTTAAGGCTTGGAAAGTAGTTTTAAATGCCAAGTTGCAGTGACAGTGAAACAGCACACCCAGGACTTGCAATGGCAGGCCTGCAACATGGTTAAGGGGCTACTAGGAAGCTAGAAGCATTTAACATACAGGCCCTGGGCACATCGAATGCACTTTACTGGGGACAGTTAAATTAAATATGCCAATTGGGTAGGAACCAATTGTATCATGTTTAGGGGAGAGAGCACAAGCACTTTGGCACTGGTCAGCAGTGATAAAGTGTGCAGAGTCCTGAAACCAGCAAAAACAGGATCAGAAAAATAGATGGAGGCAAGCAAAAGGATGGGAGATGACCACCTTAAGGCTGTCGTGTCTAACATGTCCCTTTCCCCATGAATATCAACTCTCCAAAATGCAAGGGGTAGCGGAAGTTACATCACACACTCTTTAACCTTCAATTTCATTCACACACACCTGCTTACAAAGCCACACATTCACACTTACACACACTCTGTCTCACGCAAACATACTCACCCTCAAGCACACACACACAACATGCATTTAAAAGCATTTTTTGACTTACCTCAACTGCCAGGGAGGGCCATAGTCCAGCTAACTGTATTTTTATTACACTTATACAGAATAATTAAACATTATTTACTGTGAGTGTAATTAAAAAAATGAGAGAAAACAACGAGAAATGAGCCTCAAATGACATCCATAAGGACGCTCTGCCATTGTGCTCCTGGCACTGATTTTGCCATCTCTGAAACAAGGGGTCGCAGAGTCAGTGCCAGGGGTCACAAGGGGCAAGCCAGGGTCACAGCTGCGACCCCTGGCCACACCTAAATGACGTCCATGACTTTCCTAATGAAGTCCATGTCTTTTCTCGTCTGACTGTGACACAGGATACTGAGAAAAAAAGAGATCAGGTGAGTGGAGCTGGGAACATATCGCTCTGGAATGGACTTTGCACAGATGACTGAGTAATTGCATGCACGTCCTGAAGCCTGTAAAAAAAAAACACTCTCCTTAGTCTAACAGAAGGAAAGGGGGGATGTGTTTCTGACCAAAAATGGCTATCGACAAAACAAGCGTAATTGTATTCATTGGGACTGAATAACTCAGGAATTAATATGCTGTCATTAACATCTATCTCTCTTTTTTGGTCGAGCCTGTGGAAAAGTCACTATATCTTAAAAGGCAGTCTTTGCCTCCACAGAGAAAAGGAAAATGTACAATGACTTCCCTGATATTTTGAATGTTATGAAAGTGAAAAAAATCCTCCCCCTCATTCATTCTTCAGCACATATCTCTAACTAATTAGTCTAGAACACAATATTGATCTCCAGGCCCACTTACAAGGGTCCAGGACTGGGGTGTCTCCACTGGGGTGGGGGAGGATTAGGACTCACAGCACAAAAAGCCCAGGTGCTGGGTTCTGGACGGTTGGAGCCATTTCGATCCCTGAAGTCCTGCTCAGGTGGCCAGCCAATTAGCACTTGGAGTCACTCTGGTGGTCCTGGGATCAACATGCAGGCCCAGTTCTTTTACCCATGTAGCAGGGCAACAGAGTAGCAGTCTTTCTTGCAGAGCAGCACAGCATTCCTTCAGAGTATTGCATAGGGCCAGAGGTGTACTGAAGGTTTAGGTCTAAACGTCCCACCTGGTGCCCACCTTAGTGAGAGTGCTCAGGCAGAGCCTTTGTGGTAGTTCCTCAAGTGTGGTAGGTGACAGCTCCTCCCCTCATCAAATCAGAGATTGCCTATCCTGCCAGCACCTAATGACTCTGTTTTGTCTCTGTCTCTGAGGAATAAACAAAATCCAACTGCCAAATACACCTAGTCATATGACTCAGGAACAGACCGCAGGCACCAAATTGTAAGGGCAGGAAAATGCCAAATTTCTAAATATGGCATTTTCAAAATTATAAGTTTAACTCTGATTTTTACCAATAAACAGGATTTATGATTACAATTTATCAGACACCAGACATGACATTCCTATCTGCTCTCAATTGAAAGTTATCACTTATTAAATGCAATGTGTTAACTCAATGTTATTCTATGGGAGAGGAAGGCCCTGCAATAGTTAATTTAAAAGTTTTCCACTACCAGGACATGTAAAACTTAAAAATGCATGTCCGATGTTTTAAATACACTGCACCATGCCCTATGGGCGATATAGGGTTTACCCTAGAGGAGATTTCTATGTATCAAAAAGGAAGGTTTGGGCCTGTCAAGAGATTTATCTTGCCAGGCCGAAATGGCATTTTAAAACTGCACACACTGACTACAATGACAGGCTTACTGCATGTTTAAAGGGCTACTTAAGTGGGTGGCACAATAAGTGCCGTTGGCCCACTAGTACCTTTTAATTTTGCGGCCCTAGGTGCATGGAGTACCACTTTACTAGGGACATAAGAGTAAATTCAACATGCCAATTGGCTGTTAGCTAATTTTACCACGTTTAAAGGAGAGAGAGCAGAGAAGCACTTTAGCACTGGTTAGTATGGCAAGATGTGCAGAGTCCCAAAAGCCAACAAAAACAGATTCAGAAAACGGGAGGGTGAAGGCAAAAAGTTTGGGAATGACCTTGCACAAAGGGCTAAGTACAACAGGGGACCTAAGGAGTAAACTGCGCAACATAAATTATTAAACATTTCCTATAAACAAAAATATTTTTATCTCAAAAAGCACACATTGTCATAGTAGCTCCAGGCAATTACTGTAAATATTTTATGTGTGGGTGTGCTCCTTATCAAAGGACAGAATGATGTCACTCACAGTGAAGTTAACCAGTGGCTGAAGTGGGCTGACCTGCTGCGCAATTTAGTATGCTGCGATGGGTGGGAAATGTGTGAATGATGCAACAACAGACTAATGTGTGTAGAGGGCTGGCTAAAAGTATCTTTATTTAACTATATTATAAATATGTTAATAAAATCCAAAGGTCTTGGCTAACACGATACCTAAATATCCTACTCATTTAAATGACTTTTCTACATGTGGATGTACCTTCTTTTGATCAATGTAAATTTTGGAACGGTCTCCTTTTTAGGTAAGGCCATCTCTTGTTTTACTCTTTTAATCTCCTCTTTTACAGAGAGATTCTGTGTATCTACAGCATGCAATTTTCTTCTGGTAATTCCGCATTTTGTACATCTGTAGGGTCTTTGTTGCTGGTTCCACATATAAGCAATTGCTTTTATGTAAATGTCTCTGACACTTTTTGCGTCTAGACCGAGGTATATAAAAATCATGAAATGAATAAATAAATTAAATATCTTAGTGCCAATAGAAATCAGTAATACTCTACAATTTATTGCTAGGGTTCCAATCGTAGTTAGGTATTTAACTCCCATAATGCAACTGTATTAATTCGCACTTTGTCTTTATGAAGGGAGGATGAGGTGAGTACGTACCTATAGCCCACCATATTAGAAACATGCTTCAAAAATAAAACACATGATTTACAGTGTTTAGCAGCAACAAAACTGTAGGCGGATACCCAGATACAGCATGTTCAACAAAACTTGCATCTCTAACTAGGATGTATTTTTGTGTCAGCTTCAAACTTAAGGAAAAGTGGGAACAGTGACATTACATCCACTGAAATGTAAAATCAGCACTGATTTAGTAAGTATATAAACCAAACTTATCATTCTCCTTGAAGTTAGTCTTCACTATATTTTTGAAAAGTATTAATTTTGCAGTTCTGTGAGGAGTCAATCCACTTCCTTTTTTATCTCCCACCGAAACATGTTCTTCTAAGAATTAAGCTTCTACTATAATAGGATTTGATGCATGAAATCTAAGGGGTCTGGTGGAAGACAGAAATGATACAAGACACTGAAAGGCTAAAAACATGGTATCAAAGGGATAAAAGACAGACGAGCTCTGCGTGAAAACAGGGAAAACGAGGGAAGGGAAGACATCAAACCCTTCCTGGTTAATAAAATGCGAGAATCGCGGAAATCGAAAAGAACATGCCAATTGTTTCACACGGAAAACAAGCAGGGACCCTCCATGCACTGGAATAAAGGGCAGAAGATGATAAAGAGAGAGCCTTGAGGGGAGAAAATAATGGTCATACAAAGTGGGAGGAGAGCATCTTCGACACAGATCTTCTCTACCAGTCAAAGTCAGAACACGTGATCAAGGTTACACAGGCTGAACTGGAACTTATTGAAGCATTATCATCTGTGCAGCCGGGAAGGCGGCTTCCATGTGCCATCCCGTTCAGCACTCTAGTCACACAAACCCACGTGGATAATTGATATTTTTAATCTAGTGAAATACGGCAATGAGCCCTGCAGTAGACAGAAACCCACCCCCACACAGGTGGGTAAGTATTCAGAGATGGTTTCTGTACAGTGTGCAGTATATTGTATTCAGTTAATTTCAGATAATTGTTTTCAGTTAATTTCATTACATTTCAGCTACTGCTGCATGTGAATTTGGCAACAGCCTTTAGGTTGTTTTTAACTTTCCACATAACATCTGGAAAGCCGCTTACAACTCACGGCCGCATTTTAATGACCCGTTTAGTTACCCCACTTTCAATTAAAATATGTCCCAATGCCGTTTTATTAGGAAAACTGACATAATAAATCACGTGAATGTCGTATGCAAATCCTATACGGTACACAAAACAGATGCTGTGCTAATATGGCACATACCGCCATTGTGTTTTTTTGTTGTTGTTTTGTTTTTACACTTCACAGCAGCTACTAAACAAAATATGTACATTACAAAGCACTAGGCAAAGAAACGTGAATTACCCGCGCATTGCAGCCATGTGACATTGACAACATTTGTTTCATAAGGGACGTAGCTCCACGGGTAAAATAGACTAGGACAACGATACCAAAAATGAGAACCAATTAAGATGTTTGTGAGAAAATTTGAATATGCATTGTGCTCTTTGAAATGCCTTCAAGCACACCTTTGCTTGCTGACTGCAAGCTGATTAGCACTGCATACGGGAGGTTTTCACAGTCCTGCCAACGGCTTTCAGTGAACTTTTCAGTCAAGGCCTCACGCATTTATGTAATTGGCTGACACCAGCGTCGCGTGCCGCAGCAAATGTCATCCTTTCTTAAGTAGGGTGGGAAAACCAGACCAAAACAAGAGCCGATTATCACAAAGCGCGTCTGGGGAAAGATCTTAATTCGCAGAATTATAATGTTTGCAACAGCTTTAGGAGGCTGCACTCCACGGCTCACGCGATTATCCTTCGCCAAGGCGATATACCTTACTTTCACAATTCTTCAGCGAACATGCATGGTACTGAAAGAAGAAAATATTGTCATCAAGTAACAACTGTGCAAAAAATAAACCTACCATTTTAGAGTTTTCACCAAAGGCCATGATGGCCATATCAACATGAGCATCTTTTAAACATCAAAGAACAGAACTGGAAACTTAATTTCACCACATGTATATGCAGGACAAAATCATACCTAGCAGAAGTCCAAAGCACCTTGTGCAAAAAAATACCTCCTGTCAAAGAACCCCTTCTAAAAAACGATTCCGTGTTTCATGCCTTAACATTTTCTCCTGCATGTGCTGAATCATGAATATAGTTAAAATGATTCAAATTTGGGTCGCTATCCTAGCCAATGCACATCTAAATTACACTCACAGTTGTTATAAGGTTGCAAATAATTTGCTGATTTAAGAATATTTATGAACGTGTTTGGTAAATCAATGCTATAAAAGGGATGTAGTGATCTTACGAAAACTGGGTTCAATTAACTAGTAATCTGTAATACTAAAAACTAGGCCTAACCAGACCATTTAAAAGTGTGCTTCTCTTTCTAAGAGTATACTCAACAGCTGACAAGTTGTAAAACGATGTAGATGATACACAGTTGTTACTTTGTAAAAGTTCATTGCAATGTATAAAAAGTGTCCCAGCGAAAGAACGAGAGAGCTTGGAGTTTAGGAGATGGATTATCAGACAAGAGAGAGATTTATGATAGCTCATAATCTTTTCTTTCTCTCAGACTCAGATACATTTAGTTCTTGATACATTCAACCGCTCTCTGCCTAGCCTTTTCTGTTACAGTGTTCTTCACTAGTGCTGATAATCTTTTTGACTAGACTGTTCTCTAGAAAGCTTATTCTTTTATATTTACATTTATTTAAGTAAATGTTCTACTGACTTAGAAACTTATTTTAGGGAGTTTGGGGCATGCTTCGTGCAATTTTCTTAACTTCGATTGATTAATATAGCTTGAGAACTTAAAGACATAAATACAACTGTTAATTTAAAATCAACTTTCATTATTGATTCCAAATAAAGTTAATTCTGAATGTTTATATCTAACCGAGTTGATGATAAATTGCAGCTTACTTATACCTATACCCAGTCTCAAGATTCCCACTGTGGGCCAAGTGGTGAGAAGTATTTTATTAATTTAGAATGATTTGTGCTTGGAGGAATAAGGAGTACGTGTGTCATAGGTCACATGACTTTGCTCAACAATCATATTTTAAAACCTTTGCAAAAAAATCAAGGTGTCAACCAAGAGAGGAGTTGTTAAGTGGACAAGGAACTACTCCATAGTTAAAGAGCACGGAACAGAAAGTATGCCCCTTTAAAGTCCTCAGAGCAGTGAGTAACAAAGTGCAAGAGAAGGTTAAGTGGGGCATGCAAATTAAGAAGTGGCATTCCATTCCTATGAATAGAAAATATAATAAGCCATGCACCTATATCTGTGAAAAACGATTAAATTGCAACCAATGAAGAGAGCAAAACTATGTTTAAATACTTAATTAGGATAACAGCCAAGGTTTGTGCTGAGGCACTGTAATATGAAAGCGGGGAATCAATTAATCAACTTGGATTTATAGAGTGCGGCTAATCACCCAAGAGGGTAACCAGGCACTGGGATCTTGCTGGACGCATTTGAAGAGCCATGTCTTGAGTCCCTTTCTTAATTACTGCAAAGAAGATGCTGTTCAGAGGTGAGGGGGATGTCATTCCGGGTATTGGCGGCAAGGTAGGAGAAGGAGCGTCCTCCACTGTTGCTTCAGCGGAAGCAGGAAGTTTGTACGAAGGTGAGGGAGGCAAAGCGCAGGTATCTGGAGGGTTGGTGGGAGTTCTGCCAGTGGTTGATGTTTGCTAGTCCTAGGTTGTGGAGAACCTTGTAGGCATGTTAGCACCTTAAAGTGGAATCTTTTTAGGATGGGAACCAGTGGAGGTTCATAAGGTGGGGGTGATATGGGTCCATTTGGGGAGGTTGAGGATGAGTTTAGCGGGTGCATTCTTAATTGTCTGAAGTCTCTCCAGGAGTTGGGTGGTGATTCCTGCATGGAGCAAGTTGTCGTAGTCCACCCAGCTGGAGACTGGGCATGAGTGACGGTTTTCCTTGTGTTGACGGGGAGTCTTCTGAAGGTCTTTCAGAGCAAGCGGTCGTTGTGGAAGCAGGCAGAGGAGACTGCATTGATCTGGCATTTCATGGTGTGTTTGCTGTCCAGGATGATGCTGCGGTTGCTGGCACAATCTGTCGGTGTGGGTCCAAGTTCGGAGGGCCACAAGGTGTTGTTCCAGGAAGAGGTGTTGTTACCAGAGATTAGCATTTCAGTTTTTTTTTTTCTGTATTCAACGTCAGGCACTTGGTCTTCTGCCAGTTGGGGACACTCATCATGATGTTGTGAAAGTTGGTCCTGCTGGTGGAGGTGTCTTCTGAGAGTGAGAGGTTGAGCTGAGTGTCATCTGCATAGCACATGATGTTGAGGCTAAGTGCAGCAAGTAAGTGTTGAACAGGGTGGGCCTGAGTGATGATCCTTGAGGGATGCTGTGGATGGTGCTCTTGGGTTCTGAGGTGCAGGGTGGTAGGCAGACTCTCTGGGTTCATCATGAGAGCAACGATGTGATCCATTTGAGGGTGTCTAATTTGATTCCAATATGGTGGAGTCTCTTGATGAGAATGTGGTGGGATACGGTGTTGAATGCTGCTGAGAGGTCGAGGAGGATCAGGGCCGCTGTTTGCCCCCTGGTCAAGGAAGGTTCTGATGTCACTGGTGGCAGTGATCAGGGTGTTCTCTGTGCTGTGGTTGGCATGGAAGCCAGATTGGGAGAGGTCCAGCAGGTTTTCTCCAAATTGCAGGAGAAATGGCAGTTGATGGTCTTCTTGAGGACTTTGACTGGGAAGGGGAGCACAGAGATGGAGTGGTAGTTTGTGAGTTTACTGGGGTTGGCAGAGGGTTTCTTGAGGAGGGGTCTGACCTCTGTGTGCTTCTATCCATCAGAAAGGTGGCAGTGGTGATGGATGAATTGAGAAGGGAGGTGATTTCCGTATTTCCTTTCCCCCCTGGTTGAAGATGTGGTGAGGGTAGGGGTCCATGTGGGCTCATGGGTGGATGATATTCATGGTTGTTGTGGTGTCCTGGGTGATGAGCTGCTCCCGTGCGGTGAGCAGGGACTTGTGGGTACCGTCTGTTGGTGTGAAGAAGTTGTAGAAGTTGGTGGGTTGGAGTTCGAAGTTACTGTAAATGGTGGATATCTTGTTGTGGAAGTGGTCCAGAACACGGTTGTAGAGTCCATGGGAAGGGGAGATTGTGTTCTTGGTGGCTGATGGGCATGTAAACTCTGATGATGCTGGTGACTTCCTTACTGTGGTGTAAGCTTGATTTGATGTGGTCTGCCAGGGCGCTCCTTTTCATGTCTTTTAGGGGCTGGTGGTATTTTTTGAGGGCTAACGTGAAGGTGGCTTGATCTGTGGGATCTCTGTTGGTGCACCATATTATTTCTAGCTTTTTGCATTTGCGCTTCATTGTCCTGGGTTCTGGTGTATACCAAATGGCTTGTTTTGTGGATCTGCTAGTCCTAGCTGGCTTGGTGGGGGCGACTCTATTGGCGCAGCTGGTGAGCCAGGTGGAGAAATTCTGGACAGCCTGTTCAGGGTTGGTTGCGGAGTTGAGTTGGGTGGTTTTGGAAGCATCTGTCCATTGCATCTCAGTTACTTTGTTCCAGTTGCAGTGGATGGGCCTAGATGAGTACTTCTTAGGAAGGGTACTTTCCTGTGACAATTTATTAAAAATCACCCAGTGACATAACTTTGAAAGATGCAAACACAACCTGAGCAGAAACTCCTAAGTGCACTAGGAAAAATGATGTTGAAGCCAGGCACATGTAAACAATATAAAAGCAATGAGGAAGGTTGATAAAAATAATATTTCTTCCCCCATTACAAGTTTCTTGGAATCTCTGACGGTGCCAGAAACTGGAATAACCACTCCTTCAGGATTATAAGGATTGAGTCCCAGACTTCACAGAGGTAAGGCATAATTTGTGAGGGATTGTCAAGCTTCAAATTAGGATCCCCATTAATTTGGCACCTTAGGTTTTAAGGCCACCCCAATGTTGCTAACTTAGAAGTGCTAAATTAACATCCTTGCATCCACAGCAATGGCAAAGCCGTTCTTAGTGTGTAAACCATCTTCACTGAAAGTGAAGAAGCACCTAGTATATAGATCTATTCACAGCAGCCCACAATCTGTTGAATCTGGTCAATGAAGCAGACTCAAATTGTATTGGCGTAGCAATAATAAAAGCAAGATCTTGGTGCCCCAGCTTTCTCAGATTTTATAACTGCACAACAGGCCAAAATTACCATCTTTAATACAATAAGTAAGCCAAATACTAATGGAAGACGATATATTTATATTTCTGAATTGTAATGCCTCCTAGAATTGAGAGAATACAACAATACTACTATAGAGATTTAATAATTATTTAGATGACAGAGGCACTAAGTAATTAAGGAATGGCTAGTTGTTAGTGAAGAACAGTAACAAGGAACTTCACTTCAGAAAAGAGTCTCATAAAAAAACTTAAAAATAACCAGAAAAGACAGGACCAGCTTGTTGCCCTCATTATGCTGGTACAGCCTTACCAAACATATTGTGCACTATCTAGGTATTTTAGGGTAATTATGAAATACTGTATGTTGTGTATTACACAACATTCCCAAGGCTAAAATGTAGCTAGAATATACAGAAACTTACCATTATAACAAAATATATAGAAAGTGCCTACCATGCATTCGGTTCACATGCACAAATTAACACTGCTCTCACACATGAACATGTACTTACTAAATGTCAGGGCTAGCAGAAGTGACATAACACACTCTTTGTCTTTAGTGGAATTACAGAGCTGACCCATTGTACCACCTTTAACTCCCGAAATGCCTTTTCCTTTTTTGTTTGCTGCTGTGCTGGCACTGAATTGTAAGGAGTGAAGACTACAGAAAGTAAACAGAACTCTTGGAACACAACTTATTTTCTGTTTTTGATGCTGCGCTCCTTGGCATGGACCGAAGCAAGATGCTTGTGAATAAGGAATAGTGGTTGGCAGTTCATATTTTATTGCACGCCATTTTGATAACCCATTGCCTCTAGATCATCCTGAGTCTGAGGTAGGGTTTACCGGTCTTGCTAAAATATGAAAGCAGATGATCTACTCAATGTACTATTTTCTTTTCTGGTGGTGATTGATTGTTAGTTTCTCAGCAGCTGTGGATTAGGGAAAGTACACTGTGGATTTAGAAGTGAACAGTGATGGCTAGCCAACTACCAGCTTGCCCCAATGTGCTTCCTCCTCCTCCCTTTCTCCCTCAGCAGCAGGGGCTGCCAAAATGCCTGAGAGTGGACAGCAACCTTCTGAGATATACCAACCAATTGTTATTCCTCTTGTATCCATAAAGTCTCTATAGACATACAGAAAATAGTCAAATGTCCATGGTGGTGGGGCAGCAGCCACCACTGCCCCACCTTTCCCTTAATTCAGTCCGCACAGTTAAGACAGGTGACAATACAGAAGCCATGCTTCTACACAGCCTCTTTTCTGTATCACTTGGGAGTGCAATCACTCAACTGAAATCATCTCTTATAAAGACTTCAGATCAGTTGTGCAAGGGAACTGAGTTCTTGCAGCTGTATTGAAATCCTAAGTACTCATCAAATCAGTTTACCTTTCAACATCTACTTGTTGGCTAGAGCTAAAGTGTCTGATAACTTAAACTCAGCCCACTCTCACCCCGCTTGCTCCCCCTGGAAGACTGCATCACCTGCAAGGACTACAAAATTTGTAAAACATCCTACACCTTGAACAATTAGCCAACATAGAATAAACCCTATTCTCAGTAGCTGTAGGACTGAGAAACTGTTAGAAATGGGGTCTTTGGTTGGCAGTCAGGTTACCACCCCTGTCCAAGCAAGGACCCTTACTCTAGTCAGGGTAAAGGAGAATCACCCTGAGTTAACACCCACTAACCCCCTTGGTAGCTTGGAACAAGCAGGCAGGCTTAACTTCAGAGTCTAGGTGTAAAGTATTTGTACCAACACACAGAGTAACTCAGTGAAAACATTACAAAATGACATAACACAGGTTTAGAAAAATAGGAAATATTTATCTACATAAAACAAGACCAAAACGACAAAAATCCAGTATACACAAGTCAAGTTATTAATTTTAAAAGCAAAAACAGCCTTAAATCCTTTAGTAAATAGTTAAACACTGTTAGCGTTCAAAGAACCTGGGTAGCGTCAAAATAGCACACACGGGTGAGTGTGCGTCAAAAATGGTTAGCAATGCAAGATTTCTCACCTGCAAGTGTGACCATGCGCTGTTTATCCTTCTCTGGTCGGGCTGGCGTAAGTCGGTATTCCTCTCCGCAGGAGAGCGATGCGTCGATCTTGGCAAGCAATCGGGTCCGGGCAGGCGTTGCATCGTTTTTCCACGCCCAGCAAGCTTTGCGTCAAAAATCCTGCTGCACAGTAGCAACAAAACTGCACAATGTGGGTTGCGACGTTAACAGCCTCCGTCAGTGGGTGTTGCGCGCCGTTCTTCCATCTACCTGTGTCGATTTTCCTGCCGCGATGCCGGTGGAGCATCGATTTATGCAGCGAAGCCGGCGCGCATCATTTTTCAGCCGCGGCTCTGAAGGTGCATCAATATTTTCCCTGCACAGCGGTCTGTGCGTAGATTTTCTGTCTTGGTCTGCCAGCTTCACCTTCCAAGGCTCCAGGAACTGGATAGGGCACCACTTGGCAGGGAAGGAGTCTCAGCAGAGAGTCCAGGTGCTGGCAGGAGAAGTCTTTGATGGCCCTTAGACTTCAACAAGAGGAGGCAAGCTCAGGACAATCCCTTGAATATTTCTTCACAAGCAGGAAGGCACACAAAGTCCAGTCTTTGTACCCTGGCACAGGCAGAAGCAGCAACTGCAAGATAGCTCCACAAAGCACAGTCTTGGGCAGGGCAGCACTTCTCCTCAGCTCTTCAGCTCTTCTCCAGGCAGAGGTTCCTCTTGATGTCCCGAAGGGATCTAAAGTCTGTGGTTTTGGGTGCCCTTCTTATACCCATTGTGCCCTTTGAAGTAGGCTTACTTCAAAGTAAAGTCTCTCTTTGTGAAATCCTGCCTTGCCCAGGCCACGCCCCCCACACACACACCAGGTGGTTGAAGACTGCATTGTGAGAGGGCAGGCACAGCCCTTTCAGGTTTAAGTGATCACTCTTCCCCTCCCTCCTAGCACAGATGGTTCATCAGGATATGCAGGCTACACCTCAGCTCCCTTTGTGCCACTGTATAGAGAGAGGTGCAAACAGCCCAACTGTCAAACTGATCCAGACAGGGAATCCACAAACAGGCAGGGTCACAGAATGGTTTAAGTAAGAAAATGCCCACTTTCTAAAAGTGGCATTTTCAAACACACAATCTTAAAACCAACTTTACTAAAAGATGTATTTTTAATTTGTGAGTTCAGAGACCCCAAACTCCACATGTCTATCTGCCCCCAAAGGGAATCTATGCATTAACCAAGAGAGATAGGCCTTGAAACAGTGAAAACCGAATGTGGCAGTATTTCACAGTCAGGACATATAAAACACATTAGTATATGTCCCACCTTAAACATACACTGCACCCTGCCCATGGGGCTACGTAGGGCCTACCTTACATGTAAGAAAAGGGAAGGTTTAGGCCTGGCAAGTGTGTACACTTGCCAAGTCAAATTGGCAGTTAAAATCTGCAATCACAGACACTGCAGTGGCAGGTCTGAGCCATGTTTGCATGGCTACTATTGTAGGTGGTACAACCAGTGCTGCAGGAACACTAGTAGCATTTGATTTACAGGCCCTGGGCACCTCCAGTGCATTGTACTAGGGACTTACCAGTAATTAGAACATTGGAATGCTGGAGGCTCCATTGAAAACAATGGAGTGCTGCGGGCTTTTACTGGCCGGTAAAAGCCCGCAGCGCCAACATTCCAATGTTCGCTTTGTTCACAGCAACAGCTGTGAACAAAGCCTCACGGAGCCCGAGGGGATTTAAATCCCCTCGGGCTCCGTGAACATATATTTTTTTTAATAGAACATTCTGCCCTGTGTGGCAGAATGTTCTAATAGCCTTAGAACCCGCCGTAGCGGGCTCTACCGGCTATTAAAGGCCCGCTCCCCGCGTTAAATGCCCGAGCCTCGCCTTCGGCTCGGGCATTTAACGCGGGGAGCGGGCCTTTAATAGCCGATAGAGCCCGCTACGGCGGGTTCTAAGGCTATAATCAAATATGCCAATCATGGAAAGCCAATTACATTCACATTTTATACAGGAGCACTTGCACTTTAGCACTGGATAGCAGTGGCATAGTTCCCAGAGTAACAAAAACAGCAAAAACAGAGTCCAGCACACATCAACAACCTAGGAAACAGAGGCAAAAGGTTAGGGGAGACCACGCTAAGGATGAAAAGTCAAAACAGAAACACAAATGACATACGTTGACTGTGAATATCCTTCGAAGAAACGTAAAAAAATGTACTAGGCCTTCTTCTGAGTTCTTGAAGAGGATAGCAGCATAACCTGTTCTTCCTCCATAAGGCCGACAAACCCTGCATCTTATTTCAAATTAAAACACCACTTCTTGGTGCAGCAGGCTACTGAAACTACCCTACTATAAGGACTGTTCTTCTACTTCTATTCCCTTAAGTTTATTATATTTATTGTACGGGACGTATTTCTCAATATTTAATAGCACTGAGAGGAAGAAGTATATTAAAGTGGAGAATAGTGGGGAGAAGGTAACCGGCAAATAATTCAATGAGTTACTGAACTTTAGAAAGATTCAAGCTGTATTACCTTGCTTCCTGCACTCTAACAGTGCCATTATTAATATTTGGATTGGTAAACACAAATTCCATAAAGTGCAGTATTTATTAGGTATGGTATTAACTCCCGATTTTTAATGCTTCAACACTGAGTAGGAGATAAAGCAATAACTCTAAAAAATGTCATCACTGCTAGTTTCAAAAACTCAAAATGTGTTGTAGTTCCCCTGCACAAACGTCACCAGGTTTTGTCTGGCAAAACGTCTGTGTGTAAAACATGAAATATCACCACACATTATAATCCTAATTCCGGTGCACACTCCTGAATCATGAAAATTGACCTCGTAGACAGCATGCCCAAATTTTCTGTATTCACATTTAACATAGAATTTATGGATACAGATTGTCCCATTGATTTAAGAATGGACGATATGGGTAGGACTATGGTACATAAGGTGTGTTGTCAAAATGTTATGGAAAGTACTATAATATAATATGAATGCTAATTCCACAGGTTTAAAGCAAACTCTACTTTAAAGGCAACTTTTAAGGGAAAGCCAAACATGGTTTACTGTGTTCATATTTGTACAAGCCTTAATCGCACTGTAGCACATTGAGGTCAGTGTTTAATGGTCACATTGAGTGACAATAAATTGGGCAGAGGCACATGAGCCCCCCTCTTGTTAGAAATCAGCAGACACCCAGTTTCTGAACTGGTGCATACCAAATTTTGTGGGTGTAAAAGGAGGCGCATGTTGCTAAAGTGTGTCTCATGGTGTATGATTTAACATACAAGAGTTCATCCAGTTTGGGGTCAGTCTTTGAACTCTGACTTGATTCGGGCAGCTGAGGAGGGAACGGTTAATGTTGAATGCTGCCAAATGTTCACACTCGGTCAGGGCACCACCTTTCATCTCCATCCACAGGTTATCGGATACAAAAAGAACCACCACTTCAGTCCCAATGTCTGAACAAAACTTAGCGAGGTATGGAGATGAGAAATGGGACAGAAATTACCTAACACTTTAGGATCTAAGTTATCTTTTAGCAGTGGTACAAACACAGTGTTTTTGGGAACTTTAATAGGCAGTTGAAAAAGAACATGCATTCATTACAAATTGGAGTAGGCATTTTCTCTGTTCTCTTTTGTATTTACTCATGTCATATCAAATGTCATTAAAACTCTCATCAGACAAGTTGCATTAGAAAAGAAATCTCTAGAGTAAGATGTTGTTGGACTCTGAGAAGCAAGCAAGCAGGGGAGTGCTCCATCGATACATGACAGCACCAGTCCCTTGAGTTTAACTTCCTTGCAGTGTGCGCTTTGCAAAGAGGTTGTCAATGCAGAAACCGTAGGATTTGGTAGAGAGGTGCGGAGTAAAGCTGTGTTTGATTCCAAAAAGCCAGCCTTGTATTTGTTCGACATTGTTATAACTGTGCCAAGAAGCTACTTATCATAAATATTGACCATTCAGAAATATGAAAACGAATACATTCAAATAAACCAAATACATTGTAAAAAGCAAAAAGTCCATTATCAAAGGTTGAATTTCAACATTCAGGGCAGAAATGTCCTTCAAGTGGTCAGTGCATTCCTTCCGGAAGAGCTGGATCTCACTGAGATACTGATAAAAATGTAATTCCTGTTTGTCAAGACCGCTCCAACGAGATTTTTGACGCAGATATGCTAATTCGAAATTATTAATAAATGCGTATATGTTATGATTTATAAAAGTTCATAGAGAAATTAATCCTAGAGAAAACTAATGTGCCTGTTTTTGAAAATGTGCCCACGGGGTATGTCATCCACTTGTACTAAAAGAACTAAAAATGTGTGAAATAATGAAAATGTCTAATAATAATGTAGTAATGTGCCATAATGAGATGTATAACCTATGTTTTGCATTATATCGTAGAAGCTAATTTAGCTGAAGTCGTTGCCTACTTGCCAGGCCTCATGCAGAAGCAGAATTAATAAACATGCAATGTAGAAGTTGCCGGTGCCTATGAACTGACCGTGAACTGTGTGCTTAGCTAGAATTTTCTGCAATGTACCCACGGACAGGAGATGATGAAGCTAATTTGATACAATTATGTGTAGAGTATGCTGAATGTACTTTCCTAGGACTTGAACAATAGAGACACTGACTGAAGAGGAACATGCAACATTTTCGATACCTGGAGAGCCGGATGATGAAGACATTGTACAGTGGACCAATCCATGAACTGAGAAAGATGAAATATTAGAACTCTTCGATATGTAGAATAAAACGTTTTGGGTAACGTCACATAAGGAGAACTGATTGACCAATTAGGAATTAGGAGGATGGACTGAAAAACCCTAATAAAAAGTCATGACAAGGGGCTAATACTTCAGATGCGAGGGGAGAATTGATGAAGTCAAGAGACGCAGTTCGAGATTCTGTCATAGGGCTCATGCTCTTGAGAGCCTGATGTGTTGCTGATCGAAGGATGACCTGAAGATGAAGACTGACTTTGTTGCTGATCCATTTCGTGGATAGGTAGCTATGACAATGTGGCTGATTAACTCTGATGCCTTTCTTTCTAGGTACCAACTGTGCTGTTTATAGTTTTTCTCTTAGCTAGATGTTTTCCAAATTCACGTTTTCTAAAATGTTTTTGTATGAAGTCTCACATACTAAATGCTAATCTGGTTAGGTAAGGTTCTTTGGGTGACGCTGACAGTGACAACTGATTGACAGACTGATTGCTAAACTCTACAATTAATGCTGCTATATTCATCTTTGCTGGCTTATGCTGAAGCATTCGAGCATATGTTTTCTCAAGTTCTGATTAGATTATGTTATTGGTGGTCATTAATGAACTAGTTCTGAGTGGATTGAATAAAGTTTGATCTAATTTGATGACCTAGTATTGTAATAATAGGGAAATAAAATTGATAAAACGAATAATTGAGTCGTGGTTATTCGTGAAATGTTGATTTATTGTCTCATGCTTAATGATTCTCTTAGTGGTTGTTGATTGATTACATTGATGTTCATCGATTACTGCATAACTAGGATACTTCATGCAATCCAAAAGGTTCATCAACCTATACGCATGCCCTTGTAAGTTTACTTACTAAGGGACAGCCGTGCTTGCAAGATCAAGTACGGAAGGAAGATCAACGCAGAGAAAATACAAACCTGGGAGTCTTGCAGGACACTTAGGTGCATTTGGACCTGAAAGGGCTAATTTGAATGAACAGGTCTGATGTTCAGGTTTGCCAATAACCACTTCAAAATGTTACTCACAAAGTCACTTTTCAGAAACTGTTGCTGAGGAGGTCTAGATGGTGAATGATATTAAATACCAATTAGAGTTTGAGCAGCATCAGGAGAAAGGGTTGACATTGTCATGATCTGGTTACTTATTAGGCCATTCAAGCAGTGCTGTATTGTTTACTTAATTCTGATTGATGGTTTTGGAGGGGAGTTGCTCAGTGTCTTCTTACAAAGCTTAGTATAGCCAAGTTTTCAGTAATCTGGCACAGGAATGTTAAGCTGTTGATGGACAACACTGCAAGATCATCTGAAGATGTGCTTTTTGAAATGTTGGAGTACATATATCTCATACTTTCTCAAACTTCTTCAAGGTGATCCCTGACAAACCTACTCGTCATGGTCAATACTTCTCTCAGCCAAGGAATTCCCCAGATTCCCTCATGGTAGAAGCAATACTCTCCTTTATGAACAAACTAATCATGTATCCAAAGGATCTTGCAAACTTCAATTTCATCATCCATGAAACCTTCATAGGAAAAATAAATGAAATGTTGGTGTTCACCCAGTTACAGAAACACAGCAGTGAAAAGAATATTACTCAGGGCTACCGATCAGAATTCAGATCATGAAAACAGCTACTCCATGAAAACAGCTACTCTTCAAAAAAGGTATTCTACTCCGTATTTTTTAGGCTATGCTTCCTTTCAGTTCCAGAATGGCTCATGTTCTTGCTTTCTGTATATATATTCATCCTCTGTTGGTCTGATAAATGAAGAGGTACATGAATATGTATTCTGGGCAGCAGGGTAACACACCCTCATTGGGCTGGTGCCAATGCTCTGTTGTTGGTCATCTAGGCTAAAATTGCCCACACTATTTGGTGTTATTATGTGGTGTTGAATTGGCTGAAGGTGTAATTTATTGTGAAAAGATGGCAGCTGAAAACTTGGCAGATAATTAATGGGTACCGATTTCATTGCATATGTTAAAACAAAGTTAAGCTCAAGAAGTAAACCTGAGGTTTTAGACTAAGCAGATGGAGTTCTTTGCTGTAGAATTACTGTGTAGTCTTTGTGGTTAGATTTCAACTACATTCACACTTGAATTTGTTCTGAAAATTACACTTTAAACCCACACATAATTTTCACTGGTTCAAGTGTGCACTTATTTGTTCTCCGGTATATGTACAGGTTTTAAACATTATTTGCTTTCGTTTGTTCTCTTTTTTTTTTTTTTCTTTCAATTATTGTGTTTTGGTTTCAACCTAGTGTTGTCATGATAAGCAATCTTGACCGAACTGCTAGAAATAACATGCTCACCTCATGTCTACATATCAAATCATCTGATCTTTAAAGAACTGCATTATTTGCTTGTGTCACTATATGATTTTTCTAGTGCATATCATATATCATCCCACCACAGAGTCGATAACGTCATCAGCACACAATATCTCATGATCTCTTCAATATAACCACACTCAAACATAAAGAACACTTGTGGAGGTAGCTATTTGGCTTCACTACGGACCGAGATGAAACACACACTGAAAGGAATTTCTGGTATGCATCTCTTAGTCTAAGAAATACATTTATTAAACCACTCCGCTAAGCTCACAAAGAAAGGTCAAAAGTGTAAAGTGAAAGTGAATGTTTCAAAATGGTCACAGCGATTAAATAAAAACATGTACAATGAATACTCTGCTTCAATCTATAAACAGTATATCTGGCTCCAGCAACCCACTTGGGGCAAAATGAAAAAATTGCAGGACCACCACAACCAGCATGCACTGCTCACTTGAGAGGCCCACTGGGGCGGACTAGTATTTAAAGAGACTAATCAGGTGCCTGTAATTAGACAAGCTGAAGCCATGCCGGTCTTTTCAGTAAGAAAGAGATGCCTGGAAAACCTCCAGCACTGGCTGCACCTACGAGGGTGAAACACTTTTATATTTTTCTCTGCTGAAGAAAGGATTGACCTTGAAACACGTGTCTAGAGATGATTTTATAACTTAAGGCCTGGAATAATGAAACTGCTTAAAGAATTCATTGTGAGTTGCTGGCTTTGCTTTTTCTTCCCGTTTATATGACCTGTTGGGAGTGCGCTTTCACATGAGGACAACTTCGTTTGTGATAATTAACCGGCCTGTCCAGCCGGGATGGCAGCACCACTGCACATCGTAGCAGGTCTGTGTGACTAAAAATGGATTGTCACATAAGAGCAATCAGGTTGGGTTATTCACAGCAAATCTGACAATTTTACCTTGGATTCGCCTACAAAGGTTTTGCACTTTGGGTCATTATTTTGTTTGGCTCCAGCAACACACTTGGGGCAAAATGAAAAAATTGCAGGACCACCACAACCAGCATGCACTGCTCACTTGAGAGGCCCACTGGGGCGGACTAGTATTTAAAGAGACTAATCAGGTGCCTGTAATTAGACAAGCTGAAGCCATGCCGGTCTTTTCAGTAAGAGAGAGATGCCTGGAACACCTCCAGCACTGGCTGCACCTACGAGGGTGAAACACTTTTATATTTTTCTCTGCTGAAGAAAGGATTGACCTTGAAACACGTGTCCAGAGATGATTTTATAACTTAAGGCCTGGAATAATGAAACTGCTTAAAGAATTCACTGTGAGTTGCTGGCTTTGCTTTTTCTTCCCGTTTATATAACCTGTTGGGAGTGCGCTTTCACATGAGGACAACTTCGTTTTTGATAATTAACCGGCCTGTCCAGCCGGGAAGGCAGCACCACTGCACATCGTAGCAGGTCTGTGTGACTAAAAATGGATTGTCACATAAGAGCAATCAGGTTGGGTTATTCACAGCAAATCTGACAATTTTACTTTGGATTCGCCTACAAAGGTTTTGCACTTTGGGTCATTATTTTGTTTGGCTCCAGCAACCCACTTGGGGCAAAATGAAAAAATTGCAGGACCACCACAACCAGCATGCACTGCTCACTTGAGAGGCCCACTGGGGCGGACTAGTATTTAAAGAGACTAATCAGGTGCCTGTAATTAGACAAGCTGAAGCCATGCCGGTCTTTTCAGTAAGAAAGAGATGCCTGGAACACCTCCAGCACTGGCTGCACCTACGAGGGTGAAACACTTTTATATTTTTCTCTGCTGAAGAAAGGATTGACCTTGAAACACGTGTCCAGAGATGATTTTATAACTTAAGGCCTGGAATAATGAAACTGCTTAAAGAATTCACTGTGAGTTGCTGGCTTTGCTTTTTCTTCCCATTTATATAAACTGTTGGGAGTGCGCTTTCACATGAGGACAACTTCGTTTGTGATAATTAACCGGCCTGTCCAGCCGGGAAGGCAGCACCACAGCACATCGTAGCAGGTCTGTGTGACTAAAAATGGATTGTCTCATAAGAGCAATCAGGTTGGGTTATTCACAGCAAATCTGACAATTTTACTTTGGATTCGCCTACAAAGGTTTTGCACTTTGGGTCATTATTTTGTTTGGCTCCAGCAACCCACTTGGGGCAAAATGAAAAAATTGCAGGACCACCACAACCACCATGCACTGCTCACTTGAGAGGCCCACTGGGGCGGACTAGTATTTAAAGAGACTAATCAGGTGCCTGTAATTAGAGAAGCTGAAGCCATGCCGGTCTTTTCAGTAAGAAAGAGATGCCTGGAACACCTCCAGCACTGGCTGCACCTACGAGGGTGAAACACTTTTATATTTTTCTCTGCTGAAGAAAGGATTGACCTTGAAACACGTGTCCAGAGATGATTTTATAACTTAAGGCCTGGAATAATGAAACTGCTTAAAGAATTCACTGTGAGTTGCTGGCTTTGCTTTTTCTTCCCGTTTATATAACCTGTTGGGAGTGCGCTTTCACATGAGGACAACTTCGTTTTTGATATGGACACAATTGACTACACTAAAGAAGCATTTCGACAATTGATGAACACAGATCATTATGAAAAAGTATTGATTAATCCTGTAACTCAGTATCAGGCGACATATCATGAGATGCTTAATGAGTGGTATAATAAGCAATTGATGGACTATGATGAGCTCACCTACTTAAAAATTGATCATCCGAAAATTCCATGCATTTACTTTCTGCCCAAAATTCCTAAGAATAAGACACATCCTCCAGGCAGACCAATAGTTAGCATGAATCAGTCGCTACCTGAAAATACCTCGCGATATTTAGATCTGTTTTTATGTACGTTTGTCACTGAACTACCCTCATATCTACGTGACACTAATGATTTTTTAGCCAAAATACATAACATCCCATGGCATAAAGATTACTTATTGGTCACTATGGATGTGGCATCTTTGTACACCTCTATTAAACATCACTATGGGTTACAGGCTTGTAGATATTTCTTGCAAACACGACCCATAGAATTTCTTGAACACACTAATATGCTCCTATCTATGCTACAATTCTGCTTATCCCATAATCTGTTCCTTTTTGACAATTAATGTTTCTTACAAAAACAAGGGACAGCTATGGGGGCATCCTTTGCTCCCACATATGCCAATTTATATATGGGCTGGTGGGAAAAGGAGGTGGCCTGGTCTGAGAATAACAACATCTACATGGATAAAGTGGTACTGTGGGTATGTTATATCGATGATCTGTTCATTATCTGGGATGGCACGGAACAACTATTGTTGGAATACATTAATGTATTGAACAACAATCAATTTAACATTTATTTGGATGCCATGTACAGTAGAGACACTATTGCATTTTTAGATGTTCTATTGAAAGTAGAGAACGATCATCTACAGACCACCATATATCGCAAGCGCACGGCCTGCAACTCCATATTACACGCCAATAGTGGCCATCCTATGGCATTGAAATGGAGCATACCTTACAGTCAGCTATTGCGGGCTCGTAGGATATGTTCAGATAAAAACAAATGTGAATTTGAAGCTAGAGCAATGGTGGAAAGATTCTTAAGCAGAGGGTATCCTCGTAAAATCTTGATGGATGCACACCATAGGGTTAAAGGTAAAAATAGAGATGATTTACTTTTTAATAATAGACTAACAAGTAATGAGCCCAAACAATCACCACCTAGAATATTCTTCCAATATAATCAACAACATGAGTCATTAAGAACTATACTTCAAAAAAATTGGCATGTTTTACAGAATGATTCAATCATCAGAGATAACATAGGTGCACACCCATCCATAACTTTTCGTAAAGCACGCTCATTGGGAGACTATCTAACCAGAAGCTATTTCTCGATGAAAGCCAATACATCCTGGCTGAGCCAAAAAAGTTTGGGATTTTGGAAATGTGGCCATTGCAAGGCTTGTAATTATGCCCAGAATATGCAAAAGTATCAAACCTTTGATGGTGGCCAGTGTGAAATTAAAGATCAAATCACTTGCGTTACGGAATTTGTGATCTATGTTATTGAATGTGGATGTCACAAGAAATATATTGGGAGCACTATTCACAAGCTAAAAATCAGATTTTTACAACACTATAGAGCCATAAAAAATCAGGACAGGACCTATCCTTTGGCTAAGCATTTTTGGGATATACATAAAGGAAATTATAGTACACTATCTTTTTATGGTATTAAATCTATTAAAAACAACCCTAGAGCAGGCAACAAAGTACTAGAGCTCAGACAATTGGAATCGAAAATGATTCTGAGTCTCCATGGGGGCACAATCTTGACGCTGAGCTCATGTCCATCTTAGATGATATTTTAACTTTTTGAACTGTGCTAACTCTGTGTATTGTGCCGATTTAATATAGAAAGATATGTTGAATGGCTATTCAACTCCATAAATAGAATGGTGTACACTATATCGTTTCCGAACCACAATGATGCCTAAGGAGGGAGATGATAACATTACTATGATCAAATAAATTTAAAAAAAAATGTTTAGAGGGGTATTTATTTATTTTTAAATTTATTTTTAAATTTACCTCCATTTCCAACTGTAGGTCTAGAAATTATGTCGAAAAATGGCTGTCTGTTATGTTGTTATAGGTCTGTATTTGCAATTTGGTTTTAAGATCTTATCGTCCTTTTATTTTGAGACATGCAGAATATCGAAGTTATACATATATCTATAGGATATAGGTTGTGAAGCAAAAAGCTATTAATATAGTCCTCTCAGTATTGTTTTTAATATTTAGCTGCACTTTATATGCATGTTTTGCACACTTAATTATTGTATTACTCAGCACTTAGCACTTTACATTTTAAGCTCAGGCCTTGTCTAATTATAGACTAATAACATGTACTTTTAGGGTTAATTAATATACAGATAAAAACGAAGAAGAATCACTTTAGAAGATGTGGACACTAGATAAATATCTAGGTACTAAGTCATGATTCAGGATGCCTTTTGAACTATGGCACTAATTGGCCACATACATACCAAATACAAAAATAGTAAAGAAATTGGATATCAACTGTTAAGCAAATAACTCAAAATGAGGTTGTAGACTATAATTGATCGAATGTCTCTTAGACATGAAAACCCATTACCAACATGATGTCGTTTTGACAACATAGATTAGAATCCAATATAAATATAACGTAAGTTATTGTTGCTAGTTATAGAGTATAGGTGAAAGTGATGAACTATCGATATACTACATGTGTTATTTTCTATTTATTTATTTATTTATTTATTTATGTATTAAATAGGATAACTAAAGAGTGACATCGGATTGAATTAACATTATGTATTGTTTATTGGGGTTTTATCATGTCTTATCTATAAGGTATCTATGTCTCAGTTATGCAAACTATGTAAATTATTTGAAGTAGTTTAATGATTATAGGTGATTCATTTATTAATTGTGAAATTTAAACATAATTCTATATTTAAACATGTCTTAAGATGGCCGCCGCTTTAGTTCACACTGTGGTGTTATGGAAATAAATGAAGGACTGTTAATTTGCACTTAAAATATGTTGGCTCTGTAGCCACAGCTGTCCAGTAGAAGGCGTTTTGCCGAAACGCGTTGACATCGCAATTCAGGACGCTGTGTCACCTGTATTAAGAAATAAAATTATCAACTGAATTCGAGCCTGTTGGATGCGAGTTTACTTTACCATTACAAATTCACTGACGGGATCAGTGCAGCCGTCAGATGGCTAACTGTCCATCTGTTGAAGAATTATATATATATATATATATATATATATATATATATATATATATATATATATAGGTATATATTAATGTACAAAGCAAAGCAAATAAGAATTAAAAATGCATCACCATGGGGCACAGTTGAATTCGCTTCATCCCTTCTGCCAGCAGCAGGCTGCTTAACCCGGTCGACCATGAAAAGAGAGAAAAAAAACTATCCTAACAGGAATTTGTGACGAACACAGGAGTCCCTGTTCCGCCAGAGCTCAATCTACTTCACAGTCAATTTGGTCTCGGTCTCTTTTATACCTTAAACAAGCCAGAGAGGAGAATTCTAGAAAACCCCTCCCGCTCAATAAGTTGTTATTAAAAAAAAGCTGGCTACTTCAGGTCAGTTTTGAAAGGAACGCGTTGGAACTGGCAAGGATCCCAAGGTGTCTCTCCCAAACTAAACCGTTCCCTGCCGTACCATAAACATCCTCCTAGTACAAACTTATCTCTTTGACTCTCCCATGCCATGTCCTAGCCCTCAATGAGAAAGAACACGCAGACACGTAGAGTGAAAACATGAGTGAAAAAAACATTGCATAAAATGGGCATGGAAAAATACTTGCAGCTTCTGCACTTCTAACATCTGCACCTCTAACATGGCAGTGAATAACGCTAAGTTAAGCATAAAATGAAGTCAACAGGCAAAATGAAGCTGATGGTCACCAATATGACGGTGTGCTGCTAGGCTATGTGCAACGTGGAGTCAGTGGTCATAACACAAATATCATTACAGTAGCCCATTACCTAGTCAACATTCCAAAAATGTATCACTAATATCTAAAATATTCTAGGACTGAAAATTAGAAAAGAAACGCAGCAGGTGCCTTGAGCTGGCCACTAGGACACTTCTGTCTATTACACTATTGTGAAGTCATGTACAAACCTGCACTTCTCCTCTATACCTCACATTTGGTAACTAAAAGAGGCCAGCATAATACAGTCTAGAAAAGGATGAGTCCATGTATCTCTCACCTGTGCAACTGGATTGAGAGAAAATAAAGGTTGGTGCAAGATAGTGGATATTAATTTGGGTAGATGCAGGGACACCAAAAGTAATAAAGTCACTGACCTGTTAGGTCCAGGAAAGCTTTCCATATTTTAAACCTGAGCTCAACCTCTCGTAGCTATGGCTCAGAAGAGATAGGGCTTAACTTAGAAAAAATGTCTAAAGCATTTAGAAGCACAAAAACAGTTTAGAAAGTCAATAAGACAACAGTAAAATCCCACTCCAATTTAGAAAAATAGAGTACAATCTATTAAACAAAATGACACCGAAATGACACACATCTAATAAGAGAAATTGGACATATGAATTTTAGAAGATTTTAGGAGAGACAGCACAAAATAGCACAATGAAGATCTATGGTTGTGGCAGACTGTGACCTAAGCGTGATTACAGGATGACTTCCCAGAAGCCCAGCCCTGATACAGCAATCAGGTTTGTCCAGTCAGAGATTTTAAATTGTGTCTTATTCTCTGAATTGGAAGTTGAACTCCTCCAGCGGGGCAAGGTTGAAAGTTATATCTGAGGAACTACTCTTAAAGTCAGATAGCCATTCAATGAGGTCCTGCTGAAGCCACCGGTTTTGGCATGAAAATCTCGGAGAAGAAAAATTACAATTTCACAAATGTCCTGATGTCAGCCAGATATTTTCAATGCTTTCGCCTAGTCAACATCTTGACATTCAGACTTAGGGCCTGATTCAGATTTCGCCAGAGGGGTTACTCCGTCACAGCTGTGACAAATATCCCATCTGGCAAATTTAAATCCCATTGGAAACAATAGGATTTGGATTTTGGTGGACAGGATGTTGGTCACTGTTGTGATGGAGTAGACCCTCTGCCGAAATCTAAATCAGGCCCTTAGCCTCTTTTTCAGAAGTTAGAATCTGACTGTGGGACACGGTTGCAGGCTCTGTCCAGCGAGGACTCCAGAAGGCCAGATACCTTCTTGCTGAGGGCTCACTGAAGTGTATTTGAGGTTGCAGACAAGTTCAATGCAGGAGAAACCTCTCTCTTCAGCCAAGCAAAGTGGCGCTTTGAGCAGATTGGCTTAGGTGGTTGGTCCTGGTCCTCCTGAAGTCTTTAAGTCCCAACATTTTCTAAGCCCCAACTTTTCCCAGTTATTAAGAGAAGTCCAGTTAGACACAGTCAAGGTAACCATGACTTCAGCAACAGCAACTGAGAGTCAAACCTCACTCCAGTGGAGGTGACCAAAATGGTCTACTTCAAGTCCAGTTGCTTTTGGTCAGCTGGGCATTTCAGGGAAAATGTATCTTGTAGCTTGTTGTTTCCCTGTAGCCAGACAGGTCAGCCAACTGACCTTTGGAGGGCAGATCTTTGTTCTGGGTCCATGTAGAAGCAGGGTCAGTCTCTAACCTCTTCTTAAAAGTCTAGAACAGAAGGCACAGTCCTTTTTCTGTTCTTCCATAGGTTCAGAGAGTGTTCTGAGGAGGGTGCCTTGGGTTGCCATATTTATGGTTAGCAGATATCTAGTGGTTGGGTCTGAGTCCTGGCTCCTCCCTTACCAATGGGGTAAAAGTTCCCAGGGGCAGCTGATGCACGTTTACAGTGGTTCCTGTTCGTAAACAATCCTGCAGTCCACCTTTCTCACTAAAACCCAAATAAGAGAACCTGTCTTCCTTTTTCAGAGCCTATGTGGCAAAGGAAAGGAGCAGGCCTCTCCTCTGCGGTCACTTAATAACAGTTTTGAAGGTTATTCTCCTCCCACTGTGTTCAGTGCCAGTCTGGCTGAGAAAACAAAGGGTTTCCTTCTTAAGGTCTTACATTACATTTACTTGTATAAGGACAGACACCTTTACAGGTTAATGAAGTTCAAGGATCTACGCCAACAGACCACTGCTCCTGCTCTGAAAGCAGTTTTCACACCACATAAATGTCAAGCACTGATTGGGCAGCTGATGGACAGTTCGTGCACATCAGCCTCTATAAGCTTCACGCAGGGCAAAGGTAACTTTCTGAAATGTACTTTACTAAATATGTATTACACACCCAACTTCACCATTCCAATGTGCCTGTCATATATTTTTAGAAACAGAGGTTGAACTATTTTCCTAGCTGGTCCCAAACATGACACAGCAGAATTATTTTTTAATCTGTACTCTAGCTTTCCCTATAGTACAGAAAGAGTCTTACACTGTCAAAATAGCTATCGGGGTCTTGTCACTGTAGGGACATAGTAACATTAAATTTCTACATGTTCCACTTTTAAATAGCATTCACCCTACCTTGATCAATACAGGGCCTAGAAAGGGGGAACTTATTAGTATGTAAAAACAAGATTGTCCATGTCAAAAAGAGTGTTTTTTTTTTTTTTACAGGTCAGGCTGCAGATTTTAGTCTGCAGAAGCTAGGCAACACTGGGGGACCTGTAGTAATGCTATCACTCTAGCAAAAAATATGGATGACCATGTAAAAAGGGGCATTTTCTCACTGTCTCAATGTCACTGATTTGTCGCTACATTAAGAACACATAAAGATCAGTTTCTATTCTCAGTGGAAAATGTGTGCACACTTAAGAAGTTACACTGCTTACTGCATTAACAAATGTTTGTCAAATTAAATATAGCAACATAGACTGATGAACAGCACTAATTGAAATTATCTAAAATAACTTGGTCAAACTAAAAGGCTTTTCTAATTTATTGAGATGTCGGCGGAGCTTTCGGGAGGGTAGAAACCTACTTGCGCTGATGACAGTGGAGAAGTCCTCTATATAGAGAACAAAGATGCTGCAGGAAGAGGTAAAACGTGTTTGTCTATGAAAGCCTGTAAAACGGTTCACATACACAAACGTAGAGTAAAACTTTTAAGAAACTTGAAAATCTGAAGTTATGAAATAATGTCAGATGATTTCTAAAAATTGAGCTGAATTTCCCTTGCCAATTAACCATTTCCAAACAAAGAAAACTGCCTAAAATAATCATGTATTGCAGAACTTTTCACAGTGCAATAAGCCATCGCTGAAAAACCATGTTTAAGCCCCAGGTTAATGATGGCCAGTGGACGAGCAGACATGGCAGCTATAAATAAAAGGATCAAATTAAATGTGTTACCTGTCCTGTTGTCAATTTGACTGTGAATCACTGAGATGAAAATGAAGTGAAAGGCTTCTAACAGGAGATTGTGACACACGTTAATTGCTTTCCCTCAAACTATCTACTAGTTTGCATGAAAATCGTTTTGTTATCCCAAGAAGACGTTTCACTAACTTATACAGCTTATTTTCCACTGATATAATTACCGTTCCTTAGTCCTGCTGGCCGCTGTTGTCAATAAAAGGCACCTCCACGCTTCTGGTTATGAAGCAATTAAAAAGGATTTCGCCAATCTCTCAATTGCTGTTGTTCTTGCAGACACATGCCTCGCCTGTTTATTGCTGTCCCGTTTTTAGGGATTTTAGCAATGTGACAATTTTAGCTTCCAATATAGCTAACACTACTTCGTACACAGCCTGTGTCACTTATGGTAATCGCACAGAGCAGGCAATGTTTTTAAAATATAAAAAACGGGTCGAATCCTGCTGCTTGTGCACTTTTATATCACTCCATATGGCTTTCTGAAACATTTGGATGCCATCTCAGAATAATAAACAGAACACTTGACAAGGAAATTGAAATGGAAATGTGCATCATTAATCACCGTGCTTACACATTCACACATTGTAGGATTCACAGTTGTCACATAAATTGTAAGAATGCGCCCAGTGAAGTGGGGTTCACTTAACTATCAATGCGTAACCTCGGGGCTTAATTCGGCTTTTAGGGGCGTAATGCCTGTCAATGGCTAAATCACTCGGAGATCCAACTGTT
This sequence comes from Pleurodeles waltl, assembly GCF_031143425.1. Classification (NCBI taxonomy): domain Eukaryota; kingdom Metazoa; phylum Chordata; class Amphibia; order Caudata; family Salamandridae; genus Pleurodeles; species Pleurodeles waltl. The sequence goes on from NC_090438.1 coordinate 404,481,508, forward strand.
TCCCTATCAATGCCATCCCAGCAGTTTTATTTATATAAAAGTCGAGTTAATTTGGTTAATTAGAAGAGTTGAAACAATCTCGAATTTTAAATATAAATACACATATGTGTATGCATATTTAGACAACTGGTGGACATAAATTTGCTACAGTATATTTAGTTGGCATTGCTCTGTGGCTTAAGAAAAATGAAGAAACTGTTAATAAGGCTGACTGTATTGCATTGTAATTGCATTATATAGCTCTTACTACCCCAATAAGGCATTGAAGTGCTTTAGGCTGAAACCAATGTTAGCATTTAACCCAGTGGTCATTGGTATTGCAGGGTATTGGCTTTAGTTTTGTGCTCACAAGAAAACCATTCCATTCATTTACTCCAGTGGCTTTGTGGTGCATTAAACTAGTAGGAGTAATTTTTGATCATTTGTGATCAGTTGGTTCATGGGTGGTGGCTGACTGGACTAATGTATACACTCCAGGCATCAAGGAATGATACTGAGTTGGGAAACAATCAGAATCTGCTATACGTTTCAATATGCCCCAGCATGTACTTCACAGATACATGTTATTGCAGCCATTTCTGGCCACACCCGCAGCCTACCCCAGGCACTTAAGAATGAAGTGCTTCTGTGTTTGGTGGAGATGTGATCATAGTCCTGTACATCTAGAACGTGTCTCCAAAATCACTGGAAAATGCGCTACGGGGATTGTTTTAGTAAGCTGTACATCTTCCTTGGGAAATGGAGGAAAGATGTTGTATATCACTAATGTATAAGAAGTGGGCAAAAAGGGCAGGGCTTATATGGCATTTTACATACTTGCAGTTTTTAAAAGGGATAACACAATCTATGGTCTCAGAAGCTGATGGCAAGAAAGAACGCACTCTCATTGTCACTGTCACTGTATGAAATATTGCGCTTGAAAAAAGCAAAGATGTAAGCACCTCCACACGGATTACAGATAACTTTTCACATTGGAAATTCAAAGGAGATATTGCGCTTGATAAAAAGGAAGGATGCAAACACCTCCATCAAGGATTACAGATAACTTTTCACATTGGAAATACAAAGTACACACACACTGTTTGTATTATTTATTTTTAGAGGACCGGGTTGGGGGGAGGTCTAAGGCCCAGCGGTCCCAGCTGTTCCCTGCCTCCTCCGAGAGCCAGTACGGCTCTCACATGCAGGGAGTTTTTCTGAAAATGCAGCTCCTCGTGTGTGGGAGCAATACCTTCATCTCTTTCCCTGAGCGCATGTCTGCAGACAGGGAAAGTGATGAAATATCTTCTTCCATGAATCTGTAGCATTTTTACAGCTCATGCTTGCTGGATTTTTTTGCTTTTGCTTGGCGGGAGCTGTCACGGCTCCCGCCAAGTAAAAGCAAACAGTTACCTCCCGAGGGTGGGCACCATGGGGGAGACAGGGGCAGGCTCTGAGCGGGGGTGGTGCTCCCCAGGGCCATATATGGCTCCAGGATGGGGGAGGAGGGGCATGTCCACTCCATATTTTTAAAAATCAAATTGGCCCTGGGGGGGAGGAGGGGTGGTCCAGGTGGCGTGCTTAAATCCCCCACTTTAATTGTTGTAGTAGTCCCAGGGAGGTGGTGATCCCTGGAGCCTGGGGGTGGGCTGTGCGGCCCCCGCAACAATTTTCTTTATGTAGCCCATGGAAGTTGGTGGTCCCCATGGCCCCCCATGTTTTATATTGAATATAGCTCCAGGGAGGTGGTGGTCCCTAGGGCCTGTCGGATCTGCACAGCCTCCCCTATTCCTCTATTCTGTAGCCCCGGAGAGGTGGTGGTCCCTGAAGGGGTCTGCACGGCCCACCTTTGTATATATAATAAATGAAGCCCTTGGGAGGTTGTGGTACCCCGGGCTTTCAAAAGCCCTAGAAAGGGGGCCCCATACAGCCCCCTCCTTCATTAGTACTCTCTGCTTGCCCCCGGTCAAATTAATAAGAAGCAGGGGAGCCCACACTTTTTTTGGGGGGCAAAATCTGCAGACCCATCCATGGATTTTGCCAAAAGTTTTAAAAAAACATACTTTTTTTGCCCTGGTGGAATTCCAGGGGGACCCCAGGAGCAAGGATAGGAGAAAATGTTTAGCCTGCCCCTTTTTCTTATTTTGGGGGACTCAGCTGAAGCCAAGTCCCAAAATGGCTGGCAACATTTCCTGGTTGAAATGTTGGCAGTCAACCAGATATCGCCACGGGTACTGTTGGATCTGTGGAAGATCCACACCCTGAGATATCTATATGTTTTCCTTTCATATGTCTAAAACTACTGAATAGACTTACACCAAATCCTGAAAGTCAAGCTTCCCACCAAATTTGGTGTAATTCTGCTTAGTGGTTTGGGCTGTCAGCATGTATAAGTACCCTATGGGAATTACCATGGAAGCAAATTTTTTTTGACTCACCCTTTTTGTCAGCTCCCTTTTGACGAATTGCAGCAAAACTTTCCATGTGCAACAAGACTTCACAGGACACATTTTGGGAAAATTTCAAGAAGATACGTAAAACTGTGTCAAATATATAGCCAAGAGCCAGTAGGTAATTATTAATACATATATATATATATATATATATATATATATATATATATATATATATCTTTATTTTATCCAAATGGTCAGAGTCATTTTCTTAAAGGCTCACTCAGCTGCCGGTGCCGGTAACAAAGGAGACCACCCACGAAAGATATTTTGTGTCCAAAAAGTAATTTATCGCACTCTAAAGTTCACCGTGAGCAAGACTCAAGTGGAGTTGAAACGCGTTGGTGGTTGCTATTATTATCAATAAATCTGCCTAAAGGAACTTTGGAGTGCGGTAAATTACTTTTTGAACACAATATATACATCAAATTTCATTAAAAGAAAAAAATTTGTAAAAAATTGTACCGGTCTTTGACAAAAACTGCTGTTGTGATAAAGGTGAAAGTAAATGTCATTAGAGGTGGAAGAACAACAGGTTAGCAGTATCAAAAAGGTTAATTGTGGCATACCTGTATGGCCAAATATCCTCTGCTTTTGTAATTTGTGTTTTATCGGATTAACATTTTAGTCACTTCAGCTGAACCTTGAAGTACTATTACTGTGTAAGCTATGCAAGCATACTAATTAAACCTGTTAGATAATTTTATTGCGATGCTAGGAATGTAACCCATTGAAAAAAATGATGCACTGGAAACCAAAACTAAACTCTCAAGATCATCTTATGTGGAGAAATGAAATGTATAACAAAGAGACCACATTAATATTTTGTTCTGATTCAGAGAAGTTGTTTTGTGTACTTGAAGACTCATGAATCTCAATGAAAATGGGCATGTGTTGGCCATGTGACATTATCTTTTTTTAAATGCATTCTGCTGTGGTTCAGTCGTAATATCTTCCATTAAAGACAAGAGCCCTTCAGCTTCAATGCTCAGCCAGAGAGAAATGTGATGTTACCCCTCTCACCCCACCACAATTTTATTTATGTGGAAAAATGATCTTCTGGACAGAAACACAAACAGAATCTAGCCTGTACAGTTCAGCCATAGGCACTGGCTTGATCTATGCAATTTACCATGTGTGATTGCTAAGAAGATAGAAAGTACATTATAGACCATGTTTTCTCTAGGACAATTCAGAGAACACTGGTGGTCCAATTCACAACACGTTTCCTCTCTTTTCCTAAGAGTAGTTGTATCTTAGCCCTGTCTTAGATTTAAACTATATTTTAATACAGAGGCCACAAAGCACAATTATGTCTCACCTAAACCCAAGACATAACTAGAAGCCAATAGCCCTCTCCTGTGCAGAAGTTACTGACTTTGCTAATGGTACAGCAGTATGGCTGAGTAGCATGGCTGAAAGAAAAGTAATTAAAAAGTGTTATGGTTTGACCAGCACCTTGCTTTTTTTCAGGGAGGCAGGACAGGCAAGCACTGTGGAAGGGAGCAAATCTATGGGCAAGAAAAGACTATGGAGAGAGGAGCAGGGATATGGGGCAGCACCATGCAGAAGGGGTGAGTGGAAGGTGAAGGCACAACGTGGAGAAGGGGTAGATGGGAGGGAGAAGAAGAAAAAATGCCTGAATCGCAACACGAGCAGCAGACAAATTCTAATTACAAGTTACTTACCTTCGGTAACAAAATATCTGGTAGAGACATATTCTAGTTGCAGATTCCTTACCTTATAATTTCCCCCCAGGCGTGAGACTGGACCCAGAGATTTTTTCTTTGAGCGATACCCTTGTGCATTGGTAGGTGGTGTCAGTCGACTCCGCAGGCGTCGTGGTCGCCGTGATGACGTCAGGAGTAGTACACAGATGCTGCCCTCGTGCAGTGACGTCAATTTCTTTTAACGACTTTCCACGCCAGAGCGCAGAGCCGCTAAGAACACTGATATTGGTGTGCCAGAGCTAGGGACCTAAAAGGGGGAATCCCTGTCCCTAGAAATCAGTTCGCAAGCGGGGAGGATGGGTGGGCGGTAAGGAATCTGCAACTAGAATATGTCTCTACCAGGTATTTCGTTACCAAAGGTAAGTAACTTGTACATCTGATAGAGACTTCGAGTTGCCGATTCCTTACCTTAGAATAGATACCCAAGCAATGCCATCCTCGGTGGTAGGCTGCGAACTAAGATCATACTAGAAAGTCCTGCAGGACCAAACGACCAAAGTAGCCGTCCCGACGGACCTGACTGTCCAGGCAGTAATGTTTGGCAAACGTGTGCATGGATGCCCACATAGCTCCCTGACAGATATCCAGGACAGGAACTCTGCGTGCTAACGCAGTAGATGCAGCAGGGGCCCTGGTAGAATGAGCCCGCAAGCTTTCAGGAGGTTGCTTTTTCACCAAAGCGTAGCACATTTTGATGCAAAGAAGCACCCATCGAGAGATGGTACATTTCTGTACTGCCTTCCCTTTCTTCGCAACCACACAGCCAACAAAGAGTTGATCGTCCACCCGGAAGTCTTTAGTACGATTGAGATAGAACGCCAACGCTCTTTTTGGGTCCAGAAGGGGGAGCCTCTCCTGATGGGAAGGATGTGGGGGTGCGTAGAAGATTGGCAAAGTGATGGACTGACCCACATGAAATGGTGTAACCCCCTTAGGAAGGAAGGAAACTCTAGTGCGTAACACCACTTTCCCAGGGTGTACAGAAAAGTATGGAGGTTTTGAAGAAAGGGCCTGAAGCTCACTCACCCTGCAAGCAGAGGTGATAGCGACCAGAAAGACAGTATTCAATGTGAGGGACAATTATGCATTTGCTCAAAGGGGGTACACATCAAATAAGTAAGTACAAGATTAAGATCCCACTGAGGCATGATAAATGGAGTGGGAGGAAATAAGTGGGTGAGCCCTTTTAAGAACCTACTCACAATAGGAGATTTAAAGAGAGAGGGCTGGTCAGGTAGTGTAAGAAAGGCAGAAATGGCAGACAAATACCCTTTAAGGGTGCCCAAAGCAGAGCCCTGCTGGGCCAAAGAAAGAATGAACAGAAGAACCTCTGACAGAGGGTCAGAAAGGGGATCAACAGATTTGTTGGTACACCATGCCACAAATTTATTCTAACGACAGGCATATTCAGTTTTAGTAGATGGATGCCTGGCTGCCAAGATAATGTTGCAGACTTCGGGTGGAATGGCAAATGCCGTCAACTGTCCATGCATGAAGGCGGAGGTTGGACAGGTCCGGGGAGAGAACCTTCCCTTGCTGCTGCGACAGAAGATCCGCCCGAAGAGGCAGTCTCAGTGGAGGATCGATGGACATGCTCAATAGCTCTGGATTTCACACTCTTCAAGCTCAGTCTGGAGCCACCAAGATAACTTGGGCCTGGTTGTACTTGATTTTCTTGAGAACTCTGGGCAAAAGAGGAATAGACGGGAAGGCGTAAAGGAGGCCGGAGCTCCACTCGAGACGAAAAGCGTCTCCGAGCGAGTGCCGCCTTGGAAACATCAATGCGCAAAACAGCTGACATTGTGCGTTCTCTGCAGAGGCAAACAGATCTAACCGAGGCTTTCCCCACTTGAGAAAGAGACCTTGCTCCACCTCCGGATGGATACGCCATTCGTGATCAACTGTGCGTCATCTGCTGAGTTCGTCTGCTCTGGCATTGAGAGAGCCCGCCAGATGTTGAACCATCAGGGTAATGCCCTGATGTTCCAGCCACGTCCAGAGGCGTAGCGCCTCCTGACAAAGGGTCCAGGACCCTATTCCGCCTTGTTTGTTGGAGTACCACATGGCGGTAGTGTTGCCTGTGAACACCTGCACCACTTTCTCTTTGAGAGAGGGAAGGAATGCTTTCAACGCAAGCCTGATCGCCCGAAGCTCCAGCATATTTATGTGGAGCCCTGACTCCGCCGGAGACCAGAGGCCTCTGATCTCCGCCTCTCCCATGTGGCCGCCCCAACCCAGAAGTGACGCATCTGTCACTATAGAGAGATCTGGTTGGGGAAGGGAGAGGGAGATGCCGTTGACCCAATTTGGATTCGAAAGCCACCACTGCAGGTCTTTCGCAGTCCCCTCCAAGATCTGGACCATGTCGGAGAGATGTCCCGATGCTGCGCCCACTGGAACTTCAGGTCCCATTGCAGAGCCTGCATATGCCATCTGGCATGTGTTAGTAGCAGGATGCAGGAGGCCATGAGGCCCAGCAGCCTCAGAGTCTGTCTCACCGAAACCCAAGACCGAGGCTGAAAGATCGGAATCACAGCCTGAATGTCTTGGACTTGCTTGTCGGGAGGATGAGCCCAGAACTGCACTGTATCTAGAACAGCCCCAATGAAAGGGAGCGTCTGAGAGGGAGTCAGGTGTGACTTTTGCACGGCTATAGTGAACCCCAGCTTGTGCAGGAGGTTTGCCGTAGTCTGGAGGTGGGAGATGACTGTCTGGGGCTAAGGCGCCTTCAACAGCCAGTCATCGAGGTAGGGGAATACTGAGACCCCTAACAAGCGCAGATGAGCTGCAACCACCACCATCACTTTCGTGAACACCCGAGGGGCGATGGTAAGGAGGAAAGGGAGCACGGTAAACTGAAAGTGTTCATGACCTACCACGAATCGTAGGTAACGTCTGTGGGCGGGCGGGCGGGATGGGGATGTGGAAATAAGCGTGCTGCAAGTCCAACGCTACCATCCAGTCTCCTGGGTCTAAGGCAATCAGAACCTGAGCCAGGGTGAGTATTTTGAATTTCTCCTTCTTGAGGAAGTTGTTTAGGTCCATAAGGTCTAGGATAGGACATAAGCCTTGTCCTTCTTTGGTACCAGAAAGTAGCGGGAATAACAACAATGATCTACTTCTGGCACAGGGACCCTTTCTATAGCTCCCTTGGCCAAGAGAGCCGTGACTTCCTGGCGGAGAAGCACCAAATGATCCTCCGGGAGATGATGGAAGGATGATGGCATGTGCAGTGGTGAAGATCCGAAAGGGAGGGAGTAGCCCTTCCAAATGATCTGCAAAACCCACCCGTCCATGGTGATATGTTCCCAGTGGGGCAGGTGATGGCGGATCCTGCCACCAACTGGGGGGGAATGAGGGGACGGACTAGCAGGGCTTGGAGGCTGCAGCGGGGGCAAAGGTGGACTGGACAGACCTCTAGTTCCCTGTCCCACGGCCACGTGGGATGCCGTGTCCTCAGCCACACATAGGCTGGCCAGCATGCGTGGCACAGTGGCTGGGTAGAGGACGCAACAGGGGGCCCCTTCCGTGTCCACGAAAGGGACGAAAACGGGCTGTGGTGGGTGAGTGGTGGGGGAAAGACCAAGGGACCGAGCCGTAGCCCGGGAATCCTTGAATCTCTCCAAGGCCAATTCCGCTTTGTCTCCGAAGAGACAGGTGCCATCAAAGGACATGTCCATGAATGACTGTTGGACATCCCCTGAGAATCCAGAAGTGCGTAACCAGGCGTGGTGCCGTAAGGCCACTGTTGTTGTAACTGATCTGCCAAGAGAGTCGGTCGTATCCAGCCCACAACGGATAGTGAACTTCTCTGCGTCTCTCCCATCTTTCACTGCTTGGGAGAAGATAGCACGGGCCTCCTCCAGTATCTGTGGCAGGACTTGTGCAACCGTATCCCACAGGGAGTGGGTATAACGGCCCAAAAGACATGCGGTGTTCACAGACTACAGTGCGAGGCTGGAGGAAGAAAACAACTTCTTGACAAATTGTTCCAGCCTTTTGGATTCCCGATCCGGGGGTGCAAAGGGAACGTGCCTGAAGAAGAGGAAGCCTGGATAACAAGACTCTCAGGCGTGGGGTGTTGGGACAGGAATTTTGGGTCGTTCGGTATGGGCAGATGGGGGCGAGCGATAGTCCTATTCACAGGAGCCCCTGTGTTGGGTTTGGACCATGTACCTAAAAGGACATTGGTGAGGGCCTCATTGAATGGTAGAAGGGGTTCTGAAGTAGAAGCTCCAGGCTGAAGCACCTCCGTCAGGAGATTAGACCTGACTTCCACAGTAGGTAGCTCAAGGGCGAGGACCTCAGCTACCCTACTGACCACCATACTGTAAGTCGCTCCCTCCGCCATAGTAACGGTAGGAGGAGACAGCATGCCAGCATCAGGAGAAGTATCCAGACCACTGGCTTCACCCAAATCCTGTGCCCAATCCATCGCAGGGTCATCCTGGCATTCAGAAGGGTCCAGGGACCCCTTCAATTCCTCCCCGTATTCGTAACCATAGGAAAAAGGGTCAGAATCAGACCTCGGGCGCATAGGCCCCACTGAAGCCGATGGCGGCGTCGACAGACGTTGCTCTGACTCCAAGTCGTCAGGGATAAGAATTGGGTCGACGTCGATAATGGGCACTACCGACGTCTTGAGCGTTGATAATCGGCCCAGCGCCGGGGAAGGTCCAGAAGGTGCGAACCCCTTGGGCCCGAAGGCGCAGTATTGGGGTCGGCCTGCCCAAAGATGAGGTGCATGGCCTCGTAAAACTCCTTTAGTTGGGCAGGAGTCGCTCCGGCTTCGGGAAACTCAGGGAAGCATGGAGTCGACCCCAACGCAGGCTCCGAGGACGGCGGCCTAGTGCGTGGACGCTCGTCCTGCGTCGCATCAGCCAAGCGACGGGGTGAAGTCGGAGAGCGATGGGACTTCTTCGACTTCTTCTTCTTAACTTGACCCGAGGACTTTGAAGAAGACAAGTGGTGAATACTCTGCGACCGATCTTGAGACCTTCCTCTTGAGCAAGGCTGGGACCTACGCGGAGTAGAGTGCCGGGCTGCCATTAGCTTTAGGGACCGCTCCCTCAAAGCTTTCGGGTGAATGGCCCGACACTCGGAGCACAACTTCGGGTCGTGGTCGAGCTCGAGGCACCACAGACAAACGCGATGAGGATTCACAAGGCTTGAACCCGGTCTTCAGGGACACCTTGACGCACCAAAGTAGTACACAAAAACTTTGAGAAAATGATCGAATTAAGCCAAAAAATAGCCAGGGTAGCTCTCTCCGGATCAGCGTGTGGTGCTGAAAGAAAAGAACTGACGTCACTGCGCGAGGGCGTTGTCAATGTACTACTCCCGATGTCATCACTTCGACCACGACGCCTACGACGCCTGAGGAGTCGACCGACGCCACCTATTGACGCACAATGGTATTGCTCCAAGAAAAATCTCCGGATCCAGTCTGATGCCTGGGGGAAAATTCTAAGGTAAGGAATCTGCAACTAGAAGTCTCTGTTGTAATAGTAACCACTTCAGAAAAGATGATATTAGTGGCCATCCTATGAAAGATTAGCACCAGTGATCACCTCAGGGCATCAGGCAGGACTGCCAGCAGTAACATAAAAAAGAATTTGTCAATTTGGAGTGCATTTACATGGGGTAATAAAGACAGTAATAGCTGCAATGCTAACATGCCCCTGACACCACAGTAATAATATTAGTAAAATGTCTCCCCAATACCAAACGATTTATCACTCAAATATCAGCTTAAAATATATCTTGGAAATTCAAATAAATGTTCTTCCAACATCAGTTTAGGATTTCATACGTACATTTTCATCTCAAATACACAGTTTACAATTTTTGAATACATATATTAATTCAGTCAAGCAAAAGCTGCTAATTTAATTGACTGGGTTGTGCACGGGAGAGCTACTCACGGGTAGCTGGAGAGCTACCAGTAACTTATGAGCTACTCGTTGTAGAAGCCTGGCCTAAAGGGTGAAAGCAAAATGTACAATTGATCTGACAGGAGATGTGTTTTTGCTGAGGTAAGCCAGTGGAATCAGGCCATCTTTGCTAATGAGTCTCTGGCAACATGCCCTACGCAAATATGTTTTAAGGCACATGCAGAGTGGGCAACTGCCCAAGGTCCCTACCTTCCAACAGGCCCCCTGGGAAAATGAACTTTCTCTCCAGCTCACTTCTATGTGTTTTATTCTTAACCTTTAATATACAATTCAGCATTGTTATTGTCCCTTACAGGGACCTGCAAAATATTTATTGTCCGGGATCCCAAATTCCTTATGATGACACAAGCATTTTTATCTCAAACTTTCATTACAATTGGGTTTGCAGTTTCATAATTCCCTGAAAATGCACCTTAATCCGACTGAACAAGATGTTTCACATCGATTCCATGAAACACAATCAAGTAGGAGAATAAGGCAGGCTTTCTTTGGAACACCTACTCACAAAAAATGCACAAGCTCAGCACGTGGTTTTAACAACCACTCATAATACCCTCACTTGAAACTCTGAAGCAATGAAATTATTTTGTTCCTACAATAGAAATGGCCATTGCTGAAAGCCCCTTTTGGCGTTTTTAAGGTTGAGCCTGTGAGTGCATGTGCTTGTGCATGCGTCTCACATGTGAGACACTTGTGTTCAGTAAAAGGCTTGGAGCCCACATGTCGCTCACCATTTGTTGATTTGCGTGGCACTCTTCTTTACATCCTCGTAATTCGTCAAGGCATGTCTGCCATCATTTCCGTTCCTTTGTGTGGAGTAGTGATCAAGCACTAATTAATTTCAACTTGATTAGTGCCCATCCACTGCTCAAGGGGTGATTGATGTACTATTTTGTTCTTCCAGCGCCCTGCAAATAGAAGGCTTGTGACTGGCAAAAATGTGCCCAGCAAGACAAACAAAATGGCAGTTTTATGTTTTAAACCTAACTTTATTTGATGTTGTTAAGTTGTCTTTTCTCAGATTCCAATCTTATTTTATTTATTTATTTTTTTTTGCTCGTGGGCGCTGTTGTCAAAAGATGCCTTTTAACTTATTTGAAATATGCGAGACCTATTGCATTGCAAATGCTTGTTTTTTTTTCTCGTTCATGAAATAAGACAGAGTGTCGCCAAAAGTGCATGTGTGCTGCTTTCCCTCGGGGGAGGGGTGCAAAAATGCTTTGTGAATCAGGCCTATTTGTAAGATACAACTACTTATAGAGAATCAGGCCTCTATGGCCCGGCTTTAATGCGGATCTCTGAGTACTACATAACTACTCACAGAAAGGCTTTGTGTCCTGATAGATGGGAGACATACACAGATGTTAGTTTTGGCCAGTGCTTAATTTGAGCTTGTTGTTTCCGGTGCTGAGGACCGGCACTTCTTTTTGAGGGCCGGGGCTTATTCTTCTGCCTCAAGCATTTGCTGCGAGCAAAATACACATATGGGAAAGACGGAGGAAGTGAAAAACGAAAAAGCGCCACAAAGGGAGAAAACAGAAAGCTGCAAGAGTGAGCTGAAGGGGCAGGGAGTGGCATTATATAGATTTAAGAGGCCCGAGATGGCTTCAAGTTTACGCCGCCTCAGTATTCATGTTCCCACATTTAATTGCAGCAGCCACGTGTTTAAGAAGAGGGCTTTGAACACCAGCATGGTTTTATTTACACATTAAGCACTGGTTTTGGGGGCACTCATTCACCACCTTACTACTACTGTTTGTTTTTTTGATTATAGGTACAGAGTTGCAGCAGCCCAGTTGGCGGAAATGAAGCGATTACCGAGTATCTTTTGCCTGCCATTACAAACACCGCGTTTTGCGACCACTTCGTTGCTCCACAAAAACAAATGAGACAGATATCGTGCCGGTAAACCGTCTTTCATGGCTTTTTCCACCCAAGAAATGCCCGCACATAAGTCATTATTTTTCATGGCTGGTGCCACAGCATCAGACGCACATTAAAAGCGAAAGCCAACCCCTCCCTGCCAGAAAGATCAGACTCTGGGACATGAAAATACATATTAAATGTGTGCTTTGAAATACTGCTAACAAGCTCTGGTAAATGCGCCCCCTCCGTGGACTCTCGTCTGCGTTTCTGCGCGCGTCACCGTGCTCCTGCGGGCAGCTCACAGCAACGAGTCCGGAGGTTGTAAAGCTGCAGGAGGCTCCTTCTCCGAGAGAGACAGCGCGGCCTAGCGGCGAGCGCGCAGCACCGGCTGGAGGAAGCTAAAAGGCCGGTTTCAGCTCCGTGATAGCTTCCGCTTCCCATCTGCCGCACCACTCTTATCAATATCTCGAAAGAAGGTAGGACAATAATCAATAAAACACCTACATACGCGCTGCATATTAATACATGAGCACGAGGGTCTTTCCCGTTTGCAACCACGAGAACAACTATAGTTACATCTCTGAAGTTCAGTTGGCAGTAAGAGCTTGCCGGCTAATTGCTTAAAAAAGTGGGTGAGAGTTTAGTGTGTTATACTACGTGGCACGCGCTTTAGGCTAATTGTCTCAACCGCTTCTTTCTCGCCTGCAAATTGGTGTATACATTTCGACTATGCTACTTTTTATTTTATTTTACAAAAGCCTATGATATTTACTTTTATTGCGTGCTTTGTTTTGGTTAATGACTGCAGTTGAAGGCGCGTTTGGCACAGGTTTCTTCACGAGCGGTATTAGAGAGTTGTGTGTGTGAGAAGTGGGCTTCTGGCTCCGAAATGATACATAACTTTGCTCTGCTCCTGAACTATATTTCGTCCTAAATCACCTATTGTTGGTTTTTCAAGGAATCACGTATCAGAGCAGGGCCTTAAACCTTCAAAGTACTAGTTTGAAACATTTCGTAAGTCACAGAGCAATATCTACATAGGATTATTATGACTATTAGAATTCCAGAATGGTAAAGTTTCAATACTTTGACAAAATATCTTCATATTTAAGCTACAAAAGTTAACTTAACATGAATTATTCTTCTTGTTTACCTCATCATTAAGTAAGTGTTGCCTGATAGCCGAACTATATTTATTATCGGAATGATAGTCAAAGGGAAAGAAAAATAGTTAATGTCCATGACCTGGGTTTTACAATAATTGCCTTTGCTTAAGTAGAGTTCTTCTCTCTCTCTGGTGGATATTATCAACAACTCTCCACCCTATGCTTCACCCACTCCTATCACCTCTGTAGGCTAACTCCAGCATGCTTTGCTCCATATGGAACCAGCCATCAGCAAAAAACGTCAAAGAATCTTCATGTCGGGTCATGAAGCACAATGATAGAGCATAATGTTAGGGCTGTCCCTTGTGTCACAAAAGTCATCAGAATGTGACAAGTTTTATTTCATGAAAGTAAAAGAGTTTAAAATACGAACGTAGAAAGCTTCACTGACTCACATTTTAAATGTGCAATTGCTTGTATTTCAAAGTTTGACTCAGGTGCCTTTTGAATTAAATCATTTGTGAGATACAACAATGGCGGTCTGAGGACCACTGATACAGCGGCGTGAGTTGGACCGCCACACTCCAGACAGTCCGACTGCCACATTACGACCCGACTGCCAGAGGGCCACCGTCCCTGCCAGGAACATGGTTCCTGACGGGCTGACGGCAGTCAGAGTTGTGGCCAGCCATGGTGGCGCCGAGTTCAGCGCCGCCACATTGATCACAAGTCCAGTTTCCGCCAGCCTTTTCATGATAGGGACCCCGCCATGAAAAGACTGGTGGAAACCTAGTGCAGGGGGCCATGTCGTGAGAAGTGCACAGCCTCAGAATGTGGACTGCCTGCTACGGCTTTGGGCACCCTCTGTGCAATGACATTGGCTTCTGCTCCATGAGGAGCCAATGCCACCACACGTTTTCCACTGGGCTGACCGATGGAAACCTCTGATTTCAGAATTTTCCGCCAGTCAGCCCAGTGGAAACCTCGTAATGGGCCCGGGGGGGAGACCGCCTGCTCCGCGGCAGTCGGCCCTTAACCTCATAATGAGGCCCTTAGACTAAACAGTGAATATAGAAACAATATTACATTTCATGTGATTAATGAGTGACTAATGAGTTTGAAAATGCATGCACAATGAGAAAAATGCACTCTTGTTATACCTAATAAAAAGAGTGTTTCCATTTATATAAAATGTTTTACTTACCCTGATGAAATATTAATGTTCAATTTATAATTTTGCATACTATATATGTTTTACCAAATAGTATTCATTAAATGCAATTCATAATTTTTCTTGTGTTAGCATAAGTGTGGACTACTGTTGGTTTTCCACATTATCTACATGAGTTTGAGCTTGTGTTTGTAATAAATCGTTACATTTTATTCCTCATTGGCATGTTCCTTCTGGGCCACATTGGTCATAGTGTCTAAATTGTTTGGGCATTGTTGAATATTATTAATGGTTGACCACACTTCTTTCTGAGTCCAAAGGTTCGTCGACTTTGTTGCACATTTGATTGTTACGAAGGATGAAAAATGCATTCACAGAGCTGGTAGCAGACTAATGTCTTTGTCCCATAAGCAGGAAACCATATTTCTGTGCAGTGTAGGGAGTTAGGATTGATCCCATGTTACTGCCCAGTCCAAAAACTGCCCACCTTGTAATTAATCCCATGATCTTTTCCAGACATTTATGACGTTCCAGCGTTGTGCTTACCAGTGACGTGTTGCGTGAATATAAAGAGTTTTGCGCTTCCAGAGCTCTTGCCTTTAAGACTGCGGTGAAGTGTGATGCTGTGAAGTGTTTTGCAGAGTTGTAGAACTGGAAGTAATTGTGGTGCTTTATGCAAAAAAATGTCTGCGATTGTTGTTGTTGACGGGTCTGCCGTGGCTTAAGATCCCGGGATAAGGCACAAGTGTAGAAGACACTTGGTTAATTTATTGTCTGTAATGAGGTACTTGTCCTGAGACAACGTTGAAGTTGCCAGTAGTTTTCCTTAAGTGAGTGTGAGTTGTTGATTGATATTTAGTGAATCCTGAATGCACATGGAGGATCTATATCAACCGGAGTGAGAATTGCTGGTCAAGATTCACTCGTTGTGTAATTGTGAAAGCTACAGTTGGAAGTGTAGCCCGTACAGCTGCCAAAGTGATTGAGTTCCTACCCGTACTGTGCAGACAGGTTGGTTTTTGCTTGCAATATTTTGCATCAGGTGTGAGTGAGCAGTTTTGTGAGAGACATTTGTGAAGCGATAGCAGCTGCTGAGAGAAATTCGTGTGTTGTCATTTTGTGCATGGCTGGTACAGGTCGGTTAGTGTGAAGTCGCTCTGGTATTGGTGGTCAGTATCGCATTGCGATTGGTTGAGAATAGCTTACAAAAAGGATTGAGCAATTGAAATTACTTCCTGATTCAAATGAAAATCACTGTGATTAACTGAATTTGTGCAAAAATAACCTTTTTCAAGGCAATAAGAAGTGCACTAAGAAGAGATGTGTTTATTCCAGCTAGCGAGGGTGAAAAAGCCCCATCTGAAAGAACCCCAGCTTATAATGTGGCATCAATAAAATGAGTTTCCACTTGTTTGTGGTTGGAACAGTGGTGTAAAATGAATGAGAAAGAGGGTGCATTAGCTTTTCCTCGTTATGGAACATTTAATTTGAGAGTGTTAGACAATTTGAGGAGAGTTCTGTATGACTCAAAACCGCCTTCAAGACCTGCACAATTTGAAGCCCTTAGTATTTGGGAACTTATTGCAAGACAGAAATCAATGACAAAATTTGAGAATATAATGCAGAGAGCAATTAAGACATTAGCAGAAGCTAGATGGGATGAAGAACAAAAAATGTGGAGAGCAGACATATTAGATGGAGTGAGAATTTTTCCAGCTATTACAGAAGAAGGTGATGGGAGTACTAAACCAAGGAATTGAAAGAAACAGACAGCAAAGGTAGAGCAGACAGAAGAAGATGAGGATAAAACAACAGCCACATATGAGAGTGATTCGGAAGATGAGTTCATAGATCAGCTTTTTATGAATCATCCCCGCCGTATAATTTAGATGAGGCATAAACAAGAAGTGAAGCACTACAGAATGTAGTTCCGAATGTACCAACTGCTCTATTTATACAGATTACAATTCAGACAATTGCAGGTACACCTGCTAATTAAGTGACACAAGTGTCCACCAGTTCGACTGTTAACACAGAACAGTTCCTTTCAAGTCCAGTTGTAAATCAAGCAATACCAATCCCAGTTATGAATCGGGTAATGCCAAGTCCTAATGTGAATCAAATAGTGCAGACACCTAGGGCCGTATTTATACTTTTTGGCGCACAACTGCGCCAACGCAGTTGTGCGTAAAAAAATTTAACGCCATTCCAAAGCGCCATGCGGGCGCCTTATTTATGGAATGACGTTAGCCGGCGGAGCTGCCTGGTGTGCGTAAAAAAAAGAATGACTTACACCAGGCAGCGCCGGCATAGGGGAAAATGGAGCTTGGGTGTCAAAAAATGGGGCAAGTCGGTCTGAGGCAAAAAAATCTGCCTCAACCCGAGTTGCGCCATTTTTTTCCGACTCCCACCCTCCATTGACATGACTCCTGTCTTAGCAAAGACAGGAGTCATGCCCCCTTGCCCAATGGCCATGCCCAGGGGACTTATGTCCCCTGGGCATGGTCATTGGGCATAGTGGCATGTAGGGGGGCACAAATCAAGCCCCCCTATGCCACAAAAAAAATAATAATACTTACCTGAACTTACCTTAAGTTCCCTGGGATGGGTCCCTCCATCCTTGGGTGTCCTCCTGGGGTGGGCAAGGGTGGCAGGGGGTGTCTCTGGGGGCATGGGAGGGCACCTCTGGGCTCCTTCCGAGCCCACAGGTCCCTTAACGCCTGCCCTGACCAGGCGCTAAAAAATGACGCTAAAGCGGCTGGACGTCATTTTTTTTGACCCGCTCACTCCCGGGCGTCATTTTTGCCCGGGAGTATAAATACGGCGCACATGCCTCGGAGTCATTTTTTAGACGGGAACGCCTACCTTGCATATCATTAACGCAAGGAAGGTGTCCACGCTAAAAAATGACGCAAACTCCAAGATCTTTGGCGCTAGACGGGTCTAACGCCAAAGTATAAATATGGAGTTAGTTTTGTGTCGGATTTGCGTAAAATAAATGACCCAATTCCGGCGCAACCAGAGTATAAATATGCCCCCTAATGTGACTACGCCGGTGCAAAGGTTTTAGTTAGAATCAGCCTATGTATACGCTAGTGCAGACCATATCAAATGTTACCCCGAATCAAACAGGACAGACTTTCAGTACCGTTTTAACAGGCCAAAGTACTGGAATGAGAATTCCACAGAGTCTGACAAATGTGATGGGTCCCGATGCACTAACAGTTCCTGCAGCTATAGGTCCAGATGTTCCCTTATATGCTTCAGGTCGTCCTGGAGGTAATGCCCATTCAATTCATGTTTCAGCAGTTCAGGAGACACCAGCTGCATCTGTTGGGATATCACCAATTGGTACGCAGAGATCAGTCCATTCAAACAATTCAGATATAGAGAGATCAGCTTTGTTTGGTCCACAATTGACTGTTACTCGAACTGCAGAACCTAACCAGATGTTAAATCAGGCACCACCAGTTCTTGATGAGAGGTTTCCTCGGGCAACCCCACTTCCTTACATGCCCACACCAGATCAGATTACGAGCGTACATTGCAGTGCTGCACAAGATGTGCCCCAGAGAAATGATATCAGTTTGCAAGGTCTTTCAGCACAACAGTTGACAGATTGATTAAACAATCTGAGCCCACATGGTGCAACAGGTGCAATAAATGGTAATGTTAGATCAGAAGAGACACCAGAGAGAGAGAGGCCCAGACTGAAATTAGAATTAAACAAATCAATTTAGGGAAAACTGAATGTGGAGCAAATAGAAACGTACACAGAAAGTGAATAGTGGTTCATGTGCAAAGATGTTACTCAACGTGCAGGAAAGTCTTATGAGAAGTTAGCAGAATTAGCTGAGAATTATGAAGTGGATTTAGAAAAATCTAAACCCTTAAAGAGAAGTTACAGATTAGAGTTTATCACCAAAGATGTTATCAACATGAGATCACCTGGAATAAATATACACATTAAGGAATTAATCACATACATTCAAACATTGGGAGCATTAGATTAATGGGAAGGCAGATGGGCAAAGAAAAGATATCAGAAGAAAGCAAAACAGAATTTGTCTCCACTGGAGCAAATCAAGCTGAGGCCAATGTAAAAATTATGCCTATGAGTGAAATACCAGGTGAAGTTATGTGCATGTACCCTGGAGTAGGAGTGATATGTTGTAATTCACAAATGATTACCTAAGTTTGAGAGAGAAGCCAGTGGAGTGGTACAAGCAGATAGAAAGATATGTAAAACATTAAAAATGCCTGCGGGAAGATTTGAATATGTTGTTTGACACTGTGGTTCCAGCTAGCTTGTGGACTGACTGCAAAAAAAAGTTTTGACTGACCTGAGCGTGAACCTCCAAGAGATCCAATAACAGGTGCGCTGTCTGAAGAGGTGATGAAAACGTTTTATGAGGTAATCAAATTCCTGAAGAACCAGTGTCCCCAAAAGATACTGATTGGCAGAAAATTGACAGGACATTACAATAAACCAAATAGTCTATTAATGCTTATTCTGAGAGATTGTTGCAAGCTTTCAAACAGCATAGCGGTACAGAGAAGACAGAGGCGAAAGATATGAGTCATTTAGTGTTTAGTTTTGTGCAAGGATTGAAGCCAGACATTGGAGAAATTATTCAGCAACATTGATTTGTTGACAGAATAAACCCATATAAGATACTGCGGTACGCAAGGCACTACAGCAATGCAATTGAATTGAAGCAGAAATAATTGATGGAAAAAGTTGATGGTGATGTAATTGAAAGCTGCACATAGAGGAAGTAAGAGCCCACAGATGATGGTGAATACAAGTGGAATGTGGAATGCAAGGTGTGAAACAGCAGGTTAGTAATGTAGTCTAGCTTAGAGGTAGAGGATGTGCTGTTTAGGTAGATCAGATTAGAAATGTGATCATGTTCAGTCATTGAAGAAAACAAATCCGTGCCATGCTTGCAGAAATTTTGGCAATTGGAAAAGGGAATGTCCCTATAATAATGTGAATAATTTGGTACAGAATGCTGGATGTTAGATCTGGCAGCTCTTGGCCTGGTGTCCTTGTTCTTCTTCACTTCTGACCCCCTGTGTTTGGATCCTGTGCTGTAATTAGTTTTTGCTGGTTTTGATACTCTTGGGACTTTATACCACTGCTAACCAGTGCTAAAGTGCAAGTGCACTCTGTCTAAAAGATATTGGTAATTGGTTTTCCATATTTGGCACATTTGATTTACAGGTAAGTCCCTAGTAAAGTACCCTGTGTGTGCCCAGGGCCTGTACATCAAATGCTACTAGGGAGCCTGCAGCACTGATGTGTCACCCACATGAGTAGCCCTATAAACATATCTCAGACCTGCCACTGCAGTGTGTGTGGGTGCAGTATTGCTCTGCTAAGTCAACCTGGCAAGTGTACCCACTTTCCAGTCCCAATCCTTCCCCTTTACACCATGTAAGTCACCCTTTAAGGTAGGCCCTAAATAGCCCCATGGACAAGGTGCAGTGCATTAAAAGGTTGACATGTACTGGTGTGTTTTACATGTCCTGATAGTAAAATACTGCCAAATTCGGGTTTCACTATTACAAGGCCTATCTCTCCCATAGGTTAACATGGGGACTGCCTTTAAATATCTTGATATGGAGTGTGGGGTCTCGGAACTCAAGTGGGCATTTTCTTGCTCAACCATTCTGTGCCTCTGCCTGCCTCTGGAATCCACGTCTGGGTCAGACTGAGAGTTGGGATGTTTGGGAATTCTCTGTAGACAGTGACACAAAGGGAGCTGAGCAGTGTCCTGCATATCCTGATTAGTCCCCTTGGCTAGAGTGGGGAGGGAGGAGCTGACACTTGCACGTGAGAGGACTGTCTCTAACCTCACACAATGCAGTCTCCAACCCTTCTGGAGTGTGTCTGGGGCCAGGTCTGGGGAGGGCAGGATCTTGTGCACACAGAGACTTTCCTTTGAAGTTTGCCTACTCCAAAGGCAGAAATGAGTATAAGTATCTCTGGGAATGCCCAAGTACAACAAATGTTGTTCTTTGTTTTGCTGTGAGAGGGCTGGATGTGCACTCTCTGTTGTGACACAGTTGCATGGAAATGCAGACAAGTCTGTGGCATATTTTTCAACCACACTTGATCCTGTAGCTGCAGCGTTGCCCAGTTGTCTAAGAGCCATGGCAGCCCTTAGCGTCAGCATCAAATAGTGAGAAAGCATTGTTATGAGCTACCCTCCGAACGTTTTTGTCCCTCATTCAGTGGAGATTCTGTTAACCAATACCAAAACTCAGGACCTGACCAATGCACATTTGACAGGTCGCCAAATACAGTTGAAAATGAAAGGGACAGCAAAAATGAGGTTCAGATGACTGTCTCGATGTGACTGAACTCTGCACCAATCCAAGATCCGATATTCAAGATGTCCCCTAAAATGAAAATGACTATGTCATATTAGTTGATGGCTCCTGTTTATGAGATTCGGATGGTGCCCTGAGAGCAGGTTATGCAGTTTGTACAGTCTCAGGTGTGATAGAAGCCTCTTGGCTTCAAGCAGTCCTTTCTGTCCAATTAGCCGAATTGATTGCTCTTACTAGAGCATGCTGTGGTTCTGAACAGCTCAAAGCGACCGTTTTCACTGATAGCTAATATAGGTTTGATGTTGTTCATGACTTCGGCCAGTTGTGGTCCCAGAGGGGTTTCATGACCTCTTCTGGATTACCTATCCAAAATGGTGACAACGTTTATCAATTGTTGAAAACATTACAGTTACCTCTGAAAGTTGCAGTTGTAAAATGTGCAGCTCATCAAAAGTCATGTGATTATATATCCTTGGGCAATACCAATGGAGATTAAGCAGTGAGGTACTGTGCCCTGCATTGCACTTCATTTAATGAGGAATGGAACTATGACAATAAAACAAGTCAACATTACTTTATGGCTGCCATTGATACTTGGGAATAAGTTAAAAGATTGCAGGAATAAGTGACAGAAGAGAAGCAGGCTTGAATTAGAGGATGCATTCAGAGTAATGAGGCTGAAGTTTTGGTGTGGAGTGATGGTAAGGCAGTGGTGCCAAATAGCTTACTGTCCCTGATGGGAAGGTACTATCACGGACAGGCTCATATTGGTTGGGATGCAGTGATCAAAAGATTCAAACAAACATGGCACAACCCTAGATTTAGATTGGTTGCAGAAGCAGTGGGTCACAGATGAATGTAGGGAAATGCACAGTTGTTATGCTAAGTCACATAAGCAGATCAGGAGGACCGCTCAGCCGAATGCAGCTTGATTTAAGTGAATTGCCCATGTTCAATGAGGTATATTTTGGTGATGGTATGTGTATTCTCCCATTGGGTAGAGGTGTACCCAATTGAAGGAATGATAGCCTCACAACTGCAAAACTGTTATTGATCAAGTTGATACTCGATTCAGTTTTCCGACTTCCCTGGAATCAGATCGAGGGTTTCATTTCAAGAGTGAGATCCTTAAATTATTGTGTGTGGCATTACAAGTTGAGCAAAGATTGCACTGCGGTTACAGACCAGAAGCTTCAGGACAGGTAGAACAGATAAATAGAGCACTGGAGCCTTGACTGGTGAAATATGTGCATCTACAACACTAAAATGGACAGATGCTTTGCCTCTTGTCCTGATGAGTATGCTCAGCACAACTGACAGAAACACAGACTTGTCGACATGGATATCTGCAGAATTTGTTTTCAGAGGTGAGCATAATTTAACGTCATCCATCCTGAGGCAGCGTAACACTATGGCGCCATAGCGCTATACTGCACTGTGAGCCTGCACACCAGGTTGTACCTACATCCAAGGGAGGCAAACACCCCTCTTTGCCCCTCCACCCGCACACCCCCATGCTTGTTGCCCCATGAGATCATCATGGGGCACTGTTAGACTTTTCATCCTTGGCGTGGTCTCCCTTAACTTTTTGCCTCTGTTTCCTAGGTTATTGATGTGTGCTGGACTCTGATTTTGCTGTTTTTGTTACTCTGGGAACTTTACCAGTGCTAACCAGTGCTAAAGTGTAGGTGCTCATTTACAAAATGTGTATGTAATTGGTTTATCCATGATGGCATATTTGATTTATTAGTAAGACCCTAATACAGTGCACTGGAGGTGCCCAAGGCCTGTAAATCAAATGCTACTAGTGGGCCTGCAACACTGGTTGTGCCACCCACATAAGTAGCTCTGTAATCATGTCGCAGACCTGCCACTGCAGTGTGTGTGTGCTGTTTTAACTGTAAATTCGACTTGGCAAATGTACCCAATTGCCAGGCTTAAACCTTCCAGTTTCTTACATGTAAGGTACCCCTAAGGTAGGCCCTAGGTAGCCCCAAGGCCAGGGTGCAGTGTATGGTTATGGTAGGACATTTAGTAATGTGTTTTATATGTCCTGACAGTGAAATATTGCTAAATTCGGTTTTTCACTGTTGCAAGTCCTGTCCCTCTCATAGGTTAACATGGGGGCTACCTTTAAATCTGATCAAAGTGTAGATTCCCTTTGGGAGCGGATGGACATGTGGAGTTTGGGGGCTCCGAGCTCACAATTTAAAAATACATCTTTTAATAAAGTTGATTTTAAAATTATGTGTTTGAAAAGGCCACTTTTAGAAAGTGAACATTTTCTTGCTTATACCATTTCTGTGACTCTGCCTGTTTGTGGATTCCCTGTCTGGGTCAGTTTGACAGTTGGGCTGGTTGCACCTCACACTAGACAGTGACATAAAGGGAGCTGGGGTGTAGCCTGCATATCCTGATGAGCCAGTTGTGCTAGGAGGGAGGGGAGGAGTGGTCACTCACACCTGAAAGGGCTGTGCCTGCCCTCACACAATGGAGTCTCCAACCCCCTGGTGAGTGTCTGGGGCCTGGCCTGGGCAAGGCAGGATTTCATATTCAAGAGAGACTTTGCCTTGAAGTAGGCCTACTTCAAAGGAGAAGTTGGGTTTAAGAAGGACACCCAAAACCACAGACTTTAGAACACTTCTGGAAACCAAGAGGAACCTCTGCCTGGAGAAGAGCTGAAGAGCTGCCTTGCCTGTGACTGTGCTTTGTGGAGCTATACTGCAGTTGCTGCTTCTGCCAGAGTAAGAGGGCAAAGACTGGACTTTGTGTGCCTTTCATCTTGTGAAGATCTCCAAGTGCTTGATTTAGAGCTTGCCTCCTGTTGTTTGAAGTCTCAGGGACAGCAAAAACGTCCCTCTGCCAGCACCTGGAATCTCTGGAGAGACTCCTACTCTGCCCTGTGGTGCCCAGAACGGCATGCGGGGAAAAGATCGACGCGACTCCGATCTGCGGCAGGGAAATTGACTTGCCACCAGCTTTGTGGCTGAAAATCGACGCTCGCCTGTAACGCAACCGAAGAATCGACGCACGGATCTGGAGAAATGGCGTGCAGCATCGCTGACGGAGGCTAGGAGATCGCAACCCGCGCTGCATGGTTTTCGGATCATCGTGCGGCTGGATTTCCGACGCAAACACCGCTGGGCGTGTAAAAACAACGCAAGGCCTACCCGGACCCGAGAGTGCTGACCGGATCGACGCATCGCTCTCTTGCGGAGCGAAGAAACGACACGTCCGACCCGACGAAAGGAGAAACAACGCAAGGTCTCGCTCGTGAGTGAAATTGAAGCATCGCAAGCCCTTTCTGACACACACTCGCCCGTGTGGGGTTATTTTTGACGCACCCAAGACACATTTTCACACTAACTGTGTTAGTGTGTGTTTAAAACTACATGAAGACTCTTTTTGCTTTTTAATTGATAACTTGACTTGTGTATTGTCGATTTGTGTCATTTTGGTCTTGTGTTATTTAGATAAATATTCTCTATTTTTCTAAACCTGTGTTGTGTCATTTTGTAGTGTTTTCATTAAGTTACTGTGTGTGTTGGTGCAAATACTTTACACCTACCACTCTGAAGTTAAAGCTACCAAGGGGGTAAACAGGGGTTAGCTAAGGGTGATTCTCTTTTACCCTGACTAGAGTGAGGGTCCTTGCTTGGACAGGGGATAACCTGACTGCCAATCAAAGACCCCATTTCTAACAGGCACTCTATGAGATTGCCTGCAAATGCTCTTGTGAACATTACAAATGACCTTATATTGGATTATTGCAAAGGACAAGTGGTTTGTTCAGGTTGGAAAAGCAACTGCACAACCACAAGCAGAACTTTGTCATGATCTGGCTCCTGGCACATGGGTATCAGTGAAAAAGCATGTAAGAAAGACATGTTTGTAGCCATGTTGGAAAGGGGCGTATCAGGTTGTTCTAGTAACAACAACAGCTGTGAACTGTGCTTGTCTCCTGAAGAGGATCTGTGCGAGCCACACCTGTAAGGTTCCACGTCCTCTTGATGAAACAGTGCCTGTTCCCGAATGGTCGAATACAGGGAGAGAGAGGGTCTAGGTTAGCCAAGCTGTGGGAACTGGACAAGTGGCTAATGCAGAGCTTGCACGGTCTGGTGGACTTCTGAGCGAGTCAACAGCAGTTGAAGGTATAGAAGGGTCCAGACAGTCAGGTGACCCCTGCTAGCTGAGACTACATTGAAATCCCAGTTGTGCCAGAGAAAAGATTACTACCCGGAGATCAGTAACCTGAGAAAAACCGAGGGCCAGTGATAAATGTACCTCCTACTATTGCTAAAGTAACCAAAGAATCAGATCAAAGTGACAGTGACAGTGAAACTGAAGGTCGTTTGACAAGGAGATCAAAGAGAAAGAGAGTGCCTAGTCGAAGATATTCTGTTCTTGAATGGACTTATTTCACAACTGATGACTCGGAGAAGGAGTTTTTTTTGCCTTTTGTGTTAATTCGACTCCAGCTGAACATTTGGAACTTGAAATTGCTTTGGAAATTAACTTTTAAATCTCATTGCCGCTTGATGAACGAAGACATTATTTGCTGGAGGTGCTTATTAGTGATTATCAAATGGTTTATAATTAGAGACATTTGAACTTTTAGTAGGGGCTTTTGAATTTTTCTAAATAAGAGAGAATTAAAGAACTTTCTCTGATTTTTGTTTTTAAAGAAACTGTTTTGAATTTGCTTTGTTCTAACAAAGGAAAGCCTGAAAGAGAGAGTGAAATAACTGAAAGGCGCTTTAGTAATTTAGATTTTAGATTTTTCTTTTTATTGGAAGCATAATGTGGCCTGAATGTAGACAAACCATGAAAACTGATCAAAGTAACTGGAGTAAATGTAAGTGTGTGTGTGTGTGTGTGTGTGTGTAGGGTTAGCAATAGTATGTGTGAGTGTGATAATTTTGATGATTATTGAATTGAGTTTGCCTGTTAAAAATTAGAGTGTGAAAACTTCAGTCAGAAGTGCCCTGAATTTAGAGGACTCATTCATAGATCAAGATCTCCAGTATGAAGATGAGAGACATTTAAATATTGACAGTTCTAAAGGAGATTTTACATCAACATGTATTATAAATTGTTATATGAGTACATTAACACTATGGAGGTTTGTGATTGCTATCTATACACACAAATCCTTTCATCAGTGCAGGAAGAAATCACTTATCACAGCTTGCCACTAGCATATGTAATTTCTTGTAGTCTTTTACTTACTCAGTTGTATGAGCGAAGTAGTATCAATACTTATAATCAAACTATGATCTAGTATTTTCTTTTCTGCCTCTAAAACAAAATACATTGACACTATGGGAGGATTCTTTGAACCCACCCTGCCATTGTGCACAGTATAGGCACACAAGAATAATGTGACATGCATACTTAACCCAGTAGAAAAAGAGCTTATTGGACAATTTGAGGAAAGAAGGAGGGTAATGAAACCCAAACAGGAAATAGTAGTATTAGATTGGGATAGAGATCCCACACATGCTGCACTGAAGAATAGTCAAGGATTCTTAACTTTATACTGACATCATGTAGTGAAATTATGTGTACATAGATCAAAGTCAAAGACAGGCACACATTATGTAGGTACTAATGAATGTAGACATGTTTTTGTTTTTAAAAGCACATGGACCTTTATGTTAATTGGACAGGATCCCACCATCCTAGGTGTTTATTTTATATGTGGGGAAAAGGGTGTATTACAAGCTGCCAGTAGGCTGGTATGGAACTTGTTACCTGGGCGTAGCTTTTCCGAAAATTCATCATGTGGACAACATCAATGATCCAGTCTGGGATGGGAAATCAAACTCCAGAGTTAAAGGAGTAACAAGTGCCTCAGAGATAGTGGGTGATATTTATGGTGCCATAATTCCACCAGTGGAAGTAATCTTGAATGAGCTCAAGATTAAGAAATTCTTAAAAATAGTAGACAAATTATCTACTGACACTGCAGAAGCTATGTTATTAATTGACATGGAGATGGTTGCTGTGAGATCAATGGTCTTGCAAAATCATTTTGCGTTAGACATTTTACTCGCAAAGGAGGGCAGATTATGTAAAAAGTTACATGCGCAGCAGTGTTGCACTTACATACCTGACAACAGTAAAAAGATAAGAAAATACATTGCAAACTTGACAAATTTGAAAAGAGACCTGAAAGGTCTGACATCCACTGTTGCTTGGGAAGCTATTGGAAGTGGTTTTACAGCCATTGGAAAATGGTTTGGGAACATGGGAAAAGGGGTTGGTAGGAACCATCTTGATATCTTTGTTGATTGTGGCTTTGTGTGTCATAGTTACACTTGGATTTTACAAACTATACAAGACACTAAGAGAGAAAAGTGCCAAGACTAGGCAGAAGAAAGAGGAGATAGAAGTTAAGATTAGGAAAAGCATTTATTATTGTGACCTCAAGAGAATGGGGGATTACTGCAGACCTTACCAGAATAATTGAAATGAGAATTTGGCCTTTTATAAGGAGGGACTAATAGAGCGTAAATTTTAGTGCTGTCCCTCGTGTCACAAAAGTCATCAGAATGTGACAAGTTTTATTTTATGACAGTAAAAGAGTTGAAAAACCTTTGTAGAAAGCTGCATTGACACACATTTTACATGTGCATTTGCTTGTATTTCAAAGTTCGACTTACGTGCCTTTTGAATGAAAGCACAGGTTAGAAGGTTAAAACTGATGTTAAAATGTAATTTAGACTCGAAAGTAACAGTGAGGTATATAAACAATATTGAATTTCTTGTGATTAATAGATTTATGAGTTTGAAAATGTGCGAACAATGAGAAAAATGCACTTCTCAATGCAGTAACAATTTTTTTGCATTTATATGAAATGTTTTACTCAGACCGACGAAATATTATTCATATTCAATTTATAATTTTGCATAATATGTGCTGTAATAAAACATATTAATTAAATGTTTTTTTTTTCTTGTGTTAGCTTAAGTGTGGCATACAGAGCTCACATTTTGCAATCGTAACAGTATTGAATTATTTTTTCAAAACATTAAGGGGGTTATTCTAACTTTGGAGGAGTGTTAATCCGTCCCAAAAGTGATGGTAAAGTGACGGATATACCACCAGCCGTATTACGAGTTCCATAGGATATAATGGACTCGTAATACGGCTGGTGGTAAATCCGTCACTTTTCCGTCACTTTTGGGACGGATTAACACCTCCTCCAAAGTTAGAATAACCCCCTAAGTCTTCTTTTAGATTCTGTTCCCATGAGAAGCAGAGTCCTTTTGTAATAAGTTTATTGTTTAAACGTGGTGAAATGTAACCATTTGTCATCGGACACATCACATTACAGGAACATGGACTGTGATCATATAGATTTGTTTCAAACCTGCTTGGAGTCGCACAGAAAGGAAAAGTTCCCATGACAAGCCTTGGAAGAGATGTGTGTGCTGCAATTTGGAGTCTTCCGACTGGTCTTGATCGGCTGATGTCTACCTACGTAACATGAGCTGACACCTTTGGCAAATCAGAACAATTTCTGTGTTTTGAAATATCAGTGGACATTTGAACTTTGGTCAGTCTGCAGTATTTTCCTGAGCAGAACTTTGCGTCTTGCAGAGGATGTCCTTATGCTTACTGATCCTGAAGTCTTGCTGATGAAGATTCCCTGAATACTGTATCTCTTGGACAGGTATCTTCCTCTTTGCCGTTTACCGTTACCCCTGAAATGTCCTTTTTAGATTTAGTGACCCTTTATTTTGCCTTTTCAGGAGACTCATCCCTGAGCATATGATATGCTGATGCTTTGACTTTTAATCTGTCTTTTGCCAAACTTGGTATACAGCAGCCCAAGATTATCTTTTTCCAAATTATTTTTGTATTTTGCCCAAATGTGTTTTTACCCCACACATGTATTTACCTGATTTGGTTAGCTATAGGGTTGACCTGTGCCCAGCCAAAGATTATTGACTCTGCTAAATCTGAACTGACTAATGATTGTAAATTCTGAGCATCGTGTAATCTCAGTGTCTCAGATATTCCTATTGACTTTATGTATTATTATTCTTACATGCCTAGTTTTATTAATGTTAGTTTGCCTGAATTTATTTCAACGTCTTGGGTAGCCCTTGGTGGATATGTATCTTTATAATTCGGTTTTGTGCATTGTCTACATGACTATGAGCTTGTGTTTTTTATAAATCTTTTAATTGTTTCATGATTGGAGTGTTCCTTGGGTGGCCACATTGGTCACGGTGTCTAAATTGTTTGGCCATTTTTTAATATTGTTGATGGTTCATCACATATCTTTCTGGGTCAAGAGGCCCATTGGCCTTGCTGCACATTTGATTCCTGCAAAGGCACAAAAGAAGGCAAACACAGAAGAGATCTCACCAATTACCAGCTCGTTGCCCACAAGCAATCAGGATTCAGACCTAGCCATATCACCAAGACTGACCTCATCACAGAAACAGATGAAATCCAGTTAATCCTGAACAGAGGAGAAACTTCAGCCCTCATCTTACTCGATCTCTAAACGGTCTTCATCGCAGACTCTCATTCTATCCAGACAAAAAAACTACACAGGACTGGCATCCAAGGACCCTCCCTCCAATGGATCTGCACAATCTTAACTAGAAGAGTCCAGACAGTCAACATGCCAACCTACTCTTTGAAAGCCTGGAAGCTTATCTGTGGAGTCTCACAGGGGTCCTCGCTCAGCCTGACCCCTTTAAATATGTACATCACCCCACTAACCAACGTTTCAGAGCAAATAATAGCCAACAAAAGGCAGGGTGACTCGAGAGCTGCAGCGGGCCAGCCACATCAGCAGAGGATGAGGTGGGAACAATAAGGCGCATAAGGGATAAGACATCCTGAAAGGAAGACTGCTTGGTTAAGGATGTGCAGGCGAGGGACAACTCTAGGGAAGCCCATCTAGAAACTGAGATTAGCCCCTCCATTGGTTCCACTTGACTCCTGTGATGGCTGCACTTCTAGTGGCTCCACTAAGTTCGAATGATAGTTGCATTTAGCTCTTGTAGTGGCTACAATTATATCCCTTGCATGTTTGTACTTAGCCCCTCTTGTGGCTGCACTTAGCTCCACCAATGGATGCAATTAGCCCGGCAGTAGTAGGCACTCAACTCCATCAATAGTTGGACTAAGCTCTTCTGGAGGCTGTGCTTAGCACCCTAGTAGCCCTTAGCCACTATGGAAGCTCCACTAAGTTCTACCTATGGTTGCATTTAGCTCCTTTAGTTGCTGCAATTATCTCCCCCGCCTGCTTCTACTTGGCCCCTCCAGTGGCTGCACTGAGCTGCACCAGTGGATGCAATTAGACCCTTTGTTGTATTCACTTAATGCTGTTGATGGGTGCACTTAGTCCTCTAGAAGCTGTGCTTAGCACCCTTGGGGCTGCACATAGCCCATGTGGTGACTGCACAAAGTTCTGCTGATGAATGGCTTTAGTCCAGTGGTTATGGTTAGTCCCTCAAGTAGCTCCTCTTAGCCCTTCTGATGGATGCATTTATCCCCTCTGGTGGTTGCAGTGGCTGCACTGAGACCCTCGGGTACTGCAGTTACAGTGCTAGGAGTTGTACTTTACCACCTCTGGTGGCTGCGCATGGTTCCATAATGTGTAGCATTTGGTCCCTCCATTGGTTGCACTTAGCCCCTCTGGTGGGTGCGCTTAGCTCCACTGATAAATGTATCTCGCCGCTCTACTAGTTAAGCTTGGCTCATGTTTCTTCTGCTTCGACCTAGTGTGGACAGGGCTCATTCAAACACCTTGAGCAGAGCAAAAAGGTCTAGGGTGTCATTAAGATGTATTCTTTTCAGGGTAGATCATGTATTTTCCTCAGCATCACACAGCAAATATGCTTTGAAGCTATTTGACGTGCCACTTTCATATTTGGAGGTTCCTCCATTCATGGCAATGCCTGCCTCAAAGCACTCATGCGCCCTACTAGAATGGTCCACCACAACTACTTTCATTTTCAGTTTAACTATCAAAACCTGCTGCACCACTTCCGTCCTAACGACATTGTGTTTTTCTTACAAATCACACACATTTATTTTTCTGCAGCTTTTTGTAATAATTCAAACTGCCCGACTACATTGAAGCGCTTCACATCAGTACCATATAATGTAACACAAGGTCAGATTCATGTTTTTTCAGTGGTGGTGATTAAGTGATTTGCTCAGAATCACGGGCCGTTGAGCGGACGCCAGGACTCGTAGCTTTTTTCCCCAGTTCCAAAGTCGGCAGCTCTGGCCATACAGAACCTTAAACCTCAGCAAGCATTTAACAAAGAACAACACAAGCCTTTGCAATGCAGTCGATCTTGCATTTGTGAAAGTTAAAGCTCGTGGCATTGAAAATAGCATTTGTTTTTTACTTTGTTTTTTTGTATGCAGTGGAGTGATGATATTTGCATAGCGCTATTGTCATTCCTATGACCTTGAGGCGCTGGAAAACCAGAAAATACTGTTCTAATGTGCACACAGCACTGAAACAAATGAATTAAAAGGCTTTAAGCCCATAGAAATATACTAAAAGTACACAAGAGGTCTTATGCTTACACTCGACCTAAAAAGCAAGTTGTGTGACCAATTCAATGCCCCAATTAAACATTTGACAAGTTCAGCTCGCGGATATATTGGAGTAATGAACTTTACCTTGTGCGGCACTGGCCAACTTACTTTGGCTTGCCACACAGGAGGAACTGCAGCCTCTCAGTGACATGCCATGTGTGGGCTACTACAATAAAAACCATCAAGGTACCTTTTAAACAGACGATACCCCCACAAGACAGTTGGCAGCCCTTTCCTTTTGCAACAGAAGCCTTTCAGTAATGTGAACCACAATGCTCAGAAGTACCATCCCTCAAGGGATCTCTAGATGAGAGCCAACAACGGGACGTGACAAAAAGTAACCTACCAAGTACAGCAGCCCCAAGTGGTGGCTCCAAGCAGTGTCCTGCGGAGCCTGCTTCGCCGGGAGGTGATTTTCTCCTGCACCTCCTCAAAGAACAGTGAGGCTGAGGCTACAGCATCTCCTACTCGCTATTCCCCCAGTGGACAGCAACCAAGACAGGGATAAACCTTTACAGAAACAGTGTTTTTTTCTAGTTGGTCGTAATCACAGTGACAATCTTGTAGTGTTAGTATGTGCTGTTGGATACACTGGTTAAAGACGTGGGATCAGAGTGCACGTAGAAATTGCGAGCCTCGTACTCAAAACATATCATGCTTGTACCCCATTTTTTCTTGCACTGATTTTAGAAAATTCAAAAACAATAAAGACTGAGTACTTCACGACAAGAGCATAGATATCTGTAGCGTGACAGTTGTAGTGGCATCAGAAAACAGGGATTTGAGAATCTCAGGATACCCCTACTACTTCATATGTTTTACTACCTAGCCAGGTTATAGAGTGCCGTGTTCCCTGTTTGCGTTAGGGTCCAGAGCATCTTTGCTAGGTCAGTGCTCTACGAGTCCGAGTCAAGAGCAGCCACCATTTTAGGGTCAGGTTAACCTCTCCTACATGCCTGCATGGAAAGCCCAAGAACGTTGGGATGTTTGCCTGACCCCAACCCCATAATAACTACGACTGGCCCATGCAAATAGTGCATTGCAACAGTGATGAACCTCAACAGTTTTTGTATGTTCATGATGCAGGAAATCGGTATCCTCTCCAAATGATGAAAAGTGATCTAGATCTCCTGCAAGAGTGCTCACTGGTTTTGGTGCTCAGTTGCCTGTATGATTTTGGTAAGCAATCAGCACTTCCAAGTACCAAACCAACAGATGGTTAATGTTCGTGTGCACATGTGTCATTTATGAACACTTAATTTAGTCAGCGGTTGAAGTGCATATAAAGCGGAGGCCCAGGAACAGCGCTAAAGGAGTATTGCCCCGTCCAGCTGCTAAGTAGTGTGGGTGCATAGCGTACACTCCATCCTGACTCCTGGTCTGCAGTGCCACATAGTACAGACCTAGCTGCCAACATGGCTGCCCTTTCTGCCCAGGAACAATGCAGTGCCAGAGCAACCTCAACATCCTTGGCTCATGCACACATCCTGTGCGCAAAGGTTTGGACCTGGCAGCCATTAGCGCCATGCTAGAATGAGCCCCAGCTCTCTGCTCTCCTAATCCAACAGCACTGGCGCTGTATAGGCACACCACGGACAGGCATCGAAGCCCCAGCTCTCTGCTCTCCTAATCCAACAACATTGACGCTGTAGAGGCACACTACGGCAAAGCATCGAAGAGACCCTCTACCCTCCTGTTTCCACCGGAGGAAGGGTGGTGGACCTTACTAAACATTTTGCACTTTTCTGTCCCGTGTTGCCAACGGGAGTTACTGCACCGACGGTGGGCAAGATAATAGCCTGATTGACAGCCTTGTTTACAGAAACAGCGTAGCAGCGAAGCTAAGCTGAGAGTAAGAATGCTCTGTAAATGAAAAGACAGGCTTTGTGGAACACGAGCAGGAAACCAAGAAAAAAGAAGTCCCCCAAAAAACAAATAAACACGACAAAGCGTAATTATACAGTAGTTAGTCCTTACTCCCAAAGAGAAAAAGTAGGGGCATAGTCATGACTGACCACTACCAAGTAAGGGTTTTTAAATGACACTGAAACAAACAAATGAAATGGCTTTAAGCCCACAGAAGTATCCTAAAAGTATAGGAGAGGTCCTACGCTTATGCTCAACCTAATCAGATAATGTGGCGTAACACCAGAGCTGCCGACTTTGGAGCGGGGAGCTAGGTTTGAGCCTCACCTTCAGCCCAACATCGTGTGTGAATTTGGGAAAATCTCTTAATCTCCCCGTGCCTACCAAAAATGAATGTGTACTTGTGTAATGGAACTGCTGCTCACGTAAAGCGCTCCAATACCTTCGAGTAGACTTTGAGCTATATATAAACTACAAAAAGAAATCTTGGCTGCGTTATAACACAGTGGAGCAAGGAGGCAATGGCCGTGCAGTTCCATCCTTTTGATAGGTGGCTCTGGTTTGCACTCTTTATACAGAATTTAAATGTCAGGGCGCTCTGGTTTGCACTCTTTATACAGAATTTAAATGTCAGGGCGCATCATGATGTTTGGGTGACTCTAATGACAGCACAATACAGTAGACAAAGAGCTACGTAATACCCTGGGGACAGCAACCTAACCTGTTCAACTATTGGTTAAACCTGAGGCCCGATAAAGCGCTTATCAAGTCTGCCCAGATCCCAGCAGGATTAGGCCAATTCAATGCAAATGCAGAAAATGTAATGAGATTTAAAATAAACCCAGGCAGAAAATTACTATAGACTTTCCACGATATATAGTTATCGAAATATCCCCCGCCCTCCCCCTTCCCAGACACCTCTGAGATGTGGAAAGAGCATTTCTCTGCAGCAGGGAGACGCTCTGGCAGGCTGTTATCTAGCGCTGTTTGTGACCACATCGAAGCAGATCGAACTGACATCTGTGACATTTGTGTGCCACCCAGTGCATGCTGCTGCTAATTGAATTTGTTGGGCTGCTAAAGACATTGCCTGCAAAATGTTTACAGAGGAGAGGTCAGGGGTTCAAATTCCAACAAGGTGCTAAAAGCAGCCCCTTGTAGTCTGGGTTATGGCAGCCCTGGTCGTTTGCGAAACGTGTTTTAACCTCAGTCACACAAAAAGGCTACGAATTATAATGTGTACATTTACTTCGATGTTGGCTTCTACACAATAAAATGAAAAATAATAGTTGACCGAGCCGGCCCGTGCTCCATGGCCGCCAGGTTTGCACTTGCTATATGTGTGACATGTCCACGTTCGGTTCGTAGCGTAGGTATGTGTGACATGCCATGATTTCTGTATGACACTTTGAACTACACTTTGTCACGTTTTGTCTATGTTATATTAGTGATTTTTTGTTACGTTTTGTCTATGTTATATTAGTGATTTCAGTAGTAAACTTTTATACATTACAAGGGACTAAACTATGCATTAGTTCAGGTAGCCTAGAAGTAGTACAAATTTAAATGTCTCTGTACATTTTTGTTCAGCTTTGGAACCCTTTCCATGATTCTGATTGAACTGGATTGTATACATTGCAAAGTAGCATCCATTAGGCTAATAATGTTCCATAAATGTGTAATATGAACAAATATGTTTTAGGCGAGCAGACAGTGGCCTGTTGAGACCTATCTACATTATGGGACAGAACGGTTTATAGTGCAGTTTGGTTTTTGTTTTGCAGTGAGGGGCCTGTATAGAGAGAACAGCGTTCTACCGAGGGCGTGACTGAGGATAGCACTTACATCCTCTGTTACGTGCTATCAGCGCCTCCTGTAGAGAGTACACTAGCTGTGCTTCTGACACTTCTTTTGTCGCCCTCCATGGCCAAACCCAGTGGGCCATTCTGGGGCGACTGCTGAACTTCTTTAAACAGCACTCACACTGCACTGGCCGCCGGGAAGCAGTAAACCTCGTCGTGATGGGCAGGCCATAGGCCAGCATGCACGTGCGTACTGCTACTGACTATTTAGTGGCAGGGGAGGCAGCCAGGTCAGCCTATTCTGCACAAAAGGATGCACAAAAGGATGTATGCTGGAACAACGAATGCTGGAACCACGCATGCTTAAACAACGCGGTCGGAAGAACGACCGCGCTGTTACCACAAATGCCTTTACCATGCATGCCTTTGCCAACAATGATTTTTCATTGTAAACGCATGCCTAGTAAAGGCATATGTGGAAACGGCATACATGGTTCTAGCTTGCGACCCCACCACCTGTCCAAAGGCTCAGAAGTACCCCACCCCTAATACTAAAACTACCCTCCCCCTAAAACAAAACTAACCCGTATACCTCCCACCCACCCTGAGCCCTAAACCCTTCCCCGACCCGCCCTAACAACAACCGACCCACCCACCCCGCCCCTAAAAACAAAACTACCCTGAAACCCCCCACCCCCAAAAACCAAACTAACCCGACCTCCCCACGCCAACCCCAAAAAACAAACTACCCCGATCCCCCACCCCCAAAAACCAATCTACCCCAACCCCCACCTCCCAAAACCAAACTACCCCAGTCCCTCACCCCCAAAAACCAAACTACCCCACCCCAAAAAACAAACTTCCCTGACCCCCACCCCAAAACAAAACTACCTGACCCTCCGAGCCCCACCCCTAAATACAGAAGTGCCCTGATCCCTCGCCCCTAAAAACCAGAACTACCCCAATCCCCCACCCGCCCCTACAAAAAAACAAACTACCCCGACCTCCCCCACCCCTAAAAACTACCCCCCAACCCTGCCTCAGGCCCATTTACCTGAGCGTGTCCTCTCCCGATGCACTCTTCTTTTTTTCTCTGCCTTAACTACACATGTGCATTGTTCTGCACATGCATGGTTAAAGCAGAGAAAAAGGGAGTTGTTAATTCAAGGGTGGTTCCACTTGTGTTAACAACGTAGGTCGTTGTTCTTGATGTTCCCCTGTGCAAAACAATTAACCGCACTCCAAGGTGAGCTTAGTGCACATCCATCGGCTGCTATGCACCGCCTGCCCCATTGTGTGTCACAGTAACCTCACAGGAAGGAGCTGATAGTACAAAGCATGAAAAGAGATAATACACTCAGCTTTTTAAATAAGCTGATTTGTGTGACAATGTTTTTACTTGTGGTAATGCAATACAGTGACTTAAAACGCGAGATGTGTGACACTTGGCAAGACTGTTGCTTGCAGTGGGCTCTGAATGGAAAGAAATTTGCCACCTTCACTGCTGCTGGAGAACAAAATGAGGCAGCACAGGTGGGTGGTGGCTAGGGGTTGAGACTTGGGGCCTTTTGGAAAGTCAGTCTCCTGTTTGCTACATCATAGCAACTACTTGCTTCTAAACTTAAATATTAGCACTGCCCCCAAATCAGCTGAATAGTCCATAGCTTAGCTCCGTCAGACTGGTGCCAAGTTGTTTGATGGTTTGGAAAGTGCGTATTGGTGTACTGCAGAAGGATGTGACATGTAGACGGGAGGGCATGAAGGGGCGCATAGGGTGTGAAATACAGGGATTGCAACACATTAAAAATAGAATGATAAGAACAACTTTGAACAAAATAATTGGAGCCAAGGTAAAGGAACATTGCTGTGGGTAGGACCTTAATGAGATCTGTGAGCCCTCTAAGGACTGGTGCCCTTGACCTGGGCCCAGCTCGCCCATGCCAAAAGGCAGCACAAATACAGTATTGATATGTTTAATTTTTGGAAGCTGCTTACGGTGGTTGGGGCAAAGTTAATTTTCCACATACATTGTTGCTAACAGGATGCTTTGCATGTACTTATGTAGCACTGACACCACTAACTACCTCAGTTCCACAGAAAGATTTAAAGTAACACTTCTGGAGAGTCCCAAACATCTGCAGTGCTCTATCTTCTTGTGTTTGTCAATGTTGTGACTATTTATTGGTGATCATTATGGCTTCCATCCTCCAGTGACGTCTAAACTCTTGAAGCAGGTCCCAACTCTCAGACAGGAAGATCAGGGAAAACAATTTTTGCCCACCTGACATGGGTGATAAGTGAGAGCTGGGAAGCCCGGAAATTTCCACTGACTTCCGTTGCGACTGAAGTTTGGCCTGAAGACAGAGTAAGCTTAGTTTACCGTCCAGGAAGAGGAACATAAGCAATAAGTTGAAATGGGACAGCAAGTAATCTAAATTTACACTCATATCCCCCCACCCTCCTACCAGTCCTTACTAGAGAGGTATGGCAAGGTGGACAATGGACATTGCTGTTGAGCGAGCGTAGCTTCTATAATCAATATTGACATGAAATGATTATGAACTAATATGTAATAATGCCACATAGAAAATGTATTAATGTGTTTTGCTAAAACGTGCTCTTGAAATGTGCCCACGGGGAGTGGCCGTCAATATACACAGGACTAATGAAACTGACTAATAATTATGAAATGTTTTATTAAAATTTGATTTTGCATTAATATTGAAAACCTATATGCCTTTGTAATGCCTTTATTCCTTTGTAATTGTAGGCACAAGGTGTGCCTATCACCGTATTCCACATTAAACGTGCCTAGTTCCTTTGTAATTGTAGGTGTTCCACATTAAACGTGCCTAGTTTCTTGTAATTGTAGGCACACATCACCGTTGTATAGATTAATAGTACCTTTGTATTTGTAGGCACAAGGTGTGCCTATCACCGTGTTTCACAATAAGGATTAAAAGGTCTTCAAACCGCCCCTCAACTTATAGAAGCACCGGCATGGTCCCAGCCACACGATCGCCGAAAGTGAAAGCGCAATCAAATTCTCACCTCCGACATCGCTCCTGCCTGCCTCGTCGCCACTGTGAAGACGGAGACCGGCAGTAGTGAGTAAATTACTTTTATTTCAATTTCATGCAGGAACATTACAGGAGCAATGTTGGGATCGCTCCGTTCGCCAACCGCCACCTCCCCGAACCACCGTCTCGTGTCGTAGATCGAATTCCGACCACACTCCACATTCGATCTACGCACCACAACTGCAAAATTCAGTGTCCACAGACAACTTTGACTCCGATCAGTGACAGTCCATGAACCATGAATGATGCCCAGTGGAAATACGCTATTGCAAATGCACTTAACATTACAAGTACTCTATGCAAGGCATCTTGTTAATCTCAATTTCTGTTTATGATGGTCCCTATTAGTACCTCAATCAAGAAACATATTCTATTCTAGATACATTTGGAATACTAACAATTAAAGAGGTTCTACTAGCCTCGTAGTATTAAAATCATGTAATCAATCTCTCAGAGGCTCACTGGATACCTGCCAGGACAGTCACTCTCTGATGCAACCCAGTGGCAAAACGCAAAATGATGACCCCCCTGCAGAATGTGCAGAAGAGCACTTTCTCATAGAAGCAACTTCATCAAGACATGATTCAAAGTGTCAGTAGCCGGACAGTCTGCCCTTCACTGTCAGGCGGCATCCACATACATATAAAAGTAAATGGTTAAATTTTCTATATACACCTTGCAATTTCCTACCGCCACATCAAGCAAGCTTTTTGGCTGCTAGCACGCTCAGCTTGGTAGCAACGTTTTACATCAGGGAAAGAGACTTGTAGAAAGGTTTCAAAATAACCTCGATTGTGTTTTTTAGCCCGAGGCCTCGCCACCTGGAATGCATCACTAGTTGCTATGGTCACTGACTGGCATATTAAAACTCCATAAATGACATTCATGATCTCTTTGCTTAAATGTGAAGGCTTGATCCATTTTTCACATTTATTGCAGTCAAGTTTTCACTATTTTAACAACAAGCCATCTTGACAGGAAATGGCGGCATACTGACCTGCCGCATGCCAAATATTATCGCCCATATACAGAGCCAGTATGGTCCTGCCGAGTTCGGATCCACAGCCTACTACTGCCAGGAGGCTCTTGTTTGAGGTGAAATAAAGAAACTGCCTTCAGGAGTGCTGACTTCATTGTATCATTCAAAAGACAGTGTTGCTTTTCCTTTTCACTTCAATTGCACAGCCCCACGGGGTCTGATCATTATTTGCTGCTATCTGTGCATTGACCAGACCAGAAAGGAATGCCTCAGGCCAAAGAGTGTGCTCACTGCAATTAGGTGTGGGGGGATGATGCGCCTTGTCATAAGGTGCAGAGTGGGGGCTTCACACCAGTCAATATTAATGCAGAAGCAGTGGACATGAGAAATCTTTAGGGAATTACCCAGATCAGTCATCTCTTTGGTTTCCCAATGAGTCATTTCAGAAAATCTTATGTTCAGTCTAGTTTTCTGACTGGGAATGACTTTATATGTCCTGATGTGTTAGTGCCTTTGTCCTGAAGTGTTGGTGCCTTTTGTTTGGAAGATTGAACCAAGGAGAGGTTATGTAGTGGAGGAAGCAGAGAACAGATGTATGTAATGACAAACAAAACGCTTGGATAACTGCTGTTCTGAGTTACAGCACTCTAGTGGTTGAGAATGTCTCAGACAGCGCAATGACACATGTTGAGAAGACCCCAAGTAAATGCAGCCACTGTCACCATCATACCACTATTTAGCTTTTGCCTGTTTGCACCACTAGATATATTTTATCAGTATTAGGTTTAAATATGTTTTCCTAAAACCATATCAACTACACAGTGCACACATACGAATGATATAAAAATAATACCTCACTACACACTTTAACCAATTCTTGAAAACGTTAAAAATTAGAAATGGTTCACCGAAATAAATCACTGATAACTTTTGCATTGCACAGTTCTTTAGCCTATTCTGATTCACAAATAAACAGTCTGCAGCTCACCCATGCCAGGGCATTGAAGCAATATATATGACAATGACTCAGTGAAATTACAGCACAATGAATACTCATTGTTTCTAAGGGATTCCATACCAAGAACCTATTTATTCAAAAATAGCTAAATGCTATCAGTAAGAAATCGCGTTATTTGTTGAAGGGAGTAAGAAACCACTTCAAAGAGCAATCACAATCATTTATTAGAGTGAACAACAAATGTCAATAAATAACCCTTTGAAAGCTGGCATAAATCAGTCAAGTTTAACTTAGAGGCAATGTGTAAAGTATTTTTGCAACACCCAAACAGTAACAAGGTGAAAACATAACACAAGAAAAATCACCAAATCAATTTAGTAAAATAGAGAATATTTTAATAAATGCATTTACACTGAAGTGACACAAATCCAATCAATAGCACAAGAGTTATGAATTTTTATAGTTTAAAAAAATAGGGCCAAAAGGCACAAAGGGCCAACTGCGATGAGCACTGGTTGGGTATGGGACCAGGTCCAGCCCGCTAGGATTTGTAAAATCTGTCTTTTGTGAGGGGTTGCACGGTGCGGCAAGGAAAGGATCTGCATTTGGTCTCTTGAAGATGGCGATCAGCAGCTGCGCTTGTCGCAATGCAAAGTTCTGCATCACTCTGCATCGGACCTGGTGAACCTACTGATCAGGATTTGTGCAGTGCTATAAGGCGAGGTCCAATATTCTGTCTTCAGACAGGAGAGAAGTCCTTCTGCTGAACCTTATCAGCTCTCGGAGTGTTCTGACTCCAGGTTCTGGGGCTGCCACATTTATGCTGAGTGCCAACCAGAGGGTGTGAGCAGGGCTTTCCCTAGTTCAACTCACTAAACTAGTTCTGACCAGTTCTTCCCTGGGTTTGGCTAGTGAGACAAAAGGCAGGAGAAGGTCTGGTGTAAGGTTCCATTCTTTGAACAGTAATCAGGGCAAGGCATAGCTCATCAACAGCCATCCTGTCAGGAAGACATACTGCCCTCTACTCTCAGGCACCTTTGTAAAATGTCTGATCCCAACACACATTTTCCAGTGGGGGGGTGGGGCATCACCAGCCTAAGAGCAACTGGCTACTCAAAGAAATACACTAGAAACTTTAGGAAGAGAAATGCAAACTTTCTAAAGGTGGTATTTCCAAGATAATAATTTAAAATCTGACTCTACTGATAAAGAGGAGTTAAAATTACAATTAGAACGAATGAAAGAATTATTTTTCTAGTTGTTCTCAAATGGAATTTAGCACGTATTAAAAGTAATAAGGTAAACCAGTGTTAGTCCATAGGATGCCAGCCTTGCCACACTGAAAAAGGACTTTGGAGGGTTTCATAGCCAGGACATGTAAAAGATTAAATATAAATGATCCACTTATTAAATACCCTAAACCCTGCCTTATGAACCTTTAGGGCCTACGTTAAGGGTGACTTATTGGTATCAAAAAGAACGTTTTATGCTTAGTTAGCAAAGAGGTCATTTTACCATGCTGTAATGGCAGGCCTGAGACATGCTTCAGGGAGCTTCTTTGGTGGGTGGCACAATGAGTGCTGCAGCCCACTAGTACCATTTAATTTACAGGCCCTTGGCAGGTATCACCATCTACTACAGACTTGTAAGTAAATTAAATGTGTCAATCAAGTGAAGGCCAATTTTAATATGTCAAAACGAGTGGGCACACCAGTGGTTGGTAGAGTCCAAATGCTAAGAAAAAAGTGTTCAGCTACAGAAGGCAAAAATTTGGGGGAATACTGTGAAAAAGATGATAATTTCTAATACTCTCCTATCATGTCTCTGTCCCACCATGGACTGGTATAAAAGAGCTTCAGGAGAGTAGTTATCAAAGCTTTAGTTAAAGTCTGGCTTTTTTCAAGCTCCTAGTCTACAACTATTAATGTTATGGATAATCAGGTCCCTTAGAAGATTCTTAGTCATATTGGTGCCAATTAGACCACCACTCTCTAAAGTTCAAAGTGTTGAAGTATATTAAATCAAACCATGCCCTGTTCATAAATGGTCCTTATAACTTGAATACCTTCATAAATTGCATTTAATTAAGTACCTCTATTAGAATGATAAAAGTGATAAATCCCCATTATGGTAATGAAGTCTAAGAGCACAATGCCATAGGAGGGCACCAAAGCAATTCAAATTATTATGAGTGCCAGAAACTCAGTTCATTGCTTCATGGCAGTTGCCAGAAATTGCTTTAGTTCCATCCAGATTTATGAAAATTAATTGCAGAGCAGCCACCAGTCTTTATCAAATTTCTCTAGGGTCCGATATTGTTTACCATAACATTGTGTTCCTATAGTTATAATGGTAAACACATTGGAAAAAAATATTATGGACAGTAATATCATCCAAAAACATAGAAGATTATTGTTTTTTTAAATATTTATATATATAATACATGTGTGTGTGTATGTATGTATTATATATATATATATATATATATAGATAGATAGATAGATAGATAGATAGATAGATAGATAGATAGATAGATAGATAGATAGATAGCAAGACAGTACTCACATTTGAGAAGTACTAAAATGTCAACTCCAGTAGCCTAACAATTGCCCCAGCAGCCCCCATGGTGCAGGGAGGCCCCAGGCAGCCCCCTCAGCAGCACCCAGTCATGCTCTGGCTGGCACTGTGCATGGGCGAAGGGGGCCCTGGCCTTAGAGCCCCTTGCTGTGTGGGGGGAGGAGTTCCCCTCCATGTACCTTGCAGGGAAAGGGGGGGGGGTCAATTTTTGTTAAGCCACTGACACACTTAGGAAGGTGAGCTGTGTAATTCTTTATTCACATGATTTCCCCAGCACAGCGATGCATTTTGGCCTAATGTCGTAGTGCAAGGCAACTTTTTAAAGAGCATGTGACCAATAACAAACACAGTTTATCTTTCAGTAAGAGGTATGACAAAACATATATGGATCTGGACACTTCTGTGAGTGGCTGGAGCTCATCACAAAGAGCTGGAGTTCAAGTTATTGATAAAGCAGATGAGATGGATACATAGTGAACTGGAGACACCAGTGCATCTGAAGGATAAAATAAGGGCATTACTTTTTAGAACAGCTCCGTCTCCTGAGGAGGGGGCAAGTCTTGAACAAACAAGGAAAGGGAGGAAGAGGCGGAGGCTTCAGAGGAAAAAGAAGAGCCACCAGAGGCAGAGGAGGCAACAAAAATCAGACACCTGTGGGAGCAAACAAGATGGGTCAGTCGAAGGGTTCATGGATATGGTAAAGAGTTCTTTGGTTAGGTTGTCTAATAGACAACTCTCTGATATTTAACGTAAGATTTTGTGTTTTGGCCTCTCCTTTTGTCCTACTGAGACATTCAGTTTTACAGAGACACGCAATGTATTAAAATACGCAGATGCTTGAAACTGAGGAAAGCCTTTAAATTGGCTTGAATATGAAACAAAAAACTAGGATAAATTCTCCTGTAGAAGGTTGTAATTATGGTTTGTGAGTAGGTGATGTACATGTTCTCACCACTCTGTTTGAATTATAGAAAGGTTTTATTTTGGATTTGAGAGGAACGGAGGCTTTGTTGGATGAAATGAATGTGATTTTTTTATACCAATGCAAGTAGTGTATTCAAGCCTAGATATAAGTTCTGCCAAACCCTAACATTTGACATGATAGATACTTTTCGTGAAGCTATGATAACTGACTTAAAGAAACTTAGATACAAAAGTTGTAAGATGAGGAAGAAAAGTAACATCACGTGGTGCCAGTGTAAAGCAATACGCTCACTTGCCAATGATGACAAGATTTTTATTGTCACTATGTCAACTGAGATGTATGCTACAGATTCTTATAGGCAACTCAGTGATAAGGACTGTTATCAGATCATCAATAACAGTGAATATAAACATGTGGTAATGACCTATTGTGAGTTACATGAGGATTGGAGGGACAAATGTTTGCTTGAGTACAAAGAATATCAGTATCTCAAGAATAATCATCCACATTTACCGGTTCTGCATCTGTTACCAAAAGTACATAAATCAGTGGACAAACCTCTGGGTAGGCGCATCTTATTATTTAGTAACAGTCTACTCGAGAATATTTGCTGATATATTATTCTCTTTTTGCGTCCTTTGGTGTCCTCATTACCATCTCATATTGAAGAAAGCAAGGATATTTTGAAGAGAATAGAGGGCAC
Source organism: Pleurodeles waltl (assembly GCF_031143425.1). Lineage (NCBI taxonomy): Eukaryota > Metazoa > Chordata > Amphibia > Caudata > Salamandridae > Pleurodeles > Pleurodeles waltl. The sequence continues at coordinate 404,525,578 of NC_090438.1, forward strand.
TGAATATGAGGCGAACTCTATTTACTATAATGGATGGTAATGCCCTCTAAATGTGCGTAAAACACCAGGATGGAGTGGCTGCTATTATGCATATACTAGAATGTTAGTGGAAATGATGTGTTATTGTTTATGAAATAACTTCTTTCTCTTTAACGGTGAGCTATACAAACAGATCCGATGTCGGCTATGGGAACCTGCTTTGCTCCCAGCTATGCCAATGTGTTTATGAGCTGGTGGGAGAAGCAGGTGTCCATGGCACCTGAATTTGCCCAAGATATGGAGAGAATTATGTTGTGGGTAAGTTGCACTGACTACCTTTTTATTATTTGGCATGGGACAGCAGCAGAAGTTAAAAGCTTCATTGAAAGACTCAAAGACAACCATTTAAACCTGAGGTTTGCTTGTAATATGAGTGATAAAAAGAATAGCCTTTCTTGATATATTGGTGTCAGATAGAAGATTGAAAACCTCTCTGTATTGTACATCCTTAAGCAACCACTCCTGCTCTTTGAAATGGAGCGGCCCATATGGAGCGCTCATCAGAGCTAAATGTAATTGCAGCAATGAGTGAAACTTCATATGGGAACAGGAGATTATGGTCAGTAGGTTCAGAGAAAATGGGTACCCAGAATAGGTATTTACAAAAGCGGAGGAAAGAGTTAAAATTTTATCAAGAGATCAAACATTGTTTGACTAGGTCAAGAGTGACAATGTCATGTAGACAGTTCAGGGGGTAATGCAGGACCTACAAGGTTAATTACCATCGCTGTGCTGGGGGATTCTTGTGAATAAAGGATTACACAGCTCACCTTCCTGAGGGCACGTTTTAGTACTTCTCAAACATGAGTACTGTCTTCCGGTGTGAAAACCGTGACCACACCCGGCAGTACATGACACTCCAGCTGTGGAGGAAACCATTAGCAGATTCTCATCATATATATTGTAATTTTAATTGTAATGGTATTTATATAGCGCTTACTACCCCTGATGAGGCTTCAAAGCACTTTTATGCACGTAGCATCATACTCCAGAACCCAAACAGACTTAGTGGTGGATTAGTGGAGGGAACATGAGTTAATTTGAGCACTCCCTTTTATTGGGATTGAATAGGATAATGGAGGGATAGAAAAGGGAAGAGTCTAGAAAGTGTTATTTGGGAGATTATAGTAGTAAGATGAAGTTTGGGATGAGTAAAAAGAAGAGATGGGGAGGGAAGCATCTCTAGAAATCTATTAGGGAGATTATACTAGTAAAATGAGGTTTGGGATGAGTCAAAGGAGGGATACATATGAGAGGAATTTAGAAAGGGTTGTTTGGGAGATCATTGTACTGAAATGAGGTTTGGTATGATCCAAAGAGGGATAGAGTAGGGAAGAGTCTGAAAGGGTTATTTTGAAGATCACAGTAGTAGAATGAGGTTTGGGATGAGTCAGGGACTGGAGGCAGAGGATACACTGAGATAGGTATAGGGTGAGACATAGAGTAGTGTATTTGATAGAGTCAAAGTTTTTTCCCCTTTTACAGTAGGAGTAAAGTAAAAAATATATAGCTACATAAGCACATAAAGAGGTTGTACATGTATAAAGAAGAGAATATATTGAGATTTAAAGTAGTATTTTATAAACTAAGATTTTCAGGTATCGCTGTGCGCAAAGCTAATATACTTGTGAATTTTTATAATTATTTTTTTTACTTTATATTTTTCTCAATATTTAAATAGTGAAGCACATGTAGGAACAGTTATGAAACTATTTACATATTGTGATAGATAAATAAAACAAAAACCCACAAGCATTAATTAAAATAACATATAAAAACTATGCAGTGACCTATATACAAGATAAGCATAGAAGTACATACACACATATATTTATATGATCCCAAAGAAGACTTGAACAAAGAAATCAAGAACATGGTTGCAAAGTACAGGAGTGGAACCTCATTGATGAAACAACAGCAAATATACTTGTCCACCCCAAACCAAGGCCTGGGAGATTTAATATGCTTCCCAAAATTCACAAAATGAACAATCCTAGCAGCCTCATCATCTCTGGCAATGATGCAGCCACTGAGACGCTATCGTTATTTATCGACCTGCACCTCCAGCCCATTGTCCAAGAACTTTCATCATTTATTAAGGGCACCAGTGACTTTCTTCAGATTATTGAAAAATTAAATCAGACCTACACATTTGATGATGACACTCTTCTGGATACATTTGATGTTACATCATTATAATCCAATATACCACATGATGATGGGCTTATGGCATTATCTGAAGCGCTTAATAAAAACTGTGAAAAAAACATCAACACATGCTTACCACCTTTGCAAGAGTTAGCCTTAAATCCAACAATTTCATCTTCAATGGTAAAAACTATCTGCAGATACAAGGGACATACGTGGGCACTCGGATGGCTCCTTCCTATGCAAATATATTCATGGGCAAACTGGAGGACTATATACCTGCGAGTTCTAACATCAAACCACTGGTATGGCTAATATACATTGATGACATATTTATAATATGGAATGCAGGAAGCAGAACACTGGAGCAATTTACAGCTTTTATCAACAGTATCCATCCTACCATCAAATTCACTGGCAGCAATACTAAACAGAAGAGTCATCTCCCTTTTCTGGATGTGTTACTCACCATTCATAAACAAAAAGTTATAGCTGATCTGTACCACAAGCCTACAGATGCTCATTTGTATCTAGACTGGACTTCATGTCACCCACGCCACACTAAACTCAGCATCATCTACAGCCAAGAACTCAGAATAAGACGCATCTGTAGCAGTGAAGACACTTGTAAATACCATCTACAGGAGCTTGTTACATTATTTAAAAAGCGGGGCTATCCTCTGCATATCATTCTGCAACAAATTGACAAGTCTTTGCAGTTACCCAGGGATGCTCGTATTTGGAATACCAACAGAAGAAACAAAATTGACAGAATCCCATTTGTAGTTGACTATCATCCATCAACTACAGAAATATAATCCAAACAACTTTTCTCTTACCATCCACTTGTGAAAAATTGCAAAAGCTTTTTCCAAAACCGCCAGGCATTGCTTACCGCAGAACTCCCAGTTTACGATCACTTATTGTGAGAGCTGAATCACTGACAATAACACTTGATTTCTGCATATCTGAAGAGTTCTCAGGACTGCATTGATTCCACATTCCAATTGGAATCTTCACTCATGATGCCTTTTGAAAATTCAGCAGTGTCAGCTGTGCAGCCACTGAGCAAACCATCTTATACTACCTGAGGAAGGCGTAAGCTGAAACGTTGTAGTAGAAATACATTTTTGTTCTTTGGTGAGATCATCTGCTTGAGTCATTTTCTTGGATATAACAATAAGTAATATATACATATACATTTGTTAAGCAATCCTAAAGAATATGTATATATATAAAAAAAAGCATTATTTTTCTACATATTTGTAGAAAGAAATACACATATGTAAATACATACAGATAATCAAACTATAAATCTTTGTATACACAGGAATATGCTGTGCATTAGTGTTTGAGTATGGTGGTTATGTAGGAAAGAGCCAACTCTTGAGTAGTTTTCTGAAGATTAGATAGTTATACATGGATCTTATGTTTTGGGGTAATAGGGTCCATAGTTTGGCCGCTTGGATAGAGAAGGATGTGCCATCTATGTTTTTTTCTTGTGTGGTGGGATTTTGAGGCAAGGTGCCAATCTGAAGTGGAAGTTCCTTTGTTGATTGTATTTGGTGATTTTATTCCAGATAAAAAGTGGCCTATTTCCATGTATTTATCTGGGGGTGATACAAAGTAGCTTGAAGGTGTATCTTTTGGAAACCGGTAACCAATGAAGGGCCCTCAAGGCAGGGGAGATATGGGCGTGTGGCTTTACAAGTAGGAGTCGTCTGGCTGCAGAGTTCTGAATCTGTTGTAGTCCTTTAATAGTTGATAAAGATTATCCATGGTGGAGGCCATTGGCATAGTCCAGTTTAGACAGTACAAGAGAGATAGTAGCCTGGACCTTGTGTGGAAATCCCAGGTGGGGGAAGATGTGTTACAGAGTTTTCATAGTAATGAAGCTTTATCTTGCTAATATGTCCACTTGGGCATTCATTGATAACTTGGAGTCCATGGTAGTTCCAAGGTTTCTTACTTTCTTAGATATGTTAGAAGGTGGTCCCAGATCATCAGGCCAGGCGCAGAGTGGGTAATCATTTTTCCGATCACCACATGTTAGTATTTCAGTTTTGGAAGCATTCAATTTGAGATGGCTCCATGCCATCCACTGATAAATGGCTCTGAGGCAACTGAAGATTTGTGAGTCATAGCATGTGAGCTGAAATTCATTTATCATTGTCAGTAATGACTTAATGTAGATGTTGAAAACCCTGGGTGAGATGATAGAGCCTAGAGGGATTGATGATGGCCAACTTGTGATTCAGACGGAAAGCAAAAGGTGTGCCTAAGAGTTCATACCTGAAAGAAATAATTTTTTTCTCAGAGGTGATACCTGGCTGTTTAATGAAAGTTTATTATCTAAATGAACATTTTTTATGCCGGACTCCGTTGGAGGTTGTCCACAATCTGTTATTTCACTTGTTCGGATAATTGAGGATCAGCAGAATTTCTGATTTGATTGGCTAGATCTTAGGGCAATTCAGTGACATTCACTCCTCCACTTCACATGGTTAGGTCGTTAAGCAGGCCTTGTTAATTAAGGCCATTTGACAACACTGGATTTACTTTACTTTTACTGTTAGATATGAGTGACAAATATGTATAGTTATGACATAAACATCAATTGTGTATATTTCCCCCCCCACTTCCTTGAGTTTGTTTACTCTGCTGAGTTAGCTATCTCACCCTTTTTCTTTGTTTTCCTCTTTCCTCCGAGGCATCCCACATGACTCTTTTCAGACCCTCTCTCCCTTGAAAAACAATATTTGTATTCGTGTTTTAAAGGATATGGCCGACAGTGTCTTGGGATACTTAAAAGTACAGAAACAACAAATTCAGATTAGACGGTCTTTAACTAATGCTTGTGGACATTTATTAACCCTTTCAGAGGATTTTCTCACAGCCCTAGTCTTAAAGACATACAAAAACCCATTCTAAGAAAGCTATGCTATCTGTGTACAATCCATTCAACTTATCACCCTATAAGGTTTGCAGCTTATCAGAGTTCAGGAGATGGTACTTTCTTCTCTCTCTTTACAATGGAGTTCCCCCAAATGCCCACTGTCCTCAAAAATGTGTGGCCTATGACTTTTATTTTTCATGGGCTCTGATTTGATGATGAAATTATACATTTGCTCAGACAACAATGATTCTGTGTATAAAAAAACCTCAATTTTGTGATTGAGCCAGAAGACCTTCCTATTATACTAGGGGTGCTTTTTACTACTCTCCTCATTTTGCTGCCCACTTGAGACTTGTAATAATTTATGATTTTGCAAATCTCTGTATTACTCTTTTCATTAACAGCCTTCACTGCTTTGGTTCTTTATTGCATTACTTTTGAATTTTGTAATGAAACCCTTTAACTTTCTATTTATCTACAACTTAATTATTGAGAGGGCCTAGTTACTTCATTGATTGTATTTCTGATATTTTTGATGCTTAGGGAGGTGCCTTAACACATTACCTCATGAAACTGAGGTTTGACACCGTCTCCTATCCAGCAAAAATGGGCATTGTGACTGAGGTGAATGAAAGGATGTTTAAAATTTTGGGGCAGCTGGTGCCCACAGATGAAAGTCAAGCTAAAGTCTAAGACAGGGCACAAGCAAGTGAGAGTTCATTCACGGCACTCCAAATAGAGAGGCATAGAACTGCATTATAGGAGTCACTTTTCCATGTTTGCATAAGAGCAGTGGCGTAACACAAAATATTTATATATTGTATATGAAAAGGCTGGCGGAGAACAAGGTCGTAATCAGCAGGGCGGCGCTGCATGCGCCGTCCTGGCTGATTACGACCTCTGCCACCGTCAGCCTGTCGGGATCACTGATCCCAGCAGAGACGGCAATACCCTGGCAGTCTGACCGCCAAGGTCTTAATGTGGCTGTCGGACCCCCGCAGCGGCGGTGGTCCTGACTGCCACCGCGAGGCTGGCGGTTTCAAGACCACCATCCTCGGAATGAGGGCCTTAATTCGGTATTGTGATACATGTGAAGTACTCAGACTAGAAAGCTCAGGTTCTTATGGTGAAAGAAACAAAGGTACCTGGTTCATATGTTTTGCTAGATCTATGCTTTATCCAACTCTCACAGGCTTTTCTACCTTTTTAGGGTCGAGCCTGCGTTGCATGCGCTCGCGCATGCGTATCGCAGCGAGACGCTTTAGTGTTTAGAAAAGGGCGCGGAGCCCTGTCAACGTCATGTCAGTGTTTTTTATTGGTTCGTGGGCTTGCCTAATAAAATCTGCTTGCTTTCATTAGTCGAAGGCACGCATAGGTCATGCCTTTTCTGGTGGCTAGCCCTCCTCCAACGCAGCGACCAAGTACAGAAAACATGCGAGGCTCGCTGTTTTCCATCGGGCTCGTGGACTTCTTTTTCTCTAATTTAGGAGCGCGATCTCGCTTGGCAGAAGTCGAGCGCTTTACATAGTTAATTTCACTTTTTCGGGTTATGTACATAAATGCACTTTTGCCCGATAGGTGAAAAGTCGGGTTAGGAGTTTACAACGCGATCAGCTCTAACATGAGCAAACGCGAGACCCGTTGCATTGCAAATGCTTGTTTACTTTTGCTTTGGGTCAAATGAGTAATGAGTGGTGGTGTTCCCCACCTGCAACCATGTGTGTAAATTAAGCGGCAACAGTGACATACACATATATATAAGGGTTCCAGGCGCAACAAATAAAATCAAGCCATGAACATGTGCAAGTAGTAATGTGCCTCAAACTGCTATTTATGTACACAGTTATTGAGAGAGAGAACATATGGGATATTATCATTAATACTGTCATTAGTAGTGCTATTAGTATTATATTTGTTAAATCAACAGTAATCGTTGTGAAGCACACCATAGCAATTTACACATTCGTTATAAGCTGCAATGAGTGACAGTTCAGCGACGACCCTCATCACGTGACCCTCTTTGACCAATCGTACTGATTAGCTTTCCCAACGCCTGTTCCATAGTAAATTAACTGGTGTGTAACTAAGCATTCCTCACTGAAGCGGACAATCCTTGGGGGCAGTGTGATGAAGGTGTTCTGCCGCGTAATTGCACCACAGGCTGCGAGTAATAAATAAAACTATTCTTGCTGGGTAGAAGTTCTAAAGAGCAAAAAGCCAGAGGCTATGAACAGCTCAGTAGATTTAAGCTGTTTTCCAACACATTCAGAATCTGTATTACCTTTTTATTCCTTTCAAGCTAATACCCGTTGACCTTTAAAGGAGTTATATTTGAATAAAAAAGGAAAGAAAAGCCGTATAGATTAATATCACAACATGAGTTCCTGCAAAACACTTCTGTTTTTTTCAGATCTGCGTCTTGGAACAGCACTAATGAAACTTTCATGCAATAAATGTTACTTCTGTGTGTCCTTGTTTTGCATTTTCCACATCGAGGGGATTGGACTTGTTCAGTGAATTAGGAGAAATAATGAGGGACTCGGTGAATTTTGATTAGAGAGCCTGTGAAAATGAATCTGCATTAAAACTGTCAGTGTAAAGCTAAAGACGATAATATTGTTCCACAACAGTTTAATTAGCACTTCAGCTTTTTTTTCTGAATGTCAAAAGAGTGTTTTTCCCCTCAATGCAAATCATAGGAAAAAACGCAAGGAAACAGAACACTTCAGTTCAAAAAGCCCCTGCATGAGCAACAGTGACAGTCCCGCATTTATTTATTTTTTAATTAAGGTGTTCCAATGCGCAGCCACTCCAAATGAGAAACACAACAGTGCTCATCCGTTTGCCTAGCAGTGAGCACTGCCGCGAAGAACAAAGGCCAGAAGTGATGGGATTATGCGTGTTGCCTGCAGTTAATTTCCTTCTAATTCTGCCTGCTCTTTGTATGCATTTTCAGGTCCTGAAGCAAAACCAGTTGAAACCAATTTAGTTTAACACATGCTGGTTTACGATTGATTCCATCGTTGGGCTGCCTGTGCCAGGCTCATTGCTTCAAGGAGGATGGTGGGGTATTTTATTGTCCTTGAATTTGTTCCTCTACTTGTAAATTTGCAGTACAGTGGAATCAAGGCTTGCATCGAGTCACTGAAAGCAGAGCTCTCGTGGCAAAGCGCTGTCCGTGGAATGCAAATGTTTCAATATTTCATATCTACCCAAGAATGAGAAAAATTAAATATATTTTTCATATAAGTAAGATCAATGGATAGCTAATGAAATAACCTGGTATCCGAAAGATGCTATATTGCCAAGGTGGAGCTGTCACTCAGAAAGCCTGGAACACTATTGAAGGCACTGGTGATCGATAGCATTATCAATTGTTGATGTTTATATTTTGTTACATAATATCAACAATAAAACTCCATGTGTTATATAAAAATACTTCACTGTGTCCACAAGTTTAATGCTGCTTTCTGAACCTAGTGATCCCAAGAAAAAATACCCTTTTACTGCTTAATTATTGTTCCCACTGCTAGTCCCTTCCCTTTCAATCAGGATTAACTTCACTTGAAGTTTCTAACCATTTCCTCTCATTTATTGCTCGGATATTTTTATGTTGCGAACTCTTTCACTTTATTGTACAAAAAAACAGATCTCAAGCTCGTGCTTTCAAAAAACAATATTATCATCGATGCACAACTTAAACATTGTTGAGCTTTACAGAAAACATAAAATAGCGATTCAGAAAAATCTTTGGGAAGGCACTGAATCATGTTATGAAAATGGCCTATGTCACTTGAGAAGAAGATTTTATGGTGGGGTCTTGTCCAAGGTCTTCCATGGATTCAGCAGGTTGCCAACGGACATGTGTAAATGGGTAAAGGGGTTGCAGTACCTTACAACACTCCTTAATTTGCTGTGGAATGCACAGGTTCAATGAGAATCTTCAGTCCCTCAGTATAATACCACTGAAGGGATACTTCAGTTTCCAGATGCCACAGTCTTAATCAAAACAGCGAGAAGGATAGAGACGTTTTTCCATGGGCCTCACCCATTCCAAATTCATTTTTCCCAGAACACAATGAATCAGGTGCAGTATTAGCACTCAGACATACAAGTTTAAATTATTTATTGTTTGTTCTCTAATTTGCACGAACCACATTATTTCATAATTTAACTTTTTGGGGACTCTGTAGGAAAGTTGCTGACCAATTGTGCAGCTTAAGTCTTAAGTTTTCTCTGCATTTTCCATCATATTTACACAGTTTGTGAGGCCCTTGAGCATGAAGGGGCCCCCTCAAACTGTAGATCTACTGCTCCCTGGGACAACCCTGGTTTTCACTATGACTGGGAAGGCTCTCCTTTGGTATCACCACCCAGTATTCTCAAGAGGATAGCTCCCCATGACCCATTTTTGTACTGGCCCTCCCTGATGGAAGCATTTGAAGTGTTTTTGAGGATGAGTAGATGCACTCCATGAAGGGTGTTGCCTACTGCCCAACCTCTAAATTAAGAGCAGTGGCCTGGGGAAAACATGTTCCCGCCTCCCTGCCTCCCTCCCCTTCTTAATGGCGGCTGCAGCACGTCTGCACAGTGGGTGCGCTTCTGGCACGCCAAAAGTAAGCCTGTCTGCACCCATCCGGTCCATGGACCGTGCTCGGCACCAGAAACCCTGTATCTCAGATAAGCCATTCCCTGGCCACTCTCCATTACGATGCCAAGACCCTCCACCGCCTTAACACCGGACGTCTCAGTGCCTGCTGCACTGCATCTCCTAGGGCCACTCACGGACCTTTTTCCTGCCAGAACTGCAACCTCAGTTTCAGCCACAACAAACAGCCAGAACACCCCAAACCCGCCACAGCTTCATCAACTGCCTCCTTTTGAACATATGCTCCCTCCATAAGCACACCACCGAACTTTAGGACTTGATCGACTCCGCCCGTCCAGGCATTGCATTCCTGAGACCTGGACCAACCCTACCTCGGACCAGTGATCACCAACACAATCCCAGACAGCTACAGCATCCTAAGGAATGACCGGCCCTTCCGTACGGGCAGAGGGCCGGTCATCATACACGAGGCTTCGCTCCACATCACGGTCAACACGTAGGAACAATGCACCACAATGGAACACCTTCACTTCCTGAGCTACGCCACTCACAACTCCTCCCTCCGCGGCACCCTGATCTCCAGACCGCCCAGCCCCCACCCAGCATTCATTGATGCCATAGTAGACATCTCCGCCACCTATGCCCTGGTGTCCACCGACTACTTCCTCCTCAGCAACTTGAATTTCCACCTCGAGGACTGCAACAACAGAAATACCACTTCTCTACTCAACAGTGTCGCCACCCTCGTCCTCAGACAACTGATTACCGTGCCCACATATGCCCAAAGGACACACACTAGACCCCATTTTCACCTCAAGCAACGGGATTACCATCAAGACCCCGGACTGGACCGACCATCACTGCATACACTTTGTCATCACCACACCCAACAGCTGCCTCTGTGTCTCCAGCCCCTCCACCCCCCCACAGGAAATGCAATGAAATCCTAGAAGAGCAACTCACCATGTGAGCACTGACGACACCAACACTGGAAGATGCAGCCTCAACTCCTGGATCACTGAATGCACCAACTCCTTAGCCCCCTCCGATCAACTTTGGTCAAGTGCATCCTAAAAGAAGCCAGCTGTTTTACCACCGAACTCCAAGAATCCAAGCGCACCTGTAGGCGCCTAGAGAAGAAATGCAGAAACAGCAAAACCAGCAAAGACCTCGCCTTCTTCAGAGCCGCCACTGCCACCCACTACCGATGCATCAAGAATGCAAAAAAAGATGAACTCTGTAAAAGCTTCAACACATCCACGCACAACATTAAAGAACTCTTCACGGTAATCAACAAATTCACCAATCCCCTCCTCCAAAGCCACCAACATCCCCCGTCGCAAGGCCTCTGAGACAAATTGGCCACTTCTTTTCCACTGCAAGATTAAGGACATTTATGATGGCTTGCTTCTGCAGAACCCACCCAACATCAGAACCTATGACCGACCCAGCCCCCAAGAACCCACCCAAACCATCCACAGCTGGTCCACTCACCACAGAAGAGACTAAAAGCATCATGAACAGCATTTACTCCGGAGCGCCCTAGACCCCTGTCCTCACCACATCTACAACAGAGCCAGCGCATTTATCTCCCCAAGATGCTGAACTGCTCTATCAACACAGCCACCTTCCCCGAAGATTGGAAAGACACCGAAGTCTGCCTCCTCCTGAAGAAACCATGGCAGACCCATCAGAGCTAAAGATTTTCCGGCCCATCTCACTACTACCCTACCGGCCAAAGTACTGGAGAAAGCCATCAACTCACAGCTGCAACAATTCATCGAAGACAACAACTCTCTGGATACTTCTCAGTCAGGCTTCTACAGCAATCACAGCATGGAGACAGCTCTTCTTGCAGCCACCAATGACTTCCGCACACTCCTCAACCGCAGCAACACCACAGCACTCATACTAGTCGAGCTCTCACCAGACTTCAAAACGGTCTCTCACAGCACCTTATGCACCAGACTACACAATGCAGGAATCCAGGGAAAAGCCCTGCAATGGATTCACTCCTTTCTCTCCAGAAGAACACAGAGTCAGGCTCCCACCCTTCATGTCCAAACCAACTGAAGTTGGCTGCGGAGACCCCAAGGAATCCTCCCTGAGCCCAACCCTTTTCAACATCTACATGGCCTTGCTTGCAGCCATCATCAGAGGCCACGGAATGAACATCGTGTCAAACGCTGATGACACACAACTCATCATATCCCTCACTGAAGACCCGGACAAAGCTAAGAGTAACTTTCACACTGGAATGGAAGCTGTCGCCGCCTGGATAATGGAGAGCTGCCTCAAGCTCAACTTAGACAAGACGAAGCTCATCATCTTCAGAAACTCCACTTGAGCCTGAGACGACTTCTGGTGGTCCTCATCGCTCAACACCCCGCCTACTTCGACTACCATGCCTGCAACCTAGGAATCATCCTCAACTCTTCCCTATCAATGAACTAACAGGTAAACGCAGTCATCTCTTCCTGCTGGCACACCCTCGGACAACTCCACAAAATCTTCAAAGGAATCCCGGTCGACTGCCGCAAGACAGTCACCCACGCCTTAGTCACTAGCAAGCTTGACTATGGCAACACACACTACCCCGAAACCACAACAAAGAACATCAGGAAACTACAACTCATCCAAAACGCCGCCGCAAGACTCGTCCTGAGCCTCTGCCGCCAGGAACATTTCTCCCAACACCTGAGGATCGATCCTCCATAGGATCCCAGTGGAGAGGCAAATAAACTTCAAACTACTCACCCACACCTACAAGGCTCTTCATAATATTGGACAGGCCTGCCAGAATCATCGCATCTCTTTCTCTTTCCATAACTCCGCCAGACCCGTCAGCTCCACCCAGCAGGCACTAGCCACCATTCCATGAATCTGGAAAACCACCACTGGAGGAAGATCCTTTGCCTTTGCACAACCTGCCCACACACCTCAGGCAAAGCCCATTACTCACCATCTTCAGGAAGAACCTCAAGACATGGCTCTTCGAATGAGGTTCAGACCTACGACCAGCTCCTTTAGACCCTCACGGGTGAGTAGTTGTGCTTTATAAAAACTGATTGAACAATTGATCTTACATTTTTTTTAATGAACGTGTATGTTCATGGGCATTACTTTGACAGGTTTTGTAGTAAAGATTGAGAACATTGTAACGTTTTCGCATTGTAAATGTATTTTGATAGTCTATCTTTTTAGTGTTACTCTTTGTAACAACAAAATCATTTTTATGAAATAATGAATGCATGATAGATGATGGTTACTTACCATAAAGAAACAACAAGGTCTAACACCCATTATTTTTCCTACTTCCTTTGTCTCCAGAAATTATCAAAGGAGATGCCAGAAAAGGCCTTTGCGACTGTATACAGCCAGTTGTCAGAGGGCAATTCTGGTAAAGGGCCAAGGTGTACCTTTCCCTTAAACATATTTGATGAGGGAAACTCTGGACCCAAGCTACTTCTTTACATTTCTGTACTGGAGAGATGCACTGACTCAGATTGGTAGCAAGCTACTGGCCAACTACCAAATACCCGATATGTAAATACGAATCCCACAGCAGCTCAAAAACAAATACCAATATTGAACAGGCCTGTGCATCCAAAACAAGGTGCTAAAAGCTACCCAATGCCATTTTCTCTGGAAACAAGATTAAACATCCTGCTGATGCTCTGCTAGCCTGCACTGCTACTGCTGACAGAAGCCCTCAGCTATTTCACAGACTCAAGGGCATGTACGAAGTACCTACATACCATTTATTCTGCTCACCAGCAACCAGAAGGAGGGATCCTCAAGTGACCAATATCTAGAAGGTAGGTGAGGTGATTGGAGGTACCGCCTAACAAGCACACTCATTTCAGTAACATTTATATTGATTTTGTGCCAGACCCCCCTTTTGTTTCTAAGATTAAAAAGCTAGTTGTGCTATAGCCCAATCAAAAAAGAACCTGCATGGTCTCAGTTTGTGCCTTTATTCTTGTGGGCTCACCACATTTGTTTTCATGGGGCGAACACAATCAGCCCACCTTTATCAATGATATTTATGTCCCAATTGTGGAGCCACTAACCCAGACTTTTTTCAAGGTTTCCAGGTCACAAGACATCAACATTGTGATGGATCAGACACCCCACACCTAACCAGGAGTTCAGCACATCTCACTAGTTACTTCCAACAAACTCCATAATACTTTTCTTATAATATATAGGGCCTGATTAGGGCCTTGGCAGAGTATAAAATATAATGGAACTTGTAATACAGCGGGCGGGATACCAGTCACATTTGGGACGGAGTAATCCCCTCTGCCAAGGTCGTAATCAGGCCCATAGTGAGGTACCTCTGAATTCTCTACAAGACTGTCATTCTCATTATTGTTTGAAAAATACAATAATATATATTGTTTGAGATTGTGCATTGTGTACAGTTCAGTTTCTTCAGGAGTATACTGGTGAGTGTGACTTCCCACTGCAAGAGCAATTGTATTGCATACAACTAGATGTGTGATTTAGCATAGTATTTTCGTAGAGTACAATGGGGTTCATTTAATTTCTGTACTGTTTGCTCCCTACCCTTTGCTTGCACATGATTTATCTTTTTTGGGGGGATATTAATAACATGCTCTTTCTTAACTAAAGCTCACACCCATGGTTGGACCTTCACATCATTATTGCAACTGTGATACAACTGCTGTACTATACCCTCATCCAATCTCACAAAATCTCCTTTGTGCTAAGCCCTGACTCCTGACACACCTAATCAGAGAATCACAGAGACCAGGAATTGCAAATTTACATCATAGACAGAGTACCCAATGTCCTCTTCAGAGGGAAACAAAAGGTGTTTTACTTTTGGCACTGGTTGATTATTCCTGTGATGGCAAGAATTGAACAAAAAGCATAATAGACTATTTGACCTTTCTGCACCTCACACTGCTCTGCTTTTTTTTACATATCCCTAATAGACACAACATACACATTATTTTATTTATTGCTGAATTTATTTCATTTGTGTGCCTCAAACAAGCAGCTCTGTTTCAGTTTAAATAGCACATGAACATTTTAGAAAGTGCTAGGACTACATGCTGCACACACAGAAATCGCCTACAGTGGTAGAAATTCTGATACAACAGCGTGCACTGAGTCCGGCGTTGTTAGAAATGAGGTCTCTAGTTGGTAGTCAGTTTGCACCCTGCCCAAGTAGAGACCCTCACTCTAGTCAGGGTAAAGGAAAGATACACAGCTGAGATAACCCCTGCTCACCCCCAGCTTGGCACAAGCAGTCAGGCTTATCTCAGAGGCAATGTGTAAAGTATTTGTACAAACATACACAGTAACACAGTGTAAACACCACAAAAGCACCCAACACCTGTTTAGAAAATAGGCAATATTTACCTAAATCAAACAAGACCAAAACAACAAAATTCCAACATACAAAACAAAGATACACATTTTCAAAGATTAAACTTCAATATAGTGCTTAGAAACCCAATATCTCCAACATTGGCTATCACAACATCATTGATGGAGTTGTTCCCAACAATCCAATGCCACTCAGGAGGGTGGCGCTGGTCACTGAGTCGCATGGGCCTTCAGGTACAGTACCTTTGGTAAATGAGGAAACAAGCTGGTGCACAGAGTCAGGGAGGTGAGGTGTCGCTGGATCCAGTGCAGCGTTGGTTCCTTACTTCAGAGCAGGGGAGGTGATGCAGCTTCGGGGCAAGGCATTTGTCCCGGATGATCTGGCAGGATCGATGATTATGGTGGGTCAAGACGTGTTGGGTGACCTCACAGGGTCGAGAACATGCCACGGGCTAAAGGCGCTGCGGCTGAGTTGGGTGACATGGACGCAAGTGACATAGCACTCGGGGCTCACGGAGTTGCGGGTTTCAGCGAGGCTGTGGCGGCATCAGGCCTATGGTTTCAGTTAGGGTTCGTCACACTCCAGCAGGGACCATGGCTTCATTTTGCAGACATCGGTGCGGAGTCGTGCAGCGGCGCTGGTTCTGGAGTCGTCTGGAGTCGGTTTGCCTGGATCTTCTTGTTTCTCATCAGAACTCACATCCAAGGGCCCAGGAACTGGATTGGCACCACTTGGCAAGCAGGGAGTCCTCAGCAAGAGTACCCACGTGCTGGCAGGTGAAGTCTTTGATGTCCTTGATACTTCTTATCAGGAGACAAGCTCAATCCAAGCCCTTGGAGTAACCTCATGAGCAGGATTTCAGAAAGCAAAGTCCAATCCTTTCCCTCTTAAGGCAGACACAGCAGCAGCAGTAGGCCAGCACAGTAAAGCAGCAGACAGAGTGGCAGGTCCTTCTCAAGCATCTAGCTCTACTACTTGACAGAGGCTCCTCTTGATCCAGAAGTGTTCTAAAATTGTGGGGTCAGCAGTCCAATACTTACACTCATTTCTGCCTTTGAAGTAGGCAAACCTCAAAGGAAAGTCTTTTTAGTGCACAAGAACCTGCCTCTCCCTTGCCCTGCACCAGACACACACTAGGGGTTTGAGACTGTATTGTGTGAGGGCAAGCACAGCCCTTTCAAGTGCAGGTGTAAGCTCCTCCCTCCCACTCTAGCTCAGGTAATCTCCTCCAGGTATGCAGGACACACCTCAGCTCCCTTTGTATCACTGTCTAGAGTGAATTCACAGACAGCCCAACTATCAGTCTGACCCAGACATGTATTCAGCAGATAGGCAGAAGCACAGCTTGGTTAGGGAAGAAAATGCCCACTTTCTGAAAGTGGCATTTGCAAAAAGACAATATAAAAACCAACTTTACAAAAAGATGTATTTTCCATATTTCTATCTGCCACCAATGGGAAACAGCACTTAAAAAAATGTTTAAAGGCAATCCCCATGTTAATGTATGGGAGAGATAGGCAATGCAATAGCGAAAACCGAATTTGGCAGTATTTCAATATCAGGACAAGTAAATCACAACAGTACATGTCCTACCGTCTAAATATACTGCACCCTGCCCATGGGGCTAACTTGGGCCTACTTTAGGGGTGACTTATATGTAGTAAAAGGGAAGGTTTGGGCCTGGCAAGTGGGTACATTTGCCAGGCCGAATTGGCAGTGCAAAACTGCACACACAGACACTGAAGTGGCAGGTCTGAAACATGTTTATAGGGCTACTCATGTTGGTGGCACAACCAGTGCTGCAGGCCCACTCGTAGCATTTGCTTTACAGGCCCTGGCCACACACAGTACACTTTACTAGCGACTTACCAGTAAATCAAGTGTGCCAATCATGGAAAACCAATTACCAATACAATTTAGACATAGAGAATGTTCACTTTAGCACTGTTTACCAGTGGTATAGTGCCCAGAGTCCTAAAGCCAACAAACAGGTCTGAAAAAATATAGGAGGGCGGCGGCAAACATGTTGGAGATGACCTTGCAAAAAAGGCCAGGTCCAACCAGCATGAAGTGGTTTTGCAGTGAGTTCTCCATTCAGCCATGGCGACATGCTGATTTTGCTCAATTTAGGAAAGAAAACAATATCCTTATTGGGAGATTATGGACAACCTGAATTATACATAGATAACAGTGTACTTGAAAAGGTCATTATTTTGCAGATACCCTTACTAGGCTTGGAAGAGCACGTCTACGCAGTGGTATATAACACTAGCCTATGCAGCACGCCAGTAGGGGGGATCCCCTCAGTACAATACCCTGGCCTGAGAACTCCTGAGTGAGTCGGTGGTGAACCCTCCATGTACATTGCAGGGGTGTTTGGGGGAGGCTCCGGATACGTTACCCACTGCTTTGAGGGACAGGAGGAGCAGGAGAAAACCGCTTTCAAGTTTGTTAACTTTCAAGTGATTTTGTGACTTTTGGGAAACCATTAAAAGAGCGACAGAAAAGAAGGATTTTCGAGGTTGTGAATAGTGCATTTGTATGACAGCACTCCCCAAAATTGATCTCAGCTCTATTTTATTCCTAGTGATGGCGTTAGATGACATCTTTAATCAAATGTCACATCCTCCAGTACAATTATCATCTCCTTCGAGAATGCTGAAATCTTTTTAGCCAATGGCACATCCTGACAACTTGACATTTCTGACCTAAGAAGTGAGATGACACTCATTTCAAAAATCTTTTCTCGACACAAGTGAAAAACATTCAGAGCTACATCCCAATCGATGGTGTATGTATTTTAGAAGAGATCTACAAAATAGTTAGATACACGCTGCATCCTTTACACCACAAAGCTTGTTTTTGCAGCTTAGAACAAGAACAAGTGCCATTATACATCTGATTATTCAATCACTTGTGATTGAATAATCATATTATTGTTTTTGTGCCGTTTGACATAGAATATTTAGCCTATGCTTTTTTGATACTGCTTAAAGTACGCAGGCAACTTTTTTTTAACGTATTTTGTTTTAAATACTTTTTTGCATGAAAAAGAAACATGTAAGAACTGTCAGACATAAATGTTATGAAATAACATAAAAAACAAGATGTGGCTGGCACTCGCTTTTTTAAAAATTAAATAAGATTTGCACTGCCAGCTGCAATATTGAGAATTATAGAAATTTTACACAACCTGTGAAAATAGGCATTTCTCATGGACCTGGATTAAATAATTTGGGAAATGTAAATCATAGATGCTTCTTTCTTTCTATGAAATATGATTTGTCAGTTAAACTCTTCCTTTCCCTCAATTCTTCTTGTACATTTTGAAATGCACGGAAGCATGTGATAGGCATAACAAATATTAGTGAAGACACAAAGTTATAACTCCTTGGGTATTTGAAACAACTGCACACCCCCCTTCCAATATCCACCTGTGTACACCAACTGCCATGTAGAACAGAAACAAATATGTACGCCTGACGAATTTTGACAGATATAACTGCCATCTCTATGTATAGTATTCTCTAACTGATTTTCCTTAACATGATGTTCCAATTTTTATGTATTATTTTTATTTTACCATCTTCTGATGACACCAAACGAGAAGAAAACATTTTGGAAACCAGGGCCTAATCTTCAGGAAATCACTCCAATTCCATAGTCATTTGACACAAGTTTCGAAATACTGAAGCACCTACACTCGTACATCATAATTTGCACTCAGGAAACCTCGGCATTGTATCCCTCTCTGCTGAAGGGTGCTTGTGAATTTTTCAAGCCAGAAATAAAAACTCCAAGCTCAGGCCATGCATATCTATCTGCATGTGAGATGATATTCTTTGGATACCTGGGGCCAGAGACAAACACTATGCTACATTTCCTTTAACCAATAAGTAGAGGTGTAAATGTTTAATTATTTCTGATATTTAGACAAGACCAACTGCCCGTGCAATAAATGAAATGGCTCATGATCTACATAGATTCCTATGTGACTTGAGGGCAGTGAATAACGGTAATGTGTGGATTTTATCTGTGATTTTAATTTAAAGCTGTTTATGAGTGATGAAGACATAAAAGGGCAAATTGAATATAGTCCAGCAAGGTATTGATTGGCCTACCCTGGCTTTAGGCTAGGAGTGGGGGGTGTTGGAAATGGCACTTTTTGCAGGGTCATCCCCAAACATATTGCCTTCCTCCTATTTTTTTCAGGTCTGTTTTTGCTGGTTTATTGTCTCTGCGCACTTTACCACTGCTAATCAGTGCGAAAGTGCAAGTGCTCCCTACAGAAATTATACTGTTGATTGGTTTATCCATGATTTGCATATTTGATTTACTGGTGACTCCCTAGTAAAGTGCACTAGCGGTGCCCAGAGCCTCTAAATCAAATGCTGCACGGGTTGTGTCACCCACATTAGTATCCCTGTACACATGGCTCAGACCTGCCACTGCAGTGTCTGTGTGTGCAGTTATAAACTGCCAATTCGACTTGGCAAGTGTACCTACTTGCCAGGCCTAAACCTTCCCTTTTTAAACATGTAAGGCACCCCTAAGGTAGGCCATAGGTAGCCCCATGGGCAGGGTGCAGTGTATGTATAAGGTAGAGCATGTACTGGTGTGTTTTACATGTCCTAACAGTGAAATACTGCCAAATTTGTTTTTCACTGTTGCAATACCTCTCTCTCTCTCATAGGTCAACATGGGGGCTGCCTTTAAATAACTTTAAAGCGCAGATTCCCTTTGGGAGCAGATAGAGATTTGGAGTTTAGGGTCTCTGAACTCACAATTTAAAAATACATCTTTTAAGTGAAGTTGGTTTTTAGATTGTTAGTTTGAAAATGCCACTTTTAGAAAGTAGGCATGTTCTTGCTTAATCCATTCTGTGACTGCCTGTTTGTGGATTCCCCGTCTGGGTCAATTTGACAGTTGGGCTGTTCACACCTCTCCTGTAGACAGTGACACAAAGGGGGCTGGGGTGTAGCCTGCATATCCTGATGAGCCATCTGTGCTGGAAGGGAAGGAAGGAGTGGTCACTCACACTTGAAAGGACTGTGCCTGCCCTCACACAATTCATTTTCTGACCCCCTGTTGTGTGTCTGGGGCCTGGCCTGAACAAGGAAAAATTTTGCAAACACTTGAGACTTTGCTTTGACGTTTGACAACTTCAAAGGTAGAAAGGGTTATAAGAAGAAGACCCAAAACCCCAGATTTTTTTAATCTTTCTGAAATCAAGCGGAACCTCTGCCAAGGAGAAGAGCTGAAGAGCTGGAGGAGGAGTACTGTCCCTTTGCTGTGTTGCTTTGCTGGACTGGCGGACAGTTGCTGCTTCTGCCTGAAAAGAGTGCAAAGGGTGAACTTTGCTGTGTGCCCTGCTTGAGCAAGTTTTCCAAGGGCTTGGAGTAGAGCTTGCCTCCTGTTGGAAGTCTCAGGGACACCAAATACTTCAGTTTCCTCAACCTGCAGCACTGGCAACTGTGTTTTGTGCTGTTCAAGAGGAGAAATCACTACGACACCGCTGGCCTGCACCGTGACCCGCCGATGCCGCACAGAGTTGCATTGCCCTGCTTTGCATTGCACCGTAACCCTGGTCTCACCGACACCATCATCGGACGACTTCACAGAGCCGCTGCTCGCACCGTGACCTATGGGCCCAGCACTCTGGCATCGCCTGCTCACACCGCAGCCTGGGCATCCCTGACAACGCCGCTCCTGCTGACACCGG
Organism: Pleurodeles waltl; assembly: GCF_031143425.1. Lineage (NCBI taxonomy): Eukaryota > Metazoa > Chordata > Amphibia > Caudata > Salamandridae > Pleurodeles > Pleurodeles waltl. Next base: position 404,546,354 of record NC_090438.1, read on the forward strand.
CGCCACTGCCTGCACCGTGGCCTGTGGACACCGCTCGTGAGGGTCACAAAGCAACGACCCGTCCCGCACCGGTGGCTTGGGCTTACCTACGACAGCGCTTCAGCAATGACGCTGCCGCTGCCTGCACCATGACCTGTGGACACCCCACGTCGCACCGCCCCGCTTCACACTGGAGCCCTGGCCTCACCGACGCCGCTGGACGACCGTCACTGAGCTGCTGCCTGCATCGGGACCTGTGGCCATCGCATGTCGCACCATCTTGCTTCGCACCGCAGCCCCAACGCCATCCACGCCAGTGCTCCTGACTTCATCAGCCCAGAGTTCAATCCACAAGGCGTGTGACTTCAAAGGCCTGGTGACTTCTGCACCGACTCTGGAAAAGACACAGCGACGCCACTCTCTGGAGTTCACAGCGAGGATCATAACGCCTACAAATCCAAGGTACTGTTTGCGGGTCTTTCTGACACCGTAGCTGGCCTGAACTTTTGGTTTTGTTGCTCACGACGCCGTGATAGCCCCATGTGGAGCTATTGACTTAAAGGAACTGTATTTTTGAGTAAATCTTGCAAAATTCATAATTTTATTACTGTATGTTGGATTTTTATCATATTTGGTCTTGTTTTAAACAGATAATTATTGGCTATTTTTGTAAAACTGGTGTAGTGTCCTTTTGTAGTGTTTTCACTGTTACTGTGTGTTATGTGCAAATGATTTACACAATGCTTCTGAGATAAGCCTGACTGCTCGTGCCAAGCTACCAAAGGGGTGAGCAGTGGTTAGCTGAGCAGGTATCTCCCTAATCCTGAAAAGAGTGAGGGTCCCTACTTGGACAGGGTTTATACCGACTGCCAACTAGAGACCCCATTTCTAACAGTGTTCACCAGGGGTTCCAGGGCACATGCATACTCATACATAGAGCGATCCTCTTCTGACATTCCGACATACCAGAACTAGGACAGATCGCTTAGGTCATGAGGTGATACTCACTAGTTCCATCCATGGGGAAGCCATCACTATCTGATACATCTACGCAACCCCACAGCCATGGGAGTCTTTTGTGGCCCTAATGTTGCATATTTGGGGAGATCTTCCTAATAGTTTACTGTGTTTGGCAGTGACTGAAATGCCGTCATGGCCCTTCGTGTAGAAAGGTGGCTTGTTGTGGGGCTGTAGACACTGGAAGTCTAGACTCCCCACCTTTTTCACCGCCCTCGGCCGGACTGAAACATGGAGCTCACCACACAGCAGATACTGCATACTCTTACTTTTCCCAGTCACATGGATCATTTCTCTGACTCAACTATTTCTTTATACCCCCCCCCCACATATGCCCACAGGGTTGCACAGGCAGATATTCTGACATGTGGTCCATCCTATCACTCCTCCAACACCCTTTCATTTCTGCGTGGGACACCTGAGGACATAGTTTCGGTGGCACCTCTCCCTGTGGCACCTACAAAATCGGAAATACAAATTACACATCTTGAGATCCATAGAGGAATTCTTTACCCTTAACGCTGCAACTGCCCCTTTCGGCCCCCATACTCTGTGAGGCCTTCAAAGCCACTATACATGGCATACACCTTAGTTTTTGTGCTAGAGAGATTCACGGCAGAGAACGGAATCTCGTAGCCCTTGAGCACCAGATGGAGTCACTCAAGACATTGGGCAGGCACCCTAGGGGTCACATAGCATGTCAACAGCAATACCAATAATTACTCTTAGACAAGGCTAAACTGTGCTGGCAGGCAGCACAGAGTCGCCTGTACTAGTGAGGAGGCAAATCCAGTAAAATGTCACATAGGCTCTGATCAGAGACAAGGAGGGTGGGCTGCAGGTTGACCCGTTAGAGGTGGCACAGGGTTTCGCCTCTTATAATGAGGAATTGGACACCTGTAGGGAGCTCCTGTCCCTTGGCTTCAGCTCTGTCAGAGATCTGGACAGGAAAGGCCCTGGGCCCTAACGGGCTCCCATGTGAAATCTTCAAAGCTTTTATGTCACGACTGGCCACTAGTCTCCTAAATGTACTTAAGGTCGCACTCCATGGGAGCCCCTCCCACTGGACTGGCGACAGGCCGAGATAGTTGTCTTCTTAAAACCGAGCAGACCCCCGGAGAGAAGACATTGTATTCTCCAATCTCCCTTCTTAATAAAGAGTTAAAGCTTATTGCCAAGACAATGGCACACCGACCTGTGATACATATGGAAGACCTAGTCCGTCCAGACCAGTTTGGCTTTATGCCTCACCGGGCCACAAGACACAATCTCTGTCGGGTCCATAATGTGCTAGCCATGGCTCTGCGGCGTGAAAGGCCGGTGCCTCTGCTTTTAGTAGATATGGATAGAGTGCTTTTAGTAGATATGGATAGAGTGTTTGACTCTGTCCAATACGCCTCCACTTATTCCGCTCGGAGGCCACCGAAATCATCTGTGGCGTACCCCAGGGTTCGTCCCTCAGACCCGACCTTCTTCAACGTCTACATGGCCCGCTCGCTAACATCGCCCGATCCCACAACCTCAACATCATCTCATACGCCGACGACACCCAGCTGATCCTCTCCCTCACCAATGACTCCGCCAAGACCTACTTCCACGAAGGAATGAAGGCCATCGCCAAATGGATGAAGAGCAGCTGCCTCAAACTCAATTCTGACAAGACGGAAGTCCTCATCTTCGGCTCCACCCCCTCCGCATGGGATGACTCCTGGTGGCCTGCCACTCTCAGAACCGCCCCAACTCCCACCGACCACGCACGCAACCTAGGATTTATCCTGGACCCCTCACTATCCATGACCCAGCAAGTCAACGCCATCTCCTCCTCCTGCTTCAACACCCTCCACATGCTCCGAAAGATCTACAAATGGATACCCACCGAAACCAGAAGAACAGTCTCCCAAGCCCTCGTAAGCAGCAAACTGGACTAATGCAATGCCCTCTACGCAGGAACCACGGGCAAACTCCAGAAGAGGCTACAACGCATCCAGAACGCCTCCGCACGCCTCATCCTGGACATCCCCCGCCACATCACAGACCACCTGAAAAACCTGCACTGGCTCCCAGTCAACAAGAGAATCCCCTTCAAACTCCTCACCCACGCTCACAAAGCACTGCACAACACCGGACCAGAATACCTCAACAGACGACTCTCCTTCTACACCCCGACCTGGCATCTCCGCTCTGCTGACCTTGCCCTCGCAACCGTCCCACATGTCCGCAGAACTACAACCAGCAGTAGATCATTCTCGCACCTCGTCGCCAAAACGTGGAACACTCTTCCCACCCACCTGCACCAGACCAAAGACCTCCTTACCTTCAGGAAACTTCTCAAGATCTGGCTGTTCGGGCAGTAGCAGCATCCCTTCCTCTCCTCCCTCTCCCCCCACCTTTGCCCCCCACTCCTCCTCAGCACATTGAGACCCTCATGGATGAGTAGTGCACTTTACAAATCCCTGATTGATTGATCTTTTTGCCCTTTTGCAGAGGCTACATTTTGGTCCCAAATTCATTTTGGATGTTTGACTTCTCTACACTGATCTGTCCGCCTCAGTCAGGGTGGCTGTTGAGACCCTTTCCGATCACCAGGGGGACAAGACAGGGGTGCCCCCTGTTCCCCCTATTCTTCACATTGGCGGTAGAGCCTCTCGCAGTGTGGGTTAGAATGGATGTCATGGTGCATGGGTTCAAGTGGGGTTCTTGACTCTCTGACAGAATTGCTCTTTACCACAACAATATCCTAGTCTTACTTACGGATCCGTAGATGATGGGGCCCTGACGATTGTTCAAATTATGCAGCTCCTCAGAGAGACCTCGGGCCTTCATATGAATATCGCCAAATTTCAAATCTTCCCGGTCAGTGGCTATAGTGGCCCCATTGAATAAGCTCCAGGCCTGACACACACGGTTGGTGGGTTTAAATACCTCAAGGTCTTTGTTTCCCCAGATCGAACATTTGCGTCGGTTAAAAATCTGTCCTCTGCACTGGCGAGAGGGAAGTAAGAGTTGGGACCTCGTCACATCTTCCCCTATCGATGTTGGGAAGATCACTGCTATTTAAGATGATGCCCCTGCCTTGTTTATTTTACCTTGTACTGAACTGCCCAAGCCCAATACCCTGTGGATGGTTCAGGCAGATTGATTCCATTCTCGGAGGGTTCCTTTGGCGTGGAGGGGCAGCCTGGTTTGCTCCTAGGACCTGCTTTCAGTCAACCTTCAGTGGGGGTATCGCTGTGGCCGATATCTACGTCTGCTACACTGCCTCCGATCTATTGGTCATTAATGACTGGTAGTATGGGCCACAACATGATCCTGTATATGCTCAGGAAAAATGCGCTATGAAAGGCACACCTGTCTTTTCATACCTCAACAGCGGGGGCATGGGTTCCCTGCCATGTGCTAGTCAGGTGGCCCTGGGACTTTGGCAAAGTTCCCTCCCAGCCTGGGGTGGTGGGGTCGTCTGACAGAGCAGACGCCCCTCTAGCACAGCTGTATGATGTCTGAGGTATCCCAGCTGGAGGGATTTTGATTGTGGGACATCATCAGCACATCACCCTGGGTGTGGTGCTGAAATCATATTAAATCCTCCAGTCAGAATATACCCTACACTGTAGTCAATTCCACTAATACCTTCAGCTCCAACATGCCCTTACACCTTACACAGCTACCCAACCTCCCAGAGTTTAACCCCCTCCAGGGTGTCTTGGAGACCTCCAATCACACAAAATCACCCAAAGTTACTAAACCCTGGTCAATCATAGTAGCAACATACTACACACTCTACTGGTGACGTGGAAAAAGAACTTGGACTCTCTGGACAATGATCACTGGACTGAGGATCTGGGGGCTCCTAGGGAGGCTGCAGTCTCGACCCGCCTCCACCTGATCCAATTCAAATACTTGCATAGGGCATATTATACCTACCACCGATTGTGACGTATGGACCTGGTAGCTTCACCTCTGTGTCTTCGATGTGGTGCGGCCGATGGCACCTTCCTACATTCGGTATGGAGCTGCCTGGCCTTAGAGGTGTTTGGCTCGGGTGAGGTTCTCTCCTGGACGATACCACGAGATCCTAAATTGTCCCTTCTCCGTATTAAGAAGGACCTTGGGGGAATAGGTATAAATGTACCCTCCTATTTCTAGGCCTTACCCTCGCCAAATGTGATATAGCCACATATTGGAAAGCAAAGGCCCCATCTCCACTTGCAGCCTGGAAACAGGGGAGAGACCAAAGCATGGGGCTCGAGGTAGGTGTGTACAAATCCCGGGGCTGAATGCAAAAACACTGTAAGATCTGGCAGAGATGGGATGATTACAGGGGAATTGTTCTGGAACCAATATGCCCTTATGATCCTGGGACTGACGATGACATTTAACACAAAGTCTGAAAGGGAGGTAGGGTTCCCGAGCACAGATTGCTAGGCATTGTCCAATAAGGGGATGGGTTGGGGGGGCAGGTGGGAGCTCCATACTGAGTGTGGACTGGGCTGGCCAAGATGCTAAAGGCAGCGTGGCTGGTGCTGGCCACCATCCAGACAATCCAGACACAGAAGGGTACAGGTGGGGTTGTCTTTAGTGTGCCCTCAACGATACGAAGTATATATTCCCCTTCACCCTATCACCTATAAACGCAAAGATATAGGGTGTTCCCTGAGGGCGTATCTCACATGGTTAGACTTCAACAGCTCCGAAGAGTACAGTGTAGTGGCCAGCGAAGGTGGAATGGGGAATGCAGAGTAACCTCCTAGGGGAACATTTATATTCTCTGAGGACTGCTGGATTTTCCTGCATGACAAGCTATCACCAAAGTTTGATGGCCATATCAATATGGCTCTAAGTACCTAAGACTAAGCCGTGTAATCTTTTCAACTGAATTTGCATTTGTTTGATACATATCTTATGATGGAATGTTATAATCTTGATAACATTTTAAGAAAAAACATTTGCAAGACATCCTGCCTCGCAACACAGAAAAATTAAAAATAAACATAGGGCTTTAAAAAATGATAATATCTCAATTAAAGAAATAAGCTCAATAACGCAGCTCATAGGAAATGACTGTGTGAAGAAAAGCATACAATAGGGGAGCAAAGTCAGATAAAACGACATAAGTTTTATAAATCTAGAGACACTGACAAGTTGTGAAGACAAGTTAATCGAATAATAGCTGAAGGATAAGAAAGGTGAGATTAATAGTGTGCCACAATCTGAGTGGTCCATATGCATTAGAAGTTAATATGCAGAGTGTTATAATAATTTATTAGCTCTTTCTTTATTGACTCAAAAACCAATTACCACAAAAAGTAATCTTCTCTGTGCTACATTTATAGATTTTGCAATGGCCTTTGATTGCATTGATAGAGGGAAATTATCAGGAAAACTGGCAAAGTGCGGTATTTCTTCGTACGTACTGAGAGCCATTATCAGTTTATACTTTCAGACATGGGTGAAGGTCAGACTATCTCCGAGGATGACTGAGATGATTTTTGATAAATAAAGGTTTGAATGTTTGCGTCCGTACTCTTCAACCTATATTTGTTGGAGCAGGAAAGGCCCTTGAAGCAGTGACTAACTGCCCCCCTAAACCAGCTGACCAAAGGTTGAGCATCCTACATTAAACAGATAACACATTGGTCTTGGATAAGTCTCCCTGTGGGCTGTGGAGGGCGTTACATGCACTGAACAGCCACTGCTTGCAAACTCATCAAAGGATAAATAAAGTTACAACCATGAGGTAATCAAAAAAGGCCAATGGCAGCTAAAAGGTACGAAGCTTGACGATGCAAAAAATACTAGCATCTTGGCATATGGCTGGAAGAATTTAGGAGGGGGCAACAGCATATTTTGGTCACTAAAGTGACCTGCGCTACCACTTTATTTCTACTTTGCTCGTTTTGTTGCAATGGACCGACAGGTCCCTCTCTATCTCCTCTGCTGCGAGTAGTGGCTAGTAAAATGTTTCCACTTCTTACTTAGGGATTGATCATTTTCCACAGGAAATTAGTAACGTGGATGATACCTAATAGTACTCTGCAAATGCAAGTGTGCTTAGAGTTTGATGTTATCTGTCGCTTATTGTCAGAAATCGAGATGAAATCCATCAAAAACCAAAAAAAAAACATGTAATACGGCAAGCAATGAAGGATGGGAACAGTTGAACTGAGTCCCTCTTCTCAGCTTTAAAAAACTTGCAATTCCAATATTTATAATAAAGCACTACCAATAGCTTAAATCAGCAGTTCCCAGCCTGTGGTCCGTGGGCCCCCAGGGGTCCGTGGCACATTCCCAGGGGTCCGCAGGCCCAGAGGAAGGTACTTTTCCAGCTGGGGCATCTGACAAACACGTGCATGTTTTTATATGCACTACTTCCTTTGTGGAGCAGTTTTAAAAGCACTGCAAAGCGCCTTGTACATCCAGCATCTTAAAGCGTTAAGATAACTCTAGTGAATAATGTATTTGCTGGAGAGAGATGGGAGTTGTGTCCAGTGGCAGTTTTGACTCAAAGGTAGTGCAGAGGGTTAACATGCCTGCTGAAAAGAACGTGTATCATGCAAAGAACAATATTTTATGTGCATAACACAGTGGGTTACTGCTTTTGTCACAGAGATTCTTTTGTTACTGTGGAATTCATAAGGTACAATCGTAATCGAACACAATGAACTGCCGTTCAAGAGCTGCATGCAAACTGCAAATTAGAAAGTTGTTTTTACACCTGTCTTTCATTTACCCCTATAATATACATGCTGCTAAAAAAGGTTTGCTAGCTAGAAATACATACTTGTTATTACAGTCAACATGAATGACTGTGTTGTGTTCTGAAATCTGAGTTTGTGCTTCTCCAGACCAAGCACTCTTAGAAAATGTCTTCCGGTGTGGATGACGTGAATCCTACACGTTGTAGTCCCCTGTAAAGTGCTTCGACTCTCTACACTGGTATGAGAAATGCTACAAAACAAATGAATTAAATGTGACTGTGTTTTACGGAGCCCTAATTCCATACCTGAAGAACCAGTGGTTCCCCAGTCTCTCTTTGCAGTAGCCAAGCCAAAGCCCTGCCAGACTTGTCCCCATTCCCAATGCAAGCACTGCTTATATTGGGTGCGTGTAAATGCACCCAGCCTGTACCCTTTCCTTGCTTTTCCCCTACGCAGCCGCAGCTCCACCGGCTGGGCACCCTGCTCCAATGTGCCACTCCCCTGTATCATCATCCACAGAGCCCTCTCCTCCTGATGCAACTCTCACTGGAGGTACCTATGCATCCCGAAAGTCAGCCCCTGACAGCGGCCTTTCACAATCGCCTTCCTAGCCTCCCATTCTACTTGCTGAGACTCGGCAGGGGTACCCACTGTCCCCTTTATGGTTTGCTCTTGCTATGGAGCCTTTAGCTATTCAGGTCCCTCGAATCATGCACAATTTGGGAATCGAGCTGGGAAGGAGTATGCATGTGGTGTCCCTTTATGCCGATGATGCGGGTGTCCCTTTACACAGAGGCAATCTTTGCTACTCCTGCTGCAATTTCTTGAGAACTTTGGTGAGGTTTCTGGCCTTAGGCTCTTTAGGGAGAAGTTGTTTTTCTTTCTGTTGGTGGCACTGGTGGGGGTACCAGCAGAGAGCCTTTCGGATCTGGTGTTGGAGAGGGCTTGCAATCTGTCAGGAGAACCAGCTGGGATAGACTGGGACAAGACTGTACACTGGGTTTGTGTGAGGTATCTATAGGGAATACAAACGAGAGTACCAAATGGCTGGAAGGGAAGCAGGAAAGGAGCAGAGGAATGAAGCAGATTGAGACAGGCTGTGAAGTACACACAACAAGAATATGAAGCAGGGAAACAATAGAAAAGCTATAATTAATGATTGTTTGCTCCTCAGAAATGATCTCTCTGTGAGATGAAAAGATCTTATACCAAGGCAAGGAGCAGAATAATCTCACAGAGTTCTGGGAGACATCCAGCAACTCCAATGGAGAAGGTGCACTGGGCGGTTCTCGGTGCCAAAGGCACAAGCCTTAGAATCTATCTGGCACCCTTGGAAGTAATGAAATTACCGATAACAATACAAAAAGAACAACAGGGACTAGAACTAGGAACACCAACAAAAGAAAATGGACTCAGGCAAAGCAGGAGCAGACTCGGGGTCAGGAACAAGGCAGAAATTCAGAGAACAAGCATAGGAAAGTTCTGCACTCAAACAAGGCAAGACGGAAATATGCAGGCAAAAAGGAACACAGTACTAGAGAAGGGGTCTGCGTATAACAGGGTAGATCAAGAAGAGTGGAGACAGTAGAATATGAACTATCGCTAACAGTTAGAGATGCAGAAAAACAAGGACAGGAGACTATGAACTAGGGCTAATAGTGGAACAGAGAAGTAGGCAAACAATGGGCAGAAACAGATACTACAAACAGTCAGAAACAGGACACTGGGTTCAGAGAAAAAGGGGAAAGAAATAAAGGACAAGCCTGTAGCAACAGCAGCAGGAACATGGAGCGCAAGGAGGCACAAGAGGAGTCAGCTGCAAGCCAGGGCACTCTGTGCTTACATGGCTGAAATAGCTGAGGGTTCAAGGGACGCGCACAGGTGCATGGAGGGAGCCAGGTGCAAGGAATTACCCAGTTGTAGGGAGGCAGGCAACCATTGTTAACGCAAATGTCCTAATTAGAAATTATTAATGAATGATTATGCGTTTTGAATATTGAAAAATTTAGAAAATTACTAATGTAGAAAATAATGTGCATGTTTGAAATTGTGACCTCGGAGAGCGGTCGCCAAGATTCACAAATCATATTAAAAGAACGACTAACATATGTGAAATATTGAAAATGTATTAGAATAATGTAGTAGCATGTCATATTGAGAGATATAACTTATGTTTTGCATTATATTGTAGAGCTTAACTTAGCCAAAGTCGTGGCCTATTGTTTCCAGGCCTCGTGCAGAAGCTGAATATTAACGTTCAATGAAAAGATGCTGACAGACCAAACTAACTGTGAACTGCTCATTGTCTAATAAAATTTGCTTAGCAGAAACCTTTGCATGAACCGACGGACAGGAGACGATGGAACTAAAATGTAACAAGCAGTGTGTAAAGCGCTCAGAGCGTACTTTCCCAGGACTCGAACAATAAAGACACTGACTGGAGAAGACGATGCAACATGTTTGATACCTGACGAGCCAGATGATGAGGACATCGCAAAGTGAACCAATCAACAATCTGAGAACTGTGTAATATTAGAATTCAGAGATTTGAATTGTGAAAAATATTGGACGAAGTAAAATCGTGTGATTAATTGACGAATTAGGAATTGGGGGATAGTCTGGTTGACTTTGATATAACAACAGATGTTAGGTGCAGATGTAGAGAAGACCTTATTCCGAAATTGATGCGAGATCAAAGAAGATTCGAGATTCTGTCATTGGGCTCATGCTCTTGAGAGCCCGATGTGATGCTGATCGATTGATGACCTGAGGACGAAGACTGACTTGTTGCTGATCCATACCGAGGATAGGTAGATATGACAATGTGACTGAACTAACTTTTGTGCCTTGTTCTTTCTAGGTACCAACTGTGCTGTTTAAATAAGTTTTCTCTTAGCTAGATGTTTTTCCAAATTCATGTTCTAAACTTTTTTCGCATGAACTCCCACATGCTGATGCTAATCTGGGTTAGGTGAGGTTCCTACCCTATGACATTGACAAACACAGAGACAAATGATTGACAAACTTATTTGCTGAACTCTGCTACTTATGTTGACTTATTCATTCCTGATTCTATTGTTGACTTATGCTACTGCTTTCGAATGTACTCTGCTGGAAGTTTTGATTAGGCAATGTTTTTGGTGCCTTTTAATGAATTAATACAGATTTGTAGACTCGAATAAAGTTTGAACTAATTTTCATGAATTTGTTTTGTAACTAATAGGGAATAAAACTACTAAAACGTATAGTGAGTTGTGGTTATTCATGACTGAGGGTCATGGGGTGTTATGTTTTGATTCATTGCTGATGATGACCAATGTTTATTGAGTTGTGTAATAATTATTAGTGTAACAGCCATTAGCCTAGCTAGGATACTCCATGCGAATCAAAAGGTTCATCGACCTATACGCGTCCCCTTGTAAGTTTACTTACTAAGGACCAGGCGCGCTAACACCATCAATGATGGAAAGGCTGAACTGAGGCTTGTAGAAAGGAAGACCAAGGAAACCAGGAGACACAAGACAGGAAACAGGAAAGCCTGGAACGGAGTGTGGATCAGAGCAAACATAGAGACAGGTCCAGAATGCAGACATAACAAGTTCAAAATAACTGTAGGATCCAGGAACAACTCAAGCGAATAAGAAACCACCACCAGGACATGATCTAGGAAGGGTATAAAGACAGCAGGAAATACAAGGACCATGATGCATCAGGACAGTAGAGTGGGAGCCGAGACGGAATACAAAGTATTTCTGGAATGACAAGGTGTTGAAGTGCATAATCTCATATTTAGTGATAAAGGCAGGCGTCCAGATGAGCTCAGCCTAGTGGCATGAAAGCAGAATCCTGACACCTGGGGCTGCTGTGGGATATTGGTCAGTTCCGTTACTTGGGAATGATGGTAGCACACACAGAAGCAGAGCAGAAGTAGAGCAGCTGTGGCTTAAAGCGGAATGGGTTCTGACCTCTCTCCAGGGCTTGGTGAGATTCTTAAATACTTTTCCACTGTCGCTCAGGAGCAGAATTGCGGTGGCTAAACTGGTGTTGCAACCACGTTGCCTCTATACTATCACTGTGTCTGCTTCGAGTTGGGATTTTCTGACAGCTAGACACCATTTTCACCTAACTTGTGGGGGGAGACAGAGCAGGGGAGGTAGAACAATCATGACTGGGGACTGGGAACTCCTAACCTGGAGCAGTAGGATTATTATTATGCATCCCAACTACAACATTCTGCCCACTGGTTAGCTGAGGGTGATAATTGGTAAAAATAACTCCTGGCAGGGCTGGTCGAGGACGGCTCCCTCTGCAAGATGATGATGACAGGCACAGGAGTACCTAGTGGAGCACACTACATTGTGCAGCAAACAGAGGCCATGTGGCAGAGGGTGATTACAGTAGTGATTAGGAGGGTCCCATTTCACAGGGAGTTACCGTTGTAGGTGCTCACTCTGTTTCAGCAAGTGGAAGAGGTTATGACGTTTAGGGCATGGCGTGACGGAGGCTAAGAGCTGGGGGGGCATTTGCATCCCAATGTGTTCTTCATATCCTTTGAGGATGTGGGATGACAGTTTGACCTGGGACCTGGGCATTTTTTTGCAATAAGCAGGTGTGGTGGAGATTGTCAAACAGCTTTGGTTTTCCTTTCTGGCTACACCGTTGAATTCAGCTGTGTTGGGAGCACTGTTGACGATGGGCACAGGAAGCCATCAGTATTCCCAGATGCATAAAGCACTCCAGGCAGACAGCCTATACAGGCAGCTAAGGATACAGCAGACTTGGGGGATGGTTTTGGGTGCACCCTCTCGGATGTGAAGTGGACCAGGGTTTGCGCACTACTGAAAACAGTGTCTAGCAACAATTGCTTCTGCCTGATACACTTCAGTTTCTTGCATCCCACCTATGTGACCCCAGTGAAAATGCACAGGTACAATCCGGGTTGATTTCTTTCCGGACCCCGTTTTAAGTTTGCTGTGGCAGACTGTTAGACCTGACAGCATTAGGGTGGTCACCCCTAACTTTTTGCCTGCTTCCCTCCACTTTTTGGACACTGTGTTGGTTTTTGGACTCTGCACACTTTACCACTGCTAACCAGTGCTAAAGTGCATATGCTCTCTCTCTGCAAACATGGTGACATTGGTTCCTACCCAATTGGCTTATTTAGTCTACATGTAAGTCCCCAGTAAAGTGCACTACATGTGCCCAGGGCCTGTAGATTAAATGCTACTAGTGGGCCTGCAGCACTGATTGTGCCACTTACATAAGTAGCCCCTTAACCATGCCTCAGGCCTGCCATTGCAAGGCCTGTGTGTGCAGTTTCACTGCCAGTTCGACTTGGCATTTAAAAGTACTTGCCAAGCCTGAAACTCCCCTTTTTCTACATATATATCACCCCCATGGTAGGCGCTAGGTAACACATAGGGCAGGGTGCATGTAGAACAAAGGCAGGTCATATACCTGTGTAGGTTATATGTCCTGGTAGTGTAGAGCTCTTAAATTCGTTTTACACTGCTGTGAGGCCTGCTCTTTTCATAGGCTAACATTAGGGCTACCCTCATATACTGTTTGAGTGGTAGATTCTGATCTGAAAGGAGTAACAAGGTCATATTTAGTATGGCTAGAATGGTAATACAAAATCCTGCTGACTGGTGAAGTTGGATTTAATGTTACTATTTTAGAAATGCCACTTTTAGAAAGTGAGCATTTCTCTGCACTTAAATCCTTCTGTGCCTTACAATCCACTTCTGGCTAGGTTAGTTGACAGCTCCCTTGTGCATTTCACTCAGACAACCCCAAACACAGGATGCTCAGTCACACCTGCACACATCTGCATACTGAATGGGTCTTCCTGGGCTAGGAGGGTGGAGGGCCTGACACTTACATTTGAAAGGACAGTGGCCTGTCTTCACACAATGTACTGCAAACCCCCCTACTGGGACCCTGGCAGACAGGATGGAACTGAAAGGGGACCTGGTGCACTTCTAAGCCACTCTTTGAAGTCTCCTCCACTTCAAAGGCACATTTTGGTATTTACCCAGGGCCGCTGACCCTACCAACTCAGACACTTCTGGACAAGATACCACTGGTGAAGAAACTCTGAACCAGAACCTGCAACTTGCCAAGAGGAACTGCCTGGCTGCCCAAAGGACTCAACTGACTGCTTTTCTGCAAAGGACTGCTGCCCTGCCGTTGCCCTGCTGCCTTGCTGCTCTCTGGCTCTGCTGAGAAGAGCTCTCCGAGGGCTTGGATGGAGCTTGCCTCCTGTTCCTTGAAGTCTCGGGACCAAAAAGACTTCATCCTGCAAAGAACTCCTTGTGTGGCGAAAAATTCGACACACAGCCTGCCAGAAATGACGCACAGCCTGCATCGCAGTGAAAAAATCACCGCACGCCGAACCGGAACGATGCAGCCCGGCTCCCAGAGAGGAGATCGACGCAGGGCCAGCGTTGCGACCGGAACTTTGACGCACGGCCCACTGGATCGATGCATAGCCGGAATGACGCAGCCCGACTTCCTGCGAGAAGAATCGACACAGCGCCTACTGTGCAACAGAAATTTCCCTGCATTGCCCGCTGGATCGATGCAGCTCCTGCGAATTCGTCCTGCATGCCCAGGATTTCATTGCATCGTCCCCGGGGCGTCCAAATACCCCGCAACCCGAAGAGAATCCAAGTCTTCTCACCGGAAACCGACGCAAGGCCCTGATGGCATGGAAAAACATTGATGCATCGTCTGTGTGCTCCCGGAGAAACCAACGCACACCTCCCTGTTTTCCACGCATCTGCTCCTCTGCAGCCCCTTGCGGCTAATGTAGACGCAAAACAGGTACTTTGTGCTTGCAAGAGACACTTGTTGCTTTTATGAACTTAAAACTCTTTTTATCATTCTCTAAAGTGATATTTCAACGTGTACTTATCAAATCTTGATTGTTTTGACCTGCATTCAACCAGATAAATATTCTATATTTTTTTTAAACACTGTGTGGTGTATTTTAGTGGTTTAGTTAAGCCTGACTGCTCAGTGCCAAGCTACCAGAGGGTGGGCACAGTATAATTTTGACTGTGTGTGACTTACCCTGACTAGAGTGAGGGTCCTTGCTTGGACAGGGGGTAACCTGACTGCCAACCAAACACCCCATTTCTAACACAGACTTTATGCACTTGGCATGGAACTGCGCTGTGTGGGGTCCTTCTGGGCGGCTGTGGTGGAAAGACTGCGCAGGACCGTGGCCTTGCGGTGTGAGCAGATGCCACAACACTGTTTGGTGGGTAATATTGCTAAACCTAAGAAACGCAAGATGTCATATCACTTCCTACAGTTGGCTTTAGTATTGGCCCGGAGGCGTATGGCCATCACTCAGATGGGAGTGGGGGCACCTAGTGAGGCTCAGTGTGCCTGGGATGTCTGACTGGTCCCCGGCTGAGGCAGCGCATCTTAGGCGGGTGAGAACTGACAACAACTTGTAGGTGTACCTGGAGGTTTGGGAAGTGCTGAGCGAGAGCTTCATCTAGGTGAGTGGAGTGAGTCAGATACAGGTGGCTCTAGGAGTGAGCGCGAGGAATCTCTATTGGACGGAGGAAGTAGGGTGTAGACTACATAGAGTGTAAATATGGCTTTGGGGGGGTACTCTGTTTAGCCCTGACCAAGGTGTCACCTTGATGCGCTTCCTTGTTTGATTCATTCATTGTTTGTATTAAATTGTATTCCTGTAGTGCACAAAATGTTTAATTGACTCACTAAGGCCATTGTACACGGTTGGTTGTTCCGTAGTGAAAGATAATAGTAAATAAAGTTATTTTTTTTAATGGGAAAAAACGTACAAAACATTCAAAAACCCTTTTCATTCATTAACGCCACGTCAATGAAAAATTCACATGCACCTAGTAACTTGGGTCATCCTCAATAGTCTTTTTCCTTTTTCTAGAAAAAGTCATAAAATGTGCCACTGAGAGCTAACGCCATCAAGCATGCCGAGTCTCTGCCAAATACAGGACCCTTTTCTAATTACCAACACTAGTATTTAAAGTGGTCCATGGTCTATCCCTTTATTACCTTTTTAACACCTTTGCTCATTGTGCCTCCATCCATAAAATTAAGCTCTGACAACACAAAACTTCTAGACTCTCCTAATTCTAGTCCTTTTAGCTCTAGAAATCTTCCACTGAGACTCACTTCCACCAGTTATCCCGGTAAATCCTTCTCTCAAGGATCTGAAAACCGTTCTAAAGTGTAATAGTTTGCAACAATATGGAAGAAAGTGATAACTACCTCACATAACCCTAACCTGCTGTAAATATGGATGTTTTGTAAAAAGCCATCAACACCCCATAGAGCCCCCAAGTACTGTAAGCATGTATGAATATCTTTTTTTATGCGTGAATATGTACTGAACTAGTTTATCTTTGCACAGTAGCCCCTGTCATCCATACCTCAACTACTTACTTTGGGCTGTGTTAATAATTCCATTTGCTTATATTATTTTGTACACCATTTCTGCCTGAAAATGAATAATTAAATAAACTGATTTGGTAGTCTGAACGCGTGGAATGACTTTTTGTTTATCTGAGACAAAATTAAACTTGCATTCAAGGCTGGTTAAAATCCTAGTTCAGGCAGTTTTCCTAATTCTTATGACCGTGTCGTGCTTCGGGATTCGGACATGTGCAGGACCTCCTAGAGTAGGAAATGGCAAGGAAAAATCGTCTCACTTACGCACAACAAACGTAGGTGCTGGAGGGCACCCCGGGGATGTAATGACTGTGGACAAGCAGGGTGGAGTTAATATAGAATACTGGCAGGTTGGCAGAGCACTGCACCAGAAAACACACTGGATACGCTGGGCACATATGTGAAGGATGGCAGTCTTCTCTGTTGAGTTTACTTGGTGGTTACAGCAAGAAATGAAGTGAATGGTTGCCAAATGGTGTCAGTGCCCTTTTATCCCCTCATCTCTTTACTATTTTTTTAACTATGAATAGCTATGCACTTATCATCCGTCATTTAAAAATGTACGCAGAGGTGAGAGTAAGCAGACTACACAAATCCTCCTCACCCAACTAGAAGCTGACTTCTTATGTTAGTCTTTATGTCAGATGAATCACTTTAGTGAGCGGACTCTGATTCATTCAACCATTAATATTTTTGTTTAATATGGCAAAGAGGCTGATGTGTGTAACTGCCGATATGCCTGCTGCAAAGAACGTGTACCATGCAAAGAAAAGTATTTAATGTGCATAGCTCAGTGGGTACTACTTTTGTCGCAAATATTATTTTGTTACTGTGCAGTTCACAAGTTACAATCATAATCCAGTACAGTGAGCCATGAACTGCCATCAAAGAGTTGCATGCCAGCTGCGTGGCACACATTAGAAAATATGTTTCCCCCGTCTTTCATTATCCTTATGCTGCTAAAAAGTAAAAGGGTTGCTTCCGTAGAAATACATTCTTATTTTTAAAGCCAAAGCTAACCACTGTGCTCTGAATCCTGAGTTTGAGCATCTCTTTACCAAGAAAAAAATGCCTACCAGTGTGGATGACTTGAATCTTGCACCTTCGTAGTCCCCTGTAAAGTGCTCCGACACCCTACACTTTTTTGAGAGGTGCTATAAGATAAATGAATTACATGTGGGAGAGAGGCTATGGAGATAAGAGAGGCCTGTACGGTGTTACTTCCTTTCCCCACCACATATTTATGTGAAAAAGCTTTATCAAATTTAAATCGTAGAAATAGCTCAGGGGTCCCACGCTTCCAGTAGTGATTCGGTGGGGGTCCTCAGAAGACAAAAGGTTGGGAATGACTGTTATAGAGCATCCTTACTCGATATGCAATATGGAGAAGCAGAGCTTGGAATGGACAAAGGATGCAATAAAGGTATACAAATGCACCATTCAAATACACTCACACAAGCACAGGCATACACTCATATATACATAGGTGCAACATACCTTAACATCCAAATTCATCACAAATTAATTGTACAGCTATGACAATTTTTGGCTCATATCCTTCATTGCCAACTTTCGTAAGCTAGCAAGTCTGCTGTCAACGATGCTATGGCATGCAGTTGCGTTTCCTGACTCATAAGGGGTGTTATACTGGCAGTGCTCTTACCATCAACCAATACACTTTGTTAGGTCTCAGCAACAGGCATTCAGTGGCTGGCCAGCAAGACAGTTAGATCCATATTTCCCTTTACCTTAAGTTAAACAATACCCGTATGTTAAACAACTCTAGTACCAAGAATTCATAATTAATATCCATATTCATTTCTTCTCCACTTGGAGCACCTAATGAGCTTAAGCACAATCTATGCATTTCAAAGATTTAGAAAGTGCCCTTAATTAATGGCAGAGGAAATTGTTTTGTACTATACATAAGAAATGAATATCGGCATTTCCTAATTATGCAATTATCTGTGAGCAACTCTATAGCAAGTATCTGTATACACTGAAGTACATAACTCTATAGTGACAGAAGAATATAAAGCAGGGGTCTCCAACCTTTTCTGTAGTGAGAGCTACTTCTGATCATTGAAAATCAGTGTGATCTACTGAAGTCAAAGCAACTTGCTCATTGTTACCAGGCACCCCCACGCCCAGCTTCGTTGACTTTGAACCTAGTGTCCATAAAGCCAGATACTATAGTTTGAACAACTACTTTGACTAGGGGCACATTAACAGGGCTGGCGTGTGTCAGTAAGCACGCTGTCTTCAGGGATGTATGAACTTGTGTGCATATGAAAGGCATATATACGTATGGGCGACTGAAAGCCTGTGTTGTAGTTACTTGTGGCTTTGGACATACCTTTCACCATATGTGGCACTGTTACATGCATAAAACAAACATACAACCATTTTTATAATGGGAGAAATGTAAAATTCAAAAATGTCTCCCATTTAAAAAAACAAACAAAAATGCTGGATTTTTCAGTTATGGCTATGGTGAAGTGTTCTACTGGCCATTGGGAGCAACAGTCTAGCTGTTTGTAAATGCAACACTTTGAAAAGAAACTGAGAAAATTAAAATGAAAAGTCAACTTATTCATTAAGGTAACTTTTCGTTTTAATTTTCTCTGATTTAAAAGCTTTGAGAAACATCATTTTGTTCTCATCTCCAATACTGAGCTGACGAGGATTTTTATTTATGAGTTAAATATTATTAGTGCCTCAATTCTTCACCTCTGTGCCTCACCATGTGTTGTAAATCTGACTCCAGCACTACTCAATATCAGGCCCTGCTATCTGCAGCCTGATGATAATGTAAAATAAGCACATCTTTTTGTTAAGATTAAAACGGGATATGTGACCTTATGCTTGTTTAAAAATGAACTCAAGGTTGTGATCTATTCTAAAGGTGTCTGGGAGCTAGCGGTAGCTTGCAATCACCTGGTTGGAGACACCTGATATAAAGTAATACTTTCACAACACCAAAAATGCAAGCTGATGTTTGTAATCAACTTTAAGTTAAATGATAAAACATAAGTATGTTTTCAAAGAACAAATAATACATTTTAGCTAACTGTAGTGAAATTTTCAAATTCCTACTCCGAGAAATAGCACAAACACAGCATTTTTAGAAGAACGTAAACATAACCTAAGTATGATAATAGCATAGCGCTAGATAGATATTTCGAAAATTATAAGTAAAAAATGTCCTTGATTTCCATGGTGTTGCTTCTAAATCCACATACTTTGAAGCGCATTGATGCCTGGCACTGTACAATTGCGTGTTATGTCATTTTTGCCCCAGCTCATTTTATTTCAGGGCCATTAGATACTTCTCTGCAAAAGCAAGAGCACTATTGTTCTCTGACAACATCCCTGGGAACCTTCACCTTTGAAAGCGGTAAGTGTTGCCTTTATGCACTTCCCATAATCCTCCTTACAGCAGAGAAAACAGAACTACAGCAATAAGAACAATGAGACCTGTACTGAAACACCTATTAAAACACATCAAATCAATATAGCAGTCAGAGGTGTGTAGCAATCAGAGGTGCATATGTAATTAATGGCTTGAATCTAAAAGTCCTTGATGGAAAATGTTGTTAAGAATTATGTACGGCGAACCCACTATTTATATGTGAATGCCTTTAATGGCTTTTTAGATAGGAGAGCAATTGTCATGAGCTATGCATCGCTAGTGTGCAAGGAACAGTCTCATCTGGCTATCAGATATGCAAAGCTCCTGAAAGTGTGTGCTGTAGTTCAATCCAAGATAAACATGGCAAGTGTTGAAAGAATCAAGGGCTCCTTATGGTTGCGGGCAAAGATCAATACTTCCGTAGTGTTCCATGAGTTGTTTATCGCCAACAGAATCTCCTGATCCTAATCTGCCGGCTGCTGAAATTTATATTATTCACTTGCAAAGCTGACTTCATTATTGCTAGCTCTTGAACATCGATGTGTCCCCGAGTCACATGTGAAGTGATTTACTCAAACTAACATCTATTACTAGTTAAGTTTAACACAAGAAACTGCTTCCATCCGTAATGAAGTGGACTGCTATTTCATCATGATGTAGTATATTTAAAGAAATGTGTCTTCAGATCTTTGCTTAATTGGAATATGTCATCCCAGGCCCTGAATACATATGGTGATCGCCTCTTTTATTGTTTTTAGGGTGGAGCACATAAGTGCTCGTCGCAGTTGTAATCTCTCTTTGGGCTTTTAACCACGCCCATGTCACGCCTGTCACTTTCATTGGTTTGTGGGCTTGCCTTTTAAAATCCGCTTGATTTCATTAGTGAAAGGTATCTAAATGTCATGCCCATTCAGGTGTTTAGCCCTCTTCGAGCACACCGGCCAACTACTGAAAACACACAAGACAAAGGGCCTGATTACAACTTTGGAGGACGGTGTTAAACCGTCCCAAAAGTGACGGATATACCACCTACCGTATTACGAGTTCCATAGGATATAATGGACTCGTAATACGGTAGGTGGTATATCCGCCACTTTTGGGACGGTTTAACACCGTCCTCCAAAGTTGTAATCAGGCCCAAAATGTTTTCACCCTGGTTTCTGCACGGCTTTATCTTTTTATTTTCCATGCAGTGTGATTGCGCTGGGTTTTGCATAGCGCGATTGCACTTGTTTTTTTGGTTTTCAATTTCAGAGAAATTGTGGTGGGTTTTACATAGTGTGATCGCATTCGTTTTTCTTTCTTTCAATTTATGTGACAAGAAAAGTCCACTTAGGAGTTTACAACGCTAATAGCTCTAACACGAGCAAATGTGAGACCCGTTGCATAGCAAATGCTTGTTTTGTACGTTGCATTCCCTCCTCTCCTGGTATGGTGCGCTCACTGCAGGCATGTCAAGAGCCACCAGAGATAGTGAGCTTGAGAGCCAGATAAGCAGTGGTGCTGTTTTTGTGCATTATGCAGGTTTCTTAGAAAATGATGTGGGCCTACAATGAAACAATAAACTTCAATCAGGGCGTGGGTGATGTGTGATATTTACTCAGGCTCTGGATGTGATGTGCTATGCTGCAGGATGTAGAACGCCCTTAGGAGGAGCATGTACGTTGTCTGTGAGGCAGTACAGAAGGGTATTGACATCAACGATTGCAGGAGTACAGGAGCTTGAAAGACCTTTCTGAATTGGTTTTCTGGGAGGAATGATTTCACTTTCTGTAGCAGAGACAGCTGGTACCAGGCAGTATTGTTTTTTTCTTAGTGATGTGTTACTTGAGGATAATGTTGGTGCCTAAAGTGAATCCAAGTGGCATGGCGCTGAGCGAAAGTTGGGGCTTGAATCTGTCCAGGTGGATGCTGTGGTTATTTCCAATTGTTGGTCTGCATCTTCCAGATATTGGGGTGTGGTTGTGGTTGCATGAAATTAAAAAAATGTTTTTTTTTTCCTATCGTTAAATCTTTTTTCTCCTTATCCTCAAATAGCATAATCTTATCTCATCCACAATTCTTGCCCAGATTGTTTATCAGTAGAAATATTTCACCTAATTAAAAGCATGTTCTTCCAGTACAAAACCCATGCTAGAAGTCATGCAGGCAATCTTGTACTGTTTGCGCCAGTGTGCATGTAGCGCGAGGCAGTCTTAAGTGTATCCGAGCAGGGGGACAAAGCAAAGGTGCCATATCTTAGTCGTGCTCTATCTCTTTCATGCAACACAGTCCAGCAGCTTTGGCTGTTGCCCTGAATTCGGTGAATTCTCTGTAAATGTATTCCTTATTTCAATTAGTACCCAACGAGTTAGCACAAGGAATGTGAAGGTGAAATAATAGAACAATTGCAACAATTTACACGATGGACCTCAAGCCCTCACTGTTTTAGGCAACTATGGTTTCAATGGTTGATTACATAAACAAAAGGAAACAAAATGCCTAAATGATGATGCACAATGCTGTTTTTCACAAAATGATTCACATATTACTATGAGCCTCTAGCCAAAATGTGTTAAGGAAAAACAGCTGATGTGCTCTGCAAATACAAAACGGTAAGGTATAAAAATTAATATTTCTTGGAAAGCATTTTGAGCTAAAGATGTAAAGATACCCGAATAATGTCTTTCAGCGATGCGCCTCAACTTTTATCTTGATACAACATTCAATATTAAATCCAAAAATACTACATCATAATTTTCCGGTAGGTCATGACAATCTTATCAGGATAAATTAATAAGTTGAATTACCATTGCTCAACACCCTTAAATATTCTGGAGAGCAGAAATGAAAAAGAAAAAAGGATATTGTACTAAACAAAGCTGACAATGTGTAACAGAAAACGATAATACTACTAATCAGAGGTGGAAGTACGTAAAATGCCATGGTGGTCGAGACAGGCCAGAGACATGGCTTAAAAGAACGAAGTATTCTGCAACTATTTTGTTGGCCGTTTACTTTCAGACAAGTGCATATAAAATATAACACATTCACTGTAGGTGGAAAATAAATGCAAGTTAAAGTAGTCATTGGGAATTACACTGTTCCTTTCTGAAAACTCTATTGATTCCTACAATCACTGCAAATGTATGTGTTTTTAACCACACAGAACTGAACCCTGGTTGGCTTAGTGGGGAATAATGACGTGTATTTATAGCGCTATGAGGTTCCAGCCAATGACTCAAAGCACTGTAATTAAGTAAGACATTATTTTAAAGTTGTATTATATAGTATATGATATTGCACAAAATGTGCAAGGTGCTATGCAATCAGACTGTACCTGGTGCAAACCTTTTTCGTACCTTTCCATCAGAAAACTCTAACTGCTAACATTTAGTCTTAAAAAAGAAGAAATCTTTGTCAGCATAAAGCCCCAAGACTCCATCAATTGAAGCATTATACTGGCTCCCATGCAGCCCTTAGATTTGCTCATTACGTGCTTTTTCTTTAACTGCCTTCCTCTCCTCCTTAAACGCCGAGGCACCTCAAGGTCAGTGTTATCTGTTATGAACGATTGTTTTTTTATTTTATTATTAGGCTTATTTTATGAAATTAAAAACAAAGGTTCGGATGTTCAACCCAATATATCCTATCATCTTCAACGACTGCTAATATTCAAATTAACAATAATATTAAGCAAATAGTGCAACTTGCAAAGCTGTTGCATTTTTGCACTATATATACCTACTTTAGAATTGTTCAGATTCACAAGGATGAAAAGCTGAGTATGTCTTGCTTGAATTCGAACTTGAGACTGACAGATCACATCAGATGTCAGCAATATGGACATAACTCACTGAGCAATCTTGCAAAACATAAACTCCGATCACGGGCTGCACAAAATCCTGTCAGAAACTACAGGTAATCAGTGCTCTGCCAACAACGAGTATTTTAACGCGTTGTATCCTGTCCTTAGGACGTGAGAGCAGTTCATGCTTAACCAGCTATTGTCGTATAGAGCAGGACACATGCAAGTGAAGCCAAACCCATTTCAGATGAATGTAAAACCTCAGGATTAATAGAGGCTTTGCGCCCATTAATATGTTTTTTTTTTCTTCTGTCGGATGGAATGGTTGTAATTAAACTATACTAGCCCTTTTCATTTAATCCCTGGAGCAGACCTATACACACCAGAGGTTTTAAATCAAACTGTAAAAATCCTCAAAGCTGCAAGTTAAAGTGTTAGCCACGGGAGAAAACCAATAAAGGATTTATCAAACATGCCGACTAAACCAGTGCGGCTTTGGAAGGAGAATTACAAAAAAAATACAAAAATTATTAACTTTAAAGGTAATGCTTGCACAACAAATTGCCGGACTATCGAAATATTAGGAATGCGCTTTGAAGAGAGACTAATTTATGACTAATGACAGTTTCCCTCCCGTCAGTTCAGCATCATAGACTAAGGAGAACCGCGTGCAGCACGATCACACCCATTATTACAGTGTACCTATGCATAGTCAGCTCCTAGGCCCATTTATAGGTTTAGCCTGTACAGCTCCTGTGCTGTGCTTCTGAAATCTATTGTTTTAAATATAAATCTTAAAAGGGGCTTACATCCTGCTCTTGCTTTTAATTGGTTCCTGTGCTTGCTACTTACTTTTTCTCTGTTTCTATTGGCTGTAGCATACTATTTCTATTATATACTACTTTATATGTTATATACTATACTATATACGATTTCCTGTTGTTCCTCATGACTTCTCTGTGTGTTTATCTCTTATCAGTTTCCCCAAGTACTGTTTTTATGTGCTTTGCTGGAACTTCTTCTCTTAATTGATTTGCTATTTTACACACAGCACAAACCAAACTAATGTATCGAAGCACTTCACAGACACAGAGAGATTAAGTTGTTGATTATGACTTTGGCGGACGGAAAGAGGCGCCATGTAACCCCTGGTGGAGAAGAGTTGGTAATCCCCAGGGCGGCGCTGCTTGCAGGCCTGCCCTGGCGGATTAGGACTGCCAGCACCGAAAGTTCCTCCTCTGAAAAAAACTGGCAGTCAGACCGTGGTGCTACCGCCATGGTCGTAAAGTGGCGGTCAGACTGCCACATTGGCAGTGGTCTGACTGTCACCATGACTCTTGAGGTCTTAGGACCGCCAGGGTCGTAATGAGGCCCTCAGTGATTTGCACAGAAACACTGAATGTTGTGCCTCCTGTTGAGACTCAAACCCTATTCCCCAGTTTCCAGGTCAGCCACTCTAACCCTTACGCTAGCACTCAGTGGCGCTTCTGTATTAATCTCCATTCCATTGATACTGTGAGCACTGCTGTAGCTTTAACAAGGGAGGAGAGTTCTAGTTAGATTTTCCTTTCTAAGGCCCATTCTTGCCTGAAGTGAGTTTAGTTTGTTGCTGTGCCGGGGAAATTCTCATCCCCTGTAGCAATGCCAATTAGAAAAGTATCCAGGAACTTTATGTTCTTGCAAAGTGGCTCATGACTAGCTGTGATCACGCGCACAAGCCTATGTCTGTCTAAGGCCTTTCAGATAGTAGGACCATCAAGATCTGGAACATACATTTGAGTTCCGAACAGGCACTCATATGAAGTACGACCCCCCCCAAGGACCTTCTACGCTGATTGTTTGTGATTTGTACTATTGTGTTCATGTCCTCTTAGGAGCTTGTCTGCTTGTCACATAGTCCTTCTGCCAAAGTCAGATAAAGCTTCGTTCAGCAGAACAAGGTCTTACTCAACTTCCTAAGGTCATTCTGGGCAGGGGGTTTGTTTTCAAACACTAAAGGACACAATCTGTAGCTTTTTCACTCATTCACTTGGATGCCTAACTTGATTTCTGTTTTAAAAAGTAAATGAACTCTACAAGGTGCTGTGCAGAAGATGGCACAGCACACAGAGATTATTTGAAGTAATGGTCACATTTAGCAATCTTGTTACAGCAGGAGCTGCCTCCTTCTCCTAACGTACAGTAGGTGAGGGGACCGTGTTGTCCTTCGTACGGTCCCTGCGACACTGGGCAGTTGCTGGGAGGGGGGACATGATTGTGGCGGCGTTACCGAACAATTCAAACCCGTAAGGACACTCTGAGTCCCATTTCAAACCTTGCTGTTACACGTTGCATGAAACTTTTCTGTAAAGCCTGGAGAAGGAGCCCAGTTAAATCTAAAGCACTGCTTTAATATTTAAACTCGTAAGCTAAAGGCATGAGTTGCAGTTTCAGAAATGCATGTCGTTCTAAACTAAAGCTCTAGTGCTCCTCTTTGAGCAACTCCTGAAGCGCTGCAGGTTTTTGAAGGGCTCTCTGCCTTCAGTGCTGTAATTTTTCATATCACTATCGTGGCAAACTCAGATCCAGCTCCCTTTCATTATATGTGCCATTAATTGATTATATATACTTATTTAGTCAATAGAACACCCTATGTCTTTTTTTCTGTTGGTCATATATATAATCCAGCATCCAGTAATACATTTGCATCACTTGGGTCCAAGAGAAATTATTCGTAACTGGCCTCTGATATTTTTACTCCTCGGGACATATAAGGCACAGAAAAAGGTACCCATTTAAACACAGAAATGAAAGACCATCTGGTGCACAAAACGGAGGAAATCCAGTAATCTCTCTTTCTGTGGTGGTTTACAACTCCAAATGCTAACTGGTAACATAAAGTGGCTCCATTTCCATCTGAAGCGGATCGGAACAAGTCCCCCCATCCCTCCCAAGGACCCTCTGTTGATATAATATATCTCTGGCTTGTACCCCATTTTTGACAGGGGCAGGATAGGGGGTGTGTTTCACATTGCTGCGGTCAGAGGTATAATTTTTGCTTCCCAGACAGCTGCTTCCTCTCATGGGCCAGTTTCGCTGCAACTTGTTTTTAGCTGCACCTGCAAGTAACTCTTCTTGGTTGCAGCTATCCTGCCCAGAGAGTAGGTGCTGTGACCAGAAACATCCTCAACCTTTATTTAATTCATCCAGAATGCCACATTTCCATTCTTTCTTTTTTACTACCCAGATTTCACTCATTTCTTTTCTCTTTGATTTTTAATTGCTCGCTAACCCTCTCTTTTTATTGTCTTACTTAACTTCTCGCTTCCTTCCTCAGTCCCTCTTCATCTTGTGCTTTCTTTTGATGATTTTCTCATTATTTACCCCCATTCTCTGGCATTCAGGTACCCCTTATTTAGTCAATAGAACACCCTATGTCTTTTTTTCTGTTGGTCATATATATAATCCAGCATCCAGTAATACATTTGCATCACTTGGGTCCAAGAGAAATTATTCGTAACTGGCCTCTGATATTTTTACTCCTCGGGACATATAAGGCACAGAAAAAGGTACCCATTTAAACACAGAAATGAAAGACCATCTGGTGCACAAAACAGAGGAAATCCAGTAATCTCTCTTTCTGTGGTGGTTTACAACTCCAAATGCTAACTGGTAACATAAAGTGGCTCCATTTCCATCTGAAGCGGATCGGAACAAGTCCCCCCACCCCCCATCCCTCCCAAGGACCCTCTGTTGATATAATATATCTCTGGCTTGTACCCCATTTTTGACAGGGGCAGGATAGGGGGTGTGTTTCACATTGCTGCGGTCAGAGGTATAATTTTTGCTTCCCAGACAGCTGCTTCCTCTCATGGGCCAGTTTCGCTGCAACTTGTTTTTAGCTGCACCTGCAAGTAACTCTTCTTGGTTGCAGCTATCCTGCCCAGAGAGTAGGAGCTGTGACCAGAAACATCCTCAACCTTTATTTAATTCATCCAGAATGCCACATTTCCATTCTTTCTTTTTTACTACCCAGATTTCACTCATTTCTTTTCTCTTTGATTTTTAATTGCTCGCTAACCCTCTCTTTCTATTGTCTTACTTAACTTCTCGCTTCCTTCCTCAGTCCCTCTTCATCTTGTGCTTTCTTTTGATGATTTTCTCATTATTTACCCCCATTCTCTGGCATTCAGGTACCCCTGTTCATAGTAGTTTACCATATCAGTTTTACACCTTGTCACCAAGCTAAACCGTAAAATAAATTAAAAAAAGATTAATAATCACATAGGCGAAACCTATCGCATTTACCAGTGCTTGTTCATTTTCTCATTGGAACATGCAAAGCTCCACATTTATTTGGTAAACCATAAATCAAGATGACAGGTAACAACCAAGAGGGCTGAGCACTATGTTAAAAGTCATAAATGTTTTAAGTTTTCTTTCTTTGAATAGGTGCACGACCAAGGTGAAGTTATCTAAATGAAAGAGCTTCCTTTTCATTTGTAAAGAGAATTCTGCCAACACTAAGACCTTATGACTTGATGAGTTCCGTAAGCGCATCACTTTTCAAATGGGAAAATACACACAACCAGTCACTATTCTTTGACATTCAAAATATGTTTTAAAAATTGCAACAGGGATTGAAGCTTGCCTTCTATTTCTACTGGTTATTCAGATGGTGCAACCATTTTTAACGAAAAAGGAATGGCGTCTCCATAATACTACAGAAATTTCAAGGACTTATTTCAGATAAGTATCTGGTAACGGAAGCGATTCAGACAAATAATGTCAGTGACTGCCAGTGACTCAGGCCAAATGTTCTAGGATACTTTATTAATGTATTCATGTATTTATTACGAAACTGGGTATCCTGCTGATGTATCTTCTTTTAGTTCCTAATAAGTTCAATGCAATGAGTGGCATCATTGTCTCTTCCATTCCATTGTCAGTTCATTTTGTCAAGTGTAATATGTATGGAAACTCTAGAAATAGGTTGTTTCATGGTACCATGGAAAATGGTGCAGGGGTGGTGTGTTGTAAGCAAAATCATAGCATTAACTATGCTATAAAAATGTAACCACTGATGACAACAACAAAACTAACTAGAACCACACAGCTACTGACTTCACAGTAAGAAACCCCCATAACCATCAACAGATACAACTACAATAATCCCAAGACATACAAACACCTATCAAACCTCTCAATTCTCATTTATAACTCCACAGCAGCAAGCCACATATGCACATCAACAAATGGACTAAGGACCTTAAGGGCACCCTTATGTGTTGAGGCTGCCAAAGGTTCAGTGATGTGCCATTTTGTTTATACTTGGTTTGGTTTGTACTTGAGCCTTTATTACTATTTTCCCCAAACCATATGTAAGGAAAATTTGTCTTTTTTCCACATGTTGGGAAATCTATAATTGTCCAGGGTTTGTGGATTCCCCTAGAGCAGACAAAGTCAAACTTTTTAATGCTGCGCCACGCTCTGCTGGAAAAAACATTATTGGGGCCCCCTCTGAACATTACTGTTTTAGAAAAGGAATCAAATACATGATGCCAAACGTACTATTCTGGTTAGGCAGGCTTTACTAATGTGTAAAAGTATTCACAGTGAGATTATTAGAAGAGGGGGTGTGGATTTTTAAGAGTATTTGGAGTCCCTTCCCTTCTGACACATACTCCCAGCTTGTATATGAATGGCAAAACATGTCCGTGAGGGCCCATTACAGGGCAGTTTACTGATGCTAATTTTTTTCAGTTTAGAACAAAGCCCTGGTATCAGCATAATGCTTCTTTTCCAGTGCCTCCCCACACCCATCACTTGAGGCACACCAGTTTGAAGACTCCTGCCCTAGGGGGACCTGAGAAAACAGCCACAATGTTTTTTCTAAAATACAATCTGCAAAAGGTTTGCTATTTTAAGTTCACCCTCTTCCCAGCTTTCAGAAACAGATTGAAAAATATGTTTGCAGTTTTCTAAGTGGTGGTCAATATTTCCTTTACTTGCTCTTTCTACTTACTTGAAAACAGTGCAGAGGGGAGATGTGAAACCTGTGATGGTCCCAGAAAACTATACATTTCTGAAAACTAGGAACAATTTACAATTTCGCAAGGGGTAATTTTTATAGGTCCATGAGGCCTTTGTTTGATTTATTAGAACATTCTGCCCTCTAGTGGTGAATATTCTAATAGCCTTATAGCCCGCCGTAGCTGGACTGTACCGGCCATTAAAAGCCTGCTCCCTTTGTCCTTCAGCTCGGGCCTTTAACGCTGGAGCGGGCCTGTAATGGCCAGTATAGCCCTCTAAGGTGGGCTATAAGGCTATATTGGAACACTGAAATGTTGAGCACAGCATTGGAGACAATGGAGTAGCGCCGGGCTTCTAATCACTGGTAGAAGCCCAGAGTTCCAACATTCTAATGTTTGTTTTTCATAGCAACAGCTGTGAACAAAGGCATCACAGAGCCCGAGGGTATTTTCAGAGGCCTTTATTTCACTGATGGCGCAGAATGTTCTAATAGCTATAGCTATATAGCCTGACGTAGCTAGAATATACTGGCCATTAAAGGCCTGCTCCCTTGGCCTCTATCCCTGGAGCGGGCCTTTAATGGGAGGCATAACCTATAAAAAAATAAGTACAAAGAAAATGTATGCATTTTTTCAAATACATCAAGACCTGAATTGAGGGATCTGGGTTTGTCATAAACTTCCAAATTCCGGACTTTCCATAATGCTAGGCTATTCTGAGGGTATTTTTACAAAAAGTGTTTTTTGTACACACTGACAATTTGAAGACATAAATGTATAGAAATTCAACAAATAATAACAAATGCTTTACCATTCTGCGGACCTGTTGAGCAAAAGTATTTTGCAGTCACAAAGTCAGTCAAAATGACAGGGTTTGCAAAAAGGCCCCTTTTTAAAGTCAGATTAATCTTTCGGACTTGTAATAGGGGATTTGCAAATTGCAAATTGGAGGGGTAACTGCCTTCTACCCGTGAATCAGAGAGGTATGCATCAATGGTTCATTACCTCAATTGTGATTTCTAACCATTGATGAGATACCAACGCCTCAAATGGGGTAGTGTCTGGCTGCCAGAGAGGATCATGTTACGTTTGGACATCTTTCCCTTTGGAAATTGCAATGGTGGCTTGGGCGGGGAACCAAGAAGAGGAAGGGTTATAAGGGACTACTACCTGCTCTCCCTAATGTATTCCCAAACGGAAAAGCACTGGTCTTTTTAATAGGTGCAGGCTGCTTTAAAAAAAAATATGTTTCCCATTTAGGAATGCAAACGTAGAGATGGATGTCTGCTGTCCCTTGCAGGCTTCCATGACTGCATTCAGTCACCAGGGCTCACAAACAGCACCTGCCTAATCAATTTTCCTCAGGCAGAGAATTTTGCAACCCCCTGTGACTATACAATTTGCTATGAGGCCTATTATTATATAGGTCACATCCCAAACTGCATTCCCATTTGCACTTCAGTCAGTGTACAAATTATACACCTTTTATTTGTGAATAGAAATAATGGATCAGGCCCTGCATTTCAACACTTCTCCTAATAAAACGGTGCACTTCGTATGTGGAGGGGACTATCACACATAAAAGGCACAACCTGTGGCCATGTGAAGAAAGCAATTGATGGCTGTCTGCCATATTTAGGCACAAGATGCCTGCACCCAAAGACTTCTCTTAAAAAAATACCAGAAATGGGGTTAATAAGCCTACTAGAAGACCATGTAATAAAATGGAAAATGGCATGGAATTAAGGGCTGGCAATCAGGCAGGCCTCCAATTCCAGAGTTCCATATTGTCAACGGCGTATGGGGGCATCCCAATGCCAAATACCCCAACCCTCACAAAATTCATAAAAAAAAAAAAAAAGAGTCTCTGGTGTCTAGTGCGTCTTCGCTCCCTGTCCTTAATCTCTCCCTCAAGGAGGCCAAAAGTCTTCATGGACCCTAAGGAGTTGGAGGGGCCAGATGCAAGGGCAAGCCAACGCCAACCTCACACTTGTTTATTTCATTTTCAATGCACAACTACTGAATTTCATCGAAGCCAACAACTCCCTGGACAGCTCCAAGTCATGGTTTGCGCAGAAACCACAAAATGGAGACAGCCCTCCTGGCAGCCACCAATGACATCCAATACTCCTAGACCACGGTCACACAGTATCACTCATACTCCTCGAACTCTCAGCAGCCTTCGACACGTTTTCCCACAGAACTCTACGCACCAGACTCCACGACATAGGAATCCGCAGAAGAGCCTTGGGATGGATCCACTCCATCCTCTTTGGGAGGACTCAGACTCCCACCATACACATCCAGATCCACAGGAGTCAACTGCAGAGTCCCCCAAGGATCCTCACTGAGTCCCACATGTTTCAACATATACATGGCCCCTCTCACAGCCATCGTCAGAAGCCACGGTATGAACATCATGTCATATGCCGATGACACACAACTCATAATTTCCCTCACCGAAGACCCACACACTGTCAAAAGGAATTTCCACTCAGGAGTGGAAGCTGTCGTCACCTGGATGAGAGAAAGCTGCCTCAAGCTCAACTCTGAAAAGACTGAGCTCATCATCTTCAGACACGCCACCTCAGCTTTGGATTACTCCTGATGGCCCACATCCCTCAGCGGCCCCCTGCACCAACTGCACCTGGGCATCATCCTTGACTCCTCCCTATCCATGACCCACCAGGTAAACTCAGTTGCCTCCTCCTGCTGGCACACACTCCGCAAACTCTGGAAGATCTTCAGATGGATCCCAGCAGACTGCTGCAGGACAGTTACCCATGCCTTAGTCACAAGCAAGCTGGACTATGGCAATGCCTTCTATGCCAGCACCTCAACTAGAAACATAAAAAAACAACTAATTCAGAACGTCGCCTCCAGACTCATCCAGGAGCTCCCACGCCGAGAACATATCTCACAACATCTGAGTACCCTCCACTGGCTCCACGTTGAGAAACAAATCACCTTCAAGCCACTTACCCACACATACAAGGCCCTGCAGTTAAATTAGTCAAAGAAAAGTGACCTTGCCAAGTATGAAAAGCATATTATTTATTAATATGTCACTCCTTGTGCCTGTATGTCCTCAAGGCAGGTTGCCTAATATGCACACTTATGCATACTGTATATTTGAAAAATGTGCTCTCACAGTGACTGCAATACCCTGGCCCGTCGGTAGGTGACGTTGGTATACTCCGCGGGCGTCATTGGCATCGTAGTTGCTGTGATGACATTGGGAGTAGTATATAGACGCTGCCTCAGCACAGTGATGTCAGTTTCTTTTAACAACTTTCCACGCCAAAGCACAGAGCCAATAAGATCACTGAGATTGGTGCGCCAGAGCTAAGGACTTATAGGGGGGAATCCTGGTCCCTAGAAATCAGTTCGCAAGCGGGTAGGATGGGTGGGTCGGTAAGTAATCTGCAACTGGAATATGTCACTACCAGATATTTTGTTACCAAAGGTAAGTAACTTGTACATCTGATAGAGACTTCTAGTTGCAGATTCCTTACCTTAGAATAGATACCCAAGCAATGCCATCTTCGTGGTGGGCTGCGAACCAAGATCGTACTAGAAAGTCCTGCAGGACCGAACTACCAAAGCAGCTGTCCCGATGGACCCGACTGTCCAGGCAGTAGTGTTTAGCAAATGTGTGCAGGGACGCCGACGTAGCTGCCTGGCAGAAATCCAGGACAGGAACTCCGTGTGCTAACGCAGTGGAAGCAGCAGTTGCTCTGGTGTAATGAGCACACAAGCCCTCAGGGGGTTGCTTCTTGGCCAAAGTGTAGCACGTCTTGATGCAAAGAAGTACCTATCAAGAAATGGTACATTTTTGCACCGCCCTCCCTTTCTTCGCACCCACATATACAACAAAGAGTTGATCGTCCACCCAGAAATCTTTAGTACGATTAAGATAGAATGCCAATGCTCCTTTTGGGTCCAGAGGGTGGAGTCTCTCCTTCTCATTGGAAGAATGTGGGGGTGCGTAGAAAGTAGGCAGGGTGATGGACTGGCTTATTTGAAAAGGTGTAACCCCCTTTGGAAGGAAGGAAGCCTTAGTGTGCAACACCACTTTGTTAGGGTGCACAGTCAAGTATGGACGTTTGGACAAAAGGGCCTGAAGCTCACTCACACTGCGAGCAGAAGTGATGGCAACAAGAAAGTCAGTTTTGAAGGTGAGGAGCTGTAAGGGACAGTTGTGCATCGGCTTAACCCTTTAAAATATTAAATATTATTTTAAACATTAAAATAAGTAAGGACAAGATTGAGGTCCCACTGAGGCATAATAAATTGAGTGGTAAGAAATAAATGGGTGAGCCCTTTTAGGAATCTACTCACAATAGGAGATTTAAAGAGTGAAGGCTGATCAGGTAACCTAAGAAAGGCCGAAATGGCAGATAAATACCCCTTAAGGGTACCCAAAGCAGAGCCCTGCTGGGCCAAAGAAAGTATGAACAAAATAACCTCAGATAGAGGGGCAGAGAGGGAATTAACTGATTTGTTTGTGCACCATGCCACAAATGTATGCCAAACGACAGGCGTATGGCTGCCAAGATAACATCCCAGACTTCGGGTGAAAGATCAAAAGTGGTCAACTGTCGCCACTCAATCTCCACGCATGAAGACGGAGATTGGACAGGTTCGGGTGGAGAACCGTCCCCTGCTGTTGTGACAGAAGATCCGCCCGAAGAGACAGTATGAGTGGAGGATCGATGGTCATACTCAATAGCTCTGGATACCATACTCTCCGTGCCCAGTCCGGAGCCACCAAGATGACTTGGGCCCAGTCGTACCTGATCATCTTGAGACCTCTGGGCAGAAGTGGTATAGGCGTAAAGGAGGCCAGTGTTCCACTTGAGACGAAAACATCTCCGAGCTTAGTACCGCCTTGGAAACTCCAACACACAAAACATCTGACATTGTGCGTTTTGTGCGGAGGCAAACAGATCTAACCAAGGTTCTCCCCACTGCTGAAAGAGACCTTGCACCACCTCCGGATGGAGACACCATTCGTGATTGGATGTGCATCGACAGCTCAGTTTGTCCGCTCTGGCATTGAGAGGACCCACCAGATGTTGAACCACCAAGGTAATACCCTGATGTTCCAGCCATGTCCAGAGATGTGGTGCCTCCTGACAAAGAGTCCAGGACCCTACTCCTTCCTGTTTGTTACAGTAACACATGGCGGTAGTATTGTCCATTAACACCTGCACTACCTTCCCTTTGAGAGAGGGAAGAAATGCTTTCAACACAAGCGAGATCGCCCGGAGCTCCAGAAGACTGATATGGAGCCCAGACACTGCCGGAGACCAGAGGCCTCTGATCTCTGTCTCTCGCATGTGGCCGCCCCAACCCAGAAGCAACAGATCTGTCACTATAGATAGATCTGGCTGGGGAATGGAGAGGGATCTGCCGTGGACCCAATGCGGATTTGAAAGCCACCACTGCAGGTCTTTCACAGTACCCTCTAAGATCCGGACCATGTCGGAGAGATTCCCCTGATGCAGAGCCCACTAGAACTTCAAGGCCCACTGCGGAGCCCACATATGCAAACTGGCATTTGTCACTAGCAGGATGCAGGAGGCCATGAGGCCCAGCAGCCTCAGAGTTAGTTTCACCGAAATCCAAGACAGAGGCTGAAAGAACGGAATCATAGCCCAAGTAGCTTGGAAACACTTTTCGGAAGGATAAGCTCTAAAATGCACTGTGTGCAGAACAGCTCTGATGAAAGGGAGCGACTGAGAGGGAGTCAGGTTTGATGTGCACGTTTATAGTGAACCCCAGCATGTGCAGGAGGCTCGCCGTAGTCTGAAGGTGGGAGACGACTTTTTGGGGCGAGTCCGCCTTCAACAGCCAGTCGTCGAAGTAAGGGAATACTGAGACCCCTAACCTGCGCTCAGGAGATGCAACCACTGCCATCACTTTAGTGAACACATGAGGGGCACAGGAAAGGACGGAGGTGAGCAAGGTAAACTGATAGTGCTCATGACCTACCACGAATCGTAGGTAACCATGTGGGCAGGCAGGATGGGGATGTGGAAATAAGCGTCCTGCAAGTCCAACGCTACCATCTAGTCTCCTAAGCCAGGGTGAGCATTTTGAATTTCTCCTTCTTGAGGAAGTAGTTGTGGTCCCAAACGTCTAGGATAGGATGTAAGCCCTTGTCCTATTTAGGCACTAGAAAGTAGCAGGAATAACTACCACGACCTACTTCTGGCACAGGGACCTTCTCTATAGCTCCCTTGACCAAGAGAGATGCGACTTCCTAGCGGAGAAGTGCCAAATGATCCTCTGGGAGTTGTCTGGGTGATGGAGGCATGGCCGGTGGGGTAGATTCGAAAGGGAGGTAGCCCTTTTGAACAGTCTGCAAACCCACCTGTCCGTAGTGATGGATTTCCAGTGGGGCAAGTGACTGCGAATCCTGCCGCCAACTGGATGGGAGTGAGGGGATGGACTAGGAGGGCTTGGAGGCTGCAGCGGGGGCAGAGGTGGACTGCGCCGACCTCTGGTTCCCTGTCCCACGTCCACAAAAGGGAAGAAAAGCAGACTGCTGGGGGTGAGGGGCAGCAGAAAGACCAAGGGACTGAGCCGGGAGTCCTTGAATCTCTCCAAGGCCGAGTCGGCTTTGTCTCCAAAGAGATGGGAGCCATCAAAGGGCTTGTCCATGAGAGACTTTTGGACATCCCCAGAAAGACCAGAAGTAGGCAAGCAGGCGTGGCATCTCAAGCCCACTGTCGCAGCAACCGATCTGCCCAGAGAGTCAGTCGTGTCCAGCCCACATCGGATCGTGAACTTTGCCGCATCTCTCCATCGTTGACAGCTTGGGAGACGACAGCACTGGCCTCCTCCGGTATCTGTGGCAGGACTTGTGCAACCGTATCCCACAGAAAGTGGGAATAGAAGCCCAAAAGGCATGCGTGTTCACGCACTGCAGCACGAGACTGGAGGATGAAAACAACTTCTTCCCAAATTGTTCCAACCTTTTTGATTCCCTATCTGGTGGTGTGGAAGGGAATGCGCCTGAGCAAGAGGAAGCCTGGATGACAAGACTCTCAGGCGTAGGGTGTTGGGACAGGAATTTAGAGTCGTTCGGACCGGGCCGATGGCGGCGTGCGATTGTCCTATTCACAGGAGCCCCTATGTTGGGTTTGGACCAAGTACCCAAAAGGACATCTGTGAGGGCTTCATTGAAAGGTAAAAGGGGCTCAGATATGGAAGCCCCTGGCTGAAGCACCTCCGTCAGGAGGTTGGACCTGACCTCTACATTAGGTAGCTCAAAGAGAGGAACCTCGGCCACCCTACTGACCACCATACCATAAGTCGCTCCCTCCACCATAGCCACGGTAGGAGGAGACAGCATGCCAGCGTCTGGAGAAGTGTCCAGTCCACTGTCGTCGCCCAATTCTTGTGCCCAGTCCAAAGATGGGACCCTCCAATCCTTCCCCAAATTTGTACCCAAAAGAAAAAGGGTCCAAATTTGACCTGGGGTGAGTAGGCCCCATCGAAGACACAGATGGCGTCGGCCGACACCACTCCAAGTCGTCGGGGATAAGGATCGGGTCAACGTCGATAGTGGGCACTACCGACGTCGGGAGCGTCGACAATCGACCCGGTGCCGGAGAAGGTCTCAGTGGTGCGATCGGTGATGGTGCGGATCCGCGAGCGGATCCATAGGGGAACTCGGTGGCCTGAGCCGAAGCCACCAGCGCGGAACCCTAAGGCCCCTCAACCAAACCCCTTGGACCCAAAGGTGCCGTATCTGGCTCGGTCTGCCCAAAGATGTGGCGCATTGCCTCATAGAATTCCTTAAGCTGGGCAGGGGTTGCGCTGGCTCCCGGAAACTCGGGGAAGCGCGGAGCGGACCCAGAAGCAGGCTCTGAGGACTAAGGTCTTGAACATCAACACTCCTCCGCGTCACGTCAGCCGAGGGACAGGGCGAAGTCGAAGTGTGGTGAGAATGCTTTGACTTCTTCTTACCTGCACCCGAAGATTTTGAGGAAGTTAAGTGGTGATGGCTCCGCAAACGGTCTCAAGACCTTCCTCTCGAGCGAGACCGTGACCTACGCGGAGTCGAGCGCCAGGCCTCCATGAGCTTGAGCTCCTTCAAGGCCTTCGGGTGCATGGCCCGGCACTTTGGAGCATGACTTCGGGTCATGGTCGCGCTCCAGACACCACAGACAAACCCGATGCGGATCCGTCACCGACATTATGCGGTGACAGTCCTCGCACGGCTTGAACCCGGTCTTCGGGGAAATCCTCGACGCACCACAAACTCACTTGAAAATTTGACAAAATGGTTGAAATCGGTCAAAAGGAGACCAGGGTAGTTCTCTCCGGGTGGCGCAGAAAGAAAAGAACTGATGTCACTGCACTGAGGTGGTGTATATGTACTACTCCCGATGTCATTACGGCAACTACGATGCCAACGACGCCTGCAGAGTTGACCGACGCCACCTACCGACATGCAAGGCTCGAGGAAAAATCTTCAGATCCAGTCTGACGCCTGGGGGAAATTCTAAGGTAAGGAATCTGCAACTAGAAGTCTCTATCAGATTTGTAGTTTCACTGTGGAGGTTTAGGCTTTTTGTCCATAAACATGCCTATGTTTGATTATACTATTCATATCTCCGCTTGGGAAAATGCTAAAAAAAATAATTCAAAGATATTTTGAACTTGATTTTCAAAATATGATTTTATGGTGAAATCACATTTCAGATCATTTTAGAAAGAGAAAAATAGCTTAATGAAAATGTAGTTTGGGATGCCTAAGCAAGAGCTGGCTTAACACTAGTTGTCATCAGACCTGAAGAGGCCATCACACATTCCTGACTGGAGTTAATTAGTATTTCTGCCAGAGAATTGTTGTGTGGTTCTTAGACCAAGGAAAGCATGGGTGTTGTCAGCATCTGGCCCTTAGGGGGGGATTAGGCATATCTCGGAGGTGCATAGGCCAGCTGGTAGAACACAGGACAGCCTTAATCCTTCTTTTGACTTGTTGACAGAATATACTGCTATGTATTTCTAGAGCATTCTAATGGAAGCCTTACAATGGAATCAATTACTCTGGTCAAACTATCGAACCGGGTGGGTGCATACACTTGAATGGGTGCCCATTTGAAGGTACGTCCTATCCTAGTCAATATTTCTGACTTATGTGTGCTTGAATTCTTTTTGTCGTGCTACAGCATCTTTATTATTGTAGTTGAATTGAATTATTTGTGTATTACTGACAAGTCCATGGTGGACTATTTTGAGTGCCTTCATATCCAGATTTCCCTGCTGCATGTAATTACATTTATGAAGCTAGCTTTGGGATTTGATTCTTTAGTCACTAATTAGATAATTTGGCAATGGTGACTGTCTCCCAGTCGTACTTAGGGTGGTCTTACCCCAGACCTTTTGCCTTTTTACCTCCTGTTTTGTTGCTGTATCTTTTTGTTGGCTTTAGGACTGAACACTTTATCACTGCTAACCAGTACTAACGTGCATGTGCTTCACCACTAAACATGGTAACATTGGTATATCCACAATTGGCATATTTAATTTACATGTAAGTCCCTTGTAAAGTGGTATACCACATACCCAGGGCCTGTAAATGAAATGCTACTATTGGGCCTGCAGCACTAATTGTGCTACCCACTTACGCAGCTCTGTTAACATGTCTCAGGCCTGCCACAGCAGAGCCTATGTGTGCAGTCCCACTGCCACCCAATTTGCCATCTAAATGCTCTTGCCAAGCCCAGAACTCCCCTTTTCTTATATATTTGTTACCCTTAAGGTAGCCCATAGGTAGCCATAGAGCAGGGTGCCATGTAAGCAAAAGGCAGGACATATAAGTGTTTTATGACCTAGTAATGAAAAACTCCTAAAGTATTTTTTTATTACTGTGAGGCCTGTCCCTCTCATAGACCAGCACCGGTAATTCCTTATAACATATGTAAACTGTAATTCCTGATCTGAGAGGAGTAGCTGCATCATGTTTAGTACCATTGGAATGGTAAAAATAAATCCTCTTTACTGGTAAAGTCTGATTTATTGTTCCTATTTTAGAAATGCCACTTTTAGAAAGTGGACATTTCTCTGAACTCTCTGCCCTGTGTGCCTGCAGTCTATCGCCAATACACATCTGGCTGGGGCAAGGTGGCTGTTACATTTGTGCATTCTCTTCCGACACCCTCAACACAGGATACTGAGCTACATCTGCATTCATCTGCATACTGATGGGTCTTCCTGGTGAGGAGGATAGAAAGGGCTCACACTAACATCTCAAAGGT
This sequence comes from Pleurodeles waltl, assembly GCF_031143425.1. Lineage (NCBI taxonomy): Eukaryota > Metazoa > Chordata > Amphibia > Caudata > Salamandridae > Pleurodeles > Pleurodeles waltl. The sequence continues at coordinate 404,585,980 of NC_090438.1, forward strand.
TAATGACAAGAGCCCACACAAAGGGGCTGATCACCACCCACTGATAGTCTGGAGCCACGGCTGAGCTGAAAAGGGGACCCGTGCACTTCAAAGAAATCATTTTTAGTCCTCCACCGCAATAAAGGCACTTTCTAGTGTAAGTACTGAGTCTCTTGACCCACTAAGACTATAAACTACTGGACTAAGAGGAAACTCTGCTGGAGTAAACGCTGATGTGCCAGAAGGATTGCCACTTTGCTGTGCCTGCCTGTTCCCAGGAGCGGCGGCCTGGTGGCACTTCTGACCTCTGCCCTGCAACACATACCTCAAACCAACTTCAGAGTGACCCCAAGGGCTTGTTAGCTGGGCCCCTGCTCTTTCCTGTGGTCTCAGAACACAAAAGACCTCACCACAAGAAGACCTGCCTCTCTCCCGGTGCTTGCAGCGCTGCCCGAGTGTCGAGGATTGAGCACTTGAGAGTGCAGTAGCAGAAACCTCTGGGTTTCAGCACGGGCTCTAATTCAGCAAAAACAGCATTTAGGGACTTTGTGCATCATCTTAAAGGAATACTTGGACCAGTGCACACTTCATCGAGGCTTTGCATGATGCTTACTCACCCATCCCCGCCTGCCACTGTGTAGTGTGACTGCCTAGCCAATAATGGCGGGTCCGTGTGGGACCTCCCACGAACCGAGAACACAGACATGCTGGTAGCCCGGCCGTCTTTGCCGCATAGCAAGCACCGGGCCGACTCTGCATTCCTCCACCTGCACCCAGATACTGTCACAGTCTCAGTAGTCCTGCTTGTGACTTCAGGAGGGGGGTGGACTTGAGTGGTCCCAGAATGATCATCCGGCACTTCTCGCTGGTGGGGGAATATTACCGCATTTCACTTAGTAAACCCTCCCAGCAAGGCTCAATTGGAAACCCCAGCAACGTGCCAGCTTATGTAAGCATAATTCACTGTGCATCTCCTGACGTTACCTTAAAGGCCCTAATATGAGCCCCGTACACTCGGAGTACTGGTTTATTCCTTTTTTGTACATCTATATTTAAACACTGCGTGGTCTCATCACAGACTTGTTTCTTGGCCTAATATTATTTTGACCAGATCTATTCTAAAACATAACACATAACTCATAAACTATTGATTAGATTCTTGTTCTATTGGTCTTATGTCACCTATATAAAAAGTCACTATTTTCTTAACCTTGTGTGGAGGCTTTTTGTGGTGTTTTACTGTGTTGCTGTGAGTGTGTCGCACAAATATTTTACACATTGCCTCTCTGATGATAAGCTTGCCTGCTCTGCGCCAAGCTACCGGAGGGTGGGCACAGGTTATCTTTAGTGTGCAACTTTCTTGCCCTGTCTAGAGTGGTGGGTTCTGCCTGGCTTAGGTGTACACCCGAGCCAGCCAGAAACCGCATTTCTAACAATGATTGACTCTGTAGTCATCTTTTGCATACTTTTACCAGTGTGGGTTCTTCAATTCCTACCTTTGTGTGACTGACTTGCACGGTTGTATCCAGCCGTGGTGCTTGCTCCCTTTAACCTACACCTGCCCTAATGACAATCCTATAGGTTAACTAGGGATCAAAATGGCATTGACACACGTTGTTAATGTCTAACAAATTGTTAACATACCACTTACTGACAATTATTTATAATTTCTGATTTAAGCTTCTCTGTACAAAGTATTCATATTTTTCTAAATATATATATATATATATATATATATATATATATATATATATATATATACACACACACAGTCTTGGCACTGCTCATTATGTTGTATGATCACTGGAGCACTGAGCACCATTGCTTTGAGTACATTTGAACTATCTTTCTTTATTCATTTTAGTATACAGATAGGTTATTTATAAAGGAAAGTGTGTTTGGTTTAGTCAGCTGTGTGATACTCATTTGTTATAACTGGTTGATTCATTTATTTCTCTAAGTTAATAAGCTTTACGCCTTGTTGTGTGTATGGCCTTGTCTTCTATGTGGTTAATGGGAATGCCTGAATGAGAACTTAGGACTGCAAAACTGATTACAAAGAGATTTGGTAACAGCTGGAGAAAAGCGTGAGATGTTTTACATCTCTAAAGGACAGGGACAAGTTCCCATGGAGGTTGCTCCCAAACTAAGCCACAAAAACAGGTTTATCCCACTCAAAGATTTCAACTGCATTAATTACAGTAAAGTTATCTATCTGGTCTCATGGAGAACTGCCTGGCTACATCTTCCAGACTTGCCTCACTGAAGAATTTTGAGAACCTCTAAAAAATCTAAGATATAAGGTAAAAACTTGGACCAGTGTAAGGTGGGAATCTATTCCAGCAGTGTGGCGATATCTGTGGCTATAAAATCCAGCTTTGTCCTGCTCAGATCATTTGGTGTCCAAACAAACCGCTTCAGCAGGATTTCAATCACAAGCTATTTGACTACGAACAAAAGACTATGTCCAAAGGCATAAACTTTGGCATGACTCTTGCAGTATCTGACCTCTGCTCCGTCGCACTCACCAGAAATCACACCTAGGTACTCATCAACCACAGAACTCTTGTTTTCAATTGTGCTTTGTCTTTCCTTGGGGCTTTTTTCAATAATCTTTTTTAAATCATACTTTGATATTCCCTTGCCCGATTTTAGTCACTTTGGCATCTTTTTGCTTACTAATTTTTCCTCTGTCTTTCTAAATGAGTTTGGAAATATATTTAGCTATTTTATTGTCTTCAATATTGTCGGGACTGTACGGGATTACCTTCTGCTTGTGCCATGGATCCCAGAGGCTGAGCAGAGATTCTCTTCTGGCCCGTATTTATACTTTTTTTAGCGCCGCATTTGCGCCGCTTTTTGACGCAAAACGGCGCAAACCTACAAAATACAATGGCATTTTGCAAGTTTGCGCCGTTTTTGCGTCAAAAAACGACGCAAATGCGGCGCAAAAAAAGTATAAATACGGGCCTCTATGTCTTGCATTTGGCCTAACCTATTGTGTTAATTAAGTTGGTAAAGGCCTTCCCTTACGAAATTAATAAACGCATTTCTAACAGGATAAAATAAGTAATTGCTAACCTAAAAAAGCATCTAAGATACGAGAGACAAAATATAAACTCAGTGATGCAAGCTCAGTTATAATTTTTGGGAACAAATGTAATATGTTCACTGCCATTCAAAACGTTAAGTGAAACTCATGCAAGTTGGAGGTGCGAGGAGAGGAGTGTAGCACTTATTGGCAGAATTGCATTGTAGAAACAGCATTTCTTTCTCAGTAGTGAAATAAATCGGCTGCATTTTAGGGAATGGTAATTTGAGCAGACCACAGATTAACTAGTAATTGATAATGGTTTCTTGATTTTAGCATCGGGTTACAGGTGTATATTGAGAATAATTTCTGAATATTATGGTATGCAGTGGATGTTTACTACAATCACTAATGAATTTTTAGTTTAGGATAATCTGAGGGAGAATATGAAATAAAGTCTTAAATCCTCTCTCGGGCTCTTGTACCTATCTCTATATGTCAAGGTGTCAGAATTCAATCATAGAAACAGGATGGGAATGGTGTATTTTGTGCCTCAGTTAATAAGAAATTGAGCAAGAATAGGCATTGTATCAAGAGTCCATGAAGAAATTGAAGGGTCATCCGATATAGATAGGTTAGGGCTAGAGATTGTGGAAGACAGGACTGTTGCACTTTAAAAGAGCTAAGCCACTTAACTCCTGTTTGAGGGACTTACAAGTGTGAGGGTTACTTCTAGATCAGCATCAGCAGTGTCTATTTAAGAGCAATAAAAACATTACTATGAGCCTGGCAACACTTTGTGGTTGCATTGGCCTTCTACTCTTGTTCAAGCTTCAGGTCTTCACTCAGTTATTTTGTTTTCCCTTATTGAGTTACTTTCGGTCTCTCCTGTTCTGGCTGTGCTTGCTACATTATCTCTGCTATTTATATTCATTAGTCTGCCTTTGTTCTACTGAATCTGAGCAAAATAACCTGCTCTCTGATGTGCTGGAGCTCAGCGTTGGTATTCTGGTTGAAGTCAATCAATCAATCAATCAATCAATCATTTGTAAAGCGTGCCTCTCACCCGCTACGGTCTCAGGGCATTGAAAGGGGGGTGGGAAGGACTGCTCGAATACCCAGGTCTTGAGGCATTTCCTGAAGGTCAGGAGGTCCTGGGTCTGTCGTAGGTGGGCGGGGAGGTTGTTCCAGGTCTTGGTGGCAAGGTGGGAAAAGGATCTGCCGCCGGCTGTAGTTCGATGGATGCGAGGGATGGTGGCGAGGGCAAGGTTGGCGGAGCGGAGTTGGCAGGTGGGAGCGTGGAAGGTGAGTTGCTCGTTGAGGTAGGCAGGGCCCGTGTTGTGAAGAGCTTTGTGGACGTGGATGAGGAGTTTGAAGGTGATCCTCTTGGTGACGGGATGCCAGTGTAGGTCTCTGAGGTGGGCTGAGATGTGGTCACGGCGTGGGATGTTGAGGATGAGTCATGCTGAGGTGTTCTGTATACGTTGTAGTTTCTTCTGGAGCTTGGCTGTGGTTCCTGCATAAAGCGCGTTGCCATAGTCCAGTCTGCTGCTGACAATGGCGTGGGTGTCCGTCGTCATTTCGGTGGGGATCTATCTGAAGATCTTCGAAGCATGCAGAAGGTGTTGAAGCAGGAACATGAGATGGTGTTGACTTGATGGGTCATGGAGAGCGATGAGTCTAGGATGAAACCTAGATTGGGTGGTGGGTGTTGGTGCGGTTCCTAGGGTGGCTGGCCACTAGGAGTCGTCCCATGCGGAGCGGTTGGAGCTGAGGATGAGGATCTCTGTCTTGTCCGAGTTAAGTTTGAGGCGGCTCTTCTCCAACCAGTTGGCGATGAGATGCAGTCCGTCATGGAGGTTGGTTTTGGCGGTGGCGGGGTCTTTGGTAAGTGAGAGGATTAGCTGGGTGTCCTCGGCTTAGGAGACGATGTTGAGGTTGTGGGATCGGACGATGTTGGCGAGCGGTGCCATGTAGATGTTAAAAAGAGTTGGGCTGAGAGAAGGCCCTTGGGGAACGCCACAGATGGTCTTGGTGGCTTCCAACAGGAAGGGAGGGAGGCGGACTCTCTGAGTTCTGCCAGAGAGGAAGGATGTGATCCAGTCCAGGGCCTTGGGGCAGATCCCGGCGTCGTAGAGGCGAGTGCAGAGGGTGTGGTGGCAGACGGTGTCAAAAGCAGCCGAGAGGTCCAGGAGGATGAGAGCCGTGGTTTCGCCTTTGTCGAGCATGGTGCTGATGTCGATCGATGAGGGTGGTCTTGTTGCTGTGGTTCCTACGGAATCCAGATTGGGAGATGTCCAGTGTGTTGTTGTCCTCCAGGAAGTGGGTCACTTGGCCGTTGACGATCTTCTCAATGTCCTTCGCCGGGAAGGGAAGGAGGGAGATGGGTCGGTAATTCTTGAGGTCTTCGGGGTCCGCTTTGGGTTTCTTTAGCAAGGCGTTAACTTCAGCGTGCTTCCAGCTCTCCGGGAAGGTGATGGTCTCGAAGGAGCTTTTGATGATCATACGGCGTTGGGGGGTGATGACGGGGCTCGCTTTGTTGAAGACTTGGTGGGGGCAGGGGTCGGAGGGAGATCCAGAGTGGATGGTGCTCATGGTTTTGATGGTGTCCTCGTCGTTGATGTGGGTCCGGCAGAGCAAGAGGGTGGTGTGGCTGGGTGCGTTGGGGTTGGTGGTGGACGTGGTGGTAATGAGGGGCGAGGAGTTGAAGCTGTCATGGATTTCCGTAATCTTGCGATCGAAGAAGGAGCCGCAGAGGTCTTGCAATGGAGGGTGTTCGATGGAGCATGACCTGGGGTTGGTCTGGTCTCAACATAGTACCCTACGTCAGGGATCAGGGTAAGCTGATCTGCAACAAATTTTCTACTTCATCTTGGTTGTTATATACTGATATGAACCTTTCTTATTTAGAGCACGCACCATGGTCCACTTCTAGTTTACTAATCGGGAAGCCAACACCAATAACACACAGGGTTATAAACCTCAGCATTCTACTACTCCAAGAACTACTGTATTTCTTTTTCCCTTCCCCATTTTCCCCAACTTTTATTATTGAGGCTGGTATGTTTCCAGAACTTCTGGAGATACTTAAATAAGGCTGAGATCAGCTGAGCTTCGCATTCAAAATCCCAGCTTGTCAGGAGGCAAGAACCACCATTATGCGATGTAAGGAGGGGAATAACCTCTTTGTTGGGGCCCCCTGGAAAGTTTTTGTTAGACTACAACGACCTTTCAAACTTGAATCCGCTCTTGGCCACATGATACTTAATTTGTCAGGAGAGAACTGTGCACTAAATACGAGAAATTAAACGGTGTTTAATTTGGGCATGCATGCATTGGCGCTCAGTTGTGAGGACTTGTTTTCCAAAAGACTTTCAGACAATCAAACTTCGACACAGAGGAAGAAGGAGCATGGGAGAGAAAGCATAAAGAAGGACAAAGTGAAAAAAGTACGAGTGACAAATCACAGACGAAAGTAACCTGCAAAAATGACAGAAAAAAAACAGGAAGCAAAGGGTGATTTAAACTGAGACATTTGGTGGAATAAAATGGATATAGCTGGTAACCCTGCATTTGGTAACACTGCTGTTGGGCTCACGGGAATAATCTTAAGCATCTGCTCTGATTATTACATCCTTTGCCTACCGACTGGAAAAAGGTTGATTCCCCCAGCAGGCTCCTATTAAACTCAGACAATGGTTGCAGTCCAAGGTAAATAGGAGCACGTTATTGGGTAAATGTAGGTGAACTGGTTCATTTTATGTCAAACCGGAACTGTGAACACAAAGTTTGTGCAAAATGTTTCCTTTGTATGTCCAAAGGTTCTAAATGATTCTTTGGGCCTATAGACACTAATGCCCCTTTCAGATTTATTTCCAGGATCCCAGCACGGTAACTACTTTCTTTAAGTCCAAAACAGGTATTTAGAATCTAAAGAAGTATAACATATAATATTTTAAACAAAGCAGTTGAAGGCAGGATGGATGATTACCCTCTAGCTTTTATATATTTATTTTGCATTACTCTACATGCATATGAAAAATCAATATGTTACACTTTGAAATTGAGTTCTTGTATACAGCGGGATGCGGCAGGCTGTTTATTTCATTTGCCTCCAATTCTCCAGGCTCTTCATGATAAGAGCGAGGAAATCGGAAGTGAAAGTGCAAGCAGGCAGCCCAGCAAGCCTCCAGCTTCAAAGCCGCCTGTATATATTAGCCATAAAATAAAACCTCGATTTTATATTTTCCGAAACTTATATCGAAATTTGCCCTTTTGAAATCAGACTGCTTCATAAATGGCCCTACCGTTGGAATTATTCCAGGAAAAAACCCCAGGAGTTAAATCTCAAGGATTTTGCTGGAAACAGCTACCATTAATAACAGCCCTTTCGTGCTACATGTGTTGATGTGATAACAGGTGTTCCGAAGATTCTGTAATTGTATTATTGCTCCTCTCTCTTCCCTGGGCACCTTCTGACATTGTTGTTTTGTTAACATGTAATCTTGAAGTTTCTGTCCGTTTTGTTTACACTAAGCCCTTTTTGTGTATCTGTGTCCTTTCAGAATGAGCACGACCTTGCATACGGACAATTTTGCAAACGTATAAAGTGATAAAATACCACCTAGCAGCTTCGTGGTGCCGACCAACGCGCGCACACACACAATGAGAAATTAAGCAGGATGTTGACAGTGCACCACCGTGCGGGTGTTAGCTTGCTAGACAAAGAGAAGAGGTGACTGGTTTTAACAGAGGCTGTAAGTGGCGAAATCACGCTCTTTCTGAAACAGTATCAGTTAAATATTGCTATAGTTTTATTGCTTATACTGTTCTAGCACACTCCTGTTGTTTACAGCCTTAGGACCTGATTTAGATCTCGGCGGAGGGTATATCCATCACCGTTGCGAAGAAGTAACCCCTCCACCGAGATCTAAATCAGGCCCTTAGTATTTGGGGACAATTTCTCTGTTCACTGTCACCATTCATGTTTATCTGCTTAATGTTACAGACTTTTAACACCACATCACAGTGGATGACTTGAATCTCTGGCCTCGTTTGTGGGTAAGCAGTTTGATTCAATCACTTTATGTGTAGGAAATCTATACATAAACCCTATTTTGTCTTCTCTGGGCAATTTATATTTGGTCATCAGAAGAAGTTGAAGCCTGCTGAAGGCTGCAGTTACCTGTGCGCTGCCAAAAAACACAACTCTTTTTGATTTAAAGGCGCCAAACAAGCCACTATGTTGAAAGAGCTGTATGCATGCAAATGTTTTGTGTAGTTGCACAAGGAGAGATTTCAAGTGTCAGAGTGAAGGAGATCATCCGCAATCGTCCACAAACCAAGGTATCAAATCTGACAGCAGAACAGTGCCTTGCTGTGTGATGGCCATGTTTCTTCTGTCTTTTGTTGGATGTTCTTACTTCAATGCCGATTGTCTCCTTTTCATCTTGCAGGCATTTAGACCAAATTGGATCCCATGCTGCCGTACTCAGAAGTAGGTTAATAAGTAAGCAATGCAGCATTGGGCTACTAACTAAACTAAACTAAAATGCTAACCTACTTCACCTAGCAATGGGTTTACAAGCATCCCCACCTAGCATTGGGCTACCAGGCCACCTCACCTGACACTCAAAATTTCCAGGCATGAAAGATTATATAACCTCATATCAGCTAGTGAGAGAGAAGGAAGAATATCTACATGCCTGGTGCCAAGCCCTTTCAAGGATATTCTCATAATCCGAAAGCCCTATTTTATACATCAAAATGGGTTTCCATAGTTGGCACACCTGAGACAGAAATGGGCTATGGTTTTCTAACATATGGTGTATAAAGTTTTTTTCTTTTACCTTTTCACCTTAATTTAATTTGCCCTTGAAAGTGGTTGTATTGTTATGAAGCTCATCCTAATTAATATATGCTACTGTAGATTAGGGCATGATAAATACCCATTATCATAGTTTTACTGTCCTAAAGGGCTTACAAGTGCATCAATCGCCCCAACATGTCCACTGCCACTAGAATAATCATCATTTCTTTTAACATAGTTTGTGACAAGTCATGCGCTACATGTTCTTATGGAAAGGTAGTTATACCTCCCAAACCTAGCTTGGACAGTAATCTAAACAGTGGGTGACCACCAGCGGTTTGATTAATAGTGGTTTACATTAGAGAGTGGAAGGTAACAGTGTGCTTGTAATACTACCAAATTATTTTTACATCCATGGAAAAAAACAAATAGTTTTCTTTGGTTTATACAAAATAAGCTCTGGCTAGCCATGCCTGAACCTTGGTTTCAAGCATGCATTGGATTGGAGAGGGCCCATGTATGCTCCCCAATGGTGTGTTGGCACTATTCATATCAGATCCATCTCAGACTGCATCAATGTTAGAAACTGGGTCTCTAGTTGGCAGAGGAATGCACCTTGTCCAAGTAGGGACCACCAATAGCTTGGCACAGAGCACGCAGGCTTAACTTAGAATGCAATGTGTAAAGTATTTTTGCAATAACTCATACAGTAACACAGTGAAATCACCACAAAAGGTACTTCTCACCAGTTTAGAAAAAATAGATAATAATTATCTGAATAAAACAAGACCAAAATGACAAAGGTCCAATATACACAGGTCAAGATATCAAGCTATTTTAGAGGTTTAAGTAGGTCTTCGTCTGTAGCAATTAAATGAATGTATCTCCTTAGTGAAAAGTACATGGACTGTGTCACAAACAAAAGAGATGCGGGCCACAGAGGAGGCGAGGTGTTGCAGAGCAAAGCAATGTGTTGATTCCTTACTGTGCAGAGGAGGTGAGGTGTAAATTCTTCCCTCACTAGTGAGACAATGCTTTGATGATGCATTGATTCTTTCCTCACAGGAAAGGCAAAACATCGATTTCTGGACATGCAGCCTCACTTCCTTACTGCGGTGCGGAGTTGATGACAAATTGACGCCCTGGGATGATGCATGGGAACTCTAGGGGCCATATTTATACTTTTTGACACAAAACTGCGCTAACGCAGTTTTGCGTCAAAAGAATTAGCGCCGGCTAACGCCATTCTGAAGCGCCATGCGGGCGCCGTATTTATTCAATGACGTTAGCCGGCGTTAGCCGCCGGCGCTGCCTGATGTGCGTGAAAAAAAATGACGTACACCAGGCAGCGCCGGCGTAGGGGGATATGGAGCTTGGGCACCAAAAAATGGGGCAAGTCAGGCTGAGGCAAATGTTTCGCCTCAACCCGATTTGCGCCATTTGTTTCGACTTCCAACCCCCATTGAAATGACTCCTGTCTTAGCAAAGACAGGAGTCATGCCCCCTTGCCCAATGGCCATGCCCAGGGGACTCCTGTCCCCTGGCCCCTGGGCATGGTCATTGGGCATAGTGGCATGTAGGGGGGCACAAATCAGGCCCCCCTATGCCACAAAAAAAATATAAAAAAATACTTACCTGAACTTACCTTAATGTCCCTGGGATGGGTCCCTCCAGCCTTGGGTGTCCTCCTGGGGTGGGCAAGGGTGGCAGGGGGTGTCCCTGGGGGCATGGGAGGGCACCTCTGGGCTCCTTCCGAGCCCACAGGTCCCTTAACGCCTGCCCTGACCAGGCGCTAAAAAACGGCGCAAAAGCGGCTGGACGTCATTTTTTTTGACCCGCCCACTCCCGGGCGTGAATTTTGCCCGGGAGTGTAAATACGGCGCACGTGCCTCGGAGTCAATGTTTTAGACTGGAACGCCTACCTTGCATATCATTAACGCAAAGTAGGTGTCCACGCTAAAAAATGACGCAAACTCCATGGACTTTGGCGCTAGACGCGTCTAACGCCAAAGTATAAATATGGAGTTAGTTTTGCGTCGGAATTGCGCCAAAAAAAAGACGCAATTCCGGCGCAAACAGAGTATAAATATGCCCCTAGATGCGCTGTGTCGAGCCTGCAGGTGTTGCATCAATTTTTCAGCTGCAAGACAGGCGCTGCATCGATTATGCAGGTATACATCAATTTTTCAGCCACGAGACAGATGTTATGTCGATTTTTCTGGCGTGGCGCACTGAGGCTTGGATTTTCTCTTTTAGGTGAAGTCTTTGATGGATCTAAGACTTCTTAACAGGAGGCAAGCGACAAGCCCTTGAAGATCACTTATGGGGGGAACGCGCAAAGTCCTTCCAGCAGCATCAGGGAGCAGCAGGCAGCAGTGCAACAAACAGAAGAGCAGTCCTTCCAGAAAAGCAGTCCAGTCGAGTCCATTGGGAAGCACTGCAGTCCTTCTGATAAAGCCCAGTTGCAGGTCCAGAAGTGTCTGCTTCTTAGGGGGTTACAGACCGAGTACATATATACACCCAAATGTGCCTTATAAGTGGAGGAGATTTCAAAGAGTGGTTTTGAAGAGCACCATTTCCCCTTTCAACCCAGCCATGTCTGCCAGGAGATCTGTGGGGGTTATCAGTCCTCTGTGTGGGGTCAGGCCACCAGGCATTGAAGTGTGAGAGCCCCTCCACTCCTACTGCCAAGGACGGCCCATCAGTATCCAGATGAATGCAGATGCAGCTGAGTGTTCTGTGTTTATGGCTGTCTGGATGGAATGCTCAAGGGGAGCTGTCAACCAGCACAGACCAGGCGTGGATTAGAGACAGGCTGTCAGGCACAGAGAGCATTAAGTGCATAAAAATGCCTACTTTCTTAAAGTGGCATTTCTAAAATAGTAATGTTAAATCCAACTCCACCAATAAGCAGGATTTCTCACTACCATTCCAACCATACCAAGCATGACAACACCACTCCTTTTAGATCAGAAAATACCACTAAAAAGTATATAAGGGCATTTCCAATGCTGGCCAATGAGAGGAGCAGGCTTCATAATAGTGAAAAAAGACTTTGGGAGTGTTTCAGTACTGGGACATGTAAAACCTATGAGTACATGTCCTTAATTTGACCTGCACAGCACCCTACCCTATAGGTTACATAGGACCTAACTTAGGGGTGACTTATATGTACTAAAAGAGAGAGAGGGAGTTTAAGGTATGGCAAGTAGTTTTAAATGCCAAGTCAAAGTGGCAGTGAAATTGCACACACAGGCCTTGCAATGGCAGGCCTGAGACATGGTTAAGGGGCTACTTATGTGGGTGTCACAGTCAGTGCAGCAAGCCCACTAGTAGCATTTAATTTACAGGCCCTGGGCACTTTACCAAGGACTTATAGGTCAATTAAATATGGTGACTGGGTAGTAGCCAATTCTACCATGTTTAAGAGAGAGGTACAAGCACTATAGCACTGGTCAGAAGTGGCAATGTTTGCAAAGTCCTAAAACCAGCAAAAAAGAGATCAGGAAAATGGAGGGAGGCATGCAAAAATTGGGGGGAAGACCATCCTAACGCTGTCAGGTCTAACAATCAGCATTAATTGAACCCAGCATGACAATAATGCTGATATCGCAGACATTGCGAAGTTTGTGTATACTCTTCAGAACAGGTTCTTATAATAGAAAGGCTGCATTACTATTAGCCATATATTAAACCCAATTAACATTCAAGTACTTTGCTTAACTGGACCATCAGCAAGAGTTCTAGTATTCATAATCACAATGCAGACGCTCAAGCCATTGGTGCTCGACTAAACACTTTCCTAGAGGCATATCTTAAGTAAGGTAGCATTTTATACATCTGGGCAGACAAAGTTGTTCAGGTTTGCGAAGAATAACTGAGACTATACTCTTCTGAAAATAAAACATGCATGGTTTTTGGATGAATTCATCCCAGTGGTAATGTAGTCTCCCATACAACGTTGCAGGATGACGGTTGAGTGTTTTACGATTCATTGCTTGATAAAAGTATATATAAATATATATATTAGAACATTTTTAACACAGTATAGGCACCAAAGAATATTATGCTTAGTGTGAAAAAGGTTAATATACAGTGAGTTGATATTTTTTATGAAGGCATATGTCAAAATTATTTGTAGATGTATGCACATATGTTACAAGCAGTCAGGGCAAGCATAGGTTTCAGGTTAAACCTGATACGTGTGTTCTGTGGTCTTTAAGTTAGGTGAATGCTACGTATGTAGACTTTTATAGGGCAATATCCATGGAGCAACCACATGCAGTTTGTAATATTGTCGTTTGTTCTGGAGGAGCCACTTGAATGTGATGGGGAGGTGTCTGGTGCAGGTGATGAACAAGCTGCAGCAGACTGAGGGCACACAGTAAATGCAGACAGGACCTTGCACCAGTATCCTTTGCTTCAGCCAAACACTTCACCCCTTTCTAATGTGTTTGCACATTAAGATGAGGTAGTGAAGATAATCTAATGCACCCTTCCTGCATGTAGACCTGTTTGGGTTGTACGTCTTGACTTTATATTTATAAAGTATTGTAGCTATAGAATTTATATATTTCATGTAATTAATTGTAACGTTCATGTATTTCAGGAACTAATGATTTTGCTAGGCTACTGTGAGGGGAATGACAAATGTGTCTCCTGAGAGGAGAGTAATATGCAGCTAACAGAAACAAGGAGTCTGCTGGTCGCTACAAAACTTTGAATGATTGTCAATGCAATAGGACCCAAGGATTATGCCATTCCATAATTCTGGGGGAAGTACTCGAAAGTCCTTCAGCCACAATGGTATTGGCTAAATGGAGCAATACTGAGGGTGAGGATTTAGAGTTTGGTGGAGAAGCAATCTGACAAACATATGGTTCACCCACGTAATTTAGAGGTGTCCAGGCCAACAGTAGGTCCATGATGGGGCCTAGTCTATCTCTGTCACTGACATACTTTGCCTGATGGAGTATGGGCCTTCGTAGTTAAGCCATCCAACTGCACGCCCAACTTAGAGTGAGTGGTCAGATGGCTTTTTTTTCTGTGTCACCACCAGAAAAAATCTGGTAAAGAAGGATAGCAAAAATAAATTTAAAAATGACCCACGCACAATGGAAGAAAATTCCTATGATTAGAGTGATTAGTTTTACTTTTTTCAACTCCCGTTGTAAGAGTTTGTTTTTGAAAAAGTAAAACTGTGTCAAAGTTTGACTGCTGACCATCATGTTTGATGGAGCCATCTGTCAAATTTTTTACATCACTGACAAGAAAGATTGTGACGGTGAATCCTGCAATGTTAAGAGACATATCTAAATTTGGTGGTCAGGATCTACATCAAGGAAACACATTAATTTACTTTGATGCCCTGATGGACATGAATCCCTGCTCCAAACTCTAAATCACGCTCATGGTTCCTTAACTAATTGGATGAAGAACCATTTTTGGCCCTGTCTTGAAGAATATACAGTAGAACATGCACAGTTAAAATGAATGTGTTGTTTCACTAGCAATAGTTGTAGTGATCAAGGTGAGGCATTACTGTCATGGAATTTGCATTATTTTCAGGCAAGTCTAAAAGGCCAACTTTGTATCTACTGCAATTTTGATATTACAGATTTGATGAGCCCTAAAAATTGGGCATTGCCATAATCAAAGAGTGCTAAAACACAGATGCCAATGACCAGGCTTTAAGAATGAGGGTGGATAAAAGGTGCAATTGGATAAAGTAGCAGGGGCGTAATCTTTGCATTTAAGTTTCAAGGGACACACCTTTGTTGACTATGTAGCCCATGATCTTACCACTAAGGAGCAGAGTGCACACTGATTTCAAGGCTTTAGGCTATAACACAATGGCCAAAGACACTATGTTCTCACCACTGTCCAGGTTTGCAGTCTTGTTGCCATTACGTTTGAAAAATAGGAGTAAAGCACTCTCACATGTGACATCTGGAAATTGCAGAATGATGGTAGACAAACATCTTAAACCCAAATGAATATAAGTTTTCCCAGAGGTTAAGCATTCAAGCTGAAAAGAACAGGAAAGAGCACAAGAATATGTGATGGTACAATTGCCGAATAATGAGAGAAGACTTTCACCACCTAGAGCCACTTAGCTAGACAGAAGCTAAATGATTGTAAGGTTCTAAAGTAATTTAGATGTGTGCTGTCCAACCAAAATAAAGTTGGCAACAAAATCGATGTTAGCAGAGAGTTTGAGGGAAAGTCCAGCCTCTTTCCTGTCACCCCTTTTTATAAGAGGTTCACCAAGAGCAGCAGATAGTACTCACTCAAGATCCTGCATAGGACAGAGACCAGCCTGAGATCTTTCTAGAAACCCTTAATCTCCAGAAAGTTAGACAATGATATGAAAATACATTTTCCTATGAGCGTACGTAGAGGAGTTATTAGTCTTTAACTTGTCATAGATAGCCCATCCATAACTGGTTTGTTTTGAAGAGGCATAGTCATGTACCCCTTTTTTTCAAGATGTGCCAGGATTGCACCAGAGGCCAGAAGCAGGTTGATAATGTCATTGAGGCCACTGCTTGTAAAACAAACTGGGATTAGAACTCATGGACAGCTCAGTAGAAAACTGATAGCTTCTATTTTGGGTGAATTGCACATTGAGGTACATAAAGCTATCCAATTGCGCCTGAGTGGATCAGTTAGAAATGTGAATATGTAGTTGACGTGTGAGAGAGACAAGTTGAGTGAATTTGTGTTTCATCAGCAGAGATATGATCAGAGAAGGCGAAAAAGAGAAAGGTAACTTAAGGAGGAAGATGTGAAGATCCTGCAAAGTAAATGACTGTGTGTTAGGTATTTATGAGATGGTGACAAGAAAGTTGTTGGACAGCAACTGAGCTGACTACCTTGAAACAGTAAAAGGAAACAGAAAGTGGAATAACATTCTAAGTGTGCCTACATTGAAGCTAAGAGAAAGGAAAATGCTGAATTGTGCATGGCGGAGTAAGACATCATCAGTCTGAAGGTCAGGAAGGATAAGGAAGACTGACATATGGTTGTGGTTATCTAAAGTTGGGGATATGTGAGACAGCAGACTGAACTGATTGTACTGCATGGAAGCCGGGGTGCAATGAGGTTATACAAGAACAGGGCTCAGAAAAAACAGAAAAGGAAATACAAGATTTGAGAGGTAAGAGGAAAACTGTTAAAGGAAGGTTCTAGAAATGCTGATAGAAGTAAGGGTGTTGAGTTGAACTGGACAGGAGTGAGTAGTCAACAATGTGAATGTTACTGAGAGTTGAAGAAGGGTAAGTATGACTGATAAGTAGTTATGGTGAACGAAAGTGGAAAAGAAGGGTGGAAGAAGCAGGAGTTGAGTACAGGGCTGGTAAGTCAACCTGGAGACGATCATATAGATAACAAGTGGGCATATATGAGCCTAGAGCAAGTAAGAAGACAGACATCTAATAGCTGGGGGGAAGCAAGAAGAAAGATATAGAGAGTGCTAGGTGTTTAAATTTTTAAGGGCAAAACGGATCAGATGTAGTACAGGAAAGACTGGCACACATAGGTATAGATATTGACTCATTTTGGTATGTTATAAACAAGGTGGTGTATTACTATGATATTAGAAAAGAAGATTCTAAATTAGAAGGGTGCTATTGAAGCAAGGCAGAGAAAGTAGAAGAAATTGGACAAAAGGGTAAAAGACAGCTGTTGCGTGGCAAGGATCCAAAAGCAGTGATTTCATGACTTGGTCCACATGTGCTGGCGAGATCTGTGTGTCGTGCTGAGGCCTTGGTAAAAACTAAATTTTATTTTATTATTGGAAATAGAAAGGATGTGAATCAAATGTTCTTATCCTCATGGATCTGCCATTTTCTCTGTTTGGAGAGCAGCTCTTAGTTGTGTGGTAATAGTGCGGATAAGGAAGTGGTATTTTATTGGCGGTTACACACACAACCAAATATCTCAGTTACAGGAAGTGTATAATGTAGATTAGCACATAACACATATAATCAGTACATAATGTTACAAAAACAAGCATCTACCTTTACTCATCTCATTATCTCATAAACAGAGAGCAAAAGTATGGCAAGTGTGCACAAAACCATTAACAGACGCAAAATGTCAGGTTTTAGATTTAACAACTTGCACGCACAAACTTTATAAGCTTGTCCATCAGGTCAGGGGAGAGAGGAAAAAGGTTCTCGCAGACAAGACCACTGTTATGTTAGAAGAATATCTCAACATGCACAGTTATGATTTAGATGTGAGACTTGAACTGGCGTTTTAACCATATTTCAAAAGTATAACAAAATAGAAGTAACTCTGGCCCTATGTGTAACCCTCCACAATAACAATAATAATGGAAGTTCAGCTAGCCAGCCATAAATAATGCAAACAAAACTGATTTTTAAATGATAGGCCTTATGGGATTAAACAAGATTGTATGTACATCAAAATATTTAGCATTGAGTCACCAGTGATTACAGTTCTGCAGTATTAATCTGCACTTCACCCATATGATACTCTCTGCATAATCAGGTGTGTTCGCAGCAACCTCTCCACAAGCCCCAATTCTGTCTCGTCTCACCACCACTGGTAGGGATACATTCAAAGCCTCTTTAAAAACACCATCTAGTAGTCATTCTAATGTCCCTAAAAAGTATCGGAAAAATAAGTATTTCTTCGATGTTCAAGGAAAATGTTACCATTACCCTCTTGTGAGGTTATCTGTTTTTAAGGATGCTATGTTTGGGGCTGTTGATTTATCTGAAACTCCCTTAGATCGTTACATATGCAGAATCATTAAACTGCTAACGCTGGCAAACGAAAACTGCTAATGAATGCTAGCGCTTGTTTTATTCTTAGCAAACCTTAAGAATATATTGTGAAAACACTGGTAAACATTACGAATATTGTCTTGCGCTGCATAAACTTTATTTATGAAGCGGAATAGCATTCACAGGTATGCCTCAAAGACCTACAAATGAGAGTACATCGCTGTGGCAGTCCACAGATCCCTAACAGGATTGTGAAAAATTGTTAAACTTTGTACACATACAGTGCTCTTTTTACTCCAGCCCTACCCTCCATTCCTCTCATAGTGATTCAAACATTCCAACAAAAGGAAAGACACTGTTCAGACAGTGCAACTACCAGGGGCGGCCCCTCTGTTAGGGCTGAGGAGTGTTGTCTCCCTGCCCAGCAGTGGCAGCTGCAAAACCTTTAAAAGAAAACAATAAGAAACTTGGTTTATTATCATTTTCATTTAAAGGGGTGGGGCCACTGGGGTGGCGAGCAGTGAGGGGAAGTGCACAGCACTCCCCCTCACTGCGCAGGTATGATTGGCCGGCTGTCTTGGGCCGGCCAAACACACATGCCAGTAGGCTCTCTTCATCTCGGCAACACAGTTGCAGGGCTGAAGAGAGCTTGCACAGGCTCCCAGTCTGCTCTGAGGATTGGCCGCAGGCAGGCTGGAAGCCTGTGCCTGCAAAGGAGACGGAGGAACGGCGGTGGCAGAGCATGGCGTGCAGGTAAGTATTTTTTTTCTTCTCAATTTTATTAATATTTCTGACCACCCCCGCGTGCCGCCCTCCCTCCAGTAACACCTACCAGCCGCAACTGGCAATTACTTTTATATACTTCATAGTTGCTTGACATCGAAAATATAGTGGTGCCTTCAGACCTCTACAGAATTTCAGGAAACCTTTTTTTGAGTCTTATAAGCCTAAGTAAGCTGTTTCTCAATAAAAACAAACCTAAACAAAAAGTTATAGCTCTCCAAATGTTTATCAACATCAGTATTACTAGTGTCAGCCTATGACAGTGTATATGAAAGGTATAAGATTAATTTATATTCTTAACCATGAGCCATAGTATTATGAATGCAAATTGGCTTCTAACAAATGTAAATCTTATTTGAGTGGAACTGTGGTTATGGAATAAGTCAAAATATATTGATGACTTGTAACTTTCACAACTTGTACAATCTTTAAGCAATCACTATCTTCAACAGCAGAGGCTCCTCCGCAATGGTGAAGGGGTGTCGCCCCATTGGCTAAGAGCCGGAAGCTGATAAACAAAACAACATTTTATTATCGTTTTATTTTTCAGCTGCTGGTTGAGTCAGCTTGTGCATGGAGGGGTGGGGCTGGGCTGGGGGAGGAGTGGAGTGCACTTAAGTGCGCATGTCACTTTGGCCAGCCATCTTAGGTACAGTTGAATTGGAGAAACAGCACAGACTCCAGTGCACTGTCTGAGTGGCAAACCAAGCCGCTTAGACCAATATTGACGCTTGTCTCATGCTGGGGATAGCATGAGAGCAACACTAGGATTGCGTGGGGGAGCCTGTGCTGGTGCCCAGGGGACTACTGGAACACCATAAGGAGCAAAGAGGAGCGAGGCAGCCAGCGGTAGTACAGGTAAGTTTTTTTTTTTTGTAATTGTTTCCCCCACCGCCTTGTGCCCCCGTCCACCACTTGAGATTTGCGGCAGCCGCCACTTATCTTGAATATTTATTTAGAAAGGCAAATGCATTCTATAGAGTTCTTGCATGGCACCCACTACATATTTTAAACTGTAAGCTGCACTGTGTAATGTTTCACTAACTTTATGTATCCGCATTTATCCACTTTAATCCAGCTCCCATGTAGTGTGGTCAGCCCTTAACAAAAAATCAAATAATAAATATCTTTTTGATCCAAGTTTACACAAAAAGGGAAGTGAGAGATGTTTTCTGGGGTGTATAGATGGACCTTTTCACTCACAAAAAAGAAATATAACCTGCATGCATTGTTCCTAGTCTATTATCTAAAAAGCATGGAAACCCTCACTGACACAAGGTGACATGCTTCATTACTGGGCCACTTTTCATCGAGAATGCAAAACCAGGATGGGCCATGTTCAGTGTAAGAAATTGGGCTATTAATTGAGAGAAGTGGAAGCCCTAGTCAAATAATAAACACAATCCTTGCCAGGGTGAACCACAAAACATCACTAAATTTACATGTGCGTAATCCTTTTGTCGCTTGCCACGAAGCAGTCAAGCTTACCTTAGAGTCGGTGTGTAAATTATTTATCCTGCACCAAATAGTAATAAAGGAACTACAACTCAAGAAAGATCCCAAGGAAAATAGAGTACATTTTAATGAATAAAATGACAAGAAAATTAATTAAATACAGTCAGTAGAACCAGAGTTATAACTATCTAAATGTTGTAGTGAAAAATGTCACTTAAAAAGCACAAAATGGCAACTGCTGTTAGCTCGTCATACTGGACCAGGGCAAAGTCACAAGTTCAGGCCAACCACAATGGAGTGAAGGCCGGGTACAGGACAGAGTTCGGGGTGCTGGGAGTTGTACCTTTGTGTCTTTGGGTTTGAGATGCGAGGTCCTGTGTCAGTCTGCACCACAGTGGGTTGTTTCCAGTGAATCTACTGGTCAGAAGCAGTCTGAAGCAAAGAGGCACTGCGATGGAAGGTCTTGTGTCATGTTGTGTCAGTTCGATGAGACCTTCAGTTGTGCTGGGAGGAGACAATAAGACTCTAGCCAAAGTTGGGCTCAGGTAGGTCCAGTTGGTGCTGGTCAGCTGGCAGTTGCAGGGCAGGACCCTGGGGGTTGTTGTTTCGCAGTAGCTCACACAGAAGGCCAGTCAACGATCCCTCAGGGTCAGCCTGGTGGTCCTCGGTTCATCTCAAGGAAACAGGTTCTCCGTACTCAGGCAGCAGGGAAGCATGGCAGTCCTTTTGAGCCTTACACAGGTCCAATGATCACATGAATGGCTTTGGTTTATACCTGGTCCAGCCTTTTTGTGGGGGGCTTACTGTCCTAACCCAACATCGGTTTCTGGAATGATTTTCCTCTGTCAACGCTCCAAACTCGCTGGGGTAACAAATGGCAGGGCAGGCCTAGTGTCAAGTTCTTCATGTATGCAGGAGGGAAAGCCCTTTGATGTGTGAGGCTGGGCATAGCTCCTCCCCAGCCATCCTGTCAGGATGGCCTATCTTGTTTGCATGTTAGCCCCCTTTGCGCTACTGTCTGGAACCAACACACAAACCCCAACAGAGTCACCCACTGTCACGTGACTCAGGACATAGGCAGATGGCACAGGTGGTTAGGACAACAAAATGACAATTTCCTAAAAAAGACATTCTCAGAATTGTCACCATTAAAGAGGATTTTAAACTACGATGAATTTGTGTGTGAACAGCACCTCTATCTGCTCCCAATCTAAAGTTAGCATTTATTAAAGGTATAAGGTTTCTTAGTGCTTGTCAATGGGAGTGATAGGCCTTACAATAGTGAAAAATTACTTAAGAAATTCTTCACTGTCAGGACATGTAAAACGTAACTAAACATGCCCTACATTTTAAATACATTGCACCTTGCCCTCTGAGCCTTTAGTGCATACCATAGCTGTGAGTTATAAGTAATATAAAAATAAATGTTTAGGCCTGGCAACAAGGTTTATTTTGGCAGGCAGAAATGGCAGTTTAAAACTGCACTACTGGCTGCCTTGCAGGCCTGAGAATTGTTTTAAAAGGCTACTTTAGTGGGTGACATAAAGTGTGCTGAAGCCCACTAGTAGAATTTATTTTACAGGCCCTGAATACATGCAATAGCAATTGTAGGGACTTGCATGTAAATTAAAAGTACCAATCAGGTGTAAGCCAGTTTAACAGGTTTTAAGGAGAAAGCACAAGCATTTTAGCACTCGTTAGCAGTGGGAAAGTGCACAGGGTAATAAAGCCAACAAAAATAAGGTCAGTAAGAGAAAGCAAAAATTTGGGGGTGACACTGCTAACAGGGTGAGGTCTAACATTCTGGCTTTTTTTTATCGTACCAGATCGGCTAGTTATTGGAGTGGTTCTCTTTCTTTTTAAATATAGTGGGACATTGTGGTTATAATTGCATAATAGTTCTGTGCATTATATTTAATGCTTTCCTCACTCCAACAAGATTAAACAAGCATTGACAAAGCCATGGGTCTCACCTTTGTTTTTTCTTCTATTTAACTGGCTTACAAATATTGGAAAAAATGCTATAATAATGTTTGTTTAAAATGTGATAAAACAAACATTATTAGAATGTTTTTTCGAATATTTGTAAACCAGTTAAAAAAAAGAAACAAGGGCGAAACCTATTGGCATTCGGGTATGTAGCATAGAAGAAAGAAGACAATGAAAAAAGAAGACGGCATGCAGTAGAGAGCAAGAAGACAGAACACAGCATGCAGTAAAGAATAAAGAAGACTTAGAAGAAAGAAGACAGAAGACAACAGCAAAGACAGAAGATGGCAGCGAAGAAAGAAGACAGCATGCGGTAAAGAAGAAGAAAAAAGACAGTGAAGAAAGAAGACAAAATGGCAGCAAAGAAAGATGAAAGAAGACAGCTTGTGGTGAAGAAGACCGCGAAGCAAGAAAACAGAAGACGGCATGTGGTAGAGAAGAAAGAGGACAGCAAATAAAGAAGACAGAAGACGGCCTGCAGTGAAGAATAAAGAAAACAGCAGCAAAGACAGAGAAGACAGAGGTGAAGAAATATGAAAGAAGATGGTATACAGAAGGAAAAAAGATGAGAGAGACGAAGGCATTGTAAAAAGAAGATGTCAGAAAAGAAAGAAGATGGCATGCAGGAAGAAAAAAAAACGACAACAAATAAAGAAGAGAGAGAAGACAGCAGCGAAAAAGAAATCAGTGAGTAAAAAAGGCGTAATGCAGGAAGAAAAAGAAGTATCTTCAGCGTCATAGAAAGAGAAAGGACACTGGCCAGTATCCAATGGAAAGTAACCGGAAGGAGTACTTGGTCCACAGGCAGCTCCACGGCAAGATCAGAGAAGAAGACTACAAAGACGACAACAGGAAGTGATGTGAAGACAACATGCTGGCCAATCCGAAGCTCGTAAATCAGAGCAAAGTTGGAGTAAGCCAATTGTAAATTCAGGTAAATAAGGGGCTAGTTCTAAGGCCCTTTTAAGATTTTTTGGGTATTAACAATAGATTAAGCAAGCATGCATGCAGGCGAAACCTAAAAAGTGTACTACTGATTCACAACTGCACCTGCCTCATTACACAGTCTCATATTTTGTGATCCCAAATGCCTTGTTTAAATTGAATCCTGGCTTTTGGGGAGAAAAACTGGCCTTGACTTTCAACCACTGTATAGCGCTAGGAAGTATTCCACAATCGTGGAGGAGGGCGATAATCCATCCAATATTCAAAGGAGGTAGTAAATCACAACCTGAAAGTTATTGATTAATTACCTTAATGGATGTAGAAGCCAAATACTATGCCAGGATTTTAATGGAGAATGTTCGCAGGTGGGCAACTGAAAATAGTATAATTCCCTCTAATTAGACAGGTTTTGTAAAGGGCCTGGGTACGGCTGCAAATATTATAACTCGATCCATGGTTATTGATAAATGTATAAATTTTTTTTTACAAAAAATCAACCCTTGTATCTGTGTTTTGTTGATTTTAAGTCAGCTTTCGATTTGGTACAACTATCCCTTCTATGGGAGAAATTATCCTCCTGGGAGATACCGGAGAATCTGTTAAAAGCAATTCAGCAGCTATACACAGATACACGGATAAGAGTTAAGATAGGGGATGGATCCTTCCTTTCAAAGGAAATTAAGACAAAACAAGGACTGAAACAGGGTTTTGTACTGGCACCATATCTCTTTAATCTCTTCCTATCAGACTTGACTGCGGAACTAAATAATGTAAATGTGCACTCTCCAAAACTTGGCGATATGACCATTTCAAACTTGGTATATGCTGATGATGTAGGAGGTAGTACTCCTGAGTCAAACCAAAGTAGGGCTAAGGCGGCTCATTATAAAGATATTTGAATATGCTGAGCAAAATGGAATGGAAATTAATCAGAAAAAAACCAAAATGATGGAAATCAGTAAAAAAACTTCTGAACTCAAAAAATGGTCCATGCAAGAGGGTGGTTTGGAACAAGTAAATCAGTATAGATACCTGGGTGTACTCTTTGATGAACTGGGCTCTTTTCTCCCCCAGAAACAGGCGCTTTACAGGAAAGGAAATGTTTTACTGTTCGCCTTCCGCACTTTAAAGAATGTGTTTACTGGCCCTAGCTACCAGCCCTTACTTCAAGCTATTGCAGCTAAACTCATTCCAACTTTAGGGAACAGAAGTGAAGCCCTGTGTGGTCAAGATGTGATTATCCTAAATAAAATAACTAAAAAAAATGTTAGGTCCTTATTCCAGCTACCGGGGCATACCTCCCAAGCTCAAATTAGGCTGGAGTTTGGCTATTTAAATCAATGTATAGACAGGAAAGCCAGTTACATCAAAGCCTGGAAACGTTTACAGCTAACGAAAGAAAATCAGCTCTGCTGAGCACTCTGGAAAGAGATTCGTTCAGAAATGAGTTCAAATCTCGACAGTAATTAGACCAGGTACTAAAAGACTTGGAAGCAGTGGAATTATGGGAACCTTTCCTACCTTGCCTTAAAACAAATCTTAAATCAAACAGTGAGGAAAAGATCAGTAAATATGAGCAAGAGGTTATTAGCCATCAGATCGCATTCCTAAAATCTTGAAATATCAGCCATATATGGAGGCTGGTTGGACAAAATCAGACAAGGACCTTTCCATCAAATATCGATTTGGCATCAGCCCCGGTGGTGCCCACCTAGTCCCGTGGGAGCGCCCTGCAATAATTCCCTCAGTGCAGGTTGTGTGGCCGTGGGCTAGAAGATATAACTGATTTGATCTGTATTTGTAACGACCTACGAAACTAATGCAAATCTCTATTGAAGGCAGCATTCAATCAAAGGGCCATACGGTCCTGCAGGCAAGCGGTGATTGCCTGTTTTAAACCTTCTGACATTGTTCTGAATGATAGATTTAGCAAATTTGTACGTTTAATATAAAAGAAATGTTTAATACAAGCTCATAATTGGTATAAATATAATAATTTTCCGTACATAATTTACGGAATTACTTCTATCACTTATTCCATATAGTATTTTAGAGATTAACCGACAAGGGTACGGCTAATTTGTATTTACTTCGGAATAGGAGGTACCTATTAGAAGACTTTTTAAAATAATATTATCCTTACGCACATTAGGAATTTATAGTAGTCATCCCAGACTGTATATATCTTGTTTTTATTTGAATGATGTGATGTATTGGTTTTTATTAACTATGCATTAAAATAAACTTGAACCAGTCTCGTATTTTTTGCCTACTATTCTGTCAATTCAGGTCAAAAGACTTTCATCCGGATTAAAGCCCTATACATAGTTGTTCACTCCACTTTGTATTAGATGAACCAAGAGCATATATCATATATGGTCCCAAAAAAAAGTCTATCACATACTATAGTTGCTACTAATGCCCTGGAATAGTTTGAAATTACTTTTTTTTTTTTTCTCACAAAAGTTTGCATAGCTATGTGAAATTCTCATGTAATTATACTATCCTACTGAAATATTCTTTCCTGGCAGCTCACACCACCTTGTGTAAAATGGCTTAGGAGATATTGGCAGAAGACTCGTTTGAGAAGAAAATGACATTTTCTATGTCCTATGCTATTATCTTGTGAGAGTTTTTTATAGTAAGTACGCGCATGGGTAAAAAAAAGTTATCAAAACAGCATAATACAATATTTCAAGTATGTTCATGAATTCTACAGGCATAACTAAACGTTGGCTCAGCTCTCACAAGAAAGGGAGGATAAGACCAGACAATGTTGATGGATTTGAAAAATACATGTTGAAACTTCTTTCAATATTTGGCAATCAGTTTTCAAAGTGGCAGTAATCATGATTCCCAGACACCTTTGTAGAAGATGATAGGCTGCAGGGCATCATCATCAAAGAATAAAGGCAATATAATTAGAGTACCTGTCAGTGTTTGTAGAGTTTAGCATCTTTGTTGTCCGGTGCAGGTTAAGAGATCACACGTAGAACATTCAAGTCAGCCTTTTTCTGTGTTTTACAATGTCGCTTACTAACTGCTATCTGTCAAAAGTGTATCTTTTAAGGACAGGAACCCCACAAGGTCACAGTGACAAACAAAGAGATTTTTTGTATCTGATTCTCTTGATAATCATTAACAATTACTATCATCCTACCCCAAAGTGCATAGATTCTGCAGAGTTATAATTGTATTATGTTTTGTTAGTTCATACCATCAGATCAAATAAAAGGAGTTAGTCACACATTTTTTTTACTGCACTAAATCTCACCTATCTCCCTGAGACAAAGAATTAGTGACCAACGACATTTACTCATACAGATGGGTAGTATAGAATCTGCAATTATAGTGGATATTCTGTAGGTGTAAATTTAGAGTTAGGTTGTGAATTTGGGTGTTCCCAAGGAAAGGTGTGGCTAGCAGCCGATATGAAGGTGCTAATTACCATCACAGCTGCATCTGTGGATGTATTCACAAAATGTGGCCATGTTTTATCCTGAAAATATGTGGACTTACATATAGCAACACAATTTAGTATGCAAGATGAGTATGAGGAACACCTAAATACTGTTTATATTTCCCAGTTGAGTAAAAGAAAGTGATTTCTCTATTTAATAAAACAACAAACCTGCCCAGCTAGATTTTGCTTCAGGTGGGCAATTCACAGGTCTAGGGTTATGCATAAATGTAGAAGTCTGTGATTTTTGTAGACTTCTGTGAAAAGTGTGAATCTATACAAAATCATAGACAGTCTGTGGCGATCCTGCCGAATTGTAAGAAACAGATGCCACCTCATCTCCCCTGCAACTGTAAGGAACCAATGCCTCACCTCCCCTGCCTGTCAGTAAGGAACTGATACCTCACCACCCTGGTGACAGCAAGGAACCAATGCCTCACCTCCCCAACTCCGAGCAACATCTTTTTTCCTCATCCTTTTCTGAGGTACTGTACCTGATGTCCATGTGACTCCATGGCCTGCCCACACTCCCTTGCGAGTGGCTTTGGACTG
Organism: Pleurodeles waltl; assembly: GCF_031143425.1. Lineage (NCBI taxonomy): Eukaryota > Metazoa > Chordata > Amphibia > Caudata > Salamandridae > Pleurodeles > Pleurodeles waltl. The sequence continues at coordinate 404,612,739 of NC_090438.1, forward strand.
TTGGGAATGACTCCGCCAAGACGCAGTGATAGCTCCAGTTGGAGCTATTGTGTTTTGAAGTGCTATACTAAGATTTAATCTTTGAAAATGTGTATCTCTGCTTGTGTATGTTGGATTTTATTGTTTTGGTCTTGTTTTACTCAGATAATTATTGCCAAGCTACCAAAGGTGAGAGCAGGGGTTATCTTAGCTGTGTGACTACCTTATCCTGACTAGAGCAGGAGTCTCTGCTTAAACAGGGTGCAATCCACGGCCATCTAGAGACCCCATTTTCACATCTTTGTGTAGGCCCTTCACCCAGTGTATTACAGGCAGCCAGCCTCTGCTGTGCACAGCCTCAACTGTGTTCTGCACGGAGTGAACAAGCACAGCTGTCATACACATTTCTTTTTTTTTTTTAACAATCGTAAATAGAGAAACCTGCATTGGATTTGTGAATTTTTAGACCCGTGGAAGGTCCGTGAGGCCGGTCTAGCATTTAGTGATCCAGCCCAGGATTTGTGAATTCCACAAGAACATTTTTTGATAAATCTTTATATCAGGGGATCCTTATGGGGCCCCTTTACATGGGCCTGGGGTAAGGATAGGCTCAGCCAGACCACCCGGTGCACTTTTTGGGTTTTATTTTTTCCAAATCTCAGGGTACATGTTGAGTAATGGCACCTGAAACAGAAATCTTTCTGTAATGGCCAGCCGATAGGCGCATGGACAGATTGTTAACTCCACAAAGGACAACGGGAGAAAATGTAATCTTGCCTATATATCTTTCTTTAGATTAGTGAATCTACTGAGATTGATGGGTGATATGTTTCTAAAATGTAACCTCATCATTCCCAAAATAACACATTTTGAAAAAATACTGAACGGATATACACCAATCCAACCTAAGGCACTTCATTGAGTAAAATGCTGCTTACAAGCCACGTTTGGTTTAAATCTGTTAAACGTTTTTCTTGTATCTAAAAGCAAAGACTTCTATTGGAGGTCAAAATGGAAAATGGCACTTTTGTGAGCACCTCTTGTTTTGCTTCTCGCTGAATGGATCTGCAAAAAATTTGCCAATGAGGAATCCAGAGTGGATGAACTTTATTTTGTAAACTTTTGTGCAATGAACGGAACCAAGGTACGTAGAAAAACGAAAAATAACTTTTTGGTTGAAAGTCTGATTTAACCACAAACGCACAGGCGCTCTCGCCACAAACACTTATAGTAAAGGGAATAAAGGGAAATATAATTAGACTATAAGAAAGTGTTGCGTGGGTGTACTCTGGAATTCAAAACTTTTACCTTATGGAAGACAGAATCTTCAGACTTGGGATTTATGTAAACCTATTGACAGCACTTTAATGGTACAGTGCCCTTAAAATACGGGTTCTAAAAAGTGTGCATGCAGTCAACACCTCAAACTATGAAACTCCAATCAAGAAGTACCATTCCATGACAATAAATGTACCCAGAAAATCATCAAAAATTACAAACAATAGAACACGCACATTTTGCTTTGAATGAAGTTTATTCGCTCCCTAAAGAGAACAGCGTGTGCTTTCTGGAAATAATTTAAAACCAGAAGTAGAAACAATATCCACAGGGGTTGTTACCGCCTAAGGTCTATTCAATCCAATAATCTAAATAATGATGATGCCCTGGGCATGCTAGAACATTTTTTCACAAATCTTTGTAATTTAATCAACATGTATCCCTACCTTTACTTGCGCTCTCAACATGCATAAGTTCTTCCGGAAACTTGAGAATGTCCCGGTAGCTCTCCTCACAAACTTCAGCCAGGAAATGCAGCAGCGTAGTTTTTTGGTCAGACGATTTTGTGTCTCTGATCTGGAAAAAGAGACGGCTATACATCAATCTACAAAAATGACACAATAATATTGATTTGCATCACTCGGTTCTAGAGTCCATGTCAAGTGAGTGATGCTCAAAGCGCTGCAACGGCCGCAATGTAACCTGGGGGCACCATCATGACACATTTTTAGTCCCTCGGTAAACTGAAAAGAAGGGACTTATCAAAAACAAACCATGAGGAGAATATTAAATAAAATGTATTGATGAGTAAAGCATACAGTAAGATCTCAACTCGTTCACAACACCCAGCCACAGCTTTGGTTTTTACAGAATTCTCCGTTACAGAAGCCGTCTTTGGACAACAGACGTCGATGTAAGCGACTTTTACTAATTAAAAGTAATGCACATTTTAAACGTGGTTCAGTTAGCATGTCAGCAGCTATTTATATTTGCAGAATGCTGCACTTTTATTTTATGAGAGCAACCCTGTGTGTGCTTGTGCTTCTCCATTTGAGGAGTATCATCGAAAAGGAAGCCCCAGCTGTGGTGCCTGTAATGTAATATGTGTCCTCACTTGAGAAAACAATATTCAGAACTTTTCTTTAGTTTGAAACGTTCTAAAGATTCCTGTCTATGCTCTGTGTACATCCATTACCTGAACTAACCATTGTCTTGCAGCATTAAATTAAATATCAATGTATTTCCTCAATTACTGTGCATTGCCTAATCAATGAAATGCATTAGGAAGCAAGCGTTTCTAGAAGTATCGTTTTACCAGGATATTTATTCGTTTATGTGTTTGCAACATACATAGTTCAACACAGTCTTGTCTTGCTATGCCATGCAATCTCTGTGGGTTCTTTTCCTTGAAAAGTCATAAAAGCTGTTGTATTTTGGAGAAGAGCCACACTTTCCTACCCATTCTAGCTAAGCAGGTTCTACCCATCCATACTTAATTTATACTCAGCTCTTTTTTAGTATTCTTTGGGAGAAGGCTCTAGGTAAGCCCGCTTCCTGATTTATACTTATTTCTTTCTTTGTGCTGTGCTTTCACTAATGACCATAATGTTGACTAAGCCCATAAGGGTTTATCATGGATTAGTCTCTCATGCATGTTTGTGTTTATGAGTCTTGGACGAAGTCTTCCGAAGACTTGCTCTTACTAGGTCTTACAAAGACTCAGACAGTCCCAATCATATACATCGACCCTCTTCATTAGTTGATTAGAGCATCCACCCCCACCAGAAAGGAAAGCTATTATTGGTCTCAAAGTAGCACAATGTCTAACATAGCTAATGGAATGGAGACTGTAAAATAGACCTTTGCTACAATGCATGCTTCCCACAGCGGAATATAACAAGGTTTGTGTATTCAGCCAGCTCAGTGCCAGCTTTGGGCTGAGGATAAGGAGACACACATTTCAAACAGAATTACTTATGGTGTCTATGTCCTCACACTACGTCGAAATAGAGCTACCGACTAAATGTCACAAGGATGCATAAAACAATACAATTGGTATCTCCAATGTGCAATTATATGCTTCTAGCTTTCATGTACTGTGTGGAATGCCACTGAAAAGGCATCAGTGCACAACAACTGATATCAACAAAGCATTAAACACACAAAAGGCACTGGAGGAATGATTGCAAATAGTCTAAACACTTACAATCACTCATGGTCACACTCTAACCTATCATTTATTGTCCAAGATGCCATTCTAGACAAAGGCTCGACTTATGCACGTCAGTTCTAACAGTGGTTAAACCGAGAACAGTCTATCTTGAAATGCCAGGTGAGGCCTCCTCCAGAGCAGACCACAAGCAACCCCACACGACTTCAGCATTTTTAGGGTTCATAGGTGAAGTATAGCTTGGATCTTATTGCACAGCAAGCACCCCATATCTGGCCATAACCTTTGCTCCTTAGAAAGCAACATTAAACACACAAAGGGTGATAAGAGTAATGCAAGAGAATAGTCTAACCACTAGCAATCATTCGGATAACATCACAGGTCATCATTTTTCATCCAAGCTGCTCTTCTGAACAACGAATTGACTTATACCGATTCACCTAGAAACAGTCCATCCTGAACTGCCTCATAGGGCCCACTTTAGAAGGGACCTCAAACAACTCCAAAAAGATGTCGGCATTATTAGGCCAAATAAGTGAGGTATAGCACAGCAAGCAATGCCATGTCCGGGCATACACTTGCCACTTAGGGTGTAACATCAAATAAACAAAAGGTGATGGGAAGAAAGCTTGTAAGCAGTCTAGTCACTGGGCATTGCTTGGTGTAGCATTCCAAACCCCTGGTCTTCACTCCTTCTGCTGCTCTATAGAGAGGCTCACATTATACAGTTCATTACTGACCCTGTTTACTGACTCTGCTCCTCGTGGGAGTAGTAGGTCTTGAACTAGCTGGTGAGGCACCCTCCAGATTGGACGACAAACAAACCCAGACTGATTTTGGCTTTATTAGGCTTGGGTTCTATGGCAGAGCATAGAACATATTCTTCATAGAGACATACTCTAAGCCAGCATACCTTTGGCCACTTAGGGCGTAACATCAAACACACAAATGGTGATGGAGGAATACTTAGAAAAATCTAACCACTGGCAATTGCTTGGGTGTCATTTCAATTCATCATTTTACCCAAAGTGTCACTCGAGATAGAGGCCCACCCTATGCAAATCAGTACTGACTCTGTTGCTAATGACAGCAGCACATCCTGATATGCCAGGCGAGGCTCCATTCATAAGGGACCACAAGCAAAACCCAGACCAGTTTCATCCTTATTAGCCATGGTCAATGACATATTGGTTAGATCATGTGACACAGTGAGCACTGGTCAAAGCATATTCTTGGCCACAAATCATTCTACTGAAAACAAAAATCTGTTATCATGGCCTAGGTTCACTGCCGTGAGGCCCATAAAGTGTTTCTACAACACATTCTTTAGTGTAAAAACGTGGATCATATCACTATATAAGTATCTTACACGGCAACGAGCCCAGTTTTAGCGCAGGATATGGCCCTGTTTTGAATGTAATCATCTGCTTTTGCCCAAAACAAGATTACAAGTCAAGTGCAAATTGTGCCACCCCCGGTTATGTCCCCACCTACTATTAACCAAGTAAATATTGGTGACAATTTGGATGGCAAATACAGCAAAAGTGACATTTTGAGCACCTTGAAATGAGAAACAACATGTAGAGTGTGTACCTTATTCCCAATACCGAGGTTTGCAAGTTAATATCAGTAGCAAACTGTGAACCTACGAAAAGGTTTCATTTGCACAATTTTAAAGCAAGATAATTAACACAAATAAGAAAAGTTTGACAATTATCAAATGTAACAATAAAGACGGTGTCTTATCATGAACTTTATTACCTGCAAGAAAGCCTAAAATGTTCACATATAATCCATAAGAAAAACCTGTAGGTACATTGTCTCCATGGTGTGCATTTCAGAAATGCAATATAATAATAGGCTTTTGTTGCTAATTCATGGTTTTTATTATTTCTTTCATTGAAAATGGACTAACTGGAAGCTAAAAGAGCTGAACAGCGATTAACAGGTAGTTTAGATTGTTAATGCAATTGCAAAACAAGTTATTGCAACTCATTTTACACTGGATCTAGCACTGGTAATTACACTAATTCACGTGTAGAAGTCAATCATGCTTGCTGCTACATTATTGTTTACTCCACTCTGGCCATTTAGTCACTTTCCAACCCTCCCTTTCTCAAGTCACAAAAGCTAAAAGCTTCGGGATCATATGCTTGTAATTTCTCTTCTTTAAAACTTACATAGTAGTTGCTTACAAGATGAGTTCTTTGCAGTACAAATAGAAGTACTGTTCTTGGTCCACTGTGTGTGGCTCTGTAGAGCGTGACTGTAATAAATGTTCATATATTAAACAAGCATTGGCAAAGCCAATAGGTCCTGTCTGTGGGCAAGCTATTAGCTTTGTCAGTCTGGTGGAGGTGGTGAATGAAAAGCCGGTTGGGGGCAGTGAATTTTAGGGCAGGTAAACTGTTGGAGCGCATGACAGTTTAAAAAAAAGTGCTATGAATTGTTCAGCACTGGCTGCGTCATAGCGCCTTTTTGTTTCTTTTGTCTGTTGCGAGAGGGGAGATGAAATGGATAGGGCGAGGGTGGAGAGGAGAAGAAACAGTTATGGGATGGGTGCGGTTTAGCGGGGCCGGGTGGAGGCTAGAAGAAACAGGTACAGGGCAGATGAGAGAGAAGAAACAGGAATGGCAGTGGATCGGAGGAGAAGGAACAGGGATTTTTTCTATTATCTGCACTTCTGGTATTTCATAAAACCTCCTAGTTACCCCCACTGTTGTACTGAATACAACAGACATTGCACTGCTACTGCCACCAAGACCGGCATCAAAAATCCCAATCCAGAGCAAAGCTGATGAAGCCATCAATTGCATCAGCACTCACTATTTAGCAGGAGAAGGCAACTGTACTATAAATCTCTGACACTGTGCACGAGGCTGCTTCAATTCAGTGTGTTTTTTTGTGCAGCAGCTAGTCACCCATTTAGCAGAACTTGCAGAAATCAGCCTCCTCCGCTAGAGCCTGGACCGCAGGGGTTGTTTTTGAAGTACTCACCAACTCTTTGCTTTACAGATACATCTTGCTTATCGAAAATTCGGAATCATCATTTTTAGAAGAAAGTTATGTTTGTCTTCTGTTTTAGAAAAAAAAAAAGTTTGGCAAAGCTTGAAAGTATCTTTATTTAATCTTTGCTCCCCTTCTCATAATCTCTGTTTATATAATTGTGCTGCTGCTGTGGATGGAAGAAGTTTGAAATTGGCAGATATTTTAATGTCTTTCATGACCTCCATCTTGTGAGCCCAGTGTCTCTGCACCCTAAACAGCTCAGTGAGCAAGAGTCAAAGAAGGTAGTAAGATCACAGACGTTGTGTATTCTTGTAATTTAAAAAAAAGTGCTTTTTCCCCTAACCATATCTATTTACATATGGCTCTTTGTTTTTCTGAAACTTTGGTACTTATAAACTGCTGTTTTGTTCTCCCCATGTTTGTATGAATTTACATCTTGGTTTTCTGCAAACATGGTCCTTTCAAACTGTTGTTTTGTTCTGTCTGTGTCTGTCTGAATTTACCTCTTGTCTATTTGCAAACTTGGCACCTTCAAACTGCTGTTTTTGTTCTACCTGTGACTGTTTGAATTTCTCCCCTACTTTTTTTTGTTTTTACAAAGACTGTAATACGCCTCCCCTTACAGGGTTTTAAAAAGGCTAAATACCCCTCAGTGGCTAACCAGGCTGTGTTTAGAAGACTGCTCAATCTACTCTGTGGATTAAACCGTGCTTGGATAGTGCATACAGCACTCGTCTGTGGCTTCAAAAAGTGACTAGTTTAAGTGTGCAAACAGCAACATTTCAGTGGTTACCTGAAAAGTAGAATCCGTTAGCTAGGAAGTTTGGATTGTGTCTGTCTGTATCCAAGGAGAATCTGAATAGAGGCGGGCCTGCCTGCCCCTGCCACAGCAGCCTGGGCTTAAGGTCACTTGCCCCTTATATAAGCTTCTAATGGTTGTTGCATCTGTTGCTGTGATTTGTCGCTAGGGCTAGTATTTCTATTGGATTAAGGACTTGGGGTTTGAGTTGTGATTGGCTGTCAGGGCTAGGGTTTTGGTTGGCTCCTAGAGCTAGGGTTTAGACTGGATTAAGGGCTTAGGGTTTTAGTTCTGATTGGTTGTTAAGGCTAGGGTTTTGATTGGCTACTAGGGCTAGGGTTTCCACCGTACTTAGTGCTTAGGGTTACCGTTCTGATTGGCTGTCAGGGCTTGGGTACTGAATGGTTAGTAGGGCTAGGGTTCCTATTGGACGTAGGGCTTGTGATTGGTTAATAGGGCCAGGTCTTCTATTGGCTCTAGATTTTAGGGTTAGGATTCTGCTAGGTTAGGGCCAGCGTTCCATTAGCCAATAGAGCTATTTAAGTCTAGGTCTCAGGGCGTCTCAGCTAAGGGCTGAGAGGACAAGGACAGTTGCCTGTTTGGGCCTGTCCAGGCCAGGTAGGGTCTAGGGCCAGACATGCTACCCAATTATCCATTTTCAAGTCGCCACCTCAGTCCCATAGCATTCTCCAACATCCGAACACAATACCAGGAACGGCATTCTATTCATACACCACAAACAAACCTCATACAGGTATCAATGTCTCAACGACCACTACAGAGCCACACATAACACACCCATACACAATGCTACCACAACTACAACTCTATGGCACCATCATTCTCACACAAAACAAAACTATGTCCTATGCCACTAACACATCCACACATCACCCACACAACACAAAGCCACATTATACATAACTTTATAAAACGAATTCCCTGTTCTTAAAAAAACACCAGCTCTATCATCGACTTGCTCCTTACGGACCCCTTTTTATCATGACAGAACCTATACTCATCCTTCCATCACACCGTCCACCAACACCTGCCTCCTCTTTTTACCAATTACACACAGCCATACAATCCTTACACTCCGCTCCATCACACATATTACCTTTACAAGTGATCAAATCCGACACAAACACTCATAACTCTTGTCTATCCCCTCTTACACACCACAACATTCTTCTCCAAAACACATCACCACCCATTGTACCATTCAAATACCACCCACCAGCAGTAACTCACATACAAATGCTTCACAGAAAACCACATCAATATCTACCCTCACTACTCCACTAAAACAAAATACACACTCCAGCACATCAAAATCACACAAACTATTATAATAATTTCAGTCACACCCATGACTACACAAATAATGCAAATCCTGAACCAACTTTACTCCACAATGTGCAGTCTTCACCAGCATCTACCACAAACATCCCAACATAGCAATATGGCAACATTCATTCACCCGCCTCTCATCCATTGCACAATTTAGAGCCTTAGAATATGACCCGCATGCTCCACCACTATAATCATTCCACCCTAAACAGGCACAAACAAAATCAACATGCCACTCACAATTTTGCATCCCCATGTCTATTACACAACAAGGTTACTTTACAAAAAGAGCACAACTCACCATCTCACTTTCAATCATCATCTTTACCACCAACACACACCCAACAAAATGCCTTCAAAGACTGCGGGATGAGTTACACAATATAGAAAAACAACACTATTGTGATCCTCATACAGTTAATATCAGCACTAATTACACACCTTCTACAAGTTAAAAATATACTGCTCACTCATCTTCAAAACAAAATCACACCACCACCAAAACACAGTCTCTAAACTGCCTACTCTTAAAGGCTCGATCACACTCTAAAAACAAGCACCACACCTACTGACACACAATCGGACTTACTCTTCATAACTGAATCATGGTTGGGAGATGACATGGCCCCAGTGTTGCATGAAGCTGTTCCGCCAGGATATCAAACCATTACACAAAACTGTATAGGCAAAAGAAGAGGTGGACTAGCTGTTAGCGATAAATATCAGCAAAACTGACAACATCTCCATACAAGGTTGTGAGGCCTTCATTACCAGATGCAACCCTACACCAACTTCCTCCTGTAACTTCTTCCTCCTTTACATTCCACCACCTAGCAATTCAACATACCTAGACACATTTCTAGAAACACTTTCAAACCTTATAACACTATATTTTAACCTATGCCATCTTGGGGACTGTGGTTGGCCGGGTTCAAGGACGACGCGAAGCCCTAGGTTAGCTTTCGGAAGTGATTTATTGAATACTTTTGTGGAGTGAATAATATGTCTTTTCTGTTTTTCTTGTACTGTTTCCTTTATAGCTTCTTGATCCTTTTCCCTGGATTTTCACCTCTTCCGTGGTCTTTTCTTCTCTTTCAGGGCTCCCAGGAAGCGCATGTGTTGGGAAGAACAAGAGAAGTATCGGTAAGTTTCTTTTCTCTTTGTGTCCCTTTTCCTTTTCTACACCTTCTTTTCCTTCCTTCTCTGTCGTATCGTATGTCTTTCTCTCTCTCTCTCTCTCTCTCTGATCTGGTTGTGAACGTTTATTCTCTATTTCTCTCTTTCTTTTGTCTCTTCGCTCTATATTGCTCTGTGTCTTTTCCACAGCTAAGACTTCCTGCTGTACAGTCTTTTCCTTAGCTCTCTTAGCCTCCACTGTCTCTTTATTGGACCTCTCTTTCTTTTATTGATTCCTTCTTCGTACAGCTCCTTCCCCCTTCTTTTCCTTACTCTGCTGTTGCCTAGATCGTTTTCCTATGAGAACCTTTCTCCAGGGAATTAAACTACTGAGGTGCTTTGTCCTGTAGCCTTACTGTATTCCTGGGTGTTCTTTTTGTTGAGTGTAAGCCTTTCCAATGGACCTTAGTCCCTTCTCCCTTATTAGCCCAACCACCCACTCGCCCCTTGCTCTTTATTCCCTGCTCCTCCTGTCCTCCCAACCCTCTGGTGTCCATCAATGGGGTGGGGAAACACACCTGAGTGTGCCACGCTTCTCCAAAAGCGTGGCTGGGGGGTCCTCGTTACGCCTCCCGGGCCGCCGCGAGGTTCGTTCCACCGCCTGCCTCCTCCTCGTCTTCTTGCTTCGTTCGTTGAAGTGTCCGCTCTCCGTCAGCGCCGCTCTCCTCTGCCTCCTGGTTGCGTGCCTCTCGAAATTGGGACACCGGCTTTTCTCCCCCCTCGGGGTTCCGCGGTTCCTCTTCCTGGTCTCCTGTCACAGTCGTCTGGCACAGCTGATTGGTTCCTGCCCCAGGAAGTTTCGGAGCACCTGGGGCAGTGTCAGCACCAGTCGGTTTTGTGTACGGGCTGCCTCGGGTCGGCCCGTCACAGGGACCTAAACATTTGGTTTGATCAACCAAAAATGCCCTGTCCAAAAGCTACCAGCACTGGCCTAGTCACAGTGAACCTACATCAGATTGTACAGAATCCCACACACATCGCTGGACACATCTTAGATGCCATTTTTTCAAACGCAGAACTAGTTACCATTCAAGGCATCACACCAGTTACATGGTCAGGCGACCATTTGATAACTTTCCAACATAAGACACCACAAATTAACACACCCAAGACCACCTTACATACATCCACAGATCAACCATGTAACAAACTCAATTTTGAATACTTAAAAACACAACTAACAGCCAACACAGACCGAAACACAATAAATTATTTCAAAAACTTTGAGTGGCGACAGGAAGCTTTTGATATGCTAATGCAACTCAGAAACACAAAACAGGACAAAAGAAAACAAGCACCTTCGAGAAATACAGATCTAAAAAGATGAAACAACAAATCAGACGGCTGCAACAAACCCGGCTCAAAACAAACAACATCCAAGAAAAACTTCATCTATGTAAACTTAACATGTACAAATCATCAATCAAAAAATCTTTTAAAAAGGTACTACTCAGACAGATTTCAAAATGCTATATCCACAAATAAAGAATTTTATAAAGTTGTAAACAAATTTTGAACCCCTAAATGCATGGGAGAAACTCATCCCATTACTCAAGACTTCACAGACAAACTGGCAGATCGTTACACAACCAAGTCATACACACTGGACTCCTATTTAAAACAAAGGAAACCACCAGCACCATCCTGTTTCCAAAAATCCCCTCCAAGAGTAAGCCAACCTAGCCTCTGTCCTCCTTCAAACAAATATCACAAAGTGAATTTGTGGATCTGGTCCAAGCCAGCAGGCCTTTTGGTTGCCCTTCTTTCCATTGTCAACCACACATCTTCAAGAACATTCTTTTATCTACCTCTGCTGCCACATCAGTAAGAAGAATCATCAATAATTCTAGAGCTGCATGAATTTTTCCTGAAGTCCTTAAAAAGGCATACATATGCTCATTATTAATGAAAAGAAATCTGGACCCACATGACTCGAACAACTACAGACCACCTACAAATGGATCTTTCCTGGTCAAACTGATAGAAAGAGCAGCATTCGCCCAGATGTCACAATTCATTGAAGATAACTCAATAATTTAAGACTACCAACCTGGATTCCGCCCAGGAAGAGGCACTGAATATACCCTCATCGCCATCTGTGATGATCTTAAAAGCACAATAGACCACAATGGAGTTGCCACACTACTTCTCTTGGACCTCTCAGCTGCCTTTGACACAGTTGATCATAACACTCTAATACAAAGATTCTATGATGCCGGCATAGAGGGGACTGCTCTTGCCTGGATCACATCCCACTTTCAAAACAAAACAAATGTTATCCAATTGTCATCTTGTCCAAACCCTACTTCACAAAAGCAGGGATCCATCAAGGCTCAATCATCTTATCCATGTTTTTCAACATCTACATGATGTCATTACCAGTGATGATCAATTAATTTCAACTCAAATGCTACAACTATGCAGATGACACAAAAATACCCCTTAAACTTGAATGTCCCAAAGACATTGGAAACTCACAAATCTTCTGTTGCCTCAGAGCTGTTGATCAGTGGATGAAATGGAGCCATCTCAAACTGAATGCTTCCAAAACGTAAATACTCATACTCAATAATCATATGTGGCGAATGGAAAAATTATGGCCCACTGTCCACCTAGCAATCTGGGACCTCCTCCTAAAGTATCTAAGGAAGCTAGGAGCCTTGTAATTACCATGGATTCCAAGTAAACAATGAATGCCCAAGTAGACAAATTAGCAAGATTAAGCTTCATCATCATAAAAACTCTGTGATTCATCTTCCCCACCACAGATTTCCACACAAGGTGCAGGCCTCTATCTCTCTTTTACTATCTAAACTGGATGACACCAATGGCCTCTACCATGGATCATCTTTATCTACTAGTAAAAAACTACAACACATTCAGTACTCAGCTGCCAGACCACTACTACATGTAAAGCCACAAGACCACATCTCCCCTGCCTTGAGGGCCCTACATTGGTTATCGGTTGCCAGAAGATCCACCTTCAAGCTGCTTTGTATTACCCACAAAGCAATACATGGAACAGGACCACTTTTCAACAGGAATAAAATCACCAAATACATTCAACAAAGAAACCTCTGTCCAAAATTGGCATCCCACCTCAAAACACCACTATAAAAGAAAAAGACAATAGGTGGCACATCCTTCTCTGCTCAAGCAACCAACTATGGAATTCATTACCTCCAAATATAAGATCCACAGATAACTATCTTATCTTCAGAAGACTACTTAAGAGTTGACTTTTTCCTACATAACCACCGTACTTAAACAGCAATGGAATGCATGTCCCTGTGTATGTAAACATTTATAACATTTATAATTTGATTATACGTATATGTGTATTTCTTTGTACAAATATGTATAATAACTATTTCATCTTAAAATATACACAATGAACAAGTTACTTACCTTTGGTAATGATTTATTTGGTACAGACAAGTTCTAGTTGCAGATTCCTTACCTTAGAATTTACCCCAGGCGTCAGACTGGATCCAGAGATTTTTCTTCAAGCAGTACTCTTGTGTGCTGTTAGGTGGCCTCGGTTGACTCCGTGTCCGTTGTTGGTGTTGTGGTCGATGTGATGATGTCATGATCGTATATAGGCACCTCCCTCGCGCACTGATGTTAGTTTATTTTCACGACTTTCCACGCCAGTAGCGCGGAGCCCTGAAGAAAACTGAAATTGGTGCACCAGAGCTAAGGGCCTGAAAGGGGAATCCCTGTCCCTAGAAATCAGTTCGCAAGCAGGGAGGATGGGTGGGTTGGTAAGAAATGCTCAACTAGAACATGTCTCTACCAGATAAATCGTTACCGAAGTTAAGTAGCTTGTCCATCTGATAGAGACTTCTAGTTGCAGATTCCTTACCTTAGAATAGATACACAAACAATACCATCCTCGGTGGTGATCTGTGAACCAAGATCATACTAAAAAGTCATGCACGAACGAACAAACAAAGTAGCTGTCTCTGCAAACCTGACTGTCCAGGCAGTAATGTCTTGTGAACATGTGCAGGGATGCCCACGTTGCTGCCTGGCAGATGTCCAGGGCAGGAACTCTGCGTGCTAACGCTGTGGTAGCAGCAGTTGCTCTGGTGTAATGGCACGCAAGCCCACAGGGTTTTCTTTCTTTGCCAAAGCATAGCACATCTTGATACAGAGGATTACCCATCACAAGATGGTATGCTTCTGCACTGCCTTTCCTTTCTTCGCACCCACAGATCCAACAAAGAGTTGATCACCCACCCGGAAATCTTTAGTACAATTGAGGTAGAACGCCAACGCTCTTTTTAGATCCCAACGGTGGAGTCTTTCCTCTTCATTAGAGGGATGTGGTGGTGCGTAAAAAGTAGGCATAGTGATGTACTGGCCTACAAGAAAAGGCGTAACAACCTTAGGAAGGAAGGAGGCCCTTGTATGAAGCACCACTTTGTCATGGTGGACAGACAAAAATCGTGGCTTGGAAGAAAGAGCTTGAAGCTCACTCACTCTGCGACCAGAGGTGATGGCAATAAGAAAAGCAGTCTTGATTGTTAGGTGTGATTAGGGACAATTGTGCAGCAGCTCAAAAGGGGCACACATAAGGTACGTTAGGACCAGGTTCATGTCCCTCTTCATAGGGGAAGTTAGAGGCTAAGGCCTCAGCCACTCTACTGACCACCATGGAGTGAGACACTACCTCTGCCATAGCCAATGTAGGAGGAGAAACCATTCCAGAATGGCCTCATAAAATTCTTTTAGCAGGGCAGGGGTGGCTCCAGCTCTCGGAAACTCGGGGAGGCGTGGAGCTGACCCAGAAGGAGGCTTCACAGACGGAGACCTCGAAAGTCGAAGCTCTTCCCAGATTGCATCGGCCGAGCGACGGGATGAAGTTGAAAAACATTCAGCTTTCTTTGACTTCTTCTTGTATCCCGAATGTCCCGAAGATTTGGAATGGGACGAGGAGGAGTGGAGATGACTCCGCAAGCGGTCTCAAGACCTTCCTCTCAATTGAGACTGGGATCGATGTGGAGTGAGCGCCGGGTTGCCATGAGCTTCAGGGCTGCTCCATCAAAGCCTTTGGGTTCGTGGCCCAGCACTCGGAGCACAACTTTGGGTCATGGTTGCGCTCTAGACACCACAAACACACGAGGTGTGGGTCTGTCACTGACATCATGCGGTGACAGGCATCGCACGGTTTGAAGCTGGTCTTCCGTGACATCCCTCAATGCACCAAAGAAGTCCAAAAAGACAACAAAAAGGTTGAATTTAGTCAAGAAATGACCAGGGTAGTGCTCTCCGGATCTGCGCATGGCGCGGAAAGAAAAGAACTGACGTCAGTGCGCCAGGGTGATAACCTGTGTATGACTGCGACATCACCACAGTGATCATGACATCAACGACGGACGTGGAGTCTACTGATTCCAGCTAACGGCGCTCAAGGGTACTGCTCAAAGAAAAATCTGCAGATCCAATCTAACGCTTGGCAGAAATTGTAAGGTAAGGAATCTGCAACTAGAAGTCTCTAGTAGATGTATAGTTTACTTTTATATATATATATATATATATATATATAAATATATATATATTATGTATGTGTGTGTGTGTATATATATATATATATATATATATATATATATATATATATATATATATATATATATATATATACATATATGCGTATGTTATTCTACGCTTAACATGGCCATAGGTCATTGCATAGTTTCTATACAAGTGGTTTGATCAGATGCTTATGAGTCTCTATTTTCATTTGATCCATCACAATAGGTAATTATAATCTTAACTATTTAGCCACAAGTATTTCACTATTGAAATATTGAGGAAAGATAAAATGTTATAAAAGTACACAAGTAGATTAACTTCAAATACAGAAACTCTTTAAAGTCTGTGTTTATACGATACAACTTTAAATCTTAATATGTTATATTCCTTACACATATATTCCCTTACTATGTAATCATGTTGCTACATATTCATTACTTTAGTCCTACTGTACAAGAGAAAAAAATATTGTATCAAAAGCTTTACTCTGTCTCACTATCACCCTATATCTCTATCAATCGATCCTCTATCTCCACTCTTTAACTCATCCCAAACCCATTCTACTACTATGATCTCCAAAAAAAACCTTCGTAGACTCTTCCCTCTTCTACAGCTCCAGTCTCACCCCAAACCTCGGTTTACTACTATCTCCCAAACAACCCTACTAAATTCTCCCTCAGTTAGCACTCCTTTGACTTATCACAAACCCCATTTTACTTCTATGATTCCCCCTAATCCCTTTCTACAGACTCTTCCTTCCTCCATCTCTCAATTACTCATCCCAAACTTCATCTTACTACTATGATCTCCCAATTAACACTTCTGGATTATTCCTTCCTCTATCGCTCCATTATTCTATTCAATCCAACTAACAGACTCACATGTCATCTGCTCAAATTAACTCATACCTCTTTATACTAATACTAATACTGTACTCATTTTTCCCTAAACTAATGTACAACTAATTCTTTTGGGTTCCGGAGTAGTGCGCTACTCACCGAAAAGCATGTTGACGCCTCTTCAGGGTTAGTCACAACTATATAAATACAATTACAATTACATCATGTTACATTGGTTGCTTGCAAAGTGAGTACTACACATTGAGTGGAATCTAGGAGCAGCAATCAGTGGCAAATGCTAAGCGCGGAGCTGGGGCAGAAAAATAATTTAAGGGGTGACAGTGACTGAAATCAGAGTTTCAGAGTGATTTAGAAATCCAGGGAGAGGGGGGCAATGATAGGAATCTGAGCTTGACATGGAATTCAGACTCAGGGGGGAGCGAGTGAGCTACCTGAGACTGACAGAGGCGGTCACCAGATGCAGGTGAATGTCCTCATGATGTGTTAGCCACCATTTCCCACCGATGTCCACAGATAATCCTTGTAAATA
The DNA here is from genome assembly GCF_031143425.1 of Pleurodeles waltl. Classification (NCBI taxonomy): domain Eukaryota; kingdom Metazoa; phylum Chordata; class Amphibia; order Caudata; family Salamandridae; genus Pleurodeles; species Pleurodeles waltl. Next base: position 404,629,427 of record NC_090438.1, read on the forward strand.
CAAAGCTTCAGTACGGGTGAATCAGTTTGCCTGCAGGATTGTACAGTGGGGAGGACGGCATTTGGTGGCGAGATGGTTACAAGTAAAATCTTTCTATGGGAGATCGGGAAGCAACAGAGGATATGTGAAGAATCTGGCGAGTGCTAAAAGAAAAGCTGATTTAGGGCGGATGTAGATGAACACACGTATTCAACTGGTTGATGCGTCACATTAGAATCAGGCCATAGGTGGTTTATTTGCCTTCAGAGACGGTTATTAGTAGCAAACTGGAAGACTATAAGTAAATCTGTCCAGGCCAAAAAAATTGCAACAGCAGAGAAATGTGCGAAGGGTGTCCGCGGCAGGCGGTATACTATAAAAGAAGAGCACATGTAGAATATAACATGGCCACCTTTCAATCCAGGGATGCATGCAAATGTAAACCTCGGACTGTGATTTTGACGCACAGTGAGAATACCAGGCAAAGTCCGTAAAACTGATGACTACAATTAAAAAAATGCAATGCTGGGTATTTAGGTAGTGCACAACAAAAGCTAAGTTGTCTCTGCATTTAAAAAGTAGGCAGTATTATAGCACAGAATAATGGTGCTCATTTTATTTCTACTACCGAATGATGAACTAACTACATTCAACGCTCAGTTCTCAGTAATAGGGTTCCTGCAAAGGAAGATTTTATTGACTATGGAAAGGTGGTGGTGCAGTTTTTACGTGTTAGGACGGTCTGAACTGTAACCAGTGGCGTGGGAGTGGAGGCGAGACAAAGCTGAGTATTACACCAGACAAAGGATCAAGGTTGTGGAGGTTACCAGCTGTGACAACGGTGGCTGTGTGCTCTTTCACAGATGTGTCAAAACGCGGACAGAAAAGGAGAGGATTGAAGACATGCCAGGGATGGACACACAGCCAAGGCAAACGCAAGATCAGACATGACGTAATTCATAACTGAAGCAAACCCGCATCTCCCTGAGAAGCTCTCCATTAAAATATAGTGAATGTGCCCAAGCAAAGGGCTGTGCTCCACAGAAAATCATGTCAAAGGCAGGCTTTGCTCCATAACCATAACTGGATCAAATAACACAAGCCAGGGAACAAGGTGTCATCGAAGGTCTACATCTGGCCCTAGACATGCTTCTCTGGATAGCAAGCACCAATGCCAATAAACAAGGATGTGCTGCCACAGGCAGTATAAGCAGATGGAACTGCAGATGGAACTGCGGAACCAGGTTCATGTTTTTGTGGCGCATCAACATCCTGTGACTGTGGGCAAACCACCTCATCTGCCCCGCCCTAAGTAATAAAAAAAAATGAAGGTGACCTGCTCATGTAACACGCCCCAGACCTTCCAGCTGGAGCAAGCTTGCGCTAATTAAAATGCAAAAGAAATAGTACCTCAATCGCAGCACGAGAGGTGGAGTGAGCCTTAATTATATTAATCTGTGCCTGGGCCATGCTCCATGCGAAGACTAAGTTACGGCATTGCATGGGCTGCCAAATTAGAAGGCAGTAAAGAGGAGTGATAATGGTGTCAACAAATAGTAAGTAATGGGTGGGATAAAAAACCCTTTTTGGAGATTTTTTTTTCAGATATTACAGATTGTCACCATATCGACAGCACAAGCGTTCAGCCTGCAGGCTCGAACTAAAAAGAAACGAGGCCTCCATTAAATATATAGCATACGGACAAATTTTCACCTTCATAAGTACAGGTGGGGGCTTGTTTCCTCTTCGCTATGACACTCTATAGGACACAGTGGCAGTGGCGGCCGGCAGCTTTAGGAGGGAGTGGCGCAGGCGGGAAGCACACACACACACACACACACACTCATTCTTTCACACACAGACATGCACGCACGCACATCCATTAACAACACTCATAACATTCAAACTTGCACGCACGCACCAAACATTCATTTTAAAAGTTCACACACACTCATTCTTTCAGACACGCACACACGCACATCCATTAACAACACTCATAACCTTCAAACATGCACGCACGCACCAAACATTCATTTTAAAACATCACACACACACACACACTTACCTTCAGCCTCGAGGTCCCAGGAGGGTTGGGACTGCTGCCTTCCCTCATTGGCTCATAGGTCAGCCAATGAGGGAAGGCAGCAGTCCCAGCCTTGTCACAGAGTGGGATGGGGTCAGTGAGACAGCTTACCCCACCCCACTCTGTAACGAAGTGTCACTGATTGACTCTCGCCCTGGGCGCTTCAGGGCTTAAACCTGAAGCGCCCAAGTTGAAGTCAATAGGTGACACTTTCCTCGTCACCCAGTGGAGGGCCTCAAGGCACCTTTGCTGAGCCGAGGAGGTCACGCCCATAGGAGCTGTGACCTCCTCAGCCCAGGAAAGTTCAGATCAGGCAGCCAGGAGTCTGCGCAAATCGTGCATGTCTCACTCCTGGCTGTCTGAGCTGAAAATGAAGAGTGTCTGTCAGGCTGACCTTTGTTCAGCCTGACAGACACTTCATGAGGGGCAAAAGGTGGGGGGCGTGGTCTCTCCGCCCTAAAGGACAGGCCTCGCCTGCGGAGTGGATTACAATGCAAACAGGCATTCACATAGTTTCTAATCTATTAGGGGTATACCAACTGGGCAGCTCTATATTAACATTCAAGGGCCCAATTCACAAAACATTTTTTGTGAGTATCTATAGCTTACTCCCCTATTACAAGTGAATTATGTCAGAATTTACAAGCATTATTCACAAAGCGTTCTCTGTGTGAGTTGCGTTTTACTCCATGCAAACCTCGAATAATACACAACTAACTACAAAAACGTTCTGTGAATTGGGGCTGGATTTAACAAATAAAAGGCCAATTATGAGTAATTTAGTATGTGTGCAATACTTCGAGTTTTGGCCCTTAGAATGAGGTACAGCACAGTAATACTGCTCGATTTCCCCATTATATGGTGAGCAAACGTGGGATGTGCTATGTTTTCTTGCAACACATGCACCAGATTTTACCTGGAGTAATGCATAAGACCAAAAACTTGTCGGCTTTGCAATTATTGCCCCAGACATAATACTGATTCAGGCATCGAATCGAGTTAGTGTCCAAATCAGGGTCTGCACGAGTATTGGAATTAAGGCCTAGTGCACATCTTCCGTAAGTCAGGCAACATCTTCTAAGAGCTTTCCAGTGTGCCCCATATGGTAAGGACCCTATTCTGGTGGATTTGGGGGCCACATTTCACTATGGTTTCACTGATGTAGCTAATTTACTAATCAAATGCATCTGTGCAGTATTGCCTTAAAGAGTACAGGTAGAAGTGCCAGAGTATCATTCACCTCATGCACACTGTGTAGTCAAAATCTCTTAAAACATTGTGTAGATTGATGTCATGCATGCTTTCTTTTGATGAAAAGATAGGGCAGAGGTGTATAGATACACAACCGGAGAGAAAGAGGAATACAACATGGTAATGTCCTCCATATCATAACAAAAACACTGAAAATGCCAGGTCCCAATACATCTTGTGGTTACCCTACACGAATGCCAAAAGATTTAGGAAAAGCCTTCTCGCCTACAACATACAGTGGCATGCTTCATCATAGTCGATTTACCACTCCTTGGTACATAGAATTCACCTTGGTGGACTCAGCCTTTTTGGCGAATTTCTAACAAGTAAACAGTGGATTATCAAAGGGATCCAGATAAGAGTTACAAATACTTTGGGGTACATCCATTAATTATCCTTTATTGTTGAGTACAGCACATATGATTAAAATATCATTAATTCCCATCATCCACCCATATAATTATGCCAAGATGTTTCAGCGTTTCCGACCGCAGACAGGGAATAGCAAAGGTGTGCATACAGGCACATCCTGGGTCACATGACCTGGTGTGTTTGGCGGTTGGCCTTTGTGTATTCCTCCAGACAGCCACACAAGAGAGGAACTGGATGTTGTCAGAATGGGTCATCCAACGCAAAATGGGGAGGCAGAGCTGTGCAGCTATACTTCAAAGACACTGCTTCAGCTCTCACACAAAGAAGTGCACACTAATCTATTGTGACTGCGAACAGACTGGGAGCAGGGCAGGGAGGCAGGAAATTCCAGACACTTCAGTGGAAGAAAACTCCATAAGTTTCTTTCATTTCAAAGCTGGCATAGGGTATTAAAAAAAGGGACCCTAAGACCCACTCTTCAGTTCACTTCTGGACCTGCTAAAGGACTGTCAGAGGACTGCTCTGCTACCTGTTGCCTGCTGTACTTCAGAAGACTGCCCTGCGGCAACAGGAGGACTACCATGCTGCCTGATGCCTGCCCTATGCCCTCGGAGGACTGACCTGTTGCTTGAGACCTGCACTTCTGCTTGCACCTAAGACTTGCAGAGCGACTTCAAGGGCTAGCTGGCTGGCATCCCAATCACAGCCTTAGGGACAGAAAAGGCTCCAACCATCTTGAAACCCGTACCTGGACCCAGCCTGGGTGAGTCCTTACTCTCTAAGTGGTGCCTCTCCAGTCTAGGACCATTGGAAGTGGTGCTAAATTTGCCCAGACAGCCCAAATCCAAAACACGGGACTTAGAAAATGTTCTGCCAAAAAAGTGCTCTGAGATCCCAGAGGGGATTGGGACCTACCTCCTTGCCGGTCTGCCACTGGTACATCACCTTTCGGCCTGACTTTGTGCCAGCTCTTGTTACGTTCTTCTCCGCAGCAGTAAATCTTTTTCAGTGGCTCCTTGCAGATGGGAATCTGTATCTGGCCTGGTGGAGTCCTAGTAGGCTACGGCCTGCAGCTTCATTCCGCTGGAGATTTTAGACTTCCAAAAAAGAGATTCAGTCCAAATATAGAAATCTTCACATTAGAAAGTAGAAATTGTCGACCAGCTCCCCGTCAACGCCGCTTCCTCCTTGGACACCGCCGGCTAACTTGACCTGCTGAGCTTTACATTCCCTGACATTTTTTCTTTAAAGATTCTTTTAAGTCTGAAGGTAAGCAGGGACTGGGCCCAATCCACTTCTTGTATCCGACCGTCAGTCCATCATAGTCAGCCATAACTTTACATTTTGCCCTTGTCTTGCATGACAAGATGTACGTTGTTGGTGCTTTGATCTTTTGGTTGCTATTTTTTCACTTTCCACTTTAAAAATTCATAACTTTGGTTCTGTTGATTCGATTTTTGTAATTCAAATTTACTCTATTTTTCCAAATTGGTGGGGAGTTATTCTTGTGTTATGTTTTCCCTTTATTGCTTTTTGAATGCTGCATAAATACTTTACAAATCACCTCTTAGTTAAGCATGACTGCTTTTGTGCCAAGCTACCAGAGGGTGAAGCACAGGTTAATTTGATTACTTTTTGTGGTTCATAATGACAAGGATACTGGCTGTTGCTTGAAAAAGACTCACATCCCTCTCAACCAACATCCTAATTTCTCACTAGTAGTCAATTATTCACTGTGATAAGATATTTTGTTGATAGTCCTAAAACACATTATTGCCCTAGTCCTGTAATCCTCAGAAGGCCAAGACAGTAGTTTATTCTTTCCCTTCCATTAATTTAAACATATGCACCATTTCTTAGCCACTCTTCCTTTGACATCTTAGTACTTAATGTACGTTTTTCTAGGTAACAACAATGATCCCATGCTATAGAGGTTCTTCTAGGTTACCAATTAATTTCTTCTTTTGTCGACTCCACTTGAAGGTAGCAGTCTTCAAAAGTTCCCTATTGATGTTAAATTTATATAACCTAAAGCTAGGTATGGAGCACATGTGTGGTATTTACAGTTAACACAACATGTGAGCAAAACTCACCTAAGCAACCATGTCAAAGACTCAACATGCTACAAAAACGTTCTGGGAAAACTCAGGAAAATAGCTTTGGGTGGAAATGAAACCAAATATAATGGAGTCATACACCGGCCTCGATAATTTGAATATATCATCAAACTAATATGAGGAAAAGGAAAGGAAAGGAAATTAAACCTGGAGCCAGGTAGAGTGCAGAACTTATCCACAGAATGAATCTGCCTCATTGCCCAAAAGGCCCGTGTCTTTCATCTCTTATCGAGGTGATGGTCCCATTCATGGCTCACAATGATTACGGAGATTGTAAGTGAACCAGAGATTGTCATTTGCTCTTTAGTGGAGAAATGTATGCCTGAATGCCTGAAAAATGCTTGGGTGAACCCTGTGCTAAAGAATTTTTCTTTTAATGAAAACTTAGGCCTTTATGGCTTAGTTAGAACAATTCACTCTTGTCATGCTCCGATATACAACAGAAACAGCTTTACTAGATGTCCAGGAGTGACTGCTAAAAGTGACCACTGAAGGATCAGCAGCATTTATGTGGTGCTCAGCCATTTATCTGCGTTTGGTACCATTGACCATGCAGTCCTCCTGAGTTTCCTGCAACACACTGCAGTGACCTAGGTGGACACCTTTAGTTGTTTCCAGACCTTCCTGACAAATCTGACATCTTGAATGAAAGACTCAAGGTATTGTCTTTAGCATTCTGCTGTGGATTGTCAATTGGCTCCTCTCTGCCACTGTGCTTTTCAACATTTATATGAAGCACTTGTATAATTTAATGGTGACATGAGGGCAGAGATTAACAGCTATGTGGATGATACTCAACTGACTGAGCTGGTATTTCAATTCAGATTTGGCAACTGTTGCCAAACAATTGAGGAGATCCTAATTTTGATTCAGGAGAACCGCATTAAAGGAACACAATCTTGCTTGTGCTAACCAGGACAGCTTTAAAAGGTAGAAGATGCACTCATATTTTAAAGTTCAGATTACGTCCAGATTTGATACTCTTGGTGTAATATTTGAAAGCTTCCTATCTATTGGAGGATATGTTAGTCATCTGTGGAAGACCAAATTCATTGAATTATTGTAATTCCTTTATTGTGGGTGCCTCAAAGAAGGTCATTGTAAGGCTCCAGAAAATTCTTAATTCACCAGCTCAGGTAGTTGGTGGCCCTGTCAAGAGCATGGTGGTCCCACCATCTGAGGGCTCCATTGGATTCTTGTCATACTTTGGTCAGATTCATGTTCTTACTATGATTCACTTCCTCATTCATCAGCAGGTGTACACCACTGGATGCACAGGCTATTGCCCTATGTCGAACGGCATCTTCTGAGGTGACATGGTGGGATAAGTTTCAGCTTGTACTCAGAGTTCAAAACTCCTTAAAACACATTTGGTTTAGGTAAGCTGGACTGGTATCCTCATGGTGCATTTGAGTGCATGGATACCATAAGGTTGATGGTGCTATATGAACATTTTATTTTATTTGATTTGTGTAGAAAAGCATAAAAACACATTAGTGGATCAGTCCTTTATAAGACACTGAGAAGGATGAAGAGTCCAGGAAAGGTTGAGCTACAAGGTAAATTGGGTGACCAGCTTCGAGCTGCCTTTTGCCCGAGTAAAAGCAAAGCCTGCAGAGCTGCCATGTCAGCCTGCATGAGCAGCTTGTCTACTCAAGTTTGACTCTGCCCACACCAAGTACAGACAGAGTTCCTTCACTGTATGTAGTACAGGCCAGTCACCATAAGGCAGGCTTCCTATAGCCCAGGAGACAGGGTGCACTGTTTTAGGAGTCAGGACATATATTCAGGAGCATATATGACCCTGTGATAGAATTTAAAACGTAATGCTACTGCAAATGACCAGAGGTCCATAGGATAACATGAGCTGGCACCCAGGCAAACCCCAGATGTCCAGCTCCATGATGGCTCGACCATTTCCCCCCATGTTTGGTGTCAAACACAATGTTTTTAACCCTGAGCATGATTCTTGTGCCTAGGATTAGCTAGCATGCACCCTGGTGGCATCCTCAGAAAATTCCCACCAAGTTGCCACCTTTCTCTTGCCTTGGTGGGCTCCACCGAGCCATTTGCTGCCAAGACAAGAGTCTGCCCTCTTGCTGGTTGTGCTAACACTTCCCCCAGGATGAAGACAAAGGACCTGGGTAGTGAGGAGTTCACACCTCGGCCCTCCCAGGGTGGCTAGTGTTTACAGTGATCAGGTAGTGAGCCTCAAAGGCTTTCACCGCCCTCGAGCACAAAGTCCTTCCCAACCTGTCCAGGCTGACAAGTGAGAAAATTAGTTATTCAGGAGGCTTACACCTCCAGGAGGCTAGCCACACCTTTAGGGTGGGCTAGGAGGCCTGTTCACTGGAGGAAAGATTCTGCCATGTTGGGACTAGCCGCAGGGACCAGGAGCCCATTAGCCACTATCCCTCACTCCTCGAATGCCCCCTAAACTAGGATTTAAGGGGCTCTTCTGGCACCAGAACATGAGTTTTTGACTTCGAATCCAGGAAGAGGCACAGAAAAGACGCTGTCACCAACAACAGGACTTTGGACTCCACTGCAGTACAAAGAGAGGACACTTAAGTGCCTGGGGGAGATCACATACTGGAATTGTGTGTTCAACGTGTGCCTGTGGCAAAAGCTCATTGCCCCCAGCAAGAGGGACTTCTGTGGACACCAAAAACTAAAGCAGACTCCCTTGACTAGTGGAACCAGTCGCATGCTACCTGCAGAAGAATCGTCTTGCTGTGTCGCAAGAAGTGCAACCCATCAGGCCTCTCTTGAGTAAGTCCAAAGAAAATCGGTGACCTGTACCCCGAGAGCTGTAGTGAGGGCCACATTGAGTTTCAAGCCGCTACACTACTTCTGTCAACCTCCAGCCAACAAAGTACTTGTTGATTACTTTTGCCACTGCCAAGGCTTGTTGTCAACCAGCCTGGTAACCAACCCATGCCTGGACGTCACCAACTCCAGGGCAACTCCCAGAAAAGGTGACCAACATCAGCAAGGACACCAGTGCTGAGATCCTGCATCCTGAAGAAGGCGACTTCGATTAAGTGGCAAAACATCTTTGGCATGACCCTCCCGTGACTGACAGCTGCAAGGCCACCTCTTTTGCCGGATGTGGTGGGGGAAAGCCAGGTGTGGAATCCAAGTCCTGGGACCCCAAAGGCCTCTACTCACCAACATTAGAGTGTAACTTGATCTCTAAGTGTGGTGTTGCAGAGTGCTGCATCTTTGACAGCAGGCGCGGTTCCTGGTCTTTTCTAAGGACAGCAAGGCTAGCTCTGCACCCAGGCTCCCTGGGCAAAGTAAAAAGGTACTGTCTATAGAAACGTGGACTAGGAACCCCTCAGACCTTAACTCCAGGAGAGTTCCACGGAACTCACCCCAAAAGTGACTGACTGCACACTATGCTTTCCCCCACTGACTTCAATGGTATTTGTTTGACATCTAAAAGTGCATCTATTTTTAAACGCTTTAAAAATCCACAACTCCAGTTGTATGTAAGATACAAAGTTGATTTTGGTGTCTAAAGTAAGATAAAAATATGCTTTATGTTTCTAAATTGGTGTTTGGTTTCTTTCAAGTTGTGTCAATTACTTATCTTCCATGTTGGTGTTGTGAAATGCTTTACACATGTTCCTCTAAGAAGCCTTACTGCTCTTTGCCTCTCTACCAGGCCTGAGCTCGGGTTTACTGGTGTGTACCTGAGGTCCACTCCTGGGTAATGTGTTAGTAATACATGACAAGACCCCCCCCGTCATACCACATAATACTGCCACCTTGCTACACACCCGTAAAAGATATAGGCAAACTATCATGAACATAACAGTTTACTTACCTCAGATAGAGAGACAATACATTACATGTATATTGGCCATTCTTCCACGCCCTGTTGTAGCAAAAGACCATACTCTGCATTGCATAAAGTATAAATTCATCTCCAAACATGAAAATACAATATATAAAACAAAGTATTCTATTCTCATCGAAACTTGAATAAATTGATAATGAAAATGAAAAATATACTATACACATATATTCAATGTGAGATATTTTCAAACAAGGTGGGACAGTTCATTGCTGAAAATATACTACATCTCCATTTCATATCACATAATCTGAAGATAAATGTCATTATGATTATTAATCTGAAGGCCATAATTCATTGCATAAATCTCTGTCAGTGAACATATATTATCAGTCAATGTGACCTTTAGTATGCAGGTCATACATTCATTGTTATATATCTCCAAATGTGAATACATAAACCCCACAACCACCAAGAGAATAAAGTGCAATCACAATTATTGGGCATTTCCTGTATGACGATAAAAAACACAAGGGCCTGTGCTCTATACCAACATCTATAAATTGTTCTAAGTGGATAATTTATCACATGGTAAGCGTTCCAGTGTAAATATCCCAACCAATCCATATCATGTCAGACACAGAAAAATGAAAAAGGTAATAGAACTAAAAGGGACAGGATCGTAAAAACATGGAATCAAATAATACTAATCATAGATAGAGGGGTTGTAGCCATCACTAGATCTAAGATTAGTATTATATGTTTCCATTCACCTGAGTACTTAGAAACTGTTGGTATACTATGTTTGCCTAAGAAACACATCTATTGGGTTTGCCCTCTATATTCATGTCTTTATTATCCCACCTCTTTTAGTTCCATTACCCTTTTACCTTATATGAGAAAGTATCCCTGACACTCTATTCTTAGTTCCTTTTTCTAATAATAGTGTCTAGCATGATATTGATTGGTTGGGAAATATATGTATTAATAACATACAGCTTCCTTTCCTACCTATGGTAAATAAAAGGCATTGTGATCAACAAACGTAAGGGTATTGAATGTACTGAGCTCAAAATGATGGAAGCTGAGGTGACATTTGTAATATTCAAACTTCTGATATGCAGATCACTACTTTTCTCAGTGGCAACTGTTTAACTCATTGAGCCATCATGGTGGTAAAACAAATCCTTACGAGGCCCTTTACTACCCTTAATTTACAAATAAAATAAAATAAGGTACTCCAACACTCATCTTGGGAAGGAGCACTGGCGTACAGTTATTTGAAATGCAGTGGAAGACATATTTGACAAAAGCTTTCTCTTTTTTTTATCACATTCTTCATTAAAGTTTTTATTAAGATTGGGCCTTATGGGTTTTAATGATTTAAGCTACCTTACATCTTCCAGAAAACGCCAATTATAGCAACTACAGTAATAAGGATTTCCTATTTGTATGCGTGAACCCTAGTGGATCAGGGCTAGGAGACAATCAATTGTCAAAAACCAACATAACATTTCAGCATTTCACCCCCATATTTGTCAATTTTTCAAGATTTATGAGAGTCGTGGTATGTTTGGTGGAATGTATTTAGTGGATTAAGTGTTTTGCAGATGATGGGACAATGAGGAGACAATGTTTTGAGACAAATAGAACCAGTAAGATGAACAGCAGACAACCACTAACAAACAATGAATGAGAACAACTCTCCCTACTAATGAAATAAATAAACAATCCCCTCTCATTAAATTAATTTACCCACTGATGAACACAAGAAGCAGGGTGGTGAGGAAAACCAGGTTTTTCTTATCCTCCTGGTCTTATATGGGAATACCTTCATGTGTCATCCCAAAACCCTCCCTCCTTGTCAACTGCAAGAATCTATCATTAATTTTATATATCATTTTTTATAGTTTGCAGTGTCATGCATGTCATACCTGTGTACAACTTTCAGGTATATAGGTACTGGAGAATGGGTGAATATGGTAAAGTAATATGCACATGACCTACTCTATCACTCAGGGCATTTGATAAATGCATGTGTCTCCGCCTTTGTGATTGTGGCATATCATACTCGTAAGTGACCTCTTTCAATTTTGTCCATTGACCAACTCAAATTATATACCCTAGAAATAATATTCTATGATGTTTCCATAGCACCCAGATAATTTCTTTCCTGCCTATTGTGACAGCTGCATTGCACCAAAGCGTGGATTTGGAATGCACCTGCTTTGGGGTTGAGCGTGACCAGTGTGCTCTCTGCCATGCTGGGTGTACGTCCCCCTTACTTACTTTAACTGAACCCTCAATATGGATCTTTATCTGAGAGTGGCTCAAGAATTTCTTAAGCTGCAATAGCAATCACTTGACAATTGAGTTCTTTTAGAGTCAATAAGGAGAGCTCTTAATACTTTTGAATCATTTATTGAAGGATTAAAATAGTTTTTATTGCTCAAAAATCTCAAGTTACAGAAACACACATAAAGAGTGCCCTGAATCTCTCCCTACTCTATTCGTCTTCATTCCACAGCTGAAGTACGTCTGAATAATTCTGTCTTGTTAGTCTCTGAATGTTAGATTGGAACATTCAGTTTGTTACATTAACTATGATTCTCAAGGTTATCTGTATTGTGCTTACAGCTATTATGCTATTCTGAAACTGTTTGTCAACTCTCTCTAAGACTCAATACAATCTCTGCTGTGGAATGAATAACTGTTGTATCTAACAACTTCGCACATAGACAGTTCCTACAAGCCTTTCTAAGCTTGATCCTACTCCTTCAAACTAAAAAGCTCAGTATGGTCTTTCTAAAACATCAACTCTCACCATCCATATAATTCAGATAATACTCCCTAATTAACTATCCTCAGCTGCAGCAGTAGCAAGAAATAGTGGTCAGTCACAGTGGTCTCCTCCTTGTCTGGTCTCACTTCTCCTCTCGAATCCCTTACTTGCTTCCTTTTCTTTTCCTGCTTGTGTGTCCACTTAATTTTATGTTTTTCCATCTCACTCCACTTGCGTACAAATTTCACCAATTTGTTAAGATGTATTCGGCGAATGCATGTGTTCCATAGAATTGTCATCTAGCTGCACCCTAAAGCTCCTCTGAAGGGGCACACCTTTTGAAATGTCTGTATCATATTAATTTGCTAGTTCTGTCAACTGGTCATTCACCTGTGCTGCTTTCCTGGTAATTACTTTACAAAAATAAACAAATCATTTTTCTTGGTATTGTTCAATATGCTCAAAGTTTAAACACCCTCTTAAGATTTCTTCTAATTCTACCTTTAACTGAGGAATGTTCATTGATCTCTCTTTTTGGGTTTCTGGATTTAACTCAGCTCTGACTATGCTGGTGCTAGTGCTCGGTTTCTCTGCTTCTATTGTCTTTCCGTACTTCTAATAACTTCCTGTATCCATTCTGGAACCCATACTTCCCTCATTACTTCCTCCGTCAGGTTAGGTTGTGTCATAAAGACAAATCGAGTTCCCTCTCCTAGTGTCATAACAGTCTGTGGTGGTATCCAAACCATAATTTCCATATTCTGTGAGGTCGGGATAAACCTGTTCTCTAGATTATCCCCTGACATATCTCTACAGTCAGCGTAACTTGTATAGGTCCTGTTTGCTGTGACATTAGTCCAGTAGCCTGAGTAACTGTAACCTGCTCTACTGACACCGTGGATGGGGATCTCAACTGGGAAGTTCTGATTTGAGATGGACTACTAATTATAGTTCGCTGTGTCAAGGGTTGCATGACAACAGGTTGTGGAGCAATCGGTTGGGCTATTATTACTGGTGACGGGATCTACTGTTCCACTAGGAATGGTGCATTTACCGGTGTCAGTGTTTGCATTTGGTTAATAAGCTGCGAAACTGCAGGATCTACAGGAGGAGTTGCATTTGTCAAACGATGTCCATCACTTCCTACAGAGGATTCAACATGTGGAAGAGGATGTGTTGATAACATTTCCTCCAATATATCATCCCCTGAATCAGTGTTAGTATCTATCTTTTGCTCTTCCTGTGTTCTGCTTTATCCCTTAAACTTTTTTCTAGGTCTTTCCTCTTCCCCCATTTTTTTCTCTGCTTCCTTTATATGCATAAGGTTAAATCTTGTCCGTTCAGCTATAGTCTTTCTCCAAATCTGTGCTTCCCCCTCTGGGTCCCAAACTACATCCTCATAAATGTTCACTGTTCTTCTTGTTCATCTACAATTTTTTTCCCTTTCATGCTTTAGAACCATTCTCTCCTATTCACATAATGCTTCAAACTGGGTGGGTCTAGCAGTTGGGTCTAGATCACACAGCGTCTCTCTTAAACGTCTTATTATGACTAAATTAAAAGCTCCCTATCGCAGGAATCTCTATTCACTCTCCTTTTCTTTCAATATATTCTATTTGTGAAGCCAGAGACAGGTATGTAATCCCCTCTCTACCAACATATGATAACCTGGTGTTCCTTCTAGAGGATTTTCTTCTCGCTCTCTTACTGGAATCACATCTCCTCTGACCACTCGTCTTATTGCTTTTAAAATCATTATTGTCGAAACTTAGGTCAATTACAATGATCAGAATAGAGTGTCTTCTCCGTCGAACTCCCACAAATCCCAACACAAACCTTCACCAACCAACCAATAACAACGCAGCACCCTACTACGTCACAACTTAGTCTTTGCAGCAACTACCCCTCCTTTACAATTTTCTTCATTCTGAATAGAAAAGCACTAACTATACGAAATTTGCTAAATCTTTGTCTGCTTTTGTTAAAGAAATTAGAGGACAGTCTCTCTATGTATCTGAGTAAGGCTCTTCTTTAAAAAAAAAAAGAAGAAGAAGCTTACCAAGTTAATCCACAATTCATTTGAATGAGTTCTCGACCTGCATGAAATTACCCAATTAGCGACGAGCTACCTTTGCACATCAGGTTTCCCCAATCACCAATTTCTGTTTGTACATCCACACGAAAGACATTATTTCTTAACTCTGCGACGACTTCAAACTATTTACACTTCACCTTAGCAGACAAATAACTCTTTCTTATCTATCCCAGGATCTTAGACTATTTCTTAGTCCGGTAACCTTTTTTTCTTATTAAAACAAACAATCACTCCAAGATTTCTATCTTCATCAACGTAACAGCCCTATTGATACTCACATCCACTCAAAGTCTTCTTCAATTCAGCAACTGACGCTTGCGACCACCACTGACCCCTTCTTTATCTGCTCACAGAAATCAGGCTTAGAGCATTATTCTATTCTATCTCTAAACTATCGCCTACCATCTTTTTAATCTTTTGCAGCCACATATAGTAAGAGGTGGCAAAAATGAAATTGATAAATGCTGTACGTAAAGGTTGCTTCATATAGTAAATGGATTAGTCCCCCTTTGTGTGAAAGGCATGATTCTCCATTTGTATCCATGTCAGCATTTCTCTGTGTTTTAACATGTAGATTGAGAACACCAGTTAATGCACAAGTCAGTAAGTTCCAGTGTGGGGTAATCGTAGCTCTCCCTTGTTTGTGACAGCATGAAGTGTTTGAGCTTTTGAGTCTAGGTTTGGTGGCACCCTAGACAACTTGTAAAATTGCGTTCTCTGTGTCCCTAAGTTACTTGTACAGAATTGTCAGTGGTATGATGTCAAAGACTAAATCTGGGTGCTATATTCATCTTAATGGTTTGTGCCCATCTCCAAAGCAGGAGGTTTAACTCTGAACATTTCTGAAAATCTCCTGTAGGCCTCTATTGATATAAATCCTCAGGTACTTAAGTTTGTCAGCATTGCATTTGAAGGGTAGGATCCTTATGAAGACCGGTGTAGTAGACTGAGGTAAGAGCAAAGGCTTGCATTTCAAACAATTTATCTTAAAACATGAGAATCACAAGAATACATCCTGTTGGTATATCAAGTCATTTACAGATTTATCTGGGTGAGACTGGATCAGTAAAATATTGTCTGGGTAATTTAGTGCTTAATGTTCTCCTATTGGCATTGTCACCCCTTTGATTTGACTGCTGTTCTGTATTGCAATGCCAAGGGGCTCCAGAGCCAGCAGAAAGACTAAAGAAGACAGTGGGCACCCCAGTCTGGTCCCTCAGTGGATTTGAATGTAACAGGAGCAGTAACCAGCACATCTGACAGATGCAGTGTTGTTGTGGTACATAACCTTGACAAGTGTAATGAAAGTTAGGCCTATTCCAATCCTTTCTATTTCTGGAATAGATTCCCTTATTGAGCCATACTTAAAGCCTTCTCGACATCTAAAGAGAGGAGTACATGTTCCTCTGGGTCATCTTTGCATGCCCTTCTATGTGTAACAGATGTGTCGATTGTTAGCGGATGACCTGGGGGCATAAAACCCACATGCGCAGGTTAACTCAGTTTCAGAATGAATAGTTTCAGGTGGTTGTCTAGGACCTTGGCCATCATTTTCACAGATATATTTTACAGTGACTCCTAATCTGAAATTATTAAAAGAAATGAAGTAGAATAGCAGTCAATGTTCATTTACTGAATAATTAGGTAATAACAATCAGTACTGAACAGTGTATGAAGTGGAAAACGTATTGTGTGCTCATATGTAACAAACAAGGGGTGCAAACTTGGCACCAATAGTGGTGGTGTATGAGTATATTGTCTCTAAGTCAATGTTTCTAATTATGGTGCTACACATATATGTTGGTAATCTACGCACTTTACTTGAAGGACCACTGAGATGTGGGTGGCAGCCAAACTGATTTGTTTTAAGGGGATACTTAAGTGGGCAGCACAAGAGGTGCTGCTAACCCACTAGCAGCATTTAGAAAAACAGCACTGTCTCTGACTCAGTCATGTATATTCACATTACTCCAGTGCAATCTTGTATTTAGGTATTATAGCCAATAATTACCAGTTTCTGCTGTAGAGTTGTTCTTTGGGTCCCCTTGCAGTTAGTATTTTCTTAAGTTCTCCCTATAATATTAAGTATGGCATAGCCCAGAAAAATCACTAGCCAAATTCACTGCCATCCCCCACAATATCACAGGAGTTGATTGTCTCCCCCCACTCCCTCACCTCAGACATCGATTGAACCAATGATAATCCAGTATCTATGTGTATCCAAGGGACATTTCCCTTGTTTATCTCACCCATGACCAATTTGTGCAGCCAGATGCTCACAAAAAGAAAGGAGATAGTTCCATGGTGTTCAATATGCTTCACAACTTGAGAGATTAATGAGATTTATCTCTAGCGTTTGTGTCAATTGTCCCCGTTTGCCTCCTTGTGCACTATCACTCTTTCTCAAGGGAGCTTCTCCACCAGATTTGTATCTTCCTCTCGTCTAACCGCTTCCCAGCGTAGTCCCAGCTGTATCTGGCATGCTCAATTTGTAGTGGGCTATGCCCATGTACTCTTCCTTTATTTCCGCCAGGAATCTGTATAGGTCTTTTGGCTCATCCTGTTCCCTTGTGCATCCATTGCTTATGATCAGCATTGTGGCAGGTTCCAGCATGCTACATCTGTCTTTACTTTGTAACAAGTCTTGGGAAGATGGCAAGGGAATATTTTCGTTTGACACTGGTATTGTAGGAAAAGTACACAGAGAAAAACACCTGGTTATTTTCACTTTAAAAAGGTCCGGTTTTTTTTGCTTCCATAATGATGCTTATCTCATGAGTTGCTACATTATTTGGGTGGAGAGTACCCCGTAGATATCTACCCTGCAGGTCGGTTGGTCCTTGGTAATTAGCACAGTCTATCTTTAGAGCGTTGATATGGACTCTGTCTTTTGTGGTGTAGATGATGCTCGAACCCACCTCAGAGCACTCTAATGTAATGCTGCTGTCCACTCTCTGTGTTATCTGTTTCCACTCCATTGATACAGGGAAGGTTTTGGCAAGAGAGACATGTCACTAATTCTAAAAAGGGGTGTGTTCTTACCAGGAGAGCAAGGGTGGAAAGTTAATGGGGAGGGGGAGGCACTTACAAGCCATGCGCAATGGTGCCAATTTATCACTGCTGACTGTTCATCCCCTGTGCTCTCAGGCGGTTCAAATAGGGCACAGTGAATTAATTCCAAATTGTTCTGCACTATGCTTGCCACGTGGCCAGGATGGGCTCACATTAAAGTTGATAAGTGAGTCGGGCAGTCTCAAAGGCCAGGGGGACACTTCACCACAAGAAATTACTGTTGTTTTTCATTTTTAGCAGATCCTCCCCAAATATTGTCAGGCACCACACCCAAGATAGCTGCTTCCTGCCTGAGGCTAAGCCCTCTTTCAGTGTTTATGGGCCTGTGCCGCCAGCACCAGAGGACACTGCCCGCTACTCCCCCTTTTCCATCCTCTCTGTGACCCCCTCAAGCTCTAACTGCAGAAGTGGTAAGTACGGGGAGGAATCGGGAGATCCACTACCATTCAGGTTCTGTGCCAGAGGGTCATCAGGAAATTCTTAGTTACGCAGGTTACTTCTGCCTTACTGCTCAATCGGGGTATCTCGATCACCACTTTGCTGCAGATGTAATAATCAAGTAGACAAGGAATCTCACCGATTCGGCCTACAGATATAAAAAAAGACAGGACCTGGCAGGCTTACACCTGGTATTGTCTCAGGGAGGCTGCGTTGTGGGTCATCCGTCTCGCTTCATTTCACATCTCTGTTGTGATGACTGGCCTCCATACATATAGCCTTTGTGTGTTTTGGCAACGATCAACAATGTTTGGGCATGAAATGTGCAGTGTTAGATGCCATACTTGACTTGGTGCCTGTTGCTGCTCCGGGAGCCCCAGGGAGAGGTGGCCATGTTTTATGGTGCCAAGCCAAACCACTTTGCCCATAGCTTTCATTAATGCTTACATTCCAATGATCATGCTCCAGGTTTGATGGTTCAGATTAATGGCAGCAAGGAAGAACGACTAGGGAGAGTGCCTACGCTTTCAGATGCATCACTGACCAAGACTCAATGCACACATTTTGAACGTGAGCATTCTGAATGGTGCTACTTTTGCCATGCGCCAAATGTTTCTGCTGTCTAAAAAAATATTTGAGATTCTAGAATTTTCGTTATTTAAGAAAAAAATGTATTTTGGGATGAGTGTTATCCTTCAATTCACGTGAAAAGAGATTGCGTTCACTGCAAGGCTAACACTAAAACAGATTACATTTCAATATAACGTTAAAAATCTCCAGGATGTCCGAATATTTGGGAATCTAGATGTTCGCAGTTACTTTATTTAATGCTCTTTTGTATGATGGGTTCGTGCCCGTAGCTGCTGAGCAGACATGTTAAAAAGAAGCATAATCCATGCAGTGTACCCTGTATTCATAAAAAAATCATTCCCCTGCCTTTGCTGTTGGTACAAAGAGTAAAATAATTCCATATCATCGTGAAAGGCTTTTAAAGTAGTTTAAAGTAGACTAACCCTCTTGTGCTTCGTCTAATGCAACTTTCACAGAAACCTAAGCTGCAGCACATACAGAAAATGAAATGAAGGATTTATTTAAAAGGGAGCATAAATACGTGCATACACATATCTAGTTTGTTTCCTTAGTCTAAAACCACAGTAAGTTATAAATCTATAATCCTCAGTTGATCGCTCTTCCGTTGATGCTCATATTAATGCAAGTCTTTCGGTTCCAAGGATTTGCTAGAAAAAAATAAGGAGGTACCATAAATGCGCTTTCATAAATCCAAAATGTTAGCAATTAAGAAAGCAATTTAATCCATATTGATTAGGTGGGGACCAGAGTTCCTGTTTCGTGGTTGTATTGGAACTTTTTTAATCGTTTCAAATAAATAAGATCTTCAACTATATGTGTTCAAAACACTGTTGCTTAAAAGACATGTATGTACCTCCGCCAGAAAGGGGAGAGCTCGTACTAACATTTACATAGCAAATGGCAGACTCCTTTCCCTTCACTATGTACATACTCGTAGCATTTTTGCAATAAATAATTTTAAAAGAGGACTGAAACCTAGTTCCAAAGACATTAGCTTCGCAATGCATAAATAGACTGCTCCCCAAAGGCTTTTCATTTGATTTTGAACATCATTCATATTTGCTTTGAAATTTGACTTAAATAGGCCACAAACCCCATAAAATATACAAACTTGATGTTGTTTAAGTCCAGCTAAGTTGTGGCTTTAGTTGGGTTAATATTTTAAAGTGTTGGAAAGTGAACTTCAAAGGAGTGTTGCTGTATGCAAATCTCAAGCTAGCAACAAGATCCACAAACTTTCTATCCAGCCAGGAGCTGGAAACCAATGTGTGGTGTGTTAAATTATGGGAAAAAACCTGACCCAAAATGCAAATTGAAACAGAGACTGGCTTTAAAGGGACTGGAAACACTTGGAAAACGAGGATTCATTTAAACTCTATACGTCTGCATTGCGTGACGTACACAGGGCACTCTTTACTAATATAGAAGGTGTAAGTGTTCCCTTCTGCAGTAGTGAATGAATCTCAGAAATGTAACTGGGGCAGGGGTTGTTCGATAAAGACATTTTGTGGGGGATCATATGGACACCAATTGACCCGAAACTTGATATCTTGTCTACCAACTTCCTCAGTAGAGCCCTGGTTCCCTGCCAAATACAGACCAGGAATGCCAGTGCTGGGATCCAAAAATGGAAGGTAAAGCGCTAACAAGGGGATTATTTAAACAACAATTTGATCAGGCAATTAGATTGTCAAAAAGAGAGAATAACTCCCAATTTATAAGAGGAATAACAGTCTAATGAGACCGGCTCAGGAAATATATGTCACAATTAAGATAAAACACAATAGAAAAAACAGGTGTACACCAAATTATCTATTGATATTCATTTATATAGATACTATGTGCCCATTACTTATGGGGTACAGCAGAAATGAACCTAACATACATTAATTCTGTACGTTAATTAGATGTTCAGATTGAAATCCCATAGATTAATGTATGAATATCCACTCTCTCAAGTACTTAGGTCTGTTGAATAAATAGTCCACAGTTCCAAGATTATAGTTGTTCATCCGTGAGAAGTTTAATAGCGTCAACTTTTCAGTCTCTTGAGTCATCTGTATGCGAGACCATCTTCAGGACCAACATTACAAGAAGGGTTTTCTGGTGATTCAATAACATATAGTGATATAGCTGTAACCTCAGCTTCTACCTAAATGTATAAAAGAATAACAAGGTTGAATCATGTGACAACGGGCTAAGTATAATTCCCTTGTCAACTATTATATAATTAAGGCTTTGTTAAAAAATCAAGCGAACAAGCAGTAGCACTACTGCATGTTTACTCGATTTTCTTCGGGAACAACACCTCCCTGTGTAATGCCTCTTGAAGGCCTAACGAACTAGGACCAGCACCCACTCTGAAAGACCATGCTCACAACCGTGGTATCCTCTTGGACAACAAGCTCAGCATGAAAAACAAGATCAATGCAGTCTCCCTCTTTGTATGCTCTATAAGATTTTCTAATGGCTCCCCATCAACACCATATAAACCGTCACTCAAGCCCTAGTCAGCAGCCGGCTGGACTACGGCAACACACTCTATGTAGTAATCAACACACACTTCCTGAAGAGACTACAGGCCCTACAGAATTCATCAGCCAGACTCACCTTCGACCTCCCCAAATGGGTCCATGCAAGCCCCCCACCTCAAGAAGTTCCACTGGCTCCCCATTCAGAACAGATGTCAATTTAAGACGCTGATCCACACCGACAAGGCCCTTCACAATCAAGGACCAGCATATATCTACCACTGCCTAAAATTCCACCGGCACTCCAGACACCTGTGCTCCGCTTCCCTTTCCCACACCCCCGCATCCGCCAAAGCAACAGTGGAGGACACTCCTTCTCCTACCCCACAGCAAAATCCTGTAACAACCTCCCCATTCACCTATGGACCTCATCCTTGGCTGTTCAACTGAAACCCCAGTGCCTTGATCCCCTCGCCGGTGATTAGCCACACTCTATAAATCTGGTTTGATTGATTGATTGGTTGATCCAGGAGGACTAACATGCCCACCCCATTACCCGCATCAGGAAAAGTGGGGGCCAACTAGTGCTGTATGGTGCTCGCTCGTAACCCTCAGCTGTCTTGGATCGATCAGTTCCTTAATAGGGTGCAGCTTGCACTTCTGGGGACAGAGGTCCAAGAGGCTATGGGAGGCCCCTTACTGGAGAACAAGTTCAGGACTGCCATTGGGGACTTGTTGGGAGATAAGACCACAGGCCCGGATGGTTTGCTTGCTGAGTTCTACTATACCTACATTGGGGACCTGACCCCTAGAATTACTTCACTCTATGCTCATGTGCTGGAAGAGGAACGCCTGCTGGCTACATCACAGGAGGCTCTGATTGTGCTGGTGCCCAAGCCGAGGGGAGGGGGACACAGGAGGTAGGAGCGTACAGGATGTTATCGATGCTAAACATTGATTATAAGATACTGCATACAATCCTAGCGATCTTCTAGCACTATCATCTGCCCTCTCGCATGCACATGGAACAGAATGGCTTTATTTTGCAGCATAACACCTTTTACAATAACTGCAGACTTTTTCGCATCTTGAAGGAAATGCTTCAGAAATACGCTGAGAAAGCCCTGGCCCTCTTGATGGACGTACACAAGGCCTTTGATATGTTATCCTGGTCATACCGGCAGGAAGTGATAAGGTGAAAAAATGTGGGCTTGTGCTGGTGCAGATAGTATGCCCTCCTCTATAGAGAGGCCAGAGGTTGTGATTAAGTGGGAAGTGGCATCTTGGAGTCCTTTTGAGTGTACTGGGGTCATGGCAAAGATGCCCACTTTCCCTGATGGTATTTGTCTTGGCAATGGAGCCCGTTTGGTAGCATAATGAGGATGGAGGGTGTATCTTGAGGGCTTCCGGTGCATGCTGAAGTACACGCTGTGTCCTTGTATGCCGATGACATGTTGATTTACCTTCAGCATCCTGATTTGAGAAGGCAGTAATGCATGTCCATGCTGAAGGACCTAGGTGCAGCGCAGGAACTCATGGCCAACTGGGAGAAGATGTATTCTTTTCCTTTCCAACTGGGTTGGTTAGACGATCCCTGGTATGAGATCGATGGATGCATTCAATGGGTGCCGACACAGCTGAAATATCTAGGGCTTCAGGTGTTCCATGATGAGGTGCTAGCCAGGGGGCTGCGCTACGGGATCTCAGAGGAAAGATGTAGTTCTGGCAATCACTTAAACTCCCCATCATGTATGTATGTATGTTTAGTATTTATAAAGTGCACTGTGACCGTAACAGGTATCCTGGCGCTGCAGCAACTAGAAAGCAGTGGAGGAGAAATACAGGGGAAGTACAAAGGGGAAACAGTCCAGATCAAAAGCAAAGCCTAATTAGGGAACAAAAATATCTTTAAAGCTTTTCTGAACTTCAGCAACAATGACTGCGCTCTCAAAGTGCATGGCAGTGCGTTCCACTGCTGAGCAGCCTTAAAAAAGAAGGCTCATCCTCCCAGACGAGCTCTTGGAAATTTAAGCTGTTGCACAAGATTGGCCAAAACGGAGCACAGAGACTTAGCTGTTTCATATTTCTGTAGTTTGTTTTGCAAAATACTGGAACCTTCCCCTGCAGTGCCTTAAACACCAGAAAGAATGATCTTTTCTGTTGGGAGCCAGTGCAATTCCTTGCGAGCATTAGGTGCAGAAGATCTGCGGGGTAACTTCAGTGCTAGCTTAGCAGCAAATGATTGAACTCGTCAAAGTCTTTTAATCAAATAGTCAGATGCCCCCAGAAGAATGGCATTACAATAATCCAGATGTCCTAGTATAACACTTCTGGTGATTATAGATCTGACATATATTGGCAATACCAGAAATATCTTTCTGAGACTAAGCAGCAAGGCAAAACAAGCACCTGCCACCTTGGTCACATGATTCTCCAGTGAGAGATGGACATCAAACATAACTCCCAAGTTACGCACAGCATCAGAGGTCTTCATCTCAGTTTCTGTAGGCAGAGGCCAGAAATTGAGGGGTAACAGTAGAGGGCCAGTGTTTTGTGGCCCAGCAAAGAAACTCCGTTTTATCCCCATTCAGTTTTAAGGAGGTAGCATCCATCTAATCTGCAATATTACACGTGAAGATCTGAAAGGAAGAGGTCTTGTCCTGTTGGTTAAGGGATATGATTAATTGGGTATCATCAGTGTAATCAATAACTGAGAGATTATTACTCCTGATTAGAGTAAATAATGTTCTCATGTAAGTATTAAATAGAATTGGGCTTAGGGCCGACCCATGTGGTACTCCTTGTTTCAGCTCTCTGAGCAATAGGGAGAAAGTGCAACCACCTGGCACCTGTCCTGCAGATAAGAACCTATCCAGGTAAGTGCAATCCTGCAAAGGCCACAACACTTTAATCTTCTTAAGAGGGCCCTGCCACGGATAGGTCAAGCAGCACCAAAATGACACCCTGACCAATATCTGCTCTCATGCGTAGCTCCTCCATTGTTCACACTAAAGATGTCTCAGTCCATGACCGGGTCTGAAACAAAATTGTTCGGCGTCTAGTAAGGAGTGATCTTCCAGGTAACAAGATAGAGCTTTACCAAGATACCTCTCCAGTATCTTTACTGGATAGAGGAGAGAGATAGGTCTGAAGTTACTCAAAATAGTCGGATCTGCAGAAACTTTCTTTAGCAGAGGAAAGATCAATGCCTTTTTCCAAATTTTAGGGACCTCTTCAGTGCGCAGTGAAAGATTACAAAGCTGTCCTAAAGGCGTAAGAAGCTCATCTGCTCACTTCTTTCATTGCTTAACTGGTAGCGGATCTAGAGGGGATCCTGACTATGTAGTCTTAACAATAGTAAGAAAATTCTCTTCTGAAATTGGTTCTAAATTTTCCAGCCCACAATCAGTTCTTATTATAGTTTCCTTCCATGGTTGCAGCCCAGTGTCATTGACACTAGAAATAGTAGGCAGCGCCGAACCCCCCAAATCTGATAGACTTTCCTTGCTAGGATTAAAATCAATCTCTGCAAGAATTTTTGAGATCTTGCTCTCAGAGATGATTGCTAGGTCATCACATAGTTTTTGTGAAGGAACAATAGCATTATTCAGGCATTGTGAATTAGACAATTCCCAAAGAGTTTCAGATACCTTTTTTGTGGTATTATATGCCAATAAATGGAATTAGTATAATATTCAGCCTTTGCGTCCCTAATATCCTTCTTATATTTGTTTAATGCTGTCTTCAAAGCAAGCCTATCAAACTCAGAATAGCCTCTCCACCAATTTCTATCTAATTGCCTACAGACCAGCCTGGCGGCCCTAAGCAATTCATTGAACCAAGGGGCATTAGGTTGAGTCCTGGATCTATGATAGACGAGTGGTATGCAGTCATTCAATATAGAGATGATTCTATCATTAAATTTAGTTCTGTTGGTCTAAGCTGAATTGTTAATATCAATAGTATTAGCAATTTCAAACACAGTTCCCTGCTGAGGCATTGCCAACTAATGCTGTGTTCGACTAAGATTGACTGAGTTGGAAACCATTGATTGATGCCAGGGTTCACGTGTAAACAAATGAAATGGGATGAATACATGGTCCACCCAAGACAGTAATGAGATGTTATTAATTGAAATTAGATTCTCAGTAGCAAATATGAGATACAAAGTGTGGCTTCCTTGATGAGTGGGCCTGTGGACAAGTTGCTTAGGACCGGCAATCTCACATGCAGTCCACAGCTCTTTCCCCCACGGCAGCAATACCTTGTCAGCCCAAGAATTAAAATCACCCAATACCACAAACTTGGCATGTGCCAAAGCCCAATTAGAATTGATGTACACAATAATATAAAGGTGTGGGGATGGGGAATCCAGAGGTCTACAGCATAGTGCCCCTGCAAACACACTACAGCTCTGAGATCTTAGAGAAAACCCAAGACTTCTATGCTCTCAGCATTATCCACGGGGAACATCTGAAAATTATTTTTTTCTTGGAAAATACCTTCTTCCCTTCCTCTTTTCATGACATTTGGTTTATTAAGAACTTTATAGCCTGCCAGGCATGCATTGCCTAAGTCCATCATGGATGGAATACCCTCATGGTGAGTCCATCATGGCTGGAATACCCCCATGATGAGGGTAGCTCTTACTAAGATGGTGATCCTCCCAAGGGTATTGTACTATTTTGCCAACCTCCCAAAAGGGATACCCCAGAGTTGGTTTCAGGTTCTTGATGCTACGACTTGGGAGTTCATATGGGAAAGTGGATGGAATCAAGTGTCCTTTGCTATGCTATGCTGTGACGGCATGATAGGAGCGGTCGTCTGGGTGTCCCTGATATTAAATTATGGAATTGTACTTTGTGTCAGCACAGCTACAGTGGCTGGCAAGGTGTTTGGCAGGTAGAGATATGTAGGATCTTGGGGGATTGGCTGGGCCCCTGCGCAGGGGTGTCCTCGTGGCCTGGTTGCTAGGAAGGGTTATGAGGGGGCCTCTGCCATCGAGACTCCTGACTTTAGCAATGAGATGCTGGAGGACCTTGGGGGTGCAGCAACACCACATGGTGCTTTATGCCCTAGCAATTCCGCTGGTAGGATGCCCCACCTGCTGGGAGGAATATTTCACTGAGCGTAGGCTGGAAAAGTGGCTAGAAGCAGGTATGATGCACACAGTTGAGTCACTTGATGGAGGAGGAGAGGGCCTCCCTGGTGCCAGTTCCTCACATACGGGGTGGTGGAGGTGGCCATGTTGGGTCTCTGAGCTGGGGCTCAGGCAGAACCCTCGGCATATGAGTTTCTGCAGGTCCTCCTTACCTTGGGTCATGGGCACAAACTGACCTCATGGCTTCACAAATCAGCAGTAGAAATTAACGCAGGTGAAACACTCTCATAGACATGAGTAGTGGGAGCGGATATGGGCAGGAGGGGACAGAGAGTGAAGGAAGGCAGTGGAGCAGGTCCACAAGGTCTTGCAAAGCACTTGTTTTAAGTATACACAATTGAGTTGTCTACACACCTCTTATTTGATCCCCCACAACCTAAATGTCATGAGGCGGACAGAATACATGCAGTGCCCTAGATGTGCCCTGGAGGACACTATGTTATGATTGTCCTGTGGTAAGGAGCTTCTGGAGCTCAGTGGCAGCTGATGTGGAGCGCACGCTGAACAGGAGGGCTGTTGGTACACTGGAAGTCTGCCTTTTGGGCGTTTATCCATGGAAAAAACTGCACAGTGTGGGAGATTGGTTTCTGGACTTGGCAATGGTACTAGCTAAGCTGGAAACTGCATTCCACTGGAGATCACAGGAAGGCTCCTCACACGCTCGTTGGAGAGAATCCCTGAAATTGTAGGCCAGGGCAGGGCACAGTCCTCAGCATTGCATGACTAAGAGAGGCGTGGAGTACGGGGACGGCCCACTGCAGGACTATGGCTGGAGGTATTGGAGACTTCTTTGACTGATGAGGGGGAGGAGATTCAGGCTCCTAACTGTGCCAACATGTTAGGCTTGTGGGTGGGGGGGAGGAGAGTCAGGGGATGGGATCCATCTATTTTCCTTGTCCCGGCAGCACCATAGAAGTTTCACTGGAGGATGCAGGCAGTGCTATCCACCCACCCTGGGGAAGTTTGCTTTCCATTGTCCGACCACTGGGCCAAACCAGGGCAGACATGGTTGCATGTAAATCACATTGCCTGTCACATGCTGAGTCTGGGTTTTGAATTGTTTCTTGTTTCTCTCTTATTCTTTGCTGTCTCTGTGTAGGGCTCCAAACTGCTGGGGTGGCTACTAGCAACTGCCCTTCTTCTGGGCACAAGGGCTTAAGTGCTCTTGCCTGATTGTAGTGTACTGGGAGACCCCCCTTCTGCTACCCAACAACTTGTATCCTGGAAGGGAGTTGGGAATGTACTACAATTATTGTTTGCTTCATGATATGATGCAGATGTGTGGTGGGGCGTCTGCCCTGGCCCTTTTTTGTTTTGTTTCTTTATCTGAAGAAATTACAATAAAGAAAAGTTTAAAAAAAAAGAAATATGGGATGAAGCCTACCCTGCTGTAGATGTTTAGGATACTGCAGGTTATCAAGGAATTCCATGACCATAAAAAGGAACGAGGCTGAAGATCGAGTTCATTTATAAGGTTGGGGAACTATAATTTGACTTGTAATATCTTTATAATGTGCAGTGAGGGCAACGTATACTATAGAATACATGGCAATACCATCATTCTTTCCACAAACTGCTTAAACCTTCCGTATCGTTGGCTTTTGTGTTAATTACAATACAGACAAGAGAAATAAACAATGAACATGTACTGTGAAATTAAACACACCAAAAACAGTTAGTTATATCTGTAAAGAAAGATATCAGAATCAGATTAATATGTCAGTTTAAAATAATGCATTTAAGATAGTGTAGAAACATGCAGAGATTCCATTTCCCCTGCAATGAATTGCTGCATGGAAAAATAAATGTTAGTATACATATCCTTCCTCTGATCCCTTTTTCTTTTTAGAAAAAGATGTCCAAAGTAGAAAAAGCCAGTGCCTGTTTTCTGGGTTTAAACTAGAACTGCAATTGTGCCCCATGACCTGCCTTTCACCTTGGCTGCTGCCTCTAGCAGCAGGCATTATGATCTCAGAGACCAACTGTAGTACCTTAATAAAGTGGAGCAGTAATGTCATCTGTTTATTACAGGCAACTGAAGACGTCACAAGTTGCCTGTAAAAAGAAATTTAGGGATAGGCTTTTATAGAGGGATTACAGGATGTCATCTATTATATGCACAATGTGCACAAAATACAGTGAGATTTTGCATTGGAGAATGATCCTAAGAGCTTGTTACAATGGTGATTACGCTCAGAGTTCATATAATGCACACTGAAATGATGAAGGGTGACACCTTTTATGGTGAAATCCGTTGTCATTTATTCAAGTTAATAATCAAGTAAAACACCCCAGCCAACACAAGCCTTCTCTCTCTGGTTCTCCTCTTCCAACTGTCAGATCCCCTGGTTACCATCACTAGGGTCTCTTAGTGACAGTTGCCAGGTTCCGTAACTAGGTTCTACATAAAGGTTCTTCATAACATGCCACACATCTCCCTCCCTTCATTAACAAAAGAAGAAACAAAGTTTTACAACAATTAAGGGTATCTGATTATAAATGAGAACTCAATACATGAAAAGATATACTAAAAGAAGCAACAGCACTAAACAAAATCATCAAAAATTCTAGGACGTTTGGTAATTCTTGAAGACTTCCTTGGTGAAAAATGATCATCCACAAAACCATGTTTTCTTCCCTCCATATCATCACACACAGATTTAACTTCCTCACAACCAGAATTCACTTTGACCACTCTTCCAACATTCCATACTTTATGATCTTCAGTCCTTACAGCATTTCCCAGAACTTTCTTAACTTCAAATGGTCTAGAGAATTTTGAATGTTCTTTAGAAAGACCAAAACGAGGATTCTTTACTCTGACAAAGTCACCTACTTGAATCACCACTTTCTTAACTGCTCTGCGCTTATCAAATCTGATCTTCCTGTCAGATATTTTTTTTGATTCATTTAAACATTTCAACTTATCATTACATACAGTTTCAGATTTCAAACCCACCTTGTCATTAACCCATGAAGGACACACTAATGTGTTTGGTTTTCTCCTTCTGAACAACTCAAAAGGTGAAAAACCAGTAACAGAATGAGGAGTCAACCGATAAATCCTAATTTTGCATGATACTTCCTCTTTCCAACATTTATTATTTGCCAAAGCCATTTGAATGGTTTCTTTTAATACTCTATTTAACCTTTCCACCATTCCATTGGTTTCAGGATGGTAAAGAGAAGCTTTCTTATGTTTAATACCTCTTTCCCTCAAGAACGTTCCATGTCTTGCGAGACCAATTGTACACCGTTATCGGTCAGAATAGAGGAAGGAAACCCCTCTCTATCGAAAATATCATTAAGAAAACTTATTACATTGCGTGTCTCTACAGAGGTAGTGATTTTGAATTCAGGCCACCTTGAATACATATCCATTAATACAATTATATATTTATCAGAGCCCTAATATCTAATCGGACCCAAAATGTCCAACGAAATTTCTTGCCAAGGTTCTTTGGTAGCTCCCTCACTTTCATGGGTTGAGTTCTACAAATTAAAGTCTTATCTGCCCTGGAACACTCTGCACACTCCCTAACAGATCTTTCAATTGACAAATCCATACCTGGCCACCAATACATGAGTCTTAACCTTTCTTTTGTTTTGGAAATACCAGGATGGCTCTCATGAGCCATGGAGATTAATTTATCTCTCAACTTCCTTGGAGGAACAAGCCTCGTTCCTCTCAATAAGAAATCACCCTGACTTGACAATTCATCTCTGACTCACCAAAACCCGGATAATTGTTGGTCATTCTTCTCAGTACCATCCCAACCACCTCTGATCTTTTTAATAACTTTCTGTACAACGTCATCTTCGGATGACTTCAAAATCCAGTCACATTCCTTAATTATGCCTTCTCTGATCATGCAAACATCAAAGTCGTCTCCACAAAACATAGAGATATCTTCAGACTCCATATAGTCATTCACTAACCTCGAACAACAGTCAGCAAGGTTGTTTTCAATCCCGGGTATGTGCTGAACACTAAAAGAAAATTCCTGCAATGCCACAACCCATTTTCTGATTCTACCAGAAACAGCTTCTAATCCCTTTTTTTCAAAGATTTCTTTCAACGGTTTGTGGTCCGTTCTTACCAAAAATTTGCTACCCCATACAAATTTCCTTAGCTTGTTCACTGCCCAAAATACAGCCAACGCCTCTTTTTCAATAACAGAATAGTTTAACTCCGCCCCCTTCAAGGACCTTGATAAAAAAAGTATTATTCTTTCAACACCACCATATGTTTGTATTAAGACAGCCCCAAGTCTTTTGGCGCTAGCATCCGTCATTATCACTGTATGATGTCCTGGCTCAAAACTATCCAAACTAGCAGCAGATTTCAAACTATGCTTCAATGAAACAAACTCCTTTTCACACTCATCACTCCAGTCAAAAGTGACACCTTTCCTCACCAACTCTCTCATACATACAGTTTTGTCAGCAAAATGATCCACAAACTTACTGTAGAACTCAGCCATGCCAAGAAATCTCACTACTACATCCTTTGAGGAAGGACTTGAAAAATTAATAATGGTATCAACCAATTCCTTCTTGGGTTCAATACCCTTGGAAGAAATCTTGTGACCAAGATAATCAATTTCATGAACATTAAATTTTCATTTTCCTGCCTTTAAGGTCAAACCGCTCTTTTCAAGACTCTGAAGAACTCCGCGTACTCTTTCATTGTGTTCCTTCTCATCTCTACCATACACGAGAATGTCATCTTGGTATACTTTGATACCTTGCAGTCCTCCTAGCAGTCTTTCCATGGCACGTTGAAAAACAGCTGCAGCTGAAGCCAGGCCAAATGGCATACGAATGAACTTATAACAGCCAAAAGCAGTAATGAACGCCGTCAAATCCTGAGAATCTTCATGTAAGGTGATCTGGTGATAGGCAGATGTCAAGTCTATAGAAGAGAAACAATTTGCACCTCCTAATAAAGATAGCATTTCATTGATGTTAGGCAAAGGATAATGATCCACCACTATACACTTATTTAATTCTCTTAAATCAATGCAAAGTCTTGGTTCGCCATTGGCCTTGACAGCCATGACCACTGGAGCCAACCATTCAGTGGCTTCCACTTCTTTAATAATGCCATTCAGCATAAGTTTATCTAATTCTGATTTCATCTTCTCTTTAACCATTAAAGTTACACTTCTTACTTTGCTGATCACAGGTATGGCACCTTTCTTCATCTTAATTTTATGTACATAACCTTTCATACATCCAAGTTTGTTTTGAAACCGGAATTGAAAATTCTTGTTCATATGATGGTCTCGGACCAATAACATTGATATACCCATCATGTTTCAAGGTATCAATGCACACATCATTTTTCAATCTTACTGATGGAGATTCATTGGGGTCAAGATACACTTTTAGATCTCTCTGGTGAAACCAGCTAATCAGGGAATCACCTCTCATGGAAATATAGACCTTACCAACTGTAGACCTATCTTTGAATTGAATTGTGCCAATAAAGTAACCTAACAACTTAATTGGTTTTCCACCATACCCTTTAGGTGAAATATCTGGTTTGAAAAGCCTCACAGAAACCCTGAGATGCTTTTCAAATAAAACTCTTGGAATAAGTGTAATTTTTGCTCCCGAATCAAACATCATGGGAATATTTACACCCTCAATTTGTACAGACTCTATTGGACCACCGTTACCTTTTTTGACCTGCAAAACAAATTCTTCATGCAAATCACCATCTTCTAAACTTATTTCCTGAACCCTCTTTTTCTTTATGTCTACACTCCTACAACACGAAGTAACATGTCCTTTTTTACCACATTTTTTGCAAGAAGCTTTCCACCCAACACAGCCTTTAAAGTTGGCATAATGACCAAGTTCTCCACACCTAAAACACTTTCCCTGGAAATGTTCTTTCTCTTTATTGACTTTTGAACTCTCACTGACCATTCTCTGAGATTTCATCCTCTCTAGTGAGTTCTTTTTATGATAGACAAGATGTACATCACTCTCTCTTTCATTAAGATTAGTCTTCCTTATTTCCTCAACACACGCAGAACTATGTTCATGCATTTTCGCAATAACAATCACTTCACTAAGGGGGGGATTATCTTTGTTCCAAAAAGATTCTCTTGCTTTCTCAGTGCTACAGCCCAACATAAACTGGTCTCTTAACCTTTCCTCTTTAGTACTACCAAAACTACATGTCGAGGCTAATTTCCTGAGAGCTGTGATGTATTCCTCTACAGATTCACATGGGTGTTGAACTCTTTTCCCGAAGTGATACCTTTCTAAAACTGTTGAAACCTTCGGTAAATAATGCAAATCTAGTTTTTTGATACAAATCTCAAAATCATTGAGCTCACTCGCATCATCAACAGAAAGCTCAGGAAGATTTTCAAAAACCTCCTGGCCTTCTGCTCCTAGACAGTGTAACAAGAGTGACATCTTGCGCTCAGCACTCAATGAAGTGCCACAAACTCTCGCATAATGTGCAAACACACCTTTCCATTTCTTCCACGGAATCTGTGGTTCACCAGGAGAAGATAAGAAAAAATGGAGGACAAGTTACATTCTGCATGGTGAAAGATACTAATAAATAATGTATTAATGCTATTTTAAGAATTTCTACCAGAATTTTAAACTAGAGATTTTGAGAATATATATATCCCAAAGTACAATTTCATACATAAAGAAATACAATCACTGGTATGGAGCAGTATAATTACACCACCAGCCCAAGAAGATACTTCTCATCTGTAGCGCAATGACGCCACCTTCTGGCACCCCAAATGAAGTCTACTAAAGAAATGTCATACGACACCGTGAAAGAGCGAAACAGCTGACGTCGTCTAAAACTGTGGGTAACTTTTCCTTAAGGAATCGGAGGATCACAGCCTCCCTCAGAGTCAGCGCACTCCCTAAGAGCTAGCGCAGCGCCTCACCAAACCACTCCGTTAAGAACACATCGTGTAAAACTGTTTGATGAATCGGAGAGTCGCAGCTTCCCTCACAGACAGCGCAGTCCTTCATGTAACACTGTTTGACGAATCGGAGGATCGCAGCTTCCCTCAGAGTCAGCGCACTTCCTAAGAGCTAGCACAGCGCCTCACCAAACCGCTCCGCGAAGAAACTGTCACGTCGGTCAAGATCTGCTTTCCCTCGCACCAAGGCTCTGCTACACGACGGAAATCAGCAGCACTGAAGGCATGGCCGGACTGGCCCTGGAACAAATGAAGTCTCTGCCACACAAAGAAGCCAGGTCGTCGCAGCGTTTTTACCAAGGCAGCCAGAGACCATGGAAAACAGGTGAGCTTTCACACATTTTACATATCCAGTGATGTTGGGGTGTTGGCACTTCACCTCACACGTGAAGATTTGTAAAATAAATGTTGATAGGTTCTTCTACCTCGTCGCCAATGAAATGATGAAGGGTGACACCTTTTATGGTGAAATCCGTTGTCATTTATTCAAGTTAATAATCAAGTAAAACACCCCAGCCAACACAAGCCTTCTCTCTCTGGTTCTCCTCTTCCAACTGTCAGATCCCCTGGTTACCATCACTAGGGTCTCTTAGTGACAGTTGCCAGGT
Organism: Pleurodeles waltl; assembly: GCF_031143425.1. Taxonomy (NCBI): domain Eukaryota; kingdom Metazoa; phylum Chordata; class Amphibia; order Caudata; family Salamandridae; genus Pleurodeles; species Pleurodeles waltl. The sequence continues at coordinate 404,663,220 of NC_090438.1, forward strand.
TCCGTAACTAGGTTCTACATAAAGGTTCTTCATAACATGCCACACACACCAGTAGCATAGCTTTGCCGGCCCGCATCAGCCTTTAGTATGCAGATGGTCTCCTCAGTTGACAACATTAACATCACGTGTGGCACCCCATATTATACCATGTTGCATCCTGTCATAATCCTGGGCAGTTCAATGACGTTTGCCTTTTCATGTCCTTCTTTAGCTGTCCTGGCACTGGCCAGATCGTGCGGCAGGTTTCACCTTTACCTTGTTCACTATTTAACCTTTCACTAACGTTGCAGTACAACACCATAGTTCACGTTTCCCAAATACAGATGATTTCTTGGTACAAGTGGTCCCCCTATCCACAGGTTTGCTCAAAAGCATTAACTACACCAGCCTGTGATTCTGCAAAAGTAAATGAGGCATTCATGGGCTGTGCAGTGTTATGTTTTCTTTTTTGCGAACCACACGACACCCCTGAGAGTCATATGAAGAGAGAGTGCAGCGCACAGACTTCTCCCATTCTACTTGAAATGTAACATTCTACAATTACATTTATGTGAGATCTTTGGAAAATTAACATTCAACGTGAGACACATTTTACACAGCACTATCCGTTGCATATTGTTTACAGGTAAGGTAGCGCTTACTGCAGATTTAAAAGAAATATTCAAGATAACCATGACAATTTGGCACAGCTGGGCATTTAGCTCCAACAACCAAGCGGTCTTATTTTTTACATCTTCTCTGGTGTCTTGATGTAGCTTCCGCACCTTGGAAATGCTGGCTAGCAAGCATACATTTGGTAGCCTTAGTTGGAGAATTCCCTATTTTTAGGCTAGTAGATGAGTGTTTGTCTCCCTTTTCAATGTTTTCACAACAGACATTGTAGCTAATCGAATTAGAGCGTCGTTGGGTTTCGGTGGCTGGCATAGAATTCTGTCCCCGGCTATCTGTGTTTTTGTATTTTCTTTTGTTTCTTTCCCAAGGTTAACTGTCTTGATAGGCTCACCATGGAGAACTACAGAGGCACGCTGAGTGGCTGTGATTACTCTACACTGGTGTGAACGATTCAAATTGGATAAAGGTGCTCTACTCTGGTGTAAAATGGTCAGGATTATGACAGGGTCTAGAATATGTACACATTGACCCTCACTCTTAACGCTTCCTGCAATAGAAAATACTGGTTTATTGTATGTGGTACATAGGACAAGCATGAAGGATCACATGAGGAGAGAGGGCTAACTGGAGACTAAGATGGTGGCCCCACTCGACAGCTCGAGTGTGGCCTCATTCCACTGGTTGTCCAAGAACTCAGGTGAAACGTCTTGTGGTATGGGGGTCAGCACCTCAGAGGAAGGAATCCAGGAGAGCACCTTTGCAGGTGAGACGGAGATGCAGGCTGAGCCCCTCTGCAGGCTGAAATGCTGAGGTGTACTGCTGCTGCAGGGAAGGCACAGAGGTGGCTGAAGTAAAGAGTTAGGGAGTTTCTGGCTCCCTTGCCCAGTGCTGTGGAGGGGCTGATGCAGTTGGCACTTCTAGGCCTTGTGGTTGAATTAGGACAACAAGAGTGGCCCCTTGGGTGGTGGCAGCTTGCGGGGATAGCCAGTGTTCCAGGAACAACTGGGGGGGGCAAACAGGGGCACAGCCCAGCACGCCAGCATAAACGGATGTTACCAGAATGCTGCGATACTCCTGACCTCTCTACTAATTGAAACTGCAAGTGAGGTAGCGTGGCCTGTGGTGGATAGGCCAGCCCCTTGGAAGGAGATCTCCATTATAATTGACACATCCCTTTTTTAAATTAACATGTCAGATAAAAAGCACAGAAACAACTTTTTTGGACATAATAGTTGGGGGAAAAGGTAAAAACATTGGAGAGAGCATGCCAGATGCCACTGAGGAACATTATCACACTTGGGCGAACACACACTTCTAAGCTCCAATAACACCATGAGGACACAAATGTTAGGTATGTGGAATACTTCTCCAGATAGGAAGGTTGCATCTTTTAGTGGACTCTTTTTGGATATAGTGGATCCAAGGTGTGCAAACACTTTCCAACATGGTGCATTTTCTGACTTAAGTGTTAGGTTTGTCTTCTTCCATTCACCTGAGCCTTTGTAGGTTTTAGCGGGAAAGGATTGCCTTTATAATGCAAGAGTAAACACATATAGCCACTTAACCCTAGGTACACATTTTCTTAGAGATTCTGACTAATTTGTGTTGCTTCCCCGCATAGGAGTAATTCTCATCATAGAAGACCATGTAATACATTTAGATTTGGTTTGTAGCTCTGGTTGACAAATGCATCCACATCTGTGTTTAAACCCCGCCACCCACATCATAGTTTCGAATCCTGGCAAGTTTACTCTGTCTGTTATCCTAACGTAAAAAAAATATTTTGTATGAAAATAAACAGCTGCTATGTGCCAGTAGAGCCAAAAGACCTGGCTGGGTGAATAGCACTCTGAAAATGCAGGCTCCTTTGAGTTATGTTAGAAGAAGTGACCCATATTATTTATCAATTATGCAGTTATCTCTGGGGCTTAAATGATGTGTAACCATGCTTCTGGTTCCATCCAAGCTGGGTTATCCTCACTGTCCCATTTACCTATGTCTTATCAGCACTGTAGGCCAACTGTACAACTCCACTTGCTTTCATTGCCCTTCAGAATATTCCTGCTGCCCTTATTTGCTTTCTTTTTCAACACTTTTTTTGCTTCCCTTACAAGTTTGTTTTCATCATAAGTAATTGGATTCTTCTTCCATTTGAGGCAGTAGGTTTTATCACTATTCCCTAGTATAAGTGCTGTAGCATAGGCTAATGGGATACAAAATGTTCAATAACCTCCCAGGGTTCATGTTTTGCAGTGGGTTATCTAGTTTCAACAGCTTTTGTGAGTTTCTCACGTGTTTGAGCTATTTCACTGGGTTGGTTCGTGGTGCCCAGTATGATTGATACAGAATGTTTAATATCTGTATTCACCTAGTTTTGGTAAGGGAGGGGAAAAGGGTAGGAGCAATGCGGTGTTTGGTCGGAGAAGAAGACTGGTATAAATATTTGTCTTCTGTATATAAAGGTACCCAGGATGAAGAAGACTTTGGTATTCCCGGAAGCTTGGTGAGAAGATAAGATTAGCTTTTGTCCCACAGAAAATAAAAGAAACTATTGCAGCTTTGAAATTAACTAAAGCAGCAGGTCCAGACAACCTCCCAGCAATAATAATAAAAAAGAATATTGATTGGTGGACAAAATTCTTCTATGTTACGTTTTGTAAAATTCTTGATTATGGCTGTTTTCCAGAGAGTTGGAAGGGTGCCATGATAAGACCGATTTACAAAAAGGAGGACCCAACTCATCCAAAAAACTATCGGCTGATAAGTTTATTAGACGTAGGGGAAAAGGTTTTCACAAAGCTATTGTTGGGGTCAATCAAAGAATGGGCAGATGATAAAGATTTGATACCAGCAGAGCAAGGTGGTTTCAAGGAAGGGCATTCGACAACTGACCACTGCTTTAGTCTGTGGGCCTTAGCAAAATAATCAGTTGAATTGCGAGGAAGCCTATTTTGCTGCTTTGTCGACTTTCGTGCAGCATTTGATTTGGTAGACAGGAAATTGCTATGGGATATGTTAAAACAGCTAGGAATTGATTTGGATATACTATTTCCTCTCCAGGGCCTGCATTCACAAAATTGTGCCCAAGTAATTTTAGATATGAGTGGCTCGCTTTCAAAAAGGATCCCTATAATGAATGGTGTCCGTCAAGTTTGTGTGTTGGCCCCAATGTTATTCTCATTATTCTTGTCAGATCTGCCAGGGTTGTTACGGAAGGTTAATGGGCTAAGCCCAAAAATGGATAGTGTGCATGTTTCCTTCCTACTACACGCTGATAATTTAGTGATAATGGATATGACAGAGTTAGGGCTACAAAGGAAGTTAGAGATGTTTTATACCTACTGTCAAATGAAAAAATTGGTAGTAAACTTGGAGAAAACAAAAATAATGTCTATAGGGAAAGAGAAAAGTGCAGTTAATTACACTCTTGGGGGGGAAAATAGAGAAGGTAAAAGAGTATAAATATCTGGGCATATGGTTCGACTCACATTTAAGATGGAAAGTTCATACTGAAACTTTAAAAAACAAAGCCTTATCTTCAGTCTGGGGATTAAAACAATTTAATAGTAAATATGGAGGTCCTTCTCTCCAGCCGGTTATCTCTGCTTTTAATGCTATGGTTCGCCCCCAATTCCAATATGGGGTGGAAGTTTTAACTTTCTCAGCAAAGCTAAATTGGGAAATAGAAGAAAGCATTTGTGTAAAGCGCATGCTTTCATTGCCCCCCTCGAGTATGTTACAAGCCATAAGAGCAGAATGTCAAATGACGGCGTGGACAAATCTGGGCCTACGAGCCACACTGAAGTTTTGGTTAAGCATAACAGATGAAGGGTTCTGTAAGATCGCGAGATTGTGTAAGAAAGAAATTATAATAAGTGAGTTACATTGGGAATCACAAGTGAGAAGATGGTTAAAAAAGATCTGCGTCCTCCTAGGTTTACCTGATAACCAATGGTGTGGTGCGCAAATCTCGAAGTATAATTTAAGAATAATAGTGAAGGAAAGAGCAAGAGAATTAGACCTGAAGTACTTAGAAAGTAAAATATCAACCCAGGCTATGATAGCCGTATGGAGGAATCCGGAAAACTTCCCGTATATAGAGGCTCTACCTAATTCAAGATTAAGAAATTTAGTGTTACAGTTCCGAATTGGGCTGAACCCTGGATATATGGATCCCACAGCAAAAGCATTTCTTAAGGATAGCCAGGGTCTATGTACATGTGGCTTACAACAGAAATATACCATGCAACACTTACTTGTGGATTGTCAATGGTTTTTAGGAGTGCGCAAGAAGTTTTTTAAACCAATTTTTAAGAAATATAATATTACTAATCGGGACCAAGCGCTTAGGCTACTTATTGATATGAGATTTTTAAATGTAACCTGTGCACTGGGCCTATTTCTAAACGACTTAAGAAGGGAAGTATTGAGATTTATAGGGGTTGATAGAAGGTAGGGTATAATGCGGAATGTAGAGTTTTAAATGTTATAATTGATTACTATTATATTGGTTGATGGTATTTTAGGAAATTTTCTATGCTAGGAGAAGGCAAGAAATAATATGGAAACACTTTTTATTGAAAAAAAACACTTTATGATAAAGTAAGGATGGAGCTCTTTCAGAGCTGTATAGGGGATAAATTGGTCGGCATGTTGCACTTTATGAAACTATAAGAATTTGAATTATGGAGGAAGTGAAAGGAAAGAAGAGCTTGTTTATTCTAAAATGGTATTGGTTGATGGTATTCTAGATAACCTTGCTTCGCATAACAAGGCAAGAAATAAAACGTGGAGCATTCCAAAATAGGAAATTGCACTTAGGAGATCGCAATGACCAGAGTCTAATCAGAACTGTATGTGGGATAATTTAAGTTGGCATGCTGCACTTTCAGGAATTGTAAGAACTTGATTTTTAATCAAATGATTAATGCCACTAGAGTTGGTTAATAAGAATTAGAATGATCTAAGAACTCTGTGTGTTAATGTAATATGTAATTGTAAATTTTATTGATTTTATACTTTTAGGGCTTATGCCAAATAAAATAATTTTTGACTGACCTAGTTTTTGCTGGGACTGAACCATTCCTGATCCGAGCCACTAGTCATAAATGTGTACAGAACTGCAGAACAATTTAAAGTCGCACAGAAAAAGACCCCTTTTCCTTAAATTAAACTTTAGGAGCACTAGCGCAAATTCATTCATTCCTATTGTAGTTCGTGCCTCTTACCTACAGCAGTTGTTTACCATTTCTTTAGGTTTAGCAGGTGAAGCCGACTACTTACAGGCATAAAGCTTCTGAAGCCCGGAGGAGACCACGGCAACGCACAGCAATATGTTTTGTACGTGCAGGCAGCAAGCCAGGAAAAAAACATCCAGGGATAACTGACAGTTTTTATTTGTGAAATGAACATGAGGTTCATCCTGTTTTATAATCAGCAGCATTAGAGCTGTCTTTGTGTATATCAAGATGGAGACCAGTAGGTGGTTAGAAGCAAGAGGGAGAATCACCACATACAGGGAGTGCAGAATTATTAGGTAAGTTGTATTTTTGAGGATTAATTTTATTATTGAACAACAACCATGTTCTCAATGAACCCAAAAAACTCATTAATATCAAAGCTGAATATTTTTGGAAGTAGTTTTTAGTTTGTTTTTAGTTTTAGCTATGTTAGGGGGATATCTGTGTGTGCAGGTGACTATTACTGTGCATAATTATTAGGCAACTTAACAAAAAAAAATATATACCCATTTCAATTATTTATTATTACCAGTGAAACCAATATAACATCTCAACATTCACAAATATACATTTCTGACATTCAAAAACAAAACAAAAACAAATCAGTGACCAATATAGCCACCTTTCTTTGCAAGGACACTCAAAAGCCTGCCATCCATGGATTCTGTCAGTGTTTTGATCTGTTCACCATCAACGTTGCGTGCAGCAGCAACCACAGCCTGCCAGACACTGTTCAGAGAGGTGTACTGTTTTCCCTCCTTGTAAATCTCACATTTGATGATGGACCACAGGTTCTCAATGGGGTTCAGATCAGGTGAACAAGGAGGCCATGTCATTAGATTTCCTTCTTTTATACCCTTTCTTGCCAGCCACGCTGTGGAGTACTTGGACGCGTGTGATGGAGCATTGTCCTGCATGAAAATCATGTTTTTCTTGAAGGATGCAGACTTCTTCCTGTACCACTGCTTGAAGAAGGTGTCTTCCAGGAACTGGCAGTAGGACTGGGAGTTGAGCTTGACTCCATCCTCAACCCGAAAAGGCCCCACAAGCTCATCTTTGATGATACCAGCCCAAACCAGTACTCCACCTCCACCTTGCTGGCGTCTGAGTCGGACTGGAGCTCTCTGCCCTTTACCAATCCAGCCACGGGCCCATCCATCTGGCCCATCAAGACTCACTCTCATTTCATCAGTCCATAAAACCTTAGAAAAATCAGTCTTGAGATATTTATTGGCCCAGTCTTGACGTTTCAGCTTGTGTGTCTTGTTCAGTGGTGGTCGTCTTTCAGCCTTTCTTACCTTGGCCATGTCTCTGAGTATTGCACACCTTGTGCTTTTGGGCACTCCAGTGATGTTGCAGCTCTGAAATATGGCCAAACTGGTGGCAAGTGGCATTGTGGCAGCTGCACGCTTGACTTTTCTCAGTTCATGGGCAGTTATTTTGCGCCTTGGTTTTTCCTCCACACGCTTCTTGCGACCCTGTTGACTATTTTGAATGAAACGCTTGATTGTTCGATGATCACGCTTCAGAAGCTTTGCAATTTTAAGAGTGCTGCATCCCTCTGCAAGATATCTCACTATTTTTGACTTTTCTGAGCCTGTCAAGTCCTTCTTTTGACCCATTTTGCCAAAGGATAGGAAGTTGCCTAATAATTATGCACACCTGATATAGGGTGTTGATGTCATTAGACCACACCCCTTCTCATTACAGAGATGCACATCACCTAATATGCTTAATTGGTAGTAGGCTTTCGAGCCTATACAGCTTGGAGTAAGACAACATGCATAAAGAGGATGATGTGGTCAAAATACTCATTTGCCTAATAATTCTGCACTCCCTGTATAGCGTACATATATAGCATACTCAAGCGAAATGAAGCAGTCATGAACGTTTAGACATGTATGAAGGGTGAATCACCACATGCTGAGGTGAACGAAAATAGAAATAAAAACACAGTGTGATAAATCTCACAATTAGATGCTATCCTATGAGTGACGCTGATGGGTGGGGGGTTGTAGGACTAGCATGGACGGAAATGACATGCACAGCCGGAGTGTTCAATCTCTCTGCGTTCAATACAATCAAGAAAGTTCTGGTAGATAATACTTCTTTCTTGTGTCTTCATCTTAATTTTTGTATCTTTTGGAGCGCTGTACCTAACTAGGATTAAAGAATTATGGACTTATTTGGTTGCCAAAAAGACCACAAGGGGTTTTACCATTTCAGCCCTTCTCCCACTTTGAGTGGGTTTTCAGTGGCGGCAATACGGGAGGACACAATTATGAGGAACTGAGTTCAGAGTTGTGTTTTTGAAGTGATGTGGATAGCTGACTCGTCTGGTATAATAGTGTACTAGGGCCCTGTTTCATTTCTGTAACAAGTGTTTTCAGTTGCTAAAAGGATTACAATACCAAAAAGCTACAAATCCTCCTCCAACCCCATTTCTTTGCCAACTATCCTGCTGGGGATGTATTGTGTGGAGTTTAACAAAGGAGTATCCAAGTATGCGAGTCTGATGTGTAGCGGCGGGGCAGCCCCCTGGTAAAAATTAACTTTTTTTTAAAGTTCATGGAAAGGCTTGAAGGAACCCAAAACATCTTAGGAGCTATTTGTTTAACAGCTGGAGTGGGAGTGGGTTGCAGTATGCTAGAGGTTAGCCAATAGGTCTGTGGCTGTATTACAATAATTATTATTAATACATTTCTAGAGTGCAACTGATACCTATACTGTAGATGTGCTCTGGTTCTCGTACAGTGCTCGCACCAGCAGGCTAAACAGTATAAAGATAAGTTTTCAAGGACTTCTAAAATGCCAGTAACTCACTTACATAGTGACGGGTCTGGGGTAGGATTTTCCAGAGGCATGCAGCTCGTACAGAGAGCGCTCAGCCTCCTGCTCATTCAAACGCATAAAGTGGCTGAGTCGACAATGTCGAACTTCTGTTGAAAAAAACATGGCACTACCTTGTACTACCCTAGACACGTTTGAGTCTTATCAGATGAAGAGTAAAAATCTCCACTTGCTTCTTGCACATAATTCTGTAAATTTGATTGCAATCATTTTAATTCTGTGAGTATGTGCAAGTGCACTGTGTTTGTTGGTGCGACTCTACTGCATATACAGTATAGAGTTTCTAATTAGAACTCTCATAACGTAGCATTTAATTAGTGTCCTTGCACTCTATGTCGAGTTCTCATGTTTTTAGACACCTAATGTACACTGCACAGCCTCTGAGATATACTGCCCATACTTACATATGCTCTAAGCTCCTTTCTACACTCCCACATTTAATTGTTGCTGGAAGTAGAGGACAGGGCTCAGTACAAGATTTCTGCACCACCAATTGTGAATGTTTAGATTTTTCATTTAATTGTTAACATTATGTTTTTTTAATAATTCCGATGTCTACAGAGGATGTGGATGAATATCTTCAATGTAACCTGAAAGAAATATTGCATAAAACTATAATAGTGTAGCCCTCTTCCTTCTCACAGTCATGCATCTTTAGATGCAGGATTATTCAAAAACGCATTGGTAGCTATTGTTCTAGCAGGCAAATCATATCAGTTTTTCAGAAAAGTAAGTACATCAGGGAAATACCATCAGTCTGCATCTGTACTCCGTGCACCGGTCACACTCGGCAGGCACAGTTATCAAGATGATATATTGAAGACATTCACTGACATCACTGCTGATGGGCCATGACATTTCTTCTCCACTTAGTGATAATCAAAATCCGTTTTTACACATAAATTCCAGTGAAATTCATTTCAATGGCAGAAAATAGATTGTCTACCTATAATTCAGAATCGTTTCCCTTTGTTCTCTAGAGCTTGAGTGCTACATTTATTTTCTAGTGGAACACGCGGCTGTAGTTTAAAAAGAAGGTATTTTGATATAGCTTTTCCCTTCTTGCTGCATTTCTGTTTTTTGATTAAAGCATAGTGTCCCATAACTAACTAATATACGTAGCTCTCCGTACAGTCACAGTGGCAATTGTCTCATGCAAGGGTGGACAACGTGCAACATTGCTTTGCTTTTCATTAGGATCTCTGTAAAACTAGCATTAACCGAAACCCATTATCCAACATCCATAAGTGCAAGAAATATGTATTCAGCTAGGATACTGACATCAATGCCACGTGCAAATGTAAATGTAAAGGGAGGGTTGAATATCTGGTAACAAATCCTTTGATGAGGTAGGGGTGGGTTTGGGGAGGCTAAGATAAGGAAGTAATACAAAATAAGATGTGAAACTGCTCCAGAGAGTCCAAATCATCAATTAGTCTTGGAGAAATGACATAGCAACAGAGGACATGGACCATTCAAGCTGTTTTTTTGTTCTTGATCGAAAACAAATCGTCTCAGGAGCCTGTAAAAAAGAGGTGAGGATAATTGCAACAGACAGCATTGAATCTGATTAACCAGGTCCCACCAGGGAGAACTAGCCATATGTTCCAAGTCTGACAGCGAAAACCGAGAGGGAGTGAGGGATCAATAAATGGTGAAGCAGATGATACTGCCAGTAATAGATAAAGGGGGCTCCTTGACCACCCAAATAGGGCTACTAACACTGGTCTTTATGGAGCAGCCTTCCTTCAGGTGATTATGGACACTGTTTTCAGTGCTGGGCGTGTGATGTAGCCTAATGTATACTGGGAATTGTAGCCTTGCTTTGCTTTCATTGAACTAATTAAGAATACATATTTGAAATGAATGATTTGTAGGTGAAGACTTCAGGACTAGAGACAGTCTGCCAAATGACCTAGAGTAAAGTCACCCTACTGGCCCAGCACGCTAGGCAACCATGTAACATTCAAATCTATGGAGTTACCTTTTCCCACTCTGCAACTCAGATGTCCTCCTTCCTTCTTATTTAGAGGCTTAATTGATGAATTCTCAGATCTCCTCACCACCTCATCCATCAAGCATTCCCCACACCACTTTCTTTGGTGACTTCAACTTCCTGGATAACACAAAGTCAAAGAAAACACCTTCTTCAACCTTACTGATACACTCAAAGTGGTACAGCAAGTCTCAGAACCAACACACTGCAAATGCTATATCCTCGACTTTGTCTTCTCAACATCACCAACAATCCAATGCAAATCACCCATGCATTTGGAACAGACCGACCACTTTGCCATCCCTACCGCCCTGCTGAGTATCCTACCAACAAACCAAGGTCAAACCAAAAGAAAAGACCGAACCTTCAGATCCTTCAAAGACTTCTCCATAACCTCCAGTTATAACATACAAGTGCAAACCAAAATCTTTACCACTGTAGTAATCTAAAGACCATTCTCCTAATAAACAATCCATTCACAGACAGGAAAGAAACTAAAAGATAAACAGAAGTCCGGAGGACATCTTGATACTAATGCCTCTGTGCAACACATAGACAGCTTATCACATCAGCAAAGCAAAGTGCTATACCAATGCCATAAATTAAGCCATCAAAAGAAGCCCAATGATGTTGAAGACAATTAACCACTGATTCAACTCCCTTTTGGCTCACCTTTTACTTGCTTCATAGAAAAGTGCAATGGCATCAACTTCTAAAATGAAAAAATAAGCTTCTATGCTTACACCCATCTCTTCCTTTAAGAATCCCAGAAAGGTGAACCTTCAAAGCCCTATCCCTCCCAGATATCACTGGCATACTCAACTCCTTCAAAACCACTTCTTATGAAGATGATGTCTTACAATTGTTCTTTATAAAAGCTGTCGCTGGTGACGCTGTCTTAATGCTACGTACCATTGTCAATGCCTCCCTCACTCAAGGCATCATCCAAGAAGGCAGGTCTGATACTCCCTCCTCTAAAGAAACCTACACAAGACCTTGATGATCTTGCCAAATACTGGCCCGCTACTCACTTATTATTCATCTCTAATATCATTGCAAAAGCAGACTATGTTCAAATACAAGATCACATCAAGGCTAACCATCTCCTGTACACCTACCAGTTGGGATTTGGATCACACTGCAGCATGGAGCCTGCTAGCATACACATCATAGACAATGCACTCTTTCACACAATTAAAGATGACCACTTCCTCCTGATAGTGTTGAACCTTTGTGATGCCTTCAACACAGTCAACCATCCCACTATCACATACACTTTGGAGTCCTGAATAGCATTCTTCAGCAACGTGAACCGACATCAGTTTGGTTCACATGAGCACCTCCACGACCCCCATCAACCAGTGGGCATGACAGAAGATAATACCTTTTCCTTAAATCGTAACCTATAAAACACTAACAATCCTTATGCCTCACTTCTTCTCCCCAACTCTAGTGCTCTGAAAAGTTAATGACATAAAAATGAACTAAAATAGGACGATGTTGTCAACTGTTAAAGAGAACTAATTCTTTCTTTTCCAACATGGCTGAAACAATGATTTCCATCAAATTGTGTTGAGTGTCTTGGTTGCATCGATGTGCACTTCTGCATTATATACTCTATGCAAAGAAAACAATCTTTTGCAGAGACTATATATAAATGAATGCATCAGGGGACTTATATAGTCCAATTACCAAGCGTAGGCATCTTGGTGCTAAAACAAGACAAATACAAGACACCCAGATTAGTGTAAAATGTAGGTTTTAAGGTCCTCCTGCATTTGCAGAGCTTTTTGATAGTGTGATGTTTGGGAGTATGCCATAGAGAAGGTGTGAGGTCAGAAAAGGAGTGCCCTTCGGTTCTGGATTTTTTAGAACAGGCAACAGCTAAAATAGGCAAAGGTTAATATTGACTCATACTGAAGAAACCACTGAGACAGATATCTTGGTTTAAAAAAGACTTAAAAGGAGAGGTGTGAGCTCCATATCAATCCTTGTGACAAAACAGATCCTTAAAATGAATCAGTTTGGAGACCGGAAGCCAATGTAGCTTACGATAGGCCCCTGAAATCCTTTTGCATATCCTTGTAAATAAGGTGCACAGTAGTATTCTGCATTCTCTGTAGGACATAAATAGAATAATCAGGAAGACAACGGTAACCAGAATGTGTATAGTGTAGTCAGGGGAAACCTGTGGCACTAATTGTGGTAGCACCCAAATGTTCCTGGACGAAAGGCAGGATTTACCTTGAGATCATAATTTGAAAATAACAGGAAGAAACAATCAAATTAATCTAGTGGGATAGCTTGAGATCCTTACCAATTCAGAAGCTTAGGCTTATACTTTTCTCACCCATCGTGGAGGCTAATCCTAAATTGGAAGGCCAGAATGCAGGAATACAACAGGAATTTTGGCTTAAAAAAATCACTTCTGTCTTGGAAGGATTAACATTCAGAAAACTGGTGTTTATCCATAGCAGGATTGAAGATACACATCCTGAAATGGTATTATGAATTTAAGAAAGTTGAGTTATCAACTTGTAAACAGTGCCATAAAATGTGTTTAGCTCGGCATCCCATCAATTGCCACAGGACGCATGGGACGACATGACTGGCCTTAATACACACATTCAATTGCCATCAGCACCCATACCATAGAAAATAGTCCTTTAGAATGTACCACACTACACACATCGCAAAGGGAAGCGGGTGGGAACTGGAAAATAAGGTTGTCAGTTGGGCTGAAAATTATATAGGGGTGAATGGGCAATTGTTTGGTGAAATATTAATGGTGAGATTAGTGTTGTGGCTGGGAAGTGGGCAAAAACATTCCAAGGGTAATTATGTGATACTCTATTTTATAAATCCATGGGCTACAGGATTGTATTGAACAAACTCAAATGGACTCAGCTGACTGAAGGTAAAATCAGTCCCTTAGCCTTGGGTTACTTCTTCAAACCGTTCAATTGTCAGAGTTATTTACGCTTGCTAAATGTGTCCAGAGCTTCCAGAGTTATACAGACTCACTACAATGTTGATACCAGAATCTCTTTTACACTCTTAGGGGAGTTAGAAGAGAACGACTGACTTTGTTACCAAGAATTAAAATCTGGTGAGCCATCCAAAGACATGTGTGTCTCATCAATCAACAAAGGAGTGAATTCAAAATTGCAATCCACCTGCCCTTTGCCTAACAATGGTCAAAGTGATAGAGTCCATTTATTTTTTTGTGGAATATTGCCAAGATCATGTCAAAATTATATTCTCCTGGTTGGCTGAAAATTGTAAGAGGTTTGAATTAATCTGTTGTCAAGAGACATGAGCTTCAGCCCCCTTTCATTTAGATGGGTACAGAACGTTTCCCCTTCCTTACCTTTAATAGTAGGAAGGACCAAGAGGGGCTTGGCAACCCTTATTTCAGTCAGAAGCACTATCAAAATAAGAAGCTTCATAACTGTTTCTGCTTACTACCAGTTGCTGCATCTATGGCACCCTCACACACGTTTTATCCATTTGATAAACATGTATTTTAACAACTTCGACTATCAATGTAATGAAATCAATGGCCTTGAATGTGAAACTGACAGGTATGTTACTACCTGTCCTCTGCCTATCACTATTGTTTGGACTGGTGATTTCAATATAACTACATGCATATTACCTCACTTATTGTGGGGTGAAGAGCAATTACACTTCAGATACAATCCATATGGTGATGCTTCAAACAAGTTATTGGTAAAACACAATTAATTACTTGCATTTTTTATTACAAGTGGGGCAGGGAATACAATTGATTTTAAACTTTTTCATGATAACTTTTCCCTTGAATGTCTTGAGTTTAACAATGTACTACATTGCTCTAGAAATCACAATCCACTTACTATTTTTATGGAGCTGAGGGCAGCTTACACGAAAGATAGAGAAACAGGCAAGATTGAATCATTAAAAAAAACAGGTCCAATAACTACATGGCACAAGATAGGGAAAACTTGCCTACTACAAAATCTGTTCCATTTAAATTCAAAAGCCTGTTGGATGTGTTTGGACGCAGCACTCAAACGATAACAGTTTTAAATTACTTTATTTCACTGTTCGATTCATTAAAAGCTTTGATGACGTCTCCCAGGGCCTCAACAGGTACAAAGCCACTTAGGTGGTTCAATCAAACATGTTCAGTAGCTCATAAGCACCTAAAGACAGCCTTAAAAGTGAACCAGAATGACATTAGGAGGTGTAGGATAACTTACAACTACGTTTTTCACCACAGAAAGAATGAGATTAGAGATTAGTTTTAGGGTGTCCTAACGACTACAGGTGAAAGCAATGAGAGAAAACAATTTTGAAAGATTGTCATTCTCGCTGTCTTTAAAGAGCCAGAGGCCCTAGATTGTCTAGTACTAGGCGAGAAGAGGCTCAATCATTTCAGCAAGGTCATTTCGTACCCCAGGGAGAAATTACCAACAGGTCACTCAATCCTAGTGGATCTTCCTAGGCTTTGTAATCTAAACCCTCCCAAGAGGTTAGTGAGACTGTTCATGCTATAAAGGAAAGCCAAATGGGAAAGTTCTTGGTCTAGACGGTGACACAGTTGGTGTGTATGTGTGTGTGTGTGTGTGTATATATATATATATATATATATATATATATATATATATATATATATATATATATATATATATATATAAATAATATCCCCTTGTTGGCACTTATATTAACAAATGTTATTAGGGCTGCTGTTTTTAATAGAAACCCCCTCTTTTGGTCCAAGGCAATAAATGTACCCATCTTTAAGAAAGAGAAAATAAATTATCACAGTTGCTACAAGATAGTCTCTCTGCTAAACTCTAGAGTCAAGATTTTATTGAGAGTTTCTCTAGCTAGATTGGAATCCTGGGCCAGAGAGAACAAGATTCTTTTGGAGGTTCAGTATGGCTTCCGACATGGTATAGAGACAGTGGAACAATGCCGTAATTTATACCACGTTGTTGGAAAATACACTAAAGCCAAAAGGGGTCCATTACATCTGACTTTTATTCACCTGTGCTATATTCTTTTACAAACTCAACAGATTAAGGCCATGGTCCACAAATGAGGAATGCCTAATTTCCCCACTGAAAGACATGCATACAAATGTTAGAGCGTTGGTACAGTACAGCTTAAGCACATAATGTACAGAGCTAATCAACTCTAAAAGTAGGGCTTACCAAGGCTGTATACTGGCACTGTTTCCTTTGACTCTGTACATGAATTGACTTGAGAACCTTTTAATGAATACAGGAAAGGATATGCCCCAACTCAGCAAACACTCAATTCCCATGTTGCTGTATGCAGGCAGTGTATTACTGCTAGCCAGGACTGCCAATGGCCTCCAGGGTCTCTTGGACAGTTTTACCCAATTTATGAGAGACTACCAACTTAACAAAGACATTTACAATGATATGCAGTCCAAATAACACTAAATATGTGCACTGTATAGAAGGGAACACAGTGGAGCAGGTGAATACTTTTACCTATTTGGGCATTCCTTTACACTCTTTGCTGGGGCCAATTGCATAATATTAGAAAATAGCAGTTCCTAAGATTTACTTTATAAGAGCAAGTCAATGTCCATGGCCTCTTATGGAGCTGAGCTTTGGTGGGCAGTCAGGAGAATTCTTGCAGTAGGTGAAGAATAACTTTCCGCGTAGATCGTTATCAGTTCCCCATGGGTATTCTACTTTTGTTTGCAAGAATGAGCTGGGGCTGCCCTATCTTTGGGAGCAAGTTAAAATGTGTCCATTATTATTGTGGATTGCCATATAGGCAAAGCAGAAGACAATCTTCTCTTGGGCTTTAGTCAAGGAGCGTTTACCTTTGCACAAAGCTTTATGCATTCCATGGCTTGCTTGAGTTATCAATTCTCTTTTATTTAGTGGGAGTCCCTGAGCTGTTTTTAAGTCACAAATCCATCAGATCTACCACAAAAGTGAGCGTTAAACAATTGTTTTAAAATTGTTGCAAAAAACCTAGACTGAGGACTGAATTGTGTAAAACCTCTGATTTCTCACATGGAACTACTGACAGTAGATGGCCCAGAGCCCTACCAACTTTAAAAAAAACAAAAAAACTTTGGGCCAGATGTACGAGGCTATTTGCGAACGGTAAAATGCATGTTGCCATGTACAAAAGGCAAAATGTGATTCGGTAACTTGTTACTGACCCGCATTTTGCTTTTGTGATTCGCTATTAGGAAGGGGTGCGTTTAGGGCGTCCCTTCCTAAAATCGAACAGCACTAGAATGTATGAATGTTTTTGACCATGAATGCAGTTGCAAAACATTTGAGTTACCACCAACTTCAAGTGGTCCAAAGGGACCCCTTCCCCTTTGTGAATGGGCGTGCAAAACTTTTCAGAGCAGGCAGTGGTCCCTTGGACCATTGCCTACTCTGAAGAAAATGAAAAGAAAAGTTATATTTTTTTTGTAATGCATCCCGTTTTCCTTTAAGGAAAAAGGGATGCATTAGAAAAAAAACTGCTTTATTTGAAAAGCAGACACAGACATGGTGGTCTGCTTTGCAGAGCAGGCCACCATCCTTGTGAGTGCGGCTATTCCTAATGGGGTCGCAAATTGCGACCTACCTCATGAATATTGATAAGGCAGGTCACTTGGACCCCCCATCGGGAATCGCAAAAACAGTGTGCTTTATACTACTGTACATTTTATTGTGCAACTTGCAATTTGCGATTCTCAAAAGGATCGCAAATTGCAGGTCGCAAAATAAGAAGTCATACACCTGGCCTTTAGAAACAGATTTTAACTGACACGTTTCAGATTGTATATTTCACACCTTTTTGTCCAGTTACCAGATTGTGCATATCGATCTACAAACAATATGTTACTCTGCACTTTGTAATATTTTGTAAACTATATTCCTCTGCTAGGAAACCCTACTTAGTACCGATATTGTGTTAATTTAATAATAAGCAGTGGAAACTGCCATTGATGGCACTGACACAGATTTGGTCAGAAACATGTTGATTAGCAGTAGTGATTTTTATTAAAAGTGCTTTGAGAACTAGGAAGCCTGTTGTATAAGATGCAATTGAGAATCTTCAAAAATTTGTAATGTGTTTCATGTCTTGTTTTCAGGGACATTTTTATCTTAAAAATGATAAAATATTTATCTATAGTGATAAATCTTAAACAATCATTGTTTAAATGTATATAACGAGAAATGTATTTATTTGAAACAAAGTAAAATGCATTTTAACCTATGTACTTTTATGAATTTTTGAGTCAAATAAATATATTTTGTGATGTTGTAAAATAAGTGGGGCAGTGTAATCATAAGAAATCACTTACACCCCGAAACTCCTGAAGATTCCAGCAAGAGTCGTAGATAAATATTAAAGAATACTGGAGGAAGGGCAGACCCCTGAGGAACACCACATTCAATTGGAAAAGATTTTGAACTAAGAGAAGGAAGTGATACGGACTGAATCCTCCCCAAGGTAAATGAGGCAAAGTATTGTCCAACACACTTGATCAAGATAGAATGATCCACTGTTTCAAACACAGCAGACGAGGTCAAGTAAATGAGGCAGCTGGTAGAGACCCTCTCTAAGTATGTGATGTTGTCGGTCAGTCCCTGCTTTACACCTAATTTTTTGAAATACCAATTAAATCCATTTCTACTGGTTGCATTAAAGTTGAAGTTTGACTATGTGAAAACTAAAAACGTCAGAGGGTAAATTTTGTGAAAGAACATACAACCTGAAATCATGAGATGAGGATGAATGTTCTATGTATCAGTAGAGAGCCCACTGACGATGCTAGTGTCACTACACGAAGGTTGAAATAGAGTGAGCAGCACCCGAGAGGGCAGGCCAATTGGTACTACCAAGAGAGCAAGAGAGTAGGTCTAAACACAATCTTTTACGATATTAGTTTCCAATGAAGAAAAAAACGCTCCTACCTTCTGAACTAATCTACATATTTCTAGGGCAGTTCGACCATGTGTACATTTTCATTTATTAGCTGATTTCCATGTTTCTCTATATAAATTACCGTATTTATCGGCATATAACACGCACCGGCGTATAACACGCACCTCATTTTAAGAGGAAATTTCAGAAAAAAAACCCATTACATTTTATCGGCGTATAACACGCACACATCATTTGCCCCCTATTTTCAGGGAGAAAAAGTGCGTGTTATACGCCGATAAATACGGTATGCAATCTTTTTCAGCCTGCTTTCAATTAGCGTATGTAATGTAATGACTTTTAGCCCAATAATTGGTCCGTTGCTGCTTTCATACATATTGAATATGACAGTATTTTAACATCCAAGTCACTGAAACAACTCTATTTAAAAAGCAATTTTTGCTTAATTGCACTAATCGTCAATAAGCAATTAGAGCTTAAGATGTAATACTAGATGTATTAATTTAGTTTACCGCTTCCTTGTTACCGCAGAAATGGTACAGAATAAATATGCATTTGCAGAACATCACCTGTATCTTTTCACTTGTTAACAGGTTGATGTTAATTTACCAGAACACTAGCTAACATGAGCCTCTTGTGATGTACGTTTTGTTGACTGTTAAAGGCTGCAGATCTGTAAATGTCATAACTACATAATTATGCCTAATACCAACCAACTCGAATGGTTTTCATCAAGCAACATCTTCAAACCAAAGAAATGCATCTTCCTTTATGTGACAGTTCATTATCAATCACAATAGCTGATTGATAAATAAAGACCTTAGGAAGCATAACCTTTCACTTAATCTTGCAACATGAAAATTTAAGGGCAACAGAATCTGGTTTATTAGCTGGATGTTTAATTTACAAAATATCTAACATGATCTGTCACAATTATATGACTTCCAAACCAGAAGGCGGTGCTGAAACAGATGGTAAGTGGAAAATGAACATCTGAACACTGAACATGACCTGAATGATTTATTTTCTTATTTTCTGCAAGCTATGAACTATTATCACTCGGTCATTCACTTCATTTCACACCTAAAATTATTCTATAACCCTTGCCATTACCACCTGGAAAAATGAATGTGCCTGATGAACACATATTTTGTTGTGAGTAGGTGCAGCACTTTTATGGTACTCCTTAACTTAATTCTGGATTCTAGGAGCAAGCATGGACTACACTTGACTTACACCTGTATTTCAGTAGTAAGCCATGATTACTGAAAAAGTAGGTCTACACACTTTCTTTCTGAATTAGACTCAGTGATTGTCTTTGCTTTGGTGGATTTTCTCCACCTTCCATTATTATTTTATTTATATATATATATATATATATATATATATATATATATATATCCTTTGCAATTTATAGATACTTAGCCAAACTGAACAGGTCGTCCCTAATTACAAGTGTGCTGTATACTTGGATTTGTTTGATCTCTGTTTCTTCAAAAACTCCACCAACTGTAAATGCTGAAGAAACAAATTACTGTACAGAACCATGCAAGAAAGAATTAGAAGTCACCATGTTTGGGCTTGTACCCACCAAGCACCACTGTCATCCACATCACATCAGATAATTAATGAACTCTATGGTCACATGCTCAGACAGTCAGTTTGACCATACAGCTGATACTTTTTGGGAAAAAAAGCATTGGCAACACCAATAGGTATGGATGTAAAGGTATGTTCTATGGTAATGTGAAGCAATACAAGAAGATAGCACGGAAAAGGATATGTATTTGTGTGGGAGGACAAAATGTAGAATAATATTGGTTTAGGTTGAAAGATCATATGGCAGTTGCAAGGCCAAACCAGACCCAAAAATCATCCATGTAGGTTAATGACTACTCTCCTTCCATCTTCTGCTGCTGCCAGAGAAAGCATCATAAATCATCTACTTATACGAGACACTTTAACAGCGTTACAATTGGATGTGCATGCCCCTGAAAGGTCTACTTAGGCAACTGTATAAATAAACAAAATGAACACAGCGGTGGAGGGCAAGCATGTTTGTGGAAGCACACAACTTCTGCCCAAGCAAAACATGTATTCCTGCCCAACATGTGAGTGGAGCCAAGACTATTCTCCTGGTGATTCCCATGTAACTGCCTGGTGACAGCTGGACTGTAAAGTCGAATCATAAATACCCAAACCTGGTTGCAGAGCCCAACTGCCTGTGCTTCAGGAAGTGCCTTAGTTATTACTGGTGCAGCAGGGGAAATTGTTAAGAAATAAGCCATCGGTGTCTGTCCTCTCTTCCCACTGGATCTGAACAACACCAAAACTGTGTCTGTTATTTCTACATAACGGTCCACTGTTGTGAAGATGACTAAAGATGGGATGCAGCACTCTACAAAAGTAGTAAATAAATAAACATGGGATCTAAAATTAATGTAAATATTGGGCAACTGAATGGTCACTAAATTGCAACAGAAGATTGATATTGAGCTGTAAAACAAACTAAATCTAACTGACAGAACCAGAAACTCGTGATAAAAACATGCTGCAGCCATGGTAGACAAGACCCTCTCAGAAATCGCTTTTCACTTGCTAATCCTAAAGTAATTACTCATTATTAAAGGGCTACATTCCCAAACACTGGTATATTTTCCACATTTTAAAATATAGGCTGCATCAGACAAGCAACGATAAAAAAAAAAAAACTGGGACACAAACACAATTTCAATCTGCAGGAAATTACACAGTTCAATGTGTTCCCTCTAAGAAAGCAAAAATAATATGTTGGCAAAGCGGGGATAGAAACACAATGAAAATGGCATGCGTAAAGAAGTAGTGCCTACAAAAAAAGTACCCGGGTGAGACGGTTTGTAGCAGGCCATGTGTAATCAAACGCGTCACCTTTATTTTCATCCGCTCTACCCTCATCACTGCTTCCTTCTCTATCATACATTATTTGTGTATTCACAGAACAGTTAATATTTAAGCAATCATGAACGCTCCAGTGCATATATCAAAACATCCACTGCTGCTTGCCAGTCTTGGTACAGCACATGAATTCTAATGTTACTTTCCTTTATTTAAACAAAATTAAGTTCTATGCTCTGTGCCAAGGGTTGTTTACAAGTCATTGCCTTCTTCAATAACACCACACACAGCAATATAACATCCAGAAAGATAATGTATTTTTAAGGATTTGTAATTACCATAAAGATATTAGCTCTGTAGCGTACAGAAGACAGGATTAATACATGCTTCCCTGCCTTTATTTCTAAATCTGTCACCAAAAATGCGCTCAGTGG
Organism: Pleurodeles waltl; assembly: GCF_031143425.1. Lineage (NCBI taxonomy): Eukaryota > Metazoa > Chordata > Amphibia > Caudata > Salamandridae > Pleurodeles > Pleurodeles waltl. The sequence goes on from NC_090438.1 coordinate 404,685,149, forward strand.
CACTTCATGACCACAGCATCAAAAAATACGGTAATGTTTGGTGGAAAGCTGTCTTTATTTCGTATTCGGATGGGATGCCTGTTGGACCTGAGTTATTTTTCTGACTATCGGAGTCATCTTTAAAAAAACAAAGACAAAAGGCAATGGTGCTGCCAAGCAGCGCACCCATGGACTCGCCATCGCGATCTGGTTTGGAAAACAAAACCAACACTGTTAATCAAGTGCAAGCGGAAGACCTATGTTTCAATCCATAAGGGAGGAGGGCAATCATACCTCACAGTCTGTACACGCCAGTCATTTACGCCTTTAGCCTGATTTTTTTAAATCTATTTACGCGGGCATATTGCTTTCTCTAGTGCCAAGCTCTTACAATGAATCTCGCACGGTCAAAATATAGGGGTACATGCCTGATGCAACATTTTTCTGAATAATAGCCCCACTCTATATTTTATTTACAAACACACTCAAATTAAAATGTACTTGCACATTTGATCAAGTTACATCTTTACGTTGCAAAGCTGGCTTTCATTAATGTATTGCCTCTTTTGTATAACAAATGTGATGTATGTCAATGCAACACATTATGTATAATACAGGCCATTTTAAAGTCAATTCTGACTTCAAGGGGAAGTTTATGTAGGTCCTTTAGAACTGGAGGTATTTGGGGTTTTGCTCCACTAATGCAACACGGTTTATCATGTAAAATTGGTATCATGATTCTAGACTGGAATACAGCAGACCTTAAACAACTGCATTAATCCCATCCTGCTGTGAGATGATTAAGGATTGTACTGCCAATCTAAATAGCTGGTATGATGATATCTTGGTGAGATTCATAATGTGAGGGTATCATCAAGAGGTTTTGATCGATTAACAACTTCAAGGATTTCTCTGGAGAGATCAGCCTGGAATGCGACTCCAAGCGTTTGCCAGTGGCTAAGATGAATTCAAGTATTCCATTCTCCATAAACTTGTTGTTGCAGTTGACACATATAACATGGCATACCAAATGACTTACAAATCTCTAGATGGCTTTGCAACTAAAGTACTGAAGCTAGTGACTTACTGCTAATTGAACAACTTCAACAAGAAAGAAGGAATTCAACAATGTTGTCCACCAAGACTGCAAAATAAACAGACACACTGGACAGGACACTAGGTATGGGAAGGCCCTGTGCCAGAGCCACAGCACACACAAAAACATGGAAAATGGTCAGACATAAATGTTAGAACAAGTTCAGTGGATGCTAGGGCGAAGCTACCAGCCACACTGACAAAGTCTGACATCTACCAAGAATATCAATGCGGTGTAGCATACACATATATTGCCACCTGCCCCCCACCACCATTTCACAAGTGTTTGCCAGGGCAGGCAGCTGAAATCTGAAGGAAGATGTCCTGAAAAGCTGAAAATAGGCTCAAGCCGCTATGCAAGACAAATGGGAGAACACTATTGCAGCCCCTCAGCAAATTTGTCCTCAAAATAAGAAACTGGTCAGCATCTCAAGACGAATGCTACAGCTCCAGAAAGACAACCAGAACACATACAGATGCTAAAGAAGAAAGAAATCAAGAAAACTGTATCCATGGAGATTCTAGTGGGGAAACATGCAGCTGAATTCGTGCTAGCCAGTGGAGCCACGTGTAATGTGTGTGTCTGATTATGGAAAAATCGAACACAGACCCAGACTGTCACATCCCAAACATCACCAATACGTACCAGTGCACCTACAACCCCAAGCAGAGGAAGAAATCCAAAGTCTCCTAGAGCAAGACATCATTTAACTAGCCAATGAACCAAATGCATGGATGTCTCCCACTGTAGCCATGCTAAAACGAAACACGAAAATAAGCATCTATGTAGGCATGTGTCTGTAAAATACAGCAACAGAAAGGGAAAGACAACCAGGCCCACTTGTGAATGCCATGGTTAGTTGTCTATGTAGAGCATACATATTCGCCAAGCTAGGCCTCTTCAAAGGTTACAGTTATTTATAGCTAGATTGTCAGTCACAACACATAACATTCTCCACGCACCTTGAACTATTCAGATACAAATGCCTAAGTTTTGGCATGTCACCTGCTGCCAAAATACTTCAAGAACAGAGAGCATTAAGGATTGTAAAAACTATTGAAAGTATATTAATAACATCCTGGTGTTTGACTACACAGAAGAGGAACACAACAAACCATTAAAGGAAGTGTGCAGTCACCTGAAAGAATCTGGACTGACAGTGAGGAGAAATGTGAGCTCAAGAAAGATGAACTAATTGTCTTCAGGCATAGTTTCTCCTGTAAACGAGTGCAACCAGATTTAAACAAAGTTAAAACACCCAACAAAATCCAATTACCAGCTGGTGAACTGACATGAGATATTTCTTGGGCCTCTCGCTACTTCAAAGACTTTGCCACAGTGAGCACTCCACTCCAGAAGCTCATCAAAAAAGAATAACAGTTCATATGGCCACACAATGTGAAGAAGCCTTTATTTGCATCAAAGAGGCAGTCACATCCACAGACCATTTGGCCTATTTTGATGTTTCTCTCACCAAACTGAAAGTAGATGCCAGGCCAATAGGACTAGGGCACATACCAGCCCAACACAAGCCTGGCAGAGCCTCTCTGAAGTCAATCATTGTATAAGAAACGAGAAGGTTAGCAGAGGTGGATAAATCACACCCGAACCAGAGAAAGAGAGCCTGGCTATTGTGTGGGCATTTGAGCATCACCACATGTTGCTGTAAGGCAAACCTTTTACTGCGGTGCTCTCACTTAGTTCAAGCACAAACTATAGAGGCCTTGCCTGCAGAAGTAGGGCACATGGTTTTTGTAATGTGGTTCATCGTCCCGAACAGGATGTGCCTGTTGCATTCCAGTTCCATGTGCTATCTTAACGTAAAGGCTGGACCTAAAAAACAAATAAAACACTTTCCATATTTGGCCTTCATATACCCATGCCTAAGACATGACAACTCACTGGTGCTTCTTTTTAATTAGCAGAGACTTGCTTCAGAAGAGAAATGCTTGCATACTGAATCTGACGTTATTGCCTTTCCCAGTTTAAATGTTTAGCCAGGGGTGCACACTGTATTCCTCTAAGAAGATCATAGGACTGATTTTAATGTGCCCACCCGCGCAGATGACTATGTAGTAACCATGCAGCACTGTGTATTGCACTCACAGTGGGAATATTGTTTTAATGAAGACACTGCATTGTACATATCAAAACAGGTTTTATAAAAACTAGATTGTTTTAAGAATCTGAAGAAGTCATTTTCCTTCAGTAAACCTACTGCTTCTGCCTCATGGTTGCTGGCGACCTCTTCTGGTAGGCTCGCAGACAATATTAAAACCTAATACTTGTTTAAACATGTGAATCCACCCTGAACTAAAAGCTATTAATTGCTTCCTACAAAAACATAATCTTCAGTCTCTCACTATGTAAGTTAGGAAATCTGCTAGAAGATGTTGGCAGACCAAGACAGAGCATGCATTAGCCAAACCACTGCTGAAACCGCCAAGTCAGTTTAATGTTAGATCCCTTGTGAGAAAGCATTTGTGATGAGAGGGAACCCTTGAAAGCTTGAAGCCAGACCTATAAATCATCCATTTCGCCTCATCCGTCTCCTCTAATGTTGAAATTATTTATTGCCATCTTTGATATATGGGAACTCATCAAGCACTTTTCTTTTCTTCGAAATCATGAAAGAGGACTTATCAATCCCTGCCAGAGTCCTTTATAAAAGTAAATAAAAAAATAAACATTCGGATATTCCCTTTCCCTGGCCATGTTCAAATGCTACCTCCTTGCTATTAACTTAGAGTTTGGATTCACATGAATAGTGGCATTAAGTTTGCCTCTTCTTCAGTTGGATGCAAGTTGTTATGCAGTGTCCACATGGTCTTGTCATTTCATAGGAAAAGCATAGTAGTGTGCAATTTGTTTATTATGCAAGCAAGTTGTGCACAGTTCCCGATTGCTGACCTTCGGATTTCAAGTTGTCAAAAACTGTTTCCGATTTACATGTCTTACCAAGAAATTGACAATTTTATGGCGGCATTCCTAGCACACACCTCTGAATTTGAGTACATGCATTGAGGAAGCCAACGAAAAAGGTAAGTGTCCCAATTGTTTTAAACTTTCCAACTTCACACATATAGTTCTGCAGGGACCAAACATAAAACTTCCCATGATCATGGCCCTAAGTAATGGAATCAAGCTGTGGTGCAGCTAACACATCACAATGGCAGATCCTTCTGAGAAACCACTCAAATTCACCAGTCATGGTTTCAAAATCTCAAGGAGGTCCACTGGGCAGGCCCACACATGTTCAGATACCAGAAAGGAACGTCACCCCAAAGAGACATTCCACACTAGAAGTAAAGTATGTTCTAAATTCAGCAAGGACAGCTAACTTGCAAGGTAGGATGCTTGAGCAACTGTAACCACTAATTCAAACTTAAAAGAGAGATAACAATGATTTGCGTGGTAAACTTTGGCTCTAAAAAAGCAGCAGAGGCACTGGACGATTGCAAGACCAACAAAAGAATGCATATCATATCCCTCATAGAGAGGGATAAGTCGGATTGGACAAAGTAGCCAAAATATGACATCAAGGTTGAAGGACACAGATTTGTAGGCCACACAATAAATGTTATAGCCTCTGAACAATTCACAGACTTTGCACCCCAACCAGCCCTTTGTGGGATCAAGACACATTCCTGCTGTGAATAAGGTTCAATGAAACCAGTGGCCACGGAGAATGTGAAGTAATGGTCATGATATGCATCACTGACTGGGAAGTGGGCACTGATCAGCTGTGGCGTGCTAAAGGATCTACACCAACATCACTTTGCCAGAAGCATGAGCCAGTGTGACACTGCCAACATGGGGAAAAATGAATGCACTTGTTTGACAGGGATAGGTAATCTCACAATGAAGTATGGCTACATATGTATGAAACCATTCAACCAGTAGCCCTGCGGCATAGTTATAATTTCACACCTGGCAGAAGACTGAGGAATAATTAAAAAGGTTCAAAAGGACAGTGGAAGAGGCAAGGTGCAGATGCTCAACCTATGTGTTACTCTTATAATCACCAGCAAGACAAGGCAACCTAGACAAGTAAGGAGGATTTGCTTGAAAGAAGGCTAACAAAGCAGGTATTTGTTTTGGATTCTTCTCTGACAACTTAATTCCACTGCACCTTTTTCAGGAGGACAGTGTTCAAACTCTGTTGCACATGCTCTGCCTAAGCCAAATCATGTCTCCAAGCCAGGTCCAAAACCGGAGCATAACCACACCACTTCAAACTTACTGGCATAGTTTGCAAAGGCAATTTTTGTTTGCAGTTTACATAGTGCAGACTCGACCCAAAGGTATTGGAGTGCTTTCCTTGAGCACCATTTACATCACACAAGCTCACATTCATGTTTAGGCCCAGGTAGATTAAGGGCCTGTTTTAGAACTCGTGGAAGGGTTACTTCGTCACACCGGTGACAGGTATCCCATCCACCAAAATATAAATACCATTATGTCCTATAGGTTTTAGATTTGGGCTCTCGGGATATCACCATTGTCCTGGAGTAACCCATCTGCTGAGTTCTAAATCAGGCCCTAAGTGATTTGCCCAGAATCACAGGATGTGGAGCCGACTCTGAGATTCCAACCTGGTTCCCCCGTTCCAAAGTCAGCAGCTCTGGCCGTAATGCCACATCCTCTTTATCTACAGTAAGCAGGATTGCTGCTTACACAAAAATGACTACAGGTTATGAGGTAAGGACAGTAAACTAAATGCATCAGCTCCCACACAGAGAGACTTCAGCTTGTGAACGGAAAATGTAATTAACAAAGTGATGCATATGTGATAAACTTAAATGCCATGTTTGTCTATGACATATTCATATGTAGGCAGCCATTAAGTGGCATTTCTCTACATAAATAAAGAATCATGACCAAGTGTGGAAAAAGAGGCGGCAATGAGGAATTTCCCGATCACATGACACTGTTGTGAAATCTTAGTTTTGTACATGGTCCTCTGAATAGGAAGGGACACTTGAGACGCATGCAAGTGCCCGTTTGTGATTTTTGTTTACAGCTTCAGAAAGAGAAAGATCTATTACAAACACAGTACAAAAAGAACATAATTTGTTAACCATATGAAAACAATTTAATCAGTTTACCATTGAGCGTGTCTTTCAGTAATACCTGATTTTAGAAACACATACTAAAAAAATCTGTCCTCTTTCAGATTTGAGTTACTGATGATATATTTACATGTGCAGACAAGCAGGAGCAAGGGCTTCACTAAAACATTGTCTAGCCTTTGATAGGTGCTTGTTTAGCACAACAGATGGCATATGACAGGCACAAGATTCCCTGAATGAATTTCTCAAAGCCATTCCAATTTCAGTAATATTCTGCAATTAAAACTGTGTTTCTCTGTTTTATGGGCACTGGACCGTCACCCACCAATGGGGCTTGCTTCATCATTGAGTCTGTGCCTCAGCCTGCTTAAGAGAATTATTTATCCAGGGTGGGCTCCTATACAGAAGCTCTCTGTATGAGGCTTTTTGGACTTGTCATTCTTCAACTTAATTTGTCTCGTTTTTATTGTGCCTTGAGACCCTCACGGGTGAGTAGTGCGTTTTACCAATCTCCTGATTGATTGATTGATTGTGACCCTTCTTTACTTGACTATCCTGGGTGAGTATGAATCGATTAGTTTAAAGGACCACTGAATGTAGTTTAAAATTACCAACCAATTTTGCTACAGTCTTTCTATAGTAAGATTAGAAAAACAATTAAATATAAGGGTCACAGCTATCTCCTGTATGTTTGGCCCAGTGAGGAAAATGAAGCTGGTTATTGCAGTCCAGCAAGGTCTCGCCGAAGAAGGCAATATGGATGTAGCAACCATAAATCTCCCTTTTCAGACTAAAGCGCCATATGCTATACCAATAATTAGCCAAGAATAATACAGACATGAAAGATGATGACAACTCAAACGGGTAAGTATTGTTATGATGCCTCTTGATAAAGTAAGTACAGTTAGAAGGGTTGGAAAGTATGTGCGTGAGGAAAGATGGTATATTTATTATTAAGTCTTTCAATAATTATATTGAAATAATTCTACTATTAATCAGCCTGTTCTTGTAGCACAAAACTGCACTGCTCTGGATCACACATCAGCAGTGTCATTAAATACTATCCCGCCTCACTTTAGAGTGCGCTCTGTAAGTGCCTTAAAACAAAACTCAACTCAGGTTATTTCTAAGAGGTGTGGAAAATTAAGTATGCATAGGCGGGGATCACGGATATGAAGGAAAAGGAGGCACCTGCATGTTTTCCAAAGTTGGATATTTGATAAACCAGACGTATTTATTTGTACTGATTTTATTTTTTATCAAGCACACAGATATCCAGTGAGGGTGTCCTGGCACTAAAGGAGAAGCTGGAAAGAAAGCATATTCTTCTTTTGAGCATTTTTTTCAAAATGTAAGATAATTAATCATGGGATAAATAGACAATAGTTTAGTTTAGTTTAGTTTAAAAGATTTATAAAGCGCATAGCTAACCAAAGGCCTCACAGCGCTAAAAAATGAAGTAACAGTTTCTGATGCAAAGAACATTGACCAACAGGTAAGAAAGTTAGATCGAATAAAGGACAGTTTTAAATTTGTTCCGGATCGGAAGTTCCAAAGGTTCTTGCTGGAGTTCTAAGGGTAGGGCATTCCAAATGCGTGCTGCTTTGTTTGAGAAGGAATTACCTCCCCATGTAGACCTCTGAAACCGAGCTATGTATACTAACCGGGTGGTGGAGGATCTCAGCGTTCTAGTGGGGACATGAAGGAAAAAACTTTGCCTAAGAAAGTGGGGTCCCTTGTTGTGCAGGGTTTTGTGTCTCATGCATAAGGCTTTAAAGTGAATACGCTGTTTTATTGGTAACCAATGGAGCGCGGCTAAGGCTGGCTTCGCTGAGTGATGTCTCGGTAGATTCATAAGTAGTCTGGCAGCCGTATTCTGTACGACCTGGAGTTCCTTCACTACAAAGTCAGGGGAGCTGAGGAAAAGAGAGTTGCTGTAGTCAAGTCGAGAGAGTATCATGGCCTGAATAAGAATTCTTCTGGCTAGAGGGGGTAGCAGCTTGAAGACTTTCCACGACATGTTTCAAGTTAAGCAGCTATATAAAAGAAAGATCAGTTCCCCGAGTTTGGATTTGAAATCTTGTAAAAGTTCAAAAGCAAGGCAGATCGAGATCTAAGTTTATGAGAAGGTTGGTAAAAAAAAACAAAAAAAACTAAGATGATCCTAATGAGTTTGGGACAAGCCTTAAACATTGTTTTGTGGCAGATTTTGCCTAATGGTAGCCTGCATGAATTTATAAGATGGTAAGACACTGACAAGTGACAGGAGGGAAGACAAACAGGAGTTACACAGCGACCTTCTGAATACGCCGAATTGACTATAACTTGATACTGAGGGAGGACTAGACAAGTGAATTGTTGTGTTTGAGATGACAACAAACAAAAAGTTGCATTACAGTGAACCAATATTCGGCAGTATCTTCTTGGGTATCCTCAAATGGAATAAACAGGAGGACATGAGCTTGTAGATCTACGTAGAACAGAATAATTCATAATCAAACATGAATCCTAAATTGTGAATGGTGGAAAAAGTCTCAGCACAAGAACTGAGCTTTATGAGGAAGACAACAACTGGTAGACCCAACCGGGGAGGGACCTCTGATGGAAATAATTGAGATCTTTTTCAAGTTCAACTTACATCAACTAGAATTCATCTACTTACCCATAATTAACCGGCATTTATTGGAAATCAGTCAGCACTCCTCAATTGGGTGATCTAATGTGGGTGCCACCGCCATATATCATAAAAGACAAAGCATAAGGTATAATGAGTTTGGCGAGATAAGCCACATGGAGATTGAAGAGTGTGGGACTTAAGGAAGATCTCAGACGAATGTCATAGATTAAGGGATTTAATATGAGTTTCATAAAGAGGGAGAAGAACCATTTGTGTGTGCTTTATTGATACCAACTGTTAGACTTGACAGCCTTAGGTTGATCATCTGCCTCCCTCCACTTTTCTGACAGTGCTTTTGCTGGTTTTAGGACTGCATACTTTACCACTCCTAACCAGTGCTAAAGTGCATATGCTCTCTCTGTTAAACATGGTAGCATTGGTTCATTCCCAATTGGCATAATTGATTTACTAGTAATCCCCTAGTAAGGTGTACTACATGTACCAAGGGCCTGTAAATTAAATGCTACTAGTGGGACTGCAGCACTGATTGTGTCCTCCACATAAGTAGCCCTTTAACCATGCTTCAGTCCTGCCATTGCAAGGCCTGTGTGTGCAGTTTCACTGCCACTTTGACTTGGCATTTGAAAGTACTTGCCAAGCCTTGAACTTCCCTTTTCTATACAGCTCATCTGCATACTGAATGGATCTTCCTGGGCTGGTAGTGTGGAGGGCCTGACACTTACATTTCAAAGGCTAGTGGCCTGCCCTCACACAAAGGACTGCCAGACACCCTACTGGGACAGAACTGTACTGGCAGACAGAACTGTACTGAAATGGAAACTTGTGCACTTCAAAACCACTCTTTGAAGTCTTCCTCACTTCAAAGGTATTTTGGGGTGTGTATATAAACTGGGTCCCTGACCCCACCAACTCAGACACTTCTGGACCTGAACCTGCAGCCTGTCAAGAGGAACTGGCTGGCTGCCCTGCTGACCTCTGACTTTGCTGTGACGTGCTCTCCAAGGACTTGGATTGAGCTTGCCTCCTGTTTTCTGAAGTCTCAGGGCCAAAAAGACTTAATCTCCTCAGGAAACTCCTTGTGTGCCGAAAATCACTGCACAGCCTCCCTGGAAATGCCGCACAGCTGAACCAGAACAACGCAGCCTGACTTCCCGAGTGGAAATTCGATGCAGCGCCTGCCTTGCGACTGAAAAGGCGAAGCACCACCCTACAGGATCAACGCACAGCCGAACCGGAACAATACAACCGATTCCCTGAGTGGAAAATCTGCGCAGCACCCTCCTTGTGACAGAAAATTCAACACATTACCCCTACCGGATTGACGCAATGCCTATGACTTCTCCCAGCGTGCCCAGGATGTCCCTGCATCGTCCCTCGCGTCAAACAGATCCCCGCATCGCAGTGAGGAACCAAGACTGCGCGCTGAAAATGATGCAAGCCCCTTGCAGCTTGGAAAGAAACGACGCATCGTTTGTGCCACTTCGGAAAATCCGATGCACACCATAATTTTCCACGTATCTCCTCCTCTGCGGTCTACATGCGTGTTATATTTGTATAATCAAGAGACAACTGTTGATTTCCAAGATTTAAGACCCTTTTTAAACTTGCAAAAGGGGTATTTCAACTTGTGCTTATTGAATCTTGACCGTTTTGACCTTATTTTATTCAAATAAATATTATCTATTTTTCTAAATCCGAGTGGTGTATTTTTGTGGTGTTTTCACTGTGTTACTATATTATTTATTGCACAAATACTTTACACATTGCCTTCTAAGTTAAGCCTGACTGCTCAGTGCCAAGCTACCAGAGGGTGGTCACAAGATAATTTGGATTGTGTGTGACTTACCCTGACTAGGATTGTGGTCCCTACTTGGACAAGGGTGAATACCTCTGCCAACTAGAGACCCCATTTCTAACACCAGCCTTTTAGAGAACTTGATGATAGATGGTATCAAAATCTGCACTGAGGAGCAAAAGTATTTTGCAGCAGTGACACCTTGTTCCTGTATGAATATAGGTAAAATATAACAGATAACAATGTGACTTCTGGTCCATGACACACATGGAAGCCAGAAGGTGCAGTTTCCAAAGCATTATTTTCATAGATTAAGGAAGGGATCTGATAATCAACTCACATGTTCTCCCACCATTATTGCCACAAAAGAGAGTAAGAATGCAGTTTGATTGTTGCTATGAAGGGAAGGTGCCCAGCCAAAGGTTTTTTCAGCAGAGGCAATATTAAAGCTTTTTTTCACTCTAGACAAGTTTTTCCTCAAACTGTGGGTCACAAGTGGATTTATGGTGGGCGATGAAAGTCTAAGCAATAAATAAAGATGGCTTTAAAATCTATTTTTTAATTGTCACATTTGTTGCTTCAAAGACAGAGGTGAATGTCAGGCTATGTCTTCTGACAAATTGCTGCTTATGCTTTTATTACCACAGTGATTGGTGTTTACAAACTCCTCTCACTTTGCAGTCAGAGAAAGAAAAAATAAAGTCAATTGTGTGACAATGTTACTGGGGTACATGAAGTGTAAATAGGTAGGATGTTTTATAAACATGTACATACCTGGAAAAGAACTGTACACATTCCGTTGTTAAGAATGCAACAAAAAAAAAAAATCTGAAATGTGCTGAAAAAATGTATAAGATCAAACAAATCAAGATACTTTACTTGGTGATGCACAAATGATAAATATTCAATGACACCTGATTTCCACATATCTTTTGGGTGTAATATAGTTTTGTCAGTAAAACTCTATGTCTATGCAAATTTAGTGGTCATTTCAATAGAAAATGTGCTGTTTTTAACCGGCAATGTGTGCCACATTATACTTTAGTTATATTAAAAAATTGCCCACTCACGACCATTAAAGACGGGTGGGTCGTAAAAGTTTGTCATTCTAAAATGTGGGTTGTGATTCTAAACAAACTGGGAAGCAAACCTCTAGATGCTCCCTTATCCCAATTAAAGGAAGAAATAACAAGATTTCTTAATGCAGAAGTAAGAGTCTCTGCAGCAACATCTAAGATGCGTGCAGGATAATGATCTGCAGCATCCTGATTTGGTGACTGTAATTATAGTTTAATTTGTTCATTGGCCAAAGGGACAAATTCAGTAAAAACATTAAGAAAAAAGTTCTGCAGGAGGGCAGCATCAGGGCCGTTGAGTATAAAAAGATGATTGAATTGACTGAGTTTTAGAGATGAAAAATGATGCTAAAGAATCAGACAGAACTTGTGAAGATGACACAGCGCTGTCACATGCAGACAGAAGAGAACGTTCCTTAAAACATTCCCTAGACAAGTTACTAGCTCTAGCAACATGACTAGATGGTGACATGAGCACTTTGAATTCACTTCTTGTATTTTTTAAAGCAATTGAGAACTTCAAAAAAAATAGTGCGCTGGGTTCTTTAAAGTGTTTTCAAACCCACTGAGAGGCAGAGACAGCATTCATTTACCAATAGCTGAGACACTTTTGTTCATAAAAGCAACTTAAACTAGAGCATTCAAATGAGAATTCAGTGAATCAGTGTCTGACTCCGAACGATTTAAAGTATGTTATTGTGAATTGCAAAATGACAATGTAGAGAGGGTATACAGGTTTGGAATTTGACAGACTTGAAGCTAGAGAACTATTGAGCACAGGGTAGTTTTAGGCATAAGAGAGGTGGTAGATGAGTCAGAAAGAGCATAGAACAGCATCATGGAGCATCCCAACCCGCTAATAGGGAGATAATTGGGTTGTTCTGTGAATTCAAATGAGATGAAAATCAGGTCAGTTATGTGGGCCCTCCATGCATAAGCCTAATGACCCAGTAGGTAACGCCAATGGACAAAAAGGAGTCCAACAAATTTTTAAAGGAAATGAGTTCAGTATTATTTAACCAAATAGTATGCTCTTGTGCTACCTACACATTGAGATTGTTAAGGAGGCAAAAGAGAAAATGGATGTTGGCATGGATAACATAAACATTTAAAATAATAGCATCAAGATAATACATGTGTCAAAGCAGTTTAACAAACTTGGGCTTAGAAAGTAATTTGTTTTGTAATTCTGTATAGTTTCCAAAGAGTGATATTTCTTTGCTTTTCCTATATCCACTTGTTCAAATGGATTTACAAGTGACAGCAGGGAAGCCCTTCATTTTGTCTTCATTATTTTAACATTCTACAGCACACCTGAAAACATTACATATACAGGTAAGTCCTCAAACCAGCGTATATTGATATGCCCCATAGTGCTTCTCCAACATTTCCCCTAATAAACCAATGCTACAACATACAATCTGTGTATAATTACTTTAAAATAGTGCTTTCACAATATTGCATTTTTGTGGTAAAGCAAAGGCAGTGCCCCAAAATTCACGAATCACTTAGATCAGATTTAAATAACTAGCTATAGACTAATACCAAAAAGATATGCGTAACAACCAACGAATGGGAACTCTGAGACATCAGAATTACTTAGTTTATTGGGGAAGTCATCAATGAGAAAATAGCAACTTAAGCAAAGTATGCCTCTGTTAGAAAGAAACCAGTGTTACGAGCATGACAAATCGATGATCTGTGCAAGACTAGAATACAGGAGCATACTGTGCACATGCTTAGTGAGGTCCGGAAAAGACTGAGGGTAACGTAAAATGATGGGCAGTTAGTCAACCTGGAAAAAAACCACAAATTGTGGATTTTAGAACCACTCAACTGGCTACAAGGGCAACTATGTATGACATTCTAAAGTGCAGGGTGCTCATAAGTAAAGTTCCAATTACCTACAAAAACTGTCACGTTGGTATCCACTCATCTTTAACCTGCACTCCAACTAAACGTCTTTCTATCTGAAAAATTACAATGCAGAAAGAGAGAGTCCTATGTCCAAGTCCAAGGAAAAGATTGCACACTGTGGCACTTTGCGTAGTACAATGTGGCTTCCCTTTTGCTCCAAAACTAACCAGAGACCTTTATCCATCGAGGCACCATCACACTTATCTGATATTGACCAGACCCACATGAGGGACTCTACATCCTAGAAAAACAGTGACTTGGGGCCAGATGTAGGAAAATAGCAAATTGCGACTTGCAATTTGCGAGTCCATGCGTCTCGCAAATTGCAAGTCGCAATTTGCTATGCAGAAAGGTGTCTCAGACACCTTCTGCGAGTCGCTATGGGGTCGCAAAGACCCACCTCATTAATATTAATGAGGTGGGTCGCAATTTGCGCCCCCATAGCGACTCTGGGCACTCACGGGGATGGAGGCCTGCTGGGAACAGCAGACCTCCATGTCCGTGACTGCTTTTAAATAAAGCAGTTTTTTTTTTTTTTACAAGTGTAGCCCGTTTTTCTTAAAGGAAAACGAGCTGCACTTAGAAAAAAAAAAAACGAAACCTTTAGTTTCGGATTTTTTCAGGGCAGGTAGTGGTCCCTTGGACCACTGCCTGCCCTGAAAAAATAATTTTGGGTCCAGTCACAAAGGGGAAGGGGTCCCCTGGGGACCCCTTCCCGTTTGCGAGTGGGTTACCATCCACTTCAAGTGGATGGTACCTGTGGAATTGCATACCACTGCGACTCGCAAATAGGAAGGGAACACCCCTTCCTATTTGCGACTCGGAAATGCATTTTGCGAGTCGGTTCCGACTCGCAAAATGCATTTCAGCATAGCAAACACGCATTTGCGAGTCGCAAACGGCGATTTTCGCCGTTTGCGAGTCACAAATAGTTTGCCACATCTGGCCCTAAGTACCCAGATGAACACCTCCGATAACCCTGCGAATGTGTGTCTCTCTCTCACAAACATGGATTCTTTATGCATGTATATTGTATGTCATCTACTGTACCAAAAACCATGCTGAGGTACCCCTCAAGCAACATTACATAATTTACAAATCAGCTGAATAAATCAAGTAACGGATGCAAAAGATTAGACTGTGATGCGTATTTCAAGTGAGACTGGTAGCAGCCATTAAAAGTTAGACTAACACTAGACTTACAATATGTGTTTGTGCTTGTTGATGTGCAGGACACAGTAAAGTGTTAATTACAACGCTCCTGGATCTGAATTATTACAGGATCCAGCATGTAGGGGCTCCATAAAGACAGGAAATGTAGGACTTATGGTACAATTAGTGAAGTGACTTAACTTCAATTGCAGCCTAGTAAATGAGGTACTTGCAGGATCAGATTTGAGGATAATACTCAAATCAGCTTTAATTGCAACTAATAAGTTTCCCACCGAGCTCCGCAGGAGAAAAGGGATGTTTGGCTCTCTGCTAATACCGTTAAGGAATTTAACTGCAATCCTTTGGATAATTGCCAGTGTTTCCGCATTCTCTGTGCTAGAACATGAGCCTGTACATTTGCCAAGAGCCTGTGCATGTATTCGCCAGTTCCCCTTTCCAGCTTTCAGCACTTCATCCACAGAAGGTAATCGGTTGCCCGTAATGAAGAGCTGCACCTTAGTAAACCGAGTGAGAAACATGCAGGCTGTCACCTGCAGAATAAATTTGAACCAAATGTAATACCCATGACAGAACATCTCCTTGGCTGTGCATCCATTTCACATCGATCGGCAAGTGAATTAAGCAAGTGCACTCGCCTGTCAATGTGCACTTAATGCTAACCAGTTAACATAGGGCATTCTATCACCTCTAGCACATTTTAAAGTCAATAAATTAGATTTCAGGAGCACTCTGGTTCAGTTACTCAGTATGTGATGAGGCACCAAATGCCGGTGAGAATTAGCATAGATTTCCAGAGTCAGCTCCCTACTCAAAGCTGGGAAAGGGCATTTGTAGTGTCAAGCATGAAAGTGTGCATGGATAATGTTTGTTGCTCTTCTTCTCCTGTCAAAATTCCAAACAGAAGCTTCCCAAGAAGAGCCAGTGTGCTTTTTTTGCTGGTAGGTTTTCATTACTACTGTCTTTTCAAAGTAACGCTTTATAAATTAGAGTCACCTGACCCACTGTCGCGAGGCACTGTCAGTGATTATGGGCAGTGTAGCAGTAGCATGTTGCATGGTGGGAATTTTACATCAATACATGAGGTGGAAGATGTAAAACTTTAAGTACCACAATGCTGGCTAAAAACATGGACTGGACTATCTTGCATGATATGAAAGCCTCGCGGAGGCCCCTCCATTAGTGTGTCGCGCCCTGCAGCCAGTACTTTAAAGGTGAAAAATAAAATGGTAACAAAATTAATTTATTACCATTTTATTTTTCACTGCTCACAGCCCGAGCAGTGTTTGAGGGTGGGGTTATTGCTGCTGGCAGCAGGGGAGGAGAGGTGCAGACTCAAGTTTAGAATGCGTATGTCACCTTGGCCGGCTGTCTTGCAATAGCCAGTCTGACATGCACACTTCAAACCCCTCCAACCCGAGCTGTTTTATCTGGGTGGAGAGCAGGCACAGGCTCCCACTGCCGGGCGGAGTGCTGAGGCAGTCCTCTCCAACCTATCCTTGCACTTCTCTCAGCAGTATCTGGATTAGTAGAGGGCAGTTGCATGAAGCTCCAAGAGGACTCGTGCTGGGCCTGCAGTGCAGAAGAGAGTACATAGAACAAGGAAGTCTGAGTAAATATTTTCTTTTATTTGTTACTTTTAGACCCACTGACAGGCAGTGGGAGAAACTCACGTTGACTTCAGCCTCAGTTCCACAAATCTCAGTCATAAGCCCCTTATAAACAAAAATCCGTTAAACAACTCATGGTTGAGAGCTTTGGAACTGAGCTAAAATATATTGTTGATTTCATACAGTGTATGTCACTGGGTTAAAATTCACGACCTCTCAACGCCCCTCCAGTGTTAAGGGTCACGACCTGCAAATGATGGAGCCAAAGACAAATATGTTGTCTACATTTCCACCAGACGTTTAGAATTAATCTCGAGCTCCCAAAATCACTATTTGCACATTTCTTCACACATCTTTCTCTTTACCCAGCATACACCGCGGATGGAAGGAATTCCTAGAACCACACTCAATGGGAATAAAGAAAAAGAAAGTGCTAGAATGGCATGCTGGTGCAGAAAGAGCTATACAAATGCTGCCAGCGTTTAGGGACACATAGAAAATGTTGCTCGGCCTCAAATATGTGTGTCTTTATATTCGGAAGGAAATAAATGAAGCAAAATAATGATCTTTCATTTTTTTCCAAAGCCCACATGAACATTTTTATTATGCTGGGCTACCAGCGCTAGACTGAGGCATCATGTGTGTGAATAATTAAAATTACGCTGTGCTTGGAAGTAGAAGTTTTATTTGCTCAGTTACTGTGCACAACCCCTGCATCTTTTACTTTGAATGACAAGCCTTTCCCTTAGCAAAGCTTGAATGTCCCCAAAGATTAAACACTCTTGAAAAGGGAGAACTGTACTTGATTTGAAAACCTTCCGCTTTTCCTCTTTAAAACAGCTATTACTACATGATAGTATTTCCCAGCAGATTGTTGTTATTTTATTTGAAGTTGGGCAGATCTTTTTTTGCGGAATCCTTTGAGCCCACCTCCAGTGAAAGATGTCAGAACAAAACCGCAGACACAAACTTTCATTTGACAAGCCCCTGACAGGAAGAAGACAATCACTGAAACACCAGATGGGGCTGTAAAACGTTTCGAGATTATCCTTAACCCTTCCAGCTCCCTGCAGATCGTACCTTCACTCCCATGCCTATGGAAGTGTTAATGCAAATGTCCTAATTAGAAATTATTAATGAATGTTTATGTGTTCTGAATAATGAATTTGATAGAAAATTAATAATGTAGAAAATAAATGTGCACGTTTGAAATTGTGACCTCGGAGAATGGCCACCAGATTTCACGAATTTTACTAAATGAGTGACTAATTTACATGAAATATTAAAAACGTATTAGATTTATGTAGTAATATGTCATATTGAGAGCTATAACCTATGTTCTGTATAATTGTAGGCCTTAATTTAGCGAGTGTCTTGGCCTAGTCTTGTCAGGCCTCATGCAGAAAACTGCATTTCTTAAAGTCTAATGGAAAATGCTGACAAAATGAACTGACCATGAACTGCTCATTGTTTTAATGAAATGCATAACTGGAACTTTTGTGAGAACCGTGATGTCTCTAGTAATGTAACTAATAATGTGTAACGTGCAGGAGATGTACTTTCCCAGGACTCAAACAATGAAGACACTGACTGGAGAAGACGATGCAACATTTTTGATACCTGACGAGCCGGATGATGAGAACATTGTAAAGCGGACCAATCAACGACATGTGAACGATGAAATATTAGAATACATAGATTAGGAATAGTACAACTATTGGATAGAGTCATAACTTGTGATTAATTGACCAATTGGAAATTGGGGGATAGTCTGGGTGACTTTGATATAACAACATGACAAAGGGAAAAGACTTCAGATCTTACCCCATTATGAACTGTGCTACTGAGAAGAGAAGATATTCGAAATTCTGTCATTGATCGAGAGCCTGATGTGATGCTGATCGACTGATGACCTGAGGACGAAGACTGACTCTGTTGCTGACCCATTCCGTAGATAGGTAGATATGACAATGTGACTGAAATGCATTTTGTGCCTTTTCTTTCTAGGTACCAACTGCGCTGCCTAATAGTGTTCTTAGCTAGATGTTTTCCTAAATTCTTGTTTTCAAAATTGTTTTGCATGCAGTCCCACATGTGAATGCTAATTTGGGTTAGTTGAGGATTTCCTTACATGACGTTGACAGATTACTGTTATACGGACGGACTGCTTTGCTGACGGACTGCTTTGCTGAACTTCATGACCAGGAATGACTTATTGTCTTTGATTCTTTTATTGACCTATGTTAGTAGTTAACTACACATGTTAATTACACAGGAAGATGAGACGGAAGGAAAGAAATTGCCTAAAGGGTCAGATAAGGGTTCGTCTGAAAGGGAGGAAAGAAGAAAGTCTTCCATAGTAGACCTCTACCATATGCGGTGCATGAGGGGGGTCCGAGTACTAGTGCTGCTCCAGCTGCCCCGGCACAGGCACTGAGACAGCGAGTCCACTACAGGTTGATAATGGACAAGTACAAGGTGTGGTGCAGAGTAATCCTAACGTGTTGACTGCTCTGGTGGTCCAGGCACATTTGCATCCACCACCGACACAGAGAATTTATCCTGAAGTGCTGATTATTGAGACAACTTTGAACTTAGTGGTACCTACAGAGCAGGTGGTTCCGAGACCATTGTTGGTTCAGACTGAGCCGACTCCGACATATTGATGCCCCAGGCACAGTTGCAAGGTATGCCGAGGTTTACACTAATGACAGGAACACAGTCAGATTTGACTCCGGTAATGAATCAAAGTATGGGAGTTACTCTTCCACAAAATGACAGAGGGAAGAGACTTCAGAACTTACACCGTTATGAACTGCGCTATTGAGAAGAGAAGATATTCGAGATTCTGTCACTGGGCTCATACTCTTTGATCGAGAGCCTGATGTGATGCTGATTGACTGATGACCTGAGGACAAAGACTGACTCTGTTGCTGACCCATTCCGTGGATAGGTAGATGCGACAATGTGATTGAAATGCATTTTGTGCCTTTTCTTTCTAGGTACCAACTGCGCTGTCTAATAGTGTTCTTAGCTGGATGTTTGCCTAAATTCTTATTTTCAAAATTGTATTGCATGAAGTCCCACATGCAAATGCTAATCTGGGTTAGTTGAGGGTTTCCTTACATGACGTTGACAGATTACTGTTATAAATGGTTGACGGACTGCTTTGCTGAACTTCATGACCAGGAATGACTTATTGTCTTTGATTCTTTTATTGACCTATGTTAATGCTTTAGAATGCACTCTATTGCAAGCTTTGATTAGTTTATGTCTTTGGTGTCTTCTAACAAATTAATGCTGGTTTTTATTTTGAATTGAATTACATTTGAATTAATCTCATTTCTTAGAATTGTAATCAATAGGAAAATAAAATTACTAAAATGTATGCTGAGTTGTGGTTCTCATGGTATGATGTTCTATGCTTCCATTGACTATTGAAGGATGATTTGATTCATATTTATAAATTTTGTGCATCGATTACTAAGAACATTGGTCACATCATAACTAGGATACTCTATGCGAATCAAAAGGTTCATCGACCTATACGCGTCACCATGTAAGTTTACTTATTAAGGATCGACGCGCTAGCAGAAGCATTGTACAAGAAGGTATCACAAAAGACAAAAGTATATAGTATAACATACCATGTATGTACTGTTCATTATTAAGATACTCCAAGTCACCAAAAGCGTCCTTGCTCTCATAGAACTATGTGGCCTTCAGCGGTGGTGTAACATTAGCCCCCGCAGCCCCTGCAGTGCATGGGGAGGGGCCCAGCTCCAGGGAGGTCATCTCAGCACAGCCAGCACTGTATAAGGGTGTGGGCCCCTGACATGAGTGCTCTTGGCTGAGTCCAGGGTGGGGGGTCTCCTCTATATCCTTTGCAGGGGGCCCCTCAAGTTTCGTTACACCACTAGCCTTCACCTATGTTTCTTTGTAAGGTAATTGATTTCCGTGGTGACTTGCAATATCTCTTTTTGTGGTTGTCCCTGAAGTGCACACAGTGAATAGTCCACTGTGAGATTCCAGAGACACCATAGCGATGGGGTGGAATGTTGGGGGGAGATGGAACGGCTGTTGGTGGAGAAGGAATATTTATAAGCTGTGTGTCTATGTCACTGTAGATTGGAAAATAAACATCTTTAAATTTAATGCTTGCTCAACGCAATAACTTAACATTTGGCGACAAGGCACCCTGAGAGGGGCAGGTCCCTGGATTTCACCATCAACACCCCTCTAGGGCTCACCACTTGAACCCTTTACCCGACGGAAATAGAAACAAAAAAGGGAACAAAAAGGCGAGAGAATATTGACAAGGGTGAGCACGCCAGACCTTTACATTGTTATTTTCTTTGATACTGAAGAATTTAAACTAGTGGGATAATTTGGATAAATTACAGAGCCAATATAATTTAATCTGTTATGGCAATCTTATGGCGGA
This sequence comes from Pleurodeles waltl, assembly GCF_031143425.1. Taxonomy (NCBI): domain Eukaryota; kingdom Metazoa; phylum Chordata; class Amphibia; order Caudata; family Salamandridae; genus Pleurodeles; species Pleurodeles waltl. Next base: position 404,705,946 of record NC_090438.1, read on the forward strand.
GCAAGCTGGATTGTGACTCACCGCATTGTTTGAATGTTGCACATGGCAGCAGAGCGTGCCATATTCAGTGGGGTGGAACTGGTATTATGTCAGTATTGAGACGTGCATGGCAGCAGAGCATGCGGCATCATGTCAGTATGGAGACACCTATGTGGTGACATAAGCAGCGTGAAGCTCGCATTTTATGTTAAGCCGTATAAAGCAACTAAACCGTGCTGGTATTGAACAGGAATCTAGAAAATTTAGGCAGCACTGACATGTGGCAGAGTGATTTCGACTGAACAGTGCAGTTATTATTGGTTTACCAACAAGACAACCTGAGGAACTGTGTGATGTCTATCAACAGAGGCTAGAATTCAAATTTAAGTCAAAGGAAGACTATTTCTAGGTGTACCTTGTACACAGGAAGACACGCATTCACACGGGGAACTTTATTTTAATTTGTTAGATTCATTTATTACTTTAATCAATTGTATTGATTTGTTATATTAGTCAATTACTTTAGTTTGTAATATCGAGTTACACTACAGGAACTCGGACATGGCTGCAAAAAATATGTCACAACCACCAGTTTTGTCTGAAGCAGGAGAACCTATCTTGCCGTGGAAAAGGGGGCAAAGCGCCTTGGATTCGTATTTGATCACCATTTGGGGGAGAATTTTTCAGGAGCCAGAAACAGGCGGTGTTGCTCCATAATTTAGGAATACAGGGGCACAATATTTATGAGAGTTTAGACGTGATTAACAAGGCAATGGTGTGGGTGACCCAAGGGTCGTATTTGAAATGTCCATCACCATGCTAGAGAAGCATTTTGGATCCCGAATTAATATAGTTATGCACAGACACACATTTTTTTTTATAAGAGTCCAAGAAGAGGTAACTATGTAGCTGTTTTCGGAACCTTGCCCGCATGTGTGAATTTGGTGACTTAACTCCTTATTAGAGTTCAACTTGTGCATTGCATATATGATTCCAGAGTGCAGGAAAAGTTATTTGCAAAAAACCCTTCATTGAAACAAGCCACTGAAATTGTGGAAGGTATGAACATGCCTTGCATGAATAAAAGAAATGCAAGGAAACAACCCATGGACTGTGGATCTGGTGTCTACGCCCTCTGATAGGATGGGGATCAATAAGACAACTCAAAGAGTGTTCTTCAAAAATATGGAGTTAATGATGGTGTTGTAGGTTCCAGTGTAAGGAAGGACTCAAAGTTCAGATGTATTAAGTGTGGTAGTCCTCACCATCTTTCAAACAGTCCTTGATGATTAGCTCGTAATCTTACATGCAGAAATTGTGGGAAAAGAGCACACTTTGCCTTAGTTTGTAAAAACACAAAAGTACAAGAAGTACTAGATATGCCTAAAGAAGGTCAGATTGCAATTCTATGTGTAAATTCATCCCATAATGGTGTAAACCAAGTGAATGAAGTGGTGGATAGTGGACCAGTAGTGATGCCTGAGTGTGAAGTAAAGATTGGGGATAAAGGCATCACAGTTTTAGCTGATTCTGGGTCTCTTTTCACCATGGTGGGGGACAAGAATTGGGAGAGGATATATGGAGCAAGTGATATCACATTCTTACCCCCTGATATCTGCCCTGAAGGGTATGGAGGACTGAAAATCAACGTGGTGGGATATGCTGTGATGGCAATAAATGTTCAAGGTAGGGAGAATGTAGGGAAAATGAAGGTAACCAGAGCGGAGACAACTTGTTGGGATAGAGGTACCAGAGAGATTTGGGCATAATTTTAAATCTTAATGCTCCCAATAACGTTATGATGGTATCCACCCTGGGAGACGACAAGGAGTGGGTGAGTGAGTTCCCAGAGGTTTTTAGTAATCAACGGGGGCAACTCAAATGTTTTGAACACAAAATCATATTGGAAAAGGGGTCCAAGATGGTGGTGCACAAAGTGAGAAAATTACCTAATTTGATGATTAAACCTTTGCAGAAAAAATTAAATAAATTGTTGGGAAGTGTGATTCTAGAAGAAATAGCGTCTTCGGAGTGGTTGGCTCTGGTGGTTCTTGTTTCCATGGATAATGGAACCAAGCTCCGCATGTTTGTTGACTTTAGAGACCTCAATCAACACACCTAGGTAGATCATCATCCCTTGCCAAACATCACAGAGGCTCTTACAGCACTTAAGGATGCCCAAAATTTTAGTGTAATGGATTTATCTGCTGCGCATCATCAGGTTTTGCTGCACAAAGACTTGAAGCCCTCTACTTCTTTTGTCACGCCTCTGGGGGCTTTTAGGTTCAAAAGATTGCTGTTTGATCTAGCATTGGCAGTGGTGTGTTCTCAAAAATTAATGAAAGCAGTGTTGGAAGGCATCCATCAGTGATGTTTTTCCAGGATGACATTTTAGTATATGGAAAGGACAAACAGAAGCATGAAAGGGTACTAGAGCTGATATTAACCAGGTTAATGGACAATGGCCTGACCATAAAAAAAAGAAAAGTGCAAATTTGGAGTTGCATCAGTCGAGTACCTAGGTCACACCATTTCGGGGGAAGGTATCAGTCCCAAAATTCAATTGTGGAGGCACCCACCCCATCCGATAAAGATCAGTTCATTTTTGGATATGGCAGAGTATTACAACAAATGAATCAAAAAGTTTGCTAGTGTATTGCAACCCATCAGATTACAACTCAAGAAAGGAGTAACATTTAACCAGTTACGGGAAGCAGGAGAGGCTTTCAAATAGGTGAAAGTGGAGATTTAAAAATGCAGACATTAGGCCATTTTGATGTAACTAAAAAAAACTTTCTTAACAACCAATGCCAGTCTGAGGGGACTTGGCGCTGTACTATCACAGGTGAAAGGTGAGGAAGAGAAGGTGGTGGCTTTTACCTTGCCTTCATTGAAGGGGGCTGAGAAAAGGTATTCAGTTAGTGAGTGTGAGGTACTGGCATGCACCTGGGCGGTACATCACTTTAAGTTTCTCTTTTGTGGTTTACTGTTCGTTCTAAGGACTCATCACAGGCTTCTTGTACAGATGTTGGCATGTAGGAGTATAGACAATGCATCTCCACATATAAGGACACGAGTAGAAGGTTTGATGGATTTCAATTTTCAGCTGAAGTATCTGCCAGGAGTCAAAAATATACCAGCAAATTTCATGTTGAGGTTGCCAGGTGAGGGATCAGGTAGGAATGAGGAGACAACAGATCCTTTTATATGGGTAAAAGAAGGAGCATTTAGCGAGGATGAGTGGGACAGGGATGCTGCCAAGAATTATGTAAGGGAAACAGTAAAACGTTGGGTAGTGTCAGGATGGCCAAATTTCAAGGACCTCGAGGAGGGAAAAAAAGGATTTTGGAACATGCACAAAGAACTGTGCATTGATGATATGGATCTTTTTCGGGGTGATCAAATAGTTCCCCAGAGGGTTTAAGAGAGAGAAGAGTGAATCTTGAACAAGAAAGGCATTTAGGAAAGAACTTAACCAAGGTCAGAGTAAGAGAAAGATACTGGTGGCCAGGTTGAGGGAGTAGTGAGAGACTGCATCCAATGTGCAGCAAGCGACAAGTCCAAAGTGACCAGAACAGCTCTGTTGTCACCAGTAACCATCACAGAGGAGCCCTGACTTAAGTTGGGGTTGGATATTGTGGGACCTTTTGACTTGTTAGCACCTAATGAAAGAATTGTTTTGGTGTTTTATACACCCAAGTAGGTCACAGTAGGGTGTGTGAACATGGTGATGGCTAGAACAGTTTTGGAATTTTTCAGGAATGTGTTTGCTTCTTAAGGAATTTCCAAATCTATTGTCACAGATAATGGTGTCCAGTTTGTGTCAAGGGAGATGAAATAATTTTTAGAGGAACTAGGGGCCAGATGTAGCAAAGGGTTTGCGCCTCGCAAATGGCGAAAAACGCCGTTTGCGAGGCGCAAAAGCCTCTCTGCTATGCACAAATGCATTTTGCGAGTCGGATCCGACTCGCAAAATGCATTTCCGACTCGCAAATAGGAAAGGGTGTTCCCTTCCTATTTGCGACTCGCAATGCTATGCTATTTCATTTGCGCCCGCGAAAGAGGTCGCAAATGAAATCGCTGTTACCATCCACTTGAAGTGGATGGTAACCCATTCGCAAACGGAAAGGGGTCCCCGTGGGACCCCTTCCCCTTTGTGAATGATCACAAAAACAATTTTTCAGAGCAGGTAGTGGTCCTATGGACCACTACCTGCTCTGAAAAATACCGAAACAAAAGGTTTCGGTTTTTTTTCTAAGTGCAGCTCGTTTTCCTTTAAGGAAAACGGGCTGCAGATAGAAAAAAAAAACTGCTTTATTAAAAAGCAGTCACGGACATGGTGGTCTGCTGTCTCCAGCAGGCCACCATCCCCGTGAGTGCCCATACTCGCAATGGGGTCGCAAACTGCGACCCACCTCATAAATATTTATGAGGTGGGTCTTTGCGACCCCACTGCGAGTTGCAGAAGGTGTCTGAGACACCGTTCTGCATAGCAAATTGCGACTTGCAATTTGCGAGTCGCACGGACTCGCAAATTGCAAGTCGCAATTTGCTTTTTTACTACATCTGGCCCCTGGTATTACTCATTTACCCACAACACTGTACTCACCATAGGCTAGTGGTATGGTTGAGCCTATGAACAAATTGATTAAAGCATCCACTCAGTTAGCAGTGGAAGGGAGGTTTCTTTGAAAACAGTGCTTAGGAAGAAGCTATGGGCACATTGCAACACACCTAACAATGTGACCACATGATCACTGTTTCAGTGTTTGGGGAGAAGCATTGCAGAGTCCAAACTGAATCCCGTTTGGTTAAAGTGTGAGGAAAGGTTGCAAGTGGTTGATCCGAAATATCAGGTGAAATATGAAGAGTGCTTTGACAGCAAACACAATGTATGCAAGCAAGAATGGCACGTAGGTGAGGGGGTTTCATAAAGACACAGGGAACACCCAGGGGGAAATCCAATTAATGGGGTCCTACGCGAATTGTTCAAATAAACAAAATGTGGTGGTTTGGTGTGGTGGAAGTGTCTGGAGTATTTCTAGAGTTGTGAGAGGTGATGAAAGTTACGCATGACAACACACCAAATTCTGTTTGTAATGATGATCGGACTGCAAAGTTTCACCACAGTTCTCGCTTGTGGGAACCTCCTTCTTACTTATCTGATTAAGATTTAGGCTAAAAGTGAATATTATGCAGTTGTTTCATTTTCATGCCCCAACTGGGATGATGTACATAGTCAGTCTAGGTATTTATTTGAGGAATATATTTATGTAAGCCATTTGCTCACTGGTAAAACTTTTATTGGTTTCACATTTTGTTCTTTCAAATATATTTCATTTCTAAATTGCTGATCCTTATGTTTTCTTTTTGGAGACCACATCTCTGTTAAGCATTATAACTGTTTGTATAGTAAGGGAGATGTGCTGTGGTTGTCCCTGGAGTGCCACGGAGTGAATATTGTACTGTGAGATTCCAGAGACATCATAGCAACGGAGTGGAATGTTGGGAGGTAGCTGGAAGGATCATTTATATGCTGTGTCTCTGTGTCAATGTTGATGACAAAATAAACATCTTGAAATTGAAAGCTTGCTCAGCGCAATAACTTAACCTTCTTTAATGCACGTCAGTGTTAATTTTAGTATTTCTAATACACCATTCTCCTCGCCCCTAAAACGTTCACGCCCTTGGCCCTTTGATCTTCCATATGAAAGAGATAGAATTGTAGAAGATATATAGAATACATTCAGAACTAAAAGCAGTACTTTGTAACTTGTAATTTGTTTCAAAAATGTGTTACAGTTTAATGAAAATCAACTTGCATTAGCAAGGCCTTGCCTTTATAATGTAAGTGGTAAACTATGGGCTTTGGCAATGCTTGTTTGTAAAGCATCATAAAAAAGTAGAAAAAAACAATCTACTTACTGGACTAAAGGCAAACACATATCTTAGGGGATCTTGACACTGAACAGTGAATATAAAATATTCAGTTTTCATATTTCACAGGGTAAACTCTGAAGAACATTTGAAAAGCCTATTGCTAGTGACTCGGATTAAAAAAAAACTGGACTAGTTACAGGTACATCTTTCCACATGACTACAAAATGGAACAAATGCTCCAGCCATTTGGTGATCTTCAGCAGTCTGGGGAACTGATGTATGGGCTTCCAGGAGAATACAAATCTTCCCAATCATGGCCTCAAACCAAGTTGAGTAGGAGCAGTTTCCCTTAGTGACATAAATGGTACCTTTTTCTGCAGCGCCCTGTACTTTGATGCATTGTGTGCCTAGCAGGAGAAAACAGAAGACCAGTGTGATAAAGTCTTCTCTTCAGCCAAGCTTGACACAAACATACCTGTTACTTTAAGGGTGGGCCCGGGAAGGCGGTTGCTCGTGCAAGGGGGAAGAAGCATATGGGAGATAGAAAGAGGGAGTGAAAGAGAGCAAGAAAACACAATTCCTCATTTGGTATGCTCAATGAAAAACTAAAAACAAATGTTTCCTGATATAAGACTCGAAGGATACAATTGATCTAATCAAAAATGATTAAAAAAAGCTACATTCCAGTGGAGAGACAAAAGAGGAAGGAGAGCCAGCAAGTAAGAAGGAAGCAAATGAGCTCTACATGCAAGCCAACACATGATAGTCAATAAGGCGACCCAAATGCCGCAATAAGTACTTTTAGTGTACACAATAGATACTCAATAACAGAGCTAAAAAGCTTTCTGTATGTGAGAAATGAAAAACCGCTGTAGCGCTGAATGTGTGGTACAATGAAGAGGGATTTCTGTTTTCATGTAATGAACTTTAGCTCGGCAAAAACGGAAAAAACTGCCATAAATATAGTTTTTCTACTAATGACTGTCGACTGCAGCCTAAAAAAGTGCTGAAGAACTGAACGTCTGGCTGTCCCTTTCATTGAACAGCAGTAATCATACGCTTTGACAAGTGTTTGACACTGCATGCTTGCTCTGGTACACGCTATAGTGACATCACAACTCAACCATCATAACTTATAGTATAGTAGCTGCATCATTTCTCAGTATAGGTAACTAACAGTTAGAAACAGGTATATACATTTGTTGAATTATTAAAAATGTAGGGTTGTGTACGAAAACACTTTACAAATGTCTGTACCCCTGCTTGAAATCATCAACATTTGAGGACATTAAAAACGATTTACTGGGAAATGTATACATCACAGTGGTGCAACTGGAGACCCTCACCCAAACAGCAAAGAAGGCTACGTATCAAAATATCACAGACAGTGAATATGTAGGAGTTGTTTTGTTTGCTGAAAGACTGAACCTCTCGAGTTCCAGTTGATATTTTTTAATTAGGTTACAGACATCACAGCACATTCCATTTTAATGTGAATGCCAAGATAAAGGAATGATTTGAGATAATCCACAAAATAAACAAATTAATATTCTTTTCGCTTAGAGGCTGCTTCTATGCATTCCCGTTGCGCTGCGTTTACTGTTTCCAAGCCATGTGGGGAAAAAGCGACATCAATTCAACCTGTGTGTCTGTATCGATCAATACGTGTATTAACTGAAATAATCTGAGCGGCAAAAACTGGTAGATTACGCACAAAAAGTCAGAGAGAAGACCTGGTTAGGCCCGAAAAGCTTTCAGCTGGTGCCACGCACACCTGCCGCACCTCCGTGGTGTGTAGCCTGTCCCCATGCCTGGGAGAGATATTGATCTGAGTCCAATAGGCCAGGAAGTCTCCTTGGGGATGCTCAAATTGGAAAGGTAGAGAAATCAGTTTTTTCACATTGTTGTGAAGAAACTACCCGATAAAGAGCGACCTCGGAATGATAAAGGGGTTGAACCACATATAGAATTTGGCCTTCTTTGGCCCTGCTGATGGTGTACTTTTATAGGTACTGGATGAGTGTCAACCAGGTGAGTCAAACAAGGGCTTTGGGAATTACACTCCTAAACTATCTGCCAGGCATGGTGAAATCTAATCTCAATTCATATCAAAGGTAAATCAGATTTGTAGCAATAATTGTTTTCAACAATGCATGAAAACTGTAAGAGTGTCCAGCACAGTGATGCCTACCGGAGAGCTCTCTTTAAATTAGGATAAAAAAATATATAAATATACGTGTCCCTTGGTGAGGACCATGATATAACACTTCTACATTAATGTTTTATTTTTTGGATAAAGCTTTTAGGCGAATCACAACTCATTTACTAAGTACATTAGCATCACCTGCTCATTTCTTGCACATTCAACAGGTCTGCCTTATTCTTTCATCAACCAATTAAGACTGCCCTACATCTGTTTGGTATGCCTCTGAAATTAGTGTACTAAATATTGGTGATGAAATGATTTGCCCAAGGTCATACGAAGTGCCGAAGTCAAGTTTAGACATTTATAGCAATATTTGCAGCTGCTAAGTAGTGGGAAATGTCATTTTCAATAGGTGCAAATGCCGACACTGCTCTTGTTCATCATTAGAAATGTGATTTCACTAGTTGATCAATTCGAATGGTGGTGCAAAATTGCTTGGTCATCTTTGTAAAGTTTCTCGGTGACTGGTGCAATACCAGTAGTGGCAGCCTGGCCATTAGTCCCCAGGCACCCTTGCAACGCCCTTGAATATGTACATTCTGGACTTGCTAATGTAAAAAGATAATATGAATACCTATGAAACGAATATCATGTGCTGAGTCCTATTACATGACTTTTAGTAAATCACTATTTAAGGCCATGATTTCATAAATATCTTCCATTATTTACCAAAGAATTATTGGACAAAAAAAGCAGTTGTTCATTATTCTGCTCGCTGGGTGCGTGCACGCCCACTGCAACTGAACCTGAATGCCTTATTTCAGACAGGAATGGACGAGGGGCCAGGCACACCGCCTACAGTTTAAGCACGATCATCCGTGCGCCATTTATATTGTGTCTGAGAACGCAGAGCATTCAAATCATAGCCAATCTCACAGACTGTATTTAATATCGGCTTTGAAATCTGAAGATTCTTTTTAATCAAAATGAAAAAAAAACGGAGCTTGCAAACTGATTCAGATTAACCACGTCTGACTGCATTTCCCACGTAAATAACCACATCCAGCAGGTTTAATTATGTAGAAGCTCTGGCTTTTCAATTCCCCTTTGCCTTTCATTTTACTGTGCCATTCATAATTATGTTGTGGAAAAATATTTTCTTTCTGAAATTGATCACATTTTCGGCTTAGGGTACGAAATGACACTTCTGTATGTTTAATCATTTTTCCATAAACGCTACACAGTTCTGCGGCGGGGATACTTATCGTGTCCTAGAAAATTACAGTACGGCCCTGTCGCAGTACTATCAGGCACTCTGGGTCCGTTTAGCCTTACCTTACAAAGAAAGCTTATGTTGAACCCCAGGGACTGGGCATTGCGCGAGCCGGAGTTCATGTAATTCCCGACCAGGAGCACCAGCTCTATGAGTTTATTGAAGCTCTCGCTCCTCTTCAGTTCCTCACAGGCGAGTGTGACCGCCATGATGTCAGGCCGGATGTTGTTTACGTGTTCTTCAAACGTCAGCTTGAATAGGATGCCGTGAAGCCGAGGCCGCAGCATTTTTATGGAACTCATCTGTGAAGGTAAAAAAAATGTGGATAACGAAAAAAAAGTATGATTCTCTATCTGTAGGCAACCTATATTTTACACAAGGCTTAATTTGATGCCACTTGACACTGTTTCTTTTGTACCCTCAAGCCCCAGATGAAAGACAAGGACTCCCTTACTCGAATTCAAAATATTCATTCACTATATCTAGAAGAAGCAATGTTTGTCTAAATGACCTCAGATGTAACCTGTATCTCGTAATTGTAAGGGTGTAGGACAAAGACAAAAAAACAAGCATTTGCAATGCAATGGGTCTCGCATTCGCTCGAGTTAGAGCTATTAGCGTTGTAAACTCCTAACCAGACTTTTCTTGCCACATAACTCGAAAATCAAAAGTAAAACCGTTTCACATAGGCGAGTCGATGGCCGCCACGAGCATTAGTGTGAGGAGACACTCAAAAGGAAAAAGAAGTTCACTTGCAGTCAAACTTATCGGCAAAAGTGCAATAGCCATGTAAAACTGTAAACTTTGCACTTGTATAGTGCACTACTCACCCGTTAGGGTCTCAAGGCGCTGAACGCATAATATACTTTGGAACCCCTCCTGGCTTTTCCCTGTGAGGCGCCCACTCCTGGACAGGCCCAAGGTGAAGCCAGGCATCCAAGGGCTGTGAGGGCCTTGTGGAGATTAAGCAAGCTATTGCCCAGAGTTACAGAGTGGGACCCATCAATTAGATTAGGCACCGAGGCAAGAATTATCTGGTCCAAGGGAATTGAGCCCAAGACCCGCCGAGTTGGGAATTGAACCCTGGTCCCGGGCCAGATCTCTGCATCAGAGTCTGACGCTCTAACCATTGTGCCACATTTCTCCACTTGTAGCAGGGGCGATGGCCAAGGTGGTAACTAAACATCACCAAAGAGGGATAAACGTAAGGCATATACCAATGAAAACAAAGGATTTTTGAAAGGCAAGCTCACAAACAAGTGATAGTGATGGGCGTGAGGTGGGCGTTGTTAAAAGCCCAGATACATACAAACATGTCGGAAAAGCAGCGCATGCGCACTGCTATGCCCGACCTACAAACAAATAACAATGTAAAATCTCTGTAATCAAAAAGCAGCTGGTATAAGATCCCTCATCCAAAAACCCACTTGTAAGTTAGGACAAAAATGTTCTTTGCTTGCCTGTCTTTTAGGGCTAAGAAGCCACGCCCCTGCACTTTTTGCCCCTCAAAAAGAGTGTCTGTCAGGCTCAGCAAAGGTCAGTCTGACAGAACCTCTTCATTTTCAGGACAGGCTGCCAGGAGCTATACATGCTCTATTTGCCCAGGCTCCCGGCTGCCTTACCTGAACTTTGCTAGGCTGAAGAAATCACAGCCTAGCAAAGGTGCCTCCAGGCCCTCCCACGCATGACAACGGGGAACATCACCGATTGCTTCGGACCAGGGCGCTTCAGTTTTAAGCCCTAGAGCACCCAGGGCTGAGCGTCAATCAGTGACACCTCGTCACAGAGCAGGGGGGGGTCAGCAATCTCACTGTCCCCATCCCACTCTGTGACGAGTTGGGACAGCTGCCTTCCATCGACTGACCTTAGGTTAACCAGTGAGGAAAGGCAGCAGGTCCAACCCTCCTGGGACATCCAAAGCAGAGCCGAAGGTAAGTATGTGTTTTTTTTTAAAAGAATGTTGGGTGCGTGCATGCATATATGTTTGAATATTTGATAATGAGTGTTGTGAATGGATGTATGTGTGCGTGTGTGAATGAACGAGTGTGAGTGTGCATGTCTGCATCCCACCAGCCCTCCTCCCTTCTAAAATTACTCTCCGCCACGGAGATTAAGTGCAAAACCCTGTATCACACAGACATTTATCTTTTCTGATTGCATATTCCTAAAATTACATGTTTATTTATTCATCCATAACAATCTTCGACAATGGCTCTACAATACCTGATCAGACTGTGTGACTGAGATAGCATAACTTGTCTGTGCCATTATGCTTTTTATAACATGATATAAAGAAGTAATCAGCTTTCTATTTAACATGTGTAAATGACTTTCATATGAACGTGGTGCACTGAAACGTATACTAGTAAAGTGCACACATGAGAAAGAATCCTGTGAACATTTGAGGTAATCTGCATTTATTCATAATTTCACAAGTATGTTAATGTTATAGTATTTTAGAAATATTATTTCCATAATCATTTTATATTCATTGCGTTTATGAGAAACTTGTGGAAATATTTAAATCAAATGTGCATTTTTTTCTATGTTAGTAACCTTCAACATGAAGCTTGTTTTATTGCATAATTTCTTAAGCGCAGGTGCGATGGTACGAGTCTCTCTCTGGTTAATAAGGAGCGTATTGTTAAAAGGAGATAAGTGGGCCTGAGAAGATGTGTTACCAAGGATGGGGAGTATGGGAGAATGGAAGCAACTTAAATGAACTCAACTGTCAATCAGATGTGCGATTTATAACTTTGTTATTTCAAAGCAGTGTTTTGGCTGTGATGTCAGCCCCTGGAAGATTTAAGATTTAAGTGATGTTCAATGAGTTACAAATGCAGCTTCCCTTTACCTCCTGATTGAAGCAGATTCCCTTCAACTCCTGACTCAAGCAGATTCCCTTTACATCCTGACTTAAGTGAACCAATGTGAGGTACAGAACTCATATTCTATTTTTCTAAGTGGCTTTACGCTACTCACATCTCTTAACAGAATCTTCACAGAGGTGTCTGTGGTGGTGACACTTTCCTCTGAAATCCCTTTAGTATTTGTATTAGTTAGGAATTAATATTCAATGGTTAGGCAGGAGAATCTGAGCTTGGATTTAAAGCATTAAACGCTTCTCCTTATTTTCTGCATTGTCGCTTTTGAAATATTGGTTCTGCACATGTTGATAACATGTAATGTTGTGCAGTGCTTTAATTCTCCTTTGATGATTTTTTTACGTTCATGCCATGGTTAGACTTTGAATTTATAATAAAGCCCATTTGAACTTCAGGTTGAGTTCCGGGATTGAATGTGTGGCTCATTGAGTTGCACTGTAATTAAATTTAAATAATTTGATGTTTGTCTCCCGGGAACTTTGAAAAGATTAATCAGGCTTAAGAATTTAGGAACAGTGTCAACCTCCGGATCATGTCTTCACATGGATGACTTGGTTGTCTTTTATTGGACAACCATTCATCTCCAACAACATCTGGATGAAATAGCTTTTGTGTTTAATTGCACTGATTGTGAACACAATCACAATTCAGGTAGTAGTGTTTGGAAGGAAAAGGTTCTTGCCTGTAGGTTGCTTGCAAAAGATGGGATGGGTGTTAATCGGCACTTTGATATGGATTGGGAATTGGAAAATAGTTCAAGTTGAGGCTGTTGAATACTGGCATGATTTAGTCTCCTAAATAGATGTTTGTAGGATACACCTCTAACAGGCCCATAAAATCAAAATAGGGCCACTAATATAGAAAGGCACTTAGTAATAATACTCATTTGTAAATTTCAACTATTAGATCTAGAGTGAAAATGAGGGAAAATTGCTTTTTTTGTTTGCTCTTGCTTTGATAGTTGCAGAATTCTATCTAGAACAGTTTTACTCATTGTACAGCTCAAATGTTGCATGTAGTCCAGTACACCAGTAGTTCTGAACCACCTGGAAAAAGCTTTGTCCTGTCCTGCTTTGCTGCAGAGATCTTTTAAGAGTGTACATTCCACACCGTCTCTGGGCACACACCACTTGATTAAAAGCACTAGATCACTTAAAACATTGGAGCCATTGCTAACCCGCCAGTATCATGGGAAAGGAACAAAAAAAAAATCACGATTCCTCTGTAGTAATTTGTTTTTGGACATTTTATCATTTTGTATTTAATAGGTCACAGACAGTATATACAAATTCAATGTGAGATACAGGTATGATGTATTGCCATTTGAGCATTAATTAAATTCGATGAAGCATCAGCAAGTATAATAATATTTTTTAGGCACACAAGGAGTTGTAAAAATTAAGAATCACCATAAAGGTACAGGATACAACATCAACAGTGGTGTACAGGCCTGATAGTATATAAAAGACAGTGGAGGAACAAACCCAGAGAGCATCAAAGATAAATATCTCATATACTAGTGGTCCCACTGGTCCGAGTCAGGATTGTCTTGCAGTAATAGGTAATCCCTGAGTGGTTGGCATATGTCACTGGTTTGAGGAGAGGCAGGTTGAAGTGAGGCATATATTTTGCTTGTGGTGCCACAGTAGGCCATACTATGCCACCAGTCTGAATCAGAGGGGCAGCGTTTGCTGCCCCAGTGTAGGGCAAGCTCACGCTTAGGTAATAGTAATGCAATAGCAGTGAATCTATGTACCCCTTGAGGGACGTTAGCAACGTACCCCAGCAGGGCCAAAAATGGATCAGGAACCAGGTCTGTCCCAATCCTTGTGGCAAGCTGGGTAAAAAATGTTCTTCAATAGGTGCCCACTAGACTATAATTCCAAATCATGTGGGAAAAATGTTCATCAGTGGCTCTGCATTTAGGGCAATTGGAAGATCTGTACTGATCAAATTTGGCCAATGTCCTAGGCGAGAAGCAAGCGCATCATAGGAATTTGTAGTATATCAATTTGTGTCTGTGGTAAGGAGATATGAGTTTAGTTTGGTTACAGCAAAAAATACATATTTTTTCTGACGGTCGCCTGTCTAACTCGCGCTCCCACGCCTCTCCAAGGTTCGCATCGCATAAGGGCAGTAGTGCCACACAAGCATGGAACAGCTTAGACATCAAATGGCTGCCCTCCAGGTCCACAATCAATGTCGTCAAGAGTGACAAATTTATCAGGGGCCAAGGGGTAAGAAGAGATTTGGGCTCACAGAGCACTATGGATGTGCCATATGGCAAAATGGTTAGAACGATGGCAATGTTTAAATATGTCTAAACCTTTTTAAACATTGCAGTTAAGTACTGTTACCTTTTTAAAACTACAATAACATGCTTCTGCTTAAAACAAAGGCATGTTATCGGGATAATATTTCTTTTGGCCAGAGTTTGGCGTCTCCCGGACCACTTAAGGCCCCCCCCCCCAGTTTGAAGACCTCTGACCTATATGATTTAGATACGTGCACTATAAAGGGTAATATATCCATTTTTATATTACATCCATGCTTCACTTCAGAGATTCACCACTTGAGCTAACGTATTTACACAACATAGTGCCCACCGGGCAACAGTAAAGCCTTTGTTTTAATGCATGTAATTGTCCCTTTGTTATACAACAAGCAGAATAATATGTTTTGGAGAAGGAAACCTACTGATCTGTAATAAAGAACATTCCACTGGCACATCTTACAAGCCAGGGCAAAACGTTAAGGCGTTCTTTCTCATGAGGCTAGGTTTACACAAAACAGTTCCAAAACACAGTTACATATTATCCCAGATGCTGTGTATTTTCTCTCGCAGGCCCATAGGCACCAGAACACTTCCTATATCATTTACCAAAAGCACAAATACAGTTTCATGGGTGATGACCATTTGTGATTCTTGTCAAAAACACAGTAATGTTTGAACTCCCACCATAGCAGTCAATCCTGCTCAAATTAGCTCAAGAAGTGCTCATTGATGAGGGAGCTTGGTCTTGGCATTAGGTAAATTGTATCATTCATAAAATTTAGAGTATGTAGGTAAAAGTCTAATAAATAATTATCCACAATTAAGCTGTCATTTAAATTCAGAGAATAAAGTCAGTCAGTGGCATAATGAGATTGCACATTAGGGACCCCTTTGCAAGATATGTGTGAGTTAGTCCATCTACTGTTTTTTATGTGAAAAGAGTGGCCAAAATATGTATGAGCTATTCTTGAAAATCCTAATGCAAACTTGCAACAGTTATCTGAACTATAAGCATTGACAGAGGGAAATGTTCCCTAAATCCATGGTTACTGCATGACTCAAGGGGAATTAACCTAGTATACAACATTACTGTTAGACCTAGCATCCTTGGTGTGTTTTCCCCTGTCTTTTTGCCTCTGCTTCCTGTATCTTTGGCTGTGTGTTTGGATTTCATTTCTGCTGGTGCTGGTACTCTCAGACTTTACCACTGGTGACCAGTACTAAAGTTTACTACTGTAAATCAAATGCTACTAGTGAGTCTGCAGCACTGATTGTGCCACCCACAGTGTCTGTCAGTGCAGTTTTGCTAGGCCTAAACCTTCCCTTTTACTACATGTACGTCACCCCTAAGGTAGGCCTTAGGTATCCCCAGGGGCAGGGTGCAGTGTATTTAACAGGTAGGACATGTACTGCTGTGTTTTACATGTCCTGAACTTTCACTATTGCAAGTCCTATCTCTCCCATAGGTTAACATGGGGACTGCCTTTAAATATCTTTTAAGTGCAGTTTCCCATTGGGAACAGATAGAGATTTGGAGTTGGGGGTCTCTGAACTCACAATTTAAAAATACATCTTTTGGTCAAGTTGGTTTTTAGATTGTCTGTTTGAAAATACCACTTTTGGCATTTTGGGTCAGAATGACAGCTTGACTGTTTAGGAATTCACCTTAGACCAGTGGTCTCCAAACCTTTTAATGCCGCACCCCTCTCCCCCAGTTGAAAAATAAAAACCATTGGGCCCCCCTCAGAATTTTCACAATTATTTTATAAAGGTGGCAAAGTTTAAATATGTCTAGATCTTTTTAAGCATTGCAGTTAAGTACTGATACCTTTTTTTAAATGCAGTAACATGCTTCTGCTTAAAAGAAAGGCCTGTTATCTGTATAATTTTTCTTTTGGCCAGAGTCTGGCGCCCCTCCTGGGATCACTTGAGGGCCCCCTAGGGTGGCACGCCCCCCAGTTTGAAGACCTCTGCTCTAGACAGTGACACAAAGGGAGCTGAGGTGTGCCCTGCATTTCCAGATGAGTCTTCCTGGGCTAAAGTGAGAGGGAGGAGCTGTCACCTGCACTTGAAGGGGTTGTGCCTGTCCTCTCACAACACAGTCTCCAACCCCCTAGTGTGTGTCTTGGGCAAGGCAAGGATGAGGCAGAGTCTTGTGCACTACAAATACTTTCCTTTGAGGTTTGCCTACTCCAAAGGCAGAAATGAGTATAAGTATTGGACTGCTGACCCCACAATTTTAGAACACTTCTGGATCAAGAGGAACCTCTGCCAAGGAGAAAAGCTGAAGAGCTGTGAGGAAGAGTACTGCCCCTTTGCTGTGTGTGCTTTGCTGGGCTGGCCTTGAATTGCTGCTTCTGCCCTATAGAGGACAAAGACTGGACTTTGCGGTGTATCCTACTTGCGAAGATTATCTAACGCCTTGGGCTGAGCTTGCTTCCTGCAAATAAGTCCCAGTGACATCAAAGACTTCATCTGTAAGCCTCTGGCCTCTCTTGCTGAGACACCCTGACTTGCCGAGTGATGAGACATCCAGTCCCTGGTCCCCTGGAAGGAGAAGCTGGCAGAACCAGATTGAAAATCTCCGAGTTGAGTGGCAAACAAAAATCGATGCCGCGCCGGCATAGTGCCTGAAAATCAACGCAGGGCCAGCTCAGCACGGATTCATTGCTTCTGTGCATCCAGATTTTCCACGCATCGTCCATAGGAGCCAAAATCTTCGACATTACCGCACAGACCCAAGGCTGCTTGTCCGGAAATCAATGCATTGCTTACCCAGCAGAGAAAGAATGGATACACGGCCTCACTTGAGAGTAAGGAATAAATGCATTGCTTGCTGTTTCTGACACACGCTTACTGTGCAGCTTTATTTTTGACCTAGCCCAGGAACTTTGTGCTAAAACAACGCATCCATTGATTTCTATGGATTAAGAATCTTTTTACTATAATAATTCATATCATTGCTTGTGTGTGTTGTATTTTTGTTGTTTTGGTCTTGTTTGATTGAGATGAAAATTTGGTATTTTACTTAACTGATGTGAAGTCCTTTTGAGGTGTTTTCACTGTGGGTGTTGGTACAAATACTTAACACATTGCCTCTGAGATAAGCCTGACTGCTTATGCCAAGCTACCAAGGGGGTGAGTGGGGGTTATCTGAGCTGTGTATCTCCTTTACCCTTACTAGAGTGAGGGTCCCTACTTGGACATGGTCTAAACTGACTGCCAACTGGAGACCCCATTTCTAACAATTACCATGCAAATTATATATTTTGGCAGTAAAAATCTCACACAATATTAGTATAATAAAATTATAAATATTGTCCGGGGTCAATGGATTGCAAACCGCTGCAGTGAAATCAAGCATATAAAATCTGGTGTGCAAGGTAAGTGAAAAAACTTTGAACGTTATAAACTTGACTAAATATCTTGCTTTTAGAAAACGCCAATATAAAAGGCAGGCCCATATGTTGTGCTTTATGCCTCAGCACTCAATTCATTTGAAATTACCACCAACCTTTAAATTGGCTCTCATAGTAAGAAATATACTTTTTCACAGAAAAACAATTTGAAATCTATGGCACCTTGTGCTGATTCCTACTCTGTTATTAATTTACATTGAGTAGCACTAATTCTACATTCTAATTAGAGATCAATACATTGTTTGTCGAATTTTGCTGACCAGATATAGGTCCAAGTCATAAAACGGAACTACTATGAGGACACTTCAGAAGACCATACATCAGTGAAAAACTAAGCAGAGAGCGTTATAAAATTACAGAAAACTCTTTACGAAAGAAAACATTTTGGGAGGCAACTAGAATAGTGTTCACCTGTACAGGAACTTGATCTCCAAAGGCCTTGGGGGTAGTGTGTCTGGCAGGATAGACCCTGCTTTTTTAATATAGGATCTAAAAAGGGAACTCAGTGCAAAATGTAGAATATATGCACTCTGCCCAATGAAAACGTTTTCTCATATTTGGAAATGAGTGTGGTTGTAGGTACACTTTGGTAAAGAGGGCAGCAAACTTAAACCGAGTACAGAAGACATTAGGAAAATAATGCTGAGTGAATTCAGTAGTGGGGCTGAATGGCATTAGTATTATGTGTTCTAATGTGATGTGGTATAGTGGATTAATATAATATGTAGACTCTCTAATAGGTGCATATTCAGTAGTGCAAACTCTACGAGCTGAAATGGAAGTACTTCTTATGTTTTGACTAAATTAATCATCCCAATACACATTACTGGAAAATATAGGCAAAGTTGCTGCTGTTACCACAAACGATGCGTGGTTCTCTGTAAGATCAGTTGTAGAGTACAGCATGGGTTTATGCCAAGCAACTTTTGTCAAAAAGCAGGCCTTATATGGAACCACGTGTTACAACATTGGTAAAACAGCCGACCGTGTAAATATGCTTCACAGATCTCTCCTCAGCTTATGAAGTTGTTGACGGAATGACAATGGAGGAAAAGAAACAGCAGACGATGTAACCTAATATACAGAGATGGCTGATATATCCAAACTACAGCACTCAAACTGCTATCAAGCTTCAGGGCAAAGAGACCCTCTCAGTCAGGACACACACTACGTGTGGCCTGGAGCAGGTACGGGGTTAACATTTATGTATTTGTAACCGGACTGGAAAGTTAGATATTGAGGTGGGAGGATTCTATGTGTGGCGGATGGGAAGGAGAGCAGGACGCGGCGAGGGGCTGGTAGTCGCTTGGAGATGTTACAGTTGATTTACCTTTTCATCACTTTGTGGATTGAGTGAACTTTGTCCTTACAAAGTGGTGACGAGCAGGAACTGGAATCCTTGCTCTGACTACCAGCTTGCCACCACTGTACCATTCGGAAGTACCCACGGTGGTAAGGGCTCTTCATACTTCCAGAGATTCTGACGTGTTTCTGTCCCTGAGTAGCTCCTGGATCATTTGCTATTTCCCTTGGATTTCCTCGGCGATGGCAATTTGGAGAGTTTTTTTTTTTTATCGTTTTATTAATAAGCAACATAGTGTGCGAACTTGCACACAATGCACAACAAACAAAGTAGATGGAAAGTGGCTGTTTCAGCAAAATATTCATTTGTACACTGACATACAATGACAGTTCTGGACATTCAGGTTGCATTGATTAGAGACAGGTGGCAGGGAGTTGTGGGGGGAGTCTGGTGGGCCTGGATCTCTTCACCGTCATAATATTTAATCCAGGCACCCCAAATTTTACAGAATTTTCCTGGGCAACCTCTTGCTTTGTAGGTGACCTCAGCTGCGATGTACAATCCATCTCCGTCTTCCACTCTTGCAGGGATGGGACTTCAGGGCCCCCCAGTGTTTAGCTACGTCCCTCTTTGCTACTACAAGTCCCACATTACAACAATAGGAGCTTAGCACGTGACACATCCACATCAGTGGGGATACCCAGTAAGACGTATTGAGGTTCCACTGGGAAGGTCGCTCCTATTATTTTTCCCAATTCTGTTAGTATCATGTTCCAATAGTGCTGTATTGGATGGCTGTCCCAAATGGTGTGCAGAAAGGACCCCATGTCTTCCCTACATCTCAAGCATTCTAGGGAATCTGCCCTCCCGAACCTATGTAGTTTAACACTGTCATAATATACTCAATTCAATATATTGAAATGTATGAGCCTCAGGCGTGACTTAACTGCCTCTTCCCTCGGGTGCATCAATGCTGGCTTTCAGTCCATATCATCCAGCTCTCCCAGCTCATTCTCTCCTCTGGCCCTCAATTTTATCAAGGAGTCAGGTTGATTTTTGTTTATTGTTTTATATTTAGAGGACACTGCCTTCTCTTCAAGTTCTTCCATGAGTAGCCTCCCTTCTTGTGGTACGAAGCCAGGGAGTCCTTGTATGTCCATGCCCTTCAAATGTGTCTCATCTGTATGTATTTGCAGTGTTGCATCTCACTAAGTTGAAAGTTGTGCTGGAGGGAAGAAAACAATATCCAGGATGTCCCTGAGCTTTGAAATTCCAACAAGGTCCCAGGACCTAAAGCCCACCAGCTTTCCAATCTCTATGAGCTTAGTCCCCAGCCACATTAGGATCTCTTGGGTAAGTTTAGTACCCCAACCCATGCTCACAGCCACCTTGCACCAAGCCTCTACAATTACCTGAGTCACCGGCAGCAGGCATCTCACCCCCTTCATGCCATAAACATAGTGGAGGTATGATCTGGATTGAAACTGAGTTCTTTCCATAGCCTATGAAGGGTGATAGCTAGTTGTATGGCCCCACTTATTGAGTATTATTAAGTGCGCAGTCCAGTGATAAGCCAGGACGTCAGGGAGCGCGATATCTCCAGTATACGGATTATGCAGCAAGGTCATCAGCGACACCCGAGGGTGTCTATTATTCCATAACAAGATCGGGTCTCTTTGTCTATTTTGGCGAAAACCTTATCAGAGAGCTTATGATAACTGTTTTGAAGAACTTTGGCATTTTAAACATAGCGACCCGACCCAGTATTGTTAGTGGTAAGACCTTCCATCGGTCTGAGTTAGCATGGCATTCCGCTAGCACCTGCCTCAAATTTCTATCTAAGCTGGCCTCTTTATTTGGCATGACATAAATGCCTAACTACTGAAACCCTTTTTTATCTATTCTGAGCCGTCTGGGAAGGCTGATATATCTAATTCCCTGCACACTGGCTGCAAGATCAATTTATCCCAGTTGATTATATATCCCGAATAGGTTCCATCCATAGGACTCAAACAGCTGAAATATCGCAGGGATCATCCCTTCCAGCTGGTGACATATGGCAGGATATCATCTGCGTTTAGTGAGATCTTTTCTCACTCTGTTGCATCTTCCATGCTCTTAAATCCTTTAAGGTCACAGACTAAGCATGCCATAGGTTTCAAAGAAATAACAAATAGGAGGAGGGATAGAGGACAACCTTGTCTCGTACCCCTTCTGATAGGGAACTTCAAGGAGGTAACTTGATTTACCCTTACTGCAGCCTAGGGCTTCTGAATGAAGGAGTGTCACCCAGCTCTTGGTCGATTGTTTCATCCCAATGCTCCTATGCATTCAATAGCCACTCTGCCCCAGACCGGCGGGGGCATCTCCCCAAAGACAGCCAGAGTGGGGAATGATTGGACAGTCCTCTGGCCATGTAGTCTGCCCTTTCTACATTTTCTATCACACCCACGGGTGCAAAGACATAGTCCAATCTAGAGAATACTTTGTGAATGCCAGAGAAACAGAAGTAGTCCTGTTTCTCTGGATGGCAGTGACAACAAAGATCTATGAGTCCCAATGTGTTAGCGAAATGGGACAGCACTGTCTCCCTTTGTTCTTTCCCATCTACACTCGAGCGATCGATTTCAGGGGTTCTTACATCATTGAAATACCCTGCTATAATATGTAAGGTGGAGTCAGTCTCCAGCAAAATAGCAGTGAGTTTGTCTAGGGTGGGCTATTGTAGTATAGGAAGTACATAGACACTCATGACTGTAATATCTGTTCTCTCCCAAATCCCTCTTCCTGCAGAATATGTCCCATTTGGGTCTACTCAGGTCTTTATAGTCTGGAAAGGGGGGCATCTTCCAGCCAGGATTGCCAATGCTCTGGAGCCTTAGGTGAACCCCGCATGTGCCGACGTTATGTGTGCTCTCTCCTGAGGAATCCGCATTATGATCCCATCAAGTGGGTCTCCTGTAATAGGACCACATCTGCTTTAAGACATCTGATATATTTATTAGCCAGGCCTCTTTTAATTTTTGTTGCCCAAGCCACTAACATTCCAGGTGATAATTGACATCCCCTTATTTTCCCATCTAGCTATCTGTACTCTATCTGTGGTGAATCCAATTCTGTCGTGCCCCTGCGTCTTTCTCAGTGGTGGGTCTGCAATACTGTTGACCCCACTCATTAAACTGCCACAACCTTCTCATTAAGAAAACATAAACAAACTGTCCCAGACCGTCCCCACGCATTTAATTTCACATGTCTAGAGTTGCGGGCTAGGCCTGAGAAGTCTGTCGCCCACCCCCTGAACCTCCCAACTCAAACTACATCAACACCTGAATGACAAACAAGGACAAGAAAAAAGAGGCCCTCTGCACAACCACTCTCTATCTGTCAATAACAACACAGCTAAAGGGAGAAGAAAGTGAAAGAAAGTGTAATCGTGAACAGAAGAAAGAAAAAAGGAGGAGGAGCGCAAAAGATGGAAGAAAGCAGGCCTCTGCTGGAAACCCCCTACTCACCCTCCCTAAGCTCCCATCAAGTAATAAATCTTTCATCATCGCTTCCCCCTCGACATTCCTGTGTCCCCCATTTGCTTCAGTCACAGGTCAGAGTTCTCTGGCCTGTCTTGTAGCACAGATCTGTAGTCTGGGTTGGGCGTGGTGAATTGGGACCCCAGGCTCTGCTTGTATTAATTCTCTGCATTCTGTGCCTCCTCTTCTATGTCTGCCCTGGAACCTTGCTGCCCCTTTCGAGGTGTTTCTCCCCGGTGTCCAACGACTTCCTTCCGGTCTTGTCTCTTCCCATTCCTCTGTCCAGGCCTCTTCCCCAGGGGGGCTTGTCGCATTCGTATCGAAGTCCTCAACTTGGACCTCTCTCCCATATTGTCTGCCTCGGGGGACTTGGAGTGCTTGGCCCTCTGGGAGATGGAGCTGGGGTCTTTCTTTGGGCAAAGACCAGGTCTCTTCTGGTGTGGCGAAGACATGCATTTTGTTTTTAAAGATGACATTTAACTTGGCAGGGAAGAGCAGCACATATTGCAGCTGCGAGGACAGGAGTTTGGACCTCACTGCATCAAATGATCTCCGTTGTTTCTGCACCTCTCGGGAGAAATCCGGGAACACCGTAATGACCGATGATTCAAACTTTATTTTTTTGTCCTGCCTCTCTCAGGATTGCATTTGAGAGACAGGCAGTGATGGCCCGCAGGGGGCTGCCTGGTGGTGGTTGAGCAGCTAGCCCCGTGTGTGTTGCTCTATCACAAAGCAGACGGAGAAGATTTCAGCTGGGAAGGTGTCATAGAGTTATTCCCTCAGAAAGTCTACGACATTAGCTCCTTCTGATACTTTGGGGAAACCCACAAACTGCAGATTATTGCACCTTGCTCAGTTTCCGCATTGTGCACTTTCCATAACAGGTCTCTTTGGCAATATTGAGATCTTTGGTGTGGGAGAGAGTAATGGTTTCCAGCTCAGTCAGCCTGTTTTCCTTTACTGTTAATGGGGTACCCACATACTGAAGGTCTTGTTGTATTACAGACATTTCCGTCCTGACCTCTCCAATCTTATCCTCAAAAATGGTTCTGGATAGCTGAATCACCTGTAGGAGGGCTGCATTATCGGGTAATGATGCTGCAGTTTAGTCCTCGGGTTGAGGTTTGGTAACCTTAGTGTATTTGTCTACTTTGCCCTGTCGTTGGGGTTTGAGGACCTTGTCTTTGGCCATACTAGAGGCCTCGCAGTGGATTTAGCAGACTGAGGTAAAATATAATCTATTGGAGGTAGTAACTGAGTGGTGATGAGACTTAAGGGTCAGTCCATTACCACCTGTCTCACTGTAGGACATTGGAAGAAGTCACCCTGTAGCTCCTCTCAGAGTCCATCAAAGTGCCTCCCTAATCTCCTACACCAAACCGGGCCATGAGCCTGCAGATAGACTTTAATATATCTATTTCCTGGGTAAGGTTTGTAATGCTGATCAAGTTGCTTCCCGCACCCACTCAGCTCCTTTAAACACCGCTGCTACCCCAGCCAACAAACCAGAGGGAAGGACAAGGGGGCCATCTATTCCCTATCCTCCCCAAGGTCCATGTGTGGTTATTGCGCGTTGCAAAGCACTGACTGTAGGAGATCTGGTGTTTGGGTATTCCTCCCGGAGGTGCTGCATGTTTGCTCTGCTGTCAGTTCCCCCTCAGCACCAATTCACGCTCTGATTAAGTGTAGGGATAAGCAAGTGCAATTTCAGGCAGGTGAGTGCCCCCGATCCATAGGCTTACATGTGCACCTCTGTCTGAACAGGAGCGTGGCCACTGTTGGGGGCAAAGCAAATATCTCTATCTGCTAACTGACGGATAGGGCCCTGCCACTACTGGCCAAGCGAAATCAGGAGTCACTTCTCCCGATGAACCAAGCAGTTCAGGCGAGCCTGTCCTATATTCTGTTTCTCTTCACTGTCCAGGTGCAGACCTGCGCCTTGAATCTCCTCAGGTCATGGGGACTGGCGCAGACCTAGGCCCATTCAATAAGGCCCTGACACCCCCCCTCCTCGAGTTACTGATACTTTCCCAGCCGCGGTAAGGGAGTTCATATTCTTCAGCCTCTCTGCACAGGGCCCGCCGCCATTTTATTTAGCTTGGCCTGTGCCGCTGACCCGTTGTCTCTGTCGTTTCCTGTTGCAGGGGGCGCTAGCACTGGCGGAAGGTCCCACGGCAGACCCTTGGAATCATTTGAGGTGTTGTCAGGGGATCACTGGGGCAGAGGGGTGCCAGATCAGTGCAGGATCTTTGGTGCTCGGACGGAGTTCGAAGTAGGCATGTCTAACCCATCATCTTTTTGGCTACCTAAGAAAGTGCTACCAGTGAAAATATTTACATAGAAGCTGTAGATGAGTATGCCACTGTTCTTAAGATGCTAGAATACTGGTTTTCTCCTGTGAGGAATGTAGTGCTAAAAAGGCATATATTTTTACAAAGTGCACGGCAACCAAGTAAATCTATAAATGACTGTGTCATCTTTGAGAAAACTGGCTGTCACTTGTAATTATTGTGATCTTAGAAATGAGCTCATTTGAGATCAGTTGATTGAAAGAACTAGTACTGCTGGAGCATTGAATTTTCTGATATACTTTAAAGAGTTATCTAATTTGTCAGATGGCTTGCAGTGTAAGGAAATAATGGCACAACACGATAAGGATATTCATAAAGGTACTCTGAGGAAAAGTAGACAATCGTTCTAATACTAAAAAAAAGCATGTCAATGTAGTTTCTTTTAAGTGTGGGAGCTGAAGTCACATCGGTTTGGCAAAAAGCTGCCCCACAATTTATTCCTTGTACTTTACGTATAATCACAAGGGTCATTATGCTAGAGTATGCTGGACGATGGATTCCCAGGAAATGGTAGTATCTAATGTTGACAAACACTCTGAGTGTGTGAAAATAATAACAATATAACAATGTAATTTTGTGTAATGATGACCGTGTCTCTAATCAAGTGTATTTGTTACAAGGTGTGAAGAGAAATCCACCACAGTGTAATGTATCGATGAAATGTGTGGTGGTTCAGTTTATGGCTGATTCTGGTTCACCATTTACTCTAAGGGATCCTGACACTTCCCTAGGTTCTTTCAAACATTTTAGGCAAACTAAAAGGTTTCCAACACAAAATTGTGCTACACGATGGGGCTGTTCCGGTGGTGCATAAGAGCTGATGTGTACCGCTCTTCCTCAGGGAGGTATTGACCAAAGAAATGGATAACTTGTGCAAGTTAGACATTATCGTGCCAATTGAAGGTTCCAGTTGGCTTTCACCTGTACTATTGGCACTAAAGAGTGACTAGCCACTTTATTTATGTGTTGACGTTCGTGATCTCAAAGGTAATATGTGGGTGGATTGACAGCGGTTATCTGAAATATCTGAAACGTTAAAAACATTGAAGGGGTGCTAAGTTCACTACCCATGATATGTCTGCAACTTTCTACAAGGTGCAGCTAAATGAACTTTCTAAACATCTTATCTCCTTCATGATGCTTGAGGGTGTATAACAATACAAGTGCATGCCATTTGATCTAGCATATTAATCCTCTGTGTTTCGAAGGATAATGAGGCTTATGTTTAAGGATGATGCGGGTGTGCTATGCCCCCAGACGATGTTGTATTCTATGGAACTAATGAGAGGCTAAATGATGCTAAGTTGAGACATGTGATCGAGGAATTACATGATCATGGTTTGACTTTGAGTGTTGATAAGTGTAAATTTAACAGAGATAGTGCTGACAATTTGATCATCATATTTCAAAGGTAGGTATGCAACCACAATCTCAAATGTTAGAGGGTACAGAGAAAATTCCTACACTTGTTGATAAAGACTAATATTTCTTTCTTGGGCTTAGTAGAATGCTATTCTATATTTGTACTGCATTTTGCAGACAAAACATTTCCTCTGAGGAAGTTGCTGAAGAAAGGTGAGAATTATGCGTGGGACAGTCAATGGCAGTTAGCTTTTGAGAAGGTTCAGATGGATATCGTGGGTGTCAAACCTCTCAAACCTTTTGGTACCAGCAATGACAGTATGATTGTTACAGATCCTAGCATGGTTGGTTTGGATGCAGTGCTGATACAAAAGAGCAGAGACGAAGGAGAAGAGGTGATAGCTTTTGCTTCTAGGGCACTTTTTGGTGCAGAGGTCTCTTACGCTAGCATAGAGAAGGAAGCTTTATTTTTGTGGTGGGGTGTGCAACACTTTAACACATTAGAGGAATACATTTTACCATCTACACTGACCACAAATATTTAGTGAGTCTGTTTACCACCAGAAATGCAGAGAAGGCTACTCCAAGGACTGAAAAGTGGCAGTGCCACCTGTAAGAATACACTGAACATCACTGACAATACCACTTGATTTCTGCATATCTGAAGAGTTCTCAGGACTGCATTGATTCCACATTCCAATTGGAATCTTCACTCATGATTCTTTTTGAAAATCCAACAGTGTCAGCTGTGCAGCCACTGAGCAAACTATCTTATACTACCTGAGGAAGGCAGAAGCTGAAACGTTGTAGTAGAAATATATTTTTGTTCTTTGGTGAGATCATCTGTTTGAGTCACTTCTTTCTTGGATATTACATTTACTTGTGACTCATTGCATCCTTTCGGATCCAGATTTTTGCCCTGGCTGGCTGTTGTTTTGTTGTGATCCTTCATCTTCTAGTCTAAATATATATATCTATATACACATATATATAGAGAGAGTGAGAGAGAGAGAGAGAGAGAGATAAAGAGAGAGAGAGAGTTCACTTTTCTCATTGCATGTGCGGACCCCAGGGAAACCACACACACATATAAAAGTGATCTCTTTATAAATACAAATGGAGAGAGAGAGAGACACTCTCTCCCTATAGGAAGCAATAAAAGTAACTTTTGTGATTATGTTACTACCTGAAAAAGAGATCAGACTTTTGTCTAGTGGCAGTTTTAACACCATAAAGAAGCGCAGAAGGTTTATATGCCTGCTACAAAGAACAGATCTGTATTTTATATATGTGATTTGCTGAGTGGATTAGTAAAGCTAGAGAGGGAATCCAAGGAGGAGGTCATGGGAGGGGGAAGGGCAAAAAAGCTTGTTGCACTGGGCGCCACCAGCGCTAAAGGCTGTGATGATGGGTATGTGGCAAGGTGAAGTAATAGTGTGTCTTTTTTGTTTTTTTTCAGTGTCTTCAGAGAACCTGCTGAACGAGGGAAGAAGCAAAGGTAAGGTGACTGACATTTACTGTTGCACACATCACACACACACACTCACTAGCAATTTTGTCACCATATCTAACACCTACGTAGGCTAGTGTTTTAGAGGGATAGTTTAGCCAGTAGCAGAGATGGCATCTTGTTTGATGACTGCTGCTGAAGCCGTAACTTGGGTTATGGCAGACAGCTCAGAGACGGAGACAGAAGTTACTTAGACAGCATCTGGGGGAGAGGACAAT
The DNA here is from genome assembly GCF_031143425.1 of Pleurodeles waltl. Taxonomy (NCBI): domain Eukaryota; kingdom Metazoa; phylum Chordata; class Amphibia; order Caudata; family Salamandridae; genus Pleurodeles; species Pleurodeles waltl. The sequence goes on from NC_090438.1 coordinate 404,734,071, forward strand.
GGAGCAGAATCTGGAAGTGATTTGTCAGTCGGTGGAGTCCCATCGGATGACACCTCTTCCAGTTATTCTGAGGGAGACAATGAGGGAGTTTAGTTAAAAAAAAATATATAGGTTTGCTAGGTTTCCCTATGTGCCAGCTGAGCTACAGCCCAAAATGCACAGCTAGGCACTTTGCAAAAAACACGTCCATTTTCAATGGAAAAATGTGATGTATCCACGTAGTGTTTTGGGGCGTTTCCTGTCGTGGGCACTAGGTCTACTCACACAAGTGAGGTACCATTTTTAGCAGGAGACTTAGGGGAATGCTGGGTGGAAGGAAGTTTATGGCTCCCCTCTGAGTCCAGAACTTTGCATTGTTGAGATGTGATGAAGAAGTGTTTTTTAGACAAATGTTGAGGTTTTCAAAGGATTCTGGGTGACAGAACCTGGTGAGAGCCCCACAAGTCACCCCACTCTGGATTCCTCTAGAAGTCTAGTTTTGAGAAATGCGTGAGTTTTGTATGTTTACTTATGTGCCAGTTAAGCTAGAAGCCAAAATCCACAGCTAGTCACTTTGCAAAAAACACATCCTTTTTCTTTGTGTCCATTTTGTATTTTGGGGCATATCCTGTTGCGGACCAGGTACCATTTTTATCGGGAGACTTGGGGGAATGCTGTGTGAAAGGAAGTTTGTGGCTTTCCTCAGATTCCAGAATTTGGCAGCACTGAAATGTGAGGTAAGGGAGTTTTTTTAGCCCACCTTTAAGGTTTGCAAACGGGTTTAGGTCACAGAACCCAGTGAGAGCCCCACAAGTCATCCAACCTGGATTCCACTAGGTGTCTAGTTTTCAAAAATGTACAGGTTTGGTAGGTTTCCCTAAGTGCTGGCTGAGCTACAGACCAAGATCCAAAGGAAGGCAATTTCCCAAAAAACGTCAGTTTTCATTGAAAAAATGTGATGTGTCCATTTTGCGTTTTGGGGCATTTGCTGTCACTGGCACTAGGCCTACCCACACAAGTGAGGTACCATTTGTATTGGGAGACTTGGGGAAACATTGAATAGAAGAACAAGTGTTATTGCCAATTGTCTTTCTCTACGTTTTTGCCTTCCAAATGTAATACAGTGTGTACGAGAGAAGTCATTTTGCGAAATGCCCTGTAATTCACATGCTAGTATGGGGACTCCCAAATTCAGAGATATGCAAATAACCACTGCTTCTAAACTCCATTTCGGAAATACATAGGTTTCCTTGATACCTATGTTTCACTCTTTATATTTTACCAAATGAATTGCAGTATACATGGTGTACAATGAAAACCTTTTGCAAGGTGCATTTCATATATTGGCTATGGTTACTCTCGTTCTTGATGAACCTACAAGCCCTATATATCTCCGCAACCAGAGGGGTTCAGCGGACATAACGGTATATTGCTTTAAACAATCTGCCATAGCTGGAAAAAGTTACAGAAGAAAGCGTTGACAGATATGGCTGTTTTTTTCAACTCAATCTCAATATTTTTTGTTTATTTCAACTGGTACTTTCTATAGGAAAACCTTGAAGGGTCTACACAAATGACGCCTTGATAAATTCAGACTTTTGTCTACTTTTCAGAAAAGTTTAGCTGCCCGGATCCACAATTGTTTTTTTTACCCATTTCTGACCCTAACTGGAAAGAGGTTGAAAGCACAAAAAATAGTAAAAATGGGATATGTCCCAGTAAAATGCCAAAACTGTTTTGAAAAAATGTGGTTTTCTGATTCAAGTCTGTCCTTCTCCTGAAAGCTGGGAAGATGGTGATTTTACCACTGCAAACCCTTCACTGATCCCATTTGCAGGGAAAAAACAGGTGCTTTCTTCTGCAGCACTTTTTTCCATTTTTCCCCCCAAAAAACAAATTGTAGCTGTATTTTGGCTAATTTCTGAGTCTCTTCCAGGGGAACCCACAACCTCTGGGTACCTTTAGAATCCCCAGGATGTTGGAAAAAAAGGACACAAATTTGGTGTGGATAGCTTATGTGGGCACAAAGTTATGAGAGCCTAGGTGCAAATAATCCCAAATAGCAAAAAAAATGGCTCAGCACTGGGGTGGCGGGCAGCAGCTAAGGGCTTAAGATGTTACTTTATTTTATTTGAATGTTTTTGTGTTTTTTAGGGGGAAGGCTGTTTGGGGCTTACCTCTATGCATTTGTGCCCGGTTTGGAATGCGGAATATTGAGGTGGGAGGATTTGAGGTGAGGTGGTTGGGAAGAAGAGCAAGATGCGGTGAGGTGCTGGTGATCACTTGGTGATGTTACATTAAACTTACATTTTCTTCACTTTGTAGATTGAGTGAACTTGGTCCTTACAGCGGTGTAACTCACAGACCTATTTTTAATGGATTTCATCAGATGCACAATGATCTCTTCCCTAGCACTGAAGGTACCACCTACCCAGTTCTCATTTATGCCGATGATATGGACCTATCATCCAAGACCTATACAGAGCTTCAAGAAATCACTGAAGTTATGTCTTATTGTCCTGAAACTAATGACATCCTTTAAAAAAACGTGGTTATAAAATGAAGGATGAAACCCTTCAATTACAGCTGGATTACAGGGAAAGTCGCGTGCATGGTAATCAGGCTTGTACCCCTGCCGAGTGCCCAACTGCAGGTGAAACTGACCTTTCTTTTAGCTGATCATTGCACCAATTTAGCACATGCAGAGGTCTAGGCCTGTACCTGGCAATACAAAGGTAGAACCTGTTTCGTGACCTGAAGGGGGACATCAAGCATGCCCTCATAGTTCACATTGGACTACTGCTGATGACCTGGGTGCACCAAATGAAGCGATGGTGACAGTGTATACCATGTTTAGTAAATCAGTAATATGACCAGACCTTTTTCACTTTGTCAAGAAGATGTGAGACTACTGGCTTTTCTCAAATAAAGTTCTACTATTATGTGAAACCCACAACATTGCCCTGACTGTACATTCTGAGTATGTGTATCTGCACTGAGTGTGTATGGTAGTAGGTCTCTGCATTGTGAGGGTCTGAGTACTAAAGCCAGTTAGGTCCATTTTGGATGACCTTGATTCTGACTGGCACAAGATCGAGGATGGACATAGCTTCACCAGACAGTGGAAGTGAATGGCGATCAAGCCACTGAAGTAAGGAGGATGGAGAGAGGGCTACCTTTAGAAGTTCAGTGAGATCAGTGTTAGTAAATGGCTGCTGCTGGGCACTGCCATTAGAAAGATGGTAGGCTTGAAGGCTGAGACTCTGGTTTCTGTTGTTCAAGGTGATGAAGTTTCTAGACAGGGTCTGTTTTTTACCTGTCCCAGATAACTGCTTCAGGTAGGCTGACAACAGTGAGGTAAAGAGAACGCACACTCCAATATGGCCTTGTTTTAGATAGTCTTGCTTGGAACAAGCCCTATATATACCTGCTGGGAGAGCTAAAAACTTGCACAAAGGTTATGAAATAGAAAATTACATCTGAAAGAGACCCACCCCAAACTGGTTCTGAAGCCTCAACCTACAACTTATTTCTAGAAAATGTGTATAAAAGTGGAATCCAAATCTAGCTACTTTGTTCCATTTACCATTTCCTCATGATCAAGGTTCTTGGACTACTGTATGACCAGGGATGGTGTCTGCATGGCAGCCAGCAGGAAGAAATAAGGGGGCATCCCCTGATGTCTGAACTTTCTGATGGATCAGTGGAGGTTCTGCCCAGTGCTTAGAAGTCTAACTGTCAGCTGAGGAGAGGAGAGTGCATATCCATGTAAGAAGTAGAACTGTTCAGAAAGAGAACCTCAGCATGTTCTTGGCGTGATGTGCATTAAGAGCACTCAAACTGCCCTAAAGAGTGCTTTCAGGTGCGACTGTTGCTGTGAAGGGATCAACTGTCTCTGAGCAGTTCCCAGGCTAACATCTACATGACAAGGCCAATATGAGCAATATCCTGTCATCTGGCAGCCCGTCGTGGGTGCAAGAACTGGTTCTACTGCTACAGACTTTGGAGAAGAGGAACTGTTTTGTCACTGAAGTGGGTGCTTGATTCGCCTAGAAGTCTCAACTGCTGAGATGCACCACCACTTATGAATTGATCCAGAAGCTGCAACTGCCATCCCTGAGCCCAGAAGGCCGCAAGTGCTGAAGATGATAGGGTGCTGCCGCACTAACACTGTCCAGTGATTCCTGCTCCAATTGGAGGTCCCCGCTAAAGCCCATGCAGTGAAAAGCTACTGCCTAGAGGAGCAAGGAAACAGACTGTGTCCACTGCGACATAAGATCAGCAACAACCACCAGCAGGTAAAGCATTTGATTAGCCTGCAAATGGAACTAGGGACTAAACAAACCACAATTGGGAACCTGGTGCACGAAGTTACGTTTTTTGCCTGAGTGAACATCTGGTGTTGGAACTGTCGAACTGAGATGCACATCTAACTCGTGTGTTAAATAGAAGCAATCAGCACCTGTGCCTACTTAATGCAGATTACTGCATCATCCTGTAGACAACTGAGATCTCCTAGATGAGCGAGAGCGTACTGAGAAGGTGGCGTACCGAAGATCTTTGCTCGGATCACAACCCTCTAATTGCAATGCCATTTGAAATGTTTAATTTACCCGTAATTTTAAAGTACTTTGTTTTATAAAAAAACAAGATGAGCACCTTGTTAGTCAATACATTATTGTAGCTATTGGTTGACCACTGAGTAGCCTTTGACTGTTTGCCCTGATACTGTAAGAGTCAACTATGGAAAGGATTATACTTGGCCCAGTTTTAAGAACCATAGGATACATACCAGGACATCAGTGGCAATTAACTCTATCTCCACAGTTCTGGCCTATTAACCACAGTCTGTCCTAAGGCCCCCCAATGAAGTGTGACTTATGGGGAAAAGCTGGAGGAGGTATTGAATTATTTATGTGCCCTCAAAACTCAGATGCTGTACATACCACCCCACTTTAAGCATTGCAAGACGGTGCTTGGTGAGGCATTTCCCAACTCAGCATTTTACTGTATGGATGGACACTTTGCCCAAGGCTAAAATTCCATCATAGTAAGAAAAAAACGATTGCTTATCACAGTGTTTAATATGGTATGAGGAGATGAGAGGTGATGCCATCAGGTTACCAGACATGACCAAGAGCAGAATCAGCTGAAAGACAAGTTCTGGCGTAAAGCCTTGATTTTAAAACATATAGGGCCAGATGTATGAAAACTCGAAAAGGTGCGAATCGGTAAATTCGGCCGTTTGCGAGTGCAAAACAGTGGTCTGCGATGCATGAAATGCATTTGCAGACCACAAATAAGAAATCGCTGAAATTTCGATATCTTGCGTTGCGACCTGAAAATTGCGACTCGCAATTTGCGATTCGCAAATTCCAGGTCGCAAGTCTATGCTGGAAAAAATCACAAATTGCGATTTTTCCAAAAATGGCATTTTGCACTTGCAAAATACCATGATATGCAACCAGGTGGTAACCTGGTGCAAAATTTAAAAATGCAGTAAAACTGCATTTTTAAATTGAACATGTAAAGCACACACATGCCCTTTTGGCATGTGTGTACTTTACATGTTTAAAAAAATGATTTTGGAGTGCAGGAGAGGGGGCCTTAGGCCCCCAGCACCCTGGCCTTTTGCATTTCCAAAATTGCGATTTCTGGTTCAGAAATCGCAATTTTGGAAATGCAAAAAATTCGCAGCTATGGGCCAATAGGCCCATAGCTGCGAATGGGGCGGGTATCGCAATTTGCGATTCGGTAATAGCATTTGCGATTTTTAAGAAATCCCTATTACCGATTCGCAAATGTGATACATGGCCCTTTGCGAGTCGGTAATAGCGTTTTCTTAAAAATCGCTATTACCGAATCGCAATGGGCCGTGATGATACATCTGGCCCATAATCCGTAGCCCAGTGCTTAAACTCGCGGTGGGCCTCCGGTACTTCACAAGTGGAGTCAGACTTGCTGCACTATGCCTGAACTTAAAACTCACCCGTTAACCCACATTCTCTTTTTTAACAGGTGTTTAGAGAAAAGTATCGTAACTGGCATAGTCTTCTTGCTTTCAGCAAAAGTACCACTTTTAAGAGATTTACATGACTGGTATCTGAAGAAAAAATCTAGATATTGTCCTCGTGATCCCTAATACCTCTTTCTTGAATCTGGTCTAAGTCACATGCAACACACTATAAACTTGCCATTCAACACACCACTACACATTGTGTGCCATAACACGATTACCGCACCTTAGTGGTCATCCTGCACAACATGGAAATTCTTCTCACATAGGATCAAAACAAAGACAACATCCTTCCAACCACACACCCTAAATGTTGTAGCATGCTATTCATGAGCTCCAGAAAACAGGAGCGTTAGTGCTCCACATATGGGTAGTAAGCGCTGTATAAACCCTGCAATACAATACAATAAGCACAAATGTCCTCAGTTTTTGCCACGGATGGTTCGCCACTAAATGTTGACTGAAGTCCTAGTGATATTCCACAATAAAAATTGTCTCTGTGATGCAGGTTCCCACTCCTGGCAGTTTTCATATATTTTCCTTATGGTTTGGCTACAAATAAAGACGGTGCACCCTTTGTGTAGACTTATCACAGTATGCATGGGCTCAGCAATGACAGAAATACAATTATAAACACATGAACTGCATTTAATAAGATATTCTGGGAGTACTGCTTTAACTGCTAAATGTTACATTGGAATGTTTACTCAACACATTGCAGTATCCATCAATCTGAATTTGAAAGTGTTTAGAAAACATAATGCGGTCCGTGGCAGATGCCTCAGCAGTATACATGCTAATCACATTTGAGAGCAGAGGTGTAAATGAGTGAAAACGAAATGCCTAAGATGTTAAGGGAAAGTTAAAAGAAAGTGTGGCCGACCAAGTACTTACTGTGCAGTCATTATTTCTGGTTTCCAGGCTAATTATATTTTCGAGTTTTTTGGAGGCACTTAAGTGTCTCTGGTAGTGAGACTGAGAAATACCAGACAATAAATGCATGCTCCAATAGAAAAAAAACATGCACGATCTTCACAACTGGACAACCACTGAACCACATTTGAGCAAAGAGTAATGAAAAAGTCTGAGGAAAAATGTTGTGTGTGAGCATGACTCTACACGCCATCATTCCCTTACCCGGGCCAGTCACACCAGGCCTAATACATCTGGATGAGCTAAGAATCCCCAGCATTTGCTTCACGTTTGGAATTGATAAACATTTAGCAGTTGTAGCTAGTTCATGAAGAATATCTGGCTCATCCCAAAAAGCTCAAAAAGAGTCCACCATGAGCTGCTAATGGGAGGCTGTGAACGAGTAGAGTTTGGTGACCCGGAGTTTTTTTACTTGCAGGTAGGACAGTCTGACAGCCTACACACGTGCACATACTATTGTGGCAAAGGAACTAAGGGATGAGTGCTGCTGGAGAACAACGTTTGTACCATTTGAGTCATGCTGGACAGTAAAATATAGGAAGAATCTTATATAGGTATTAATCTATTTAAAGTATTTTAGTTGTGAAATAATGTTAGAATTTGACAAATCGTTCAAGTGGTTCACTGTCTGGGGGTAAAGGTGCTGCAGCTCATATCCTGTACGATGACACTGTGTACTAGATATGTAAAACATGTACATTGCTCACTTCTGGGTTCAGACAGACCCCTCAGGTGGTGGAGATGAGGATCCTAAACTGTTGAGCTGCTCTGATTGTGTTGTTTTTTAATTGATATACACCCTTTTTGCATGGTTACCCCCAACTTTTTGCCTTCTTCCTCTTATGTTGTCTGACCTGTTTTTATTGGCTTTAGGACTCCAGACACTTTACCACTGCTAGCCAGTGGTAACGTCCATATGCTTGCAGTCTAAAATGTATTGGTGTTGGCTTTCTTCGTGATTGGCATATTTGATTTATTAGTAAGTCCCTAGTAAAGCGCACTATGCGTGCCCAGGGCCTGTTAATCAAATTATACTAGTGGGCCTGCAGCCATCACTGATTGTGCCCCAAATATGAGTAGGCCTGTAAACATGTCTCAGTCCTGCCACTGCAGTGTCTGTGTGTGCAGCTTTAAGCTGCCATTTTGACCTGGCAAGTGCACCCACTTGCCAGACTTAAACATTCTCTTTTAATACATGTAAGTCTAAGGTAGGCCCAAGGCAGCCCCATGGGTAGGATGAAGTGAATTTATAAGGTAGGACAGGCGTGTTTTATATGTCCTGATGGTGAAATACTGCTTCATTTGTTTTTCACTATTACAATGACTATCTCTCCCACATGCTAACATGGAGATTGCCTTTAAATATATTGTAGATATAATTCCCATTGGGAGCAGATGGAGGTATGGAGTTTGGGTCTCTGAACTAACAATTTAAAAATACATCTTTTGGTGAAGTTGGTTTTTGAACTGTGAGTTTAAATATGTTTAACCGTTCTGTGCCTCTGTCAGATGAATACACATTTGGTTAAGATGACATTTGGGCTGTTTCTGCACTCACTCTATACAGTCACACAAAGGGTGCTGAGGGGTGTCCTGCATATCCTTATGGCCCATCACCAGGCTGGTGGATCTTCCCGAGCTAGAGTGGTGGGAGGTGCAGACACTTGCACCTGAATAGAGCTGTGCCTGTTCTTACACAAATCAGTCTCCAACCCAGTGGAGTGTGTATGGGGTCAGGGCAATGAAAGGCAGGGTCATGTGCACTACAAAGACTTCTCTTTGAGGTTTGCCTACTTCAAAGACAGAAATGGGTATAAGTAGTGGGCCTCTGACACCACAAAGTTACAACACTTCTGGACTGAGGACATCCTGCCAGAAAGAAGAGCTGGATGCCGTAGGAGGGACTGCCACTCTGCCTGTTGCTTTGTTGTGCTGGCCAGCTGCTTTCTACTTCTATCCTGGGAGTGAAAGGACTGGACTTTGCTTTCTGCATTATGCTTTCCAAAGTTCTCCAAGGGCTTGAACTGAGTGTGCCTCCTGGTAAGAAGTCTCAGGGACATCAAAGGCTTCACCTGCCAGTGCCTGGACTCTTCTGGTGAGAATCCTGAATTGCCAAGTTGTACCAACTCCAGCCCCTGGACCCTTGGAAGTGCATGCTGGTGACCTGGAGGAGAAAATGCATGCACCAACGCGATGTGGCAGAAAAATTGATGCAGCGCCTGTCCGTGGCTGGAAAATCGACACAGGGATTGTCTTGCGGTGTCAGAATCGATGCAGCACCTGTTTCCCTGCAGCTCGATCAAAACAGCGTATCTGGATTTTCCATGCATCGTCCCTGGGGCATCAATAAGGATCCAAGGCTGGGTGTCCAGAAATTAACACATCACCTTTCCTGTGAGGAAAGAATTGATGCATCACCTTCCCTGTGGAGAAAGGAATCAAGGCATTGCGCCTGAATTGTTTTTGTTTATCACGAATCCCAGGTACTTTGTGCTAAAATGATACAACTGTTGATTCCTATTGATTAAGACTCATTGAAACCTTTTAAAAAGTTGAATCTTCACTTGTGTATGTTGTATTTTGGTCTTATTTTACTCAGATATAAATTGGCTATTTTTCTCAACTGGTGTGGAGTAATTTTGTGGTGTTTTGACTGTGCTATTGTGTGTGTGTGTGCAAATATTTTAAACATTGCCTCTGACATAAGCCAGACTGCTAGTGCCATGCTACCAAGAGTATGAGCAGGGTTTATCTTAGCTGTTTGACTCTATCACCCTGACTAGAGTGAGGGTCCCCACTTGGATGCGGTGTAAACCACTGTCACCTAGAGACTCCCATTTCTAACATACACCAAATACGTAAATAAATGTGTATTCTGTGTGACATAAACATCCTATTAGATAATGCCCTGTGACATGAACATAATATTAGATAATTCCACCACACTGGGTATATTCCAGAATATGGACAGCCTGGGCATCCCTAATTTGAAACAGTGTTTAACTCACTCTGCCAGCATTGACATATTTTACTTCTTATAAATAAACAAGGACGATTTCAGAATTAAATGCAAAACAAAGCCTGAACATAACTGGACTCCACAGACACTCATGCCAAGTTTCATGGGATAATAAGACCCACTTTTGTTAACAACATCTAAATCTTACCTACTTGTAAAGAAAATAATATTCAGCTCTTATCTCAATGGCCTATAAACACCATAGTATATAAGCATTGCAAAATACAAAAGCTTCGTTGCCACTTGTTCAGCAAAGCAAAGTAGAGGCCAGGAAAAAGGTTCACACCCATCCCGGCTATCCAAAGTATTGTGATATCATTTGTACTTTCTTCTCAACTAAAGGTGACATCATATGACTAATCTTGCATCATACGCTCTAACACAAACCCTTAAGGAACATCAACACTGATCTGCTCTGAAGTTCATTGATAGTTCATCTTTGTGGAAGAAGAGGCCATTACAAAACTTGTATCTCTCTTATAATAATGTACTGTATTTATAGCTGTTCGCAAGAAAGCTATCAACTTGGGCTTGCCACAAACGTCAACCTCATTACTAAATTCATCAATACTTTTATTTACATGTGCAATTCCCCCTGAATATTTGGAGTACAATTATTATCCGAACTCTTTGCTTAAATTCAGAACTATCTCAGACCAACTCTATAGCACAGGTTCTAAAACCCATGATGCGCACTCACATTGCTTCCTACCTCGAGACTAACAACCTGCTGGGATTTCTAGCCTGGATGCCACAGAACTAAATCACATCAAATACATCTTCAAGAACTATATTCCACTTGAGACTGTGGTCAGGCTTGCATGTTCATTTCAAATGGCATTTCAACAGAGTTTAAAAGCACATACCGTCAAACCGTTTATTAATATATGTTCACAATAGAGTAAACCTTCAATGTCGTCCAAGAATCAAACCTCTTCCTGTGAATGGGCAATTTGTGAGGGAAACTACTAGGACACCCGTCGCATCGTAAATTTCCTCTCTACTCGCAAACCAGTCGAAGTGCAATTTGCAAATCCCTGGTTTGCTAATGGGTGTAGTACATTAGGCTCTAAGCGCGGTTTTCAGGGTGAACCTGTGAAAGTAGATCTATTCAGTCCTAATCGTGTTGTGGTGCAGAATAGTGACATCTGTTAGGAAGATGCAAGGAGCAATGGTACTCTCCGTGTCTGCCTTACTTATTTATATTCTGATTTAAAGTCCAGTCCTGCTGCAGTTGCATCTAATGGGAAGATTATGAAAATGAATTATGGTCGAGAGATAGGAAAATGATTGAAGTCTCTAAATCCCGAAATACCACAACATTGTCAATGTAAGTGGGCTAAGCTGATAAAACAAAGGTTTATTGAAAGCTTTGAAGCTTGTCAGGTGTGCCACTTTCTTACAGCATTTCAGCTGACTTGTATTCTTTATCCTATAATGCGTTCTGGGCAAGTGCTGTGGGGAATGGCCATGATTCTGTATTATGCAAGAGATTTGTGTGTTTTATGAAGAAGTTGTCTATCAAACACAAAACGGAAAACGCCAGGAGGCTTTCAGTCCTTTAGTTGTATATAACATATCCATAGTAATGTTTGACAGTCTGTGTAAAAAAGCCAGAGGAGCATATTTCCCTAAAGAACTGCATATGATTTCGTGCGCTCTTGCTCAAGCATCCCTTGCAGATTATCAAATGTTTCTGATACACTGTACTACTTTAGAAGATAAATCACAAAGTGTTTTAGAATGACATTTTATCAAGAACTATAAAACAGTCCAATCGCATACTGTTTTTCTCTGAGGATAGCTAGATGACGTACAGGGTGTCACAACAAAATCTGTTCCTCATTTGCTCTCGTGATTGCATTGCAGAGGGGGACGTACCATATGCAAGTTTAACCAGAGATGTGTCATGAGAATTTGGGAATGGTAAACACACCGGCCTTCTTTTCAAAATATGAATAAAACATTATTTCCCTCAAGTTCCCAATGCCATTTAATCATAACTAATGAAACTAAGAGTAGAAATTTGATTATTTTTAAATCTAGGTTTTAGAAATATTTTGGAGGGACTTCTAGGAAATCTGCCCTGTCCGCATAGTCACCCCTTTTACTGGGCCCAATATTTTTGCCACCTTTAGAACTCTGTGCACTACACCCCTGCTAGCCAGTAGTAAATTGTGTGTGATCCCCTTTTTTCACACAATTCGGTTTTTTAACGGTTCAATTGGTATAACCATAATTGGAATATTTAGCTTACCTATAGGTTCCTTGTCCCTTGTATATGGCACACTATGGACCCCAGGCCTGTAAGTTAAATTTCACTAGTGGACTGCAGCACCTATTCTAACACCCACTGCAGTGGCAGTGTGATTATGGCTTCAGGCATACCATTGTACTCTGACTGTAGTGTAAAACTGTAATCTGACTTGTCAAAATAAATCACAGATCAAAACATTCCTTTTAAATATTAATTGGTCACCCTTATGTAGGCCTTGTAGCCACAAGACAGGGTTTATGGTACTTAAGAATAGGAAATATATAAATGTAATATTAAGATGTCCTTCCATTGATTAGCATCCAAACAGCTAATTTCACTATGGCAGACCTACTTTTATAAAGTTACCTGTTCCGTGTCTGACGTTCCTAGAGGCTAATTTGCATTTAGCTGCTCCCAGTCTGTAACTAGACTTCATGGATTTCGTTATTTTGGGGTCATTTTGTTTATTAAAATGTACTCTATTTTGAAATTTGGTTTGGGATTTGTATGAATTTGCATTTTGACTGTATTACTGTATTTGTACTGCATAAATGCTTTACCTTAGGTTAGGCCTGCCTGATGTATGCCATAGCTGCCAGGGGGTGAGCTCAGGTTAACTTAGTGACATTGAGGGTTCACCCTGACTAGGGTTGTGACTACTCCCCACTCCAAATAGAAATCCTAATTCTTACATTGGTGTTCTGTGGTGGGATCCGGGAGTTATCTTTTGTAGTACCATACAGTGATTTGGGTTGCAATTAAAAATCCTTCTTTAAATTGACAAATATTACCGTTTGAGTTTTTTAATCGGCTTTGGTTTTTTAGTCATTAATTTTGGATTTTTGCCAAAATTCGTTCTTGCACTTTACGTTTTATGGAGGATAGAAGTGTGTCTGACTAATGAGGTTAGCCTTACAATGGCAAATGAGGATGGCATGGAGGAAGCGCCAGTGTCAGAGGAGTGCTCTCAGCAAGAGGCAGCATCGCTTGTGTATCTGTAACAATGTGTTCCTGTCAGACCTGGAGAACAGGCAGAAGGAAAGGGGGCCATGAAGTTGAAAATGGCTATCTTTGCCGTTAAGGAGAAAAAGTTGTCCTTTGCTCTTGAGAAGAAGGTAGTAACAACCCATGTAGTACAGAAGAAATAGTTGATCCTGGCCTTAAAAGAGACAAAGTCTATGGCAGCCTCTGGAAGCAGGTGCCCACTGTTTGAAAGGATACATTATTATGCCTAGACGCAGCTGACTGGGTTACTTATGGCCCATGAAAGAGCCCCCCCATGGGCGAATTAGGTTTAAACCCTGAAACGTTTTGCCTAAAGTTTGGGGCTATCCAGAAGCAGTCACACCATTCTTGGGTGGATTTTGTAGACGCATTTAGTAAGACACTGGAAGGTTGGTTGGAGGGCAGTAAGGTAAAAGATTATAATGGTCTGTATAATTTGAGTATTCAGGAGGACATCTTGAGTAATTGCTTTACAGAGTTACACCAGCACGTGACAGCTTCCACGCTCACTGTACCCAGAAAGTGTGGGACTGAAACAGATCTCTGTATCAGCATCATGAGTCCAAAAATGTACCAGGGAGTAACCACACGAAGGCTGGTTCAAGTCCCCTTCTCACCCACCCTATAGAGAGAAGGGGAATGCCAGAATAACCTGAAAGGTTCCCCAAAGGACCCTGAAAAGAGTTTTGAGGGGAGGGATTCCAAGATGATTTCCAAGGAGAAGAAGGGGAGTTTTGGTGGGAAGAAGGCTATGGTGCTATTGCACCAGGCCCGTTGTTTGTCTACAGACCGGGCACAAAAAAAGGACTCTGTAAGTACCTGGATGTCAGCTACAGGTGGCCACGCTACAGGGGTGACTAGTGTAGCCCTATTTTCAGGAGAGGTTTGAGCAGGCACTAGTATCCCTTAGCTGGGAGGTGATCCAGAAGGTAAGCTGGTAATCCCTAGGAGAGGGAGACATCACTTCCAAGAGGTCGCAGGGAATGGGCTCCCTGTCTGCTCTATGGGATACCTGTGCCAACCAGACCATGGATGTAACAAGGCTGGTTTCCCCAGAACAATATCTGCCAGGAATGGTCTGTAGGGCAATGCAGGTACATGGGCAGGATTTTATCTTCCCTACGACCTCAGTATCTCCCGATGAACTATCAACTTGGAGTGGGCTAGAAGCTTGCTTGCCTCAGTTACCTGGAAAGCAATGTTGGCAGGTGCTTTTTCTTCTGGCAGGGCCACCCAAGCCCGAGTGTTCAAACTGTAGAGACCATATGAACATGATTCTCTGGTTGTCCAGGGTGGGGGCTGGGCACAAGGGTAAAAAAGTTAAAAAAAAAAAAAAAATGTTACGGAAACAGCAAAATCAGCAAAAGTTGGCCAAATGTCATCAGGCATAATTGCATAATTGACAACAGCTAGATGGCCATAGTAGCCTTAAGAATGGGAGGGAGTATCTGACCAGATGAGGATTATTGCCAGTCTTCAGATGCCCATTGACTGCATCCTTGGCAATGAGCTCCTACCAGTGAGAAAAGAACTGGGATTAGTGGCCACCCAAGGTGCCCGAAAGCATAGAAATCTGGAGGTATTGTTCCTAAATGGAGGGTAGACACGCAGATGAAATAAAAAAATATTTATAAAGTGCTCTTATGCCCGAAGGCATCTAGGTGCTACCAAGATTTGAAGGTGCTAAGCCTAAAGGAAATACACTAATAAGACTACTTATATGCTGAAAAGTCAACTTGTAGGTGCTTTCCTGAATGGGAGATGAAAAGTAAGGAGTGGGAAAAGGATGCTATACACAGCAGGAGGACCAGAGGGTTATCTGCTCCCAGAGGAAAGCAGTTCAATATTAACCCTGGTGAGGCCACTTCTGATTTGAAGGTACGGCCTGCACTGACTCAGTGACAGGGGATAGGAGACCTGCACCAGGCAGACCCATACATTACAATGGCAAAGTTTCATTATTGAGGGGACCTGCATGTCCAGAGAGGAGGTTCTAGATTGCTAGGCACATATGCAAGGGTACAGACCTTGATCAGAGAAGCCAGTCTTGAAAGACGTAAGAGTACATGTAGTGTATCTGCAACCTCAAGTTGTAGGCCCACAGTAGGAGAAGGCCAAAAAGAACACAGGAGCAGGTGAAGGGGTCCTCATAAGCTCCACAGCTGGAAGTGAGGCCTATGCAAGACACCAGCCTCCATCTGGCAGTGGATGGCAAGGGGTCTGGTTCCTGACAATGACAGCTGTATGTGGCCTCTGTTGGTTGTATTATTGTGGGTAGATCTTGAACCAGGCTGGGAATACATGTCTGACCTAGAAGGCAGAATGGTCCACATCATCTTTTTGTCCATGTGGTGCAGGCTGCCTTCTGGGATGCATGTGAGCAAGCTAGAGTTAGTTGCCACACAGATGGGGTCCACAGGCATAAAGAAAAGTTCCCTAAGGATAGGGTTAGTGACAGGTAGGTTCAAAGAGGCAAAGAACAGACAAGTGCCACTGTAGAAGAAATGAATTGTCCCCGTTCTACCACCTGAGCTGGAAAATCCATCAAGTGATTGATTAGTCTACCCTAGCTTTTGGTTGAGGGTAGCCTGTGAACGAAGTCTGCCTTTTCTCTGTGTACAGCCTAGATTTTTCACTTTTACTGGACCCTGTGATTTTACTGGCTTTAAAACTCTGTGACCATTACCCTGCTAACCAGAAGTAAAGTGCCCGTGGTCACCCTTTAAGCAAGGTTGAACTGGTATACTCCTAATAGAACATTTTACTTGCATATGAGTCTGCAAAATATACCGAGGGTGAAGAAGTTAAACACCTGTCGTGAACTGTAGCACCCATTGTGCTGTCCACTGTGGTGGCAGTGCCAACATGGCTTCAGGCCTTATTGTATCCTGACTGTAACAGTACAAAACATGTACTGCAACCTATCAAAATTAACCTTTTGACAGGCAAAAACCTTTCTTCTAAATATTAAAACAAATCACCCCATATAGGCCTTGTCACCCACAAGGCAGTGTGCATGCTATTTTAAGACATTTAGAAATGTAAAGCTAACATGTCCTTACAGTGAGTAGCACCAAAAAGTTATTTTCACTGTAGGATGGCTGGCCCATAGAGAAGCACTGGGAAGCAATAATAAATACTAGTATTGTATCCTGAGAATGAGACCAGCTATAAAAAAAAAAACTGAAAACACTACTTTTAGTAGTTACTCAAAAATCTAATTCAAATGGTTTTGATTTACATTCTAACCTATTCATGCAATAGGAGGTATGTAGGCAGTGCTATGGAACACATGACATCAATTAATCAAAACCATAAACACTACCCAGTAGCCAGTACATGAATACCATTATGGAAACAAAGACCTGTTACAGTTCTTTGTTGTAACTTGAAACCCATTTGAAAAAAGGGAAGGGAAGAGGGTACTCCAACTAAAACAGCTGGTATCTTAGCATGTTAAAGCCCTTGAGACAAATTCCCAGTAGTGCTGAACAGTGATAAGGAATTAAGTACAGACTTGGGTTCATAAATTTAATTGAAAATATTTGCCTACTGCATGTTGTCTTGGTGCTGAAATGTTAGATTGAAGGGTTTTGGTGAGGTTGTAATAAGCATTGTTTGCATTCAGGCAGGGGAGGACTGGACTCTCTTTCTCAACTGAAACTCCACGTGGAGTGGAATGAATTGCCACAAAGGAGTTTGACTTTCTGCCAAATTCAATTTTCAGTCTCTTAGAGTTGGTTGTTGATGGTGGGGACTCACAGGGGTGTAATAATTGAATACTGTCACCTTTTGGAATATTCAAGTCTTACTGTATAGTTACATAGTATATTTCTGAAGATGACAATGGGGTCGGATGTATCTACGATGTGTCAAACACATAATATTTTTTACTATGGCATTATAATGATGGTATTGGATCATGTGTTCAAGTACCAAAGATACATCATAAAAAATGTAATATATTAATGCTGGATAATTTGACGCATTTTATAAAACATATAAGAAATGTTGCCAGCTCTTCAACTATATACTATAGGAAGAGATCACATGTCCAAGACTGTGCCCATTAGGCTATATCTTAGGACACACTAGTCATTTTCCTATCTTTGTAATTTTACTCAAATGGTGTCAGAACAGGGGGCATAAGTGATCCCTATGGTGGAAGAACCTGGACAGACCGTCAGTGTTGGCGTGTTCTGTGCCAGGATGGTGTTCCACTGTAAAGTCCATCCCCTGTAAGGAAATGGGATACCTCAACAGTATTGCGTTCTCACCCCTCATCTGTATTAACCATCTGCGGGGCTTGTGGTAGGTCTGAACCCGGAAGTGAGAGCCAAACAAGTAGGGCCTTAGTGTCTTCAGCGCCCAGGCGACAGCAAAAGCTTCCCTTTCAATTGCACTCCACCTCTGTTCCCTGGGATGTATAGTCTCCTGCTAAGGGAGACTACAGGCTGGTCTGGGCCCTTCATTGTTTAGCTGTAAAAGTACAGCTCCCACATCATGCTCTGAAGCATCTGTCTGTACCACAAACTCCTTGGAGAAGTCAGGAGCCATCAGCACGGGCGACGTGCACATGGCCACCTTTAGGGTGTCAAACGCAGCCTGGCATGCCTCAGTCCAGATCACCTGTCTATGCTGCTTCTTAGAGGTCAGCTCAGTCAAGGGGGCGAAAATGATGCTATACCCCTTGAACAAACTTCTGTAGTACCCAGTGAGGCCTAAGAAGGCTCTCATCTTTGTCTGGGTCTTGGAGGATGCCGCAGCCCGAATGGCATCAATCTTGGGTTGTAAGGGCGCCACCAGGCCGCTTTGTACCTGGTGTCCCATGTACACCACTGCACTTACTGGCCTTGATAGTGAGGCCTGCGGCTTGCAGTGCCTTCAACACTTCCCAGAGGTGGTGCAAGTGGTCCTTCCAACTGGAGCTGAACACAGCAATGCCGTCAAGGTAGCCGGCACTGAAGTTCTCAAGCCCAGCGAGGAGCTGACTGAGCAACCTCTGGAAGGTGGCAGGGCATTCTTCAAACCAAAGGGCTTGACCCAGAAGTGGAAGTGCCCCTCTGGTGTTGAGAACACTGACCTCTCCTTGGACCCATCAGTTAAGGTAATCTTCCAGAACCCAGACATTAAATCAAACATGCTGAGGAACCTGGCTGCCCCCAATCGATCGATGAGCTTATCAGCTCTGGGGATAGGGTGAGCGTCAGTCTTGGTGATGGCATTGAGTCCCCGGTAGTCCATGCAGAACCAAAGTTCTAGTGTGGCACCAGGTGCAGCAGCCTTGGGTACCAACACCACTGGGCTGGACAAGGGTTGCTGGAGCTTTTAATCACCTGCCAACATCTTGGAGACTTCCTCCTTGATGCTGGCCTTCACTCTGTCAGCCAAACTCTAAACCTTGTTTTTCACAGGCAGGCTGTCCCCAGTGTCCACATCATGTGTGAATAGATGGGTGACACCTGGAGTGAGTGAAAACAGAGTGGCAAAGTGTCCCAATAACTTGTGAAACTCACTCTGCTGCTCTAGAGTCAGAGAAGGGAGAGGACCACGCCTTCTACTGACCCATCCTGCTTCTTGGCAGACAGGAGGTCATGAAGAGGTTCACTCTCCTCTTCCGCCCCGTCATCTGTAGCCAGAAGCACGGTTAACTCAGACCTTTCAAAGTGGGGTTAGAGGCGGTTCACAGGTAGAACCCTCAAGGGGTTCCTTGGAGTCTGCAAGTCCACCAAGTAGGTTGATGAAGCTGAAATGAAGGTTTTACATTTATTAGCGCATAAACGTAGAGTGCAATAATCATGTGTGACTTTAACCGAACTAATAAAGATTGTACGGGGACAAAATGTGCCCTCAGAGTAGTTTGCCGACATTTATAAGCGTGCTTTATATAACGTGATGTATTGGAATTGCACTAATCCGACATAATCGTAAACGTGTGCTACGATTTGCTTGTTTGAAATGTTTTAGCTTAGTATAACTTTAGTGGAGGCTTTGGCCTAGTTGCCTGGTCTCACGATTTAGATGCTCGTATTTTTCCAATGTGCTATTAAACGTGTATTTTTGCTTGAAGCTGTACTTTTCCACTGAGATCGTTCACATGCTTATCTTAAAGTTTCGTGCCAGCTTGGCATTTTTCTCTTTGCTCCAAGGTCAATCTGCAGGTGCGGACAATGGAAGCTCTGAAAATGAGTTTATTGGTATAAAATGTTGCAACTTGCGTACCCGTCTCCAAGGATAATGTATGCTTAAGTAAAAGCTTGAGAACTGTCGTTTTTGATTGGACAATTTGAAGCTAACCTATGAACCCTCCAATGGAAGACCCTACTGGATTTGAACTGTTGTCTATTTAAACCAGGTGCACGAGAAGAAGGTAGCCTTTTGCAGCCATTACCAGCCCGATACCCGCCATTTTGCAGGACATTGCAGCTATTATGGCCCACCTTGCTGCGACGCCATTTTGAAAGAGACTTTGATGCTTTCTCTAATCGAGAGAAAGAGACTTTAAATGATTCTTACCCTAGAGACTTTAACTTTGATCCCCTTGCATGAAGTAGTAGTTTATCTTGCCGCCGTGAGGCAAATTGCCCCGTTCACCCTGCCCCTTTGCCCCGTCACATGCTGATCGAGAAACGGTACCTGTGAGACGAAGACTTCCTTGAATGCTGATTGTAATTGGTAAATATGAAAGGAAATTGTACAATTGCATTGTGTTTCTTTTAGGTAACCAACTGCTGATTTTTTTGATAAGAGCCTTAGTTAGGAGTTTTTCTAAATTAATGTTGCTAAATTGTTTTTGCATGAAGTCCCACATGCCGATGCTAATTTGAGGTTAGATGAGGATTCCTTTTGTTGCACGATGCAATTTGAGACCTTGTTATGCTGACCAATGTATGCAATTAGCCCATTACAGATTATAGTTTTAGTGATTTGCATTGCTATTATCGAATGCCTTGTTATTCAAATGCTGCATAGATTGCATCTGTTTCGCCATTATGGACAGCTATTAATGTTCATTTACGTTTATCATTTGGTGTTGAGACACATCTATATTGTGCTAGCTTTGTTAATATAGGGAAATAAATTCACTAACTTTGAATAAACTGGTGTGGTTATTCCTGACTGAAAGGTCAGGGTTCGCCGAAATGTATTCTGGATTGATTGTTAAGTGTTATGTTGATCAGGGCATTGCTTACGTTCGTTATTGATTATTGGTTTGATTAAATTGACTGATTAAGGGTGGAGAGGGTCCCACTTAGCCAAAAGATTCATCGGCCTAAAGAGCGTCCAAATACAGGTAAATTATTGGTACGGAACGCTCTATCAGGTGATATCACTCTTGCGCTC
This sequence comes from Pleurodeles waltl, assembly GCF_031143425.1. Classification (NCBI taxonomy): domain Eukaryota; kingdom Metazoa; phylum Chordata; class Amphibia; order Caudata; family Salamandridae; genus Pleurodeles; species Pleurodeles waltl. The sequence continues at coordinate 404,754,624 of NC_090438.1, forward strand.
CTTCACCTCAAATGGCCCTGCCCACCTGTCCTGTATAACACAAGGCTCTACGGGAGCCATGACCCACACTTTCTGGCCAGGCTGAAACTCAACCAAAGTGGTATTCTGGTTGTACCAGCATTTCGTGTTCTCCATGTTCTCTTGTGCGAACTTCCTGAAGCGTGCAGTTTGGTTTCTGAAGGCCAGCATTTACTGAATACATCCTGAGGTGACTTCCAGGAGCTTGCTCCCGGCCCTCTTTCACCAGACTTAGAGGTCCTCTGACCGGGTGCCCGTACGATAACTCAAAGGGGCTAAAGCCAACCCCATTCTGTGGTACTTCCAGGTAGGCAAAGAGAAGGCATGGTAAGAGAACATCACGCTTACACCTCATGGAGTCTGACAGACCCCCAATCATCCCATTCAGGGTTCGGTTGAATCTCTCAACCAACCCAATAATTTGGGCGTGGTAAGGAGTGGTGGATTTGTAGTTCATTCCACATGCCTTTATGTACATGGACATAAAGTTCATACCCCTGTCAGATAACACCTCCTTGGGGAATCCCACTCGGATAAAGATCACCATCAGTGCCCGTGCCACAACAGGCGCCATCACTGTACTCAGAGGGATAGCTTCTGGGTACCTGGTGCATGGTCCACCAAGACCAGGATGAACCTGTTGCCCAGGGCTGTCTTGGGGTCCCGAGGCACTACTATGTCAATGCCCACCCACTCAAATGGGCTGATAACAACAGTTACCTCCACATTTGCCACTTGCTTGGCAAGTCTGACAGCTCCTACAGAACGCATCCCAATTTTTTCTCATCTGGGGTCAGTAGAAGTGGTTGACAAGACAGTCAAAGGCCTTGCCCTCCCCCAAATGACCTGTCAGAGTCACTTCATGAGAAAAACCCAGTAGGAATGCTCTGAAGCACTGGGGTACCACCAGCACACGGGCTGCCCCAGGCTCAGCAGCCTTAGGCTTGCTATACAGGAGATCATTCTCCCAATATATCAGGTGATCCCTGGGCTTAGCGCAAGCTGCTTGGTCCTCAGCCTGCTGACTAAGACCTGCGCAGAACTCCTCCCTGGTGGGACCCCCTTCTTGCTGCCAATGGGTTAGCTCAGGTAAGTCTCCCAGTTTAGCCACTTGTTCCCTTGTAGGTGCCGGGGCGTCCCCCTCAGGGTCACCGGACCATGGGAACTTGAAAGGTGGGTTTCCTGCACCCCTTGCCTTATCCCTTGGCAGACACTTGGGCCTTTGTTTCAGGCTCCAGGTCTGTCTGATCACCCTCTCCGGCTGCCATTGACCGAGTGGTCACGCATGCCCACTCTGGCAACCCTAACATTCCCAAGCGTGGCCTGAACTCCACCTCCTTCCTGGCGGAAGTCTCCAGGTCATTGCCCAGTGGACAGTCAACAGGCATAGTGGGACTCACTGCTACAGTCAAGGAACCTGAGACCCCCCCTCACTGAAAGGGAACGTGCACCACTTTACACTGGTGCTCCGAGTTGTCCACTGCAACTACTTGGTGGAATACACCAGGGACTATTTGCTTTTCAGACACCAGGTGACACCGGACCCTGGTCACACTGTCTCCAGTATCATCAAGAAATTCTACCCTCTGCCCATTGATGGTCACCCACTCCCTGTACTTTTTTACTGGTGTCAGGCATTAGGTTTCTCTGGACCATCTCACCGTCCCCTAGTGAGACAAAGGTCATCTCTGTGGGTTCCTCACACCCACCTGGGACCAACTCCTCCCCAAACGCTACACTGTCCAACCCCTTGGTCTGCCCATTGCTGGGTGCCTGTGTCCACTTGGGTCATTTGGGATCCCTCTTCATGTGACCCACCTGGTCACAAGCAAAGCATTTACAGGGGTCCCCCCACTGCAGGCTTCCCTGAAGAGGCCCATGGTTTCTTATCTCTTGGGGGTGGGATTTCTTACCCGGGTTACTAGATTGGGACCCTTTAGAAGACTCCTTCTACTTATCCTAGTTTCTCCCCCCCCCACTCTGTTGCTGGGAACCCTGCCCACCCTTGGCAGAATCTCTTCCCTATACCTTCTTGTGGACTGTGGTACTCCCTCTGCGGTCCACATCCAAAGCAAGCTTCCTGGGGTCAGTCACCTTTCTATCAGCCAAGTGCTGGTGCAGCTCTGCAAAACACACACTAGACAAGTGCTCCCACGCAATTAAGTAGTACAGCCCCTTAAAATCTGTCACATTACGGCCTTTCACCCAACCATCCAGTGTTCTACAGAAAAAATCTACACATTCTAACCAGGTCCTGGAATCAGTTTTCTTACTCTGTTTAAACTGATCCCTGTACTTGTCAGGAGTGAGACCATACCTAGTGAGATGGGTCTCCTTCATGTCAGCATAGGCGATGCTGTACCCCTTACCCAAGGCTAGCAAAGTGTCCCTACCCTCCTCTGTGAAGTGGTTCCATAAGCCTTCTCCCAAACTCTTCCCAGAGATCTCATTAATATAGAGAGATGCCTCACATCCCTGAAACCATCGCTGGATATTACCTCCCTTCTTGTACTCTCTTCCTACATTCTTGGGAATGTGTACTATTCCTCTGAGTGCCCTGAGGTAGTGCTGCCACCATCGCTGCAGGATATACTCCTCTGATACAGCTTTACTTTGAGCTCATGTTCCAAAAGCATCTTCTCCTCCATGGCTCGCTGCTCCCTCTGAGTCTTCATTTTTAATCTCTCCAATTCTAGCTGACACCTCCTGGCTAATCTCCTGTCCTCCAGCTCCTATGGGGTGAGGCATTTTGATCCACCGCTGCTGCTTGCCCCAGGGAGTACCCCCCTCCAGCTGCTCCTGCACCCTCAGTATATCTTCCCTAGGATTCTGGTCTCCAGACTCCCCAATTGGATCCTCAGACTGCCCACCTGCAGTTCTGGCTGCTACCCAGGCCCTCAGCGCCTTTTGTTGCTCCTCCTTCTTGGTGAGACCTCTGACTTGAGGTTTTTGCAAACTGCCTTCAGTTACTTCACGATGTAGGTTTCTAACCTATCCTCCTCAAAAACCAAATCCTGGGATACCACTGATGATGCTCTTGACTGAGACATGTTGTCTTTGGGGTTCACTTGAACTCAAGACCAAAACTAGTCCAAAGGAAAAAACAAATCTGCATGTGGCATGTAGTGGTCTGTGATATGGTAGTAGTGTACACCAATCACTGTGGGTCAAGTGCAAATGCAGGTCCTATCCCCACCACTGACAACCAATGTTAGAAATGGGATCTCTACTTGGCAGTCGGTTTGCACCTTGTCCAAGTAGGGACCCTCACTCTAGTCAGGATAAGGGAGAACCCCTGCTCACCCTTTTGGTAGCTTGGCAAGAGCAGTCAGGCTTATCTCAGAAGCAATGTGTGAAGCATTTGCACATAACACACAGTAACACAGTGAAAACACAGTAAAAGGACACAACACCAGTTTTAGAAAAAATAGCCAATATTTATCTCTATAAAACAATACTAAATCCGATAAAAAAAAACACATACAGTAAAAAAATATGAATTCTGACAGAATTACTTAAAATACAGTTCCTTGAGGGCGACAGCTCCATCTGGGTATTTCACGGAGTTGTGATCAAGAAAACCAACAGTTCAGGCTGGGCGCGGCGTCACGGGCCAGCTATGGCTTCAGGAAGACCCACAAACAGTACTTTTGGGATTTCAGGGAGTTGTGATCCTTGTGATGAGATCAGTTACAGATGTCGGTGTGGGGATTGTCGGTCCTTCAAGTCACACGCGTTGCCAATCGAACTCTGGGCTGATAAAGTCAGGAGCTCAGGCGTGGATGGCGTCGGGGCTGTGGTGCCCACAGGTCACGGTGACTGCTCCAGCGGCATTGGTGCGTCCAGGTCTGCAGTGTGAGGCGGGCGGTGCAACGTGCGGTATCACCAGGTCACGGTGCAGGCAGCGCCGTCGTCGTTGCTGCAGAGCTGTTGTTGGTAGGCCCAAGTCAGCAGTGTGGCACGGGACGGGCTCCACAGGTTGCAGTGCAGACTGGGATGTCTGGGGACGACACTGGAGTCAACAGTGTTGGCGTCTGTGGGCCAGGGCTGTGGTGTGGGACGGTGCTTCGTGTTCCTAACAAGTGGTGTCTACAGGCCATGGTGCAGGCAGCAGTGCTGGTGTCAGTAGGAGCGGCGGTGTTGGGGATGCCCAGGCTGTGGTGTGAGCAAGGCAATGCCGAAGTGCGGGGCCCACAGGTCACGGTGCAAGCAGCGGCTCAGTGGTGGTGTCAGATTACGGTGTTGGTGAGACCAGGGTTAAGGTGCAAAGCGGGGCAGTACGACTCCGTGCAGCATCAGCAGGTCACAGTGCAGGCCAGCAGCGTCGTTGACTATGTTGCAGTGGCTTTCCTTCTTGAACAGTACAAAACACACAGTTCCCAGTGGTGTAGGCAGATTAAACTGAAGTCTTTGGTGTCCCCGAGACTTCCACAAAGAGGCAAGCTCTACTCCAAGCCCTTGGAGAACGTTCCAAAGCAGGATACACAACAAAGTTCACCCTTTGCTCTCTTTTAAGGCAGAAACAGCAACTGTAGGCTAACCAGCTTCAGCTCTTCTCCGTGGCAGAGGTTCCTCTTGATTCCAGAAAGATTCTAGGGTCTGGGGTTTTGGGTCTACTACTTATACCCCTTTCTGCCTTTGAAGTAGGCATGCTTCAAAGGAAAGTGTCCATTGTTGACAAGATTCAGCCTTGCAGAGGTCAGGCCCCAGACACATACTAGAGGGTTGGAGACTGCATTGTGTGAGGGCAGGCACAGTCCTTTTAGGTGTAAGTGACCACTCCTCCCTCCACTCTATCTCAGATGGTGCATCAGGATATGCAGCCTACACCCCAGATCCCTTTGTGTTACAGTCTAGAGGAGAGATGTAACACTGCAGTGGCAGGTCTGAGACATGTTCACAGGGCTACTTATGTGGGTGGCACAGTCAATGCTACAGGTCCACTAGTAGCATTTGATTTACAGGCCCTGGGCACTTCTAGTGGACTTTACTAGGGACTTACCAGTAAATCAAATATTCCAATCATGGATAAACCAGTCAACAGTACAATTTATATAGGGAGCACTTGAACTGATTGTCAGTTGTAAAGTGTGCAGAGACAATAAACCAGCAAAAACAAAATACCATAAAAACAGGAGGTCAGAAGGCAAAAAGACTGGGGAGACACGCCAAAAAGATGCCAGGTCTAACAATTTTGAATTCATTACCAGAACTCAATAAGCTGTGAGTTGCAAGAGGCCACTTGTCCAGAAGAAGAAATGTGCCACAAATTTAAAATATGTTTTTCCCCTATTTTAGTCTTGGGTGCAACCCCAAAATGCGCTGCATTAGGTGGCATTGTATCAGGTTTTCCACCAAACCTCCGCATTGGAAAACCTCTGATTTCCAATACAGCTATTGGTCAGGACCAGATCATGTCTATGATGTATCCTCCCAAGGTTTCCTATTGCGGTGTGGTATATTTTATGGATAATAGCTGGTGTGAAGTGAGATTAGTGCGCACACTTAACTGCAAATGTTTTGTATGAGCAGTACCAATAACTGCTTTCATGTATACATATATTTTATCCAATTCTATGTCAGGACCAGAGGCTCTGATTATGCTTCTCAATCTTACTACTCAAAATAGCAGCCAATGAAAAACCAGTGAAAACAGTAAACACACTAAAAACACAGAAGCTTTGAACCACGCCTCCATCTCAACCCACCAATGATAGCCCAGAAACATCTACAAAATAGACAGGCACCATTTTGACTTCCTCTTTCTTTGCTGCTCCGCAGTCAAGATAAGTGCCTCTCTATTTGGTTTTACACACTTTAGAGATTGTTATTTGTGTATTTCTTACCTTTCAAGTGCTTTTATCAGCAAATCGGCGCTCCTTGCCTCAACCTTCGGTAGGCTTTGAATGCGATTTCAGGTGTGTGTTGCACCTTTTTCAAATCCTTTTTCTTTCTTTCTTTATTTAACCTTTCGGTTTTGCTACAACAGCCTTCATTGAGGCCCGTTAGGCTTTGTTGTGCCACTTTCCTTTTTGCAGCATGTTTCGCTCCGGGGCGCAGCCTTTGTTGAGGCACGCTTGGCTCCGCATAGCCCCAGTAGGTTGTAGCTGCGCGTGCAGCCCAATTGGGCTACGCATGCTGCTACTGGATGGGCAGATGGGTCTCGTTCACTCGGCTGCTCTCCTGTACGCATAAAATGATGCTTTACCCCAGGCTGCAATAATGGGGGTGTCAGAGCACACCAGATTGCCAGATTACGATCCTTCAAGTCTATGGGGCAATGTTTTTTCTCTGTTGAGTGTTTCGATCAGCTTTTCAGGATCGTACAATTTTTGAAAGCTTGTACTACAAGTGTCTCACGTCCCAGGCCTAAAGAAAGTCTAAAGAAGCCTGGGGCTGTAATAATTGAGGGGGTCTGTGAATATTAACTCTTTCCCTTCTGATCTCAGATTCAAAGTCACAGACCATTGATTCCTGTTTTTCTTGAGTTTATTTGGGGTAACTTGCCAATACCATGTCTGATCATGAGGAATATGAGCAGGGCCTGTAATATTATGCCCCTTATGAAGACAAAGAGTTTTATCTTGACCCAGATATGGATCAGGTTCTGGATTCCTCGGTCCAAAAGTCTGTTGACAAAGCTATTGCATCAGCCCTTTATCCAATTTCCAAGCGTTTGGATGAACTATCCCGTCCCATGATCCCAACTCCTGCTCCTGGTGACTCCTTACTTCCTTCTCCTTCTCCTTCTCCAGCTCCTGAACAACAATGCCCCCATGCCAGTACTTTGGCCAAGCTGTCCCTTTTTTCGGTTCCTGAACACACATATGCAGCTTCTGCAGCTCCCATTTCTTCTAGTTCTCCCTCACCCCCACCCTCTGTCGGATTCTGATTCCGACTGTTCCTCGTCCTCCAAAGAATCACATAAGGTATGTAAACGTGCCAAAAAACGCAAAAATTCTGCCTCACCTTTCCTTCTTCCCCCTTTCACTTTTGAACCTTCTGATATTATACACCCCAGATCCTCTGATTGGGCCCCTGCCCCAGCAGTTGACGAATATATGCAAGCATACCTTGGAAAAGGATTTGAAAAGGAAGACCGGTCCAGATTGAAATCTGAATGCCCTTGTCCAGATCGTCCACATAAAACTGCTGTCACTCCTGAAATCGATGCCACTATGTTGACCTTTTTTAAAGAAGTATTATAAGGACCCAAAGAAGCGTATAGATAGAGCCCTGAAAGTGTGTCAGGATACACTGCTTGACGTGTCAGGCCTTTGGCAAAGATTTTGGAATTAGCTCTCCAAGCTAATGAATCAGGGACAAACATTCATTCTGACGTTTTGGCTGGTTGGATTCAAAGAGCCATTTGATTTTTGGGTAACGGAAATTGTGATTTAGCTTCAGAATGTCATAACTCTGTGCTGCTGCATATTGATTCACAACTCGTCGATCTTGCATCTTCTGAAGCAGGTCCTCTTGCCAAAGGGCAATTGTTTGGCGATCGTTTTGTGAAAGACATCACAAAATGTAGATTTTCCTAGTTATTTATGACGGAAAGTCTTAATTTTATTAAAGACACGGAGGCGAATATTATGCGTTCTTTTCATGCTTTATTTAAATAGCAGCAGTCAAGAAAACTACAACTCCCAGCAGAGTTAGCGACCTCGTAACCAATGGGAGTAAAACTGTAAAGGCAACCAGCCAATCACAACAATACATGAACTATAGAGAGTACGCTTGACTGCGCACAGCCCTCTTTTCTTGAGCGAGCAAATTTAGTTAGAAACATAAAACAACGGATAGATGAGTCCAATAATAGCAAATGCCAATGAAATTGAACAGAAGTCCTGCAGCATAGTGATGATGCGAACTGTATGTGGATGAATTTGTAGATCCCTCGAAGTTTGCGATGATACGTCCTGCGCCGTCCCGCTGCATGATGAGAGAATAGAGCCGGTAGATTCATCCTGAAGCTGGCGGAAGAGCCGGAGTCGCTGGGAGGGAAGAAACAAAGTACAGATTAAAAGCAGTACTTGTGGTGGGATAATATTCGCCTCCGTGTCTTTAATAAAATTAAGACTTTCCGTCATAAATTACTAGGAAAATCTACATTTTATGACAAGACCGGAGGCTCTTATTATGCGCGTTTAAAGCTTATCAACAACAATAGTAGCGGCAGATGTAACAGGTTTACAGTAAAAGGTTTTAAACACGTTATCATTGGACCAATCTGCGGACCTGAGAATGTGCTCCAAGCTGGAACCCAAGGCAAAAGCCTTGGAGGCCATGGCACCCCTGGCTGAATGAGCCCCAAACACTGAAATATCAATCCCGGCCAGAGACATAATCCATTTGACCCATCGAGCCAACGTAGCCGCAGACACAGGCTTATGGGGCTTACGAAATGATATTAACAATTGGGAAGATGAAGACGTTCTCAGGACCGCAGTTCTTTTTTCATATTCTTTTAAACAAAGACCCACACAGAGATTTGGTTTATCTGGAAAGAAAGGATAAAAGACCGAATGTAGATTAGTCTTAGTACGTCTGGAGATATGAAACATAACTCCCGATGGCAAATATTGACGGGCGGAAACATCCAAGGACTTAACGTCCGACGTTCTTCTTCATGGATATTAAACACAGAAGCATAGTAAGTTTAGCAGACAGCATTTTGAGTGTTAGGAAAGAATTATCCGGCCAATTGACAATAAAGTTCAATACCAGTGAAACGTCCCAAAGATGTGAGTATTTAGCAGAAGGGGGTCTGGAAAGCTTAACGCCTTTCAGGAGGCGACAGATCAAAGGGTGGGAACCGATCGGAGTACCTTCCACTAGAGAATGATTAATAGATATTGCCGATCTGTATAGATTGATTGTCCGATAAGATTTGCCTAGACCCGCCTGGGCGGCTAGAAAGTTAATAATCAGGTTGACATCCGCTGAAACGGGATTGGCACATTGTCCCACACACCAGCTTGACCAAAGAGCCCAAGCTGACTCGTATGCTCGTCTTGTGCCTGGTGCCCATGCATTGTTAATAAATTCCGTAGCTTCTGACGAAATCGGGAAGGATTGTGGGGAAGGCCGGAAACAAACCATGCTGACAGAGTTAGGGAACCGTCTAGAATTAGATTGTGGGGACGCCCGACTGGGTCCAGGAGAAGAGATGGGAAATTCGGAAGAAGAATTGGAAAATCTACCGCAAGTTCGAGAAGAGGAGGAAACCAGATCTGTGATTGCCAAAAGGGAGCCAGAAGAACCAAGGACGCCTGTTGGCGTCGGACTTGATTTAGAACCCTGTTGATAAGGATAAAAGGAGGAAACGCATAGTTTAGAGACTGAGACCAGTCTTGAAGGAACGCGTCCGTGGCTAGGGCTAGAGGATCTGGACGCCAACTGAAGAAACGGGGAAGCCGAGCGTTGAGTCTGGAAGCAAATAGATCTATCTGAAATGGGCCCCACTTCCTCTCGAGATACCGGAAAGCTGAGCGGTGCAACATCCAGTCGCTGTAATCGGATAAATGACGAGAATGCCAGTCTGCAGTGGCGTTCAAGGAACCTGGAAGATATTCGGCTATGAGAGAAAACTTGTGAGCCAGGCAAAATTCCCAAAGACTCTTGGCCAGAAGTGCCAACGGTCTGGATCTGGTGCCCCCGAGGTGATTGATATACCGAACTGCCGCGATGTTGTCCATGCGAAGCAGGATAGCGCATTGAGCTCTGTTTTTTGTAAAGCTTTTGATCGCAAAGGAGCCTGCAAGAAGCTCTAAACAATTTATGTGTAATCTGGACTCCCCTGCGGACCATGTACCGCCAGTCGATATCGCCCCACACCGGGCGCCCCAGCCTGTGAGACTTGCATCTGATTCTAATACAAGATCTGGCACAGAGGGGAAGATGCACCTGCCGTTCCAGGCTTCTAAATGGGATATCCACCATTGGATTTCCATTTGCGATTCTTGGTCGAGAGTCACGAGGTCGGAAAAAGCCAAACCTCGGCGAAGATGAAGAATCTTGAGGCGTTGTAGAGCGCGGTAATGAAGGGGCCCCGGGAAGATAGCCTGAATGGAAGAAGCGAGGAGACCTACCACCCTTGCAAGGGCTCTGAGAGAAATAGAGTCTTTTTGAAGAGTTAAAGCTAGCTCCTTTTTGATTGCTGAGATCTTTGCCTGAGGGAGGAGCAAGGAAGCTGACACAGAATCTATCTGGAAGCCCAGGAACTCTATCTGTTGTGAAGGTATGATTGCTGATTTCTCGAGATTTATTAGGAAACCCAGATCTGAAAGAAGGGTAGAAGTTATGTGAAGGTGATTCAGAAGAGAAGCCTTGTTCTGGTGCATAATCAGAATGTCGTCCAGATAAATGATAAGTCTGATGCCTAACGACCTGAGATAAGCTACCACTGGTTTCAATAACTTTGTAAAGCACCAGGGAGCGGAAGACAGGCCAAACGGAAGGGAGGAAAAATGAAAAGTTTCTGAATTCCACTGAAATTGAAAGAATTTCCTGTGGTAAGGATGAATGGGAATGGTTAAGTATGCGTCTTGTAAATCCAATCTGACTAGCCAGTCGAATTGGAGCAAAATATCCCTGAGATGGATGATAGTCTCCATCTTGAAATGACGATAAACTACGAATTGGTTGAAGGCCTTCAAATTGATCACTGGACGAAGTTTCTTGTTCTTCTTGTGAACAAGGAAGATAGAACTGAGGAAACCTGACGGATCCAGACTGCAGTGCTGGATAGCCTTTTTTGTGATAAGAGATTGAATCTCTGCGGAAATTAGAGAAGACATTTGGAGGGAGAACTTTGGGAGAGGAGGGGGGGAGGATTGAAAGGGGGGGAGAAAGAAGTTCTATGCGATATCCCTGTACTGTGGAAAGAACCCATGGGTCGGAAGAAATTGATTCCCACTTCTTTTGAAAGAAACGAAGCCGACCTCCCACGGGAAGGCCAGAAGGTTGGTTTACCTTGGTTGTTGGCCGATCTGGCGAAACGTTGGCCGCGACCGCGGAATCCCCTTGACCGCTGGGGGTAAAATTGAGGCTTGAACTCTTGTTGGTAGGTGCCATAAGAGTTTGGATATGCTCTGGAGCCTTGGTTCCTGTAGGGACGGCCGGTAAAGCGACTCCTACCTCTACCGGCCCGGGCGAAAACCCGCTGATTGAAAACCTTTTTCATCGATTGCTGAGCCTTATCAATAGACGAGAAGGTTGAAACAAACCGGTTTAGATCCTTGATGAAGGAACTGCCAAACAGATTGCCCTCAGCGTGGACACCGGGGTCCCGAGTGGCGAGATTGGCCAGTTTAGGATCCATCTTTAAGAGAAGACCCTTCCGTCTCTCGTGGATTATTGCCGAATTAGCATTTCCTAAGAGGCAAAAGGCCCGTTGGATCCATAGCGAGAGATCTGCAGGGTCGATTGACCCGTTTTCCATCCTTGCTGTTTCGGCCAGATCGAAAATCCTCGCTAGAGGTCCTACCACATCCAAAAGCTTATCCTGGCACGTGGTCCAGGCTTTATCAACTCCCTTACGGGGGTCCTTTCCGTATTTTGTAAAAAATGTGATGAGACTCTCATCTATAATTGGAGTGGCCGTGATGTTAGAGTCCAATGTCGGTCTGGGACATTCCGATTTCAATTTGGCCCGAGTCTGCTTATCCAGGGGCAACCGTAAACGAGCGGAAATATATGCGCCAACATGGTCCAACGGGAGCCATTCCGTTGAATTTGGGTGGTGGATAAGGGATGGGTCGAACATAGGAACGCCATCGGCGTCCGTTACACTGGAAGTGGGTTCGTTTGAAGAAATTTTTGCCCTTTTTCGAGGTGTGGAAGGAAGTGAAATTGCCTCCTCCGGGTTATCAGACTGGTCTGACATGTCCATATCATCATCATCTGTGTCCAAAATTTTTTCAATCACTAATTTACTTGGCGCTGAAATATGCTTCGCTTTGTTCTTGCATTTTTTGTGAGGTGTTGCAATGGGCACCGAAATCCCCTCCTTGGAAGGAGGCCTGGGAGGAAACAAGTCCTCATCCTGGTGTGAGCAAAGCTCACTTGCCTTAACTGCGCCCTTACGTGATTTGTTCGACAATATTTTCCTTTTTCTGCTTTCCCCCGCAGAATGGGCCTTGGCTTTGGACACCATGGACAATACTGAATTTTCGATGTTCTTAGACATCTTATCCATCGTTGCTTTAAAAGCACTTTTCATGGAGGAATGTATAAACTCACTTATATCTTGTTTGAGCAAATCCTCCTCCTCCCCTGATTCTGACAACGAAGGGGAATTAGAATTCATTATTATCTTGACAATTTAGACCAAGAACGGATGAAATAGAGTAAAAATCACCAAAACTGGTTAATGAAGAGTTAACTAAGGAGCAAAACGCTCCCAACTGAACAGGCACGCCCCCAAGGGCTGGAACAGAGTCTAATGGGCGGAGACAAGGCGTGTTCCCTGAGGCGAGAGACGCGTGAAGAATTTCAGAGGAAACCCGACCGTCGAAGGGGCCTGACGCGGTAAGCTTTCCTCAGCCGCGCAATGCCGTGCGCGCCGCTGACAGGAGCAGGAACAGCTGTTCGAACGCGACCGTTGAGTCGCGCTCGACAGCAGGACCTGAATAACTTGACGGTGGTGGGGGGGGGGAAAGAAAAATAGACGCGTGAAAGCGCGCGACACTAAAAAAGGTTGGAAACCTTTAATTTATCTGCATTTCGGCAGAAATGTAACTAACACATAACAACATAAGCATAAAACAATTCCTGAGGAAACAAAGAGAGTACTTATCTCGACTGCGCAGCAGCAAGAAAAGAGGGCTGTGCGCAGTCAAGCGTACTCTCTATAGTTCATGTATTGTTGTGATTGGCTGGTTGCCTTTACAGTTTTACTCCCATTGGTTACGAGGTCGCTAACTCTGCTGGGAGTTGTAGTTTTCTTGACTGCTGCTATTTAAATAAAGCATGAAAAGAACGCATAATAAGAGCCTCCGGTCTTGTCATAAAATTTGTGAATACATTCACATCGTTGGACAAATTACAAACTTCACTTAAGTAGATGATCAATCCACTTTTTGGACGGGACGGTTGTTTTTTAGGACAACCAACCATCTGGGGTTACCAGCAATGTCCTTCAAGATGAGCTGCCTTCAAAAGCAGAGGTATTACCCAAGATCCAAATCAAACAGGCTTCTATCCTTCCAAATCAAGAAACCCACGTGGCCGTGGCTTCAACAGAGGTTATAAAGCCATTGACTACACCCCAACAGGTAACAAACCTTCATGTTCTTTCTCCCCCTTCTCTTCCTTTGGTGGGCAGAAGAAGACATTTTGTTCACTTTTGGGAAAAAAAGTCCTCAGATGCCTGGATGTAGAACACAGTGCATAGAACTAATTAATATTCCATTTGAAACAGATCTACCTCCTCCTCTCCTTTTTTCCCCAACTAGAGAAGTCTTCTATTGACTCAGAAATTCAAGAGCTTTTAATAAAACAGGCCATCGCTTGCCAACATCCCCTAGGTTTCTGCAGCAACATTTTCCTAGTGCAAAAGAAGGAAGGCGATCAGAGATTGGTCCTCAATCTCAGGGATTTCAATCCTTTTGTGGTTTACAGCCATTTCAAGATGGAGGGTATACATATGTTGATAGATTTACTGACAGAGAAAGATTGGATGGTCCGTCTAGATCTGAAGGACGCTTATTTGACAGTGCCCATTTCTCCCTCCCACAGGAAGCTTCTTCAGTTCCACTGGAGGGACAAATGCTACGAATATTTGACACTCCCTTTTGGCTTGTCATCAGCCCCCTGGGTGTTCACCAAACTTCTGAAACCCATAGTAGAACAACTTTGCGGGAGGGGAATTAGTTTGATCATTTATCTAGACGATATGATTCTTCTTGCCCAGGATCAGTCCATTCTGCGAACTCACCTTTCGTGGACAATCTCCTCATTGCAAAATCTGGGATTTGTGATCAATCTCAAGAAATCTTTCTTGACCCCGTATCAATGCCTGGAATTTCTGGGGTTTCAGGTGGATTCTGTCACAGCTCAACTTCTTTTCCCGGCACCAAAAATGAAGTAGATCAAGAGAGAATTGAGGGTGACTTTGTCGAAACAGATGGTTTCTTTGAGGTCCCTAGCCAGGATTGTAGGGTTACTTACTTCTTCGATTCAAGAGATCTTTCTGGGTCCCTTGCATTATAGGGCCCTTCAGAGATGAAAGATTCTGTACCTGCAATAGGGTTTTTCATACGACCATCTGAGCCCCTTATTGGTCGAGTAGCAGGAGGAAATTCACTTGTGACTTTCTCACATGGAAGCTTGGAATAGCAGAGCCATCTTTGGTGCCTCTCCAGAGATTGTGATAGAGCCAGATGCAAGCCATTGGGGCTGGGGAGCAAGATGCAGACCTTTTTCAACAGGAGGTCGGTGGTCATTGCAAGAGTTTAGATCGCCACATAAATTGCTTGGAACTGCTAGCGGGTTCCTTCACCATCAGGTCTCTGTCTCCTGTCAGGAGCAACTGTTGCATCCTTTTGAGGCTGGACAATCTTTCAGCAGTCCGATATATCAACCGGTTGGGAGGTACCAGATGAAGCCTTCCAGCGAACATTGCGAGGGAGTTTTGGCATTTTTGCCTGTCTCAGAGAATAATGGTGGCAGTGGAGTTCCTTCCAGGGAAGGAGAATATGATTGCAGACTGGAACTCCCGTCTTCTGAGGGATTCCATTGATTGGAAACTTCATCCAGAGATTTTTCAGAAGATCATGTCTTTGTGGGGTCTTTGTCACATAGACCTGTTTGCCTCTCGCCTCAACTGTAAAGTCTCATGATTTTTCAGTTTGAGACCGGATCCGTTAGCCCTGGCAACTGATGCTTTCCTGCAGGACTGAACAGGTCAGATGAATTATGCTCTTCCTCCTTTTGCCCTGATCCCAAGAGTGGCGGCTCTCATGAGACGCCAGTCGGCATCATTGATTCTCCTCATTTCTGTGTGGAGGAATCAGCCTTGGTTTCTGTCTCTTCTGGAATTGTCCATTGCTCTTCCTCTCCTTCTGCCAGTCTTTCCGTCTCTCCTGCAGGACCCAGTGACATCTCAGCACCCCCTCTTGCTATCAGATCAATTGACCCTCTTGGCTTGGATGATATCAGGCGAAATGGTCAAATGCAAGGAATTTCATCTGCAGCTGGCGCTTTTATACAGCAAGCTTGGGCTCCATCCACCCACAAGAGATATTCTTTGTCATGGCGAAAATGGGTGGGTTGGTGCCTTCGAGGGGACGTGGGTCCCATGGGATCCGATCTCGAAGATGTTCTAAATTGTTTGTCAGAATGCGCTGAAGCAGGTCTGTGTTACAGGTCAGTAAATTCTTTCAGTCAGCCATTTCAGCTGGACATACATGGATTGATGGTAAACCAATTGGCCAACATCCATTAGTATGTAAATTGCGTAAGGGCATCAGGGTATCCAATCCTCCTAAACCACGATATAAGCACTTGTGGGATGTGAATGTGGTTTTATCCTTCTTGAATTTTTGGCCAGTTAACTATTCCTTATCCTTGAAACAATTATCGGCAAAACTGACCATGTCATTATGCCTAATTTCATGTCGCAGAGTCTCAGATGTGAGAGCATTAGATTTAGTAGGTAGGTTGTTTTCCCCAACGGGAGTTTCGTTTATCATCTCCAGACAGACTAAACGTAGGTCTACATCAGTAGATTATCCGTCTTTTCCACACAATGACCAGCTTTGTGTGGTCAAATGTTTAAAGGTATATGAAGAATGCACAGATGGTCATAGGACTGACCTTTTGGGTCCACTTCTCATTGCAATTCAAAAACCTTTCCGTCCTGTGTCAGCTGCTACTTTAGCCCGTTGGATTCGTTGGGTGATGCCGGAGGCAGGTATTGACATTTCTTTGCATGGTGCTCATTCTACTAGAGGAGCCATGGCGTCTAAAGCATTTTCTTTAGGTTCTAGGTTAGAAGATATTCTTTGTGTGGCTGACTGGTAAAATTATTCCATGTTTAAAATGTTTCATTATAAACCTATTGTGCAGGTTTCTTCTTTAGTTGTGGGTCAGCTTTGAACCAGCGTAATCTATTCTAGCTTTGCAACAAGAATTTTAGATTCTATTAAGGATACGGAGGCGAAGATTATTCCACCCGGGATGAAGCTGGAGCTCTCAAATGTTGAATGTTATTTACATGTAAATGGTATTGTATTGCGCCCTCCCTTGTTTTAGTCTGTTGAGGAAGACTTGGGATTCATATTTTTTCTTCTATTTTAGGTTCAGATGCTAAACAATCATGAACTGCGGGATTCTGAGGATTCTGGACAGAGTTGTTTTAGTCAGATGTAACGTCTTCTGGATTTTTTTGGGCAATGGAACTGCACTTGCAGATTTGTTTGGTTTCTTTGTATATACTGATTAGAGACATTTTGACCTGCCTTACAAAGAAAGAGGCCGTTAAGATGGTGCCTGTCTAATTTGTAGATGTTTCTTGGCTATCATTGGTGGGTTGAGATCCAGGCGTGGTTCAAAGCCTCTGTTTTTTTAGTGTGTTTACTGTTTTTGCTGTTTTTTCATTGGCTGCTATTTTGAGTAGTAAAGATTGAGAAGCATGCCTCCGTGTCCTTAATAGAATCTAAAATTCTTGACCCAAAGCTACAAAATTTTGTTTTCACTAGAAAGAAGTGGGATTTAATACTGGTAGTCATGGCGTTAGTATTGCTAATATTTGTGGGCACACAGAGCTCCACACTATCAGCGTTTAGATTTTATGTTCAAACTCGTAAAAACGTGTGTGTTTTACAGATTTCCATTATACTTCCTAAGATAAGGCAATTTACTCGACAAACCATATTAAAAAATATTTAATTATTTTTAGAATCCACATAGCTTGTCATCACACAAAATAGTTTGCAAAGGAATGCGTGAAGGTTGTGCAATGCAGAAACAACACCACTTGGAAAGACAAGTGTTATATGAAAACTTTAAAGAAAACACAATTGGAATGACCCTCTTCTTGTGTGTCCGAGGTGTATTAAAAACGCAGTTCACCTTGCTGACACCGAGACCTTTGAATGTAAGACTTGCACAGAATATTTTAATTCACAAAGCGTATTATAGGCGAGAAAGAGAAAGGGAGAGAAACTGAACCGAGCAATTAGTGCAAAATATAGAGGACACGAACAAGGAGTTGGATGAATGTCAGCTCAACAAAAAAGGAAAGGCAAGAGTGAAAGGGCATTTTGTAATGATGAGAACAATAATCATTATTAGAAGCACATTTATCGGCATTACTACTTGCAAGGAAGAGGGACACTTCAGTGGTGGGGGAAGTGATGGATGAGGAGGGAATATTCAATAAATTGGATACCGATCCCTTACAAAAAGTACAAAAATACAGTGAGGGGGCTTATCTGTCTGAATATACCTGAAACGTTAATTCGAGTCGGTAAATCTCGTGAAATCGAATCATTTGGCTTTAGAACTAAAAAGTAGTTATATTTTCCTTCTGCAAAGGTTAAGGAAATTACCAAGGAGCTCAAGTTAATCAAAAGCAATGAGAAACAGACCGCACTGTAGGCAGTGCTATGAAATTAATGATATTAGAAAAGGGCAATCAGGAAATTAAAAAAGGAAGTTCATAAGGCTAGCATAGAAAGTGAGAAAAATCACGCTGCACACTGCTTTATTCCATAGTACCAGCAACTTGCAGGAAGCGCAGCGAGGGGGGAAAGCATTTCTCAGAACTACAATGCCGGGTTAGATGCTTCTTTCAGCATCCGTCATAGATCACTGTCAGCTTCAAGAGACATGTTTCCTTTTTAAATGTCCAAAAGTTATCAGCCTTCTTCTTGGTACTATTCACGTTGGCACGTGTGCAATTTTTATCGTTATATAAAAATCTGCCATCTCTTAATGACCAAAATGTTTGTTTTTAGAATGAACACCATAAAAACTTCCACATCAGCTCACTTTTTAATTTCAGAAAGGCTATGAAATGTCAATTCCCAGGCCTCTTCACAGTCATTGTGTTGGTAATGATTAAATTAGGCTATGTTAATGGTAATCCATGCCGTTCTGGCAGGTCAGAATTGCTGTGGTCTGTCTTTTCTCAGGTGCACATTACGTGCTTTGCCTTGTTGTAATACTGTACTCAAAGACGCAACCGACTCAAACACTGCTCCTCTGGTGGTCTCCTTTAGGGCCGGACATCACTGCCATGAAAGTGACATTATCAGAAACATGGAGTGAGTTGTGAGGCAAATATGAGTTGTTTGGCTTAGACCAGAGAGGGTGCCCATTGAAAATCATTAAGGTTCTGCAAAAGGATTGCTTCCAAGTTTGACGCACAGTTTATTAACATATAATCCCGGGAGTCCTCCCGACGCACTGCAACATTGCCGCCGGCT
This sequence comes from Pleurodeles waltl, assembly GCF_031143425.1. Lineage (NCBI taxonomy): Eukaryota > Metazoa > Chordata > Amphibia > Caudata > Salamandridae > Pleurodeles > Pleurodeles waltl. The sequence continues at coordinate 404,773,079 of NC_090438.1, forward strand.
CAATTATGAGCTGGCGTCAATGTTGTGGGTAGTTTCCCATTGGGCAAGTGGGAAACTCATAATAGGGCCAGCGGGCGGAAGACCAAACTGGCGGTCTTGTGATCTAACGAGTTTGGAGGGAGGCTTTCGCCGCCCGCCAAACTCATAATGAGGACTGATTGTTTTACAGATAAGCAGGTGCTAGGCCTAGAGAAACAAAGATGGACCTTCTCTGTGACAAGGCACTTCTTCCATATAGGACGTTTTACCTCTTATGTGTGTCTATTAGCAGATTCTGCCCTGGGCGTTAGTTTCTATAGTTAGTTAATATATAATCTATGCCTTATCAGCCAACTTGATTGCATGCTGTCTGCATTCTAGACAGTTGACTCAGTACAGTCTCCTCGTAAATAAATGTATCACCTGGCAGTTCTGCTGTTAGCTGATTTTTTCAAGGTTAGGCACTTAGGGCCAGATGTATCAAAGAACTGGTTTGCATTTCTTAAATAGCAAATTTAAGAAATTGCTATTTAAGAAATGCAAAATGGGATGTATGAATTTTGCAATTCGGTAATAATGATTTCTTAAAATTCGCAAAAGCTATTACCGAATCGCAAATAGAGAATGCAACTCAATTTAACCCTATGGTACTGTAGGTTCATAGGTGCGAATGGTTTTGCATTTCCAAATGTGCGAATTCCAGTTAGGAATACACAAATTAGGTAATACAAACCCCAGGGTGCTGGGGGCCTAAGGCCCCCTCTGATGCACCCCCAAAAAATATTTGCGGACATGTGAAGCACACACATGCTTTAGGGGCATGTATGAGCTACATGTCAATTTTAAAAATGCTTATATAATGCATTTTTTAAATTTGCACATGCTTACCACCAAACTTTAATTTGTGGTAATTGCATTTCCTAAATACCCAATTCGATTTTAGGAAATGCTTAATACATGTGCTTTGGAAATCACAAATAGGAATTCTCTATTTGCGATTTCCTATTTAGAGAATCGCAATTTGCAAATCTTTAAATGGGGTCGCAATTTTAAGAAATCTCTATTTTTGAATTTCCTTAAAATTGCACGGCGAATGCCTTTCATACATTGTGAAAGGCATTTTTGCATTCAGAAACAGTTGAATTTTGCGATTCGCATCGTTTGCGAATGCAAAAAAGTTTGATACATGTGGCCCTTGATCTCCAGTATATATTTGGGGTGTGCAAAAACATTGTGATTCAGGGCCATTTTGTTCAAATATTTACAAACTAAGGGCCAGATGTATCAAGGAGGCCTTTTGCGAGTCGGAAATAGCGATTTTTAAGAAATCGCTATTTCTGATTCGCAAAATGCAATGTATCACATTTGCGAATCGGTAATATCGATTTCTTAAAAATCGCAAATGCTATTACCAAATCACAAATTACAATACCGGCCCCATTCGCACCTATGGGCCTGTAGGCCCATATCTGCAAATGTTTTGCATTTCCAAAATTTGTATTTCTTAACCAGAAATCGCAATCTTGGAAATGCAAAACCCCAGGGTGCTGGGGGCCTAAGGCCCCCTCTGCTGCACCCCAAAATCATTTTTTGCAACATGTAAGGTACACACATGCCAAAAGGGCATGTGTGCTTTACATGTAAATTTTAAAAATTCATTTTGAATGCATTTTTAAAATTTGCACATGGTTACCACCAAGTTCAACTTGGTGGTAAACAGCGATTCCTAAATGCCCAATTCGCATTTAGGAATTGCTTCTTACATGTGCTAAGAAATCGCCAATAAGGAATCCTTATTTGCGATTTCTTATTTAGAGAGTCGCAATTTGCGACTCTCTAAACAGGGTCGCAATTTTAAGGAAACGCTACTTTAGCGATTCCTTAAAATTGCATTCAGAATGTCTTTCATACATTCTGAAATGGCTTTTTGCATTCGCAGACGGGCATTCGCACCATTTGCGAATGCAAAAAGCTTTCATACATCTGCCCCTAAATTACATCAATGACAATTAACCACATGCTTTTGTTAAAGGCTTACCTTCAGCCAAAGCTTTCACAGCAGCCAATGTCTCATTATTCACTTGTGTGTGAGAATAAGTAATTGCAGCAACAGAAGTTGTAGCTACTGCAGATTTGGGAGCTTTGTCAGCCAAAATATTTCCTACAATATGTACTCCTACACGTTGTCGGCCCAATGTATGATCTACAAGAGCTCTTGGTAGTCTGTCCTTAAGATCTGCTACCCTTCCCACATGTTTTTGTTTGATGGTGTTCCCTTTTGAATCCCTGAATCCGTTCAGGCACAAATTACATAAGTATTCACTGTAGGACTGGACACAGTAGTATGAATCACACACAGTCAAAGTGGACTGTTCAGGATCCGTATATTCCAGTGCCAAAATCAGAGCCTTAAGCTCTGCAAATTGTGCCGTAGAGCCCCCCAGAGTCTGCGTGTAGGTATGTTGAGGGTGGAATGTACCATCCTCATTACTTCACTAACTTCAGCGCAACCAGTGGAGTACTGATGTTTTGTGCCTATGGCTGGGTTTTCTGAACCATTAGTGTAAATGATCATTCTGTACTGATCAAGAAGCATGATGTTAGAGGGGACGGGGTACTCAAGTTCATATTGTAGAAATTTTGGGGTCTGTATTTTGGGGTCGAAAACAATCAACATCTGTGGCAGTCAGGGAGGTTGCCCATTGAATCCAGAGTGGATGTAACGCTTTCGCGTTTTGGACACTAGCTTCGGTCACTGCCTCGAGGGCTTGCACCGGGGTAACAACAACAATAATGAGTTTCCCTTGGGCAAGTGGTCTCTCCTTAATGACAGCCATCTGTACAGTAGCCAGTATTTTTTCTGTTGGTGCAAATCTTTGTTTTCCGTTAGAGAACAGGTGTGATTTATATGCTATGGGTACTGTGTCACCCTTATTGAATGTGACATAGGTGAACTCGATGGAACCGGGAATTATTCTGATGACCAAAATTGTTTTGCTGTTTGGCGTGTATAAGTGTTGTGCTTCTACGATGTCTTGTTTTAAATGTTTAAGTATGTGTGTATGTTCTGGTGTCCAGTGTTTGCTTGAAAAATATGGCCAAATTAAATCATAAAATGCTTATGCATTGTGGATAATAACCTGGAATGTATGTTCTGGCAATATTAAAGAAACCCAGTAATGACTGCAGTTTCTTGATGGTGTTCGGAGGTTAAGGTTGAGTACACTTTTCAAGAAAGTACGGGGCGAGGCTTTTGCCTTCATCAGATAATTTGTTTCCTAAAAATAGGACACTAAAAAAAGCAATTTTGGTTTTCTTACAGTTACATTTGTAGCCTTGGGCAGCGAATCCTAAAATGATGCGATCCACCCGAACCAAATGTGCACTCAGGTCATCATCTGTTAGGTAAATGTCATCAACCTATGACAACGCCTTGGGCAGACAATACCCCAGGGCTATTCTTCTACCTTTGGGGCAAGCAACAAAAGCACCACTGAGAGCCTAATATGCTGTGTGCATTTTGTATTGCAAATGGGCGTGTATGACTGTTTACATGTCTGTAATCTAAGACTATTCTATATTAATGGTGAGGTTTTGCTAGGAGAATAACAGGTTAGTCATTGCAGAGACGCAGGGTTCTATTACTCCCTGGTACTCAAGCTGTGTGAGAATGCCCCTCACGGGTGCTTTAGCTTCATGTTTAATTGGATATTCAGACTGGATCTGTGCAGTAGATCTAATTGGTATTACACGGTAGAGGCAATCTCTATCTCACCCTATGTGGTTGCAATACAGTGAAGAAGCCTGTGCTAAAGCCAAGTTGGCAGCGTAGGCTTCCTTTAGAATGTCTGAAGCTAGGACTGAGAAAGGAGGCAAAATTACAACTTGCCCTTGTGGGAGCACACAGACAAATTCAGGTGGCCAATCTTTTTCTGCCAATTAAATATCATAATTTAGTATTAATGTTCTCCAGAACTTTATTAGTGCGCTCTATGTCTCCCTCAATCTGTATACCCTGTAGGGTGGGGACACGCCAGTCGGCTGTCTCAACTTCAAGGAAGTGGTTAGTCAGTGCCACATACAGAAGATCTATAAGACTCTGGCGACATATGGTGACTTCTGTAGTGCTATCTATCAGAGTCACTGCGAGTGGCATCTTTAATTGAAATTGTTGCCACCGTTTTCTTTTTAAATTGGGGTTTGCTGCACACGTTTCTCTTCCTTTTTTGTGAAAGTCTCTGAGGAATCTTGTGAGTCCTTTTTCAGTTTCACGTATTCGTTTTGGTGTTCTGACCATACTCCTCTGTCACTCTGTTTAATCGGTGTGTCCCAGAAGGAACGAGATTGGCGACTGTCAGTATATTGATATCTATCTGGTATTTTTTAAGTATCCCTACTTCTAAGGTTGTACCTGTTTTCTGAGGTCTCCGGTGATGGAGATTCTCCTCTTTGTATTCTTCTATCTTTATTTTGTTTTGAATTATCCCAGTGTTTTTTAGAGCTCACTTGTGCTTCCTTAGTACCCTTCTTAGTGGAGGTACTGTGCAGTTGAGGTTTAGTTGGTCTGGCCCCCAGACTATTCCAACCTATACTAGTATAAGTTTAAGAAATAATCTTTGTCTGCTTCCGTTCCAGGTCTCGCTGAGGAACCTCCTAGAGGTGCTGGTGAATTGCCAGTGCTAATGCCTCCCATTTAATATTGCTAGAAATTATTGAGAACACTGTGCCAAGATTTCAAATTTAATCTCCAAGTCCAGGGCTGCCCCATGATCATTTTGAATTTGTTTCAATACTTCCAGTAAATATGTGAAATTACAGCATAGCACAGGTGGGGAATGCCACAAACGATCGCACATCGACATAGGTTTATCAAATGTTTGTTAATGATAGTCTTTTAAGAGCAACAGTTAGTAGTGGGTGCCAGGCTAGCCATGCACCTGCCACCTCAGGTGTCAAAGGAACACCCACTGGAAACAGTGAGTGGTAACCTGTATAATTAGAACAAAACGCCAGGGCACACCCAAAATGTAAACTCGAGGTTAGATCCAAGTGGTGCTTCAGGAATTGAATCAAAGTCCGGCAAGTAGGTAACACTCAATATTTATTACAGGTGGTTCAATTGTAACCGTGCCAGTTGCGTCGGTGTGTGTAGAGTAACTTACTCTACACACCCCGACACGACTAGCACGGTTACAATTGAACTACTAATAGGCCTAACATAGCCCTTGTTCTGCCATTATACTCCACATGATCGACTTGTCGACAGACTTACCTCAGTCCAATGGATTCTTGGGACTCTGTTGCACCTTATATTCTTTTTTACATACATCCGCGTAGCTAAAGCCTTGACAAAGTCTGGAAGACGAAACACGTGTCGGCTATTTTTTTGGTGTAGTGAATTGTATTTGATTTTGGTCACTGGATTGGAATCAATGTTGGCCGTGTGGGACCGTCATTGCTTAAAGGACCAAACCTAACGGGTTCTATTACATGTGGAAGGGTGCCATTAAACCAATCTGGGTGTTCTTGGTAATTTAGGGGTATTTGTAATATTGGTTGGCTCTGTACTGTAATGATACGTTCGCTAATCTGTATGTATGAAATGTGTTGGAGTCAACGTTTATTTCTGGGAAGGTGACCAATGAATAAAATATTTCTGTTCTGTATGCGTCTTGAGCTTCAACTACAAATGTGACATCCCCACCTTATTTGTTAATCCATTAGCTAAAAGGAATTGTTTGACAGGTTGTCTACAGTTCTCTTGAATATTTACTGGCTGTGCCATATTAAGGAATAGGTATTAGAGTCTGGAACACCAATGAGGGAATACTTTTAAGGTTCAAGCTTGAACAACCTACAGTCTAGATAGGTGATCCCTATTCAGCTGAGGAGGATTTTCTCTAAAACCACAGACATCTCCATAAAATGGTACTTAAGGTGTTGTATGTATGTGTGGACAGAGATACTCTGGGGACCAGTATAATTAGTGCCATACCAACGTTGGCAGCGCCATGTCGTAGGGCTCTCATTATTAATATAGGACTGCTGGATATGGGACGGCAGCACCACTGTTTGTGAGAGACTGATCAATCCCATATTGTCTTGGCAGATTTTGGCCTAACCCTTTCAGCAAGCTAGCAGCACCTCACCGAATCCTGAAAGAAAAGGTGATTTGTGGCAGCCTGAAACATAACACTCTGTGGCTTCTCAGGGGAAGTCATGGTCAACATGTCTCACCCCTTTCTCTTGTGAGTAAAAGGTCTCATACACACACATAGGCCAAAGAAAGTGATGCATGATGGCTGTCAATACATTTATTGAAAAGACTGCAATCTACGGTAATATATAGGAGCTACAATTATTAGGGCAATGAGACATAACAGAATTAGAATGGTGGTGACCAGCAAGAAGAAAATAAACAGTCTCTACATACTGAATTAACACACATAGATGAATTCTACATAACCACTACATTCTAAGCAGGAGCATAGCCGTGATCATACAAAAATCTTGGTAATCAAGGACTTCAATTACTGGGCTAATGAGGGCACAGGTGGGCAAGCATCTTTGAAATTAACTGATCTGTTAAACTGCCTGCAATCTGAACAATGTGTTACTCTCCTACTCACATAAAGGGCCATATTTTAGACCAGGTAGGGGTGACTAATCTCTTGGTGGACAAACTTATGGTCATACCCTGTGTTTGGTCAAAACGCTTTCTAATTACATTTTCACTCGTAGACTCTAGTCCTTCCCAACCCACAGTATGACAAGGGACACTAATGATTCCTTTAATAACTCACTGGTGAAAACTCTTAAAAATAAACAGGGGTAATATTAATCAGCAAGTGGAAAGCATTGCAACTTGGCTAAAGGAAGTCAGTAGTATCCATACCCCTATTCAGAAAATCAGACTGGCTACGTATCATGACACCCTAGTATGGTTTTCTGAAGAACTAAAACTTGCTAAATTGGAACTTCACTGGATTAGGTGTAACTGGTGAAGGACGTATTGACCTGGAAAAAGCAAAATGTATTGGTCCAAGCTTAAATAATACAAAAATTCCATTATGCAAGCTTAATCTGCTTTTTTTCAGAAAAATTATAAATTCTACAAATGTATCAAGGGTATATTTTCGTAATAGTCTCTGATCTATTAAATCTTTTAATGATTCACTTTTAATGACTCCCTCTACCCAATCCATCTGTGATGCTCTCAATTAATTTTTCATTGACAAGTTTCAAAGTAATTAAAGTTAGCATCCCCCCCAAGCCCTCTCCACAAGAAAACACCCATGTCCCTCATGGACCTACTGGCAAAGGTGAAATCAGGTGCCCCTTCTGACATCTGCCCTCCAAAAGTGCTACAAGTAGTTTTTTCACACTTCTCTGATCTTGTTTAATCCCTACTCAGTGACTCTTTGAGCCAAGGTTTGGTCCATAGCCTGTTTAAGGAAGTAATAGTGGTTCCGTTATTAAAAACAAAAGTTGGTGATGACCCATATGTGTTGAAGAACTATCACCCTATCTCTTTGGTTACTTACTTAGCTAAAGTTTTGTAAGCACATGTTGCTAGTTTTCTATGCTTCTTCCTTGAGGAAACCCACTTTCTCGACCCCCAACAAGCGGGTTTCCGGCCCGCCCACTCTACCGAAGCTATGATTCTCTCTATAGTATACAATTTGAGGGAAGAAGTTGATCGGGGGCCACCCAGACGTTGGTGCTTCTGGATCTCTCTGCAGCATTTGACAAAGTCTTTCATGAGCTCTTGATGGAGCGTGTTGAGGCTACTGGCCTATGGGACATGGCGTTCAGTTGGTTTTGCCTCCTTGCTAAAAGACTGCTCTCAGTTGGTCCACTTATCCCCTTTTGGCTCTCGCTAGGTCCATCTCACTTGTGGCATCCCACAAGTGTCGTCTTTATCCCCTTACTTTTTTAATTTGTATGTACACTTCCTTGCTCACTCTCTGAAAAAAATGAAGGTGAGAGTACAACTATGCAGATGACATGCAATTACGTTTTGCTATTGATATTACTCCAGCGTCCAAAATTGCTTTCCAAAACTCAATGTTATTCATCCACGATTGGATGAATAGTATTCAACTCAAACTAAACTCCGACCAGATGGAGACTGTCTTAACTAGCAACATGCATGATCCTTTGCACTCCATATTCTGGGCACTCTCGCACAGCCTAAGAATTCTGTAAAGAGTCTGGGAGTCCTTGTTGATTAAAAACCTGTCCATGAAGCCTCAGGTTGGGGCAGTGATCCCATCCTGCTTTCTCCAGCTTCAGAAAATCAGGAACATTGGTAAATTCTTTACCCAAAAGCTCCTGTCCAGGTCATCCTTGTATTAGTCATTTCCAGGATCAACTATGCCAATTCTCTCTACATAGGTCTCCCTGAAAGTCTTAACCGGAATTGCAACTGGTACAGAAGCAGGCCTCCTGATTAATTTATCGACAACCCAGGAGGTTTCACATTACCCCCTGATGAGGAAACTACTCTGGCTGCCAGTGAAACAGCAAACGGCTTTTAAGATGGGATGCATTATTTTCAATTATCTTTATATCTGCTACCAAATTCAAAGGTATACCCCTACCAACAATTTGAGGTTCACCTTTCTGAATGTTCTTAAAGTCTCTTCTTCCAAAAAGAGAATTTGATGTTCCAGATTTTCCATAGTGCCCCCGCTTCTGGAACTCCATTTCATACAACACCAGAACAACCTCTTCCTATCCTAGATTTAGACAAATCCTGAAAACATGGTTTATCATACAAGCATAAATGAATCAATGAGCAGAAGATTATGTTCCTGTATTTGATCAGTTACTAGAAGAGCAATACATTCTGCCAAGGACTGTGGAAAGTGAGGTATATGGCCTCGAGGTCTATATACCAGCAAACAGGTTAAGGAAGTAGTTGTAGAATCCAGTTTGATCAGTTGACTGTCGATTGCTCTAATATTGAGAGCAGTCAGCCTGATGAATTTCAATTTGATAAGAATTACAGCTAATATGCCTCCCCCTATTTTATCTGTAGATCGATTAGCCTGAAAAAGGAAATAATTATATGGAAGTGCTGCTAAGATATCAGGGGATGATTCCGATGATAACCAATATTCAGTTACCAATAGCACACCTGTTTTTTCAAAATCTATTAACTGGATTATTTCAAATTGATGTTTAACCATTGAACAAGTGTTCCAATAGATGACCGTGAGCTGATTAATCGAGCTATCAGTTCTCTGGAGGGCACTAACTGGGGGACTGGGTGAGATATGTAGTGTGGTGGTGGAGCTATTATTGCTTAGTAGCCCTAAGTTAGAAAGATGAGACTTTATAGTGGGCTTCAATTGGTGTCCTGCTGAGTATAATTGTTTTAGTTAGTGCGTAGTGTCTGGCTCCTGGCCCCGGCTGGTCACGGACGGGTGCAGACGGGCTTTCCTTTGGCGTGTCTGTGCCACTGCTGGCATTTAAAGGGCCTCAAGCACTTACAGTCTCCGCCCCCTTAAAAACTACTTGTTCCCTCTGAGTACTGAATGGCCATTAAGATGCAGCTAGCATCTGCAAGTGCTCAATAATGTGCAAACAGGCAAAAGTACACATTTACATTTTAATAGCAGCAAAAAAAGACTTAAAAGTGCCCTATTGTTAAACAGGTGCTTAAAACAACCAAAGATATAAGGATAACAATCATTGCAGTGTAAACAGTTTCTGTACTTGGCGCGTCCGTGTCGCTGCTGGCATTTAAAGGGCATCAAGCTCTTACAGGCGCCACCCCCTCAAAAACAATTTGTTCCTTTCAAGTAGTCAATAACCACTAAGAGGCAGCTAGCATCTGCAAGCGCTTGATAATACGCAAACAGGCAAAAGTACGTTTTAATAGCAGTAAGCGAGGTTAAAACTTCCCCTTTGTTAAAACATGTGTTTAATACATCCAAAGACAAGAGCAATGCAATGTTCCACTTGCAGTTATTCAGCCTAAATACTCTGCATGGTCCTCTATGTAAAAGGGTGAGTTTTGATGGCAGATGCTTTAAAGCCTTTTGACATAAAGAAGGGGGGAGCCAACAGATTCAGGTGGTGATGTCATTCATGCTGTTATTAGTAGTGTATTACTGATGTACAAGTTATTTACCTTCGGTAACAAAATATCTGGTAGAGACATACTGTAGTCAAAAGACCCCTCCCATTCCTCCCCATATTCATACCCATAGGAAAAAGGGTCTGAATCCGACCTGGGGCGAATAGGCCCCTCCGAGTCGTCGGGGATAAGAATTGGGTAGACGTCGATAGTGGGCACTACCAACGTCAGGAGCATCGATAATCAACCCGGCGCCAGAGAAGGTCTCGAAGGTGCGACCGGCGCTGGTGCGGATCTGGAGGTGACCTAGCTGGCCGGGGCCTAAGCCACCTGTGCGGAACCCAAAGGACCCTCAGCCGAACCCCTTGGGCCCGAAGGCGCCGTATCGGGGTCGACCTGCCCAAAGATGAGGTGCATGGCCCCGTAAAACTCTTTCAGTTGGGCGGGGGTTGCTTCGGGAAACTCTGGGTAGCACGGTGTTGACCCAGACGCAGGCTCCGAGGACAGAGGCCGAGTGCATGGATGCTCGTTCTGCGTAGCGTCGGCCGAGCGACGGGTGAAGTCTAAGAGCAAAATAACTTCTTCGACTTCTTCTTCTTATCTTAACCCGAGGATTTTGAAGAAGACGAGTGGTGATGACTCCGCGACCAATCTCGAGACCTTCCTATTGAGCGAGACCGGGACCTACGCGGAGTCAAGTGCCGGGCCGCCATTAGCTTTAGGGACCGCTCCCTCAAAGCCTTCGGGTGCATGGCCCGACACTCGGAGCACGACTTCGGGTCGTTGTCATGCTCGAGGCACCACAGACAAACGCGATGAGGATCCGTCACCGACATTGTCTGATGGCAGTCCTCACAAGGCTTGAACCCGGTCTTCTTGGACATCTCGATGCACCAAAGTGGTACACAAAAAACTTTGACAAAACGTCGAATTCTGCCACAAAATAGCCTAGGGTAGATCTTCTCCGGATCAGCGGGTGGCACGGAAAAAAAAAACTGACGTCACTGCGCCAGGGCAGCGTCTATGTACTACTCCCAACATCATCACGGTGAACACAACGCCTATGATGCCTGCGGAGTCGACCAATGCCACCTGCCGACGAGCAAGGCTATTGCTCGAAGAAAAATCTCCGGATACAGTCTGACACCTGGGGGAAATTCTAATGTAAGGAATCTGCAACTAGAAGTCTCTATCAGATGCAGGTTTATAGCTGTGAAGATATTACTAATGTCTTCCACATTGCGCCTGCAACCTTAATTGTCAGTTGTGTTAATGAGGCTTTGTCGTATCCACTCAACAGGGGGTTCATGTAGAATGAATGTTCTTAGAGGTTGGTGCCCCTAATAGACCTATTTTTCCTCTAACTTGGTAGTGGTCAAAAGGGGTGGTGGGGAAAGGAAGATTGAGATACAAAGTGCCTTCTTGCCTTGCAAGTAAGCTTTTGCTAACCCCCAGGTAAAGAAGTGTTGCGTTCCTGGTTGTCCATCACCCTCTCACCCAATGTATATTTAGAGTTGATTTCTCCAACGGATTACCATGCTCCCCAGGGATCTCTTTTCAGATTTGCTTAAGCCATTCTAGACAGCTAAAAGGTCTTTATAAAGTTTGACTAGAGGCCTGGTAGGGACAGTGCAGTCCATATGAGAAGTACGTCTCAAAGCCTTTACATCTTCTCAATCTTCTTTAACAGAAACTCAGGTACCACCTTCTGCCCCAATCAATAATCAAGAAAAGCCTTCTTCACTATGTTAATCACAAAATGTCTCCAATCAGCACTCCAAAGCGAGGTGTCTTTGGTGTCTTTCGACTACCCACTGCCCAGAGCCAATGTTCTGGAATGAGCACCATTCTAACAGGCTGTATGAGCGGAGATCTGTACATTTAGTTGATCCCTGAAACCACCAGTAAATTGATAGTTCTATTTTTCCACCGCCAGGCCCACGATTCTCAGGAACCCAGAGAAAGAGAGATGGAGGAAATAGATTGTGAGGCTGAGACCCGAGTACAATTGACCAGCAGTGACAGCACAGATGGTTGCAATAGCCTTCCAGATCATGAACGTGCTGGGAGCTGCACATGACTTCAACAGAAGAACAAGCAGGAATCCACATCCCATAGCCTTAATTTTCATGGCTCCCACATCTGTTTGTGATTTCAAATGTTTACAAAAAAACGGGCCATTTTGGGACAGGCATTTTAACTATCGGTCAGCTTAAAATAACCTGCAAAAAAGAACATATGAGTTTTCTAATAAACTTCCTACTACACCTTTAGTTCAATTACCTGTTCCTAACAAATTGTTATAAGAGTAATAAATGTGACCTGCACTCAAACGTCAGCTGTTTACAAATTAAGGAAGCTTGCATTTTTCTGGGTTTCTAGATTTTACTTATGAAAACACAAATGGAATGAAAATATGCCACTGTAATGTTTACATCAATTGTTATGCTGTTATGGTTCAATGCAGAGAGGTGGCCTTGGAAATGCAATATTCCTCGTGCCTTTCACGTAGTAATTGATTTTATTTTGTGAAGCAGAATTATTGTGTTTCTTGTATTACATTTTGCGTTATCCTGACAACACTTGTTGACCTTTGTTTTTGTTTTGCCCAATTTCCTTAGTTCTGTAGCATTTTTGTGACCAGTACTACTCATATATCCATTAAATATATTACACAACACAAAATGACATCACGCAACTTGTGTGATTTGGACAGAATTTTGTATGCATATTTGGCACATTATCGGGTGTCCTATTTATGAATCAGTCTGTACTTACAAATGTTGTTTATGTACCGTTGCATGCTTTGTGCAGGCATGTCCACATTAAGCCTTTGCTTTCCGCTCAAAATAATTTCATTTTGCAAAGATTCATTTGTTGGCTTTCCTCTGGAGTTATGGTGCTGATTAACTGAATTAAAAGTTCTTTCTATACTGGCGAAGGCATAGGAAATGACTAAAAAGGCTTGAACCATGAACACATTTTTGGTTTTACTTATTGATATTTTGTATATTTTCAGCATGGTCTTAGTAGGATAGCTTATCTATGAAAAATGTTATACATTCATTTATCAGCCAATTTGAACTTGTGTTGGTTTTATATGTCTAGATACATACTTATACCCTACAAACCTACACATCTTGCACCAAAGAACGTGGTGCTTGCACCATCTTTAAAACTTAGCGCCGTACCACATGAAATGTGCTACTTCAAATTTAGTATGAAGAAAGAATGATTTTCAATAAAGAAATTGTTGACCGTTTTACAAGCTTAACTCAGAGTATATATTGCATTTGCTTTCTTTACCAATTAGGATCAGGTATCCATCATGATCTATCAGTATGTGTATGTTTGAACACAAATTCCTAAGAACTTGATTACTTTATGAATATTTATATCCATGTTCTCTTTGTTGTAAAGCTGGGTTGCGATCCAAAAGTTGAAAAAAAGCTGGTATCTATAGCTTTTTTGCGCTCTTTAGAAGAAAGGTGAATCATATGTAAATCAGTTTAATACACTCCCAGGGATATCTTCATATAGCGCAAGAGCACAGCCCGCACAAAGGCCCATAGCAGGATACTCTTTACTACTCTTGAACCTTTAAAATACAAATGTTGGGATGGGAACGACTTCAATGTTGCATTGTAAGCTACTTCATCAAATTGAAATGGTACACATTGTGTACACAAATTAAGAGATAATTTCTTAAAATGGAAAAACTGAGAACCCCTACACCAGTTCATGCGAGATCTTGCTTTGATAGGGCACAATTCACAAAAGTTCCATGGAACAAGTCAGGTGGATTTTCCCATGGAGTTTCTCCTATGTTTTCAGGATATTGCCAATATGTACAGATTTTTTTAAATGATATAACGAATGTTACTGGTAATCTGTGGCTTTTGCAGATTTCAAGGCATACTTATGTCTGTGCCAGAACTGTGAATCAACAGATCTGTTGCAGATTAAAAATGTATATACATTGTTGTTCCACTCATAATTTTGCCTGTGGAAAAACCCATTCGATAAACCCCCTCATTTAGGATTTCTAACCTTCCCACTCCGCCACAAATATCCATAACACCGTCCATTTACACCTTCCATTGAGCGGTGCAGTCGTTTTTCTGAATGTTTTTGAGGTAGTATCTATTTGTAAATTGCTGCTAGACACACAAAAGGTTATAACATAAAAACCTTGAAATTAACACTTTTAAAAAGGACACTTAACAATTATTAGTGTTAAAAATAAATAGTTCAAAATCGGAATACTTTCCACAGTATTTATCCCAAAAATATTTTGATGTTAGCATAGTGTGAAAGGGAATGACTTTGGGCTTAGGTTTATAGTGTTAAAGAATAGGGTAAAGGCTTGGGATATAGATCCGAATTCATTTTTAAAAAGTATTAATTAAATGTACAAGTTAGGCGCTAAAGGGGGGGTAAAGGGTTTTTAGGATTCCAAGAAGGGTAGCTTCAAGTGTCAGTTGAGGGGTTTTATGGTTGAAGGAAGCACATTGTTAATGGGAAGAAAGAAGTTTTTAGACTTAAGGGAATGGTAGTTTTAAGAGTTCATATCTTTTGGGGAAAAGGGGAGGGTAAAGGGGTAGTAAGCGTTTTTAGGGCTCAGAAAAGGGTAGCATTAAGGAGTGGTTAAATGCTTTTAAAGTTCAGGGAAGGGTAGCATTAGGGGTAGCAAGGGGTTTTCTGGTTGAGTTATGAAAGTGTTAAGAGACCTTAAGGGGTTTTAGTGTTAAGGATAGTAAGGCTTTTTAGGGTTTGGGATGGGTAATGCTAAAGATAAGATTTTTCAGGGTTCAGGTAGAGTTAAGAGGCAATAAAGAATATACGGGTAGTGTTAATAGGTGTTAAGGAGTTTATAGGGTTAAGGGAAGAGTAGCATTAATGGGTAGTAAGGGAATTTTAGGGTTCAGGAACAATTAGTGTTTCTTTAGTGTCACTGTTGGAAATGTGTTTACGGCCTCCTGATGAATGTAAAAGTTTTTATTAATCTGGGGGATCATGTCTGTTTTCAAATGGATAGGGACAGCTTTATCTGAGAGGTGCCCCTAGGGAAAGGGAGGATGACATATGGAGTTATTTTTTATTTTTTTAATTTTTTTTTAAGAACCACGACCATTAGTGCAGCAGGGATCGTGGCACAGGGGTCAGTGGTGTGAGGGGTCACTGCACCCCAAATATGGCTGCCATAGTACGAAAAATGGGAGTGGGGGCCCATTTCATAGTATTAGAGCCGAGGTCACGCTTGCTGTGCAAGGAACATGGCCCAAGCAACGGGGGTGACAAGCGTAGAAGTGGCTTTTTCCTTTTTTTGACACAAAAGGGTAGAAAGCCTGCTTTGTCTCTCAGGCCTACGATTGATGGCCCATCGGAGTGGGCAGTGCATGTATCATTGTTGCTTCAGGTGCAGTGGCACCGGAACTATGTGGTATGAGGGGCCAGCTAAACCCCATTTATGAGTGTTTTACTATCCTTTCTTACTTGCATTAGGGCCAATGCACACTGGCTGTGTGGTTGCTGTTTTGGGCCTCAGAGCAATGGCCCAGTGAATGGAAAAATTGAGGCAGAGGAGATGCTGTTTTCTGGGCATCAGCGAAATGTCAGGGAGAAAGATGAGTCAAGATAGTAGCATATGTTTTAACAAAGGGCAGGGGGGGGAAGCCCACTTCACAAGGCAGTAGCTATCATTAATGAAGCAGGTGTAGCGGCACTATGAGGCCCACTGTATCACAATTATGATTGTCTTTCTTTATGAAATGGTTATGGGTGCTCATTTTCCTTGCCAGCATTAGGGCCCGTGACACCTTTGCTGCAGACTGTGGGAGCTCGTTTGTTTTTCTGGAATGGAGGAGATATGGCCTAATGGTGAGAGCTGCTGACTTTATTCAAATCCTAGCATTGGCTCAACATCCTGTGATTCTGGGCAAACCAGTTAATCTCCCCATGACAAAAAAGGTAATCTGACTTTGTGTAATGTAATGGTGCTCAAGTCCTGGGACTGAGTTTGCACTATATAAAACTTAGAACAAAATGGACAGTGTGCCTGTTTCAAGATTGAAGTACTGGTCAGGCATGGTGTAGGAGTGGTGAGAGAGGTAGAGGCGATATCCTGCTACTCAGGGCCACAACTATCATTAGTACAGCAGGTGCAGTCGCATTGGGGCCCAGAAGCGCAAATGACTCACAACATCCCAGTTATGGGGAGCACAGTTGTTTAGTCAATTTTTGTTTTTGGTTCATGAATTTGCTCTTTTATAGGTTTTACATTTATTGTGGATTATAAACTACAGAAAAGTCTCCCTGAAGTGATTTCATAAGCCCCACTCCGGCACTCAGCCCTGCCTCTTCCACTCCCACAATCCGTCCCATAAAGTTTTGAATGGAGCATCTGACGTCAAAACATTTTGCTTTGGAGGTCTCAGTGCAAAACAGATTGAATACCTCTTCCTTAGTTCTACATATGTTCACATGGTCATTTCAACACACTGGGGTTGTCATTTGTGTAAATCCCAATTATGAGGCTAAAAATCCACCATTGTGATTCTGTGAATTGAGAATTAGGCCAGGCTTCTCCAACAGGTAGCTCGTGAACTACAGGTACCTTTCCAGCTACTTATACCTAGCTCTCTTGCATGCAGCCCGTATACTAAATCAAAACTTTTGCGAGGTTGAATTAATATATGAATAGCAACATAGAAAAGCATGTATTCAAGACAAAAATGTGTGTACTTTCAGAACTCATGACCTGATGTTTTAAGAAAAATGACTGAATTTCCAAAATTAATTCAAAACTGTTATTTGAGTGATAAACTGAAGTGTTGGGGAGATGTATCAAAACTGTTGTTACCTTATATTAGCCATAGAAGTTATTTGTTACTCATGTGGTGGCATTCGAAATTGAGCAAGACTGTTTTACATTACTACTGGTGAACCAGCCTGAAACACAGAGGCAATAACTGAGGACTAAGCTTGCATATGGTGCTCTCTAATGCAATCTTGTCTGATGTGTCACTGTTACAACACTAATAATATTGAAAGCTCTGGATGATTTTCACTGAACATAAGAAGCATTTATTACAGACCTGGTTAGAGACCCCTGAATTAGCCTTTGCTCTTGAGAATTACTTGTTTTGCCCAACACAGTATTTTTTGGGGTACTCAAACATATTTATGAATGTGACCCGCAGACAGGAAAGTCTTTTGAAGATGGGTTACCAGTTAATGGTTTTCAGAAAGCCAGGGAAAAAGCATTTTCTCTATTATTAAAATATGGGAGTCTCCTGTACTTGTACTCCATGAGATGGTTACCTACAACATTTTTACATGCAGTAATTCTAGAAATTCTTCAATTTCCCCATGCCTCTTTTTCTAACAATTTATGGAACATTTTAGTAATAGCAAACCTTTTTTTAAAAACTCTCCTTTCATAGATAGCAGCCATAGGGAATATTGAGATTGGCATTTACCAGAAAAAATAAAAACACAGAGTCTCCACCATTAAACTAATAGGCAACACCTTTAAGCAATACCTAGCGGAGACCAGCCATCATCCGTGCACATTTTAAAGATAACTCTCTAATGTCAACCCACTCAGCGGAAACACTCTAGAACAAATTTACCAAACTCAGAAAATGTCATCCACTAGCATAACTAGCCACCATTAGTTCATTCTTATGCCCTTCTAGTTACCTTCTTTAGGTGCAATAACTATTTAAGAAGGGTTGCACATCCATTTTAGTAAGGTTGAATTCATAGATATTCAGGTTCATATTCACAAATGTAAATTTGCATGTGATGATCTCTGTACACGGAGATCTACACCTGTGCTTATAAGTAAATTTCCTCATGAAAGGAATTCACCACCTCCATGTGTCTATCACACTCTAGATGTACATGTCTCCAGCCCCTCATGTTACAGCATGAGGACTCCTAAAACCAGATTTATGGCCATAAAGCCATCATTAGTGATTTTCAGGGTGGTTGTGGAGATCTTCTCCACCAAGTTGACATTTTATTTATATAAATAGTAACACATAAAAATAATAAAGTTAAATAGGAATTGTAAAAAGTGTTTATATTTTATATATATATATATACATATATATATATTTAAAGTCTGAAAAAACCCTTTCCTCGCTTCTACTAACCTAGGACTATCATACTAACAAGACACAAGCTCTCCACTATAAAAGCTTCACATTCTATTTAATTATACTTTAGATCAATGTTAAATATTTAAAACAATTAATTAATTGTAATTTGAATCCCCACACACTCATTTCCAGTATCAGTTGCTTTGTATATATTACAACCTCAGTGGTTATGTGTTATATTAATATTATTTTAAAATATTTTTTAAGTTATCATTTAAAGTAAAAAGTAATTCAATGCGTGGTTCTTGACTTACTCCAAGGTTTGGTTGGAGTACATGTAAGCCTGTTTTGTCATTAGTACTACTTAAATAAATGTAGGTGTACATTTGGTGAAGGGAATTGTCTTACTCATTTGTGTGTGTGTTTCCCTAAGCCTCACCCATTTTACAAATGCTTGAGGATGGTGAGGTGGAGTTGTGCAGCAGTGAGCATGTCTTCGGTGGAGTTGTCACTGGTGTTTTACTGGATCTGTTTTAATTATTTGCACCACATACAGTTTTATAAAAGCTACCTCAAAGTGTGGTGGCGTCACATAGGTCTAGGCCTACAACCTCGTGCACTGTGGTGCCCAGTATACCTACGTGCCTTGATACCACTTAGAACCAACAGTTGTCATTTGCAAATGCCAAATATAATTATATTAGTTACTGTTCTTGAACTATCTCTGCTACAATGGATGACGAATTTTGTAAAACCAAGTAAACCTGTGTTCCATGGTTCTTTTCCAAAAGTACTGCCTTTGACAAATGGGAGACATTCTAAACTACTGCTAAGTAACTAGGGTAACCTCCTAAATTGCTAGGGCCCTCCTAACCTGCCTCAGCTATTCATAAAACACGAATCAGCTGGTGAAATATTATAAATAAAATGTGACCAAAACTTTACAATGCTCCAATCAATATATTATTTATCAACCGCACTCTGCTTCTGTCAGCATGCAGATACAGGAATCCGTGCGTCGTAAACATGCCTCTTAGTCACAAGAGCGGTTAATTATACATCGCAAGCACTTTCTGCGCACAATGGCGCAGCTTGGCCGAAATATCTGAAGGGAATATGTTTAATGCCCTCCTTATTGAGCCAATCTGTGATAAATAACGCGAGAAGCGGGGACGGGGTGGCGCGTGCCCAGGCTGCGACGAGAGCAGTTACAGTAATGAAAAAATCAATATGTTATTGAAATGCCTTTCTTTTTACGGTGTCTGGCAGTGGCTGAGGCGGTTCCAGTGAAATACTGTGCTTGCGCGGGACATACCACTACTCCGAACTGCTCCGGCTCGCACAGGTCCTCGTACTCCTCTTTCAGCTGGGCCAGGGCGCTCAGCTCCTTCTGCTCCGGCAAGTTCTTCACCAGGTTCTAAAACAAAAGGGACAGACTTGGTTATCTTTTCATTTGAGACTGTAATTTCTAAGGACATGTGCTCCATATGAAAGATGTAAGAAGGGTTGCTTAATGCGTGTTGTTTTAAGTATTTCACTTAACTCAGTCACAGAGTCTCGCGACATCTGCACAGTGTAAATCAGGTGACGCAGTGTAAGTCATGTGCTGAAGAAGGCAATGCATCAATAGCCGTTTCTTTATGTTTTGCCTTATTGGCGCACAAGTGGCACGTGGTAGCATCTCAGTATGTGTTTAGAAAATAAATGGCCAAATTGTTGTATTTGCATGAGCAGTTCAGTGAGCTACATTAACACAATTAGCTATAGTAACTTTGGGTAGAATCAGGGTTGGTGCTAGATATGAACAGCTGCCAAGGGCTCCGAGCTAAGCACACCATGTGGCCCCACCCAGTGTCCACCGTGACTTGGGCCTCGCACCTATGCTCCAGGACTGCGACACCCATGGGATGGGTACTTATCTCTTGGGCTTCACAAGTATGTGTAGGCAGCGCTGCCTGCAATAGGAGAAGGCCCTTCCTAGTGACAAGCAACTATCACTCCTTCAGCCCTTGATGAGCTATGAAAGAGATGTACTTCTGAGTGGGAGGGGTCACTGCCGCACAGGAGAGGCCCTGCCCCTTGCAGGTTCAGGATCACCTTCCAGTATTGGGATGAAAATAGGGGTGCCACCTTTCCAACAGAAAAGTCCAGGCCATTTGTTGCTGTTTTAGTAGACTGCAAAGGCAGTTACACAGTACTAAATTTCGCTTTAAAGAAAATCACATGTATTCATTTGTAATAAGATGTTTCTGTCTTTGTTTCCCTTAATTATTACTCTGGGATTAAACACAGCTCTAGAACACGTTTAAGTGTGTTTTCTGTTTATATTTCCTGTTTTGATTATGTACAGATAAAGGCTAAAAATAACAGCTTTAGCTGATTTGCTTATTTTTGCCTATTTTTGTACTGGGGGAGCCATGGAACAGAACTGGACAGAAAAACAGCCAGATGCAACTCTAGGTGCAAACAGCCTTAAATGAGGAATGAAACCCATTTTATGCAGTTTTGTATAGCGCAAATGTAACTCAAAGGTATTGGAGTGCTTTACACGAGAGCCGGTTACATTACACAAAGACATTACATAAGGACCCATTCTATTTTTTAGGCAGAGGGAGATTAAGTGGTGTGCCCAGAATCACAGGATCCTGAGCTGAAGCCAAGACTGGAACCTGGTTCCTCAGTTACAAAGTCGGCAGCTCTAGCTGTAATGCCACATCCTGGTTAGACCGAGAGTGGCAGCCAGAAGCCACATGAAAACTCGGCTTTATATGGACTTGTGCTTCAAACTGGACCTCGAGTTGAGCCAGTGTCAGGAAGTACGCCTTTGGGTCTATTTCTCACATTATGCCTGTTTCAAAGTGCTGCCGTATGGTCAGGTCAGTGGACGAGGCACAGTGAGAGTATTATGTGCCCAGGATCAAACAGTTTATTAATTTAGTAGGCCCAGGACTAAAATACACTGCTACTTGGTACGAAGGCTATATATTTACCAGTGTAGTGTATCTAGATGACTATTACATAGGACTGGGACCTCCCTTCTCTCATGAAATAGTCATATATGTTTAAACATCTCAGTGACTAACAGCTTTTACGTTGAACCAAAATACTCCCAATCTTGCCAAAAAAGGAGCAGCAGAGCAATAAGCAAGGCCACTGGAATTATGTGGCAACAGAGGGTCAAATTATGTCACAGGGATGAGTAAATTATGGACCAAGAAAAGGCATATTATGCTGCATAATTCAGGACATTTTATGATAGTATTACTTAACTATATTGTCATTTTTACACTTGTTATCACTGCCTGGGCATTGGATGCACTTGATTAGTACCAGTTTAACATCCAAATGTAGCAATGATCAACAGAAAGGTAACCAGTCTAGCTTTGCAAATATCTTAAGCTGTGCGGCAATATGTCTTACTGTGCTATTAGGAACTTTTGAACTATTTGAGTTAGAAACAAGAATTGTTTTTGTTAAAACCTGTATATTATGCAGTACAGAATGGATTATGTGGCAAGTCTATATTAATGGGAAAAATGTGCAGCTGCACAATTACAGAATTCCAGTGGCCCCGGCAATAAATTCAGAAAAGTGACTGCCCAGGAGCACACATTTTGGCCATAGGGGAGGCCAGGATTAAAAAGCATGTTTCCTGGCTCCATGTCTTCACTGGATCACAACTGGGGTGTCAGTGATTCTGATGGAAAGGCGAAGGGGCTGCCCCTCTTAGGGACTTACCACTCCATTATGGGCCCTGCTCCGCTTTAGAACCTGATGATTATTTCCATCATAAGACTGTGATTAGATGTCAAATAACTTAGTTCCACGATTAAAATGTGCAACTTAGACCAGGTTCTGTGGCAGTGGGTACTTACTGGTCATGCGTGGTAGACCTTGATACTTACCACTGGTGTTTCATAGCTTAAGACAATTTCATTATTTTTGAATACCAGAGTTCATTTTCTAAACTTTTTGGTCACAATTTGCAATTTTGCACTGTCAAGGCTTACTCCAGGAGTTGATAAAGGATTAGAACTCAAATATAGTATGAAGAGTAACCATGCTTGATAAACTCAATCTCCAGGTGAGTTATCTTTATCATGACCTGTTTTAAACGGGGGATTTATAATGAAATGCCAAAATCTGCATTATAACGCTAGTGTCTGTCTGCATCTTCCAAAGTCTCTGCACACAAAATGGGCCTGTATATGTGAATTGTTTCTCCAAAGGCATAAATTGTCCTGTGAAGTGATAACGGAAAATTGGCCACCCTACTTGGCTTTTCCATCGATGGCTGGGGACCATTGGCTGTGAGGCCCAGGGACGGGGACTCTCCTTCCCTGGGTCTTGCAGCACCAAACCATGGATGTGAAGTACATGGTAGTGGGGCCACATCCCATGGGGCTTGTGCACTACATCATTAAGTGGCACATGGGAAGGAATACCCTTCCCCTGGGTTGCAGTGCTCGACTATTGTTTTGAGGCCAATGTTAGAGGACTACTCTATCCTCAGTTCAGTTTCCTGGGCCTTGCAGCATTAGAACATCGTTGCAAGGTCAAAAGGAGTGGAGGTCCCCACCCTGTGCCTCGCAGCCATTGTGTAGCATTGGCAGACCATGGGGAGGGCCCCTCTCCTCTGGGCCTTGCAGCAGTGCCATGACTCTGTGCATAGGTCAATGTCAAGGTTCATGTCCTGTGTTGTCATTACCTGGGTATTCATATTGCATGCAAATTAGAGGGTCCTAACACATTCCCCTGTCTGTCCAAGCATAGTCATTGGTCAGGAGGATAGCCATTAGTAGTGCAGTAGGTGCAGTGGCACTGGGCCCAGGGGTATTAAGTGCCCAATGTTCCCAAATAGTGGCTTTAATTTACTGTTCAGCCAATGGACAAGGGTAAAGGGGTGCTTTTACTTTCTACCAGGAACCATGGCACCATTGCTGTGCTGCTTGCCACTCTTCCATGGGCTTTGCAGCCTTGTTCGAGAGCTGTGAGGTGTTGGGAGAGGCCTCCCCTTCCCTAGGCATTACAGCCAGCAGGGGTTGGACACTCAGGGGAGGAGAAACCAGTCCATGAACCTAGCAGAGCAGGATTATGGCTGTGAGGCTCATTGGGGGCCTTTCAAGAGGTATATCAGTCTATCGGTAGGGAAGCAGGTGCAGTGGCACCAGGGCTCACTGTTGATATGGACACAATGCACCCAGGTTGTGGCTGCATTTTACTTCCTGGCATAATTTACTTGCATCAGGATCCATGGCTACATTACGATGCCACTCTCTTGCACTGCACAACCATAATCCAGAGCTGCGAAGGTCAGAAAAGATCCATCCTGCCCAGCCCCAGCCAGGCATGGTCCTGTGCTGAGAAGGATAAGGCAGGAAGCCTTCTGATGTGGGCCTTGCAGGACTGGTCCATGGCTGCAAGGCCTAGGGGAAGATGTCCCTCTGAAGGGCATAGCTATCAATAGTGCAGCAAGTGCAGTAGGACTATGGCCTTGTGGGGTTATAGCTCCAATGCGCCCAACTTATTGCTTTTTTTTACTGTCCACAAAAAGTATACAAAAAGAGATGGATGGAATGCTTGAATTAATCTCAGCAATTGGTAATTAGTCAAGCTACATCCCACTCCATTGCTATGGCACACCGTACCACCTCAGTTTGGACCCAATCATATGCAGAGCAGTCTTGACACTACTCCAATAGGAGCAGTCCAGACCAAAGTACCAGGATAGGTCCTCCCTGACCCAGAACACAAGCAACCCAGGACAAGTGTCACCCTAGTTAGGGATCATTAGCCAGACATGGCTAGGTTCCAGTGACACAGTGTGCACAGGACCCCCTTCTGGGCACACCCATCCTACTTATGGCGACTCATTAAAATATACAAAAAAGTGAAGGTTGGAATGCTTGAATTAATCTCAGCCACTGCTGAGGCAGATGCCCCTCTATGATCAATTGTGGTTCATCAGTGGGTGCCCCTCCCTAATTTGAAGACCTCTGCTTACAACATTTGTCTTTATATTTAGTGCACTTCAAATTTGAGATATTACTTAGCTGATGATGTTTGCATATTTTGCTTGTAGAAGTTCTATTGAGATTATGTTTGCTCGGTTTTAGACATGAAAACACTATCCATGATGGTAAAATACTGACCAGACACATCCTCAGAGGCCATGCTTCACTTCCATGGGCCTTGTAGCCATAGCCCAGGACTGTGAGGCCCAAGGAAATGGACAAGTTAGTGGGCCTAGCTTGCAGTATTACTTAATTGCATTTAAATGTGTGTTTTCCAGGTTTTGTTCACAATTAGAGAAATTAGATGAAAGCAGTTGTATCCCAAATCTGTTAACTGAATCTGCATCATGCTAATTTACAAAATGAAATGCACTCTGGGACCATGTAAGTGTATACTAATTATTAGTATCAGGACATTTAAAGGCTTCAGAGGACGTTGATAGGGGTGTTGTAGACATGGCTCATTGCATGTGACATTAAACCCTTTTAGCCTACATATGATTGTATTATGACAGTTTCAGGTGTTTGTCAGTGACAGGGTGATTCCTTTAATAGAAGTCAAGCTAATTTCAACTGTTTTATTTGCTTTCATATCTTTTTTGCACATACCCTATCTTGTAGTGGGTATCTGGGAAACCATCTTGGAATTTTAAACCACACTATCCCCTTAAGGACATACTACATGCTGTAGCACACTTCACTAGGGCATAAAGAAATATGACCACATCAGAACACTGTGGTGGGATCCACAGGGCCTCCTTGCCAGCTCACACCATCTTCAAGCTAAGCCGCTTTAACTGCAAATGTGTTAACATTCCACAAACCAGCTACCTTTTCCATCACTCCTTGACATTAAGCGTGTAAATGACCCTTTAGAGTGCTCAGCTTCTTTCGGCTAGGTGTGCATGATGTGACTGACACCAATGCCTTTTTGGATGAAAAACTTGACATTTCCAGTTGCTCTCCACAGACCTGCAGCAAGGACACCGTTAGACAAAAGAAGATGTGCTAATGAAAATAAAACAAGAGAAAGGACTTTGCCACCCATATGCGGAAGATCTGGAATGTTATTCCCTTATCAATTGGACAGCCCAAAGTAAACTCAAATTTAGGAAACAGCAAATACTCAACTTAAAAAAAAAAAAAACTAAATCACGATGCAGTTACGATACATAAACCCTCTACTCCTTCATTCACATTGTGACTATTGACCCTGTATAGTGCTTAGCAGCCTTTTGGCTTGGTTTGCAATATATAAATACCACATGCACATACATATCCAATGCACTAATCTGGAAACAAACTGTTAACATTTGTTTGACCTAGGTCAAACCTTTCCATCTAGTGTGACTAATAGAATGTATTTACAGTTCATTGAATTTTAATATATATGTACTTATTTTATAGTGTTAATAGTTAGGTTTTTGTTATACTGATATCTGCACCAAGAAATTTGCTTCTTGCAAAGTTGCTCAACAATAGTCAATTGATGACACGTCTTATGATGTCATTTTGTGTGATTTCACACTGTATGCAAATTAGGGGGGCCTCACACATCCCCTTTCTGCCCGGGGCCCCAAAAGTCCTAGGACATGACCTGGGTAGAATGAAACATGGCAACAGAGGAGTGAAAACCACTTCAAAAACGAATGCAATCGGCCATAAGTATCAGATCTCACAAGTTTCCTTGGTCTAGCTACAAGAATGTTTTTCCCTAGTCGATTCATGTTTATTTCTTAGAGTTATCAGCAATTCTTAGATAAACACAAGGAACATTCCATGCAATGATTCATATTCAACAGTTAAATTAAAGTAAAGTTGCCTGCTCTACTGTAAGTGTTATACAGCAGCAAGATTTTATATAATCCACCAGCAGAGTGCTAGGCAACATACTAATTAGATCAGAGACCTAAAGGAAATTAGAATCCACATATTCAAAGATTTTCTATAATATTTGGATTTCCTATTGGACTTCTCTACGGTTGCTTAATACAGGCAAATCTCCAAGTGCATTATTTGCTCACATAGACTTGCATTGGAGGTGGCATCTGAAACACACTGTTATGGATCACATTTTCCATCCACCTAGAAATGCCAAGTAGCTGCCACACCATTGCTGGCAATCAGTTCAGTGCAACAAGTGGTGGCATCTCCTCGACCTAAGATCTGTTCTTAGGGACTTGTCAAAACTCTTACTATGATGTAATTAATGAGCGTAGCTGTTAAGAAGGATCCTGGACTGCTTCTTAGGATGCTGGACAGCACGTCATTTGTACACGGAAACATGTAACCTACTACACATTTACTTCAAGTCTTACTAAAAACATGGGTAAGATCTGAATGAACTGTTGGGAATTCAGTGCTGCATTAAACATACTATGGTAAGAAATTATTAGTTGCATGTTTATAATATAACAGTCACTCAGAGCTTAATTTGACCCAATAGTTGCAGGTGGGGCCCACCGGCGCTCATTTTTGGGAATCGGCACTTATTTGTCCTTGACAAACTCTTGATCCAGTTCATGGAGGAGAAAGACAGGAAAGAGGAAAAGAAGGGTAAAGAGAAAGATGAAAAAACTGTTACAAAGGGAGAAGGCAGAATGAAAAGAACCTGCTAGAGTGAGATAAAGAGAAAGGAGAGTCCCTGGTGGAGTATAAAAGAGGCAGAAGGTGA
This sequence comes from Pleurodeles waltl, assembly GCF_031143425.1. Lineage (NCBI taxonomy): Eukaryota > Metazoa > Chordata > Amphibia > Caudata > Salamandridae > Pleurodeles > Pleurodeles waltl. Next base: position 404,799,941 of record NC_090438.1, read on the forward strand.
AACCAAGTCTATCCAGCATTGATATTCGACATCCAATCTTCGATAGCACTACCCACAGGCTTCTAAACAAAACTTTGGGCATGCACCCTTATCCTTTTACAAAGTATCGACTGCAGTCAGTCATAATACAACCTTGAAATCTGTTCCTATACCAAGGCATTGATGAGTAATATGCATGATCCTACCTATGCAGAAACGGAGTACCTTATCCAACAAATGTCACTGCTGCACATTTACAGCATGTTCTGTTCCATAACACGTGGCAATGGGACCAGGAGGCTGTTTGCACCATCAGTCTACACAGATGAGGCATTCGACAAACATATTCAAGCATGTTAAAGCTTTCCTTCGTTTTACGCCTCTTGGATGCCCGAAGGCTGGCAGGCATCAATACATAATGACTGGGATAACCGTGGGGACCACTTAGGAAAGTAATAAAATATGACTCCAAGTATTGTGACCTACTTTTCCTTGCATTTCTTGTTATATGGAGATAGTTCGGCCAAAAGACTTTTATTTACAGCACACAGAGCTCGTGTTTGCCAAAATTCACTGGCACAAGCCGATATGACGTTAATTGGCTTCATCTAGAGAAAATAAAAACTACTCCGTGGCTTCTTCTTCAAACCCCAATAAACGAATACTACAAAAATGACAAGGTACAAGCCCCAAATACTCACAGTTGCTGATATTTTAATGTACTTTTCTTTAAATGTACTACAATTGAAAGGTACAACTCTGAGGCAGATTTATAAAACATAGTTGTACATTTACACTTGTAGTCCTAGACGGAAGTTTGAAGCAAAGTTTTGAAAACCAGTAATAAGCTGTTTGCTTCGATACTGCTTTATAGCACGCTTCTGGCAAGAAAAGTGAAAAATGTGTGCTATTAATAGGCAATGTTACAGCACTCATAGCGCCAATCCTAGTGCTATTAATAGGCAATGTTACAGCACTCATAGCGCCAAACCTAGAAATATGGACGGCAGTGTAGGCCTTGCTGAGATTCAAATGTGTGACAATCCCAAGCATGTTTCAGGGCCAATCATTCAACTCGCCGAGCCATCGCGTTGACTGTTCATTGTGGAATTCGGGGAGGATTCCAGGGGGCACAGTACGTAATTTGACGTCCCATTTCAGCTTTATATTTCACATCGAATGTGCTAGTTTTGCATGCATGGCCACTCTGAAAGCGCACCTGGCTTAGTAAATCTGCCCTTAAATGTCCATCTCTGCAGCAGCGTTGTATTGTGTTTTATGTTTTGTATATTCCGAGCACCCCTTTTCACAGTAAAGCCTTGAGCTCGGCCGAGCTGTGATATCGACAGCCAAGCGGGCCCCTTGGACCTGAAGTTCCTCTCTGTAATAAATCGCAGAGTTTATGTGTTTTGCAAGACTCGGCTATCGTAGAAGACATTACTTTCTTCCTCAGCTCCAGCGGAAAGTGCTATTTTCACATCATGTTTAAAGAAGGTTTCTTTAATATCCCCTCCGACGACTACGATCCAAAACCACTGCCAAGAAACGCACGTCAGCTACAAAAAAGCAGGTTACTTTATCCGTCACCTCCCCCTCGCCCCCGTTTCCTCTGGGGCAAGTCGGAGCTTTGCGTGTTTGAACTTTTACTTTCATTTTCACTATCGGTCATGCCTTTGAAGCTCTCCTTTTACCCATTTCCTTATCTACCTCTGCAGCAGCCACACTTCTTTCCCTTTACATGCCCTATCTAAAACTGATAACAGCAGGACAAAGCATAGAAAGTATAAAGGCCTAGTGAATGCCTCTAGAAAGTCTCTACTGCTTCGCACAGTCCCGACCTGTTCAGTGCCCTGTGATGTCTGCTTTCCTGAACGATAGTAACAAACGGATCTCACTGTTGGTGGCAAGTCACAAAGGCACCACTGCCGCAAGCCAGCTCGTTTGGAGGAGAAAAATCTGAGAAATAAAAGGCCAACTGGTGGCTTCAGAAAGATAGTAACTAAGAACCTGTATTTTGTTAACGCGGCAGACAAAGGGTACAGAACAGCAGGCAGCGCGTAACAATTACTTTTCAATGAGTTAAAAAGGCAAATCGGTTATGAGTTCGTGTCGCCCCCTCTGGCAAGAAGTTGAAATGCAGCTACTTTCCGAGGCCGAGTGTATCTGAACAGAGGGCCTGGGGGACTATCACATCACCGACCAGTCTGTTCCCTCTGGAAAGCTCTCCAGAGTTGTGCAAGTCAACAAATTAATAGGGAGTGTCGAGCCAAAGGTCTGGGCTCACAGTCTGTGCACGAGAGCCGTGAAAATGATTGTTATGCAAATTATACAACAAATATTACCCAAAATATAGTACAGTCTCGTCATATTCCAAAACGTGTATTTCTTTAACTTGTGGAAGCTTTTACCTCATATAGTACTGCACCGAGGAGTACAAAGCAAGACAGTTGTCAAGTTAACCCTCTATGTGGTGCAGATTATTACAAAGCAACATTATGTAGTATTAAATCGAATAGGTTTTTGTACAAATTCTGAATTCACATATTAGAAAGTGCTTTCATATGTGCTAATGCAGAAAAATGAGTTTAGGGAAATAAAATATTTACCTATAATCACACAATTTAAGTGGGGAAGCCACACTTTATCCAGGTTTTCTTGTGTGCCTTTGTACAAATCTGATGCTAAATGGGCACCTGCCAGTCTTTTATTTTGTTAAGGTTTTTCATTTACCTCTGTACATTTTTCTGCTGTCTTTATATTGCGTAAACCCGAACTGTACGGATTGGAGCATCTTAAATGAGCACCAGTGACATTTCACAAGGACACATTCATTTGTGGTATAGGCGCAGCAAAATTAAGGGCCTCATTACGACCCTGGCAAGCCCCATATTACGACCATGGCGGGAGCACCTAGGTCGAACTGCCAGCACTGCCACATTTTGTCTACACAATGGTCTGGCGGTCCAAGAAGTGATGCCCTGGGGATCACGACCTCCTTCTCCACCAGCGATTTCATGGCGGTGACCCCGCCTTGAAAAGGCTGGCAGAGACTGGGTGCAGGGTGCCCCGGGGGGGCCCCCAGTGCAATGTTCACAGTCTGCCTTGCTGATGCACACCCTACCCACTACAGCAATACCACTGGCTCTATTATGAGCCAGAGACTATGCTGTAGGCTGTTTCCTGCTGGGCCAGCAGGTGGAAACTGTGTTTCTGCCCGCTGTCCCAGCGGGAAACTCATAATGACCCCGGTGGGGAGGTTGCTCTACTGGCGAGAACCTTCCTGTCGGGACTGCGGTGGACGGGCTTTTCTGTCCACCAAAGTCATAATGAGGGCCTAAGTGATTTGCCTAAGCTGACATCGTCACTCAAATCTTGTTCCCCAATTTCAAAGACAACAGCTCTGGCTGTAATGCCAAATCCTGAACAGAGAGGGAGGCAGGCAGAAGCCACATGAACCTTGCCTTCTTAAGGGCTCAAGGTTCAAACAGGGCCTCAAGCAGGGCGAGAGCCAAACTTCAGGCGCAAGTCTTCCTCAAGCTTTCAGCACTTCACCAAAATCTAATGTACCCACATTTAAGGCTCCCATCAGATCATGACTAATGTACTATCATTTGGAATGTTATGAAGAAGAAAACTCTCTTTTGACAAGAAATTCCTCTCCCTTAACTGACTAAGTTTACTACCTCCCATTCCTGTACCACGTCCACCATAAAGCTGCCCCTACTGGTACTAGCGTCTCACAAAAACACTAAAGTAACAGAATTAATTTAAAGTACTGGATGGGCACTTTAAAAAACTGGATGGACAAACTGTGTCCCTTTAAAATAATTTGCACTTATAAATTAAATAGTTATTTTATTATTTAGCTCCATATTAAACAAAATAATCATACTATATAAAACAGATGAGTGTTACAAAGTCAATGAAAATTAAACTTGCCAATAATAACTTGTTTTTATACAGAGCTATGAATTAAGACGTTGTTTTGAATGAGGCTGCTGTATTGCAAGTTGCTACTTGACATTGACAATTACATTAGTCCTAAAATCGCTTTGCATTTGAAACTAGTAATTTCACATTACAGACCTTAACATGGGCTCAAAGATCCACATGCAAGCCCTGCTAGATAAAACACAAGTACTGACTGAAAGTGTCGTTCATCACATGACACCTCATGACAGCAAGTCAGCAATTAGTGAAAAAAGTTCAAAATCTAAATCCAACGAGGAGATTTGTTCTTTGTGTTGTAGAGATTTAGCACTAGTAAGGTCAATTCAATGCAACAACATTGGACAGAAGATAAACTAATCTGAACTGATTCTACTCTAAATCCTTTGTTCCAAAATTGATTTTTTTTCCCCAAACCCTCTCAATTTTCTGCATGAACCTAGCAGTGCCAATTAGTTCGGATAACCTACTGGAAAACTTTGATAAACCCTGAAGGTTAGATGAAGTGGGAAGGCCAATGGTATTGTTATGAAAATGATTTAAAAGTAACCCTTTTTAAACTTAGGTAGCAAAGATAAAAGATTTCAAGAATCAGCATTTATTAGAGAAACTGTTACACCGCAGCGCTCGCTGCGGCCGCGGGCTCAGGTTGCCGCGGCGCGGCACGTTAATTTTGCCGCGGCCGACGCCCGGGCCGCGGTAGACGCCGAGGCAGACACCCAGGTCGCGGGGGTCGCCGCGGCTCCGGCGAGGGCCATAAAGGCTCCAGGGAGCCGGTCTGGGGGTCACGGCACTCGCCGCTCCCCCTTTTTCAAGTTCTGCCTTAAAGGCAGACGCGGCAGAGCCTGAAACCCCGAGGGGGTTTCAGGCATGGCCGCACACAGCGCATTATGCGCTTAACATTTTCTCTTGCATGTATTCACCTGCCCACCACCACTTACCGATGTTCCTAGGACAAACCGAACCCTTACACTGGGGGTTCTTTATACTTGCCTTTTTCTCTTCCCAGCATGCTTACCACTTCCTCTCTACCCAGCATGCATTGTCTAACACACATACCTAATTCATTACTGTTTTCCTTTCCCCAATTCAAGATGGCGGTGTTCTACTTCCTGTTTCCTGTTTCCTGTCCAGGGGTATTTAAGGGGATTCCAACTGCCTGTTCATTGCGTTGCAACACTCCTTGGTGATAGTCACGCTCCTATTTGGTATCCTTCTGCGAATCCTGTCTGTTCCTGATTTGCTTTGTTTTCCTGCCTTCCTGAACTGCGGTCCTAATACCCTGGTGTCCTCCTTTCGTTTCAGGGAGTTCCTGTGGAGGTTTTTTACCCTACTGGGGTTTTTCCTCTGGGACTCCTTCTGGAGGGCACGGACTGTAGTGGTTCGCTCATACCAAACAGCACCGTGGCTACCGGAAGGGGTCGCCCCTACCTCGGCCAGAGCAGAACCCGTCGGAACAAGGACCGTTCCCCTACGCCTCTCCGCTGCGAGGGTAAGACCGTTGAGAACCGCGACAGATTGCAACGCCCACAATTCCTGTTGCAGTCCGGAACTATGGATAACCCAGTGATAAACACGGAACCTACTAACCAGGACCTGCTGGCGACGATACAACAACAGGCTCAAGAACTCCAGCAATTACGTACTGAGAATACTGTTTATCGACAAACCTTTGCCTCCAGGACCACAGATGTCCCTGCAGTAGCCGCCTCTACACCTCGATTTTCCGGGGATCCCACCACATTAAAAGAATTTCTGGATGCCTTAACGGTGTACTTTGCCTTTCGCCCCTCGCAATTTGTACAAGATAAGACCAAGGTGGGGTATTTGATTAGTGCCTTATCAGGACCAGCCTTGGCCTGGGCCACACCTCTAGTAACCAGAAACGATCCCTGTCTATCTAATTATTCCACCTTTATCACTACTTTTAAACAGATGTTTGAACGCCCTGGACTCGAGGCGTCAGCAGAAGAGGCTCTTTGCGAAGTCCAACAAGGGAGTCAGGATGTATTACAATACATCACCCGTTTCAGACAATTAGCTGCAGAAACAACCTGGGTGGAACGTACCTTGGTGACACTCTTCCGTAGAGGTCTAAGAGAGGACATCAAAGATGAACTAGTACATTCTGCCAGGATAGAAAACCTCAAAGGGTTGATGGACCAAGCACTAACTATAGAGTATCGGTTAAATGAACGACGAATGGAGAAAAAGAAGAGTCGTTTGCCTTTTCACTCAGTACCATCTCGTCCCTTCGCCCATCGTTCCGAGGAAGCCCGCCCTGAATCCAAAGGGAATACCGAGGAAGAGCCCATGCAGATTGACACAGCTCGCGGACCTCTATCCGCCAGCGAAAGGGAACATAGACGAAGGAAGGGGCTTTGCCTATATTGTGGTGCAGCTGGTCACCTAATTCGCGCCTGCCCCATTCGTCCAACCAAGCCCTTGGGAAACGCCAACTCCCGTCCCCCAGTAAGAAGGGTGAGGACGGGATATCGTGATATACCTTCTATTTGCTCTTCCAGGGAGGAAGGAACTGCTCTTTTTCTCTTACCAGTTATCCTCCATTTAACTGATGGCCGCGAAGCAAGAACTTTGGCTTTATTGGATTGCGGAGCCAGTGGCCTATATTTAGATGAAACCTGGGCCAAAGAACAACAAATAACACAAATACCCAAAGAAATACCAGAACAGGTACATACTGTTGATGGGTCACTCTTGGCCTCTGGACCGGTACAATACACCACCCCTACTTTCTGTTTACAGTTCGGTAAACATCAGGAAATTCTCTCGTTTGACTTAATCTCATCACCACACCATGTCATGATCCTGGGAATTCCATGGCTTACACGGCACAATCCTTACATCAACTGGGAAACAAAAACCATTTCGTTATCCTCCCATTTTTGTCAACACCATTGCTATCCGGCCGGGGATTATTGGTCCCCAAAAAGTCTCTCAACAGCACCTGCCCAGGTGGGAGGATCCATTAATGTTCTACAGGGAGTTCCCAGACAATATCAGGACTATATCGATGTATTCCAGAAGCCAGAAAGACCTGAATTGCCACCCCACAGAGAATACGACTGTGCCATTTCTTTAGAGCCAGACACTGTAGTTCCTTTTGGGCGGATGTACTCCCTCACCGAACCAGAGAAACAAATTCTGAAGGAGTACCTAGATGAGAATCTACAAAGTGGGTTAATAACTCCCTCCTCTTCACCCGCCGGGGCTCCTCTTTTCTTTGTACCAAAGAAAACCAAAGACCTGCGTCCCTGTATCGACTTCAGAGGGTTAAACAGGATCACTATCAAAGACCGGTATCCGCTACCCCTCATCAAAGACATCTTAGAAGCAGTCAGAGGAGCCAAGAGGTTCACTAAGCTGGATCTCCGAGGAGCCTATCATCTGCTAAGAGTCAGAGAAGGTGATTAGTGGAAGACCGCCTTTAGAACACCTTTTGGTCACTACGAATATAGAGTAATGCCCTTCGGACTCACTAATGCCCCGTCCATCTTTCAAAGATTCATGGATTCTATCTTTTCTGATCTTTTGCAACAAACAGTGGTAGTGTATCTTGACGATATCCTAATTTATTCGGTTCATCCAGAGGAACATTCCAAACACGTCCGCCAAGTCTTAGAAAGACTCCGACAACATCATTTGTTCTGTAAGCCTGAAAAATGCGAATTTGATCAGATAGAAGTGAAATATTTGGGATACTGTATAGACCAAACCGGAATTGCCATGGACTCAGACAAAGTACAGGCTATATTGAACTGGCCATCTCCTTCTTCCATCAAGGAGACTCAATGTTTTCTGGGACTAGCCAACTTCTACCGGCAGTTCATAGCAGACTTTGCCCAGAGAACCAGCTTCATTACTCAAACCCTCAAAAAGGAACACCTAAAGAAAGGTTTTTGTTGGACACCAGGCGCTGAGTCAGCTTTTCAGGACTTAAAGAAAGCCTTTAGTCAAGCCCCTATTCTTCGACACCCAGACACTAGCAAACAATTCATTGTTGTCACAGACGCCTCAGAAAGAGCCATTGGGGCTGCCTTGTTACAAAGACAAGACGATGATGACCTAGAACACCCTGTATTCTATCTATCCCACATTCTATCTGATTCTGAGCGAAACTATTCCGTGCTAGAACGCGAATTACTCGCCTTAAAGGTCGCGTGCACTGAATGGAGACACTTTTTGATGGGATCAAAGGAGCCCTTCGAAGCCCGGACCGATCATAGAAATCTACAGTGTTTAAGAAATTTCCAGTGCCAAAATAGCCGGCAAGCTCCATGGGCCTTCTTCTTCAGCCAGTATGATTTCTATATCACCTACATCCCTGGTTCTCAGAACATCCTGGCGGATGCCCTGTCCCGACGTTATCCTGGGTGCGGTGATTCCGCGGTTCAAAACTTATTCGACAACAATAAAATCATAGGGGTAGCACAGACCTTTTTAGATCAAGTTAAGTCTGAATATGCCCGTCTACACGAAACAGAACTAAAGAGGTTACGTCCACAGCTGCACATAGATCATGACTACTATTATCATGATAAGGCCCTGTTTTTACCCACTAAAACAGTGCAAATCGAAGCCTTACACATGTGCCATGATTCTCCTATTGCGGGTCATCGAGGAGTGAAAGCGACTCAAGATCTTTTGCTTCGCTCTTTCTGGTGGCCAACTCTCAAGGCTGACACTGAGGCATATGTGTTATCCTGTCCTACATGTGCTCAAGCCAAGACACCCCGAACCAGACCTGTGGGCTTACTCCGCCCATTACCTGTTCCCCCAGGCCCATGGCTTACCATATCCACCGATTTTATGTGCGCCTTACCTTCCTCAATGGGAAACCATGTCATAATGGTAACTGTGGACTCCTTCACCAAGATGGCCCACTTCACGGCCTTGAGAAAGTTACCCACGGCAAAGGAGTTAAGTCAGGTCTTTACTCAAGAAATTTTCAGGCTACATGGGCTACCCCAAGTTATTATATCAGACAGAGGTCCCCAATATATCTCCCGTTTCTGGAACCAATTCTGCAAGATCTTGGGGATCCAGGTGGCCTTGTCATCCGGGTTCCACCCTCAAACCAATGGACAAACAGAACGACTCAATCAGGGTCTCGAGCAGTACTTGCGTAGCTTCTGTAACGCTACACAAAGTAATTGGGCTCCCTACTTACCGCTTGCCGAATTCTCCTATAATAACTCTCTACACAGTGCCTCTAAAGTCTCTCCTTTCTATGGCTCCTATGGTTTCCATCCCAGGGCCTTCCCAACTCCCCTGAGAGACAACTCCAACCTTCCCGCCATCTCCTCTTTCGTTCGACAGCTACGGGGTATACAGCGAATTATCCATTCTAACCTTGTGTCCACCAAGTCCCGCATGAAGACAATAGCAGATAGGAGACGCTGTGCGGCTCCTCTATATCAAGTCCATGATAAGGTCTGGCTCTCCTCTAGATTCCTACCTCTCCGACTCACCCATAACAAATTCAAGCCCCGCTTTTATGGTCCCTTTCTCATTCTCAAGAAGATCAACCCAGTGTCCATGCGTCTTCGCCTACCTCGGACATGGAAGATCCACCCAGTATTCCATGTCTCGCAATTGAAACCTTACCGTCCTGATCTCTTTCATAGGCAGTTGCCCTGTCCCCCTCCTTTGTTGGTTGACAATGTGCCTGAATACGAAGTGCAGGAGGTCTGTGACTCTCGATTTTTCCATGGGCGCCTCCAATACCTTATTCATTGGAAGGGGTACCCTTTGAGTGAGTGTTCCTGGGAGGATGCCTCTTCAGTCCATGCTCCTCTTTTAATCCGCCGCTTTTTTCGGCTCTTCCCGCACAAACCCGATGCCTCGGGGAGGGGGCATACTGTTACACCGCAGCGCTCGCTGCGGCCGCGGGCTCAGGTTGCCGCGGCGCGGCACGTTAATTTTGCCGCGGCCGACACCCGGGCCGCGGTAGACGCCGAGGCAGACACCCAGGTCGCGGGGGTCGCCGCGGCTCCGGCGAGGGCCATAAAGGCTCCAGGGAGCCGGTCTGGGGGTCACGGCGCTCGCCGCTCCCCCTTTTTCAAGTTCTGCCTTAAAGGCAGACGCGGCAGAGCCTGAAACCCCGAGGGGGTTTCAGGCATGGCCGCACACAGCGCATTATGCGCTTAACATTTTCTCTTGCATGTATTCACCTGCCCACCACCACTTACCGATGTTCCTAGGACAAACCGAACCCTTACACTGGGGGTTCTTTATACTTGCCTTTTTCTCTTCCCAGCATGCTTACCACTTCCTCTCTACCCAGCATGCATTGTCTAACACACATACCTAATTCATTACTGTTTTCCTTTCCCCAATTCAAGATGGCGGTGTTCTACTTCCTGTTTCCTGTTTCCTGTCCAGGGGTATTTAAGGGGATTCCAACTGCCTGTTCATTGCGTTGCAACACTCCTTGGTGATAGTCACGCTCCTATTTGATATCCTTCTGCGAATCCTGTCTGTTCCTGATTTGCTTTGTTTTCCTGCCTTCCTGAACTGCGGTCCTAATACCCTGGTGTCCTCCTTTCGTTTCAGGGAGTTCCTGTGGAGGTTTTTTACCCTACTGGGGTTTTTCCTCTGGGACTCCTTCTGGAGGGCACGGACTGTAGTGGTTCGCTCATACCAAACAGCACCGTGGCTACCGGAAGGGGTCGCCCCTACCTCGGCCAGAGCAGAACCCGTCGGAACAAGGACCGTTCCCCTACGCCTCTCCGCTGCGAGGGTAAGACCGTTGAGAACCGCGACAGAAACTGTACAGTAAATGGAAACCACTATCCATATCAAAAGGCCGTCATTGGCTCCTCAACTAACTAATGGCATTGCATGGACTGGAAAAAATGAAAACCGTCTATATCCCAGGCTATAGCAGGGCATTCCTCTAGCAAAATAATAGTTCTACACTGCTTAATACACTCTGCCCAGTATTCATCCCAAATTTTGGAATGTAAACAAGCTATGCTCTAAGAAAAACATTTTTTTTAAATCTGGGTATTTCCCTGCACCGTGTGTAGAGTTTATAAGGACAAAGCTAAGGGGAAATGTTGTTGTGTAGGTTCACACTGGAGTGAGAGACATTTAAAAGAAGACACACACTGCGAGGAAGATCCATATTCAATGTGTCATTACAGGTTTAAAGCAACTTCGTTCTACTCCACACCCACCTCTCCCCACTAGCAAAGGAATGGGAACAGGACCACTTAAATGACCCCTCAACCTCTAATTAATCATGTTAAAATGATTTCTCAAGAAGGGTGGGCTTCTAACGTTATAACATAATCACCTTTAACAGTTTTAGGTGAGTTGGCAATCCGATTGACATGTTTAACTACTAAAACCTGATCAAAATGGACTCTTGCAAAACTCAATCTATTGTTTAGTCAATGAATTACTTTATTTTTAGGTTTGGCATTTAAAATTATATCTATGATGTACTTACTTATGGGGGGTTTCATCCAGCCCTCTACATACATTGATCTGTAATTGCCTCCTTCACATTTTTCATCCACCCACTCCAGCATGTAGCATCGGCAAAGAGTCGGCCCACTTCAGCCATAGGGCAACTTCACTGTGATTGATGACATTCTTCCCTTTCACAAGGAGCACTTCCATACACAAAGTACTTTGACGTGTAAAGTGGCTGGGGGTTCTTGGTGTAGTCCTCTTGAATAATGATGTGTGTATCTTTGTGTAAATGTGTAAAATATACTTAAATGTGTGCTAGAATTTGTTTTAAACACAGACAGTCTCTTGCTTGAACTTTGGTATTCAGTATTTTGCATTTGAAAACAGATGATATATTTGTGTAAAATATTTAAATACCAATGAAACAACATGACATACTGAAGCTTAAATAAATTAAGATTACAAATAAAATACTGTCACTAGAATAAGCAGATGTGCCAGAGTGATTAATCTTATTGTAATATTGAAGGACAACTGTGGAACCTTGCTCATATATTCATTTTTAAATGAGGCACGAATAAAGCAGCCATTCCCTCTCGCAGCTGAAAGAGGTATGTCAGAGTCAGGTATGCAAAACCAATACAGTTCAAATGTATAGTTATCTCAACAACTGAAGCTCTCGCTTGCCTGTCGTGACCACAGTCCTACCTCTCAAGGGGGAGCAGTATGGATGTCTAAAGCTAGATGGTTGGAGCTGCATGGTGGCTTCTACACTGGTCCATATAGTTGGACACTCCTTCGAGGTTCTAATGTATGGGGCAGGACAAGGTATGCTGTGCACGCTGCACAGTACTATTGCCAACTGTCAGTTGTCCTAATTTTGAAGTCAAACTCATTATGGATTCAGAGACATAAATATCAGCTGTATGGACTTACATTCATAACTGAGTACATCCTGCTATTTGTATTTCCCTCAGTATGGGACTAGTTAGATGAACTCTAGAGGCATCAATAATTTGGTGAATCTGGCTCACATGGTCCTACTACTCTGAAAGCAATGTCAGTTATCACACCATGCGACACTGACCTGTTGCTATATCCATAAACCATTTGGCGCTCCATGGTCGAGATCTTCATGCTGGGACCATCCACAAAAGCCTTGGATGAATCCTGGTGGCCACTGACCCTCAGCACCCCCCATCCTAACAAACCACGCATTCAACCTCTGCGTCATCCTGGATTCATCGCTCACATAACCCTCCAAGTCAAATCAGTCACATCCTCCTGCTTTCACACACTCTGACTTCTCCTGGTGATCTACAAATGGATCCCAAAAGACTGTTGCAAAACCGTAACCCGTGCCCTGTTACCAGCAGACTCGACTATGGCAGTGCCATTTACACCGAAGAAGAACATCAAGAAATTACAGCACATCTAAAACGGCTCTGCCAGACTCATCCAGGACATTCCCCACCACAAACATATCTCCAATCACCTAAGAGACCTCCACTGGCTCCCTATCGTGAAAAAAATGAACTTCAAGCTCCTCGTCAATGCTAACAAGGCCCTCCATGACTTAGGACCCGCCTACTTCAACCACTGCATCATCTTCTACCTTCGACCTCTCTGCTCAACAAGCACTAGCCAACGTACCCCGCATACGGAATACCCCAGCTAGAGGGAGATCCTTTGTCTATCTCACAGCAAAGAGCTGTAAGACCCTGCCACTGCATCTCAGTCAGTTACCATTGCTACCCCAATTCAGGAAGGACTTTAAAACCTGGCTTGTTGACTGAAGCTCAGAGGACCTACCCCTTTAGTGCCTCGAGACCCCTACGGGTTAGTAGTTGCGCTTTATAAACCCCGATTTGAATTTGATTTTGATGGCTAAACAACAGGGATTTGGAGGTTTCTAGATCCACCAAGAACCTTCTGGAAATACATGCAATCAACCTGGATGTAACACTGATATTATTTCAGCCCATCTGATTGAGTCAAAAGCTAGCACTAACAACTGAATTAAGGGTTGAGCAGCAAGGAAGAGAATCCTGTCAGAGATAGCAGCCATGCCTTTTTGTCTATGTAGGATTCTACCACAGGTGGGAAGTGAATAAAGGTGTGCAAAGTTACAAAACATTATTTAGTAATCTTATTTAATATCTAAGGAAGTCATAATGAATGTTGTATCAATTCATATTTAAGAAATAGCTCTGAATAAGATATACACCGGATAAAACAATAAGGTGCAGATTTATCAAGACTCTGTGTTGCTGCAAAGTCATGCAAAGCAGTGCAAAGTTTTGAGAGGGTATGTACTTGCCAGTGTATCTTTTGCACTGAAAAAGTGCCTCTTTTGATCACAAATAGTGATTTGCATTGATTTGTGCCATTGTGTGTCAAGTGGGCATTAACTGGGTGTTTCAGCTCAAGGAACCATGTTTTTTTATACAAAGCCCTATCTACTAAAATTGTCTCACCATGCTTGTGTAAAGAATAACACCTCTCTAAAGTATGTGTAGAGTTGGAGAAATATTTTTTTTTCTCCAAACAGTTGACACCTTGCATGTGTGCTGTACTATATAGCACGCATCGAAAGTGTGAAAATTGTGTGAAAAGTGTAAACATCGCGTAGGCATAATATATTTTGTTCAAAAAGTATACTCAATCAATCAATCAATCATGAGATTTATAGAGCGCACTATTCACCCATTAGGGTCTCAAGGCGCTGGGTGGGGGGGGGAAGCTACTGGTTGAAGAGCCATGGTGTTTCCTGAATGTCAGGAGGTCCTGGGTCTGGCATAGGAGGAGCGGTTGGGAGTTCCAGGTCTTGGCGGCAAGGTGAGAAAAGTATCTTCCTCCGGCAGTGGTGCGGTGGATGCGGGGGACGGAGGCGAGGGCTAGGCTACTTCCAATAAAAAACCTCCTCCAGGCATCATGCACAGGGGTAAAAATCATTGCACCATGGTGCAAAGGTTTGTGTGAGGTGCTAGGCAGCCTGGTTCGTCTGCTAGTGCGAAGGAGATAACAGCAAGTCATAGTCAGTAAATACGGTTTTGCACAGACTGCTCTCTACTTGTACAATGTAGCGCCAGAACTTTGCTGTGCTGCAGTGTGCTATATTTTAACCAATTTGTCTCAAAACTGTGCCCATTGACACAGAAGAACTTTGAAGTGATATACATACAAAGAAATATTCTGTAGAAATGTTCATCTGGCTCTGGCACTGTTTGAGTGAACATGATCTTGCAATGGAATGAAAATGGTATTACAATTCACAGAAAATCTTCAGTTGGAGTAAGGTAAAGCAGGAAACAAAAATTGGAAACCATACAAAAATTGACACCCACAAGTCTTCAAACGCTATAATGCTCACATGCTGTCAAATGTTTCCAGATATTAACTGTCTTTCCCTTGGTCAGGCACACTCCTTTTCATGGCACATTCAAGTTTGCAATGAAATATATTCGTATAATTTCCCTCCTCAGAGGCCGTCATCCACCTGAACTCCGTGGATCGCTGCCTAAAGTTGGTACGCTCCAGGAAACGTTTGGATATATATTTGTGCTTTGTTTGGGGAACTCTTTCAATTTAGCTAAAGGTTCACTCTTGCATTTATGTTTTGTACTTTTGTTTTTGCAAAACTGTTTTTACAAGCCAACAATGTGGTCACTATTGGTGTGTGTTGCTTCAAATTACTCAGAAACTTGTTTAATCGTAGCACCTTGGTTCATCCATACTTTCACCCGAATCTCCACCTGAATCCACTTACGTGTTTTCTATTCACTGTACCCAGAACTATACAGGAATGTATAGCTTTCTGAATATGTGCTTTCTATCTCAATTTATGTATGATCCTGCACAACCTTTTGATGTGTTCAGTGGGATGGAAAAAGCAAGAGACTTGAAAGATAAACACAAAGCGACAGCAGAATGTGATTTTCGGTTTATTGTCTATATATCAGTACGTGAATATGAATTACATCTTCTGAGAATATTTGACATGATGGGCCATATGCCATACAGTTAACACTAGTGGCAGCAATAGTTTTCAGGTGACTGGTGCCTTAAGTGATTGAAGGGACAGACCAGCGCAATTTTACCACCTTACACAGTGGTAAATGGTTGTTTGCCACACGAATTTTCAAGGCATGTGCTGCTTTTGGATGGAAATATAACAGTATTTCCTGACCTATCTAACAAAGGTATCCAAGTAAAAAAAAAAATATTTCATAACAGGTTTAAAATACACGAAAGCAACATAATGCCACAATTAAAAGACAATGTGGCACATCAAAACTAAAAACAGAATGCAACACCAAACTACAGTGTAACAAAACAAAATCATATTGCAAAAATGCAGCAAAACACATCACCAGAACAACACAACACAGCAAATGTGTACACACGTTCTTATCACACATTACAACCTGCATAATCCTGTTTTCACAAGACTGTGCTTAAAACGTGTTTTGAGCAAGCACTACCTTACCAAAACCAGTTAAACACGTTTTACGATCCGGCAGATATGATTAAGGAAATGGCAAAAAGCAGTACTTGCTTTGTAAATATACACGTGCAGGTGCCCAAAGCCCTACTCTGAAACTCGCGGCTACTGCAATTAAATGTGCGAGCACGGAATACTGAGGCAGCATAATTCTGAAGTCAACTCAGGCCTCTTTAATCCATTTACAGCCGCGCCATGTCTCTTCAGCTCTCTCTTCCTGCTTTCCCCCTTTGTGACGCTTTTTCGTTTTTCTCTTCCTCCGTTTTTTCCTTTTGTGTTTTTTGCTTGAAGTAAATACTTGAGGCAAAAATATAAGTGCGGACCCTCAAAAATAAGGGCTGATGCCCCGCACCAGAAACCACCGGCTCAAATTGAGCCCTGGCAAAAAGACAGCATTAAACTCTAAAAGCATTACAATTATTTCAAATGACTTCTAAAAAGGTCAGACAGCTTGGAAACTTAATTGTACACTCATAACCACGGGCCAGGAAATTCTACAAACACCTTAGGCGCCCCGTGAGGCACTCTAGAATAAAATGCCTCATGTAGCCTCGAGTCAGAATCCCTGGCCAACTGAGCCTGCATTCACCGAGGGCTGGTGTAAGAAATAGGACTCCTTCAACGTAAACGCCATTTCTTCGTCCACTGAGGCAGCTCATAGATATAATACTGGCGAAAATAAACGACGACCTATTTTCAATAATACAATTCAATGGAGCATGGACAAATTGCTACAGGAGTACATAATACGTTTGGCTATTAAGTGAATCCACATCATTTGCTGAAAGGATTATGAAGAGATAAAGATCACCGAGTACCCGCGTGTCTGTGCCTTTCCCTTCTTCCCAGCCAGATGCAGATTCAATCAGTGGAATACTTTGTGCAGCACCAAGGCTTTCAAGTTACAATCCTACAAGGCCACGGAACCTCAACAACACTTCTCACCGAGAGATGATTTGCTGCGACTTGATTCGAGTGTTCTTAGTGACTTGGCTAATGTGCTGACCGCAGAGCGTGATGCAAAGAAATGTCTCAGTGGAACAGGGACCTTTTATTACTATCCACATTTCAGCAATTATTTTACAGCAATCCTAAAACTTTATTTCTTAAAATGTTAATTGCACACTTAAAGGTTAGTTAAGGGAAGGTACCGAACCACGGTGCCCTTTCCTACCTGTCTGCTTACTTCATATCCTCTCATTAGGCTACTTTAATTCAAGTTGGACCAACACTGAGCTGTTAATGACTAGGTTCATCACATCCAACAAAAAACGCTTAGATCTTAAAACTGACCGTAGCTCGAGCCTCCAAGATAAAGTTCTGTATATTGCTGAATTAATTCCAGAATCTTTAATTCCTGCCTTATTTGAATAATTTGGCATATGCACAAGTATTGTGTTGTAGAGGAAACATGTTTTGTTGAGGGATCTATTTGTGTGCACACTGGTTGACGAGATGACGCTGTTATGACCCATGTGGAAGTGCCACTCGAGTGGACATACCTATGTATAAGGAGTTGCCGGATGATTCAGTGGTGTAACAAAGGCCTCCGTAGCCTCTCCAGTGTGGAAGGATGGCCCGAAATCCAGGGGGTCCCTCAGTACAGGACACTGTGCATGGGCAGCAGGCCCCGACTGGGTCCAGGGGCAGGGGGCCTGCGCCCTACAGGTACTTTGCAGGGGGGCCCCCTTAAGTATCCTTACGCCACTGGAATGATTTAACAAGGTACTGCAGCAAAAGAACTATGGCAATCATTGAACTGCCTAGCACTTGCGCACAATACCTCCTCTTTGGTCTTTCTTATCATCGTTCCTACTCTATGAGTGCGAGTCCTTATGGATGTCTTGATTGCTTACCAGTAGTCTTCATTACGCCGAGCCCATTCACCGAAATGCCAGGGTTAGCGTGAGTGACTTGATGTGTATTTTGATCCTCTGTTGACAATGCATCTCTCCAAGAGCCTCCTGTTGGCTGCTGAAGGGATGGGGAAAGGACAAGGATAGGAATATGTCTCCTTCTGATCCTGCTATATGACCCTGAGACGAGGGGCAGTGCGCCAGGGGGACACAAGGGCAAGCCAAGGACAGCAGCTACTTTCCTAGCATCCTTTACTTGATACCCATTCTATAATAAAGCTGCATGACCACATGGCAGAAGATATGCTTAGGGAAATACCCATTAAAAGACAGGTATTTGTTCATAGTTGCTTCTTCTAATGCCTCAGTTGGGGTTGCACGAAGTGAAGCATGCCAAAACAAATGTAAATAAATGTCAGGAAGAACGGGTGGAACAACTGATGGGTTCTGTCCGCTTATCAGTACTATTTTGCTGATTTTTTTTTCTTACCTTCAGTTCCATTCCCCTTGCTGCTGTTGGGAAGCACAATTGATGGCTCTGGAGGCAGAAGCGGCTGGTTGTTTAACAGAAGTCTCTCAGTGTGGGACCCCAGTGACTACAAAAAAGGGACATTGTTGTTTCTGATCTCCACAGTTGTGGGACGGGCCATAAGAGCCTGCCGTGCACTCTTTATGTGAATACTTATACCAAATATTTCATCCAGACTGCATACATCTTATACCTCTGTTATTCTGTGATTAAATCCAAGGCATACAGCGGAGTCCTCTCCAATTTTCAATGGAGGGTTGTTCCAGAGATTGAATGTGGTTTTCAAAAACACTGTTTTTATTTATTTTGTGTGCAACTGATGTTCCCAAAATGTAGTGGATAGCCTAGGTGCTCTGACATTTAATCACATTAAATTCATCTGCACTTTCGATTCGTCTAATCCACAAGAGAAAGCTAGACTGTTATCATATTGCCCTGTAATCTGTTTAGATCCCAGCTGAACATGTTAATTAAAGGTAACATCTTCTTATAGATTTTGCCTGTCTAATAACCTTACAACAGATTTTTCTCTTTATTGTGAATCGTACGTGCAGCTGACGGCAATTAAATACACTGCCAAGCAAATACAAATCGTGGGAAATGTTGACATAATCAAGTTGTTACTTCCTGTACAGAGCATGTACTTCCTCGCAGGATTCACTACTTTTTGTATAAACATGCTAGTGTTAGATAAATGCTTTCAGTTGACAATCTGGTGCAACATATATATGCAGGAAAAAGCTACTGCACAGCATGCTGGATGTGTTGTAATATTTATTTTGTATTTTCATGATTACATGCAACATCTACAGATCATGGTCTAACCGCAATCCAAATTTATCCAGCCAATATTTCCGCAATACAGTTGTACTCAAAGGAAGACTGTGTTATCCATGCAAGTGTTAGCAGAGCCAATGGGTCTGGTTTGCATTTTGAGTCCTGACTAAAACAGTAAAAAAACTTGCTGGATTGAAAAGAAATTTGAAAAAAGATGGGTTTCTGTATACAATGAGATAAGGGATGAAAAGGGTCATGATTCAGTATACTTTTGAGAGGTAATGTAGTACGTCTTGCAATATAATGCAAGTACGCTACAGGAGGTGGAATGATGCATCAAGCAGCCAATAGCATGCAGTGTTATAAAATTTTATCAAGCGAAAAGCACCAGACCTTTCTACTCAATGACATGTTTATGTTACCAGCCTGTGTCATTCAATAGAGATATTATTGATCAAGAAGTGGAGCTTCACCATCAAGAGAAGGGGCAAACCGAAGCCTTTCCAACAATGATAACCACTGAGAGAAAGAGAAATTCAAGAGGTGTACACCATTTTGAGAAATGAAAGTTAACTCTCTACACAAATTGCATTGTTAAAATCACAGATACAGCGGTGGCCGCCACAATCTCAAGGAGAGGGGTGGGCAGGAGGATGGACTAGGACAACGGGAATAAAGAAATAATAATTAAAAAAAAAAACTTACCTCTTCCCGTCGCTGCCGTTTTCTGCTGTCGCGCTCATTGCTCCTTTTCTTCTGGTGTCCCAGCATTCACTGGGACACCAGCACAGGCTCCCCAGAAATCCTGGTGCTGCTTTCATGCTAAAGGTAGTATGAAAGCAGCGTCAGGATTGGTCTAAGCAGCTTGGATTGCTGCTCAGACACAACCCTGGAGTCTGTTCAGTTTCTCCAGCCGTGCTGGAGAAACCTAAGTGTGCATGTGTGTTTGACCAGAAACACACTTGCGCACTTAGGTGCGCTCTCACCTCATCCCACTTCCACCTCCCATGGCCTACCCCATCCCTCCCTTATTATGCTGCTGGCTGAGCCAGCAGCTGAAAGATAAAATGATAATTAAATATTGTTTTGTCTTTTAGCTCCTGGCTTAGCCTGGGGGGCGTGCTCTTTCGCCATTGTGAAGGAGCGGCCCATGCGCATACCAAAAAATAGACTATAACAATAGCAGTTATCCCACAGCAGATGGCCCCAAAAAAACTTAATGGATAGTAATACAATGCAACTATACATTAAGGGACAGGTTTACAATTTTCTCTCTCAAATTGCCTTAAATCTACTCATGTAGGGTAAATTCTACATTTGGAGCAAGTGAGGGGCCATTACCGAATTCACAAATAATTTCAGGAGAACATCATGGCTATGTGTGTATTTACTGGGTGTGAAATTACCGGCAACAGGAAAGTGAAAATCAAGAAAGGTGCATGTTGGTTATTGTTAAACTACTTCTGCCTAGTGAGTCCACGACAGTGAAACACCCTTTGCCACACTCCTCATCAGATACTGATAATGGCATATTGTTCACCATCACAAGTGCATTTTATGATTGTAGACTCCCACATACGGTTTCTGTGAACAAGAATGTGGAATTTATGGTTACAAGTTGATTTTTTGGAACTCTTAAAAACCACTTATGTGCACAAATGGTGTCTGAGCTAGATCCGTACAGGGCACAAACACTTTCCTGTATAAAATAAGGAATAAAACAACAACAAAAGTATTGAATGTATAGCACCAGAGCAAAGTAGTCACATGATTTCGTCATGTTCTTAAATAGTACGTGTTAGAAAGCAGAGCATCTGTGTAGTCAAACCATAAGTAGTTTGTAGAAAGTAAGCAGGGTGGAAAGTGTTTTATGAGAGGGTCTTAACTTTGTCTGCCCCAGCCTTAGTATGTACCCAAATCACTCTCTTTTTTTCATTCTGGTCACCGGTTGAGTTAACGGGCGTGCACGACTGTGGTGACAATCATCAGTCTCCACTTCAGCACATCTTGTACAAACCTGCACAGATTTCATAAACAAATAAGTAGAGATGAAGAGGCTTGGCACCAAATGCAAGGAAGGAATTTTGGATTCTTTGTTTTCTGGTAAGGATCCACACTGACAAGGGGAATAAGGGTTTGCAGTGGGCTCAGTAGTCCCTGACAGCCAACATGTATTGCCGATCGATTGTACTAAACTCTTAGCTGTATTTCTCTCTAGGGTGGATGTGCGAACATTTCCACTCACAGTAGTAAGTGGATGAATGTTTTCGTCATGCAGCAGTCTCCTATCCTAGAGAACATGCACCTGACTCTTTAACCTTATAATTTATCCTAATTGTTACACAAGGGCAGGCAGGGTCTGAGATCTGCACACATGCAGTTCTCAGTAGAAGTGTGGTCTGGTGTCTACTTACCTTTCTTTCTTCTTTAATACTTTTTTATTCTTTCCATGTGGTCATATGAATGTGCAGTTCTGATCACATCACTACACCAGCCATTTGTTCCAGACGTTTTCACGTAGTTTCTTAGAGCTGACCTCTAAACATTTACCTTGCACAGCTTCCCATTTAAATGCCCGTTTGACGCAAGTAATGCTGAATGATTATGGTGAAATGCAAACCCACAACTCAAAGCTCATAACATTAACACTAGGCAATGCCTGACCATGCCTCAGCTATCCAAGCCTAGTTTTAATGTAAATTATTCAAGTCTGTCTCTGAAAACAGGTAGAGTAGTACAGCTTCCCTTCCAGTCTTTGTTTTTGAGTGCAAAAGTCCAGATCTTTTCCCCAACTGGTCCTTAGGGTGTGTAAGGGGGCAAGCTTCACTGGTTCTTGGAGAGACTCACTGGTCCTGGAGTCAACTAAGGCAGAGTCCTTAGTCCTTTTGGGCATCAGGGGTTTCCTCCATCCAGGTGTCTATGATCATCGCAGTCCCAGGGTCCAGCAGCAAAAAGCACAAACACCAGCAACAGCTCCCCCTTGTGCAAGAGCTTTTAGAGGGGTTGGAAGGTTCTAGATGCCAGGCACCCTTAAGCAATCCTAGGGTGCCAGATCACCTCTCCACCTGTGTCCCAAATCTCCTGCACAGCATGCTTCAGCAGTTAAACATATCATCATCCAGGAGTCAGTGGTCACATCTGCTCTGGGGGTCTCAGATCCGCCCCTCGCTGGCATCACTGCCAGGGCCTTCACCACCAAAATTTCAAAGACAAGCCCCTCCTCTGTTGTCTACAGTTGTCTGAGCTTTTTTCAGTGGGCCTGTACCACATGACAGGTAATTAACACATGCAGAGTTTCATCCAAATCCCATTCTGCTGGCAAAATCACTGTTCATTGCTTCTTTTATGTGGGGAGGCCTTTGTTCCTGCTGCTGTGGAGAAATATAGATACTTTGGTGTAGGCTCTATTCCTGAGCTGAATAACAGAAGTATGGCAATTCCGGATTACTCATACATTGTACAGATACCTCACTGGACTTTGTGGCCAAAGGGAAGCGAAACTGCAACTAAGGCCGTTTCCCCCATGTGTATAATAAAGTGTCACTGCGGACAAAACATCAACAACATTGACTGACACTGACAAGTGTTGTAGCACCTTATCCTGAAGGGCAGATATTGCAGTAAAATGTGCAGTCCATATTTGTGTGTGATTACCCTGGGTGAGACATTTGCATTGAGACTCACTCAGAGTAAAAAGTCAGTCCAAAACTGGGTGATCCAAAAAGCAACAAAATCTAGCTGGATTACATGGGCAGAATCAATGCTTAATTGGAGCCGGTGGTTGCTGGTGGGGGGCACAGGCACTTATTTTTGGATACCAGCACTTATATTGCTGCATCAGTCATTTCCAGAGAGCAAGAGAGGGAAAAGCATACAAATCAGAAATATGGAGTAAAAGAAAGAAGTAAGAACCATAACAAAAGGAGAAATCAGGGACCTGCGGGACTGAGATAAAGGGGCATGGAGTGTCTGGTAGTGGATTAAAGAGACATGAGGTGGATTTAGGACTACTGCCCTTGGTATTATGTGCACCAACGTTTAATTGCACCACCCGCAAGCTTCTGAGCAGAGCTCCCGCACTGAGAGGAATCATCTTGCACCATCATAGTATTAGAAGAGCAGTGAAAGCAGCAAAGTCTAATTTTAACCACTTCAAATCAGTGGGCGGGCAACTTCAAAGAAATAGTAGTAGAACATAGTCTACTCAGCCCATCTAGAAACAATACAATTCAGACAAGAAGGAAATTCAATATAAGTCTCCACAACACCTTTGAAACCAAATTCTGTTACTGCAAGCCAACCTGAAGGCCTTTCTGAAAAATACCCACTGTAATTAAGAACTGTGAGAAAACGTCTTTTATGGGGAAACCACTCCTACAGAAATTTTCATTTAGTAAAAGTAATTATGGGGCTCCCTCATTACGTTAATTTACTCTGTAACTACAAAGTAATCCTGAAACTCATGCCACCTGTAGTAACTCTGGATTGATGTTGTAAGTATACATTTCATGTTCATTTATGTGAGTATATTTAGTGGGTCCTAAGAATTCGTATAGAAAATGACATGTATAAAAAATGCCATTGGAACAATGTCCATATCCGAGTGTAAGGGGTGCTCATGTGGGTGAAAGTTCTACCAGGTTGGTATTGCTTTGGATTTTCTCTCAAGACTTCAGGTGTTTTCTTGTGCACAGATACATCAATCAGGGGAGGAGAGTGAGAAAACCAATCGTCTGAAACAGCAAATTAGTCAGTTAATGGCTAAAATAAGATCCTAGAAGATGTACTTGTGGCAGCTACCAGGGCATACTGGATGTTGCTCTGTTCCAAAATAAGAAGTTCTACAAACGAGCCACAGAGAAATCTCTGCCAGAATTAAAAAAACATCAACTTGGAAGTTGGAACTTGGAAGTTCATCATTATTTCATCAAGACTGAGACTCAGTGTATAAAGGGTGAGTGAGGAGAAATTAAAAAGTAAGTGGTAGACATACTTGGGAGGGGCATTTGCTTGTCATCCGTGCTAAAAGAGGTGAACACAAATGCTAGGTGAAGGAATCTGTAAGGACATTGTCTAATTCAGAAAAATGCTGTTAGCTGAAGGGAAAGCGGCAAGGGCCGCAAGTGGATGAGGGAGATACTCATGACAAAAAAGGAATTCAATGAATCCCCTCCTACTAGTCTCTCTGAAGTGTGCTGCTGCCCTTGGTTTTCTCTTTCACCATTCATTCATGTGTATCAATCTGCTTGGGCTATTCATAGTCAAGCTATTTTTTCCCAAGTCGCAATGCCTCTCTGCCATTGTTGTAGGACCCCTGTAGCACTTAGGTCTGGCACCCTTATTTTAGCATTAGGCCCGTAGCCTGTGTCTTTTACATCTGTATGCATTTTATTCATTTGATTATTTGTGGCACGGCCAGCCATTAGCTTGTTGTTTTTATATTTTAATCAGCTGCTTCCTTTCAAGAAGACATAGTTGTTAGCGTTGCACATTTTACCGGCCGTTGCTACACATTGCTCTTTGTGCCTGCTCAAGGATGCCATGTACAGTACATGATATATTAACTTGTATTGCCACTCCAGGAACTCAGGAGGCAGTCGCCATTTTGTAAACACATCCGTACGTCAGGCCTGTCCTTAGAACCTTGTATGGGTTATATAAACAACACATAGGCCTAAGGTGGGCAGATGACACTCCAGTCATGGCTGTCGTGGAATGCACACCGTTCCACAGACATCTTTACTGATGCTGACTCTTCAGCTTCACGAGAGGGTTGCCATCCAGAAAACAGGTAGGCCCTTGCCATCCTATTCAGGTATGGGGTTGGAGTTACTCCTGTTAGCGTGTCAGACATTAATAAGTACATTTACAAGTGAACGCAAATAGGTCGATGAACCTTTTGACTTGCATTTAAGATGTTCCCACCATAGATCCAGTACACGCCGATCAATAATCAGTAATTAATCAATCACATCAATAATCAATAGGAGTCAGTAATTATCACACACCATGACCTTTCAGTCATGAATAACCACACCTTTTAGTAAAAGTTATAATATGGATTTGTCTATATTAACAATGCTAATGTCACGTAAATTAATCTCAAAATCAAATGATAGATATACAGAAACATCACCAGCTGTCTAAAGCGGTGAAAGAAACGTAATCTAATCAAAGCTTGAATAATTACACATTCTAAGGTTACGGTACAAAGTAATAACAAGAACAATTGCGCAAACGATATCACATACATTTAGATTCAGCAAAGAAAAGACATCGACTGTTGCTCCCTATAGCAGAATTTCATTAGTGAGGACCCTTATCTAACATGAGATTAGCATTAACATGTTTGGCTTCATGCAGAACAATGTAGTCAACACAAATTTGGAAAAACATCTAACTATGGCTCTATCAAAATAGTGCGGTTGGTAGCTAGAAAGAAAGATCAAATAGGCATAGCAAAACACATGCATAACAGTATACCTCTCCTCAAGTGGATCGGCAAGCAAAGGTAGTCTTCGTCATCAGGACATCAGTTCGGTCAGCAAAGCATCAGGATTCAGCATCGAAGTTTAGAAAATGCAAAGTCTTTCAGCAATAAAGTTAAGCACGTCTCTAGACGCTCAGTAAAGTAATGGCCTTTCGGCAAGAAAGAAAATGGGCAAATGCGCTGTCTTCCATCAGTGCAATCCGGCTAAGTTAGATTTCCTAAAACTAACTCCCATGTCCCTATTGGTCAAGGGATTGCATGTTCACACCTTGTCCAATATTACCAAAACTTCAAATCTACAGTTTCTACTAGTTCACATGTCGCTGATTAGCTTCTTTTGTAATGTCCTCATCATCCGGCTCGTCAGGTAACAATACTGTTGCAGCTTATACTCCAGTCAGTGCGGTTATTGTTCTCTCCTGAGAAAGTTAGTCTTACACACATTACACTTATGTTACAGTTAGCAAGAACAGCGTCTTCTAGCAAGCGGTTCTCATGAGAAAGACTTTTAGCTACGAGCACATTTGGTCAGCGCAGTGGAAAATCACAATTTATTTCTCTAAGTAAACATTTTATTAATCGTTTTTAGAATTACAGCTTGTCATGAGGCCCTGTACCTAGGCCAAGACCTCCGCTAAGTTAAGGCCTACAATTAATAAAGCTAATACATAATGCATAACCCTCAATATGATGTACTACTACATCAAACATAAGTTCCATATGTCATATTAATAAATTATTAATAAGTATACTTCGTGAACACTGGTGGCCACTCACGTGGACACATTTTCAAATGTGTGCATTATTTTTCCTAAGTTATTACAATTTCTTTGTAAATCCATTACTCAGAATACATGAATATTTACTAATATTTGTATTAAAACACCTGCTTTAGCACTCCCTTAGATTGGGACAGGCAATAGAGTTACAACTACTATGTTCTCAGACCTAGACATACGGTGTAGGCAGGAATCTCTAGGTTTTCTAGAATCATATGAAATGGTGGGGCTGTTTATCTTCTTAACACTGCTTGGAATGAGGATCACCTTACTATGTGTCATCTACCTTATTATCGCAGCCCATGTTTTTTATACTAGGACGCAATTGCTTCAATAAATGCATTGACATCCAGCTTGCATCTTGTGTCCTCCCTTGGCATGTATGAGTCACTGAGTACCTGAGCGAAAGGGGTATCATCTGTTCCCACCACTTTCCTGGGGAGTCAGAGCGTTAGATTTAGGTTGCCCTAAATCACCTTCTCATTTCTAGGGTTGGGTGAGGCACTGCAGGCTAGCCAGGAGTTAGGCTGACAGATCCAAAGTCGTGTAGTGCGGACTCGGACGTCCACACTCAGTGGTGCTGCTGCCCTAAACACACAGTCTTATTACCATATTAGGAACCACACTACAGGGGCACCCACTTCTAATATGAAGTCGTCCGCTTTTCAGCACTCTTGATCTGCAGGTAGATTCTTTAAATGTGAAACCAGTATATATATGCAATACATGCAGAGGCTTGCTGAGTTGTGGATAATTACTGTAAAGAAACTTGACAAGAAGCCATGATGGTAGGCAATAGGGAGGAGCAATCTGAATTAACTGGAGATTATCATATTTGTCTGAATGAGTGTGGTGATCTACATGATTGGAGTCATACCTGCTATCTGACATCAAAACTGCCATAAATTGTGTTGTGTCATACTTAACCTGGAATCAAGTTTCAAGCTTAGCCCTCTAGACTGAGGTCAGATAAACTACACTGTAGAAGCATTTGGATGGAGCTAAATATCTCTTAGGCACCTTCTTTCTAGATATAAAGATGTATATGCACGCTGTGTCTGTAGGTACAAAGTGAAAGAGAAAGCTGGGTATGCATACGTAAAGTGACCCAGGGGTATAATGGGTGTGTGAGTGCATTTTCAGCAGCCCCTAGGCAACTTGGAATTACAGAAAGGGTGGCAGACACTTTTATGGCCCGTCTGTAATACAGACAGCACCAGTACACATGTAGTGCTAGTGCTATCCTAAAAGAGTAATCTTCTCATTTGCATGAGGGCACGGCCCCATAGAAATGCAGGAAATACTTTTCCTCTCCAACTGCACCATATTATGGACCTGGGCACAGAAGCAAAGAGGCACTCGAAGCACAATGACTGCGCCACAAAGAGGGGCCTCTTTGGTGAAGGCAAAGGGCGGGGAGCCACAAGGTCCTCATCAGACATCTCCCAGCAGGTTGGTGTAATCACTCATTGCACCTGCCTGCAAGGCGATCTCCATACCCCTTGAAAGTGTAGGCCAAATGACTCTTGCACTGGGAAAGGCAGACCGTCTGCTTCAATCAGCTACTCTTTCATTCACTAATGCTCTGCCCTCGGGACAGAGGATTATCATTAATGTGGTGTACTGTCCGTGTTTGCATCTGGAGAGGGGTTTGGGCCATGAAATCTGTCACTCAGACAGACACACACACACACACACACTTCAGCAGGCTCTAGAATCTGAATATGCAAAGTTACAAGTTGAAGACTCCAAGTCTGAGATGGCCCAATAGAGTGAGCACCAGCATAGCTTACAACTACGTTATCATGTAGAGGATCAAGGGTGTGGGCCAGAGTGCAAGGTAGGGTGGAAATGAATGTCAGGTACTCTGTGTCCTTGGTAGTCCATAGACCTAAAAATTAGGAACACTTGGGAGGGCACATAATGTTCCGGTCAAGAATGTCATGTTGGTACAATCTACAATAATGGTGTCTGCGTTGTTGTCTAGGAACGGAAAATTTGCAGCCATATGTGTGGCAGGAGATTTCCCTAGCTGTACTGCTACATGGATAGCACACTGTTTATACTTTGTGCAAAGTAATTGGAATATTGATACACACATTCCGAATATACGCTGTTGTGTTTGCAAGGGATTAGCTGTAGGGTGTTTGTTCCCAGAGCCAAATGTTGCGAGTGTGATGCAAGAGGGAACTGTCATACATTATCTATACAATCTTTTTATTTGTTTAATGAAATACCCTCTAGCAATGTGGGAAAGGTCTTGCACACACCACATTTGAACACCACGGAGCTGCACAGAAGGAAAGTATTCAAGTTTAGTTCCAAACAAACCAGACATTACTTCGTGCCAGTGCACCTCCTGTCTCTCATAACTGGGGCAGCCATGCATGAATCCAGTGCTGCCAACAATGGTGTACAGGTCAGACCCCAGCCCAGATAATTTTCCATCATGGCATGCACGCTGTGTAAGGATATAGACTGCTTCACTTCCCAAGATGTGCAGCTTTGTATAAGGGTGTACAAGTATGCCAGATCATGACACAAACCCACTGCTGCTTACATGTTTCCTGCATCTACAGATGTAGTCTGCGGTGAAGAACTCGTGATACGCCCAAGGAGTCTGGTAGCCCCTCAGACACTTCACCTCCCTAGATTACCATTGGGAAGTAGTTGATTGTGCCGTCTGCCTTTATCCTTGAATTAATTCCCTTTTTTTTTTTTAAAGACACCAGTTCATTATTGTTTTGGGTGTCCTGTGACCCTGCAGTGTAACATCAAGAAGCGGCCTTTCATTTGTCGGGACTGATAAATATATGGCTAAAGAACGGCATTTGAAGAGACTATAAGACAGCTTCCACGCTATTTGAGCTCATAAATTAGAAAAAACGCCTTCCCAGTTACACCCTTTGCTTCCGTGAGAACTATGTAAGCATGGAATTATTATGACATCGTTTGATGTCCTATTGCAGGTAAAGGACAAGCTGTTCTTTACCAGAACAACTACAAGATATTAGCTTTCGGTCAATTTCTGGTACCTTATTTTCCAGTTTTAATGACAACCGCTAAGGAATTTGATTAAGTACTTAAAAAGCTACTTGCCTGTAATTAGTGACTTCTCCAGTGGCTAGACATCACCACGGTTGCGTGTGCCAATATATGTGTTTACGTGTTGAGCACTGCTGCTTCCTGCTTTAGATTCCTCATGCATCCTATGAATTCATTTTCAGTGAGATGAATTGTGGCTGAAGAAATTTGTCAATATGTCACTAAAGAATGGAATAATTACTGTAGTTGCTCTGGTGTAGTTTCCTCCATTACTGAACTCTCCCATATTGAATTTCACAGATGTTTGCTTTTCATTCCAGTTTGTCAGATGAAAATTAAAGTTTAATTTCTTTGACTTAGAAAAAAAGCACAACGTGCTTTGGGTTCCTTTCCTTTTAAGAACGGATACTGCTTATTTCATTTTAACTTATACAAAACATTTCAGGCCTCTGAAAATATGACAGCATCTGTGGAGCTTTCAGCCAGTGTCTTCTAATGGCTGCAAACTGTCAAAATGCTCCTCCATAATTCATTTTCCTTTTTGAAAACAAAGAAGACACTGACAGAGTAAATGTACTTTAATAAGGGTGTTTCAAGATCTGCTATTTTACACCATCTTCTCAAGCTCACTTGAAAATGCCAAATTTGTTGGAACGGCTGGATGAGAAATGAACACAAAAACACAGCGAAGGCACTTTGCACTGATGGGCCACGCAGCAGATTTGAGGTAATTTTGTTTTTAAAATCACTAAAGTACAACCGTAAATGCTCTAACAACATAACTGGGAGGGCGCGTGCTGCAATGTAAAGCCCGGTTGAAGGAAACGTCCTCTCCCTTGGCCTGGAGACGAAATAACTATGATTATGGTTCTCAATAAAAGTACTTTTTAAATGGGCTCAGAAGGGCACCTGGTTGTCATTTTCTGCTGTTCAATTGACTATCCTGTGTATTTCATGGGACGATCTCGCTGATATCTGGAATCAAAACAGTCCTATGAATTCTGGTGTCTGTCCTCCATTATCCATGGGTTGAGGCGGTTGCCGCATGAAGTGGTCTAACTTTTCCCTTCATAGCAAGAACTGGAGTCAATAAATGGCCAATGTGGTAGCAAAGGCATCATTACTGATTAGTTCCTACTTTTGACGTTTATGTAGAAGTTATAAGTAAGCCACATATTTCATTGTACATTAATGGACAAGAACATTTCATAAGATTAGGCGGGATTTGGCTCTATGAAGTTGTGTACAATATGCTTAGTAAACGCATATCTTAATATTCAGTTGAAACCTTGACAAATAAAGCAGACTTTAGTTACTGCTTACTGAAGTCCAAGTCTTGAAATCAAAGCTCATGGGTTTATGCCTGACCTAGTAGGGGAAAGTTAGAACCATGATATAGAAAAGTAATTAACAAAAGCAGACTTTGTATTTACTCTAAAATGCTGTGTCCATAAGATATTAACATAATACTTTATCCCTAATAGCCAGCATGTATTTTGGTCTATGGAGTGTTACGCTGTCAGAGGTTTACAATACTCTCAGTTAAGAAAATGGCACTGTTACTTCACAATTAAAAATGTATTTCTGACCCCCATTTGGAGCCCAGCTTTTCTCCCTGCGCCCTAATACACCCAAGTGATCAAGGGGTCTTAGGAGACCTAGGTAAGGAGCCCCAGACATTCTGGGAAAGCTTGTTATTTGTTAAAAAAGTGTTTTGTACTGCTACCCGTGCCTGTTTACTGTAGACTCTCTGTGTTTCAGACAGCTTTGCCTTTTTAAACTGCTGTTTTTAGCCATGACGGTTTGAAATTTCCCTCCTAGTTTGTGGCAAAAGACTGCATAAAGCCCACCCCCTCTTTTGTTTTAAGTAAAAAGGCTACATACACCTCAGTAGCTAACCAGAGTGGGTTTCGGAGACTGCCTAATCTGTTTGTGTGATTTAAATTATGTTTAGAAACTGTCTGCATCACCTGTTTTTGCCTTGACAAAAGCCACATATCTGAGTGCATGACAAGCAGTAGTTCAGTGTTTCTACAATCTCTCCCTTACTTGGAAAGTTGACTCTGCTAGCTTGGAAGTGTGGATTCGGCCTGTCCTGTATCCAAGGCCATTCTGAATAGAGCAGCAGCTCCCTCCTCTCTCTCCCCACAGGGTATTGGCTTGCTGAATGGCTCTCTAACTCCCAGGCAACCTGAGCCCTCCTCTCACACCTCCACTGGTCCTTTAAGTATGTAGTGGGTTCCTCAAGACAGCCACTTCTATTTTGTGAGCCCTGCTATTTCCCTGCACCCTAATATAGCCCAGTGATCAAAGAATCCTAGAAGACCTAGGTAAGGAGTCTCAGACTTTTGGGGAAATCTTGTTATTTGTTGAAAAAGTGTTTTGTACTGCTACCTGTGCCTGTTTACTGTAGGCTTCCTGTGTTTCAGGCAGCTTAGCCTTTTTAAACTGCTATTTTGTAGCCGTGACAGTTTGATATTTCACTCCTCGTTTGTGACAAAAGACTGCATAAAGCCCACCCCCTCCTCTTTTTAAGTAAAAAGCTACATACACCTCAGTGGCTAACCTGAGTGTGTTCGGGACACTGCTTAATCTGTTTGTGTGATTTACATTGTGTTTAGAAACTGTCTGCATCACGTGTTTTTGCCTTTAAAAAGCCATATATCTAAGTGCACGACAACTAGTATTTCAGTGTTTTTACAATCTCTCCCTTACTTGGAAAGTTGACTCTGATAGGTTGGAAGTGTGGATTCAGTCTGTCTGTAGAAGATTCTGAATAGAGCAGCAGCTCCCTCCTCCCTCCCCACAGGGGCTTCGGCTTCAGTTGTATGTATGTCCACAATCCTTGTATCTTGTATCTTGTATCTTGTATGTCCACAATCCTTGGTGACAATATTCATCCTGACCTGAATAGTCAGTGGGGGTGTAATGTGGGCTTTTCCCAATGTGTGAGTTGTGGGAGCAGACTGGTAGGATGTAAGGTGCACAGTCAAAGTGTATAAGCTGTAACAAGTTTTCACTGCAGTTCCCTACATTCACATCTGAAATGGCCAGACTAGTATTGAGCTATGTTTGCTGCACACTCCTGTTCTCATGTCATTCCACCCACTGACGGTGGTATCTTACTCAGTGCTTCTGCTACCTATGGCTTGAGGCATTCATAGTCATTAGCCATTGATAGGTGATAGCTAAAAAGTTTATTGAACATGATATTTGGCAGGTAAAAATATTTGTATGTTTAATCTGTGAATGGTGATGTATTGAAAATATCTGGGGGTCCCTGCATAGGAGGTATCCTGTGGTGGGCACAACATATGTGACCTGCATATGTTTTTTGTGGGGCATCATGCCGTCCATCCTGATTGCACTCTCTGTTATGGTATTTTTTTCAGTTTGGAATGCTGACTACAACCATGTGTGGCCCTGGATTTCTATCTGACATCTGTCCTGGAATATATCTGTTCTACTGTGTCACCCTCTGCTGTCCATTACACTGCCTGTTGGATTTAGAGGGGGCATTACCAGACCACAAATAGCAATCATGACATGTGTTGATGTTTTAATAAAGACTCATATACAGTAGATGGATTCTATGGCGTCTATTGTGCATATCATGAAATTGTGAGGCAAAACAAAGGTGCATACGTTGACCACCAGATGACGAGTGCGGTCATGGTAGATGGAATCATCCGAGTAGGTGGTACACCAGATGGTTGCACAGGTCCAGTGTCCATATGCCTTTGGAAAAAGGAGTAATGACACTGAACATTAAACAGGGTGTCTCAGTGGTTCAAAAAGGTGACAAATCAGGAGAATTTCAATTCCTGGTAGTGGGTTTGGTCTTGGCATCTGCTGCAGACTGTCTGGGTGGACGTCCACGTTTGCAGGGGGGTTCTTCATATAAATGGCTCAGATGTTAGATTGCTGATGGTGGGGGAAGCACGCAGGGTGATGATGATGTCCCTCAACACCCCTGGCCCTGGTGGCATTGTGTGCCTGGCACTGCTGTATGACCTCCTGGTGGTATTTCCTCTGCAGCCTTTGGTTTTCCTCAAACATGGTGATGATCTGGCCCATCCTGTCCTGGGAACTTTGGCATGCTCCCAGGACTTGGGAGGTGATTTCCTGGTCAGTGGAGTCCTTTGGAGGGCTCCTCCTCTGGCACACAGCTTCCCTCCCACACCCTCTGCCCCCAAGTACCTGTGCCCCTAGCAGTGAGTGTCCACTCACAATGTTGGCAGGACCTTCATTGTCTGGGGTGTGAGGGGTCAACTCAGGTCCCTGTACTGTGGGGCACACTATAGTTTGAACAGTCCTTGGAACACAGATTTTGGGACGAAGGGTTGGCTGTGATGTTAATGCCAAGGGTGGGGGGGGAGGATTGATGTGGGCAGGGTGAGGCAGGGGGTCATAGACTGACTGAATGGTGTCTCAGATGGGCCAGGTAGGTCGCAAGTGTCCAGATATCCAGGAGTGTTGTCCTCACTGGGGTCTTCATCCTGTGGAGGGCTGCCTGTCTCTGGTATCCTCTCCATGGTGGCATTGGCAGGGGTACCTGTGGGTGTAGTAAGACACAGAGTTAAATATTGAATACGTGTTTTGGTATTTCTTTATCAAATGCATACAGAGGCTTAACATGTTTCCCACCAATGACAATGACAGATGCTGCATAGCATACCATTGGTGGTAGAGAGTGGTCTGTGACATGTGTACCATACTCCATTTTGGTTGCTGTCATTCAGGGTTGCTAATTTGTGCTCTCTGGGTGAATTCTGGTACTCTCTGATAGTTCATTTGACTGTTCTGCACTGTTACCTAGTGACTATTGAAGCTTGCTGGATGTGACACAAAATGGCTGGACATTGCAGCATGGTATCTCAGTGGGAGGAGGGTATGTGAGTGAGCAAGCTTAGCTGTCCTGTCTATGCATGTTGTGCATGTGCATGATAGTTGCCATCTTTCTTTCCAAACCATGGTGAGCCAATTTCTGGGTTGTGGATCCGGATTTGTGGCCATTTGGATTAGTCACAGAGCTGTAGCCGTGTTTAGCCTTGTTTGTCATTGTGTTGTGCCATTGCATGGCTGTCATTGCTATGTAATTATCCTCAGTTGTACCATTTGGTTAGTATAGCTACTGCAACAGTCACACATGCAAGAGATGTGATGTTGACATTGCAGGTGTTAACGTAGATGGTCTAGTACATTGTGGGATCCGTAGTGATTGTATTATCCAATGCTATCCGTGCTTTTGGAAATGGCTAGGTGGAGGTGTGGCATGCAGGAGAGAGGCATGAGGTGAATAGATGGGAGTTGTAGTGGCACATACAGAGAATTGGAGACTATATGGGTGGTGAGGAAGCATGCAGGACAAGGCAATTGTGTGCAATGGTAGTTGTGGGTACTTACCAGAGTCCACTCCACCAGGTATTCCAGTCAGGCCCTCAGGATGCAAAATGTCCAAGTCCTTTTCCTTCCAAGATGTCAACTGTGAGGGAGGAGGTGGTGGCCCAGCACCAGTCTTGTGCACGGTGATCTGGTGTCGTCATGCCATGGAACGCACCTTCCCCTTTTCGGTCATTCCACCTCTTCCTAATGTCCTACCTTGTGCGTGGATGGTTGTCGACTGAGTTGACCCTGTCAACTATCCTCTGCCACAACTCAATTTTCATGGCTATCGACGTATGTTGGACCCGTGCTCCTAACAGTTGGGGCTCTACCCTGATGATTTCATCCACCATGACTCTCAAATAGTCGTCTGGGAACAATGTGTGCTTTTTTGGGGACATGGTTAGTGGTTGTGTTGAGGGGGGGTGGTGTGTGTGTAAGGGTGCAGTGTAGAGTGATTGATGGGGTGTGGGTGGTGCCTTCTGAATTATGGCTGCTTGTGGTGTTTGTATGTGCTCTTTATGGGTGTTTTGTTTTGGGTGTGCAGTTGTGTAGGTTTTAGAAATGGGGTTGTTGGTTGGCAGGCAGGTTACTGTCTGCCCAAGCAAGGACCCTCACTCTAGTCAGGGTAAAAGGGAATCACCTTCAGTGAACCCCCACTCAACCCATTGGTAGCTGGGCATGAGCAGGGAGGCTTAACTTCAGAAGCAATGTGTAAATTATTTGTACCAACACATGCAGTAATACAGGGAAACACTACAAAATGTACACCACACCAGTTTAGAAAAAAAGTTTATAGTTATCTAAATCAAACAAGATCAGAACAACAAAAATCTAACATACACAAGTCAAGATATGAATTTTAAAAATAATAAGAGTTTTAAACCTTAGAAAACAGTGAGAATGATGTTCTTACACAAAGTACCTGGCTAGCGTAAAAAATAAAGCAGCACGGGCGGGCATGAGTCGAAAAAGACCAGCGATGCGTCGATTTCTCACTTGCAAGTGAGACCATGTGTGTTTCTTCTCCAGTTGGGTCGTCGTTTCTTCTCTTCCGCAAGAGAATGATGCATCGATTCCCAGACAGACACCCCGGGTCCAGTCAGGCTTTGCGTTGATTTTTCACATCCAGCGCTGTTGTGTTTAAATCCCGTGGTACGTGTCAGGAAACCGCGCTGCATGGGTCTTGCGTCATTATCATCAGCCGCTTGTGGGTGCTGCGAGTCATTTTTCCAGCCACAATGCGTCGATCTACAAGCGGCGATGTGCAGGTGGAGCGTTGATTTTAGCTGCGAGGCCAGCGACTTGTCTTTTATCAGCAGCGTTGCAGGTGGTGCGTAGAAAGGTTCCCCAAATAGCGGTCTTTGCATGGATTTCTCTCCTTTTCCACAGGCTTCATCTTTCCAGGGCCCAGAGACTGGTTAGAGCACCACTTGGCAGGGCAGGACTGTCAGCAGAAAGTCCAGATGCTGGCAGAGAGAAGTCTTTGATGTCCCTGAGACTTCAATAACAGGAGGCAAGCTCAGTTCAAGACCTTGGAGATTCTTCACCAATGGGAAGTCACACAAAAGTCAGTCTTTGTCCTCTCATGCAGATGCAGCTACTGCAGGACAACCCAGCAAAGCACAGTCACAGGCAAAGGAGCAGTACTCCTCCAGTTCTCTAACTCTTCTCCTTGGCAGAGGTTCCTCTTGGTTCCAGAAGTAATCTGTTTTTCAGGGGTTTTGGGTCCACTACTTATACCCCTTTCTGCCTTTGAAGTAGGCTTACTTCAAAGGGAAGTCTCTGCTGTTCACAAGATCCTGCCTTGACCAGGCCAGGTCAGAGACGCACACCAGGGGGTTGGAGACAGCATTGTGTGAGGGCAGGAACAGCCCTTTCAGGTATAAGTGACCACTCCTCCCCTCACCTCTAGCCCAGATGGCTCACCAGGATATGCAGTCTACATTCCAGCTCCCATTTTGTCACTGTCTAGAGGAGAGGTGCAAACAGCCCAACTGTCAAAATGACCCAGACAGGGAATCCACAAACAGGCAGAGTCACAGAATGGTTTAAGCAAGAGAATGCCTACTTTCTAAAAGTGGCATGTTCAAATTAACAATCTAAAAACAACCTTTACCAAAAGATGTATTTTTAAATTGTGAGTTCAGAGACCCTAAACTCCATATTTCTATCTGCTCCCAAAGGGAATCTACATGTTAATAATATTTGAAGGCAGCCCACATGTTTACCTATGACAGAGATAGGCCTTGCAACAGTGAAAAACGAATTTGGCAGTATTTTACTGTTAGGACATGTACAACACATCAGTACATGTTCCACCTTTAACGTATACTGCACCCTGCCCCTGGGACTACCTAGGGACTACCTTAGAGGTGCCTTACATGTATAAAAAGGGAAGGGTTAGGCCTGGCAAGTAGGTATACTTGCCAGGTCGAATTGACACTTTAAAACTGCACACACAGAAACTGCAATTCTACATATATGTTTGTTAATTTTTACTTTTTATTTATTGTTAATATTTTAATGTAATGGTTCCTAAAAATTGTTTAATTGTCAAATTGTTTAATTATTGCTCTTATATGTTTAGGGTATATGTATATTTACATACATTTATGTATATTTAAATATTTATTACGTATTAGTAATTAATTGTATTTATTTTTAATTATACTATGCATTTTAATATTTTAAATGAATTATGTGTAGTAGTGTATTTACATATGTATATGAACATATCAAAACAGTAACCTTTCTTTGACAATATGCTGTTCCATGATATTTTTGAAATGATATTCTGGTTGTATGCTATCTTTGTGATATTCTGTCATAGAACACCAAGAATAATAAATTATCTTCCAATCTATATCCACTTTTTAAAATGTTTAGAAATTGTTATACAACTTTTTTTTTACTCTTGATTTTCGAATTAAACATTAAATGATGAGAGTCTGTTTCTTTGACATTAACTTATTGTTGCACCATATTTTATTTGTAATTCTATGTATACTCTTTGTTCATAAATCGCCTGGTGCCCAGATTCTGTTTGTGGATGGCATGCGCTGTATTAAATAGTGTAAATAAATAATACATAAGTCCATGGAATGCAGTACCTCCAAATTCAAGTATTATTGATTCCAATTATTTGACCTTGCTTTGTTCTTTAATAAAGCTGTCATACTAGAACGGGGAAATTTGGTACCACCGTTTGAATATATTGAGCTGTGCTAATCTCACTGTGACAAATCTTACTTCCTACCGAAAATGATTAATCTAATGGTTTGTGAGTTCTCTAATCAATGGATTTCTATGAATGACAATCGTCATTCATACAAAACATTTGAGATTCCCAGCCTTACCGACATTTGACTGTTGTTTGACAAAGCTGAGCAAACGACTTCCAACTCTATTAATGTGTCCTTGGAAATCACAGAATTTAAATCAATTGTACAGGTACATCGAAGCTCATATGAGGGTGTCTACTTTCTATTGTGATAACATGCTCTACATCTCCTTAACAAAGCCCCGGCAGACTTGTATAAGCCAGAGGGCTACTACAGCTTTAGTTGTCAGACTTCTAACAAATTAAGCTTTTACCCGCAGCAATCATTGCACCTTCTGTTCTAGTTTCAGGGCTTGATTGTTGTTTTTACACATAAATCATGTAAAAATGCACCTGGTAACATTGTAGTGAAGTAATATTCATTGGAGATTGCCGTCAGCACAGTCTGTGATTCAAGGACATGTACAGTGCATATGACTCCATCTCAAGGGAATAGGGCTGAAAGTCAAACTATGGCGTGCCCTTGACTTGAGTGCGAGAAAACATAAAGAACTATAACAGAGGACTACAAACTCTCACAGCAATTATACAAATATCCTATGCCTTTATTTTATTTTCTAATAGAAAAGGGAATGCTGAGCTAAATTTAACTGAAAATGTCATTACAGAAAAGAGTTGCATAGTTTAGTCTTGACAAAAGGTAAAAAGGTGTGACGTGATGGTGATCTCAAGTCCACTGTCAGTTACATAAAAGGTGTTGAAACAAATGTGCATTTTATGATGTTTGTCCATATTGAAGTAATATTATGATATGAATAATAATAATGCAAATGAGCCAGTCCATGAATTTCAGGGCCAATTCATGTGTACACCCAAGATTCAGGGACTCTGGATGTGTACACCAAAGAACGGATTTGTTTCATTCAAGACTCATAAAAATTACTAAACTTCAAACTAAACTTCAACTTTATTTTGAAATTGTATTTACACAATCTTGAATAAACAGATGTCAGTGACCATTGCTTTCTCACAAACATGTTATTCAAAAATTCATTCGCTTTAAATTATAGGCAGTGACTCCTTTTACGGAGTTTCCATTTGATCCTTTTTACCAGCCACCTTAGGTTACACACCTGCAGGTTAATAATCCCACCGAGCTTTCACAGCATGCAAACAGCACACTCCAGAAAATAATTTATCACAAAATCATACGTCCATCGTTTTGCAGTATGCTGCTTTTGAGGGTCAACATTGTAAGGTTAATTGACCAGGTGGTGCTCCAGGGATTCTGCCATAAACCCGCAGTCGAATTTGGGACTCCAGCCCTTAATTTCCCCTTTTGAAAGCCATGGGCATAAAACAGACTTCTGCGGTGCAGGACCTGTTTTCATTTAGTTTTGTCAAGATTTATGAGGAAATAACAATACTGCAAGGCAGTGCAGAGGTCTTTAGTTATGGCCGGCTCTCTTCCGACCAGGACAACCTGCAAATCCCCGTTTATTTCTGTTGATTCGCATTTCTTCTACAAAACTCACGCAGCCATTGTACTCAATTTTCCACGGGAAACAGAATTACCTAAAAGACACATCTAACAGTTGTCTGAAACAAGTTTTCTTTTCAACTGTCAATGCACAGCTGTGCATCGGAATCTTTGAACATACACAGTATGCAAAGTACTCAAAAGGTGAAGTTTTTTTGTAAGTCATTTCAGAGTTAGTGAAGTGAAAACCTCCACCAGTA
Source organism: Pleurodeles waltl (assembly GCF_031143425.1). NCBI lineage: Eukaryota > Metazoa > Chordata > Amphibia > Caudata > Salamandridae > Pleurodeles > Pleurodeles waltl. The sequence continues at coordinate 404,839,699 of NC_090438.1, forward strand.
AAGTTGGCCTTGAGGCAGAAGGTCAAAGTTTTCTAACTTCACCTGAGTCTGGGCCAAAATATATGTGCGTTCAAATGGCAGGGAACTGTGATTCACACTGTCACTCAGGGCTGCCCTAAATCTGCCTTGTAGTTAGAAAACACAATTTAAATTAATTGGCAGCCATGAATCTTCCATTCCCCACTTGATTGTAAGTCCTGCCTTGAGATTTCTGGCAGTGGGTAGCACACAGCACGCAGTGAATGTGCTGCTGTCACACACCTCAGTGGCAGCGGGAACATGCACAGGTAAGGGCCCCATTTTCCCAAATCTGTCCTTCCATTTTTTTAAACATCGCACTTCGCAAAGCAGGAAACGTTTAAACTTCTTTTTTTAAATTGGAAAGATATGTTTGTTAAACTTTGCACACCCGAAGTTAGAAACCCACTGAAAATCCAGTAACATTTATGACATTCTGCTCCAGGGGTATTATTTTCCCAGTCTGGCCCTGCTAAGCGCTTATATAACACTTAAGTGTTATGTTATGTGTTACATATGTGCTTAGCAGGGCCAGACTGGGAATCCAAACAATGCCCTAGCAAAATGTCCAAACCAGCCTCCTTCCTTCATTTCATCACACAAGCTCTCTCTCTCCATCCATTTCTACCCTTCTCTTCTCTCTCTCTTCTCCCCCACTGATAGCTTCCTTCCCTATCCCTACCTTGCGTTTTTTTGTCTCTCTTTAAACTACCTTGTGATTGCTGCAATAAACCGTGGAGAGCTGGGGACCGTGACAGAGGCACCAGCAGTCTCCGTGGGCTTTCAAACCAGCCTCCAAGGGGCTCCAGCACACTTGGGAAATACCCGAAGGGATGCAAGGTCTATCTCGCTCCGAACTAAAATACAATATAATTCCTGCTCTTGTTAGTGTCTTTCAAATACACTTTTTTTTTTACCTAACTAAATAAACTGGAACCCGTTCATGAGATATTAAATGTCTACATTGTTTAGCTTTCTAAAAAGTGAAGTATTTGATGTTACCACAAGAAACCCAATTAATCCCAAATTATCAACACTATTTACTTTTGATTGAAACCTACACTCATTTCCTTCGACCTCTGTATCTTATTCTTGCACTGAGCACTTCTTAGGACAAAAAGGGCACTGTAAAATTGCCTCGTCGTCAGGCTGCAAGAATTGCTGCTAGAATCACAAACAGTTTCGCATTCAGCAGTGCAGCCCCCTGGGATTATGCTCAAATCACAGCGCATCTGGGATTTATAATTTTTTTTCTTCTAGACAATATTACTTCTGACAAATACACCTTTGCTTCACTGCTTTGTGAAATTGGTTCAAGTGATAAAATTTCTTTGTGAGCCTTCATCATAAAGAATAGATCTTTTTTGTTGCTGTAGAGATTTTATTGTTTTCTTTTCATGACTAAAAGCTATTGGGAGTTCCAAGAAAATGCATCTATTACATACATTTCTGGTGCTATAGGAGATGCTACAGAAAAGACATAAAACAAGTAGACTAACACTTGTGTTACAGTTGCGTGTGGTGTCAGGGCAAAGTGGGGGGTGGGCACAAAACAAAAACAAAACAAAAATACATATTAAAAAAAAAAAACTTACCTGCTGCATCGACGCTCTTCTGGCTCCATTCATTGCAGGCCCAGGTACCCAGACTGCCCTGCAGCCAATCCTATTGCTGCAGCATGACAGCAGCATCAGGATGGGCTGGCCGCCCTCGATTTGAGCTCCCAGACAGACAGGGAGCCTCTGCCTGCTGTCTCCAACCCAGCAATGCAGCTTGGGTTGGAGACATCTCAGTGCACATATTGGTTTGGCCGTCCAACCAACCCCACATGTGTACTGACAACAGTGCACACCATTCCCCTCGTGTCTATCATCCCCCCATGGCTCTCCCCCTAGAAAAATAAAATCATAATAAACATGGTTTATTATTGTTTTATTTTTCAAGTTACTACTGGTGGTGGTGGGGGGGGGGGCCGGGGTGACACTCCTCCACCATAGAGGAGGTACCGCCACTGGTTACACAGTTCCTCAAATATTAAGCAGAATCGTGCATGTCCAAAAACATCATCGTTGGCTAGCCCATACAACCTTGTGGAGCATTGAAGTTCCTTCATTAGGTGATATTGAGCTCAGCGACTCCCTCTAGCTAAGTTCCACAAGTGGGATGTCAAGTGAGATTTTAACAGTAACTTTAGAGAGCTATATAATAAACACAGACAGAATTGGCTTCAATATGGAAGTAGTTTATGTTTGTAGTTGCTAAGATGCAGCAGGGGGGATTATCAGAAGCAAAATAGAGGTTCTACTTCTCATCTCAATGGGAAAGAAAACGTTAGTCCACCCTTAATATGATGGACAAAGGAAAAACCAGCATTAGGCCCAAAAAGAATACAGAAAGTTCAGAAATGGTTGATGGGAGTAACAAAGGTGGAATAGTTAAGAAGGAAATGTGGTTTAAGTTGATACATTGAAGTATCAAAGTATCCTAACACTGATGTTGCTTATTTGGACCATTTCATGAACAAATGCCAAAATATGTTTCAAAACCTAAGCTATCCTTATCAAACACAGAATCATTCTCGAATGTTTTTGATGAATGTTAGTGATGCACCACCAAGTAAAGAGAATTCTTCATATCTCTTTTTAGGGTGACTCCTTTAAAATGTTATATTGCATAATAAGCCACAATGGGCATGCATGATGCAAGGTATCTGAAGCATTATTAGTGCGTTTGCCAAAGCTAGGAGTGCTTTGTGGTGAACATGTTCTGAATATGCACTGGCATGCACCCTGGTAGCTTATGTTGTCACAATGCACAGGTGGAGGAGACAAGGTACAATATTTCACTGAAGCAGAGACAGTCCTGTCATGGGACACTTGAGGGAGTGTGTTTTTAGTATTCAGGTGGTACAGAGAGCATACTGCCCAAAAGTGCACAACGGCTTGTCCCATGAAGATGCATTTTTTTTACGATACTGAAAAAATTGACCATCCACAGTTTTGCTACCAGCAGCCCAGAATACCAACAACAATCTGTCAATTGTATACTTCCCTGTTCCAATGGGAATGGATACTTCAGGGATGAGCAATCCCTCCATTACTGTAGTCTGAGGAAGACCTTCACAAAACAACCATTTTGGTCAAGGACATTTTCTTGCAAGTTCAACATCACAACTTTTAATTAATTCGGGTCCGTTTTCTGTAACGTTATCCGCACCATTATTTCTCCCTGCAAGGTAGCAATTGATTCGAATGGTGCACAAAGGTGTTCAAATTAACTAATATATGAATGAAGCTGTCTTTCTGCATTTGTGTTCTCTTCTCCTAAGCCTCTTGTTGGCCCTCAATAACTCTGCCCACAAGGTGCTGCTTGCCAGACCAACCATGCATGCACCCGCTTGGCAACTGAGTGTTGTGGATTATCTCTGTGAATGTAAACCCGTCCACATCCTTAGGAGCAAAACGCAGTTCAGTTACAGTGTACATTAGGATGTGAAGTCAGGTGTTACAAGTAAACTAAAAAAACATATTTAAGTTACTGGACATGTTTCATTATTAATAATAAATGTCTGCCTTGGCTATACGTGTATCCCAAGCTACACATGTGCATCCTGGTCTAAAAATTCTGTCCCTCACAGCCCTTAAGGAGTAACACACTAAACCAAAAGATTCTCTTCACAAAAGTAAACTACATGGAAACTGAGAGCTATGCTCTAGTCTAGATCACATCCTACTTGTCAAATAGAACTCAACCCATTCACAGGTCACCATATCACTCATTAAGCAGCCTAGCTACCAGCATAGAATCCAAACTCTCCACCTTATGGCAGGCACTACTCAAATGGGTGAGAAAGTGGATTATTAATTGTGGAGGATATGAGTCCTCACCAAGTAATATTAACACTGTTTTTTACCAGGTCCAAACAGGTATCAATAATTTAAGCCTGTGCTCAATTCAACCCTTGGTAGCTGAAGCACTGAGCAGACTGGCTTAACATAGGAGAAATGTGTAAAGCACCAAAACAGTTAAAACGTAGAAAATACAACCCAACACAATAAAATATCCCACTCCTATATATACAGTTACAAAACTAGGATGTTGGGAATAGGATATATGTTTTTTAGATGTTTGAAGTCAAAATAGTGCCTATATGTGAAAAAACACCAATTGTGGTTATCTGGTCAAAGTCTAAAGCTAAGGCTGACTGCGAGCTACTGCTGGTCGGGTAAAGGGACCAGGTTTGTCCAGGTGGAAAGTTTATCTCCTGATTTAGTAGATTCTCTGAAGAATAATCCTTGTTGGCAGATCATCAGTAGGCGGGACTGCAGGCAGGGTCCAAATGAGGGCTCAACGGATGTCAAAATCCTTTCAGCGCACGAAACAGATGAGTTCAATTATTTGACATTGGCAGCTGGGGCTTTGGTGTCAGTCCCTGTCTTTACTATTTCTCTGGAGACAAATTTCTCAAAAAGTTTCAAAGTGTACAGTTTTGTAGGTATTAGGGTCACAGGGGTGCACTCTAACACCAGCTAACGGCCTAGGACCTTGTGCGGCCCACTGGGGAGGTAGGACTCAATCTCCACCACGGTGTACGGCAAAAGCAGCTGGAAATGGTCGGCTAAGCTCTGGGAGAAGGTAGGCTTGTTGGAGTTTTTGGGGCCTCATAGCTTGCCAGGAGGTCAGTCAACTAACCCTTAAAGTCCACTTCTTCGTCCTGGGTTCAACTGGGAGTGGGTCCAGCCCTTTGGGTCCCTCTCCACAGGTTCAAAAGCAGGTGCAGTCCTTTCTCTGTCTTTCACAGATCCAAATGTGCTCTGAAGAAAGTATCCAGGTGTGCCACATTTATGCTTGGCAGTAGCTGGTAGGTGAGGGAGACTCCCGGACCAATAGAGCAACCCTACGCAGTTTGACATAATTTCCTAGGAGTTTAACACTAAATAATCCTACAGAACACTCTGCTTCTAAACTCCAACATGACTCTTCCCCTGAGCAGAGCTCTGGACACAGCCTATAGGTATGTCTTTACTTTACTTTATTGTTTCAGCTTTACCAAATAAGCCATACAATAGCTGGACTCAAAATCAACATAACAACACACAAGCAAGAGCATTAATATGATACAATGAGTACCTATAATGAAAACATTTTTCCAGATGCATTTCCATCTTCATAAGCATTCTTACAATTGAAAATCAAAAAATACCTCCCTTTTGATCATCACCAAATATAAATGACAACATTGACAAATGGATCGTGAACCTCGAGAAACTAGCAGTCAGTCCGAGTGGCTTTCAAGAAAGGGATGATATACTGAATCTTTATCAATGTTTATAAAGTGTTATGTTTATAGGTAAGACAAAATGGTATGACAACTAAAAACGGGATTGACTTAAATAATTAATATATCTCCTATGTAGACAGGCAAAATAGATATAACCTGGCAGATAAAAGGAGCAATATAAACAGAACTTATTGTACAGAAGATTAGAAAAAGATAGGAACAGATGGATCATAAAGATTATCTACTGTACAAATAGGCTAATAAAGTGCTACATATTAGAAACATATGACAACTGTAGATCTTAAGGCCTAATAAAAATCAAGCAAACAATTAATAAAAAAAAGATTTACCAATAAATCTCAATGTCCTCAGCTGTGCTAGTAGGTATTTAAAGTGCTTTGTGCACCATCATATAAAATCTTTCTCGCAAGCATAAGCCTCTGTCCTAGTTTGTCTATCTGGACAGATAAATATCAGAAATTAATAGACTACTGGCTACTTTAGATGGCAAGATGTGGATAGAGGTAAAGTGCAAAAATGTTCCTATTCTGATAATCAACAACCAGGCAAGACAATTAAACGTAATGCTATAATGCTAACCAATAGTTCACATGTTGGGTATAATTTAAGGTATAACGTAACTAAAATATGAGATGGTTGGCCACCGTTCTATGGTAATGCTCCCTATTAAAGACCAGCAAATGAGGTGAAAAGATTCAGATAAGCCCCTCTAACCTATGCCTCTAATTGCAGTAATGTCTGGAGTTTTTTCAGTGCAGGCCTGGCGACTTTCCAAGCTACATATATGTATGAAGTCACTAGAAAGGAAATATAGTCAGAACTGGTGCGGAGACAAAGTACAATTGCAGCCTTGAAATGACTAACATTAAGGTCAGTAAAAAGAGGACACAAGAAACACTTTCGGTCTTGAAAGGAAATAGTACAAAGTGCATTTTGGTTTTCTCTCCTCCCTATTTACAGGTACACATGGTTGTGCCACTAGTTTTCTTTGCCCATCTGCTAGTATAAGATTATACAAGACGAGAGCCTACAATACATGTTATATTAAGCAATCTTTTCAGTTGGGAAACTAACTGGTCCATACATCACGCATATAAGCAATGGGGATAATTTCACAAAATTGCAGTGCTGATTTGCCACTCAACTATACAACAGTATAGCACCAGTATTTCTCTTTTATTCACTTGCTACCTGACCATCAACAGGAGAGGACCTACACTGTAAGTGCTGCTGTGACCTGTGTCTGGAACCGACCATGGCTCATGTCACTGGGGAAAGGGCCCCTGCCTTCACCACTGCAGAGTTGGAGAGACTGGTGGATGGGGTCCTACCCCAGTACTGAATGCTGTATGGGCCTCTAGACCAAGAGATGAGTACACTGTGAGCACGATGCATGGGGCATGAAGGCATGGAGTGCTGTGTGTGAGGGCCTCATGTAACGGGGAGGTGGAAGGGTCCTGGGCAGCATGCTGCATGTATGGTGGGCAATGTCTGTGCGTAAGGGGATGTGAGGGATATGGTGGACAATGAGTGTAAGAGGCCGGATGGTATGGCTGATACCTTTTTCTATGTTTATTTGTCTGCAGGTCAGCGCCCATCAGAAAAAGGGTATATGATGTGCCATCACCAAGGATGTGTGGACACTGGGGGTCTATGGCAGGCGGAGCACCCACTGTCGCAAACGGTGGGAGGACCTGAGACGGTGGGCACAGAAGACGGTGGAGGCCCAGCTGGGGATGGCCTCCCAATGAGGAAGGGGTGTCCGTCGAACTCTGATCCCCCTGATGTTCTGCATACTGGTGGTGGCCTATTGGGAGCTGGATGGGTGCTTGAGGGCATCACAGCAGCCACACGGGGTGAGTACAGTTTCCAAATCTACAACTTGCGTGTGGTGTGGTGGTCTCCGGGTGGGGGATGTGGGCCTGTGGGTGCCCCTAGGCCAGGCAGGGCATTGCATGGTAGGTCCCATGTTGTGCAGGGTTCTGATGTGAAATTCCTCCAACCAAGCTAGTAGGCCTCCATTACTGGGCAGAGGTCTGTGGGTCTCAGGTATGCTGCTATTGGCCTTAGGTATGCCTGTCCTGGGGCTGGTGACTAGCATTGTGACTTGTAGTGCATTGCATAGTGCGTAGGCCTGTTCCCTGTGTGAGTATGCTGTGTACGCCAACGGTGGTGTTGGTGCAGCCACTGACCAAGTGTATCCTTTGTCTCCCCCCCCCTTTTTGTTTTGTCACCCTGTCCTTGTGTGCATTAGCATCATCTGACGGAGGAGCAGAAGCACTGGCGACAGAGGGAGCTGCATCCCACATGGCCCAGGAGGCCGAATCCACTGACGGTGAGGGCACCAGTGGGACGGAGGGAGAGGGGAGCGCCACGGCGGAGACAGGAGGGGACAGTTCTGACAGTGATACCTCCTCCGATGGAAGCTCCCTGCTGGTGGCGGACACATCTGTGGCCACCCCAACTACAGGTACAGCTGCCACCCCCATACCAGCACCGCCCTCCCAGCAGCCCCTCAGCGGGTTTCCCGTGCCTGCTCACCCAGGATGGTGGGCATCTCCATTGCCCCAGGCACCTCAAGCCCTGCCCCAGTTAGCCCTGCTGCACTGACTGAGGAGGCTATTGACCTCCTGCGATCCTTCTCTGTTGGGCAGTCAACCATAGTGAATGCCATCCAGGGGCAGGCAGGTCATTTGCAACAAACAAATGCATTCCTGGAGGGCATTTACTCTGGCAAGGCAGCCCAACAGAGATTAATCCAGGCTCTGGCCTCCTCCCTGATGGCAGCCATTGTCCCTGTCTCTAGCCTCCCCCCTCCAACTTCCTCTACCCAGTCCCATTCACCTGAACCCCAAACTATCCCAAGCACACATTCAGACCAGAATGCACCCAAGACAACACACAGGAGTGGCTCAGGCAAACACAAGCCCCACACATCATCCCACAAACACTCACACAAACACCATCCAGAATTAGACACACCAACATCCACTTCCTCCACTGTGTCCCCCTCCTCCTCCTCGTCCACCACCCTCCCAGTAGCGTAGACACTCACACCTGCATGCACTACATCCTCATCCACTACCACAATCACGCCTATCATTACACACCCCTCACTGGCATTCACCACAGCCACATCCATGCACACATCCCCTGTGCCCTCTTCCACTGTGTCTGTGCCCCCTCCTCTCAAAGTACTCAAACGCAAGCACTCAGACACCCAGTAGCCATCCACCTCCCAACAGCACCCAGCCCATGCACCTGCACCCAAACACAGCAGACTGACACCACCTACAACCACTCCCTCTTCCTCCACTCCCAGACCTTCCACCCTCTTCCCGCCCCAGTGTCCCTAAGAAGCTCTTCCTCTCCGCCGTTGACCTATCCCTTCTCCCCCGTCCTTCACGTCAGGCCAGGGTGGTCAGAACCCAGGCTAGCACCTCAGCCACCCAGTCCACAGCCACAGTAGTGTCGGCAGCTCCTGCAGGTGGGAGAGGCCCCAGGGAAACAGCCATAACCACTGACAGTGTGCCTGCACCAGCTGCCAAAGGGAAGGACAAGGAGGCACCACCAGCTGCGAAGGGCAAGGGCAAGGAGGCACCACCAGCTGTGAAGGGCAAGGGCAAGAAGGCACCACCAGCTGTGAAGGACAATGGCAAGGAGGCACCACTGGCTGCTAAGGTGAAGGACAAAGAGGCACCACAAGCTGGGAAGGGCAAAGGTAAGGGGCCTGCCCCTGCAGGCAGGAAGGTCAGGAGGCCTGGTGCAGGGACTGAATCTGAGCCACCACCACCAACCATGGCGGTTCAGCCAGCCAAGGCTGCAGTGGACGGGTAGGAGTCTCCCCCCACCCACAGGCATTCCAGCTACCAGCACCGCCACCAGCATCACTGCCTGCAGCAATGCCAGCAGCAGCAGCCCCAGTGGGCAGCCGTCCGAGGCTGCAGGGGATAGGCAGGAGCCTCCCCCCACCGCTGCTAGCACTGCCAGCAGCACCAGTGGGCAGCTGTCTGAGGCTGCAGGGGACGGACAGAAGCCTCCCCCCACCACTGCTAGCACCACCAGCAGCCCCAGTGGGCAGCCGTCCGAGGCTGCAGGGGATGGGCAGGAGCCTCCCCCCACTGGTATCCCCGACACCAGCCCCGCCACTGCCACCACTGAGCAGCCGTCACTGCCAGCAGGTAGTGTGTAGGCCTGCCTCCATGGACTGTAGTGCGTCCAGGCCCCTGCAAATCCTGTGGGTGTGACACCCAGGTGAGAGACTGTGACCTTACACTCCCCATGTGCTGCATCACAGGGCACAAAGCCCTCTTTGGAACCAGTGGAAGAAGGGATACATTCACCCCCGCCTTGCCAGGATGAAGCACACTGGGCACACAGCCCCCTCCAGAACCAGTGGGAGAAGCCATCAACTCACCCCATCTTTGACAGGATTTAGCACACTGGGCACAAAGCCCCCTCCAGAACCAGTGGAAGAAGGCATCCACTCACCCGCCCCCCTTGCCAGGATGAAGTACATTGTGCACAAATCCCCCTCCAGAACCAGTGGAGTAGCCATCCACTTGAAAGACTGTGGCCTTGCACTCCCCAGGACCAAGCAGTGCACAAATCACCCACTGGAGAGACTGTGGCCTTGCACTCCCCAGGACCAAGCAGTGGGAAAACCACCCACTTGAGAGACTGTAGCCTTGCACTCCCCAGGAGCAAGCAGTGGGCAGACCACCCACTTGAGAGATCGTGGCCTTGCACTCCCCAGGACCAAGCAGTGGGCAAACCACCCACTTGAGAGACTGTAGCCTTGCACTCCCCAGGAGCAAGCAGTGGGCAGACCACCCACTAGAGAGACTGTGGCCTTGCACTCCCCAGGACCAAGCAGTGGGCAAACCACCCACTAGAGAGACTGTGGCTTTGCACTCCCCAGGAGAGTGTGATGGGCATGTAGCCCCCTCCTGGACCAGTGGTGTTGTTCCATCTTCTGGCTGAGGTTCCCCCCATTCCCCGTCCCCCTGAGGTGCCTGTGTATTTTCGACCTGATGCCCCTGCAGTGTTCTCTCCGTGTTGTTGCAGGAGTCAAGTTGTGCCTTGGCCTATGTGATGTGGCCCTGTGACCCACGGACATTGTGGACTGGGCAGTGTCTCACCATTTGTATATATGTATATACTGTTTTGATTTTGAAGGACGTATTTCTAGTATTTTATCTTATTACACTCACTTTCATCAATTCCTTTTGTCCTTGCATTATTGCTGTGGTGTACGGGGTGGATATGTAATGTTTGTGCATCAGTTTGTGTGTATGGTGTTGGGGATGGGGGTGTTGCGTGTTGCATGTGTGCGTCACTCTCTTTTTCCTCCCTCCTCTTTTGTGTGCTAGGCGGAAGTACTCACTGCGGTCGTCTTCGCCGGCGTTGGTATTCATGGTGAAGAAGGAGATAGACGATCATGGGGAACACCTGCAACTCGGGCTCCATGGCGGCATGGTTCTTCCTTCAGTCTCCAAGGGTGAGTCATTTCCTATCTGTGCACTGTTTCCACTGTGCTTTTGATGTAATTGGTACCGCCCCGGAAAAGGTGGCTGATAGGCCTGTGTGGGCAGTACATTGCCTTCTGCCTGGCTGTTGGCGGTTACCGCCATGGTGCTTGTTGCTACCGTCGTGGCGGTCAGTGTGTTAAAGTGGCTGTCTGTGAGAGCGGTTTCCGCCGGGGTCATAACTCCATTTTTGTTTTACCACCGGACTGTTATTATCGCCGCTTTATCACCGACCACCAGGGTTGTAATGAGGGCCATATTTAGCTGTCAGAGCACATATACTGGGGCAAGCTTAGCAGGGTCCCAGTGTACAGAGTCCAAAAACCAACAGCATCGGTCTAAGAAAATTGTGGATGGTGATACAGGCATTTTCATACAATGACATATATACAATTTTGAATATTTCTAAAATGTTTATTTGGAATGATATACTTTTCATTTTCAGAGTACTAAGAACACCAGATGCAAATTCTGGAATCTATTAACACCTGCTAAGTCCCAATACAAAATGAGGGGAGCGACTTCACTGGTATTTCCTAAACTCACACATAGCCCAATAACCTCACTTGTTTTTAAGGGCCTTTGAGATTGATGAGAGATAAAGAATAAAAAAGAATAAACAAAATCCCAGCAGATAAACTATCTACATGTCACCAGCCAAGCGGACAATGAATTATAAAGGAATGTATACACAAGAACATCTGGGGTACTGCTGTTCAAAGCATGGTTTACAATCCAAATAAGTGAGTAGTCACATGCACAATAGGAAGCTATTCACTTTCTTAAAGATTGATGTAAAATGTATGCACTACTTCTTACCTTTAAATAATGACTCAATGGCATACTACAACCTGGCAATTTAAAATCACAGATTCCATATGAGGCATGTTTGATCACATGCACATGATTGAGGGAGTATTTTACAGTTTGATGGACCCGCTCTACATCATTAATGGCATTTCAGTTCTAAAATCCTACAGAGTACCAGCTTGCAAACAAGAAAAACCCACAGGAGTGGATAGACAAATCACAAATACCAAAAAAGTGCAAGCACAATCAATTGTAATTATTTTTCGAACCCAGCTACAAAAGCCAAAAATATAAATAGAAACACTAATTTAAATAAACATAAATACTTAAAATAATCAAGCATTATTATTTGTGAGGCGTGCAGAATCCTCTGCCATGTATGCAGAGATCTCAGCACAACTAAATCCCACTCAATGCATGAGGAAATGGGAGTTGTGAGGTATGACAGCCATGGAAGTTTGGGAATGGCCATTCCCGTTTCCAGTATGGAGAACATTGGATTTTTACTCCATCCAAAGGATGGTATAAGTTTTTTCCAGCGTGAGAAATGTAACAGATTAGTCCCCTATTTAGTGGGTTTGTAGGTATAGGAGTTCTCCACAGAGATAAATATTTTCCCTCCAGAGAAAAAAGAATGTGCACTTGCACAGGGTATCCTATTTACCTATGCAGAGCTCTCAGCTATGGAGATGTCTGCATAGCATGAACAGAATCCCGCTTGGAAAGTCACATTACCTTCCCAAGAATATTGATGGAAACCTGTATCTGGTGCAGCTTTCCATGCAGGTTTCTGAGAATATTTGTGAGTGCCAGAATGTACTCACACATAGTTGTGAATCTGTGATTGCAGATATACTACTTTTGGTGAATCAGGCCCTGTATATTTACACCCATATTTAGGAATGAACCTACAGCTGTTGAATAACAATTTTTTTTGTGAATCTGAACATCAATTTTCATGCCGACCCATTTGTGAGCAGAAGGTACAGAAAAATGATAATTCTGAATATAATGCCAAACATTACAAAAGCCATAGAAAAATGGTCTTGCACGTTTGACCTATTTTGTTACCAAATATTTCATTCACAAAAAACACCCTCAGTGTACCAATTTTTCAAGGGTGCTGTAAATATCTCTTTTTTGGATTTCAAGAGGGAACAAGTTTTCCTTCAACTTTATCGGATGAGAAGCCAATCATTTTCTGATGCATGCCCAGGTGTCTAGGGTTACTTAGCTTCTAGTATGACCATCCATCTATAATTTTCAAGGACTGTCTGTGAATTTAAAGAAAGAAAGGTTCCATGGACATCTATAATATTCCCATTTGTGCTAAAGGACAAATTTTAACTCCAACAGTTGAGATGGCTCAGCCGAAGCGTTAGGAGGGGTTCTCCTGTGCAGTGATCCCAAGGGAAGTGCAGGCAGCTAAACCAGAAACCAGCCTTCTTGCCAGGGTGCCGGCTGCCTTAAAGAAATGTAAACGTCTGCAAGTGGTTAATCTGCATGTGTAAAGGCTGCTTGAATGCCCCTATCAGTGTTAATTGATGGAAGTTCACTTTAAGCTGCCTGACCCTAAAAAACGTTTATTGTTAGGGTGTCCAAGCAGAGCTGTGAATTGTGTGCTTTTAATGGACAGTTGCAAAAGTGCAATCTGCAAAAATCTACACTTTGAAAACACTTTTTTATCTTTAACCTAAATTTATTTCTGCATTTTGTGGTAGCCAATCTTATACTGTGTGTAATACAAATGTAAAATACAGGGAGTGCAGAATTATTAGGCAAATGAGTATTTTGACCACATCATCCTCTTTATGCATGTTGTCTTACTCCAAGCTGTATAGGCTCGAAAGCCTACTACCAATTAAGCATATTAGGTGATGTGCATCTCTGTAATGAGAAGGGGTGTGGTCTAATGACATCAACACCCTATATCAGGTGTGCATAATTATTAGGCAACTTCCTTTCCTTTGGCAAAATGGGTCAAAAGAAGGACTTGACAGGCTCAGAAAAGTCAAAAATAGTGCGATATCTTGCAGAGGGATGCAGCACTCTTAAAATTGCAAAGCTTCTGAAGCGTGATCATCGAACAATCAAGCGTTTCATTCAAAATAGTCAACAGGGTCGCAAGAAGCGTGTGGAAAAACAAGAGGCGCAAAATAACTGCCCATGAACTAAGAAAAATCAAGCGTGCAGCTGCCACGATGCCACTTGCCACCAGTTTGGCCATATTTCAGAGCTGCAACATCACTGGAGTGCCCAAAAGTACAAGGTGTGCAATACTCAGAGACATGGCCAAGGTAAGAAAGGCTGAAAGACGACCACCACTGAACAAGACACACAAGCTGAAACGTCAAGACTGGGCCAAGAAATATCTCAAAACTGATTTTTCTTAGGTTTTATGGACTGATGAAATGAGAGTGAGTCTTGATGGGCCAGATGGATGGGCCCGTGGCTGGATTGGTAAAGGGCAGAGAGCTCCAGTCCGACTCAGACGCCAGCAAGGTGGAGGTGGAGTACTGGTTTGGGCTGGTATCATCAAAGATGAGCTTGTGGGGCCTTTTCGGGTTGAGGATGGAGTCAAGCTCAACTCCCAGTCCTACTGCCAGTTCCTGGAAGACACCTTCTTCAAGCAGTGGTACAGGAAGAAGTCTGCATCCTTCAAGAAAAACATGATTTTCATGCAGGACAATGCTCCATCACACGCGTCCAAGTACTCCACAGCGTGGCTGGCAAGAAAGGGTATACAAGAAGGAAATCTAATGACATGGCCTCCTTGTTCACCTGATCTGAACCCCATTGAGAACCTGTGGTCCATCATCAAATGTGAGATTTACAAGGAGGGAAAACAGTACACCTCTCTGAACAGTGTCTGGGAGGCTGTGGTTGCTGCTGCACGCAATGTTGATGGTGAACAGATCAAAACACTGACAGAATCCATGGATGGCAGGCTTTTGAGTGTCCTTGCAAAGAAAGGTGGCTATATTGGTCACTGATTTGTTTTTGTTTTGTTTTTGAATGTCAGAAATGTATATTTGTGAATGTTGAGATGTTATATTGGTTTCACTGGTAATAATAAATAATTGAAATGGGTATATATTTGTTTTTTGTTAAGTTGCCTAATAATTATGCACAGTAATAGTCCCCTGCACACACAGATATCCCCCTAACATAGCTAAAACTAAAAACAAACTAAAAACTACTTCCAAAAATATTCAGCTTTGATATTAATGTGTTTTTTGGGTTCATTGAGAACATGGTTGTTGTTCAATAATAAAATTAATCCTCAAAAATACAACTTGCCTAATAATTCTGCACTCCCTGTAGTGACTTACACATTCGCAGTGCTTTCTATGAAGGGCAGAGACTTCTTTGCACTATAAATACACTAGTCACTATTCCCCCTCATCTGTCTTGCCATTCCACTCATTACACAAGCAGTTCTCCTGCTCCACTGAAACCGATGACCTAGCTAAGGTCAAAACCTTCCCTCAATATAAGACCAAACCACCCAAGATGAATAAAGGGGGAAGTACATCATGGAGACATCCTGTTCTTTTCTTTCTGTGGTGCAGAAGTATATTACCTAAAGTGATCACGTAAGTGTTCATGCTTTGTTTTTCTTTCTGTATTTCAATGTATTTGCCTTGCGATTTGTTATAGCAGTCTGCCTGTTTACCTTAACTGGCTGCCCTGTACAGGAGGCACTGGTCGTCTTTGAGGCTGTGACTCAGAGTGTCCTTTCACCTGCTTCGGAACAGACACAGGCTTCCGGTCTCCGTTTTTTTCACTACACGCATCCTGGGACTTCTGCCGGCTGGCTGTTTTCTTTCAGTGGACTAGGAGGGGTTTGTCTCCCTGCTCCATGGCATCCGCTTTCACTTTAGGAGTCATCTCACACGTGCGGGCTCCTTTTTCAACTATAGCGATTTGTGCATTTTCAGGGCAGGTTCCGTGTAAGTTTGGGTGCTGCATGAATTTGTTCCTATAGAAATGAACAGATGCAGGAAGCACCCGTATTGATGTGTTGGTGGCAATGGAGTCAGCTGCCTCTTCGAGTGTGGCGGGGGTCCCAACTATTGATGCATTGCACCTCCTGATCAATGAGACTGTGGAGGCAGCATTCTAAACCAGGGAATATGAAGGGCCTCCTCCAGAAATTGCAAGGCCTAATACCCCTCATGCCCTGGATGATCCAGATGAGGAGGATAAAAGGTGGGGTTGATTTGTGCAGGGTGCAGAGCTTTCTCATATGTTTACCCATATTACAGATAATCTGGGTTTCCCTACTACAACTGAAAATGAAATGGAGGAAGATTTCTTTATGAAGTACCAGCGCCCTGACCCTGACTCCTGGCCTTTGCACAGTGTGTTGCACAAAGTGCTTTCACATGAATAGAACACCATTGATAAATCAGCCTTTCCTTGGATCCATTACAAGGGTTACCCTTTGGAGGGGGTTTCTGAGGAATTTTCCCATTCTGTCAAGGTGGGTAACCTAATGGATGGCCTATCCTTCCAGGGCATGGTAAGCTCTGAGGATGCCCTTCCCTCAGACCAGTTGGTAAGAAGATGGAAGGTGCAACTAAGCGATCTTTTTCACCTCTTAATTTCTCAATAAGGGCACACGCCTACACTACGTAAATTCCTATTGAAAGACTTTCAGTCACTGGCACAGCAAATGAAGGTGTGGAAACATCGTCCCAGCATTCCTTGATGGAATTCTAAGTTTGCTTTTTACCCTATGTCTTCTGGCCTTGGAAGTGAGCCCCCATTGGTGATTCCCCATTCATCCATCTCCGCTACGGGTTCCACCTCCTCAGTCCGGCCACCCTGGGCCTTCGGCTGGAGATATGCACTTGAAAGGATGAATTTGTTGGCACAAGGTTGTTCTACTGAGGTGGCCCAGAGTATTCAGCTTTTTCATGGTCCTTCTACCATTAAGACCTACAGCTTCCACCCTTAAGACCTACAGCCGTCTCTGGACAAATTTTGATTCCTGGTGCAAGGACAAAGATTTTTCTTCTAGCTCTTGTCATGGCCGTGGATTTTTTTACAGGGCCTGGCCATTTCTACTCTGTAGGCACAATGGGCTGCCATTCTAACCGTTAGGGTTTCAGATATGTCATCAGTTTCTCCTCTGGTAGTACGTCTCTTGAGGAGTTTCCTACATCATCAGCCTGTTTCTTGCTCACCTGTTATCCCCTGGGCTCTCCCTTTGGTGCTTCAAGCCTTGACAGTCCCTCCTTCGGAGCCTCTTTTTTTAGTGGACCTTAAGTTCTTCAAAGGTTTTGTTTTTAGTGGCAATTTGTTCAGGTCAAAGGGTCAGTGAGATTTGGGCACTAATGGTTTCTCATCCTCTTTTTTAGTTTTTGTACAGACAAAGTAATCATGAGCCCAAGTCAGTTTTTTCTTCCTAAAGGCTTGTCAGATTTTAACTACCAGGGGGATATTGCCCACCCCGTATTCTGTCTCAACGCTTCTACTCCCAAAGAGAAACAGCTTCATTCTCTGGATGTTCTCAGAACCCTCAGGATCTACCTAGACTATACTAGTTCTTTTCGGCAGGTGGACTCTTTGTTCATCACCTTTGATCTCTCTGGCAGAGGTCTTAAGCCCTCTTTGTCCACTCTGTCTTGATGGGTGAAATAGGCTATCCTCCATTTTTATGAGGCTGTTCACCATTGTATTCAGTCCGGCATCGTTCTACACGAAGGATGTCCACGTCCTGAGAATATTTAAGGGAGCTTTTCTCCAAATCATTTATAATGCAGCTACATGGGCTTCAGCCAACACATTTGTCTCTCATTATGGGCTTCAGTAGTGAAAGGCTGCATCATCTCTTTTTGTTCCCATGTTTTATCAGCTGTACATGATTTATGATTGGTGCTATGTGTTTTATTAATAGTTCAAGTGAGATGCATCAACCCATGTTTGTGGTTTTCTTGTGTTTGCATTCGCTTGGGTATTTGCTCATCTATAAGAAATGGAGCAGGTAGGTAGGAGGTAATGCCTGGTTACTTACAGGTAATCTTCATTGCTCCAAAACCAGGTGTCCCAGATTTAATTCCTGAGCCTGTCCCTCCCGGCAATCTCATGTTTCAGGTGGTTGCTCCTTTTCCTATGTTTGTAGCTATGGTATTCTCAGGATGTCTCCATGATGTACTTCCCCTTTTATGCATGTTGGGTGGTTTGGTGCCATATTGGGGGAAGTTTTGGACCTCAGCTAGTTAACTGGTTTCTGTGGAGCAGGAGAACTGCTTATGTTTAAGGAATGGAACAGGAAGACCAGGACTCGGAATAATGAAGTTTACCGCTACGTAACCGGACATTCCCTGCTCACCAACAAGATTCAATTCCATGTGCCTCTGGTTGCCCACATATACATCTGCAGAGACCACATTAATAAATAGAGGGATTCATAATATAAAATAGTGTATTTCACAATGATTAGTTTAACTTGCATTTATTTTTCATTAAGGTGTGAATTGTTTTATGTGCGTTTGCCTGATGGTGAAAGATCAGCAAAATAGTCACAGTATCCATACTTTTTCTTAATGCACTTCGACCACTGTGTTGATTAGCTACGTAAAGTCTGAGAAAGCCAGTAATGTTAGCATATGGCTTTCCATTGTCCCTCATCTTCACTATATACGTTTTTTTTAGATAGTGTGTCTAATTAACCTGTGATCTGTATTTACTTAACCCAGTCTACTATTCATCTGACAGAATTGTACAAAGTCACTGTCCTACGGTGCTAAAGGCGATTGAGAAAAAGAAAATAATCTAATCAGATGCCTAACTACAGTATGTGTGACCAGGCAATCTGGGTTCAAATCCGAGCTCCCCACATAGTTAAATTACATAATTTAAGTCAAATCAACTTACTTCACTTGAGAACATTTTCAAGTAATTCAGTTCAGGATGGATCCCATACAAAAATCTCACTTGTACATGCTTTAATGGTCTGTAATGTTTCACCAGCCATAAAAAATATTATTGGCCATGATATAAGGGACACTAGACAATTGGATCACTTTGTTCACTCATGGCTTTGTCAAAAAGGAGAGTCGATAAATGTTTTAAGTTTCATGTTTAAAAACATCCACTTCAAATAATTATCAGTGCAATATTGTGATCTAATATACTAAACTGAAACACTTCCATGTGTTAAAGAAACATTTTCTAAATTTAAAAATCTTTATCATGTTCTTATATTTTGTTTGCTGTGTAATTTGCATCCCAAATATTCTGAAGATTCTACATGTCCTTAGCACTAAGGGAGGAGCCAGACCATTGGTTCGGGGTTGGCTCAACTGCAGAGCCATTTCAAAACATAGACAAAGTGGACAATTGCTCAGAGCCCAACTTTCCAAGGGGCATAGCCCCTGCCTGCCCTCCAGAAGCACCACCAATGCACATTTGCACGCAGAGTTTGCCAGGATGGGTGGGCACTGGTTATTCTACCACTTGATAGTGTTTCTTCTGTTTGTAGCCACTCTACTGAGACTACTCTCTATGTAGGCAATACTTTGCGATACTCATCGAGAGCCCATCTGAGTTTAGGAATTATCTCGCCTTGTTCTTCTCTACCTTAGTTTTCCAATTCTGTGCAAAGACCCTTTGAATCTGTTGCTATGGATCTTCCATCTGATCTTGATTTCATCCTGCTCTTTGATCCTCAGTCTGGTGGTTGGGCCCCCAGTTCTGAGAAAAATGTACAGTCCTTGACTAACACTCAAATGCAACAGTCAGGTCTTCTTGGTGCTGTGAGAGTTGTGGAAAAGTAGTAGGTACCTCAAATCCTGACATTAGGTGTTAGACTATCACCCACACCATCTGCACTGCCTCATTTGTTTGCTTAGGTTTGTTGTCAAGTGGAGGGTGAGGTGAGCAGAATGTAAAAAAAGTCACGTACATTAATGTTTCCCAAACAGTTTGCTAATCAAAATGTTGGTGTTGCTTTCTCTACAGGAAAGATCGGATAGATTTGGGTAGGGAGGATGCCCTTGATGCCATGGATTTACTGTTTAACAAGGATGTTATGACCCATCTAAATGTAGCACACGGAGAAGCAATCTCATATAGCACAGAGCATAAAACAGTAAATAAATACAATTAAAAAATTTGTAAATGCATTCACTGATAAAGTAGTGGGGTATGACCCTTTGTCCTGAATTTGTGTCCTGAATTTTGACCCTTTGTCCTGAATTGTTTTTACTGTCCTGTCGTGAATTTGCCTCCATTCCAAGGGGTCACCCTAGTTCTTTTCTGCCTGTGGCAATACATATTTTGGAAGTATCTTGAAAAAAAATTGCATTGTTTTACTTAAAATATTCAATGTATGCACAGTTTTCAATAACAATGATGTCTTCTTTTATTTTTCCACAGATTTTTGAGTTGTTTTCAAATATCTTCTTGTAAAGTGTCATGCAGTTGCCTGGCCCATTAGACACCATATGAACGAGCTAAACACAATTTAAATTCCTTTTGTCCGGGAAATTGGCTGCATTTTACAGCAATATGCAGTAACTAGTTTCACAGCCACCAAGCACGGGGCGATGCTTTTTTTATTTTTATGTACACAGTTTTATAGCTCCCAATTGGAGATGAAAATCAGATTAAACTTTTTTAATAAATAAACATATATTACATTTGTAATGGCATGAGAATGCTGAATGCATTAAAGAAGAGCTAAAAGCATTTTAACAAGCAATAAGAGGCCAATTTCCCTGTAAAATGCAAGCAGCTATGCAGTCGCTTGGTAGAAAGCACGGTGATTGCTGCTGCGTCACCCAGATTAGCAATATTGTACTTTGGAAGCATAGTCCTAGATGTCAGTAGTGACGCTGCTCTGCCAATGGCCTTAAAAACTCAGGCCTTCAAAACGAAAGTGAGCCATCTTTCATATCGCCCCGAGAGCCTGTCCTTCACCGTGCAATAACGTTATTGCTTATCAGACTTTTACATACAGAATGCCCTAACTTAACATAGAAGCAATGAGTCAACAGTGGTTAAGTCAAGGAGTGTCCTGAGAAACATTCTTCATAGGTGGGAATGCCTGCGTGTGTACTGGTTGAACCCGGAATAGACCATAGCTGTATGTCCCACATAAACGTGCTATCTTCAGAACATGCTCTCATGGACTAAGGCTGGGGAGAATGCAGAACAGGAACACAAACCCACCATTCCCCCACCACTGTGTTTCCTGGCCGGTAGTTCTCCTAATGCTGTAGTTCTGCCCTGGGGCCACTAGGAGGGTGGCTACAGGCACAGACTGTTTTCACCCCGGAGAACGGGTGCCTAAGGACCCTGATGCATGGTCACTGTCTGTGTAGGGGTATCCAAAGCCCATGTTTGTAAAGCAATAGGAACTTTTATCCCAAACAGGAACGGGCATTCCGATGCATGTGCCTAAAGGTTACTTTGGCAAGTGTGTAATCCTCACAACATGAAGAATGCACATGTGCACGACGATTTCCTAACGATCTGGGTACATATACCCATACAAACGAGGGAACAGCCACTTGACAACATACAGCTACTAAGATATTGCCCTTACACTCAGGGCTTAATTTGTTAAAAAAAATATATATATATATATATATATATATATATATAATAATAATAATAAGTGCCGGGGCCCTCGTCAAGAGGCCACTACAGCTTGCACCACCCATTGTCAGGACTGCTAATGACCGTATCAACACAACTATTAACCATCACACTCCTATCTGTGACAATTCACTCTAATCCACGCCTAACACTTCAAGGATGGCTTGGGCAGCAGGTATTTGTCCACTTTAAAGTTAATTTAATTAATAAATGACTTTGTATTGTTCATTTCTAAATTAGACAGTCAGCCAACCATGTGGAGGCTGCCATAAGTGCTGGTGCCGACAATAATGTGCCGGTGCGGAGCACCAGAAATCACGGCTCAAATTAAGCACCGCTTACACTTCATTTCAAAGACACGTGCTGTCCCATCTGCACTATGGAATTCAGTTTGCAGATCAATCGATAAAAATGCGAATAAAATTATTATTGCAATAATAATAACAATAATAACAACAACACTGGGGCAGGCGGTAACCAACCGCACAGTGTGTAGGTAGGCCCTTGACAGTTTCCTCTTATTTGTGTCCAGATTGTGAATAGCAGCAGTGGTGTAATGCAGGCCCTGGCAGCCTCTTAGGCGTATGGGGCCCTACCCCCTTCAAGGGGCCCCATTCAGCCCAAGGCCAATGAATATCTGTGATCTCTGGGTGACACAGGCAGCTATTGGAACGATAGTGTCAGGGGTCCTCCCTTTGAACATTAACTACATATCAACCCTTGCGTTTGGTCAGGTGATGATCCTTTTACTGTCATCTTTGCCTTTCAACAGTAGGGGTCATAAAGTTCTAGGGTTGTGGTTCGATGCCCAACAACGACGCACAGACATGCTCAGTCTTGTGCAAACTAGCGGCTGCGACTCCCCACATTTGTTCAGAAATTGAATAAGTATGTTTACCTCATGGCCTAATGTTGCTGGGAGGTTGGGGTTATGTTTCCAGGGCTGGGCGTTCATTTCCTGAATGCATAAAACGTGTACTTAGTACGGTAAACCTGAGGCACTCGCAGAAAGTATTATTTTCTTGAATGGGAAACAAGAAGTAATCTGGTACAGGCAGGGGGTGTCCATCAGATGTCCCCACAACACATCAGAGGCTCCGCAGTACTTTGTTAGCCTGGCTGCAGTGCAACACAAAATTCACCGCATCCTCCTGCAGCTAGGGTCTTTTACACCTCTGACCCGCAAAGCATCACTCCTTAAAGGAATTCGACGCTTGCTCTGAGAGTTAATTCCTTTGGCAAATGGAATGTTAAAAAAGCTCTAACTTGAAAAGCCACACATTAATTATTCATCAAACCGAATGTAATCTGAAGCAATGATAAACGTTTGCCTAGAAATTTTCAAAGGATAAGGATCATCTTTTTTAATAGTTTTATGCACAGCCTCTTGGGACGAACAAAAGAGGACGCGTTGACATACATGTTTCCCAGCTTTGAACCCTCAATTGTTCATATCACACCAGGTCTATTCTGGTTACTCACGTGAAGGGTAAACCCTGCACGATTTGCTTCAAAATTAGAATACAAGACCAGAGTAAGGTTTCCCTACTCATAAAACATGGGTCTCAGAGCTCACCTTTATTTTTAAATGCTGATCAATCAGTTTCTTTTTCCAGTCCTCCCCTGCCTTTCCCTGATCTTATTCCCTGTCTGTGATTGATGAAGACGTTTCCCTGCTGTATGTTAGATCTCACGCATGCTGAGGATCACACTGGCAAACACCAACGAATAAGGATCCATAATAGGACTTTGAAGCAGCTTTTTAAGGAAGCACCTGCCTTAAGGAACTTTGAATAACTTTCCGAGGTTTAGTATGAAAACAACGATGTCCCAACATGCTGCATGCAGAAAGCAATCTTTGTTTCTGGTATTTGCTACCAAAAGAGTAAATGACATCCACCCTCTAAATTCCTATATGTGTCTACTTTCAACCCACCTTTAGGCACACTAGAGGGCAGGTGAGAGGCCAAGTAAAGCCTCCTGAGCAGGCATGTAGTATTGTATCTAAGAAGTCTCTACCCTTCAGATGGCAATGAGATAATGAAACTCAGTTCCAGAGTGTGAGACTATGGAACCCAGGTCTCAGTGCCTGAGATAATACACCTAAGCTCCCAGCATGTGAGACTATGCACCCTGGTTTCTAGGACTCAACAGTAATCATCACTGCCCTATGTGCCTGAGATAATACGCATCTGCTCCTAGCGTTTGAGACTATACACCCTGGTTTCTTGGACTTAACAGTATACACCACAGCTCTCAGGGCATGAGATAATACACCACTTCTCCCAGTGTTTAAGACTATACACCCTTGTTTCTATGACTCAACACTACGCACCACAGCTCTCAGGGCCTGAACCTCTGCTCTCAGTGTTTGAGACTATACACCCAGGTGTTTAGGGCTAAATAGTGTGCACCACAGTTCTCATTGCCTGAGATTATACTCTTCAAATCACTTTGCCGCAGTTTACCTTGTGGATTATACAATTTTAAAATGATGACCAGCATATTCATAATGCTTTCTGTTCGAGACTGGGACCCCGTTGCTTATAAATACAGAAGTCACTATTCCCCACATCTGCAGTGATCAGATTCACCTTATGAAATTTTATCATGTAAAAAATGTATTTCCAATAGATTTGATAAACTTGCATTTATTTTTCATTTAAGGATTCTGCATTATCTTGTGTGCAGTTCGCTAAAAGTAAAAACAAAAAAGCTTACAGAGTAAAGGTAGCGAAAAAGTCTTGTTTTCCACTTTCAGTGAACTGCATATAAAATAATGAAGAAAGCTTAAATTAAAAATAAATGCAGCTCAAGCTCATAGGTTGGAAATAGTTTCATTTATGTTATGCAATTTCCCATTCATTTTGGCATTTCAAGGGCTGCATGTAAAGGAAGAAAGCCTGGAAATGAGACAAATAAACAAAGTTGCACTTCCAGGACATCTTGATTTACAAGTACTTGTAAAGAAATTTGCACCCACCTGGGAATGCAGCCACAGGCCCACAGGTTTGATGACCTCTGACTTAAATGGAACCCACCTCTAAGCGCTTAAGGCCATGCACACTGCCTCCCTATACCTTGGACTATAGAACTCCCAGTGCTTCAGACGCACAGACCTCACAACTCCTGTTGCTAAGGACAGGCAGCACAGACTTAAGTGCTACATACCCTAGCTCACAGTGCTTCAAAACAGGCAGCTCAGACTCAATTGCCGGTTAGTCTACGTACCCCAGCTGCCAGTGCTTTAAAAAAGGCAGCAGAGACTTGAGTGCTGTTTGGGTTTACATAACCTAGCTCACTGTGCTTCAAAACAGGCAGCACAGACTTACGTGCTGATTGAGTCTACATACCCTATCTGACAGTGCTGCAAAACAGGCAGCACAGAATTAGGAGCTAGAGTCTACCTATCCCAGCTGACAGTGCTTCAAAAGAGACAGCACATACTTAAGTGCTGCCTGAGTCTATGTACCACCATTTCACAGTGCTTCAAAATAAGCAACACAGATTTAGCCCCTCAATACGAGTCCGCTGGTTCTGGGACTGCCAGACTCGCAGTGGAGGTCGGACCGCCACCAAATCAGCGGTCCGGCCTCTACATTATGACCCTGGCGGAGCTGCCAGGGTCGAACCACCAGCTTCGCCAGGTTGTGGGCAGTCGACAGCCTGGCGGTGCTAACGGCAAGCAGCGCTGCCCTGGGGATTACAAGTCCCCTCTCCGCTGGCTTTTATATGGTGGTCCCACTGCAATGCGAAGGCTGGTGGAGACGGGGTGCCAGGGACAGCCCCGTTGCGTTTTTAACTCCCCAAGTAAAAAATTTACCGCAAAATTGCCACCCGCCAAGCTCTTAATAAGGGCTTCAATGTACATGTCCCACCAAACCACTTGAAACCTGCACTCCATCTCCCAGTCCTTAAAATATGCACCCCAGCTCGTTTTTCTTGAGAATATGCACCTTAGATACCAGAGTTCCAGAGTATACAACACAGACCCCCACCTTGTGAAACCACATGCAACAGGTTCAGGACAGTCACCTCCAACTAGTACTTGAGAATGTACACCTCAGGTCCCAGAGATCCAGATAACACAGCAAATTTCCGAGCACTGAGGCAACAAGCCACAGGTTAAGAAAAGTCACCTTTGCAACTAATGCTTGAGATTGTATATCCAAATTCTACACATTTGAAATTATGCACCACAGATCCCAGTGCTGGAGAATGTGCATCACCGTCCCTAGTGCTTTACAACGTGCATTTCAGATCTCAGTGCTTGGGAACGTGCACACCAGTGTTTGAAAATATCACCCCCAGCTACCTGTGCTTCGGAATGTGCAACCCAGCTCCCAGTGACCCCAGCACTTGAGAATGTACATCCCAGGCCCCAGTGCTTGAAAATGTGCAGCCCAGCTCCCAGTGCTTGAAAATATGTACCCCAGCTTCCAGAGCCTGAAAATATGCACCCCAGCTTGCAGGGCTTGCACATGTACACCTCAGATTCCAGAGCTTAAGAATACAACACAAATCTCAGCACTTGAGGCCACATACAACAGGTACAGAACAGTGACATTTGCAACTGGTGCTTGAGAGTGTATATCTTAATTCCACATGATTGAAAATGTGTACCACAGTCCCTAGTGATTGAGAATGTGCACCCTGGTCCCATTGCGTGAGAATGTGCACCCCCGCCCCAGTACTTGAGTGTGTATCCCAGCACCCAATGCTTGCGAGTGTGCACCCTGAATCCTAATGCTTGAAAATATGCACACTACCTTCTAGTGCGTGAAACTATGTGCCACAGCTACCAGTGCTAGAAAATGTACACCCCAGCTCCCTGTGCTTAGGAATGTGCACCCCAGTCCCCGTGCTTAGGAATGTGCACCCCAGTACCCTGTGCTTAGGAATGTACACCCAGGCCCCGGTGCTTGAAAATATGAACCCCAGCTCCCAGTGCCTGAAAATGTGCAACCCAGCTCCCGGTGCTTGAGAATGTACACCTCACATCCCTATGCTTGAGAATGCACACCGTAACTCCAGTGATGGAGAATGTGCACCTCAGATCCCAGTGCTTGAGAATGTGCGCCCCAGCTCCCAGTGTTTGAGAATGTGCCCCTCAGATCCCAGTGCTTGAGAATGTCCCCCCCAGCACATAGTGCTTGAGAATGTGCAACTGAGATCTGAGGGCTTGACAACTGCCATCCCAGCTCTCAGTGTTGAGAATGTGCACCTCAGATTCCAGTGCTTGGGAATGTGTATCCCAGCCCACAGTGCTTGAGAATATGCTCTCCAGCTCTCGGTGATTGAGGATGTGCACCTCAGATCCCAGTACTTGAGAAGGTGGTGCACCCCAGCTCCCAGTGCTTGATATTGTGCACCTCAGATCCCAGTGCTTGACAATGTGCACTCTAGCTCCCAGTGCTTGAGAATTGTTTGAGAATGTGCACCTCAGACGCCAATGCATAAGAATGTGCTCCACAGCTTCCAGTGCTTGAGGATGTGCACCCGAGCCCCCAGTGCATGTGAAGTGCTTGAGAATGTGCACTTCAGATCCTAGTGCATGACAATGTGCACTCTAGCTTCCCTGTGCTTGTTAATGCACACCTCAGATCCCAGGGATTGAGAATATCAACCCAAGCTCTCAGTGCATCAAGAAAATGACTCTCAGCTCTGGGTATTTACGGCTAAACATCCTAGTTCCCCAATGCTTCAGAATATCCATCCCAGCTCCCTGCACGTGCTAGGGTCTTTAACCATGTTTAGACTACTTCAGTCATACCGTCCATTAATGGACTCAAAGGCTTTAAACCGACAATGGCCATCTTTATATGGCATCAGTTCAAAATAATCCCAACTGCAGATTCTTTGTAGACTCCCTCGGACAAAGCTATCAAGATATGTGCACCACCGCTTTGGACAACAGCAGTTCCTTTATAAAATGCATAGTGTAACATAATGGTTCTTAACCTGTGGTCCAGGGACCCCTGGGTATCCGTGAATCCTGCTAAGAGGGTCGGTGACTGCTTAGAAAAAAAAATAATATTAACAGATTAATAAAGTGGTGGTCTCTGTGTTCCAATAATGTTCAAGTAGGGGTCCACAGAAGTCAAACGTCTAAGAAACACTGGTGTAACAAATTGATGAGTGAAGCTGATCAAGTATCAGAGCAGTTCTTTGAGTCACCCTTTGGAAAATGGATGCTCCTAAATTTGTATGTATTTCTTAGTGCTTTACATAATGTGTCTTATTTCCTGGAACGATGCTGCATGAGGAAAGGCTGATTAAACAATTGGGCTTTACATTAATGAGCATCCGGTTACACAGTGAGTGGTCGGCAGTGAGTGCTTAGTTCACAGATCCATCGTACTGGCAATGAAGCACATTCTTGCTAAATCATAGGTACAAACAACACATGCCTATTTCTGCAAAATACTGTGACAACGTTTTTTCACAAAGCAATTCATAAGTTAACCATAAGTTTGTTGCAACATGTTTTTCTAAAATGAAACCCTTATCAAGGTTGCTTTCTCAAACAAGGTGTACGAAAAAATAGAGTGTAAGAAAAAAACAAAATAAACATGAAAAAAGTAACTTTTAAGATTGTTTGTAATTCTCCGAATTAAATTAAACGTATGGTTTCTCAACAGCTTCACGTGCTTATTAAACCGGTTTATCCTAGACTTGACATACAAAAGATGCCCAAAATAACTTACATTTTAAAATCACAAGAGCAAAAGTACTTTCACAAATCCCACGGGAGTGAAGCTTTTTCTAACCTCTGTGCTGAATGAGAGGTTCAAAAGTTTGGGGAGCAAGTCTGATATCAGACCATTTATTTGGAGAGCAAGCACAGCAATGATACAATCCGAGAAATGGGCCAGGTCAGGAACGCAGCCATTTCCCGACCGCCCGACTCGCTTTTCCATCAAGCACCTCAAAGTTATTTCTCCTTGGGCGACAATTCGGAATTATGATCCTCCACTTGAATCAGACAAAGTTCACTGACTCAAATAAGTATTTATTGCACTGAAGTTAAAAGTACTAAAACACAGCTCTGTCCCTAACCTTTAGGGGCTGCGCTATGTGCGATATTGCCACCTCACTCTTTCCAATATGTCTTTTTATTCCTTGTATAAAAAATATACACTTCGTCAACACTAAGTTCAGACCACAGCAGTGGGAAGAGAATGAGGGCCTTACTGATCCCAAAGCTATTAACAGCTAAGTGTTTCATCTAACACGGGTTGCTTTGATCACATGAGGGATTTTGTTTCTTCATTTTCAGGAAGTCCAGAAACTCACTGGCAACTTTTTAGACTGAATCTCTCTCAAAGTCGTCTTCCTTAGCAGTGCACAGCCTTCATTTCTTCCTCGGCTGGCAGACATTCATTCACAGGTGGCACTAGTACATAGTAAAGTAGGGCGAAGCTGGACACCATGTGTATGCTTTGTGTGCCATGAGTGGCCAGAAAATGTACAGGCTGGATAGTCTTCTAGGGACTTGTTAGACATCCAATTCTACGCTAGTTCGCTAACAATGTTGATTTTGCACAGAGTTTACGTTAAAGATTAAAGAGGTTGCACCCTCTTCGACGCAGTTGGCTCGTTCTGTAAAAATTAAGAGATTGTTTCACAAAGAATGTCTGAGGCCAAAGTCAATATTAATTAGGCAAGAAAAGACTTATGGATCCGTAATTGGATGTGGGTAACAGAAAGTGCAAAAGCCATTTAGAAATGAGAGACTCTGCTAGTTGACAGGATTTTACATAGTTGTAAGTTTGTGAAAGGCTGGACAAAGGCGAACACCCAGCCGAGGATCAAAGGCTTGGCAGAGACGGCTCCTCCACAATGGCGGAGGAGCGCCGCCCCCCTGGCTAAGAGCCAGCAGGTGAAAAATAAAACAGTAGGTGAAAAATAGTTTACTAATGTTTTATTTTTCACCTGTTGGCTCAGCCGGTAGTGCAGGGAGGGGCGGGGCTGGGCCACAGAAGGTGGAAGAAGGTAGGGGGAGTGGAGTGCAACTAAGTGCGCATGTGTGTTTGGCTAGCCGTCTTAGGCCGGCCAAACACACATGCGCATTTAGATTTCTCCAATCTGGCTATGTTGCACAGTGGGGCTGGAGAAACTGCACAGCTAGGTTTAGCATGAGAGCAGCACCAGGATTGCTGGGAAGTCTGTGCTGTTGTTCCAGTGAATGATGGGACACCATCAGGAGCAGAGAAGCAAGGCGGCAGGTTGCAGCGTTGGGAACAGCGGAACGGTAAGTGTTTTATTTATTTTTTATTGTTTCCCCCGTCCTCATCCCCTCCCTTGACATTTGCCGCGGCCCCGACTGGAGCTTGGCCTTAAAATGCAGGGATTGGTCACATATTAGTAGTACGCATTGGTTAATAAGTTAATTGTGCTACGAAGAAAAAGTATTCCATTCTCTTAAAGTAAAACCTATATTTTCGCCAAATAGAAAACATCCAAAAGGTAAGCAATTGTTTATGAAACACGACTTCAAGTCTACAAGTGACACCGACCATTTCAGCTGCTGTTGCCAATTTGTGACAAGGCGATAATTCTTCGAGGGTGCAACATAGAAATATGAACCAAAAAACCAGAGAATTTCAGCAAATTGTTCCAACACAGACTAGAGTGCTTATCAAGCCAGAATTGCTCCTTTGTTGGGAAAACTTGTTGAGTGCAAGCAGTGGATTTGATATGTAGACAGACACCTCTGTGCTTGTGCTACTTGACTCTTGGTAAAGGCAGTAGCCTGTCACCATCATTAAGGTAGCGCTTTGGGAGCCCCTCCCATTTCAACAAGACGGCAATCCATGAAACAGGTCTATGTGATAGGTCATATGCATGAGTAATGTACGCCTATGACAACAAACATCAGCACCAGGAATCCAGATGTCTTTGGTGCTGGGGTACGCAGGGCTGGGGCCCATGCCTATCTTCATGCTAGGGACCTTTCCATCCCAACAATCACAGTCAGAACGTTTTGGGTTTCCACAAGCAATCCCAGGAGACTTTCTCAACATTATGCATTTACTAACTTTGGATCTATACATGCTGTCGTAAGTATACAATTAAACAGGATGAGTGGGTTAAAGAATGCATTTGTTATAGTGGACATAAAAGAAGGTCCATCCCCAACCTGAAAAATATTTTTCCTAAGTGAAAAAGAGATGGAACCCATTATCTAATGCAAATATCCTTGCTTGCTAACCCTGTGGATTTATCATCTACAAACAAACGCTGTGAGGGCCGTTGTGGAGATTAAGCAAGCTATTACCCAGAGTTACAGAGTGGGACCCATTAATTAGATTAGGCACTGAGGCAAGAATTATCTGGTCCAAGGGAATTGAGTCCAAGACCCGCTGAGGTGGGAATTGAACCCTGGTCCCAGGCCAGATCTCTGCATCAGGGTCTGCCGCTCTAACCATTGTGCCACACTTCTCTATTTCTCCAAAATGCAGTTTACATCAATCCCAATCCCCAAATTTGGCGCAAATATTGCCTTGTGAGGCAAATCGATGTGTTTTAATTAGGTTTGTCTAATCATATGAAACACTTTGAAAATTAAAAAAAACATAATATCTAATGGATTCAGAAAGATGTTGAAGACTGGCTATAAATACAATTCGGGGAACAAGGTAGATCGCATGGGCAATCGAGGTCTGTGCTACAATTTGTAATCTGTAAACCTGGTTGTAGAACATCAAAGCAGTGGTCAAAAAATGTCTTTGTCAAGGCAGTTACATTTCATAAGCCTAGATATGAAATGTGACGTGGTGGCAAAGAATGACAAGAAGGTCAAGAAAATCATTTAACAACCTATGGGGAATTTGCAGTCCCGCACTTATTCTTCAGGTAAAATATTTTGTTTCCTTTCACATCTGGATGGTGTTAACACCCTGCTCCCCGGCCTACCAAACTCCACCTTGGTACCTCTCGACGTAATCCAAATCTCAGCAACACGCCTCATCTAGGGCCTGATTAAATATGAACACATCACCTCCATTGTGATGGTACTCCATTGGTGTCCTTGCTGGCCCACATCATCCTCACAACCATCTGCAATCATTTACACAGCCACAACAACAAACACCCTCACTCATCTTGCAACCAAGTTCACCTTCTCCACTGGTTCTCATCACACCCACAGCCAGGACAGCATCAGACTGCAGAAAAAGAAATGTAAAAAACATAACACTTTGCAGTAGGGATTTTCATCTATCCACGCAGGTTCTGGAACAACATCCTCGTATCCAACAAAGCTCCAAATTAGGAAAGTGTTGAAGACGCACCTTTTCGAAGGAACATCACATCACAATACATTACCAGCTCATGAACCAGCCACTTCTCCTATCCCTCGGTGACCCTATGGTTGGCTTTTAGCCTGTACAGCACTCTGTTGCCTTTTGGCCAGGTTTGCGCTACAGAATTACCACATAAATATATGCATACCTATGCACATACATTGAACCTCAAAATAACACCATCAAGAGTAACTGAACTTTATCTACAAGGATGATTACAGCATAATTTCAAGCACATGTGAAATGTTATTAAGCATTCCTTCTAAGCAGGCCAGAAGTAAATTGGTTGGCTGCATTGATTATATGCAATACAATTCATTTGTTACTTAACAACAGTGATCTATTAACAGATTTCAAGCTCCCACAATGAACTGTAAAAGCAATAAAACACCTGCCAGCTATTTTCAGTCAAGACTGAAAATAGATGAAATTTGAATACATTGAACAGAAAAATAGCTGAACTATTAGTCGCATTGCATGGTGATAATGCTTTGTGGCAGGACTGATGCATCGTGTAACAATAAGGACTACCAATCACACAAAATGTGACAGGGAGAATGCTTGCAAAAAGTTTACCCACTGGCTATTGCTTGGGTAGCATTCCAACAAATTGTGTTTAACCCACTGTGCCACTGTAGACAGAGGCCTGCTATGTGCAAATCAGTACTAATGCTGCTTTGCATGGGACCAGTTCATCCCAAATGGCCAGACAAGGCCCACTCCAGAAGGGACCACAAACAACAACAAATGAGTTACAGTCTTGTTAGACCTTGTCAGTGAAGGGAGGCAACACTCTTTGCTTGGTATTTCACCACATAAATATGTAAGCAGCAAATCCATGTACAGTAGGAGTAGGATCAGGTTTTTACCTTTTCTAATTATTAAGCCCACTTTATTTGCTTTGAACACAGATCACCAGACGTTGTTGGTTTACACATTTTTAAAGGCTACATAATGTAGCTTGCCTTGTTTTGCAACCCCACTGGACTTCAGAAAGCTTCACTTAATGCTGTTAGACCAAATTTGACTTAGGTTGTGTTATTCATCTACATCTTCAGTACTACTGACCTCATGACTGGATCCTTCTGCAATGTCTCCAGTTTTTTCAAGAAAACCATGTGGTTGATCCAATCAAACACTCTTGTCTAGTGACTTAATACCTGATATTGTGGCATTTCCTTTTTTTAGTGCTGATGTTCTTGACGAGATGGAAGAGTACTGCAACTTAATCAATGAAAGGCAGGCCTTTTCTAAAGCCGCTTTGTACTGGGGTCATTATACGCTATTCCTAGTGTTTTACATGGGCAGGTACTGTCAAGCACAGAGTAACAGCACTGCCTTAATTTCGAAGGAAAAATATCAGCACCTCTCAGCTACGGCGCCACAGTTGTAATACTCGGGTATCATCACTTCTCAGTAGCACACAGGCAGACACTAACTGCAATTTTATATTTCCACTTCAAGCATAGTTATTCAATACAGTATTCTATATGGTACAACATGCATTTGATATATATTGTGTGATCTATGTGAAAAGGGACGCATGAGATCTTATTGTCTTATGCTTCGAGGATGTGAATTCTGTAGGCGCTTAGCTAAAGGTCTAGAATGTTGTCATAAAAATTGGGATCCACCAGTTTTGAGGCTGGCAAGTCATTTTGGTCAGGTCAGATATGGTCCTGAAATTGTAATGTTGGCCATATCTTTTACTGATTTATTGAGGGTGGATATGTTTAACTACTCCTCGGCTCTTCCCTCTGTCTGGTTTTGTTGCAGTTAACCAACGGACCTGTGATTCCTGCACTGGCATGGTGACGTTGTCAAAGTGAATGTTATCAGAATATTAATCCCCGTGCCTGGTTTGTTTTGGATATGTACAGGCCTATGAAGAACAGGCTGTTTGGAGCAAGTAAGGCACGCGTACATTTGAGCTCATGGCGTTATTGTAATCTTTTGGAATGATTCACTGACCAGCCACACGGATGTCCTCCAAGCATGATCAGTGCCTAATGACGAGGAAAACAATATCCGTCATGAAGGACATTATATCCTTTCAAGGCCCAGGACACCACTCGCTATCACTTTATATGTATTGTGTGTATCAATTTGTATAATAGAAATGATATCAAAGAAATGGGAAGCTGTGACAAGATAATCACGACATCCTTTGCCTCAGCCACCTATAGAGAAGCTGAAAATGTTCTTGTCACAGTGCTCTACTGAGTCAACTATGACTGCCACTTCAACCATATGGACAGCAGGAGTCGCGTAGCTTTTTTTCCTGCAAACCTGGTGTGATCACACCTATCGTACAATGCTGCTGAAATACCCATTACAGCTTTTACGTGACTCATGTGCCGGTATGACAAGGTCTTCCTTTTATCCACGAAAAGAACGGTAAACACAAAAAACGCACTAATGGCAGTCTTTCCTATGAAATAACACGTTGGCTCTGCTCTTTGTTAGAGATGCTTTTGTGACCAATCGATAGCACTTAGCGGCTGCCTGCACCAATCGTTATTCACGGGGCACACAGCAATGGCGGTGCACCCACTATTAGAAGGCAACATCACTACAGGGAAACGGCGGGAGAAAGAACAACCCCTGCGGAAGACATAATACTTCACGTCCAGAACTATGAAAGTGTTAGAAGCAAAAATAGATGGCAGTAGTTTTCCTGAAAAATCAAAAGAAAGGGAACGGGCAGCGACCTTTTCGCCGCACAAATCGTTGGCCGTCTGACGAGAGATACTTGATAAAAAAGAGATGTAACAATGTGTAAACATATAAGTCTATTTTTACGTGTCTTAGTTCCAGAGATGCATTTGCTGATACAACTAGTACGCATAAGTGTTTTGAATACTTAGCTGAGAGCTGTGGAAATACACTACTGATTTATGTGTCCCTATAACCAGTGTTTGGTTGATCACAGTGTCACAGCAGTAAGATATTGCTTCCTCGAGGAAGCTTAGGTGGCACTGCGGTACCATGAGGGTCAAACTTGAGCAGTGGGAACCGCGGTACCTTCAAAAAGTAAAATTAAAAAAATGTGGTTTGGTCTCTGTGGGGGATCCGGTGAGTATGTGGGCAGTGTGACTTACATATCAGAAGTACTATGATGCATATTTTTGTAGGTTAGCTCAGGAAGCAGCGGCTATGACTGAAATCATTGATATTTCCACCTGTTAGACAACAGAAACCTTCTGTGGCGTGTAAACTACGACATTTATGTGGAAACTAAGGTCTGGAAACTAGGAGTGTTCCAACTGTGAGCAAGGAATGATTCACCTCTCTAGTACAATATAATGCCTATGACGCTACCATGGAGAACAAAGGGTAAAGAAATATCAAACATATGCATGTGAAAAA
The DNA here is from genome assembly GCF_031143425.1 of Pleurodeles waltl. Classification (NCBI taxonomy): domain Eukaryota; kingdom Metazoa; phylum Chordata; class Amphibia; order Caudata; family Salamandridae; genus Pleurodeles; species Pleurodeles waltl. Next base: position 404,874,645 of record NC_090438.1, read on the forward strand.
AAAAAAGCTTTTGGCCTTCATCTTCAGATATGTTGCCCCCAGCACTTAGTCTCTTTGTAAAACAAAGATAGAAAATTAAGAAAATACAAAAAACATGCTTGCTAATTCTGTTCATCCCGCAGAACATAGTACTGGGTTGTGATTTTAGCTAATCCTGGTAGGCTGGTCAGAAACCTACATCAAAATGAGATTCCTATTGTTAAAGATTTTTATGTGTTTATGTTTTTGTGCATCATTAACCCCTTCGCTACCAGGCCTTCCCCCATCAGGTGCCAGGCCTTTTTTTGGCTATTTGGGGCAGTTCGCGCTTAGGCCCTCATAATTTTTTGTCCACATAAGTTACCCACGCCAAATTTGTGTTCTTTTTTTCCAACATCCTAGAGATTCAGAGTTTGTGGGTTCCCTTGAAGGAGACCAAGAAATTAGGCAAAATACAGCGCACATTTCGTTTTTTATTAAACAAATGGGAAAAAAGGGCTGCAGAAGAAGGCTTGTGTTTTTTCCCCTGAAAATACCATCAACAAAGGGTTTACGGTGCTAAAATCACCAGCTTCCCAGCTTTCAGGAACAGGTAGACTTAAATCAGAAAAACACATTTTTCGACATAATTTTGGAATTTTACTGGCACATTCCCCGTTTTGACAATTTTTTGTGCTTTTAGCCTCCTTCCAGTTAGTCACAGAAATGGGTGTGAAACCAGTGCGGGATCCCGGAAAGCTAAACATTTCTGAAAAGTAGACAGAATTCTGAATTCAGAAAGGGGTAATTTGCGTAGATTGTACAAGGTTTTCCTACAGAACATAACAGCTGAAATAAAACAATATTGAAATTGAGGTGAAAAAACCCAGCTATTTTCCTTCATGTTTTACTCTGTAACTTTTTACTGCGATGTCAGATCTTTGAAAGCAATATAACGTTAAATCTGCTGGACTCTTTTGGTTGTGGGAATATATAGGGCTTGTACGTTCATCAAGAACCCTAGGTAGAGAGAGCCAATAAATGAGCTGCACCTTGCAATGGGTTTTCATACGATACCGGATATACAGCAATTCATTTGGTGAAATATAAAGAGTGAAAAATAGGTATCAAGAAAACCTTTGTATTTCCAAAATGGGCACAAGATAAGGTGTCGAGAAGCAGTGGTTATTTGCACATCCCTGAATTATGGGGTCCCCATACTCGCATGTGAATTACAGGGCGCTTCTCAAATAGACGTCTTTTTTACACACTGTCTTATATTTGGAAGAAAAAATTTACAGAAACACAAAGGGCAATAACACTTGTTCTGCTATTCCGTGATCCCCCAAGTAGATAAAAATGGTACCTCACTTGCGTGGGTAGGCCTAATGCCCACGACAGGAAATGCAACACAGACATATCACATTTTCCCCAAGATAACTGGTGTGTTTTTTGGAAAGTGCCTAGCTGTGGATTTTGGACTCTAGCTCAGCCGGAACCTAGGAAAACCTACCAAACCTGTGCCTTTTTTAAAACTAGACATGTAGGGGAATCCAGGATGGGGTGACTTGTGGGGCTCTCACTAGGTTCTGTTACCCAGAATCCTTTGCAAACCTCAAAATTTGGCCAAAAAACACTTTTTCTTCACATTTCGGTGACAGAAAGTTCTGGAATCTGAGAGGAGCCACAAATGTCCTTCCACCCAGCATGCCCCCAAGTCTCCTGATAAAAATGGTACCTCAGTTGTGGGGGTAGGCCTAGTGCCTGCGAAAGGAAATGCCCCAAAACACTATATGGACACATCACATTTTCCCAAAGAAAAAAGAGCTGTTTTTTGCAAAGTGCCAAGCTGTGGAATTTGGCATCTAGCTCAGCTGTCACCTAGGGAAACCTACCAAACCTGTGCATTTTTCAAAACTAGACACCTAGGGGAATCCAGGATGGGGTGACTTGTGGGGCTCTCACCAGGTTCTGTTACCCAGAATCCTTTGCAAACCTTAAAATGTGGCCCAAAAAACGCTTTTTCCTCACATTTCGGTGATAGAAAATTCTGGAATCAACACAGAACACAGCCTCAGATGTATCCTGATCAACACTCGCTCAATCTACAGGCACACCATCGAATTCTGGAACCTAATTGACACCACATCCCCGGACGTCACCTTCCTCACAGAAACCTGGCTTAACCCCTCTTCCGCTCCAGCCATCGCCATCTCCATCCCAGATGGCTACAAGATCATCTGAAAAGACTGCACGAACTGCCCCGGGGGAGGCATCGCCATCGTCCACAAAGAGTCCCTACGCCTCTCCACCAGCACCGCAGACTCCACAACCAACATGGAACTCCTCCACTTCCAGATTGGAACCGACCCTAACGCCACCATGCGAGACACCTTCATCTACAGTCCGCCGGGCCCCCGCCCTATATTCTGCGACACCATCGCTGACATCGCCACCACCCACGCGCTTGCTTCCAATGACTACATACTCCTCGGGACCTCAATTTCCACCTGGAGAACGCCATTGACAACAACTCCACGATGCTGCTCGAAAACCTCGCCAACCTCGGACTCAAGTAACTCATCACCTCGCCTATCCACTCCGCCAGACACAAACTCGACCCCATATTCACCACCAGCAACCACATCTCCATCAGCCACATCACCGAACTCCAATGGACCGACCACCACTGTATCCACTTCACCTTCAGCAAATCCCCCGACCGACACCTCACTCACCTACCATTCCATAGGACCGGGAACAAGATAACCAATGACCAGCTATTCACCAGTCTAAACAATTCACCCCCCCAGACGACCTCAACACTAACACAGCTGCCTGGGACCTCATCAACTGGATTTCAGACTGCACCAACACCTTAGCCCCCATCAACAAACCCTCCAACAGGTGCTCAGCAAGGAAAGCCAACTGGTTCACCACAGCCCTCAAGTGGTCCAAACAAAACTGCAGACGCCTTGAAAGGAAATAGTACACCAATGAAACCCAACAAACACAAAGCCTTCAAAAAAGCCGTAAACACACACCACCAACTTATCAGGACCACCAAGAGAAACGCCTTCCAGGAATCCATCAACAACAATGCACACAGCAGCAAAGACTTCTTTACGATCATCAGTCAACTGACCAACCCCAGAGCGAACTCCACGGACATCCTCCCCTCACAAGAACTCTGCAACAACCTCTCCACCTACTTCCACCTAAAATAGCAGACATCTATGACAGCTTCCCGACCCAGGACCATCCCACGACCAACACTGTCATAGACACCACCGAAGCTCCTCCCGACCACCACCACCTACTCTGCTGGGCCAACATCTCCGATGAGGTAACCCTCAACATCATGAACTCCATCCACTCCGGCTCTCCCTCGGATCCCTGCCCCCACCACATCTTCAACAAAGCAACCAGCACCATCGCACCCAAGCTCCAGCATATCATCAACCGCTCCCTCGAAACTGCCACCTTCCCAGAAATCTGGAAACACGCCGAAATGAAGCCCTTACTGAAGAAATCAACCGGAGACCCAGATGACCTCAAGAACTTCAACCAATCTCTCTACTCCCCTTCCCAGCTAATGTCATCAAAAAGGCTGTCAACAGACAACTCACCAAACACATCGAACTCTACAATATCTTTGACCCCCTCAGTCAGGCTTCCGGAGCAACCACAGCACCAAGACCGCCCTCCTCGCCGCCATAGATGATATTCGCATCTTACTAGATAGGGGGGAGACTGCAGCTCTCATCCTCCTCCACCTGTACGCTGCCTTCGACAAAATCTCCCACCGAACTCTACAGACTCATCTCCACAACCCCAGCATCCAACACAAGGCACTAGAATGGATCACCTCCTTCCTCTCCGACAGGTCCCAAAAGGTCTGTCTCCCCCCTCTACTCTGAGGCCACCAAAATCATGTGCAGCATCCCGCAAGGCTCCTTTCTGAGCCCCACCCTCTTCAACCTCTACATGGCCCCCTTAGCCACCATTGCCAGACACCTCGCACTCAACCTCTCATATGCCGACGAAGCTCAACTAATCATCTCCCTCACAACGACCCGCTCACAGCCAAAGTCAGCTTCCACAACGGAATGAGGGCAGTTGCAGCCTGGATGAAGGAGAGTTGCCTCAAGCTAAATACCAAAAGAAAAACAGAAGTCCTTGTCATCAGCACAACCCCTCAGCCTGGGACATCTCCTGGTGGGCCACTGCCCTGGGGCCCCCACCGACCACACCTGCAACCTCGGTTTCATACTGGACTCAGCACTCTTGATGAACCAGCAGTCTCCTCCCCCTGTTTCAACACCATGCGCATGCTCCGAAAGATCTTCAAATAGATCCCAACTGAATCCAAAAGAACAGTCACCCAGGCCCTCGTCAGCAGCCGCTTGGACTACAGCAACACACTCTACGCCAGAACCACCACCAAGGTACTGAATAGACTACAATGCATCCAGAACGCCTCTGCCCGTCTCATCAAGAACGCCCCCAAACACAACCACACCTCCGTCCAACTGAGAGACCTGCACTGGCTCCCAATAGACAAGAGAATCACATTCAGTCTTCTCACCCACGCATCCAAAGCCCTCCACAACGCCGGACCAGAATACCTCAACCAATACTCCACTTCTACACACCCACCAGGCAACTCCGCTCCACCGACCTCGCCCTCGGTGCCGTCCCACACGTCTGGAAGTCGTCACCCGGAGGAAGGTCCTTCTCCCACCACGCCGCCAAGACCTGGATCTCCCTTCCTATCCACCTCAGAAGATCTCCCACTCTATCACAATTCAGAAAGGACCTCAAAACTTGGCTATTCACCTGATCCCCTCTGACCTTCACTTCTGCCCCCCGTGTCTTGAGACCCTAGCGGGTGAATAGCCTCACTCTACCAATACATTGATTGATTGATTGATGATATGTAGAAGGGCATTTTCCTGATATTTGTTAAATAGACCTCAATTTAGGTATAATCGCCACCTGTTCCACATTAGAAGTCACGCTTGTCAATCATATCTTTGCCCCTGCCGACAGCTATCCCCACAAATTCTGCAGTACACAGCCAAGCTGAGATGCACTTGTTTATTGCCACTGTCATTGTTTACGCTGCTCTTTATGAACTTTGCTCTGCTCTGTCACAAAATGCAACTTTAACCTTGGGTTGGTTCACTGTAACTTACTAATTCAAATAACACACTGTTGTTCATGTATCTAGCATGTTCTAGCATCTCTGGATGATATTATCATAGAGAGGACAGAATAATTATTGATGTAGAGAGGTAGTGCTTAGGATCTAAGCTAATATAACATTTATTATTTTACATACTCTGATTTGATGATGAAGTGATACATTTGCTCACACGGCAGTGATTCTGAAGTTTCTGTTAATTTCATATGCAAAAATCATATATGTAAGTAATCTATTTAAGGGGTGAGCCAGAAGTCTTTTCTGTTCTACTAGGGATGGTGTCCGTTATACACCTGATTTTGTTGTCCACTTGGGACTAAAATTAATTTCTGATTTTGCGTTTCTCTCTACTACTCGTTCGTTGTGAGCCTTTATGGCACTGACTCTATAACACTTTATTTTTGAATTTTGTAATGGAACTTTAACTTACTATTAATTTAGAACTCAGTTATCGAGTGGGGCCATATACTTAATAGATTGTTTTTGTGATTTGACGCTTTTGGAGACTCCTTAAGGTGGGGACAAATAACCTCAAGAAATTGATATTTAAAATCATCTCCAACCCAGTAAATGCAGCTATTCTGACTGAGGTAAAATTTTGGGGTATCTAACATTTTGAGGTACCTATCACCCACACTATGACACTTATTAGAAAAGTATTAGCAGCAATTCATTTCTAAGTGTACCTAAGTTTAGAGACATAAGACATGCATGAGAGCACAAAGGGATTTATGTCTCCAGCAGTACATAACCATATTCCTCACCAAAACTTTACGGACAGTATGAAGATCTAGTTGAAAACAAAAATGCAGGTTTAAATAGACTGGGTAAGCTGCAAACACACCTGAGGTTAGCCTGTGCTCACCTTCTGGTAGCTTGGCACAGGGCAGTCAGACTTAACTTATGAGGCAATGTATTAAGTATTTGTGCAACACTTCAAGCAGTAAAACAGTGAAAACACCACACAAAAGAGCTTTGTTTAGTAAATAAAACAAGACAAAAATGACAAAAACCCAATAAGTATAAATTGAGATATGATTTTGTAAAGAATAAAGGCAAAATAGTGCTTAGATGCAATAACTGCTTAAATGAGAAATGTGGTTGTGCTGAACCGGGGCAAAAGTCAAAAGTTCAGGCTGAAGGGTGATGGAGCATGGGCCACATACAGGGTCCCACTTGGGCCTGCTAAAAAAAAGTATGTTCATCTGGGATGTGTCACTGTCGCCAAAGATGTGAGGTGCAGCTGAAGTGATGGGTCGATGTCAAGCCACGCAGTGGATGAGATGCATTGATTTTCTACACGTAACTGTGGCAATGCAGCTGTTCAGAGTGAGAGTGTGATGCGTTGGTCCCAAATGCAATGTGCGGTTGCTCCTCCCGCAGTAGGCAATGCCTTGATTCTGAAGGCAAAGCACCATTTCAGAAGGTGATGAGAACACGCTGGTTCTGACCCATGCTAAGGCTAAGGTCTGCCAGTTCCAATCAGGATGTGTGGGTTTTGGTTGTAGCCCCACTTTATACCCACTTCCAAGGGCTCAGGACTTGGTTGGCACCAGCTGGCAGGGCAAGACATGCAGCAAGCACAGTCCAGGTACCGCAGCAAGCACAGTCCAGGTACCGCAGCAAGGTGACATGAAAGTCTTTTGTATCCCTGAGACTTCAGACAACAGAAGAAAAGCCAGAAAGCCCTTGGAGTCACTATGGTTGTGGGATGGAGAGGAGCAGGTTCAGTCCTTCTCACTCCCAGGGAGGAGGGCAGCAGTTCAGCACAGCAAAACAGGAATCCAGTGGAGTACCAGCACAACAGAGTGGCAGCCCTTGGAACAGCATAGCAGTCCTTCTTCCTGGCAGAGTATCCACAGGTCTAGTAGTGTATTGAGTTGATGGTATCACAGATCCGTTAAGTATACCCAGTGGTGCCTTTGAAGTGGTAAAGACTTCAAAGAAAGGTATTTGAAGTGCACAGAGGTCTTCCCTTCCTGCCCTAGCTCCAGACTCACTATAGGGGGGGTATGCAGCCCTTTGTGTGGGGCATAACAAGGCCTATTCAGGTGTAAGTGTCAGACTCTCCCTTCCATCCTGCCCAGGATGGCCCAATAGGCTGTGGATGGCCTATCAGTCACTCTTAAACTCCCTTTGCATGTGGCTGTCTCGAGGGAATGCACATGCCGAACTGTCACCCCACCCCAGACATGTATTGGAGACAGGCAGTAGGCACCAAATGGCTAAAGTACGGAAATGTCAACTTTCGAAAAGCAAACAAACACAAATTAAAACAAATGCAAACAAACACAAATGATAGATGGCAGTTCAGGCTGGACTGTTCCCATGGGGAACAGGGATAAGACTGATCTGCATAAGGCTGGGTCCAAACTGGAATGGCATGGCATGCAAAAGAACTGATGGATTAAACCCAGATCTGTGACTGGGGGTGAATGTTTGATTTGTTTTGCATTCTGTTCATCATCTGTTGTGTTTGTAACTTTCTAAAAGTGGCATTTCCAGAACTGCAATTTAAAATCCGACTTCACCATAAGTTGTGCTTTTAAATTGTGAGTCCAGAGACACCAAACTTGACAAGCTTATCTCTTTCAGACTGTGAATTAAAAGAATTAGATGTAATAAGGTAACCTCAATGTTATCCTATGGAAGCGATAGGCCTTGCTGCAGTGAAAAATTACTTTGGGAGTTTATCACTACCAGGACATGCAAAACTTAAAGGTACATGTCCTGCCTTTTAAATACATTGCACCCTGCCCAGTGGTTCATATAAGGTCTACCTTAGGGGTGACTTATACGTATAAAAAGGGAGTGTATATGCCTGGCAAGAGGTTTATCTTGCCAGGTCAAAGTGGCAATGTAAACTGCACCGGCAGGCTCTGCAATGGCTGGCCTGAGACATGGCTAAGGGGCTACTTAAATAGGTGGCACAGTGGTGCAGGCCCACTGGTACCATTTAATTTACAGGCCCTGGGCACGCAGTACGCTTTACTTGGGACTTACAAGTAAATTAAATCCGCCAATTGGGTATGAGCCAATGTTACTATGTTTTAGGGGAAAGAGCACAAGCACTTCAGCACTGGTTAGCAGCGGTAAAGTGCACCTAAAGCTAGGAAAAATTCGGTCAGAAAATGGAGGGAGGCAGGAAAAAAGTTAGGGCGGGGGGGATCACCTTAAGATCTAACACATATCAAACATATTTTCTGAGTCTGCTATGCCAAAGGAATGTATCTATGTTTCTCCCAATTCCCTTCCTGGCAGTCCTAATGTAATACAAGGTGTTTCTGTTTGAAATGTCACAAAAATAAAACACCATACAGATTCATCTGCAATGCTGATGTGTTTTTTTTAATAAACTAAGGCCTATGGTCTAACGGATATTTAGAGATCAAAAGCATATTTGGAGAGGGAAGATTTGCATGGAACTAGGGGCCAGAAAGCTGTTCATGCTGTGGCATATTGTTTTGCAAGTGGGCGACTAGCACGCTCCTTTTGTAACACTTACACCTTGTTGTGAATCTGTATATTTTTTATTTAAAGTCCCACTGTTGTTACAGTCATAGCACTAAACAGGAGACCCATCTGCAGTAAAGAAAATGAAAAAAGATAAAATACAGAATGCAATATGTTTTTTTATTAATCCATAACAATTAGCCTGACCTCTCCTCCTCTTGTGCTTTGTGTTTGGCAAACGTTTCTAACATAGATAGAAAAACTAGCTCTCTTCATTCTTTGCAGTTCGCGTTTGTCCCTTTAAAAATGTGCTTGTTAGAATTGAGCTACTCAATTTACTGTTCCTCATAAGAGGAAGAATTAAATCATAAGTCAATGGCTCTTTACTCTGCAGGAAAAATCAGTTTCACAGGATCCTTCCACAATAAGTGCCAGACTGCAGAGTTTTAATGAAAGAAAATGACTTGTAGTCACAGCAGTAAGAGCGCAGTTGCTGCTTCGAGATTTGTGAATGTCCAAATTCCCACTATTATTAACGCAGAAGCTCTTCTAATTTACAGGTGGTACTGCCACCTGTTGTGCTTGTCTAGAGTACACGCCGGCTATGTGAGATACTGACCCCAAATACCTCTCCAAAAGGGAATTACATGCCTAAAACTGGCAAGATGAGATCATAGTAAATATTTGGCCACAGGTGTGCATTCACTCAAATACCAGGGGTAGAGGAAGGGACATCGCACGTGCTTTGACCACCAATAACAACACAGGGCTGATGCCTTGTTCCGCCTTTACTCCTTCAGTAGCTTCCTCTGAAAGGCCAAGCCGTGGAAAATATGGAAAGTAAACGGGACTGTTAGAGCCCAGTTTATTTTCTGTTCCTGTTGTTTCCTTCTTGGCCTTGTAATGTTGTGGGCCCTGAGCCCACATGCTACATAAATGAGTGGCACACAGCTATAGTTGCAGTAGTGGTAACTAGCCGAGCCATAGTTGCAGTAGTGGTAACTGGCCGAACAATAGTTACATTAGTGGTAACCGGCTGAGCCATAGTTGCAGTAGTGGTAACTGGCCCTGAGCACATGCGCTGGGACTCTTTTTATTTGGAGGTGCCAGGCCACCTGTGACGCCTGTGTTGGGTGGGTGTGGGATCAGTGTGGAAGCCAGACCCCCACAGAGTGGCTGATGAAACACTAGAACGTGTCCAGCAAGACACTAGAGGTATTTGGTACCAGGGGTATTAAGGATAGTACTCGGTTACAATTAGGCAAGCTGGCTTACCCCAACTGACTTCCATGAGATTGACTTGCAAACAGAAGAAGTCGTCACAACAGAAGCACAAGCTAAATATATAAACTAAACAGAGAAATAAGTGATAGGAACAAATTAGCCGTTTTTGAGCAGGCCCCGTTGCTCTGATATATCGTCCGCCTGGGTCCCACCTGTTCAGCACAATGGGTCAGATTCACATAGATTTTCAGTGAATAATTGTGCCTTACCTCTTTTGATGTACGACTAAATCACAAGGATTTAAGATGTGTGAACTAAAGAAAAAGCTTTGTGAATTAGGTCCACCGAACAAGATCGTTCATTTTGGCTTTTATTAATAACACTGTAAAGCAGACACCCATGTAACTCCTCAGCAGCTTTCTGTCAGCATGGGCTCTGACTGCCTGGTCTGACCTCAGTGAAAATGCGGAAGCCAATGAAACACAAGGGCAAAAAAACATCAAAGGGGACAGGACAAGAGAAGATAACTTCAATCGTACAGTACAAATAAAAACATTAAAATATGGATGCACTACAAAGCTGTAAACTAATGCCAAGGGGTAAGAAGATCGCACATTGAGAAACTGGGAACAAAGAAAACAAGCAAAGGAGATTACAGGGAAACTAGGAAATAAGGAAGCAGGTCATAGGAAGGAAAGGGAGCCATCTGGGAAGCTGGGAAATAAGGTAACAGGTAGGAAAACAAGTAATGACAAAAGGGTGACCACTTAAAGAATTGAAAGCAAAAGAAGTAAGGATGCACATGGATACAATGCTAACACTGCTGGCTGCATATTAAGACAGTGCCAGCTCGAGATACAAGGATGCACTACTAGGCAATACAAGACCAGAAAACAAGGAACTGTTGTAGCACACGAATCAGGAAATCTCTAGAAATTATCCGCAAAAAGGGCTCACTAATGATCACAAGCCTTAAAAGTGGACACGCAAGCACCTGTCAATCACAAGTGCACTTATTCCTCCATCCATCCTTGGCTTGTATCCGTCAAACAAGAATGATGGAAAATGGGCTATGCATTGCACACAATCCCCTACCCCATCTCCACAGCTAACTTTAAACATGCATACACAACTTACAAGTAAGGCATCTACAAAGCCATAAGAAATTTCACAAAGGGAAGGGTGTCTCAAACCACATCCAGCTCCCGCCCCAGTGCAGATCATTGTCCGTCTCATACACCTAGGACCTTTATAACAGATGTGGATCCTTTCTCACACACAGCGTGCTGAAAACGAGAACTAACATTGCTCATTGCCCATTACCTTTACCACTTCTCACTAGAGGACAGCAAATTCACATGTGTACTGTTGACCAATCTGCTCTCAGAACCTCAGTGTTTTGGAGCTGGGCAAGGAATCAAGTGACCCGCATCCGTCTGTAATTTGTACCAGTCTGGGTAAAATACTTGCACCCCAAGTGTCCACCTCCTTAAAACACTGGAGAAATCCCAGGCTCACTGTAACAGTCAATGATGGCCTCTCGTCTCGTAACAGCCACACTTGACAGAGCTGCCACCTCTGTACTCCCAATCATCTCCAAAGTTCTAGAAGATATCCTAATAGCCCAACGAGAGACCGACGCAGAACACGTCAAGGTCTTGGCATCAGAGCCAATCAGATTGTGATTTGGCACTATGTTTCATCTTTAGTTGTCTTACACACTTCAGAATTCCAGAAGCTTACCACGAAAATTCATGAAAATGCCAGGAGTACTACAAGAGTAAGCAACACCTATCGATAAACCAATCGTTGTGAATCGGGTCAAGAGTATCCTTATTGCTCGCTATTAAAGGCCAGTTAGTAGAGATCGCTATTAAGGCACAAGAGCATGCAATCAAATTAAGACTCATTCTCCTCCATTTTCAATACAAGGATGAAGGCGGAGAGTTGTCAAAAAGCCAATAAATATTCAGAATATACAGAAGGAATTATCAGAGCACAGACCAGCATGTGCAGCGAGCCCCGGAATGTCCAGTTTATGCTTCGCTTGTTTCCTGCTTCCTCATCGCGAAATAATTAGGCAAACTAATAATCCCATTCGAACTTCAATTAGAGAGCGTTATTTTGCAGCGACACAAGTCTATCTGTCAGTTTCTTCTATTTATGCCAGAGCTTTAAGGGTCCCATCTGCCAGCCGAGCTCCAAGAAAATGAGACAATGATTCAGGCATTTATGCGGAAGATGTTCTATTTTGTGCATTGTGCGGCAAATCGAAACGGAGAACAGGGTATGTATGATTGTTGTTCCTAAAGCTCACTTCCACCAATCTCAATCTAATTCTAATGCTGGACCCTACACCTTAATTGTGCAAGTGTGCCTGGGCCTGATCACAACCATACTACATGTCCTTGCTGCTAACACATTTTACAACTGGATCATGCGTGTTTGACACAGCGGTTTGGCGTGGCAAGAGTGGCTGTACATGTTTAAACAATGGAGTGTCCACAACAAAACAATACCACAACAATATATCATCACATTACAACAACATCGTACTGCAATGACAGAAAAGTTAAACAATAAAACACAACAGAACAATGCAGTCACAAAAACACAAAATAGCCCACATCAAAACAACAAAACACAAGAACACAATAAAATTAAATAACATGTTACAAGAACATAGCACGTCAACATAAATCAAGGTACACAACACCCACACAACAAAAGAACTCATAAACACTACATAATAAAACACCAAGACGTAACAACAAATTGGAATAAAAAAACATACCAAGACAACACGAGTTCAATAACACACCGAATCAGTATAACATAGCGAAGTAACAGTGCAGCATGACAAAACACATTAGATGAACGGAACACCATAACTAAAAACAACCAAAAACACACTAGCATGCCCCAAGAAGTCAGCAATGTATCCAATAAATACACTAAGTGAACAAAATAACGGCACAGCATAATAAGACATAGCACAATAATGAACCAACATAATATAAAGCAACAACACAAAAGCACAAAAATGCAACTATGCTACCTTTTGTGATGTATTGCTTTAATAGGATGTGTTGTGCTTTTTTGTTGTGTTGTTCTACTCAATTATGTGGCTGTGTCCTATGCTATGTTGACTTTTGTGAATGTATTTTTGCTCAGTATTTTGATTTTGTGTTGCATTCTATTGAGATGATGGTAGTTTTCTGTAATGATGTGTTATTTGTTGCTTTACTGTTGCAATTATGCCCTTTTTCCATTATTGTGTTGTACTGCGATTATTCTGTTGTGTTTGGTTGTAGTTGTTTCATTTTTCTTGTGCTGTTTTTGTTGTTTCTCGCTATGTTTTTATGTTCACATTAAGTTAACATTTGTTCTATAATTTCTTTGCATACTACAACTGAAGCCATATGTTTAGAGAAAACAGCAAAATGGACGAACATATGATAAAACAAATATTTACCACCATGGCTGCTTCACCTCACCTGAATGTGTCCAAAACCCTGACAGAAATCACGCCTTACATTAGAACACTGTCATGCACACTGTTCTTCTCGCAGCATGTCATATTTTAAACTATGTAAAGTGTTGCTAATTTGGATAAGTTTAAAAGACGACTAGAGCAGCCCCAAACTTGCCTAGGTATTTTAATAAAAGGCCAGCCTACAATTAGTAACCATGCAGTGGCTTGTCCAGTATTGATGGGTACGTAAGCTAATGTTTTGCTGAGAAAAAGATCTTCTTTGGAATAACTTAAAACATGCATAGATCAAATGGTAAGTATTTATGCAGCTTGTGTAAGGTCCTGGTAGCCGACTACGATTGTCCTGTACTGGATATAGAGCAATTTCACAATTGAGAATCAACCCGTGTCAAATGGTTAATAGCCATAAACAAGTTTGTTACCCACTTGAGCACTGCTCCCTCAACAGGTCTCACTGTCCCTAGCACTTTGCTTAACAATATGACAATACCACCATTTTGCTCTAGTTGAAAGATTAAAAGAAGTAAAACTTAATATCAGTCTGATATATCTGTAGCTTTATTAGTGCAAAATACAATTTGTATTGCTCTTATTTCTATTGTGCAATACTTGATTTTGTGAACTGAGGTTCAATTATAGGATAGTGATGGACTAGAGATGGAAACTTACTGAATGACATTTCCTTAAGTGGTTCAGAAGGAACACATTTTCATTCACACTTTCAGGGTCAAGCCAAATATCTTGCTAAAATGGAAAGCTGGTTAACAGTTTTGTCCTGATCAGTTAAGTAATACATTAGCGAGCAGTAGTTGTTCAATGTTTATTGAAAGAAACGTTTTCGAATGGCTTTGTAAAGGACAACCTGTTTCTTGCATCTACTTATATAGCAAGAGAGTTCCAGAAAAAGGAGCCAGCCAGTCTGACAGAAAAGCTGTCAGTGCACATACTTTTTTCCCCTAGGGATCTTTAAAAACATCAACATGGGTTGTAGGCAAAGGAGGAGCGGCTTTCGGTACATTTTAGGGGTGGGGCGGCGGGCAGGGACGGGGGTGTATTTAAAAAATAAAAAAAAAACACTTAACTGGATTGTTGCCGCCACCTCCACTGCATCGCTCCTCTGCTGCAGACATAGGCTCCCAGCCTGCCTTGAGGCTAATCCTGACACTGCTAAGAGCCTGGGAGCCTGTACGGTGCCGGGCTGGAGAGAGCCTACTGAGCATGTCTGTTTGGCCGGCCCGAGATGGGCAACCAAACACACATGCGCAATGAGGGGGAGTGTTGAACCGTTCCCCTCAGTGCTGTCATCCCTAATGCCCCGTCCCTTTCACTACAAAACAATAATAAACAGTTTATTATTGTTTTGTAGTGAAAAATTTGCAGCTGCTGCTTCTGGTGGTGGGGGGGGGGGAGGGGGAATGACTCTCCTACGCCCTAACGGAGGTGCCGCCCATGAGGATAATTATAGTAAAGCTATATTATTAGTTAAGCAAGGCTGCTTTTTCTGTAGCGTGTTTTGTAAAGATGTATATTTTATTTTAAACCATGTTGTGGATGTTATGGATGGATGCTGTAGTTTAATGGGGGCTTAGGGGGCAGCGTCTCAGATCACACACTGAAAGGTATATTGTGGATTAACTGCAAAGGATGGAATTTGACTTCATGCAAATGAGGGAGTTGAAGCAATCAAGCAGCGCTTGGTTAGTCCACTTCCTTCTTCATGGCTACTCTTAACCATCTCTCCATTCCACCATTTGCTTCTGTTGCTTGGCATATATTGCAATTTAAATGCAAGCAAAGTGGTTAACAGGAATCCTTAGGGTGCACTGTGCCTTGCACAAGAGGATGTCTTTGTTCTACATTTGTAGAATGACACTTTCAGAAACCTGCTGGCTCACGAGCCAGCACAGGATTTGGGAGAATTTTTACCTTAAAATGTAAATGGTGGCACAATGCTCATTGCCATCATCCTGCAATCCTGTTATGTTTCTAACTTTATTATATCCAGCCTCACCCATGCACGTGTCGTCAGTTGTTCTGGGGATGACTTGAAATAGTCTGTCAAACACAGTAATTTTCTCTACAGCAAGTATCCTCTTCTCTCATTTACTTCATGTAGGATAACAACATTACTAGCAGCAATGTTCATCATCGTGCCACAGTTAGCATAGCAAAAATGTTGGCAACTGACCATTCCTGCTAACAGAGCCATACTTCGAATATCTGTTGGAGAACTGAGCAGCAAAAGGTAGGCTCATACAAATAAGGTCACTGTAGCACACTGGGTTATTAGTAGGTGGCGGTATGTACCTTCAGCTAGTAATAATACCACAATCACTAATAAAGTCCAGTCAAGTCTCAATAAATTAATCCTTGCTCAACTGTTGGCAGGTTGCCAATCAGCAGTCAGGTTTAACTCAGGAGAAAGGTAATTCTAAAACATTCAATATCAACAAAATAATAAATAGGTAAAAGACACCATACAATGAAAATCCAACACCAATTTATAAAAATAAATATTTTTATCTTTAAAATGACACCAAAAAAACAAAACTTCAATGTAGGAAACCGGAGATACGAATTTTCAAAGATATAATTAAAATAAATAAATAGTCATAGTGCCACAAAGCATAAAGCGCCAACTGTGGCTATCTGGTCATGCTGGACCCCGACAAATTCAAAGTTTTAGGCTGACCATGATGGAGCGTTGGTCAGAAACGGAAAGCTGCAGGTCTGATTCAAAATATTACCTTCGCACTTAGTCACTTTTTTGGAACTTTTCTTCTCGATGTTGAGTAGTCAGGTCCTTGTATCCACAGCTGGCGTCGACGATGGCGGCCTGCTGCAGCATGATGCATTGGTGAGCCCTGGAGGTTTTTGTCCTCACCGTCAATGGTGAGGAGCTCTGGAACTTTCAGCAGGACAAACCAGTGTGGTCAGGCTGATTTGCAGTTCAATGAGGGCGGCTTGACTGTCGACGCTGATGAAGGTCTTCTTCTAGAGCTTTTTTAACAAAACTTTGCCAAAAGTTCCCAATCTTTCAGAACTTCCTGTGAGTAACTTAATTTGGGTTGAAAAGTTTCCAGCAGCACCAGACAAGGGTTTGTTCAGAAGCTCTGGTTTTTCTCTTGGGGTCTGGGACTTAGTGTCCCACAATGTACCAGCACAATCCAGGCAAAATCCAGTTACCACTGGCCAACTGGGAGGATTCTCTCTTTCAACTTGCAGGTGATTCTTTCAAGCACTTTTCTACCTGTTGCTGATAAGGAAGTCCACTCCTTTTCCTTTAAGACAGACACAGTTTTTCTTTGGTGGAGCCTTGAGCCTTCTGTGGTGCAGTCCAAGGTCCAGCAGGGCAGTTGTAATGTTCCTGGCAGAGATCAGAGAGACTCCTGCAGATCTCCCAGATTCATTTCACTTTCTGAGCTGACAGGAGGAGGGGGCACCCCAACCAATGCAGTTCAAGTTGCTACCCTCTTGTATGACCACTTCCTGGGAAGTATGGCATATCTTTGGCCGTGAATTAACGGTTCCTCCAAAAATCACAATAAGAAATTCTCTCCTTGGAGTGCAGGTTTGGCTAACCCATCCCACAGGTGTGGCTAACGTTTCCCTACACTCCACTTCCAGCTCCTCTCCTAATCTAATTAGGGGGGCTCCCATCTGGCAGGGGATCAAGGAAGTGGGGTCTGGTCTGGGTCCTGTGACATCTGTGTGTCTGCCTTTGAAGTCCAGTTTATTTACCCATCCCCCTTCCTTTACTGGCTCCTCCAGGATACATATCTGCTTCCAGTAAATGGATGTATTGTTTCAGACCCAGGCCTCTTCACATCTACCCAGAGAGCAGCTTGGCTCAGGCTGCAAAAAGGCTGACCAATCAGATGAGCTTGTTACAGAGAAGTTTTAGGTAACTTCAGGATAGTAAATTCTACAACTACTTTCCTGTAATAGTTATAATGAATCCAACAATTTTGATACTCTTAATCATGTTATTAGCGAACTCCAATCATAAGTTAGACTGTATTACAGTTTAATAAAGCCTTTCTAGGTTAGCCTATGGGTCTAGCAGCACTGCAACAGGGAAAAACAACTTTGTCTGTTGTTCTTCTCCCACAGCATATAGAACATATTTTATACTGGCCCTCTTTATTATAACAAGGCACCGTACCCTTGGGGCATCTAGGGGGTGACTTATATGTACTAAAAAGGTAGTTTTGGACTTTGGAAGTACTTTTAATTACAAAGCTGAATTCGGACACAGTTTTATTTTAAAACAAACCTGCAAGGCAGGCCTGGCTTTAAAATAACAACAGACACCTCAGCATTTCACACCTGTATTAAGTCCACTGGGATGTATATACCTACATGCCCTACCATACACTATAGACTTACGTGTAGGTTGACTCGACAATTACAATTATACCAATTACCATGTACCTTTTAAGGACAAAGCACTGGCCCTGGGCCTGGTTAGAAGAGTCCAGAGCACTTTCAGAGTCAGTAACCACTAGTATCAGTCAAAAAACAGGAGTGATCAGAGCAAAAAAAAGGCTAACTTTCCAACAGCCACTGACACTGTTTTATCAGTGGTCTGAAAAAAGGTAGACATTATTTTGGGGGAAACAGCCATTACAACGTGGCAGTTTCCCCGACTAGCCTTTACCACGCATGCGTTACACTACATACGTCATTACAACAAATAGCCTTTACCACGCATACCATTACGATTGCAATGGTATGTATGGTAAGGGCTATGCGTTATATTGATGGTGAAGGTTATTAGCATTGTTAGAGGAAACAGAAAGATCATTCTTGCCCTCATTATGACAGTGGCGGTAAAAACCGCCTATCGCCACGGCGATGGCCGCCGGAAGACCATTGCCGTGGCTGCGACTGCCATATTATGATTGTAGCCATAATTCCGCCAGAAGGATAGCGGAATTCCAGCTACGGCCATTGCTGTGGATGGCGGTAAGGTGGCGCTGCTGCTGGCAGCAGTGCCACACCAGTAGACCGCCCCAGACCGTATCATGACCCATGATATCGCCTGGTGGTGTTCTGCTGGTGGACGCTGCCGCTGGCAGCAGCGCCCTGTCCCGTCTCTTGCCAGAGGACTCCCTGAAATCAGGTAAGTCAGGTGCTCCGACAGGGGAGAGGGGTTTGTGTGCGTGGGGTTGTGTGCATGAATGTGGGTGTGTGTTGCGTGTGGTATGTGTGGATGTGTGAGTGCATGTATTGTGTGTTGTGTGAATGCGTGTGTGCTTGTATGTATGTCAGTGAGTGTGGATTTGTGTGTGAATGGATGTATGCATGCGTGAGTGAATGAATGTGGGTATGAGTGTGCGTATGTATGATAGTCTGTGAATGTGGTAGGGTGCGGGAGGACTCTGGGAGGCGGAAGGGGGCGGGGAAGACCCCTATCAAGGAAGGGATTCCCTGTCACTGATCGTGCCTACTGCCATGATTTTCGTGGTGGTAAGGAAGATACGAAAACCATGTCAGTAGGTGGGGTCATAATCCCGTGGTTGGGACAGTGATGGCCGCCAGGCTGGAGACTGTAATGTCCAGCCCGGCGACTGTTACTGCCCTGGTGGACGGAGTGGTACATTGGCGGTTTGGCTTGCACCAAACCGCCAATGTCATATTTTGGAGAAAGTTATTGCCAGCGTGTTGGCAGTACTTTTCTCCAAAATACCGCCGTCCGACAGGGTCATAATGTGGGCTTCTGTTTTCTCAGAATGAGCTGCGATGCACCTTAGGAGTGCGGTAAGAGGAATTGGGTTTGGGGGTGGGTAGTGCTGTTTTAAGGAGGGGGCAATGGGGAGTTATATTTTTGGATGGGGGGACGGTTTTTAGGTTAAGTGTGGGGGGAATTGGGCCTGGGCATGGGAGGGTACTGTTTTAGGGAGGGGTAGGGTACCAGGGGGTTAGGTTTTAAGGTGGCGGTTTTTGGGCTTAGGGCAGGGGGATTGAGCCTGGGTGGAGGGGTAATGTTTTAGGGAGGCGGTGGAAAGGTATAGGTATGTTTTAGGGCAGGCTTTTTGTGCTTAGAGCAGGGGAGTTGGGTCTGGGGTGGGGTACTGTTTTAGGGAGGGGTTCAGGTGGTGATGGGTTAGGTTTTATGGTGGGGGATGGTTTTTGGGCTGGGGGTATTGGGCCTGTGGGTGCACTGTTTTAGTGAGGGGGGTTAGGATTTAGGGTGGGGAGTCAGTTTTCAGGATTAGGGTAGCAAGAAGATTTTAGGGCTCAGGGCGGGGAACAGAGTTGGACAAATTTAGGGTTCAGGGCGAGGGAGGGGCATTTTTTAGAATGACTGGGGAGGGAGTCACGCTAGGAACTTTACCACGCATATGCCTTTAAAAAACATGCTTTTACAACATAACTCTTTGTAAAGTCATGCGTGGTAAGGGATATGCAAAGTAATGGCATTCTCATTGTAATGCATTCGTAGTAATGACGTGGGTTGCAACGGAATGCTTGGTTCCGACATCCAACCTTATTTTTGCAGTGGCCAATCTAGTAAATAAAAAAATGCTAAAGTAAGCCATTTATTGATGGTCAAACAGTGTATTTTCATTACGCCCAGTCGTTTATGAAGCATGAACTATCTCTCTGAGGATACACGGATGATACACAGTCCTACAAAGTTCTTAAATCCTTGGAGTGGAGCTCTTCCATATCAAAGAGACAGAATGTTCGTAAACATGGAGAATAAAATTAGAATCGCTAGAGGAAAATTAAACACACCAAAAAGGCAATTAGATATTGGTTTCCAGGACATTAAAATCAGTTTACAAGTCAGATAAAAAAAAAAAAAAAAAAAACACTAAAGCTTAGAATGTGTTAAAGCATGCAGAGAGAGATTACCTTTCTGATAATTACCTAATGGATGGAAAAAAACAACTTGCCATTAATTTTGTTTTTCTGTTTACCACTGTTAATCTAGAAAAAACAGAGCAGAGGAAGGAAAAACACATTTGTTTTTCTTTTTTAAAGTGTAGCGTTAATTATGCTGTGTGTCCAGCCTCTCCCCTCGGCTGCTGGCCCTGGCAGCAGGCATTGCGATGTCGGAACTCAACTATAATAACTTATAGTTGAGCGGCTACATCATTTCTTTATTACAGGTGACTAGGTGTGTCACAAGTCACTTTTAATAAGGAAATTAGAGATGGGATTTTATACAAGGATTGCAAAATCCCACGTATTACATATTAAGAAGTGTACCATCTGGCTGGTTATTATTATTTTCAAATTAATAATATCTTCATTGCATTGATATGCTCCCTGCCTGCCTGTGTGATATCACAGATGCTTCAGAGAATTTCTAGAAATTGCTGGTGTGTGCGAATATTCTATTATATAGGAATGCAACAAATGCCCCCTTAAGCAAGACTCCTGATTCACCCAACTAACTATTAGAATGGCACGTTGTAAGAGAGAAATTAAAAGAAGGAAAATATAAAGAAAGAAGTAAAGAGTCTCAGTCATGATATGGTCTGAAGATTAATATCAAGAAATTGCTTCCAGATCTTGCTAGGATGAAGAGGAGGACACAGCAGTAATAGTCTAAATACCTCTACCTGCGTCTGGATGTCTACATTACATCTTAGAATATGGCTTATGTGAAATACAGGGCCTAGTGCAGTGATTAATTTGAGCCTGTGATTTCTGGTGCTTGGCAATGACAATTACCGGTCAACACCATTGGTTGGGACAGTCTGCCACAAGTTGGCCCTACCTGGTTAATAAAGAGATGATTACAACAACAGTTAATTATTAATTCAATATATATTAAAAATGACTAATCCCTGCTGCCCAAGACATTTTTATAGCTTTTAGGGACCTGGAATAGTCTGAATTGTCGCACTTGCAGGAGCATGACAGTTAGTAGTTGTGTTGCTAGTATCATCATGGAAAGGGCAGTGTGTGGTGCAAGCTGCTGTGGCCTCCTGAAGAGAGTCCTGGCACTTAGGGCCCGATGTAGGTAGGTGGCAAATTGCGACTTGCAATTTGCGAGTCAGAGCGACTCGCAAATTGCAACTCGCAATTCGCGATGCAGAAAGGTGTCTCAGACACCTTCTGCGACTCGCTATGGGGTTGCAAAGACCCACCTCATAAATATTTATGAGGTGGGTTGCAGTTTGCGACCCCATAGCGAGTCTAGGCACTCGCGGGGATGGTGGCCTGCTGGAGACAGCAGACCACCATGTCCGTGACTGCTTTTAAATAAAGCAGTTTTTTTCTTTCTTTTTGCAGCCTGTTTTCCTTAAAGGAAAACGAGCTGCAAATAGAAAAAAATACCGAAACCTTTTGTTTCGTTTTTTTTTCAGAGTAGGCAGTGGTCCATAGGACCACTGCCTACCCTGAAAAAATAATTTTGTGATCATTCACAAAGGGGAAGGGGTCCCATGGGGACCCCTTCCCGTTTGCGAATGAGTTACCATCCACTTCAAGTGGATGGTAACTGCGAGCTGATTTGCGACCGCGAAATCGCGGTGCGAGTCGCAAATAGGAAGGGAACACCCCTTCCTATTTGCGAGTCGGAAACACATTTTGCAAGTCGGTTCCGACTCGCAAAATGTGTTTCTGCATCGCGTGAGGGCATTAGCGCCTCGCAAACGGCGTTTTTCGCTGTTTGCAAGGCACTAATGCCTTGCTACATCTGGCCCTTAGTTATTTACAAATTAAGCACTGAACTTCTTCGTTTCTGTTCTGTGATTCTAGTTCTAGCCTTGCTTCTGATTTTCTTTTTCCAAGCTGCAGAATGCTCCAAATCACCCAAGATGACATTAGTTCACCTGGTGATATTGTGCAACACTGAAATAACAAACATAAGGAAAACACAGTTGCACTAATACAGATCCGACAGTGTAATAGCTAGCACAGAAGACGAGTAGTGTTAGATGAGCTTTGAAAATAGCAATAAACAGCTCTGGTTGTATGCTTTTTTAGGAATGTAAATAGGAAATGTGTGAAGTTGCAAAGTTTTTTTTCCAACTGGATACATACATGAGAATTGCATCTTTTGAGACAATTTAGGTTTCATGCAAGAAAGAATTCTGCAAACATTTTCCACCATAATACTGTTTTTCAAGTGAATGAACAAACACTTGGGAGGCAGGGCAGTTACTAGGAAGTGGGTGGTAATATTGGTCAAGGTGTAAAGTAATAGGGCCACGTACTAACATTTGTGTTTGCGATTACCAAATAGTGTATTTTTGTGAATTGCTATTTGATAATCGCAAACACCAATATACAAATGTGTGTTACACATTTTGTGATTCTGAGTGGGTCGCAAATAGACCTACCTCATGAATATTAATGAGGTAGGTCTCAGTTTGCGACCCATTGGGAACTGCAAAAATTACAGGAATAGTGGCCTGCTGGGGTCAC
Organism: Pleurodeles waltl; assembly: GCF_031143425.1. Lineage (NCBI taxonomy): Eukaryota > Metazoa > Chordata > Amphibia > Caudata > Salamandridae > Pleurodeles > Pleurodeles waltl. The sequence goes on from NC_090438.1 coordinate 404,897,372, forward strand.
CAGACCACCACTTCTGTGTTTGCTTTTCAATAAAGCAACTTTTTGTTTTTAAAATGCAGCCCGCTTTTCTTAAAGTTAACTTTTAATTTTCTAACAGTATTTTTACAACCATTCTCAATGACGAAAGTGTCTGTTAGGCACCATTCTCATTTGCGAACGGATTACCACCTACTTGAAGTTAGTGATTCAATGCAAATCTTTTGCAACCGCATTTAGGTCGCAAAACATTCATACATACTGGTGCGATTAGGCATTAGGAAGGAACACCCTAAACATGCCCCTTCCTAATACCAAATCGCAAACCAATATTGTGATTCAGTAACAGGTTACTGAATTGCATTTTGGGCCTGGTACATACACAAATGCCTTTTTGATTCTGTGAATCGGGCCATTACCGAATGATAAAAGCTTTGAACATGTGGCCCTTAAGTTCTCATTTGAGAGGTAGAAAAGAGAGGTTCAAATAATAGGTTAAATATAGTTCTAGACTTCGAGAGCACCTTGCACCCAAATGTAAGAGAAGCTCCAATGAGGCCCAACATGGTAGGAACTAGGTTTGTCATTTGATCCATTGACCCTTGAAGTTAACTTTGCTTGTGCGTTGAAGCAGACTCAGTCAATTATCCATTTTGAAACACACAATTAACAATTCATGATAGAACTTGTGGTTTCAAGATCAAAAATATACAGTGCTACCTACAATTATAATGTAAGTGGCCAGGATACAGACTATGCATTTCGATTTCACACTAAGGGCAGTATTATACATAGTGTCCAGGGTGCAACAGAAGTTTGGGCCAATTTTAGCTCCATGGGGCACTATGGTATGACAGAAGGAGCCGCACGGTCCTTCTGCACTGTTTAATGTGCTAACACTAATTGCAACCAATGCAATCCTAAGGGGGTGTTCCCACATTTAAAGGGGGGGCCTGCTGCCATGGTAATGAAAGAATACTTTGCCTTTGATCCTGTACCATATTATAGATGCAGATGCAGTGCAAAAGAGGCTGCCAGGAGGCTGTGTGCCACTTGGAGGTGGTGCACAAAAACAGCACCCCTGGAGATCACTCCTTGTGAGCGGACACAGGGGTTTCATGGAACACCAGGCATCCTCCTGCAGGTGAACGCTGCAGGTGAGCCTGCCTGCATGGAGATCTTAGTAACCTTTTGAAACTGAGGTAGTGGTGCTGCCTACAGTGAAATGTGGACTCATGGCTCGAAAGTGCTAGCTCACATTTCACTACTGTGCTGTTCCCAGTGCAGGTGTGAAATGGGAAATCCATATTTGTTGTTGAAGGGTGTACTGTCCCGGTTTGCACTGGTGCACCAAGGTAAAGTGTGCTCTGATGCAGACCAGGGTAGTGCACCCCGTTTCTAATATGGTTCTAGGATAGCACCAGTGTCTCCTCTGTTTCCCACCATGCAACAGCTTTCAACTCAAATGTGGTTCAATTATTTCCTCTGGCTATAAGATGCAGTCAAAAAGAGAGAGAGATGATGGCAACTTCAAAGACTTTTCCTCTAAGAATTAAAATGTTGAATCTTGGTACTGTCACGGGAAGTAAGGAATGCAAGATCTCCGTTCCTAATTATGGCACTGCTCTAATTGAAAAATGCTACCCTCCCCAAATGTAGCAGACCTTTAAAGTATGCAAACACAATCTAAAAAAAAAACAAGTGTGCAGAAACTGCTGATGGATGATAGCTGTACAAACAGATCAATGATTAGAGAGACAGGTAAGCAGAGACAAAGAAGTACGGATGTTTATTCAGTACTCTGGGGCTTTGCCACAGTAAATGATTATTTCTGTCATTTTAATCCAGCAAAAGTCTATAGGCATTACACAGATATTGCTTGTATGCACTCTGAAGCCTGAAAAATGACAAGTTATTTTGTATTGTTTGTTATTTAGCAACTTAATAAAAAAGCTCTTTAAAGCAAGAGAAAAAAGCAGCTTTCAGAAATGGAATGCCCCTTTTGCACAGAGATACATAGCTGATTCAGAAATGCTTCTCAGCGTCCACCAGCTGAATATCCAGTTGAAAGCATTTTACCCAGCCCCCAAGTTTAAGGTAGCATGGAGCACATTTTCAATCAAGATTAAATGTGAATGACTAGACTTAAATCTCTGATTGTTCTAGATATGCTCTAGTTTTGAGGAATTAAAAATATTTCACAGGGTCACAATCTGAACAGCTTGATATTTTTAGATTTCCTGGTCTAAGTCTCAAAATGCCCAAGCCCTCACCCTCCAAAAAACTTACTGGTTTTGGAAAAGGTTGTTGTGCACTTTGCACTGTTTTATACACCATTGCTTTCTACACAAGAAAAACATTTTTGGGGAATCCCTCTCCTCTTCGTCCCATCAAATGAGATTTAGAGCTCGATTATGAAGCTGGTGGTCCGAACGTCTGTTCATGAAGGTGCCAGTGGGGAGGTGGCCACCAAGGCAGTGGCCTCCCCACTGCCGTATTATAATGTTTCCGCCGGGATAACCGGTGGAAACAGTGAAGCGGCATTGTCTTTGACTCCCTCAGGGAGCTGAGGCCAATGCTGTCGCACAGATGGTGCATTAGCAGACAGTGCGTATTCCGAGGGTGCTGACAGGGGAGTTACAAGTTTGCCATTCCACCAGCCTTGTCATGGCGGTGACACTGCCATGAATAGGCTGGCAGAAAGGAAAGTTGTGATCAGCATGGTGATGCAGAGCTCAGCACCACTGTGACTGAACACGACTTTTACCACCGCCAACCTGTCTGGATCTCTAATCATGACGGGGGCGGCGGTGTGCCGGCGGTCCGACTGCCAACATCGTAATGTGGAGGTTGGACCTCCAAGGTTGTGGGGGTCCAATCGCCACAACATGGACCGCCATACTTGTAATGAGGCCCTTGACCCCTCATGAAGGGCTGTTTGGTAATTCTTCTGAAAGGGGAAAATTGTGAAACGCAGCATTTTTCACTCATTGTAGCATAAATTTTTTCTGAAATTATTGAGATATATGCTTATAAAAGTGCACCCTTCCTATTTCTCCCTAGGATGAACTCCAGTGTCTGCTTTATCCATTTTCTGCAATGGAGCTTGCAACAATTACCAGCCTAACAGATTTTGGATGCCGTAATTACCCAAATTTCTTAGACACAGTAGAGGTTTTCCCCACACCCTTCACCCCCACTCTGACCAAGCACAATTTCCATAAGATTTACCAGAGTCTTCAACATTGGAGGCATAGTCCTACCTTTCGCAGTAGTAGCTTTCACTGTGATTCAATAGTGGATCATATTATAGAAGATGTATGTGAATGTCTAAAATGTTGTGGCTTTCTAGCATACTCTATAAAATAACAAATAAAGTTTTCATTTTCTGCTGTCATAGGTTACACTGGTTATTGCTGCTCAGGCTTCTTAATCTTAAAAATAAAATTCAATGCTCTTAGTGCATATATTTTATTGAATTTTGATTTTTTATTATTTTTCTTCTCCTTTTACTAAGCATTTTATCCTGATAGTTTTTAAAGTAATAATTTTTCACAGAAACTCTTTTTTAGTGAATGCTTTGAGTCTATGAACTCCTTCTACAGGACTGTATATTGACAATTAATGCGTACAGAAGAAAAAGGATCTAACATGCCTATCAATTAATGCTGTTACAACAATAATCTTACTGTGCATTATTTGCATAAAAAACATACCAAGTAATTAATTAAATGCATTCTCTACATTATTTTTCTAAAGGGTGATGTTTGCAAAGCAATTTAAGCTATAGTCCATATTGATATTGATATTCTTACGCATGCTGTCCACTTGCTATTATATTTCTTGTAAAATAGGCACCCTGCCTGCTGCTCTATACCGTGTTGCTTCTCGAATCTAGTGGTTTTTCTTATGCTTCCACACGTCTTATGACCTAGACATTCCATTTTCTCCCTTCCTCCTACCATACTCTCATTCCTTCATTTGTATGGTGCATCACCTTCATCTTGTGGGTATACTAGTTTTCCATAGTAGTATATCCAGTGTGGCATTTGACAGTAGAAAGCAAAACAGCCTTTGTGACTACAAACTGGTATTAATTGAAGCAATGCCAAGTCCAAAGTGCTCCTCCCTATCCCACCCTCTGGAAAGAAGGCATCTCTCAATTTGAGGTGACATTCCTGGCCCACCTTCCACAGGTTTGATATGTGAGGTGCAAGCTACTCAGATAACTAAGGAATTTCTCATTCTCTCTGTTCCTACATGGACAATCATAGGCCACGCTCCCTCTACCTGCACTATCCCTTACATTACACTATTGTATATCGACAGGTCAGTCCAGTACTAACCCTTATTACACATTGTAATAATGATTGGACAATGCCTATTACTATGGGCCAGTTTGTCTTGCACCATGAGGACCCTCTAGGTCAGCCATCCACTCAATGATTTAACAGCCAAAATCATATACAGTGTCTAATCATACAAGGAACATTCACATTATGTATGACACCCATTTTTATACTGTCCGTCCCACATGGGCATACTAATGGTATACTGCAGTTAATGAAAGATGCTACCACTGAGTGCTATGCATTCTCAAGGTAGATACAATTATATGACACAAACCGCTCAATGACAATAGGTACTTGCATACCCACAACCTTCGCCGAAACTTCTTAAACCCTTGTATATGCACAACCTTGCGCTTTTGGCAACGTGGTAGGATTTTCTTTGTAATACATGCACAACATGAGAACTCTTCCCACCTACACCATAATACACTCACACACTTTGCCCCATCAATTTACTAGCTTTATGGTTAAATGGCCTATACTTAATTCCTTCTGCCTTATGCCTGACCATAGAGTTAAAAACACAATTAGAGCACAACTGTGGTATCGCACATAGGCCACACACTGCACTGAGGTAGTGTCATACCCAACATTAATGTCTGAGGTCAGCAGTACCTTTTGTGGTTCTGTGGTTCACAGGCATCATAAAACACTGCTCAAAGCCATACATGTGGACTGCAAGTCTCACTCTCCTGGATTTGCCTTCTCTTGTACTTCTGATTGCTTCTCCTCACCTCTCCAGATCCAAAATGACAATCACCTGTCAGAGTTTGCAGCTGCCTTTCAAAACTGCTTCTTTTCCATCATAGCTGTCTCTTCCATAATCCATTATGATTACTGTCATGTGATGTTTGATGTTATTTCCTTTTCCTGCTCTTTTGCTGTTGAAGGGATTCAGTCTGGTTTTATGGTGCATCACAACAAAGCTGTTTTCCATCGGTTGTTTACTCGTTTCCTCCACCTGCCACTTTTGACTGATCGCTCCTGAAAAATTCCTTTGTGGACTTCCTAATTCTTGGTTTTCTTCGTTCTTTTCAAATCTTTCTCCAGCAAGGAGGGTTTTTTACAGCTTTGTCTTTTTCCTCCTGAGAAAGTGGCAGCTTCTGAAGCACAGCTGCCTCTCACACATTCAGGCATGTGGTTACATTGTGATATCTGGAAACAGTCACCCTTACCTCGGGCAGTGGCACACCCAGATAAGGAATAAAAGTACCCATCCTAAATCAGTACCAATGTGCTTTCACCAAGCATCATAGTGGTATATAAATGTAACTAGGATGCAATGATAAAAAACAATAGAAGTGCTATTTGAGGCAGTTTTCAAAAAATTGTTTTTTTAAAAAAACTTTACCAAGTTATTGAAGCAGGCAAATATGATTTTTTTTACTTCATGAAATCGAGGAGAGTAAATTGCACCAACTCCTTACACATCATATTTGGATCTTAAACATTCCAAATACTAAATGCTATCACAAAGTGAGTTTCAGAAAATGTAATACAAACAATCTTTATTTCCTGACATATTAACTAGCCCACATACTTACATTTTTTCCTAATCATTACAAATGCTAGTTACTGACAAACTCCTTGCAACTCTTAGCTCCTCATGCCACAGATAAAAAACTATTGTGCCTGCCCCTACCTAAGTCAAGTAGCAACAAGCAAGAACATATTTCCTTTGCAGACACTGTCCCGATATATACTAATTGTCCAGCCAGCACATAGGTATGGAAATATGTTAGCAGTTTATGTTATTGTTCCGTGACTGAAATAGTATTAACCATCAGCTGATCAGCAAGTCTGTAAATGTAGAGTGGCTGCATCGTTATAATGATACTTACACAAAGCACAAGAAATTAGTGGCATAAAAATATACTAGAGGCAGACTCAGTATTTTAAAGGGTCAAGCTTTTCGTGTGCCACAAATTCATAGGCAAACCTAAATGTAATTGATATACAGAATTTCTAGCTAAACCCTATTCCTTGACACTCCGCAGCAAAAATAATGATATTATGTATTCCTAAAAATATACCAGACAGGTACACCTGGAGTTGTCAGGGCTGCTGCTTTGCTGCTATCTTAGGAGGTATAAGACAATGTGCTAAGCATCTGTTGTACTGATGCTGTTAATGGAAGGAGTTTACTTCAATATTTTAACCCAGCGGGAGAATGACGCTGGATGCTTACAGATTGCCACACTTTTTACTTCAGATGATGATACACTGCTCTACTGCTGGATGATTCAAACAGGGATTGAGCAGGAATTTAACGGTGCTCTAGGCAAAGTGACATTTTGGTGGCAATGGTGTATTTTATGTCTGGCACCAACCTCATGGAGATGCTCCACTTGGCAGTTTAGTATTGCCGAGCCACGGAGATGACTTGGCAGCAGGCAGAATTTGCAGGCATGGCAACACGTGTAGATGTAAATACTTGTTTGTCATTGTGCAGTGTTAATCTATCAATATGACAGCAGTGCTGTAACACAAAATGATGGGGCCACTGGCCAAATGCGAAGAGAGGACCCTTATCTCCCATGTCTCACAAATATTCATTGGCTTTGGGCTGAATGGGGGCCCACTGGAGGGCTAGGTTGTGAAACGGCCCTGCAAAAACGGCTGCAACTGAAACCTTTTCTTGTTGAATTATCACTGTCTGCTCAGCTTTCTCCATCCATGGCAAATCAGGCATCTAGCGTTATACAAGCAACATCAATTAATTAGATCTCTGCCCACCTGCAGAGCTCAAAATGAAAAGAACAAGAATAGGCCTGATATCATCAAGTCTTGATAAGTACTACAGGTAAACGCTCTAATCCACCGGCACCATAGTGAGAACAGAGCAAAGACAACAACTTGCATTCCTAGGTAAAAGAACATAACGTGACAATTTTGAAAGAGCAGAGCAGATTTAAAAATGTGAGCATTGTATGATAGATAGATAGATTTCTTAAAATTATTAAAAGGAAGTTGTTTTAGTGCCATTTCACAGTAATGTTTGCTATGAAAGTCATTGACATTCTCTTATCAAAGCTGACTGACCGTTATAGTAAACTGTGCAACCACATCTCCACCCCTTTGCCATGCACTCTCCATAACTTCATGCATGACATGACTGAGGAAAGTTGATTATTCTTGGAATAGGCACATCCTGTGATAGTACAAACGTACTGGTCAAACTGTTGTTTTCCAGTTAGCATGCTGGTGGACAGAGGCCCCTTCGGCCTGGGGCGTCAGGTAACAGTAGGAATGACTGGTCGAGGGCCTTGCTTTATTTCCTTTGTTTTGGTATCAACATTTATTCAATTATTCTCTTAATCGAAAACTTTTCGATGCAATTGGCAAGCCCCGCACTGTTGGCAAGAGCATTTTTGACACGGCAGAATCAATGATTCAGATGCCCTGTCTTATACTGCCAGCTTAAAATGAGAATACTTGCACTTACATTTTGCCCCGATATAGGGTATACCTCCAAAATGCATAGGGTAAGGCAAATGTGCACTTTTGATGTTATGCACATGACATATGAAACAGATAATTTAACACATTTTGATACAAAACAAAGGAGAAGAATCACAACTGCTCACAGCACAATGACAGAATCAATGACACCACTGATGAGATGGCTTGTTCCATCACTTTTTTTGGCTTGTTGATATCACTTTTATGGCTGCAACTAGAACCGCTGTTCACATGAGGGTATATCTTGAGTGGAGAGTGGCAGTTACATTGAATGAACTTACATCTTTATTGATGATAAGTGTGCTTCAACAAATTACAAAATGTTTATTTTTTTCTCCAATATTTTTCTTTTTTTTCCTTTTACTTTTTGAGCATGATTTACATAACAGCACTGGCAAAACCAATAGCTTGAGACTTGCACTATAAAAGTGAGACACATTGGCTTTTCCAGTGCTTGGTGCAATCCTGTATTATAATTGAATACGTACTATTTTAATAATGAGATTTCTATGATGGGTATGTTTCAAAAATACTGTGACATTCTAGAAATGTAAGGGGTCAAGACTTGATTTCATGAGCTTCACGAATTTGAGAGAAAACAGCAGACATCCATGCAAGAGTGAGATGTTACGTAAATTGAGCATTTATGGAGCACTAATAGTGTTGAACGTTTTATTCATGAATGTTGGAATTTTGTAATCCACATAGAGATTGTGTAATCAAAAAAGTATTTTGAAAAATAACATGCAATTAGTATTTTTTCCATGGAATGTATATAAAGCATGCGCTTTTGCATTTCACTAAGGCCCCGCAGTAACCTGAAAGCTGCAGACAGTAGCTGAAAACCTCTCATTTTTATAAACAAGCATCCTTAATATTATAGCAATTTACTGAAAACCATTTTCTAAATCACATAACTGAACATTTGTATCATTTCACTGCACACAGACAAAGTCATACAGTAATGCAATAAATCTTTCATTATTTGAACTAAAAACATGTTTTTTATCCTAACTACCCAAATGTAAACATAGTATTGCAAATAAACATCAAAGATTGCTTGCATATTACAATCAATCAGTCAACTTACTTTATTAGTAAGTTAATGACAATTGTTAGAAATTGGGTCTGTAGTTCGCAGAGGTATGCACCATGTGCAAGTAGGGACCACGAGCCCAGGCAGGGTAAGTCACAACACACCTAAATTATCCTGTGCTCCCTCTCCGGTAGCTTGGCCTAGAGCAGACAGGTTGAACTTAGAAGGCAATGTGTAAAGTATCTGTGCAATAACTCATACAGTAACACAGTGAAAACATCACAAAAAGTACTCCACACCGCTTTAAGAAAATAGATATTACTTTTCTGAAAAACATAAGTCCAAAACGACAAAAATCTAATATGTACAAGTCAAGAGGTTTGGAGGTTTAAGTAAGTCTTGATCCATAGAAATCAATAGATGTATCTCTAGCACAAAGTACCTGTGATGCATCAAAAATATTGACACAGGGGCTGCAGAGGAGGTGAGGCACTGGAAAATAGAGTGATGCGTCAATTTTGCTGGTGCAGTTGAGGTGATGTATGATTCTTTCATCGAGGGCAAGGTTGTGGGTCCATTTCCAGGCACACAGCCTTGGTGCTGGGACAATTTGATGCCCAGGGACAATGTGCTGTGTTGATGAAACATGCACTGCATCAATTCTGTATGGGCTCGACCTTTTTATTTTTTAGCCGTGAGACAGGTACTGCGTCAATTCTGCATGCGTTGCATCAATTTCTTCTGGCTGAGTGGATTTTCTTCCTTAGGTGAAGACTTTGATGGCCCTTAGACTGCTTAACATGAGGCAAGCTGACAAGCCCTTGGAGATCACTTGTGGGTGGAAGGCAAAGTCCTTCCAGCAGAGTCAGGGAGCAGCAGGACACCAAGCAGGAGAACAGTCCTTCCAGAAAAGCAGTTCAGATGACTCCCTTGGGCAGCACACAGTCCATCTGACAGACTCCAGCTACAGGTCCAAAAGTGTCTGATATTAGGGGGTCACAGATCCAGGACATATACACCCAAATGTGCCTTTGAAATGGAGGAGAGTTCAAAGAGTGTTTTTGAAGTACACCGGTTCCCCTTTTGGACCAGTCCTGTCTGCCAGGAGATTTGTGGGGGGTTATCATTCCTTTGTGTGGGGTCAGGCCACTAGCCTTTGAAGTTTAGGTGAGAGCCCCTTCACCCCTCCTGCCCAGGAAGACTCATCTGTATGCAGATGAACGCAGAAGCAGTTAAGTGTCCTGTGTTTATGGCTGTCTGGGTAGAATGCATAAGGGGAGCTGTCAACCAGAGACCAGATGTGGATTGGAGACAGGCTGTAAGGCACCGAGAGCAGTAAGTGCAGGGCAATGCTTACCTTTTAAAAGTGGCATTTCTAAAATAGCAATGTTAAATCCAGCTACACCAGTAAGCAGGATTTCTCACTACCATTCCAGCCATACAAAACATGACAATGCCACTCTTTCAGATCAGAAATTACCACTTAAAAGTATGGCCTGTAAGAGGAGCAGGCTTCACAATAGTGAAGAATGACTTTGGAACTTTTACTTTTACTTACGTAGCACCCTGCCCTATGGGTTACCAAGGGCCTACCTTAGGGGTGACATATATGTAACAAAAGGGTGAATTAAGGCTTGGCAAGTAGTTTTAAATGCCACGTCGAAGTGGCAGTGAACCTGCACACACAGGCCTTGCAATGAAAGGCCTGAGACATGTGTAAGAAGCTACTTATGTGGGTGGCACAATCAATGCTGCAGGTCCACTAGTAGCATTTAATTTACAGGCCCTGGACAAATCTATTTCATTTTACTAGGGAGGGATAGGTAAATTAAATATGTCAATTGGGTAGGAGTACATGTTACCATGTTTAGGAGAGAGAGCACAATCACTTTAGAACTGGTCAGCAGTGGTAAAGTGCAAAGAGTTCTAGAACCAGCACACATGAGATCAGAAAAATGGAGGGAGGCAGGCAAAAGTTGGGGGAAGACCACCTTAAGGCTGTCAGGTCTAACAACAATAAAATACAGCATCAATCAAGATCATCAGCAAACCAATAATTTTCCGTAAAGTATAGAATTATATGGATATGTAAAATCCATAATCATCATACCAAATCCTTTGAGTTCCTCAATTTAATAGTGCCAGGTAAAAAACGTGCCACTGGAAAGGAGATGCATTGATCTAAAAGCGTTTGTAAGTGCAACACGGAGGCTTTGACCGGAAAAAAAGTGCTGCTCTTTTAACAATTGAATACTGCATTTTTTTGCACATTCACATATAAATGGCAAAATATTATCAATTGGAAGGTATTCTGTTTTATAACCAGATCACAAATACAGGGTTGCGGAGAACAATCCTTATACCAACACTCACAGACTTACAACAAGTGATGTATCATATTAAGTCTAAGCCTGGTCAATAAGAAACAATGATGAGAAGACAGTCCTAGATTTAAATAAGGTTCAAGAGTTGGTGAAGTTAACAACCTAACATGAAATCTAACAGATGGTTTAACCAAATTTGTACTTTCCCTTATAGACTTAGATAAATCCATAAAAGCTGTGAACAATGATTACTGTGGGATCTTGTGACATTAATACTGAAGAAACTCCACCATTTCTGTGTGGTACCCCATATTTTTTCACCTTTTGCTGGACTCTACATTTTTGCTGACATTAGAACTATGTGCACTTTAACTCTGCTAACCAGTAATAAAGTGCTTCTGCTCCTCCTTTAAATTTGGTCAATTTGGTGATCTCCTATTCAGTATTTTAAACTTACTTATACGTGCCTTATAGATATAAAATGTACTCAGGGCCCCTAGGTTAAATGTCACTGTATAAGCAATTGTGCCATCCACTACAGTGTCAGTGTAAAACATGGTTTCACAACTACCATTGTAGCCTGACTGGAGAAGTAAAAAAACTGCAATTCTACCTGTCAAAATAAACCCTTTCGACAGGACAAAATCTCCCTTTTAAATAAGAATACGTTGTTCCTATGATGTAGGGTGCATGGTATTTAAAAGCAGGACATGGAGAAATTTTACGTTAACATGTCCTTTCAGTGACTGCCATCCAAAACCTAATTTTCACTGTGGTAGACCTAGCGATCCTATGTAGAAAACCAGAGTACAGGCTACAAAAAACCCTAATACTGTCCCCAGGAATGAGATTAGCAAGAAAAATAAAACAATTTTTGTTATTAGTTCTTAAAAATCAAAATTCACCATATTATGGAAAGGTAGCTTTGAGAAAGTTAATTTTGCCCAGCCTAAAGTTGCTGGAGTCTACATTTGTATTTGCTCTCCCTCTTCTGTCAGCCAGCAGTTAGCATTTGAAGCTGAACCTTCCAGAATATAAAGCGTGAGGGGTTGTGAACATCCTTTTTTTCACATTACATTGTCAAATCCTGCTTGAGTGCCAAAGCCCGCTTGACAGACCTGCTGGGTTTACAGGCAACACTTTGGGACGCACTTAAGTCATGTGCATCCACTGTCCAGTTTGCTGAAGGACTTCCTTTGTCCCAACATACTTCTGTCTCTTCATTTTACTTATAACACTGGGGGCACACTTGAAAGGAACTGAAAAAAGATGCCAAAACAATTCTTGTCTGCATGCTGGTAACCCCTACTTTGACGTACTAGACTTAGGTCTTTGGGTTTATTGGCGGTGCAGAGTCTGCCCCAAACTGAATTTTAGTGTTAAATGTGGGAGGAAACTAGGATTATGATAGTTAACCCTCCATGCACACACACACACACAGCTCTCACAGCCCATGCTGGTGTGGCCAAAGATTTCCACCAACTTGAAATTGCCCTTAGCGAGTGGGGCTGACCTGGGGACTTTTACCCCATTGGTTAGGGTGTGTCCAGGAGTCATTCCCACCCACTAGCTGTGTCAGGCATAAATGTGGCTTCTCTAGGCACCCACTTCTGTCCTAAACCTGAGGAAGATCAAAAAAGTACTGTACTTATCATCTGAGATGAAGAGAAGAGCCATGATGGACTGGACTTGCTCTATGTTGTACCCAGGGGAAAGGAGTGTACTCAAAGGGTCATAAGGCTGACCTCCTGTTAAAGCTACAGGCATGCAACAAGCTATGAGAGGCCTTTCCTGAAACTTCCAAGATAACCAGTAGCAATTGTACCTGGACTGGACCACTCTGTTGGCCTCTGCCTATTACCCTGTGTGTTTGTAAGTGCCTCACCTGAGGACCTGGGAGGCTTTAGTAGTGCACTGCTGTGGTGGTTTGGGACTTAAAAGACTAAAGTCAGAAAGTATATACTTTTGACCCAGATGAACCTTGTTGGTGTATTCAACCCGTGCACTGTCGTGGTTAGCTTCAAATTGTGTCCTGGTCTACCTCGACCCTTGACTATCATTTTCACTTTATGCTTCTGTGAGAAAGTAGCCTCTTTCTAGCCTTGTTACCCCCACTTTTGGCCTGTTTGTGAGTGTATGTCAGGGTGTTTTTACTGTCTCACTGGTATCCTGCTAGCCAGGGCCCAGTGCTCATAGTGAAAACCCTATGTTTCCAGTATGGTTGTTATGTGTCACTGGGACCCTGCTAGCCAGGACCCCAGTGCTCATAAGTTTGTGGCCTATATGTATGTGTTCCTTGTGTGATGCCTAACTGTCTCACTGAGGCTCTGCTAACCAGAACCTCAGTGGTTATGCTCTCTCTGTACAAATTGTCACTAACAGGCTAGTGACCAATTTCACCAATCTACATTGGCATACTGGAACACCCTTATAATTCCCTAGTATATGGTACTGAGGTACCCAGGATATTGGGGTTCCAGGAGATCCCTATGGGCTGCAGCATTTCTTTTGCCACCCATAGGGAGCTCTGACAATTCTTACACTTGCCTGCCACTGCAGCCTGAGTGAAATAACGTCCACGTTATTTCACAGCCATTTTTCACTGCACTTAAGTAACTTATAAGTCACCTATATGTCTAACCTTTACCTGGTAAAGGTTGGTTGCTAAGTTACTTAGTGTGTGGGCACCCTGGCACTAGCCAAGGTGCCCCTACATTGTTCAGGGCCAATTCCCCGGACTTTGTGAGTGCGGGGACACCATTACACGCGTGCACTATATATAGGTCACTACCTATATGTAGCTTCACAATGGTAACTCCGAATATGGCCATGTAACATGTCTATGATCATGGAATTGCCCCCTCTATGCCATCCTGGCATAGTTGGCACAATCCCATGATCCCACAGGTCTGTAGCTCAGACCTGGGTACTTCCAAACTGCCTTTTCAGGGGTTTCACTGCAGCTGCTGCTGCTGCCAACCCCTCAGACAGGTTTCTGCCCTCCTGGGGTCCAGCCAGGCTTGGCCCAGGAAGGCAGAACAAAGGACTTCCTCAGAGAGAGGGTGTTACACCCTCTCCCTTTGGAAAAAGGTGTTCAGGCAGGGGAGGAGTAGCCTCCCCCAACCTCTGGAAATGCTTTCATGGGCACAGATGGTGCCCATTTCTGCATAAGCCAGTCTACACCGGTTCAGGGACCCCTCAGCCCTGCTCTGGCGCGAAACTGGACAAAGGAAAGGGGAGTGACCACTCCCCTGACCTGCACCTCCCCTGGGAGGTGCCCAGAGCTCCTCCAGTGTGCTCCAGACCTCTGCCATCTTGGAAACAGAGGTGCTGCTGGCACACTGGACTGCTCTGAGTGGCCAGTGCCAGCAGGTGACATCAGAGACTCCTTCTGATAGGCTCCTTCAGGTGTTGCTAGCCTATCCTCTCTCCTAGGTAGCCAAACCCTCTTTTCTGGCTATTTAGGGTCTCTGTCTCTGGGGATTCCTTAGATAACGAATGCAAGAGCTCATCTGAGTTCCTCTGCATCTCTGTCTTCACCTTCTGCCAAGGAATCGACTGCTGACCGCGCTGGAAGCCTGCAAAACTGCAACAAAGTAGCAACGACTACTGCAACTCTGTAACGCTGATCCTGCCGCCTTCTCGACTGTTTTCCTGGTGGTGCATGCTGTGGGGGTAGTCTGCCTCCTCTCTGCACTAGAAGCTCTGAAGAAATCTCCCGTGGGTCGACTGAATCTTCCCCCTGCAACCGCAGGCACCAAAGAACTGCATCACCGGTACCCTGGGTCTCCTCTCAGCACGACGAGCGAGGTCCCTTGAATCCAGCAACTCTGTCCAAGTGACTCCCACAGTCCAGTGACTCTTCAGTCCAAGTTTGGTGGAGGTAAGTCCTTGCCTCCCCACGCCAGACTGCATTGCTGGGAACCGCGACTTTTGCAGCCTCCGGCCTCCGTGCACTTCCGGCGGAAATCCTTTGTGCACAGTCCAGCCTGGGTCCACGGCACTCTAACCTGCATTGCACGACCTCCTAAGTTGTCCTCCGGCGACGTGGGACTCCTTTGTGCGACTTCGGGTGAGCACTGTTTCTCTCCACTTCGTAGTGCCTGTTCCAGCACTTCTGTGGGTGCTGTCTGCTTCTGAGAGGGCTCCTTGTCTTGCTCGACGCCCCCTCTGTCCCCAGACGCAATTGGCAACATCCTGGTCCCTCCTGGGCCACAGCAGCACCCAAAAACCCTAACCGCACGATTTGCAGCTAGCAAGGCTTGTTGGCGGTCTTTCTTCAGGAAATCACTTCTGCACGACTCTCCACGGCGTGTGGGATCCATCCTCCAAAGGGGAAGTTCCTAGCCCTTGTCGTTCCTGCAGAATCTTCAGCTTCTACTGTCCAGTAGCAGCTTCTTTGCACCCACAGCTGGCATTTCCTGGGCATCTGCCCATCTCCGACTTGCTTGTGACTTTTGGACTTGGTCCCCTTATTCCACAGGTACCCTCGACTGGAAATCCATTGTTGTTGCATTGCTGATTTGTGTCTTTCCTGCAGAATTCCCCTATCACGACTTCTATGTCCTTTGGGGAACTTTAGTGCACTTTGCACTCACTTTTCAGGGTCTTGGGGTGGGCTATTTTTCTAACCCTTACTATTTTCTAATAGTCCCAGCGACCCTCTACAAGGTCACATAGGTTTGGGTTCCATTCGTGGTTCGCATTCCACTTTTGGAGTATATGGTTTGTGTTGCCCCTATCCCTATGTGTCTCCATTGCATCCTATTGTAACTATACATTGTTTGCACTGTTTTCTAATACTATTACTGCATATTTTGGTATTGTGTACATATATCTTGTGTATATTTGCTATCCTCATACTGAGGGTACTCACTGAGATACTTTTGGCATATTGTCATAAAAATAAAGTACCTTTATTTTTAGTATATCTGTGTATTGTGTTTTCTTTTGATATTGTGCATATGACACTAGTGGTACTGTAGGAGCTTCACTCGTCTCCTAGATCAGCCTAAGCTGCTCTGCTAAGCTACCATTACCTATCAGCCTATGCTGCTAGACACCCTATACACTAATAAGGGATAACTGGGCCTGATGCAAGGTGTAAGTACCCCTTGGTACTCACTACAAGCCAGTCCAGCCTCCTACAGCTTCTTTGTGGTATTCCTGCTTAAAACCTTGAAAAATAACATATATAGTTCCTCCTATTAAATTTTTGTCATTGTGGTGTCATCTTGTTTATTTAATTTTGCCGTATTTTTCAATCTCAGTGTGGAATTTTTATTGTTTAGCATTTCAACATTATTGTTTTGGTACTGCATAAATACTTCACACATTGCCTCTAAGTTAAGCTTGTCTGCTCTGTACCATAGCTCCCAGGGGGCTGAACTCAGGTTCACTGAGTGGCATTAGTGTTTCACCCGACAAAGGTTGTGATTATTCCTTGGGGTGGGTAGTCACCCATCCCAAATAATAATCCAATTTCTTAGAGCCATTTATGCTGGTGGTTTAACCTTTTCCTAGAACCTACTCTCTGATTTACAGCAATCTCATTACTGAGTTGCTGTAAGTGCCAGGGGACTTTCAAAATACAGATTCTTTTTTAGAACTTTCTCCCTGGGTTAGGTCTGATGACAATTTGATTTACAAAAGATCCATTGACAACCAACTGGTTTCCTGTGCTCCGATACCAATAATCTCTTAGCGCTGCCGCTGACTAAGACTATATGCAGTTCTCACATTAAAGGCTTGGCAAATACTCTCAGCACACATTTGCAACCTTCAGTTGCTTTCCGTTTAGAGGAAAGTATTGTAAAACGGGTCATTATGTTAAAGCTTTTTGGTAGGCTCTAACTAGCTGCTACTCAGGCTGTGCCATCAAATAATGTGGTTTATGTTGCGGTGTGCATTTCACAATTAAATATGCATAATAAAATAGATATACATAAGTTGCTATTGGACCACAATACACAGTAGAATAGGAGAAAGGTTACTTTGTGCAGTATATGTGCAGTATATGTGCAGTATATTAGGAGAAATTTTACTTTGTGACAATTAGGTTAAGCTCCTTGCAAATACCAAGGGAAGTGAAAACCAGTTTATTGGTAGATCAGTAAAACATCAGCATGTGTAGTAAAATACAAATACAGCTATCTAGGCCAACAATCCCATCACTTTATGAATACAGGAAATCACACTTCATAGTTGATTTGTCCAGTTAATGTTTAACATTAGATGCAGAAAATTAAGTTAAATAATCCAAATGGTACTTTAACGTGCATTTTAGGTGAAAAACATGTGACAACACATGCCCAAAATACAAGATTACACAAGATTGTCTCTTCAGCAATTCTGTGAAAGTCGTGATGTATGAAACCAGGGAAAGTAATCCATGTTTAAGAGTTTGAGAAGTAATCAATATTTCATCTATATGGTTTAGCCGCATAGGCTGCCTTTCAATGATTTTTGAGGATTGACTTATTGAATAAATTTAGTTCTGCAAACCTTGATGTAAGACACAGGCAAGGGTGGACAGACAGAAACACTATTCGATTCTGGAGTAGAAAACAAAGGAGAACTATGGGCAGTCACAGCTTAACCTTTAACAGCATTATGCAGTCAATTTATGGCTTTGCAGATAAAAATGGTACATTTGTGGAAGAATATGCTTTGTTTCATATGCTAAATGTTTTAACATTCTCTAATAGTCCATACAATGTTTGAGGTAAAAGAAAAAGTGTGCTGTAAGAGAAACAGACAAAAACACATTTTTGGAAGTAGCATTAAAAATGCATTATTAAGATGACAGGAGTTGTCCTGCAAAATCAACTGCTCTTCCTGTATTCTAACAAAAAATCATTAAAAAAAAGTAACAACGTGCTTCAAGCAAAATATAGTTTGTGGTTGTCACTTGCGCAATTTATTTATTTTTCTTTTCTTCTGACTGGAAAGAAAGACAAGCATGACAACACAAATTTTAGGTGGAAGGTGAGCTATACAAGAGGAAATGTTCTTCCTCTGTTGGATTGATGAAACATCCATAGCGTTTTAATGTGTATTGATTGGAAAACTCTGTCTGCGTGTCAAACAATCAGCTTTTAAAGAGATTCACCCCAGAGCTATGTATGACATTGACTGATAAAGTCATACAGGCCTTAAATGCAGCAAGCCTTCCTTTAGAAAGGAATCGCCTGTTTGGCATAAGATATATTATCATTATTATTTTTATTATATTTGAGTGATCTCCTTTAGTCGAGATAAATTATTTTCCACCAAATCGTTTGCTCAAGTTAACACGTTTGTGCGCAGATAAAACATATTTTTACTTACATCTTACCCTATATATGCCAGCCACTTTTTATATGATTGTACCAAAGGTAAGGGCTAACCAGGGACTGTGAGCCACAAACATACACAGCATAAACTCAAAATACCACCTTTGTTTTTGTGATACTAAGGTGTCTGTGGACTACACATTTTATGCACTGAACTATTTTTGCGTACAACTTTGGGATAGAACAGTAAATGACTTGAAAGCTAGGGGTTCGATTCTAGAACATTTGTATGGGCTAAAGAACAATTTAGGCGTGCATAAATGGTGCACACATTGTATTAGTAAGTGGAAAATCATCTAATTAGAGATTCAAATAGTGAAGAACGCCAACACATTTGTCCTGTGTGCAGATTTGCTCAGAAATAGAATTGCACTGTTTTAAGTTCAATGTATTTGCATAAATATCTCTGTGAGCTGGGCAACGCATGTAGATGCAGTTTGTTTGCAAAAAAATGACTTGTTGGAATCCCTGGATAGTCCAACTTGCTAAATTTGGTGAAAATCCTCAAATACATAAGTTTGATTGTAGTCAACAATTTTTCCACGGTTAACTGAAAAGGCTTGCAAATTTCACCTGTGTCAAGAGTACAATCTCAGTGTAAAACTGGGGAACTAAGCATTCCAAAACTGGATAGTGGTCTAAGAGAAGATGTGCCACTGTGGGATCAAAGTAAATACTATGCAATGATGGAGTAATATTCTACAAACCAGGCACCTTTCAAATTAAAGGTTGACTTTATCATTGCCTTTGACCCTATACAGTTGTTCGCAGAATTTAGCTGGTTTCACCATAGAAATAGCACGTACACAAACATATTCTTGCCTTAAATATGTTCCCTTCAGAAAAAAATATATAATTTAAATTTAGTGCAAGTCGTGTTTATGTTCAATTTTTGCATTTGAAATAATGCATCTTCCACGTACATAAAGTCATGAATTTGACTTCTGAACTGGCTCCTTTGTGAATTTAGCCCTAAAAGTATTTACATTAATAGAACATTAAACTCAAACATAACAATGAACAAAGTAGTACTGTGCAGTTTTGATAAACTGGATCTCTTGATGGTGAGAGGGTGAGAGAAATCAAATTTTATTAATATATTAGTGGCATAGAAGTTAGCATGTGGTGTATAATTAACCTACATTTGAAAGGCCTAACAGAGAAAATAACATGAAATGTAAAATGTGCATGTTTAAATTGTGGTGGACCACGTGGCCGCCGCCATTCATATTTGACATTGTGTTTTAACATGAAAGATATTTTTGAATTTATATTAAATGAAGTATTAATATGAATTAACTGGGTTTTGTTATTAAGATAAATATTAGAGCTGAAGTATTAAATGAACGTGAATCAATCATGCTTCTATTAATTTAAATGGGTTTTATTAACATACGTTACATGTGTGCAGAAAATTGAATGAATGTTTAAAACTGTTCTACCATTTCGTACATAATGTTTGCGATCAAATAATTAGCTTTGCATAGTTAATTACAATTGTAAGGTGCGCAATATGTTTTATGAATTTATTAATTGTATTAATGTGTATTAAGGCTTTCTTAGCTTGACTAGACCTTAAGGATTAATTTTGCAGCAGTAGAGGAAAAATACTTGTTTATTCTGTTCCCTTTGACTTGAATTCTTTCCCTAGGTTGCTGATCTGATATTGAACGTCCTATTGTATTGAAGGCAAAAAACAATTCAGTATTAATAATGTTACAATATTTGTTCTAAATGTCAAACGAGTCAGAAAACTTGTACATTTCCATCTGAGAAATTGTTTTGTTTATTTTGTGTATCGTGAGAAAGGATTTTGAAGTAACAAACAACTAGCAAATGTAATATTTTGTTGGAAATGTGGAAGTCATTGAAATGACAATGCACTTTTGCTGAAAAAAATCCAGAACAGTTGCAAACTTGATGGTGTCACTGGCAACCATTGGATGCTGAATCTTGGGCATAAGATGAGCCCACCTGGAGGACCAATCAACGGACTACGGTTATTTCTGATTAGTGAGAGATTTTGTAACTCTGAGTTACTCTGTCTAGAACTCTGCCAGAGTCAGTCTATTCCTGTCTCAACTCTACCTCTTTTCTGTCAGAGTCTCCTGATGCTTGGCAAAGGCTGCTGCTGTCATGTCCATCTCCTGTCTCTCTCAAAGGCTTCTTCCATATTTAATCTTGTATTGTGAGTTTCTTCTAGTCTTAGTTGCCCCATTTGTTGATGCTGATCAGTACTGATGCCCAATAATTCAGAACTGCTGACTTCTATGTGCAGCCCATGTTCTGCACATTCTTGATGCTGCTGTCAAATGACGTTGGGAGAAAGTGAACGCTCTAACTGATGAAGTATTCCTGTCTGCTGTCTCATGAGGAGAGGTATAACTAAATGTGGTTTCTTGTTTTCCTTTTCAGCTCAGATAATCACACCAGCATATTGTTTTAGAGAGTAACCCTAGTTAGATGATTTTTCTAAATTATTTTTGTCTTATTCTTTTGCCCACATGTTAGCCCATTCCCACACCTGCAAGTCTGAATCTGTGTTAGAATAATGATGACCCAGCTCTGAAACTTGATTGTTTAAAATTGTACTGTGATGATTTACCAATTTTACCATCATCTGCTTTGAAATCTGATATTAATGTGCATATTGTTTTGTTGCTAATTTATGTAGTTCTTTTGAAGTGTTTAACAGTACTGATGTTTAGTAAGTTGAATATCTTTAGACGTTTTGGTCAGCCTATGGTTTTCATGCATGCTTATAACTTAGTTTTGTGCACCATATATATTTGACATTAATTTAGGATTGTAATGAAGCTTTGAAACTTTATTCGGTTTGGAGTTTGATTTAGTGTTAAATTGTTCATGGTGTCAAGAATTGTTTATGGTTTTGTCATTGATTTGTGATCAACTGGTTCTGACTACTACGGTTTTCACCAAGTCCAAAAATTCAGTTGAACTCTGAGGGTGGGACTAGTGATGGTGTCTGAGCTAGAGGCAGGAAGAAGACTTCTGCGAGTGTGACAGCAAGGGAATCAAAACAGTTATATGGAAAAACTGAACTTAAAATATGAACAAATACAGGTATGTTATACAAACACCTCCAGTTGCTTATTAACCTTTCATGTTTTTCTCACCAAAAGGGAAAGGATACACCTTGGCTGCAGCATGTCTTTTTTGAAGTTTTTATTTTTCTTATTTTTGACAATTTCCAGAATTAAAGAAAGGGGAAAGAATGCAATAGCCTAGAGCAGAATACAGTACGAAGCAGCCATTTATTAAAAGCGCCTTCACGCCCTTCAGAATCTCAGAGGCTAAATTATTCCAGACCCCTCACAGAGGGTTTATTCTTCTCTTATCTAGCTTCTGAGCATTGGATGGCTTACCTTTAAATATATTAAATATACATAATTTTACTTCAGAATCTGTGTTTAGAAATCACTCAAAGCATGGCAGCTTGGATAAGGTAGCACCCGCTCTTCTTCCAAGGGCAGTTGGTTGACCTATTTGGGTAACAACCGTGCTCTATAAAACATTAATTTATTCACTCATTTTGTATATGCAGCAATGTAACCACAAACCGAAGCTGCTTTATTTGAAAGATACTTTTGTTGAACCTTAGTCCCCATGTGGCTTATTGAGGGGCTTTTAAGTTATGATATAGCTAATAATACAAGATTACCTATTGTTTGCTGTACCAAACACATTTGCTGGGGTAAAACAGCTTTTCTGATTGACAGGATCATTCCTTTACATCACACACACATACAGAGGCAATGAACTATATGTGTGTAAATCAGTGTATAGAAAATGTCACATAAAACAAAGGGGACTACAAGGTATAGGATTCACATGCCGTCCATACTCGTACACATGTTTTAAGAGTGCTTGGTCTGGGGAAGCATAAACTCAAGATTCAGAACATAACACAGTGGTTAGGATTGACTATACTAATAATTGATGTCTACCCACACAAACCCTTTTTAGCAAAATGAGGATAATCAAAGACTGAGGAAAAACATAACTTACTAACCTGTACCATGCAGTTTGCATGCAGCTCTTTGATGGCAGTTAATAGCTTAATGTGCTAGATTCTGAATGTAACTTATGAACTGCACAGTAACAAAAGGAGCTCTGTGACAAAAGCAGTATCCTACTGAGCTATGCACATAAAATATTGTTCTGTGACCTGCATAGTACATGTTTTTTGTAGCAGGCATAGTATCCCTCTGAGCTACCTTAGATGAGTTAAAACTGGCACTAGACAAAACCCCAAAATCTTTCCAACACGTACATTAATCACCAGTGTTATCTTGGCACTTTTCTTGTTGCCTGAGAACTGCTGGCTATACAAGGAACTCTGCAGTGCTTCTAAAATTGCTGCACTGCTACAGAACCGGCTTCCAGTAACAAAAAGGGCCCCACACCCTTCCAGGCTCCTTGGGAAATGCCAGATGGCTGGTATGGCCAGTTCGGCCTTAGATCCTACCTGAAAAGCTTGAATGCTGTGGCATGCACATTCCCGTTTTAGGGAGATTTAGTTTTTCCTGGAAATGGTTGCATAGTTACTCCTCTCAAGGACAAGAGGAAGACCTTTCAGGATAGAAATGGAGAGTGATCATCCCGTATATGACTGCAATGCATAAGGAGAGTTTTATTCACAACAGCTGTCACTTTCACAATTTTATTCTGTATATGAAAACAGCTCCTTCTCTAGTTGTGTGGGGGTGAATGCATTAGTTGAGTATGGTACATCTTATGATTGGTCAATGGCTTGGCACAAGTCATTTTGACTTCAGTGAATTCTAGCCGTCTGACACTAGTGCTTTACTCTTCAGTCAACCTCATGGAGAGCCTCTGGTGCACTGGGTGAGATGAGATGTTTGTGCTAGATACAAACCTATGTTACATTTGCCAAAACTGGGGATTAGCCTATGATTCTGAGGAGCTATGCTGTAAACACCCACTGGATCAGGTTTGTTGGACTAGCCTATAGGCAATCGGGTAATGTCCGATGGGCTGGTCTGACAGGTCAGTGTGTGGGCCGGCTTTTGACTGTTTGTGGGTCTGTTTATGGGCTCCAGCCCACTCTTTGCCACTCTACTCTTAGCCACTCTCAACCACTCTACAGCACTCTACTCTGTGCCACTCCACTCTTCTAAATGCCACTTCACTGTATTCTATGCCACTCCACTCTACGACACTCTATTCTATGACAATGGATTCAACAACACTCCATAGCATGCAGCTCAACTCCAATCCATGCAACTCCATTCTATGCCATTCCACTCCACACAATGCCACTCTACACCACTCTACTTCACATCACTCTACTCTATGTCACTCTGCTCCATGCTACCCAATGCCACTTTCCTCTATGCCATTTAATGCCACTCCTGGCCACTCTACTCTACATCATTCCACTCTACTCCACTCCACACAATGTCACTCTATTCTACTCCATTCTATGCCCCTCCATTGTACCCTGCTTCATTCCACACTATGCCATTTCACTATAAGCCACTCCACCCTACCCTGTGCCACTCCACTCTATGCTACTCCACACCACTCTACTCCACTCTCCTCTGCGCCACTGTAATCCACTCCACTAACTTTGCTGCTGTACAGCTTAGCTAAATACATTAGCAAAGCCAACAGTTCTCACATAGGCGATACCTACTGGATTTGTTAATGCTTTGTTAAGATTGAGTCTGCCTTCCAGTCTGTGAGATGGATTTATGGGACTGGGTTGAAGAACAACAGACACAGCCTGTCGAGCTTATACTTGAGCATCCTTGCTAAGCAAGAGAGCTGCTTGTAAGTTCAAAAACAGAAATACATTTTTTTACCTCAGTTCTGTCTGGCCATTATCCATCTTCCTGAAAAACTGGAGGTGCACATCACCAAGGTCCCTGTAGGTCTCAAATGTTTTCTGAATCTTATGTAAAGGATAACAGTGGCCATAGAAACTAACGTTTAGGGAGGTATGGCTTCTTTGCCTTAAAAAGCTATAAAATGATAGGAGTTCTACAAATGGCGAGAACAACACGTTTTCATTGCTGCATTCCCTTCATTAAATGAAATCCTGTGTTTTTTTGCCAACTTTATTTAACTTTAGATCAGGGTAGGACATAGCATTCAACGCCATCATAAACATTCATTATATATAGGGGATAGACCATCTTCCACCAAACCTAGTATCCTAATTGCGGGGGGCCACAACAAGCCAAGTGTAGGTACACCTGGTCCCTTTGAATTTTTCTGCAATTGAAAGCCTGGTTTCTATTAAATGTTGGATGATGAGCTTGCCTAAGGGTGTGTCCTTTACTTTATCTATAGTTCTGATTGTAAATGAAATTTTGGCCTGTGAACTTTAGTGTGTGTGCCTAT
Source organism: Pleurodeles waltl (assembly GCF_031143425.1). Taxonomy (NCBI): domain Eukaryota; kingdom Metazoa; phylum Chordata; class Amphibia; order Caudata; family Salamandridae; genus Pleurodeles; species Pleurodeles waltl. The sequence continues at coordinate 404,922,246 of NC_090438.1, forward strand.
GGTGTCACTCTGGGTCTGGGTTCTAAATCCATTACATTTCCAAGAGCAAGTCTACCTGACTGATCGAACACTCTACCTTTGGAGAGTAGAGTAAAATATGAGCACAGGCTATCAAAAAGGAAACAATAACAAGGACTTATCTTACAAATAAGATCGAACGAGGAACTATTCTGGGATCTAGCTACAATCATTACACTGAATGCATCCCAGGTCTCCACGATTAGTATTTTCCATCATTAACTGTGCCTCTTTGGCCTTGCATTCAGAGTAACTGAAATGGGACTATGTTTCAGTGAGCACTGATCTTTTAAACACACAGCCTGGTAACACCACACTCTCTGTGGGTCGGCTGAAACATTGTACACCGACTCCGCAGATTTGGCATCCCTATAGCTACCTGAAATTTGAAGCTGCGCTAGAAAAAGCTGCACATCCCATACGCTGGTACCACTACTGGAAATCTCACTGCTACATTGTGTGTAGTGAGGTCAAGCAAATGGACACTGGTCATTAGCTGCACTGTGAAAACCTACCTCGTTCACCGGCAGCAGTTTCCTATTCTTTTTGGTTGTCATCGTCACAGAAGGTTGTGGACATTGTGTTAGTGTAGTGCACTATATAACGTTCACAGCATAAAACGACAGCAGAACGTATTTTGCGCCAAACCCACCTAAAAAATTTAACTGTGTAAACTTTTGGAAAAGAAGGTTCGAAACAACATGCAAATGAATGGCCTAATTTACTATCTGCCAAGAGGCGGGCCTATTTAAAGCGCTCTAAATAGGGGGCGGCACATTCGCTGCTTTCCCCCCCCCCCCAAAATAGCGCGCATTCCCCGAACTCTAAATATGGTGTGAATCTGTGAGTAATGAAACAGAGAATGAGCAACCAGGAGATCAAGCGAACAACATATACTCCAAAATATCTTTGACAGAATTTCATTTCCTCGGTGAGATAAAGAGTCACACGAGGTTCACCTAGCTGGAAGAATTGTGCAGTTGGGACAGCAAGAATGGAACAGCTGCTGTAAATGTCAGTAATAAGACAGTACTGATGACAGGAAGTGCCTTCCGCGAACTACGCCATTAGCTTTCAGATTTCAACAAGTGTTACAGACTTGAAGAGAAATCTCGCAGTGACTGCATTTGCTTTTGACAATGCGCCGGAAGTCAAACGAAAAACCTTAACACCTGCCAGTTAGAGAAAGCTACGTGCGAGACCGACCCTTCGAAAGATGCAGAACAGCCGGCATAGCGACCCTTAAGGAAATAAACACTTAGCAAATATTCTTGACATATTTGGCACAAGACAAATACAACAGCTATGTTTGTTGACAATTTTTGCAATTTCCTCTCACTTCCCTGAAATGAATTCCCTGACGGAAATGTGCCGGTCGTTTCCTCACGGAAGCGAAAGTTTACCACCATGGATGGAGAGGTGTACACAAGAAAGCATAATTTCGCATACTCTCACCAAGAGACCATGCGAAAACGTACACTGGAAGGCACCAACCCCTCAGGCTAATGCGATGTCACTGTGACAAGAACAGAGAGAAAACAAAGCACACAGTTCACACTTTAAACAGCAGGCCGCTCTTGCCTGTTGCAATGACTATTTAGTGTGATAAAATTATATTACCAGTCACAACGCTTGCTAAAACAGCTTTAAACATTAACTCATCATAGTGCTATTTTCGCACTGTTTATAATGCTTACTTCATTACGGCCTCCATTACTAGTGGCCTCTTAATACAGATAGAGTGGGTAATAGAATTTACAGTTCTCGTCGAAATTCTACATTTTTTACCTTCACCGGGAACTTTCAGCTGTTACAAACGCCCCTAAACTCTGGGTAAAACGTGGGAGGAAATGTCCAGGAGAATTAGGTTCACAATGACATATATCCTGTGTAAATTCTCACTGCTTAATGGACAATCGACAATCGGAGGTCAACTCTAATCAGCCTGAATTTCCCCAACACAGGGGTACTGGTAACCCTGATGTAGGTAACTCGGGGGCGGAGAAAATCCACCCCATTCTCTGGCAATATGTAATGAGGGCCAAATCTGCCTGCACGTATGTGGAACAGATATGGGTAGTTTTACTATGTAGTCAGGTATGGAAACCAAGACCTAGCTGCTCTATTACAGAATACAGAGAGAACCTCCCAGCAGCAAACTCTTATGGCACACAGATGCCACACCACAGTTTCCAGCTTTTTCAAAGTTTTCTCTGTACTGCTCTCATCAAAGGTTAACATCATTTTTAATGATTATTCTGTCCTTGTCTTGTTACCAACACTCCTTGTGTGAGAGAGATTTTCATTATTCTTTCTCTGCAGACATTTTCTGCACTGAGACCTCCAGTTTTAAGGTAGATTGAGTTATCGGTTAATTAACACTTTCATACCTATCAGCCCTTCATGCACAGAAAGGGAACTGATAACATTTTGCAAGGGAAGGTGCTCAATATATCAGGAGACATAAAAGAGGTCAACACTCAGCATACAACAACATGAGTGTCATTTCATAAAACAGTCATCATTATGAAGATGAGCATCAAAGCAGGGTACCTTATAGAATTTTGCTGGTTACAGATGTTTTTCTTCTATCCGATACAACACTCATTTTCTACATTTTGGAAAATTCATTCAATAAAGTGTTCTAATATTTCACTGAATGAGGACACCATACACTTATGGAGAAAAAGGAACAAATGGTGAGTACCATGGAAACATAATATTCAGTACCTCATGAGGAAATTTCTCAGGTGTGGGGGAGGCAGGCACAACCTCAGATATACAGATAGACATGCTGCAGATTGGCAGACAAAATAGATTGTATTGTAACTCTTCCTGGGAATACTGCTGTTCCTTCCTTCTCTGGAGAATGTCTCGGTCTCAATAGTTGTGTTTGGCACCTTAGAGTATTATTTAGGATTTGGCAGATGTGGGACATTCCCAAAAAGGTACCAAATGTCCTGTCAGCTGAACGCAGAGTAAAAATGTGTAGATACCCTGCATTGGATGGATGTAACATCTGCCGCTTTTTGACAGTTGTCACATATACACCACATTGTAACTAGGTGATCAGTCGCCTCTCAATGTGAGGTGGGATGGTTGTAGATGTATATATAGTGGCTGCAGGTGGGATGGTTGTAGATGTATATATAGTGGCTGCAGGTGAAAGAGTAAAGACAATATTCACACATATGTTTAAGTATGTGTGTGTGTATATATATATATATATATATATATATATATATATTTAAAGTGCAGCACACCAAAGTAGGTATAAACATCTTAGATAGTGCTCGTTACTGAACAATGCGGTCGGAACAACGACCGCATTGTTTCTACACATGCCTTTACCATGCTTGCCTTTGCAAAGATTTTTCATTGTGAAATCATGCCTAGTAAAGGCATGTGTGGAATGGCATGCATTGTTCTAGCATGCCACCCCTACCCGTCCTAAAAACATAACTACCTGACCCCCACCTGCCCTAAAAGCATAAGTTTCCCAAGCCCCCACCTGCCCTAAAAACACAAGTACTCCAACCCTCACCACCGCCCTAAAAACATAACTACCCAGCCACCCCATCCGCCCTACAAACACAAGTACCCCGACTCCCCCACCGCCCTAAAAACATAACTACCCAGCCACCCCATCCGCCCTACAAACACAAGTACCCCGACTCCCCCACCTGTCCTAAAAACATAACTACACGCCCCCCACTCACCCTAAAACACAAATACCTTGACTCCCCACCACCTGCCCTAAAACGCTACTATTCCCAACCCCTCCCCACCTGCCCAAAAAACACTACTACTCAACCCCTCCCCAGCCACCCTAAAAACATAACTACCCCACCCCCTAACACAAGTACCCCGACTTGCCCTAAAAACATAACTACCCCAGCCCCCACCCATCCTAAAAACATAACTACCCCGCCACCCTAAAAACACAAGTAACCTGCCCCCACCACGCGCCCTAAAAACACTACTACCCTGACCCCTCCCCACTGCCCTAAAAACACAAGTACCCTGACCCCACACCTGTCCCAAAAACATAACTACCCCGACCCCAACCACATGCCCTAAAAACATAACTAACTCACCTCCCACCCACCCTAAAAACACAAGTTCCCCGAACCCTCCCCACCCACCCTAAAAACACTACTTCCACACCCCCACCTGTCCTAAAAACATAACTACCCTGCCTTCCACCCGCCCAACAAGCATAACTATCCTGCCCCCCACCCACCCTAAAACATAACTTCCTGACCCCCTCCCAAAAAAAACCTAACTACCCCCACCACCGCCCTAAAAACATAACTACCCCACGCCTCTACCCACCCTAAAAAAACATAACTACCAGACCCCCCAACACCTGCCCGAAAACCCTAACTACCTTTACCCGCACCCCTAAAAATAAATAACCCTAGAACCCACCCACCCACCCCTAAAAACGACCCCCATCCCTGCCCCAGCCCCACTTACCAGACCGTGTACTCTCCAGATGAACTCTCCCCTTTTCTCTGCCTTAACCACGCATGTGCGTTGTTCAGCACATGCGTGGTTGAGGCAGAGAAAAAGGGAGTCATTTTTCCAGCAAGCGTGGTGAAGCTTGCATTGTAAATGACAGCATTGTTCCAGACATCCCACGAATAAAGTCTTTCAAGTGGTAATGGGGAAATAAAGACTTTCAAGTGTAGTGGACTCTGTTGGTGTGTTCCCAAGGAGTTTTTCATTTTTTGGGAGATTTGGTTCTGTCAAAGGGTAATAGGTGACCGCCCATTCCTTTTAAGCACTGCAATTGGATTGATACATGTGTGATACATTTGTCTCATTTTTCAAGAGTGTGCCATTATCAACCAGTCACCACTGGATTTGCTTCATTACTTTAGAAACAGTTATGGAAGCACAGTCCATGGCATGTTATAACTTAATTGCAAAAATATGAAAATAGAGTGGTTGAGGGTGTGGTATTTTTCGGGACAAAGGAATATCAAGTTACTGGTGCACTAGATATAAATGTGCAAATGCTGGTGAAAAAGGTAGTAAAGCTTAGACAATATAGTGATGTATCACTGTTATGAATTATTAATCAATATGTATTTTTCTTTATCTTTTTTTGTTATTTTGTCTTTTTTTTAGGAGGAAAATGGAAGCTTGTGTCTAGGGAAAAAATATTTGCTTACATAAGCAGAGAAACAGAGCTTTGTTAACACGGGAAGGATTTTTGTGCTGTTCAGCGATAACTACCTCTTCAGGCAGAGTGTATTCATGATGAAAGGATGTGGCAGTGACTGGACAGTTGTGCAGCTAAGCAGCACAAGCTGACTCTGCTTTGTAAACTAGAACTCATAGACATAAGGCTTTGCTAAAACGTAATTGTCACCTAGTCTGCTAATATATATCAGGAAACAGACACTCTTTGGCAGGCTAAGGTGGCTATGAGAGTGGGAAAAAAAGTGCTACCTCAGTCAAAATCCAGTAGGTAAATAAAGCAAAGATGGATGAGACATTGGCACTTGCTGATGAGTGTCCAAAAATGTGTTAATAGTTATTTCATTGTTTGTTTAATAGTTGATATAGTTTATTATAGTAGTTGTAGTTGTGTATTGTTATTAAACTGTTTGGTTGTAATAAAAAGTTTTAAGTTATTTATGAATTCTTTGCTTAATACTTATTATACATTTCAATTTCATTATATTATTGCAAAATTCACCAGTTAGTTCCATCTTAGAGGATTGCAAATATGCTGCAGCATGTATAGGTATCTATATGGTAGTATACACATCTTTTATTCTACTGATGCTTGGTAATGGAGAAGACAATTATATTGTTATGCAGCTATGGTGACTTCTCATGCAACAGTGAGGTGTTAGTAGAGATATAAATCCATGTCAACTCTGTAGTATAGGGGCCTCTAATTCAAGAGAGAGGTTTAGGCATAGAAAGTACTTCTCTTTATGCTCTAGTAAGAACTCTTATCACCTGCTATGCACACATAATTATGTATGACTGTTGCCATTATGAGATGTTTGAAAGTGAGGTGAGTAGGTTCCTATAATCAACTATGGAAACCAGTTTTGGAAGACACCGTTTACGACAGAGCACACTATATTTTATACTCTACTATGGGCATTCATCACAATGACGAGAGGTATGCATGGAAAGAACAGTCATTACCTAAAGCCTACTTTCCACATATGTTACTTTGGGTAAATATGTCTGCTGACAGGGGAGTGTGTTTCCATGACAATAGTCCCTATAGTTGTTATGCAAAACACACTTCTCAGCACAGAGCTGATTTAATCTCTACACCTTACTTACACATCTGTCATCCTGGACAGATATGTGACCAGAGACGTTAGCCCCTGTTCACAGTCTAATTTGAACACCTTTCATCCAAGAGACAAGTTAGAGGAGAGAGCCCAATCTCTCCCCCCATCGTACTTTGGAGAGATCTATCAGCAAACAAGGCAGTTGTTCATCACAGCCGACTATTTATACCCTTCAGCATACATATGGTTATTTCCTTGGGGAGAAGTCTCAGTAGAGAGTCCAGTACTTGTTATACTTGCTATGGATTAGTGAAGTCTTTAATGTGGGGAGAGATCCTTTCCCACTCTACCATACATACTAGTGAGCTTGAGAAAAGGTGTGAGCGGAGAGGCAGTGTCTCTTTGCACTCAACTCCACACACTGGTTCTCTTCATGCAAGGTGTCAGTGGAGAGGCCAGTCTCTCAGAATGCTCTACTATACACAGTTGTTAGGTTGTGGAGAGGTGTCAGTGAGGTTGATGTATCTCTTTACACCCTACTATGCGCAGTTGTCATACTTTGAAAATGACTCATTGGAGAGTCTGCTTTCTCTCCAGACCTTGCTAATGAGGACCATATGGTATAAGTACCATAATAGAGGAAAGTGTAAATTCTTCTGCCTAAAAATGTTTACACTCTTGTGAGTATCTTTTGTGATCACAAGAAAAAGTGGGATACACAAACTCTTGATGCAAGATGTTACAGAAAAGAATGTCCCTCACCACAGCCTACTATACACACTTGTAGGTCTGGGTGATAGTGAAGAATTCACATCCTACAATGCACTGCTGTTATACTGTTAGAAGTATCAGTGGAGAGGCCAATTTCTCCCCACATCCTACTAGTGGGGACAATAAGTCATAAGTACTTTAATGGAGGAAAGTGTACATTTTTCCCACCAAAAATTTTACAATTGTGTAAGACGCTCGCAGGATTGTATAAAAAGAAAAAAAGTAGTGGGGTAGTGAAAATCTTTCTTAAGAGAAAGGTTACAGTACAGAGGCGTATGTGTTTGCACAGTCTAACACTGGCACCCTATGATACAGAGCTATTATGTATTAAGTATAGTTTGAAATTCTGAGCTCACAAGACTCTCATAGAGCTGGACAAATATACAAGTAAGAGCAGGTGTTTGTGTGCTCCCACTCTCGTGAGAGTCTCAAGGGTGTCAGTATCCAAAATAAATAGTGATGTATATATTGTGAAATCATTACAGAATGCTTCAACAGGGAGGCTCTGCCAAGAGCCGTTGTGTTTATAGTGTGTAATGTTCAGTTACACATAGAACTGTATGCATTCTTGATGTTATTAAGGAAGACCCTGCTCCCTTCTGCAGCAAAGTGCACTCCATCTTGCCTACAAACACCTGGCATATCAAACCGGATGTTGAAGTAATATATATAGCCCATTCCATTGTTATAAAAAATACAGAAACTGTTGTATTGACATGCTTCTGGGATTTCTCCAACTTAGTACAAAGCTTCTTTAACCATTACCATTTCTGCTTTTGACATATATTAGAATATACAAAGGCAGTTTGAGGAAAGCGAGACATCAGTTGTGAAAAGTTCTCCTTCACTTGGATTTCATGTGCACATCTGTGATTGTGCCTAGGTAATTTCCACCATAGTACACTATTATCAGATCTGGGTGCTCACAATCTAAAATGCTCTCAACCACTGGTAACAATTGATCCCACTTTGTACTTCTATGGCCAATACAAGTTATGTCCAAGTTAGGAAAACCAAGATTCTTGTCAATAGCGCAATTAATGGCATGTTCTTTAGCCCAGTGAATGAAGCTGTGTCCCAAAATCCAGAGGCAAACTACAGTGATGTACGGAGATCTCAGTCACAAGAGGAGTGCTCAGCAGACTGAGTGAGCATCAGAAGCTATGTGGAGGTATAAGAGGAGAGAAAAATGGTAGGGTGGGAAAATTATAAATCTAATTGGTAGGTGTTTGGCAGTTACAAAAGTAAGTTAGGTTGTCACCAACTGCTGTGTGTATAGTGCACAGCTACTTGATAAACAGCATGTACTTTTCTAATTTTTGACTTTAACTAAGAGGCTTGTGAGAGCAAATGAGGAAGCACTGCCCCCTTGGACTGAATGTGAGGGATTGTCTAGCAAGAGATTTTAAGAAGGGGGAAAAAGGAAAACAGTGGAAACAACACAGGCAATAAAAATATAGGTATCTCTAAAAAGAGTTGTACATTTTTTGTGTTTGGAATTTATTTATTTTTTTGCTTTTAATTAAAAAAAAAAGGCTACAACAACAAAATCAAACCAGTTGCAGTGCTAAACAAAACCCAACCCAACAGCATCTCCTTAAAGTCAGAAAGGAGAAAAATTTACAAAAAACAACTACTGCCTAAGGGGACACTAGTGCTTTTCAGCAAGCTTGTCCTGGGCAGAGTTGTTTGTCTCTGAAGAAAAAAATGATCTGCTTGCACAAGCAGAAAAATAGAGCTTTAAAAAACAGGATTACTGTCTGCCTGTACACTTAGAATGTGCACAGGCACAGTATCTCCAGGAGCAAATGGCGTTGAAGTCCCTGTACAGTTGTCTAGCTTTGAAGCATGAGCCAACTCTGCCTTTGTAAGCCTTTGTAGATGCATAGACCTCAGGTGTCTCCACATCCCTGAGGTACTCATACTATATTGCCTATTTTTGCACCACCAGCTAAAATCTTTGCTGCAAAGTTTACAGGTGACATACTTCGGTGAAACCTTCTTGGCACCTGGCCTCATTTAAAAAGTTGCAACAGCAAGGCTTCCTTGAGTGACTGAGGTGGCTCAGCTGGTGCAGAAGCCTCGGGCTGTTCATCTGAATCAGATAAAGACAATTTTCTGTTCAAAGCCAAACAGTGTCTCTCACAAAAGTCCAATATTGAAATAAAGCAAAAAAGATGGACTCTTCTTCTATTAAATAAATATATCCTTATTAACCAATTAGAATCCTTACTTAGGGTGTACTTCCTCTGTGGTGCCTTTCGAACTCTCTCACAGATATCTAGTGAGACTGTAAGAAAAACATACTTCCTTTATATCTTCAATGGAATGACACACAATTCATTTTGTACCTTAAACTACATGTCTAATGTTCTATTTTGTTGAAAATGACACTGTAACTTAATTTTAAATATATAATCTTGAGAGTGGGTCCTGAGAGCCCATCATGAGGTACAGCCCTCTCGGAGTCCACAAAGGGGACTGTAGATCTTGCTTCCATGAGCGTCCTTTGGGAGCCATCGCTTAAAAAAACAATCTAAAGAAAAATACAACCACCTTTCATTCACTACACTGCTATACATTATTATTATATAGTATCTAGAAAACATGATAAAGAACCATATAGACTAGATAACAGTGAAATTTAAAAATGTACAACCCCGCAAGTCTCCCACGAGCTTTTCGCAATCCTCTTGCCAGAGCATTGAGACCTGCAAACAAAGATTGCTAGTGACATCTCTTATCAGAGTTACACTAACTGGACAAATAAATATTTTCTATTAAATATTTATCTGCTTAATACTGATACACATTTTAAAAATAATTTAGCAATCTGTAAACCATATGCTATTTTATGATAAAAAATTGTTTCCTAAACAAAACATATATTATACAGTCATTCTATTATACATACACTCACAAAAAATATTTCAATTACTTTTAAAACAAAACCTAAAATGTCACTGGAAAAACAATGGCTAAAGTAGCATTACAATTAAGTGTTATAAAATTATCTGTTTTCATCTTTAAACAACTTTAAAATTCACCCAAACGTTAAATCTAGTTATAGTTATGTGAATTTCTCAGTGACGTTAGTGTTTTGAACAACAACAAAAAACCACAGAAAATCAACAGTTATTGTTAGCAGCACTAACGATACCTTGTGCCCCATTATGCACTGCTTATGACCTCACATATGACATCACTCATAACATGTCCTATGACCTAATTTATGACATCACTGATGTCATTTCAATTGACATCACTGATGACATCATCCAAGCTTGGTTTTCATCCATATTGCTGTAAGGTTTGCTAAGGTATTACACATAGCATAATTCATATTAACAAGCAAGAACAAATATATATATATATATATACATATATATATGTATGGGAAATGCTGCTCATTGAGTACGGTGTTCAATCTCTGTGTGTCAAGATATATATATATATATATAGCTATCTACACACACACTTATGCAACTGTTTGGAGAATCCCAAAAAAGTGAATGCCTGTTCCAAAATAACTGCCCTAGCACAGGCAGCTTTTATGTCTATCAGACCCCTGGTACACACCAAACCTACATTAGGAGATTAAACTAACAGTAGAAAACTGTAAACAATGTTTAGTCTATGGAGAGAGTACCTTCTATACCATACTGTTTCCAAACAGTTAAAACCTCGTGACAAATGCACCACAGTGTATTGAAAAGAAACTACTAACAACAGTCTAAAGAAGCTAAAAATAATACTACCTTCAGCTTTCATACTGTAGTGAAAACGTTATAAATAGCCCAGCTTCTGAAGCAAAACAAGCACATGTACATAGCTTAATACCCGGTGCACACAGTCTTGTATGTTATGTGGAAACTGTCATGCTGAGACAATTCTGTCTAATATCTCAAGGCTGCTTCCAATGCTGAGGAGAATATTCACTAAGATTTTACGCTGTGTTTGAGTCACAAAAAGGGATGCAAAATCGTTTTTTTACCTGATTACTTACTGGAAAGTACCCTAAAAGTAACACAAAGCAGTGCAAAGCATTGCTTTGTGTTACTTAGCGCCAAGGGGATGTTACATGGGTGTTCCCATGCAACCACCCATGCCTTTTGATGGAAAACCTTATCTACAAACAACAGTGGACAGGGTTTTGTGCCAAAAGTTAAAGGCATGTGAAAAAAGGCATCAAAAGGAGAAATGTTTTATTTGGCTTGCAGCCAGGTTCTGCAGCCAACCCCCTGGGTGCTGCCAACTCCACACGAGAAATGTGAGTGAGTGGATGTATTTTTTTTTCACTCCGCTCTGGATTCATGGATCCAATGCAGATTTACACCAGGGGGTCATGCTCAGTCTTGCAATGGATGCACAGAACGGCCCAAAAAAAACTTTTGTACAAATATTTTGCCCATTACTGGTCCCTGGTCCCTCAGGGACTCCTCTGTTTTGTCCTATGGGGTCAAGATTCCTCTATCTTGAAACCTTATGTCACTATTCTCTTAATTCTGATCCCTGCACTGAGCAGATGAATAAAATGGCAGCCACAACTTTTCTGTCAGTTTGCGGACAGCCAATCAGAGTCTTGCTTTGTCGCGAGGATCCACAGATCTGCCACGGTGAATCTACGTCCCTAGATGCACAATTTAGCTTTTTCTTTGATTATTTAAAAAGTACTGAACAAATTTACACCAAAACACAAAAAGGACTCTTTCTGGCCCAAGAGCTAGCTTTCTGCCAAATTTGGTATAATTCCGTTCAGAGGTTCAGGCTGTAGTCATGTCTGAAAATTGCAAAATCCCCATAGACGTAGAATGGGGAAAAGCATTTTGGGACCCCCCCCTCCTTTATTTCGTTCCTCGCTTGACATATCACCCCAAAACCATCCAAACAGCAGCTAAAGGGAGTGGCAAACTGGTTTTGAAAATTTCGGGAAGATCTGTTAAACAGCACAAAAGTTATTAGCAAAACAAAAAGTGCGACTATCACTAGGACGGTTATGGAAAAAAAATATATGTGTGTATAAATATATATAGATATATCATCATCCAATACTGCCAACTTAGGTTCAACCTTGTGGTTTATAAATGCCACCATGTTGATAGTAAGATGGGCTCACAATATTTCAAATGAAGAATGTATTGTTTTGCTAATAACTTAGGAGTCGTTGGATGAATCTTCGTGACACTCTCCAGAAAAAAATAATCCACCTCAGCTCGTTCCAGGAAAGTTTTAGGGTGGGCTGTCAATAGAGGGCTGAAAAAAGGAGGAAGGTCCTAAAGGTGTTTCCCCGTGTAAATTCCTATAGGAGTTTCCGGAAGAGTTTTACACAGCTGAATAGAATTACATGAAATGTGGCATAAACCTATGCTTATATGCATTAACCATTTCACATGAATGTGAACTTGTAGCATGGCTATCCTTTCAATAATAATCAAATAATTCTGTTCATGGATCTGAGCAATGTATGTGTTTTCATATATGTATTCTGTTAGCCATGGTGGGAGGTTAAAAGGCAAAGCTTATATTTTAGTTTCCTTTGATAACATGCTGATGTGGGGCTCACTTGTGAATGCACTATTTTGACACCAAAACAAGGACAATGGAATATACAATTAAAACATTTTTGCCAGACCCACTCCCCTTTGTTTATCCAATCTCTGCTCAGAGTAAAAAACAATTCAAAATGTAGCATAACAGTAATAGCTAGTTACTGCATGCCCCTCTGATAGTCCCTGTGCATAAGAATGAGATTCAGTCTGTTGATTTCTTAGAAGATCTAATGTCATCCAGCCAGAGCTAAAAATCTATTTGAAAATTTAAGCCTGAACCTTAAACTTTATGTGTCTCACCCACTTCCTGGTCATTAATATACACAACTATACATCCACATTAAGTAAACTAGTCTTATGATACTCACTTCTAGATTCATAAGCAACTGCACAAACGAAAAAGACAACTCCTGTTTCAGGGCTGAAACTGGTGGAACAATCCTCTCTACCCTTGAGTGCCCTCCTAACTCATCTTTTCAGAAAGGCACTACAGTGTTTGCTGTTCTCCTAAATGCTTGCTCTACTTCCTAAGCTCCCTATGCCAACTTAATAAAGTTTGTTTCTGCATATGACAAGCCCCATAAAGTAATGTATGTAACATACAATAATATTTGTTTCTGTCCAATAAATGGCATGGCAAAAAAAAACACAGCGAGACGTGCACAATCAAATGAGTAGCAACAAGCTATATTTAAAAAAATCAACGAATTGTAAGTATTTGGCCTATCTCTCTTTTTTTCTGTGTGTAAAAGTGCAGATATTAATTTACACAGGTAAATGCATGGTAACCGTGCCATCCTGGGTTTCCAATAGTGCATGTACAGACTGTGTACAGTATGCTGTGTAGGGGTGGAAAACGCATAAAGTTGTGCAATATATTTTTCTTTTAGGTTTCTTTGATTCCTCCCCTTATTTTGTGAACATTGGAAATGCTGCTGCACTTTACAACACATACTACATCACACTTTAGTTAATCGGTGTAAAGTGGTGCGTAGATAAGTGTAGAAAATTATTTAGAAATGTCTGTGAACATCTACAATTACAAATGTGTGTGTGTTCCCCCACATGTGCATGTGAGTTCCTTACTCACCCCTCTGACACTGACCAGGAAGCTACCACTGATTTAAGCAAAGTAAACAAAGTTGAAAACCACATGTGTAACATATATACTTGAGTACATTGCATGTATGTGTGCTTAGTTCTTTGTGAACTTCTCGTACTGTTTAGCAACAGTACCCACCTAAACAAATCTTGTTTTTTTTTTTCATTACCTTTTAAACCAATTACTGGTTGTGTTGTGAACTGGCTTTGTAATTATAATTGCCATACTAACTACTAATTATCAAGGGTAAATGTAGTTCATGTTGCTCATTTCAGTTTAAATTTCGAATGCAGACAGATGTTTTGTGATGTCTTCAGCAATTGGTATAGCTATATTAAAGCTGTTTTACTGTCATTGTCTTGTACAAAACATGTATGCAAATGGCTTCTTTATTACTCATACTGCTGGTCCATGGCTTACAGCATATTTCCCATTGTAATTCGACTGGTATATTAGTCACACATAAACAAAAAAATATGTGAAAACCCATTATGTTTTCCAAACATATGTCTTTATAACTTCTACCACAGCAAAATATAGTTAACATGAATCTACACAGTTTTGTCAGATATGCTGCCCTAAATGGATATTGTGTTTTATGCGTTTGATGTTCATTAAACATTAGCTGCTTACAGGTTAGAACATTGCAGAACAAACACTGGAAAGTACAGCATCCTACCTGAATAAGGGACTCGCTAAGCCTCTCTTCATCCACCTCCAAGATAGTGTTTTTGATTTCATCATATGGCATGCGAAAAGATCCGAGGAAGATGGCTGAAGTAAACAAAACATAAGTGTGAGCATTCAAAACTGTGAACACTAGCCTTTTATTACTCGAGTGCCCTTACTCATAAACTGATTTCAATTTAAGTTCACAACTTTATCAAGAAAACAAATAACCCTGGAAAACATTCAGGTGAAAAAAATAGATGACATAGAAAGTTAAAATAGCATAATGAGGTTTCTCTAATCTACCAATTCCCATACCCCCATTAACAATATGCACTGAAATAGTCTCCCCTATACCTTTGTTCTAACACACTTATTGGCACTCTGTGTTCATCAGCTGTATTTTTAAAGGCTATTAGTTGTAGTAGAGCCATCACAAATATAACCATTTGGCATATGTAACAAACGTGGATGGCCTAAGCTGGCCTGAGAACACAACACACCATGTTCATAGATCCTGAATGGGGTGCTTCATTATGCCATGAAGCTCTTGCATTTCATCTTGCTCAATACTCACATCGTTATTACTGATTACAGTTATCAAAATGTACATGGCCAATATTTCCAAGCCACTCTGCATTTGACAGCATACAAAATATTTTCAATGTAAACTGGATGAAGTGTTGATAATAATGGTACGTGAGGTATAGTCTAGGAGACCAAGATCACAATACCAATAGCTTTTGTAAACTCTTCATCAGTCCTTATATGTAATTAATTTGATTTATTTACTATATACTTTCATAAACATTCTTATGGCATAAAAACAAACAGTTAATTTTCTGGACATCTTGTATAACGTTTCAATGCTCGATGTGTGGAATCAACTTGATGAGGTGTTGTTATAAGAGATGCAAGTGGTAATCTTTTCTTTTTGGTATGGCATTAAATCTGTAACCACTTTTACACTATGGCTCTTATACTGAAAGTTATCAAGCCTAACTCTTACTGTAGGACTTCTATCATTGTGCAACCAACGTAGCCCTCCAGAATTTGGCTTTTAAAGAGTCCAGAATTTTTGGCCAATCCACATTCCACACTTGAGTGGAATACAACACTCTACATGTTTATTCACGTTCATAAACATGATAAACAGAGACAAAGTGATACGTTTTGAAAATCATTGACATATCAATTATGCATTACTTTCTTGCGCTGAGGTAATACGTGATGGTTCCACAAATGACGTCTATTTAATTTGAAGACCTCTGATACCACTCAGCATATATATTTGACTTTTTCCTCTCTCAAATTTCTCGAATTCTATAAAGTTTGACTTTGCTTTGTTTATTATGAGAACTTTCAAATTACAGTTCATCTCGTATTAAATCAAATCAAATCATTAACATTTATAAAGCGCGCTACTCACCCGTGCGGGTCTCAAGGCGCTAGGGGAAAAGGGGGGGTTATCGCTGCTCAAACAGTCAGGTCTTTAGGAGTCTCCGGAAAGCGGAGTGGTCCTGGGTGGTCCTGAGGCTGGTGGGGAGGGAGTTCCAGGTCTTGACCGGCAGGAAGGAGAAAGATCTCCCACCCGCTGTGGAGTGGTGGATGCGAGGGACAGCAGCGAGTGCGAGACCAGAGGAGCGGAGGAGGCGGGTGGGGACGTAGAAGCTGAGGCGTCTGTTGAGGTATTCCGGTTCCTTGTCGTGGAGGGCTTTGTGTGCGTGGGTGAGAAGTCGGAAGGTGATCCTTTTGCTGACTGGGAGCCAATGCAGGTGTCTCAGGTGTGCGGAGATGTGGCTGCTGCGGGGTACGTCGAGGATGAGGCGGGCCGAGGCGTTTTGAATGCGTTGCAGGTGATTTTGGAGTTTGGCTGTGGTCCCGGCGTAGAGGGTGTTGCCGTAGTCCAGGCGGCTCGTGACGAGGGCGTGGGTCACGGTTTTTCTGGTGTCGGCGGGGATCCAGCGGAAGATCTTACGGAGCATGCGGAGGGTGAGGAAGCAGGCAGAGGACACGGCGTTGACTTGCTTGGTCATGGTGAGAAGAGGGTCCAAGATGAAGCCCAGGTTGCGGGCGTGGTCTGTGGGGGTCGGTGCGGTGCCGAGGGCTGTGGGCCACCAGGAGTCGTCCCAGGCGGACGGGGTGTTGCCGAGGATGAGGACTTCCGTTTTTTCAGAGTTCAGCTTTAGGCGGCTGAGCCTCATCCAATCTGCGACGTTCTATATACCCTCTTGTAGGTTGGTCTTGGCGCTGGCGGGGTCCTTGGTGAGGGAGAGTATAAGTTGGGTGTCGTCGGCGTAGGAGGTGATGATGATGTCGTGCTTGCGTACGATGTTGGCGAGGGGGCTCATGTAGACATTGAAGAGTGTCGGGCTGAGTGATGAGCCTTGAGGTACGCCGCAGATGATCTCGGTGGGTTCTGAGCGAAACGGAGGGAGGTAAACTCTTTGGGAACGGTTTGCGAGGAAGGAGGCGATCCAGTCCAGGGCCTGGCCTTGGATCCCGGTGGAGCGGAGGCGGGTGATTAGGGTGCGGTGACAGATGGTGTCAAAGGCAGCCGAGAGGTCGAGGAGAATGAGGGCGACTGTTTCACCGTTGTCCATCAGGGTTCTGATGTCGTCTGTGACTGAGATGAGGGCGGTTTCAGTGCTGTGGTTGGTTCGGAATCCGGTTTGTGAGGGATCGAGCAGGTTGTTGTCTTCCAGGAAGGTGGTCAGCTGTTTGTTGACGGTCTTCTCTATTACTTTGGCTGGGAAAGGCAGAAGAGAGATGGGTCGGAAGTTTTTCAGGTCGCTCGGGTCAGCAGTAGGTTTCTTTAGTAGGGCATTGACTTCGGCGTGTTTCCAGCATTCGGCGAAGGTAGCAGAAGAAAAAGAAGAATTGATGATGGTCTGGAGGTGCGGGGCGATGATGTCGTCGGCTTTGTTAAAGATGAAGTGCAGGCAGGGGTCCGAAGGGGCGCCGGAGTGGATAGAGTTCATGATGGATTTGGTTTCTTCCGTGTTGATGTGGGTCCAGTTGTTGAGGGTGATGGCCGGGGATGCGGGTTCGGTGGTGTTTGGTTGGGTCTGGTGTCCGAAGCTGTCGTGGAGGTCGCTGATCTTGCAATGGAAGAAAGTGGCGAGGGATTCGCACAAATCCTGTGAGGGCGTGACGGCGTTGGCGCTGGGGTTGGAGAACTCCTTGACGATGCTGAAGAGTTCTCTGCTGTTGTGGCTGTTTTTGTCCAGTCTGTCGGTGAAAAAGTTCCTTTTGGCAGCGCGGATCAGGTAGTGGTGTTCGCGGGTAGCGTTCTTGAGGGCGGTCATGTTGTCAACGGTGTGGTCCTTGCGCCAGGCTTTCTCAAGGGCGCGACAAGTTTTCTTTGATTCTTCAAGGGTGTCAGAGAACCAGAGAGGTTTTTTGGTGTTGGTCTGTCGATGCGTGCGTTTGAGGGGAGCAAGGTTGTCTGCGCAGTTGGAGATCCAGTTTGTGAGGTTGAGGGCTGCGTCGTTGGGGTCGGTGGTGAGGGTGGGTTGGTTGGCGGCGAGTGCGGAGAAGAGTTGCTCTTCAGGGATCTTGTTCCACTGTCGACGAGGGATGGGTTGAGTGCGGAGGTGGCGGGTCTCGCGTCGGAATGTGAAGTGGACGCAGCTGTGGTCGGTCCAGTGTAGGGCGGAGGTGTGGCTGAAGAAGACGTGTTTGCTGGCGGAGAAGATAGGGTCGAGCGTGTGTCCGGCGATGTGGGTGGCGGTGTTCACCAGTTGTTTGAGGCCGAGGTTGTCGAGGTTGTCGAGCAGGGTGGTGGTGTTGGGGTCGTTGTTTTGTTCCAGATGGAAGTTGAGGTCGCCTAGGAGGATGTAGTCCGGTGAGGCGAGGGCGTGCGGGGAGATGAAGTCGGCGATGGCGTCGCTGAAAGGGGCGCGTGGTCCGGGAGGACGGTAGACGAGGGATCCTCTGAGGGTGGTCCTCGGGTCGGTGCGAATCTGAAAATGCAGGTGTTCAGCGGCGAGAGGGGTGTCTTCGGTGGAGGTGGTGACGCTGATGGAGTCTTTGAAGATGATGGCGATACCTCCTCCTGCTTGGTTGGTGCGGTCTTTCCTGGAGATCTTGTAGCCTTTGGGGATTGCGGTGGCGATGTCTGGAGCAGAGGAGGCGTTCATCCAGGTCTCCGTGATGAAGGCGACGTCCGGTGCTGTGGAGTCCAGGAGGTCCCAGAGTTCAACGGCATGTTTGTGGACGGAGCGGGCGTTGACTAGGATGCACTTGAGGTGGTTGATGGCGCGTGGGCTTGTGGTCGTGGTAGTTGCGTGGTGGAAGATGCGTTTGCAGGAGTTGCAGGTGAAGGGTCCATGGGTGTGTTTGGGGTGAGCTTGGAAGCAGGTGTTGGAGCGTCCTGGGTTGAGGGAGTGGAGGGTGGTGGGGTCGTAGCGGATCAGCGGGGCTTGGGAGAGCTGGGGACCAGGGGTCGTGGCGTTGGGCGCGGGCCATGCGCGGACGGGCGCAGACGGGCTTGCCTCTGGCGTGCCTCTGGCAATCGCGCAGCGGCCGCCATATGAGGTAGGAGGGGGGGAGGGGTCAGCTGGGGGCGAATGGGAGCTGGGGGGCGGGGGCGTGCAGGAGGTCGCGGCGGGAAAGCGCGAGGGAGGGGGGGACAGGTAGAGTGAGAAGAGCTGGTGGAGGGGGGTTTAAGGGTGGAGGGGGTGAGTGTTAAGAGGTTTAGGAGATTAGGGAGAAAGATAGGAGTAGGGTTGTGAAGATAGGGGAGGGGGGGTTGTAGAGGTGGGTGAGGGTGAGAGGTAGAGTGAGAGGATAGGAAGATAGGTAATAGAGGGGGTGGCAGGAAGGGGGGAAAGATAGAGAAATAGATAGAGAAAATAGATAGATAGAGAAATCGATAGATAGGGAAATAGATAGAGAGATAGGAAGATAGGAGGAGGTGGAGAGTGAGGGAGTTAGATAGTGGGATAGAGAGATGGAGAGATAGGTAGATAGGAGGAGTGAGGGAGGTAGATAGTGAACGGGTTAGATAGGGGAGATAGAGAGGGGGATGCGAGTGAGGGAGGGGGATGAGGCAGGAGCAGGAGGGCAGGCGTGGGGAGAAGAAGACGGAGGAGGCAGAAGAGCCGAAGGCAGAAGATAGAAGACAGAAGACCAGAAGACCGGAAGAACAGAAGAACAGAAGAACAGAAGAACAGAAGAAAGGAAGACCGGAAGAACAGAAGAACACAGAAGAACACAGAAGAACACAGAAGAATACAGAAGAATACAGAAGAAGATACAGAAAACGAAGAACAGAGGGCAGAAGACCACAGAAGAAGATGAGGAAGAAGAGAGGTGACAGGAGAGGCTGAGAAGCACACAGAAGAAGAGAGAAGACGGGGAAAAGAAGAGTACAGAAGAAGATTACAGACGAGGAGCGAGGAGGAAGAACAGAGAAGAAGAAAAGAAGAAAAGAAGCAGGAGCAGGAGAGAGGGTGAGTAGCGCGGGGCAGAGCGAGGGGGTGGGGGGTACTTACTGTGAGGTGGGTCTCAGGAACCTGGAGGAGCTGGAGGAGCTGCGGTGGCAGGGGGAGCGACCTACCCTTGGGTCAACTTACACAATAAGATATTTTTAGGAGTGACAAATCATTGGCTCAAAGTTGCTTATTATAGCTGTGTCCACTAAACGTTTGAGCTATTCACTAATTTGGGCTCGTTGCCAGACTACCTGCTATAAGCTTGAAAGTGGGATGGGGCAAGGACGTGCTGTTTCATACCATTCTTCACAGATTTTTTTAATGATATTTTCTTCTAAGCAAAGTTAGGTACAAATCACATGCTAGATTGTAGGTAGAGAATAAAATAGTTATCTTCACCCAATCTCTCAAGCATTTTCCACGCTTGTTTCCAATTGACATAACTAGAATGTGTTATAAAGTCTAAAATCCAACACATAGCTGCTTCTAGAAGTCGGGTTTAATGTTATAATAGTTTTGTTAATATTTATTCGTGCCTCATTGCAGACACCACCCCCTCCCCAATTCCCCTAGCCCCGGATAGCTCGTATTTAACGCTCCAGAATAATAAAGCAATCTGAAGGTCAGTGTTCCAAGTGGATCTGAAAATCGTTTGCATCATTCAGTAGGCAACAGAGGGGATTAATGGCGATTCATATTTAAAGAACTCAGATTCTCTACCATACCTTCTAATGGGAAAGTTATCCTCAATAAGACAAGCCAGCACAATCATCTCTTTGAGTTGTATTATCAACGCACTAACTAACAGGCCAAGGCCAACAAACGATAGCACGAAGGGTAAAGTCAAATGTACTTCAATTAGAAAGAAATTCTGGACAGTCGGATTTCATTCCTCGTTAGAGACTCACCAATAGATAACATCTCAAGCGCTCTAGTAACCCCCTGCAGTATTCTAAAGAAACACATCTGGGTTAGTTCCAAAACTAGGGCTTTCCATTCTCACACGTTTGCATTAAACTCAGCAGTTAAGGATGGCAAATCATCCAGCAATGTTTTATAATAATTATTCTACTGCTACAAATCATCTTCTGCTCATTTTGAGGAATAAGGTTCATTTTTGCCACAAATCTAAATTAACAACAAGATGGATAAGTTATATTTTATCTAATTTAAAAAAAATTGGGTCAAGCGCACTCTTGTAACACACCATATATTATATTATTAACTTTGCCTAGCATCAATAACATTCTAATGACAGTGATATGTTTTGCAATTAATTACTTATGGATAGCACTGGTTGCTTAAATTCTCTATATATGGATAATCAGGTCCGATGTTCCTGTACCTGGTAATTCCTGTGTGGAAATACTGGACCACAACATATGAGTATTGAAGCACAGACAAGACTGATAAGAACGGAACATCGACATGCAAAAAACTACTAAAGAATACAATTCAGTGTGCACAGGCATATTCAGGAGCACTGTGCACAGAAAAGAATGACATCAATGTGATGCCATACAAAGTTAATAACTGAACCCTTACTCCACTACGAGCCCCACCACACTGCTAACTCATTCTAAAACCAATTGTCACCCACCTGATCAACGCCATAATTATGCCTGTATTACAAGGCCACACCTTTACAAACAGCAAAACCCCTAAATCTCAAACTCCGTGTGACAGATTTATCACCACTTTTTACTGTAGCAAAGTCAACTAAAGTGGCACCAAATGTTGATAATGTTTTTACTCTCCAGTACAAAAACTTCGTTTTGCACTGAAAAGTATCTTTTAAAGTAATGTAGATAGTGCATAGTGTTTCTTTTATCAAGAAGACATCCCACTGGTGGTACATGGGCACTCCCACATTGCCACCCATGGTTTTTGAAGCAAAGCCCTTTCTACTAAAATTGTTATATGGTACTTTGCACAAAAGGCCTACTTGGGGTAGGAACTAGGAAGGAAAAATCTTTTAATTTAGCTCAATGTTTCACGCATTTCAGTTGTGCAGAACTGTAGAGCACACATTAAATTTGTTTAGAGATGAAAAGTTAGTCTAATTATAGTATTTTGTATTGTAAGGATACGCTTATACTATAAAAACACATGCTAGACATCACACACGTAGCGCAAAGGTGCTTGTGTGGCACGTAGCGCAAAGGTGCTTGTGTGGTGGTAGGCAATCTCCTCGTGCTCCAGCACTGGGGAACTGAACAGTAGTTCCACATCTTAGTCCAAATAGCTCTGCACTGCAGCAACAGACAGTGCAGCAACTTTGGGTGCTGTATTACACTTTTTTTTACACTTTAAAAAATAATTTAGCTCTTGTTTGTGCTGGCATCCTCCTAGCAGGGTTGACCTGCAACCCATTAGACTGCATGCTGCACAAACAGAGAATACACACGTTTCAATTCAGTGCTCCCCTGGGACAACAAAAATGCTGAATATCCTGACCTATATTCACCCACACCTGGATCTCGGCCTAATCTTGTAATGCACTGCACCTGCTACACTGCCTTTAAAAACAGCATGGATGATTACAAATATGGTACTACCTTCAAAAGCTCCCGTGCTGTAGACAATTAAGATAAGCACAAAGACAATTGTAACCACTTCCAGGACTTGTGGATTTCAGCTACGGCAGTAATCCAAGAGGTCAGACATTGAACCAGATATTCCTGAATCCTACTTCCTAAATACCGTGACTTCAGCACACGATGCAAGTCAGCCAATACCTGCAACTCAGGCTTTATACATCACCCATGACTGCCACAAAGGACAAAGTCAGTGATATTGCCTCCACAATCTGAGGCCACAACAATGTCCGGTAATAATGCAAACATGACACTTTAACAAACGTATCCAACTGTAATTTGACTATACACACGAAGGTCATGAAAACATGATGTGTCAGATGCCAAGATCTCTTACTTTGCAAAAAATGTAATGTTCAATCTTTCACAATCGCTACAACCTCATTTGAAACTCCTCTATGATTCCAACAAAAAGGAAAGAGCTCTTTAGAGCCACCAGGGCCACAATTTTAGGGGCTTCTGTGATGTCTGAACAAAGGTATGTTGTCATTTGGCCCTATGTCAAATACTATTAAATGAGATAAGCTATTAAATGACATCCAGTAAAGCTATAAGATGATGAAACGCAAACTTCACCAAACAGCACTGGGGGGCGTTTATGAATGGGATGATGTTTTTGGCTTCCACACTAATGAGAAAATATCTTGAGAGACTTGCTAAGACTGTCACAGCTGAAAAGATCCACACTTGAATTGAATGAAGAAGCAGGATATACCAGGTCTACCTAGTTTAAGGCACATAAAATCCTGGCCAGCATAGAATAAACAGGAGCAAAATGAAAGATCAGTGTAGTTCAGAGAATGACATGCCCTACAAAGGGTGCCACCTTTACATCATACACACCATTGGTAATTGTAATTGCATTTATATAGCACTTATTACCCCTGATGAGTGAGTGTTGAATCGCTTTTTGGTGAGTAGCACATTACTCTAGAACTTCCAAGTGTGGTCAGTGGCAGGCAGATTCCACATGGAATATGCCATTGTTAGGGTGCAGTGTCTATAGAGTGTGTCTGTCTGTCTGTGAGAGCGTGTGCGTGCCTACGGCATCACAAATATTCCAAATTAACTCCTGTGTGTCCACCAGAGTTCTGATGTGTAGTAATATTATCTTGAGTTGAATATTGCACATTTGATGTGAGATGTATTTTTTCAAAAAACAAAAACATTCTATTGCTTTGCCAAGACAACCCCTAGTTAGGGCGCAACATGACTGGGACAACATGGAACTGCCATAGAAGATGAGTGGCTTAGGGTACACAATTCCAACTCACCATGACAATGCCACGAAGAATTGCAAAGTACCAAAAACTGCAATAGTTTACTAGCCAGAGAGTTCTGTCACCCATCATGTTCACATGCCTGCAAATTTTGAAAATTGTGTTCCATAATATTGAGGTCCACCTCAATGTCCCAGATGTGTCCTCATGTCCTTAGAGTTTGCGTGCCAAAAGCAACATAATTTCCAGACCAAGTTCAGAACTCAAAACAATGAGTGAATGTGGCTTTCAGAACAATCTGTCACACAATATGCCATGTGAACCTCATACTTAAGACACATGTTATTGTTGACACTCTTCTTTTCTCCCTGTGCAAGGTCTCAACTAACTCTAGGACAGCACTGTAGCTAAACACACTTTGTTGGATAATATTTATTTGCAGCCCCAATCTCTCCAATGGAAGGAAATTTAATGCACAACAATATGTAGGGAAATACTCCCAGTGGCAGGGAGTATTACTAAGGATTTGGACTCTGTAAGTATTGCTCTGTTACATAAAAGAAGCTGGTTACTCCAAGGAACATACGTAACCCAAACCCATGGGTATTCTTTTTTAACTGAGTCAGGAAAAGATAAAATTTAAATTGCAGGTCCCCTCAAAATCATATAAGTTAAGGTAGAAGGTCAACTCTGGAATATTTCAAGATTATTAATGGGTTCCATGCTTTATGTTACACTATTCCTGCTTTCACTCCCATGCCTAAGACGAGGACCACACAACTTTGAACAAATGGAATGTATTTGGATGAAACTTTTGGGGCTTGATTTCTTTTTTGCACCGATAAGACTACTCAGCTGACCAACTATTACTATTTCTCTTTGACATTATGAATTAAAACAGGCAGAAATGGAATATCAATCTAAATTAACAACAAGGTGGATAAGTTATATTTTATCTAATTTGAACACAAATGGGCCGATTTTGCATGCTCTTTATTTGTAATAAATTTAGGACCGCATGCACAAAAGCATTTTTGCAGCCTAAAACTGGCCAATTTTCAGAATGAGGTCATTTTCGACCACAAAAATGGTTTTTCATATATAGAAATTGTGATTCAATAACAAGTTACTATAATGAAATGCCTCTTGCATGTTCAGCCCCACATTTTTAGGACTGATGCTGCTGGATTATCGACTCTGAGAGTGCACTGAGGCCTGCTAACTAGATGTCGATGCCAGTGTTCTAACCTTAAACAAATTACATGTCAAATTGGCTATATCTAATTGACAAGGATTGGCTTACTTCAAAGTCTCTATTATATAGTACCCAGGACTTGAAAGGCCGAATGTTCACTAAGGGCTGCAGCACTGTTAGTGCACCCCGGTGTGTGAGAAAGCACAAAATGGCTCTCAGCCTGCCACTGCAGACTGGAAGAACAGTGTTAACACTGCCAGCTCAACTTTGCCATTCAAACCAATGGCAATGTACTTTGCCATTCCTTTGACAATGTATCTAAGTCTCGTCTAAAAAAGGCCAATAGAGCTCTATGGCAGAGAACTGTGTATTGTTAAGTAGGACATATATTTTTCATATGTCTTAACAGCTATACTTCCAAATTGTGGTTTTGCTGTGGATAAGTTAGAAGCCCCATTGGCTAAGACATAGTTACCGGTTGGCACCCCAGGCTGGCTTACATCTGAATTGGACTACCTAACTGGGTAATGTAAGGTATTAAATTAATTGTGGCATTAAACCTGACTTAATGCCCAGGTCAAATCTAATGTCACAAATAAAGTTCAGAAACTTTTAGAAAATTGCCAATCTGTACTCCAGCTAGCTCAGCGACCTCACAAAGGCCCTGGCACACAGACAGCTTTCTGCCCACCTGGTGAAACATGTGAACGATTCCCACACTTAGGAATACAGGCAGTTAGCGCAGAGTGAAGTGTTAGTTCCACATACAGAACAGCCACTCAGGGTGCTAGCCCAAAAGGCAAGCTTCAAAGGGGAAGCAGCTTTTGCCAGTGAAGTAATAACAACACCCCCAAGCAGGATGCCTAATGTTCCTGTAGACATAGTGAGACAGGGCCAGAGATGGTAAACCCATCCCCAAACTGTTTTCCATGAGCATGTAGCCCTAAGGTAGCCACACATTTAGGGTGGGCTACCAAGCTCCTGGAGACCGAAGAACCATTGTGCCATACTGAAAGGGGTTAGAATGCTGCACTTTAGATATCCAGATGTCACACACCACAGGAAGCACATCACTA
The DNA here is from genome assembly GCF_031143425.1 of Pleurodeles waltl. NCBI lineage: Eukaryota > Metazoa > Chordata > Amphibia > Caudata > Salamandridae > Pleurodeles > Pleurodeles waltl. Next base: position 404,948,150 of record NC_090438.1, read on the forward strand.
GGAGCGAACGGACCGAGTAGCCTATAGAATAGTGAACGCGTGGTTCCCTTGAGGCCCTTTTCTGGGATAAATATGGCACCCATGGCACCCTGCCCCTCAGATCACACTGGATTTGGATAGAACCAAAAAAGGACTGCTAGCTGCCATTGAAACTGCACAAAGAGAGGCTGCGCCACTGGAGGGGCTGCACTTTGGGCCAGTGAATTTTGGACTGTGTCTGCTGCTCTTGGCTTGGGAAAAAGTTGATTCCCAGCCCCAACTCAAAGCAGTAACTCCAAGGATCAGTTAGCAGGTCCCCTGAAACCAGGGCTAGGGACATAAGAGTCGAAGAAGCCCAGATAGACAAGTTGGAAGCTGCTACCACTAACCGGGCATCCAAAAGTTCAACAAACTGATGCCTGCACCTGCAGGGGACTCCACACACCAGAATCCCCCAGCGTCAGGAGGTGCCAGTTGAGAGGCAGGGGGAGGAGCCCTTAGTGCTGAAAAGTGCCTCAAAGCTCCTGCAGCATAGGATGTGCCTGAGCAAAGGGTGGGCCTGTCCACACCTGTCAGAGCCCATCTTTGGCCTTGATTCTGGAGGTATTACTTTACATTATTTTCCTTTGTATTGTGATCATTAACATTTGTAGAAATGGTCAAGCAAAAATGTGCAGTAAGCCTTTCTATCTCTACCCCACCTGTAAAAAATATCTCAATAGACAGGATGCTACTAAGGGGCCTGGGGGTTATAAGCACTGAAATTGAACTAACGGAAAGGAAACTTTCTCTTAGGTCTGGCACTGCTCCAGTTGTTAATGCGGCTCTCCTCTCAACGAATATGACAAGGCCAACACCCATTGCCTCTCCATTTGTCAGTGGTGGGTCTGAGCATGCTTATAATGTGCCCCTTGCTGTTGAAAGTCTGAAGCCTTCTGTGATTTGCTAATTGGCCCAGGCAGGCAGCCCGAAACAAAACTGCAGAGGTTGCCAGCCAAACTAGTTTCTCTCTCATGCCTTCCACCTTGGTGCAGCCATCAATATTGCTCATGGAAGGTTTTGAGGAAGTATCTATGTACAAACCTCCTTCAGTAGTTCAATTGAATGAGGACCGTATTGCTGAAGTGAAGGATTTTTTTCTTGCAGAATCTTCTTCTGCCACTGCTCGTCTGATAGCTATTGAGCATGAATTGATTGACATAAAGCACTCACAGATTCCAGCTGCACAAGCCATATGCATGGCCCCAAGGGTAAATCAGGACCAAGTGGATAGTCAAAGTAACCGTTCCTGCACAGCAGGGTCTGTGCTACCCATGAGATCTTTACTGGATAGTCACTGCTCTGATCCCACATGCCCGAAAGGAACTGTTCTCACCACTGTCCAAAGTGACCAAAGAAAAAGGCAGGATCCCAGTGAATGGTGCCAAACTTGGTACAAAGCTGTTATTAGTCAAGGAATAGTTGAACCAGGGACCCCCTTGTATTAACCCTCCCTAATCATGCCCAATAATAGCCTTGGACTAGTTCCCCGAGGGGTGAGCAGCAATTCCAACATGAATTATGTAATCAAAAGATAACAGCGGAGCCTAGATCTGATCCTGCTAATAGCAAGGTGCCCAGATCTACCCGGAATAGTTCCACCTTTTCCTTGCTATCTCAAGCAGTAGAGAGTTGGGGTTTATTTTTCTGTTCAGGTAATGGTGAGGATCTTGTTACCAGGTATAAAACTCCTCCTACTAAACTAATATCGTGGAACATAGCAGGGCTGTCTTCGAAATGAATCTGCCCAGAATGGTGTCAATTTATTTGCAAGGATGTCCTCTGTCTTTTCCAAGAGACTTGGGGCCTGATTTAGAGTTTGGCAGAGGGGTAACCCCATCAGACAAACCATAAATTAGACCCTTAGTCTTTGAAGCTCCTTCAGCTTTGTCAACTTTAACCAGAAAGCTGTAACAACTGAGAAGGGTAGGCCCGTAGGGGCTCACGATTTTTTTTTTTTTTTAATGATATTTTATTTACTTTTTCTTTTAAAAAATAAACACACACAATTAGTGGAATCTAACAGGTACAATGTGTTACAGTCTGTACATAGGTCATGTTTCCTTATAAGCTGCATTGTGAGTCAGCATTTCAACAAGTTGCGTTGCCTTCCAAACATGCAAGCCACTTAACCGTGTACAGCATAAAGTGAAACTGCGATTACAATAATCAAGGGTCAGAGGAACATTAAATTCTTATATTTATACATCGTAAGTCTAAAGGTCAGAGCATTAGTGACTAGTGTCAGTGAGGGGAACAATTTTGAGCAAGAAATAGATAATATAAAAGCAAAATGAAACAAAGGAACTTGGAACAATAAACATTGAGGGCACTTGGTTTAAGCGTTGAAGGTGGCACAACATAAGTGTCTTGAAATCCGAGAGGAAGCAACGGGGGAGAGGAGAAAGCCACAGGCTGGGAGATGAGGGAAGCAAGGAGGGAGGGAGCATGGTCTGCATTGATAATTAAGAGTTGGGCGTTGTCGTCAGAGTCCCCTCTCAGAATCTTTCCAATAGGGCATCCCACATCTCTGAAGTGGGGTATTTACAGAGTCCATGTACCTACTCCCAATGTATTATTGTGCTCTTGCCTACTCCCATGACATCATGGAAGGATCCCATGCAGACGTTGTGGGGGGAGCCTCTGCCTTCCATTTCCATGTAATTATGCATTTTACCAGAAGGAGGGCCAGGTCAGCAAATCCTGCCACTGTCCTGTACTTTTTACTGCTTCGGTAGAGCCCTTGGAAACAGACCTCTGAGGTACATGTGTGAACACAGCCAGTGCAATGGGTTAATTGCATCATGACAGAGTGGCAGTATTTAACCAAGACAGGGCAGGATCATAGCATATGAAGTATACCTACATTTAGAGCCTTACAACAGGGGCAGGCAGCATCGGTACGGTGGACTTATCGATTGATCTTGCTAGGGGTCAAGTAAGCATGATGTAGGATATAAAGTTGTGGAACATTCTGAAGCATGCACTACAAGAGACTAGATAGGGATATGACATTATGATCTCCCAGTCACTATCTGAAAAGGCACGTCCAAGGTCTGTGTCCCAGCGACCACGCAATGTAGCAAGGGGTAGTGCTGTGTGGGATGGCAAACTGCCAGTGATCCACCGGGTCTGCCTGTGCTTACTACATGCAAGTATTGTAAAACTAAATGTTGTAGAGTCAGAACGAACGTCTATGATGGGTCATGTAGTAGAAAAAGGCCTTTTGGGAGTTTGGTGCTAGCTGCCAGGTCATCCATAGACAGAAGAGAGACATCGACACATAAATCACGTATGCTGTGCAAGCCCACCGCATGTCAGCTCCCTAAGGGTGGTATGTGTTTGGCTGCCTAGCATGTCAAGAAGAGGCAATGAGGGGGCATATGGTGTGAATGACCAGGTAAGGACCAGAGTTCTGCAATAGGATCTGTGTGCAATGTTGAGATGGGAAATGGTTGGCACTGGAATCTTAGAGAGTGGATGGAATAAATGCAATACAAGCTCATGGTTTTAAGAGGGGAGTAGTGTGGCAGTGTCGGCAGGATTCATGCCTTTAAACACGTGTAAGAACCCATTGGAGTTGCAAAGCCAGGTAACAGTGGTCTAGCTGACCCTAAGGCCAGCGATGGCTACAAAGTCAGTAATTAAGTTTGCAATGGTGGGAGGAATTGCCATAATGTCTCTGAGGTAGAGAAGTATGTCATCTGCATAAAGCAAGACTGACTGTGTATCATTGCCTAAAGAGACCCCCCAGTGTTGGCCCCGGGCATGTAGGTGGTCTGCCAGGGGTTCAAGTGCCAGAGAAAATAGAAGAGGGGACAACGGGCAGCCCTGGCAAGTTCCTCGTTGTATGGTGAGAGGGTCTTGTATGTGGCAACCAATTCACACCCTAGCAGCGGGGTTGGTATATAAAAGATTGACCAGCCGGAGGAAGCGGGCGCCAAAACTGCATCTATGTAGTACCTCAAACAAGAAGTGACATTTAAGGGAATCAAATGCCTTGTGTAGGACCAAGACTAGACAACCTGGGTGGGAGTATCACTGCATGATCTGGGTCAGTACCACTCTAACCTGTATGGCAAAGGAGATTAGGATGGGCTCTCCTGATACTCTGTGCATCAGCTTGACTTTCCTGCAGAATTTAGTCTACAAGGTACATATATTGTGTATTGTAGACCAGTGGGAAACAAAACCATGTCCCCGGTTATAAAGCTTTTGAACTCCCATCTGGCAGCACTACTTATTGGCGTAATAAAAATCATAGGTGGACTTTCACTGCCAATATGAACCACTAGATGCCAACATTGAGGCCTTTGCCCTTGAGGAAGATACAGTATGGTCAATACCGGGGCTAGTAATCCCTCCTATTAAGAAATGGTCTCCCCTGGCAGTCCAATTGAATGCATTTACATTTAATCAGGGTTTACAAGCCTGTAATGATAGAACAATCTCTGATAGAGAGGGAAACCATACATTCAATTGTATACAAAGTACTAGCCTCATAGACTGTATACTGCTTGATGTAAGAATGTGATCCCACTTAACTGGTATGACCGCAATACCCCCCAGTTCAGCGACCACAATGATCTTATTCTCTCGATTTTTGCACACACTGGCCATACTAACTGTGCCGAGCCAGTCAATAAAAGGCTGAGAATGACGAATAATTGGCTCAGGATCAAATGAAGTGCCATGACACAGTCTAAGGAGCTAGTTGGGAAGATATACAAGTTTGTAGCTGACAGTATTGGGGGATTTCTACAGCTGGATCTGCCACTGGACCAAAGAAAGATCCTGGGCAAAATTAAAATCATACATAATCAGATGATCCTAAGGTTAAGAAAACGATTCTATGTGAAGTCCAAGCAGGCAGTCAGAAGGAAAATCCCCTCACTTGGTACAATAAGAAATTTAGAAGTTCCATGGCAGCACTTACTCATGCCATAAAGCAGCAGATACATCACTGGTACAAGCCACTAGGGGGGCATATAAAAATACTGTCTTAGAAGTGAAAAGAGACTAAAAGTGAGGTAGATGAGCAGGTCTTTTGATCGCAGTAAGAGGCGGGGACCATTGATCCTTCTGGAATATTGTGTCCAGGGTTAGATGAGATGCCTTCTGTCCCATCAAAAAACATATTCCCCATCCAACTAGGTGTCTCACTTCTCTAGCTTGTATTCCTTGCCGGGAGACCCCCACAGTGATCCGGCCAATTTAAATGCATCAAGGCAACCTTGTAGAGGCAGACCGCTAGGGATGCCCATTTAAACAAGAATTGATTTGGGTGTAAGCCTAGAGACACCCTACATTTCATCTATGGAAATAAGTAAGGCCATCAAGAAAATTGTTCCTAACAAAGTGGCAGGGCCAGATCAGATTTCCAGTAACCTATTTCTTGATGAGATTGACTTCTGAGAACATATTGCACAGTGGGTTTTGATGCTATCATGAAAGGGGCACTCATCCTTCTGTCCTGGGCCAGGAAGAAATAACACCATTTTTAAAAAGGGCTCCCAAGCTCTTCCAAATAATTATAGGCCTATAAGCCTCACAAATAGCTCTCAAATGATATTTCGTAAGATTATTTTGGAGAGGTTGCAGGAATAGATAATCACGAAAGAGATTTTGACTCCACTGCAAACTGGTTTTCGAGTACACACTAGCACCTTAGACCTGGTGTTCTGACTCCAGCTCATATACTGGAAAACAGTCCTTGTAGTGAGTGGTCGCTTCTATGTGGTATTCGTAGACTTATGGTCTGCATTCGATTTAGTGCGTTGATTTTCTCTCTGTCAGTTTCTAGCGCAAAATGGGGCTCGCTCTTGAGCTTCTAGACATCATCATCGAGCTACATGAAAATAATTATGCACATGTTAGATGTGGCCAACTGGGTGAATTGTCTGATCCATTTCCAGTTAATAGAGGAGAAAGACAGGGCTGTGTCCTCACCCCACCTTATTTACATTGTATATCAACAATCTAGTAGCCTTCCTGGAACAATGTGAGAATGATACACCAAGTCTGGCAAACAGGGTTTCTGCTCTAATGTTTGCAGATGATACTCTTTTTCTCTCTAAATCACCAATGGGGCTGCAAAAAAGATCAGACTACTTTGAATGTTTCTGCAGACAAAGGGGTCTGGAGATTAACATAGGAAAAACTAAGTATATGGTTCTTAATCCATGCCATTCAACAAGATCTAATCCTATTCCAAGTGGGACTCCATTGCAAGGTGCCCATACCTTTGATTGTCTAGGGATCACATTTACAGAGCAGTTTGAATGGCACACTTGCATATCACAACGCAGGCTCAAACTGGAATAATCCACTGGGAGAACAATAAAAGTGCACTAAGGCACCCAATTCCACCCTATCTCTCTGGCACTCCAGATTTACAATCACCAAGTCCTAGGAGGAGCAGCCTTTTATGGTGCAGAGCTGTGGGTCATAGGGATGTGTCTGCCTTGGTGACAGTCGAAAACCGATACATGCGTCAACTGGTGGGACTCCCTATTATCGTCCCCCTAGTCCCCCTTGGATTAGATCTGGAGCTCAGATCAAACTCTGATAGGATAGGAATGAGACCCATCCTGTGTTGGAGAAGTATCTTGGCCACGCCGAGCTATGTTCATATCGACAGGGTCTAGAAGAAATTGTACGTATTCCAGGGTCGGGTAATATACCTTAGAGCAGCTATATAAAAATGACCCTCATAATGATTGGGAAAAAGAGACTATGGGCTGCCCCTGGGGATGCTTGAGTGACCTCTAAACTGTCCATTAAAACCAACTATTGGAAATATAAAATGGGAATAATGCAGGGGCGGACTAATTTGGGGTCCCTAACAGACGCCTTTCTTATGTTGAAAGACAATTTGCAGAACAACAGTTCCTGGACGAGATTGAACCTGTAGGTGCCAGGAAGTTCTTTCTGCAATTTCGGTATGGGACTCTGCTGCTCCGTTCCTTCGCTGATAAGGGAGCACGCAATCCCAGGGCAGTAGGCTGGCAGTTCCCTTCCTGCAGAGAAACTAAAGAAATGGTTCCTCAGCCCATCCTATCATGGCAACAGGAAGAAATGGGTATTACGGTTGTGCCATAATCTGGATGTCAGGGAACACACAGAAGCACCAAGGAATCTGAAATCAGGTACAAGGCAATGTATAGTCTTTGCAGTTTCTCAGTTTCTGATGCTGACGTGCAGAGTTAGACAGAAGCTGAGTAGCTCCCTTGTAAAATAAGGCATTTATGTTGTACTAATACTGGGGTGTATCCTTTATTGTTGCCACTGAACACAGCACTTTATTGAGTGAGGGTATATTTCAAGACCTATTATGAACTCTGCATAGATTCTACAGCTGTTTTAACGAATTGGATTTACCTATGGTTGCATTTTATGTTTCTATTTTATTTAATTATTCGATATCTATTCTATTTAGTGGTCAGATTTTATTTCTGTGTATGGTTGTGGTTTTATATGTATTTTTGTGGCAAACTGTCGAAGTAAAGTATGAATGGAATTGTTTTCACTTACAGGCAGAACTTGTGACTAGTAGAGTTTATCCCGCGGGATTGCCTCAGTGATGTCCCTGCAAACATTTCTCATGTCATTAACGCATCTTTCTGCATTTCAGCTTTAATGTAAACCCTCCATTTCCAGGAGTTTTTTTGTTTAGGTCTAGTCTGTCTCACCAGAATATTTTTATTCCAAAAAAACTTCATAAGCGTCATACATACATAAAAGGAGTTTGTCAGTAGCTTCATTCACTGGTCAGTTCAATTTCATTCACAGTTGCTTCCGTCCACCCACAATAAAGCATAGGGCAGTTGGTCATCCACTTTATTCATTGCCTCCTTTCACTTTGAGTGTCTACACAAAGCATGTGCACATTGTTCACATTAAGCCACAAGAAAGTTATTTTCCCTTTGGTGACAAAGCTGCTTCAAAGTGTGCATTTATAGTGTTATTTAGTTTTACATTAGCTTTTGATATTGGTGATTTATTTTCCCTGCAAGTTAGATGACGATTTGTTTCTGTCAAATGTTAAAGTTGATGTTCTAAAGTGCTTTAGTGACTTTGTGATATTGCAGTTGCCTGCAATTGAATGCATGGTTAGATGGTTATTTACTCTTGCTTTCATCACCAATAATAAATATAATAAATATAAAATGCCTGACACACTTCAAAGGCATGTTGTTTAAAAACATATCTCAAGTAAAAAAAAGAAATAGTGAATATTTACAAGTGTAAAAGTTTTATTGCAGGCATGTAACGACCACATTTATCTACTAGAATGTCATTTTTTGCGAATGCTGTTTTAATTGAAAGATATTGACTACCTTTAATGTAAAGCATGTTTTTTTAAGATATATTTTTGCTTTTTTAGTAGTTGTTAATTAATGAATCCTATTTGTCGAACCTCCCGTTTCTGAACATTCAGCTTAGGGCAGGGATACTTAACAAAAAGATTAGCCCACTCTCTAACTTGAAATATTCTGGGCCAGATGTACGACCCTGAGTTTTGCAACTCGCAATTAGCAACTCAATTGCAAGTCACAAAATGAAATGGATAACAGTGTAACTCACACTGTTTGGGATCTCCATTGGGGTCGCAAATGACCTACCTCATTAATATTCATAATGTAGGTCGTAATTTGCAACCCCATTGGGAATGGTTACACTCACAGGGATGGTGGGCTGCTGGGGACAGCAGACCACCATGTCTGTGACCGACAAGCAAAATAGGCACAGTGCATTGTACCAGCCCATTTTGCTGTCGCAAACGGCGATTTCTGCTGTTTGCGACCATGTTAGGCCGCCGTACATCGGGCACTCTATATATATTTAATGTGCTGGCCTGTTAGCTAGAGAACCCTTTGGAGAG